>NC_089810.1:26195200-27395200 GCF_029633855.1 Hoplias malabaricus
TGGATTGTAAAAGCAAAGTTGCTGTGTGCTGAAAACAAGTTGTTCTTTGACAGTCTTGAATTCTGACTGCAGTTCAGCCAATAAAAATGTATTTCTGTCATTCATTGCAAACAAGCCAGAAAGTGTTTTTCGTTGCTCTTCTTGTCTGAATAAACAAATATGCAGTTTGCTGGAAATAAGCTGTACTCTGACAGTCGTTCTTATGGAGTGCAGTTCAGCTAATAAAACTCTTTCTGCCTTTCATTGCAAGCAAGCCCGAAAGTGTTTTTATGCTTCATACTGGATTGTAAAAGCAAAGTTGCCGTGTGCTGAAAACAAGTTGTTCTTTGACAGTCTTGAATACTGAGTGCAGTTCAGTTAATAAAACTGTCTTTCTGGTGCTCATTGCAAACAAGCCAGAAAGTGTTTTTCGTTGCTCTTCTTGTCTGAATAAACAATTATGCAGTTTGCTGGAAATAAGCTGTACTCTGACAGTCGTCCTTATGGAGTGCAGTTCAGCTAATAAAACTCTTTCTGCCTTTCATTGCAAGCAAGCCCGAAAGTGTTTTAATGCTTCATAATGGATTGTAAAAGCAAAGTTGCTGTGTGCTGAAAACAAGTTGTTCTTTGACAGTCTTGAATTCTGACTGCAGTTCAGCCAATAAAAATGTATTTCTGTCATTCATTGCAAACAAGCCAGAAAGTGTTTTTCGTTGCTCTTCTTGTCTGAATAAACAAATATGCAGTTTGCTGGAAATAAGCTGTACTCTGACAGTCGTTCTTATGGAGTGCAGTTCAGCTAATAAAACTCTTTCTGCCTTTCATTGCAAGCAAGCCCGAAAGTGTTTTTATGCTTCATACTGGATTGTAAAAGCAAAGTTGCCGTGTGCTGAAAACAAGTTGTTCTTTGACAGTCTTGAATACTGAGTGCAGTTCAGTTAATAAAACTGTCTTTCTGGTGCTCATTGCAAACAAGCCAGAAAGTGTTTTTCGTTGCTCTCCTTGTCTGAATAAACAAATATGCAGTTTGCTGGAAATAAGCTGTACTCTGACAGTCGTTCTTATGGAGTGCAGTTCAGCTAATAAAACTCTTTCTGCCTTTCATTGCAAGCAAGCCCGAAAGTGTTTTTATGCTTCATACTGGATTGTAAAAGCAAAGTTGCCGTGTGCTGAAAACAAGTTGTTCTTTGACAGTCTTGAATACTGAGTGCAGTTCAGTTAATAAAACTGTCTTTCTGGTGCTCATTGCAAGCAAGCTAGAAATTGTTTTTCTGTGTTCCAATTGTTAGTATAAACAAATATGCAGTCTGCTGAAAGCAAGCTGTTCTTTGATAGTCTTTCTTATGGAGTGCAGTTCAGCTAATAAAACTCTTTCTGCATTTCATAGCAAGCAAGCCCGAAAGTGTTTTTATGCTTTATAATGGATTGTGAAAGCAAAGTTGCAGTTTGCTGAAAACAAGTTGTTCTTTGACAGTCTTAAATTCTGACTGCAGTTCAGCCAATAAAAATGTATTTCTGTCATTCATTGCAAACAAGCCAGAAAGTGTTTTTTGTTGCTCTTCTTGTCTGAATAAACAAATATGCAGTTTGCTGGAAACAAGCTGTACTCTGACAGTCGTTCTTATGGAGTGCAGTTCAGCTAATAAAACTCTTTCTGCATTTCATTGCAAGCAAGCCCGAAAGTGTTTTAATGCTTCATAATGGATTGTAAAAGCAAAGTTGCTGTGTGCTGAAAACAAGTTGTTCTTTGACAGTCTTGAATTCTGACTGCAGTTCAGCCAATAAAAATGTATTTCTGTCATTCATTGCAAACAAGCCAGAAAGTGTTTTTCGTTGCTCTTCTTGTCTGAATAAACAAATATGCAGTTTGCTGGAAATAAGCTGTACTCTGACAGTCGTTCTTATGGAGTGCAGTTCAGCTAATAAAACTCTTTCTGCCTTTCATTGCAAGCAAGCCCGAAAGTGTTTTTATGCTTCATACTGGATTGTAAAAGCAAAGTTGCCGTGTGCTGAAAACAAGTTGTTCTTTGACAGTCTTGAATACCGAGTGCAGTTCAGTTAACAAAAATGCCTTTCTGGTGCTCATTGCAAACAAGCCAGAAAGTGTTTTTCGTTGCTCTTCTTGTCTGAATAAACAAATATGCAGTTTGCTGGAAATAAGCTGTACTCTGACAGTCGTTCTTATGGAGTGCAGTTCAGTTAATAAAACTCTTTCTGCATTTCATTGCAAGCAAGCCCGAAAGTGTTTTTATGCTTCATACTGGATTGTAAAAGCAAAGTTGCCGTGTGCTGAAAACAAGTTGTTCTTTGACAGTCTTGAATACTGAGTGCAGTTCAGTTAATAAAACTGTCTTTCTGGTGCTCATTGCAAACAAGCCAGAAAGTGTTTTTCGTTGCTCTTCTTGTCTGAATAAACAAATATGCAGTTTGCTGGAAATAAGCTGTACTCTGACAGTCGTTCTTATGGAGTGCAGTTCAGTTAATAAAACTCTTTCTGCCTTTCATTGCAAGCAAGCCCGAAAGTGTTTTTATGCTTCATACTGGATTGTAAAAGCAAAGTTGCCGTGTGCTGAAAACAAGTTGTTCTTTGACAGTCTTGAATACTGAGTGCAGTTCAGTTAATAAAACTGTCTTTCTGGTGCTCATTGCAAACAAGCCAGAAAGTGTTTTTCGTTGCTCTCCTTGTCTGAATAAACAAATATGCAGTTTGCTGGAAATAAGCTGTACTCTGACAGTCGTTCTTATGGAGTGCAGTTCAGCTAATAAAACTCTTTCTGCCTTTCATTGCAAGCAAGCCCGAAAGTGTTTTTATGCTTCATACTGGATTGTAAAAGCAAAGTTGCCGTGTGCTGAAAACAAGTTGTTCTTTGACAGTCTTGAATACTGAGTGCAGTTCAGTTAATAAAACTGTCTTTCTGGTGCTCATTGCAAACAAGCTAGAAATTGTTTTTCTGTGTTCCAATTGTTAGTATAAACAAATATGCAGTCTGCTGAAAGCAAGCTGTTCTTTGATAGTCTTTCTTATGGAGTGCAGTTCAGCTAATAAAACTCTTTCTGCATTTCATTGCAAGCAAGCCCGAAAGTGTTTTTATGCTTTATAATGGATTGTAAAAGCAAAGTTGCAGTTTGCTGAAAACAAGTTGTTCTTTGACAGTCTTGAATTCTGACTGCAGTTCAGCCAATAAAAATGTATTTCTGTCATTCATTGCAAACAAGCCAGAAAGTGTTTTTCGTTGCTCTTCTTGTCTGAATAAACAAATATGCAGTTTGCTGGAAATAAGCTGTACTCTGACAGTCGTTCTTATGGAGTGCAGTTCAGTTAATAAAACTCTTTCTGCCTTTCATTGCAAGCAAGCCCGAAAGTGTTTTTATGCTTCATACTGGATTGTAAAAGCAAAGTTGCCGTGTGCTGAAAACAAGTTGTTCTTTGACAGTCTTGAATACTGAGTGCAGTTCAGTTAATAAAACTGTCTTTCTGGTGCTCATTGCAAACAAGCCAGAAAGTGTTTTTCGTTGCTCTCCTTGTCTGAATAAACAAATATGCAGTTTGCTGGAAATAAGCTGTACTCTGACAGATGTTCTTATGGAGTGAAGTTCAGCTAATAAAACTCTTTCTGCCTTTCATTGCAAGCAAGCCCGAAAGTGTTTTTATGCTTCATACTGGATTGTAAAAGCAAAGTTGCCGTGTGCTGAAAACAAGTTGTTCTTTGACAGTCTTGAATACTGAGTGCAGTTCAGTTAATAAAACTGTCTTTCTGGTGCTCATTGCAAACAAGCTAGAAATTGTTTTTCTGTGTTCCAATTGTTAGTATAAACAAATATGCAGTCTGCTGAAAGCAAGCTGTTCTTTGATAGTCTTTCTTATGGAGTGCAGTTCAGCTAATAAAACTCTTTCTGCATTTCATTGCAAGCAAGCCCGAAAGTGTTTTTATGCTTTATAATGGATTGTAAAAGCAAAGTTGCAGTTTGCTGAAAACAAGTTGTTCTTTGACAGTCTTGAATTCTGACTGCAATTCAGCCAATAAAAATGTATTTCTGTCATTCATTGCAAACAAGCCAGAAAGTGTTTTTCGTTGCTCTTCTTGTCTGAATAAACAAATATGCAGTTTGCTGGAAATAAGCTGTACTCTGACAGTCGTTCTTATGGAGTGCAGTTCAGCTAATAAAACTCTTTCTGCCTTTCATTGCAAGCAAGCCCGAAAGTGTTTTTATGCTTCATACTGGATTGTAAAAGCAAAGTTGCCGTGTGCTGAAAACAAGTTGTTCTTTGACAGTCTTGAATACTGAGTGCAGTTCAGTTAATAAAACTGTCTTTCTGGTGCTCATTGCAAACAAGCCAGAAAGTGTTTTTCGTTGCTCTTCTTGCCTGAATAAACAAATATGCAGTCTGCTGAAAGCAAGCTGTTCTTTGATAGTCTTTCTTATGGAGTGCAGTTCAGCTAATAAAACTCTTTCTGCATTTCATTGCAAGCAAGCCCGAAAGTGTTTTTATGCTTTATAATGGATTGTAAAAGCAAAGTTGCAGTTTGCTGAAAACAAGTTGTTCTTTGACAGTCTTGAATTCTGACTGCAGTTCAGCCAATAAAAATGTATTTCTGTCATTCATTGCAAACAAGCCAGAAAGTGTTTTTCGTTGCTCTTCTTGTCTGAATAAACAAATATGCAGTTTGCTGGAAATAAGCTGTACTCTGACAGTCGTTCTTATGGAGTGCAGTTCAGCTAATAAAACTCTTTCTGCCTTTCATTGCAAGCAAGCCCGAAAGTGTTTTTATGCTTCATACTGGATTGTAAAAGCAAAGTTGCCGTGTGCTGAAAACAAGTTGTTCTTTGACAGTCTTGAATACTGAGTGCAGTTCAGTTAATAAAACTGTCTTTCTGGTGCTCATTGCAAACAAGCCAGAAAGTGTTTTTCGTTGCTCTTCTTGTCTGAATAAACAAATATGCAGTTTGCTGGAAATAAGCTGTACTCTGACAGTCTTTCTTATGGAGTGCAGTTCAGCTAATAAAACTCTTTCTGCCTTTCATTGCAAGCAAGCCCGAAAGTGTTTTTATGCTTCATACTGGATTGTAAAAGCAAAGTTGCCGTGTGCTGAAAACAAGTTGTTCTTTGACAGTCTTGAATACTGAGTGCAGTTCAGTTAATAAAACTGTCTTTCTGGTGCTCATTGCAAACAAGCTAGAAATTGTTTTTCTGTGTTCCAATTGTTAGTATAAACAAATATGCAGTCTGCTGAAAGCAAGCTGTTCTTTGATAGTCTTTCTTATGGAGTGCAGTTCAGCTAATAAAACTCTTTCTGCATTTCATTGCAAGCAAGCCCGAAAGTGTTTTAATGCTTCATAATGGATTGTAAAAGCAAAGTTGCTGTGTGCTGAAAACAAGTTGTTCTTTGACAGTCTTGAATTCTGACTGCAGTTCAGCCAATAAAAATGTATTTCTGTCATTCATTGCAAACAAGCCAGAAAGTGTTTTTCGTTGCTCTTCTTGTCTGAATAAACAAATATGCAGTTTGCTGGAAATAAGCTGTACTCTGACAGTCGTTCTTATGGAGTGCAGTTCAGCTAATAAAACTCTTTCTGCCTTTCATTGCAAGCAAGCCCGAAAGTGTTTTTATGCTTCATACTGGATTGTAAAAGCAAAGTTGCCGTGTGCTGAAAACAAGTTGTTCTTTGACAGTCTTGAATACTGAGTGCAGTTCAGTTAATAAAACTGTCTTTCTGGTGCTCATTGCAAACAAGCCAGAAAGTGTTTTTCTGTGTTCCAATTGTTAGTATAAACAAATATGCAGTCTGCTGAAAGCAAGCTGTTCTTTGATAGTCTTTCTTATGGAGTGCAGTTCAGCTAATAAAACTCTTTCTGCCTTTCATTGCAAGCAAGCCCGAAAGTGTTTTTATGCTTTATAGTGGATTGTAAAGGCAAAGTTGCAGTTTGCTGAAAACAAGTTGTTCTTTGACAGTCTTGAATTCTGACTGCAGTTCAGCCAATAAAAATGTATTTCTGTCATTCATTGCAAACAAGCCAGAAAGTATTTTTCGTTGCTCTTCTTGTCTGAATAAACAATTATGCAGTTTGCTGGAAATAAGCTGTACTCTGACAGTCGTCCTTATGGAGTGCAGTTCAGCTAATAAAACTCTTTCTGCCTTTCATTGCAAGCAAGCCCGAAAGTGTTTTTATGCTTCATACTGGATTGTAAAAGCAAAGTTGCCGTGTGCTGAAAACAAGTTGTTCTTTGACAGTCTTGAATACTGAGTGCAGTTCAGTTAATAAAACTGTCTTTCTGGTGCTCATTGCAAACAAGCCAGAAAGTGTTTTTCGTTGCTCTTCTTGTCTGAATAAACAAATATGCAGTTTGCTGGAAATAAGCTGTACTCTGACAGTGGTTCTTATGGAGTGCAGTTCAGTTAATAAAACTCTTTCTGCCTTTCATTGCAAGCAAGCCCGAAAGTGTTTTTATGCTTCATACTGGATTGTAAAAGCAAAGTTGCCGTGTGCTGAAAACAAGTTGTTCTTTGACAGTCTTGAATACTGAGTGCAGTTCAGTTAATAAAACGGTCTTTCTGGTGCTCATTGCAAACAAGCCAGAAAGTGTTTTTCGTTGCTCTCCTTGTCTGAATAAACAAATATGCAGTTTGCTGGAAATAAGCTGTACTCTGACAGTCGTTCTTATGGAGTGCAGTTCAGCTAATAAAACTCTTTCTGCCTTTCACTGCAAGCAAGCCCGAAAGTGTTTTTATGCTTCATACTGGATTGTAAAAGCAAAGTTGCCGTGTGCTGAAAACAAGTTGTTCTTTGACAGTCTTGAATACTGAGTGCAGTTCAGTTAATAAAACTGTCTTTCTGGTGCTCATTGCAAACAAGCTAGAAATTGTTTTTCTGTGTTCCAATTGTGAGTATAAACAAATATGCAGTCTGCTGAAAGCAAGCTGTTCTTTGATAGTCTTTCTTATGGAGTGCAGTTCAGCTAATAAAACTCTTTCTGCATTTCATTGCAAGCAAGCCCGAAAGTGTTTTAATGCTTCATAATGGATTGTAAAAGCAAAGTTGCTGTGTGCTGAAAACAAGTTGTTCTTTGACAGTCTTGAATTCTGACTGCAGTTCAGCCAATAAAAATGTATTTCTGTCATTCATTGCAAACAAGCCAGAAAGTGTTTTTCGTTGCTCTTCTTGTCTGAATAAACAAATATGCAGTTTGCTGGAAATAAGCTGTACTCTGACAGTCGTTCTTATGGAGTGCAGTTCAGCTAATAAAACTCTTTCTGCCTTTCATTGCAAGCAAGCCCGAAAGTGTTTTTATGCTTCATACTGGATTGTAAAAGCAAAGTTGCCGTGTGCTGAAAACAAGTTGTTCTTTGACAGTCTTGAATACTGAGTGCAGTTCAGTTAACAAAAATGCCTTTCTGGTGCTCATTGCAAACAAGCCAGAAAATGTTTTTCGTTGCTCTTCTTGTCTGAATAAACAAATATGCAGTTTGCTGGAAATAAGCTGTACTCTGACAGTCGTTCTTATGGAGTGCAGTTCAGTTAATAAAACTCTTTCTGCCTTTCATTGCAAGCAAGCCCGAAAGTGTTTTTATGCTTCATACTGGATTGTAAAAGCAAAGTTGCCGTGTGCTGAAAACAAGTTGTTCTTTGACAGTCTTGAATACTGAGTGCAGTTCAGTTAATAAAACTGTCTTTCTGGTGCTCATTGCAAACAAGCCAGAAAGTGTTTTTCGTTGCTCTTCTTGTCTGAATAAACAATTATGCAGTTTGCTGGAAATAAGCTGTACTCTGACAGTCGTCCTTATGGAGTGCAGTTCAGCTAATAAAACTCTTTCTGCCTTTCATTGCAAGCAAGCCCGAAAGTGTTTTTATGCTTCATACTGGATTGTAAAAGCAAAGTTGCCGTGTGCTGAAAACAAGTTGTTCTTTGACAGTCTTGAATACTGAGTGCAGTTCAGTTAATAAAACTGTCTTTCTGGTGCTCATTGCAAACAAGCCAGAAAGTGTTTTTCGTTGCTCTCCTTGTCTGAATAAACAAATATGCAGTTTGCTGGAAATAAGCTGTACTCTGACAGTCGTTCTTATGGAGTGCAGTTCAGCTAATAAAACTCTTTCTGCCTTTCATTGCAAGCAAGCCCGAAAGTGTTTTTATGCTTCATACTGGATTGTAAAAGCAAAGTTGCCGTGTGCTGAAAACAAGTTGTTCTTTGACAGTCTTGAATACTGAGTGCAGTTCAGTTAATAAAACTGTCTTTCTGGTGCTCATTGCAAACAAGCCAGAAAGTGTTTTTCGTTGCTCTTCTTGTCTGAATAAACAAATATGCAGTTTGCTGGAAATAAGCTGTACTCTGACAGTCGTTCTTATGGAGTGCAGTTCAGCTAATAAAACTCTTTCTGCCTTTCATTGCAAGCAAGCCCGAAAGTGTTTTTATGCTTCATACTGGATTGTAAAAGCAAAGTTGCCGTGTGCTGAAAACAAGTTGTTCTTTGACAGTCTTGAATACTGAGTGCAGTTCAGTTAATAAAACTGTCTTTCTGGTGCTCATTGCAAACAAGCTAGAATTTTTTTTTTTTTTTTCCAATTGTTAGTATAAACAAATATGCAGTCTGCTGAAAGCAAGCTGTTCTTTGATAGTCTTTCTTATGGAGTGCAGTTCAGCTAATAAAACTCTTTCTGCATTTCATTGCAAGCAAGCCCGAAAGTGTTTTAATGCTTCATAATGGATTGTAAAAGCAAAGTTGCTGTGTGCTGAAAACAAGTTGTTCTTTGACAGTCTTGAATTCTGACTGCAGTTCAGCCAATAAAAATGTATTTCTGTCATTCATTGCAAACAAGCCAGAAAGTGTTTTTCGTTGCTCTTCTTGTCTGAATAAACAAATATGCAGTTTGCTGGAAATAAGCTGTACTCTGACAGTCGTTCTTATGGAGTGCAGTTCAGCTAATAAAACTCTTTCTGCCTTTCATTGCAAGCAAGCCCGAAAGTGTTTTTATGCTTCATACTGGATTGTAAAAGCAAAGTTGCCGTGTGCTGAAAACAAGTTGTTCTTTGACAGTCTTGAATACTGAGTGCAGTTCAGTTAACAAAAATGCCTTTCTGGTGCTCATTGCAAACAAGCCAGAAAATGTTTTTCGTTGCTCTTCTTGTCTGAATAAACAAATATGCAGTTTGCTGGAAATAAGCTGTACTCTGACAGTCGTTCTTATGGAGTGCAGTTCAGTTAATAAAACTCTTTCTGCCTTTCATTGCAAGCAAGCCCGAAAGTGTTTTTATGCTTCATACTGGATTGTAAAAGCAAAGTTGCCGTGTGCTGAAAACAAGTTGTTCTTTGACAGTCTTGAATACTGAGTGCAGTTCAGTTAATAAAACTGTCTTTCTGGTGCTCATTGCAAACAAGCCAGAAAGTGTTTTTCGTTGCTCTTCTTGTCTGAATAAACAATTATGCAGTTTGCTGGAAATAAGCTGTACTCTGACAGTCGTCCTTATGGAGTGCAGTTCAGCTAATAAAACTCTTTCTGCCTTTCATTGCAAGCAAGCCCGAAAGTGTTTTTATGCTTCATACTGGATTGTAAAAGCAAAGTTGCCGTGTGCTGAAAACAAGTTGTTCTTTGACAGTCTTGAATACTGAGTGCAGTTCAGTTAATAAAACTGTCTTTCTGGTGCTCATTGCAAACAAGCCAGAAAGTGTTTTTCGTTGCTCTCCTTGTCTGAATAAACAAATATGCAGTTTGCTGGAAATAAGCTGTACTCTGACAGTCGTTCTTATGGAGTGCAGTTCAGCTAATAAAACTCTTTCTGCCTTTCATTGCAAGCAAGCCCGAAAGTGTTTTTATGCTTCATACTGGATTGTAAAAGCAAAGTTGCCGTGTGCTGAAAACAAGTTGTTCTTTGACAGTCTTGAATACTGAGTGCAGTTCAGTTAATAAAACTGTCTTTCTGGTGCTCATTGCAAACAAGCCAGAAAGTGTTTTTCGTTGCTCTTCTTGTCTGAATAAACAAATATGCAGTTTGCTGGAAATAAGCTGTACTCTGACAGTCGTTCTTATGGAGTGCAGTTCAGCTAATAAAACTCTTTCTGCCTTTCATTGCAAGCAAGCCCGAAAGTGTTTTTATGCTTCATACTGGATTGTAAAAGCAAAGTTGCCGTGTGCTGAAAACAAGTTGTTCTTTGACAGTCTTGAATACTGAGTGCAGTTCAGTTAATAAAACTGTCTTTCTGGTGCTCATTGCAAACAAGCTAGAAATTTTTTTTTTTTTTCCAATTGTTAGTATAAACAAATATGCAGTCTGCTGAAAGCAAGCTGTTCTTTGATAGTCTTTCTTATGGAGTGCAGTTCAGCTAATAAAACTCTTTCTGCATTTCATTGCAAGCAAGCCCGAAAGTGTTTTAATGCTTCATAATGGATTGTAAAAGCAAAGTTGCTGTGTGCTGAAAACAAGTTGTTCTTTGACAGTCTTGAATTCTGACTGCAGTTCAGCCAATAAAAATGTATTTCTGTCATTCATTGCAAACAAGCCAGAAAGTGTTTTTCATTGCTCTTCTTGTCTGAATAAACAAATATGCAGTTTGCTGGAAATAAGCTGTACTCTGACAGTCGTTCTTATGGAGTGCAGTTCAGCTAATAAAACTCTTTCTGCCTTTCATTGCAAGCAAGCCCGAAAGTGTTTTTATGCTTCATACTGGATTGTAAAAGCAAAGTTGCCGTGTGCTGAAAACAAGTTGTTCTTTGACAGTCTTGAATACTGAGTGCAGTTCAGTTAACAAAAATGCCTTTCTGGTGCTCATTGCAAACAAGCCAGAAAATGTTTTTCGTTGCTCTTCTTGTCTGAATAAACAAATATGCAGTTTGCTGGAAATAAGCTGTACTCTGACAGTCGTTCTTATGGAGTGCAGTTCAGTTAATAAAATTCTTTCTGCCTTTCATTGCAAGCAAGCCCGAAAGTGTTTTTATGCTTCATACTGGATTGTAAAAGCAAAGTTGCCGTGTGCTGAAAACAAGTTGTTCTTTGACAGTCTTGAATACTGAGTGCAGTTCAGTTAATAAAACTGTCTTTCTGGTGCTCATTGCAAACAAGCTAGAAATTGTTTTTCTGTGTTCCAATTGTGAGTATAAACAAATATGCAGTCTGCTGAAAGCAAGCTGTTCTTTGATAGTCTTTCTTATGGAGTGCAGTTCAGCTAATAAAACTCTTTCTGCATTTCATTGCAAGCAAGCCCGAAAGTGTTTTTATGCTTTATAATGGATTGTAAAAGCAAAGTTGCAGTTTGCTGAAAACAAGTTGTTCTTTGACAGTCTTGAATTCTGACTGCAGTTCAGCCAATAAAAATGTATTTCTGTCATTCATTGCAAACAAGCCAGAAAGTGTTTTTCGTTGCTCTTCTTGTCTGAATAAACAAATATGCAGTTTGCTGGAAATAAGCTGTACTCTGACAGTCGTTCTTATGGAGTGCAGTTCAGCTAATAAAACTCTTTCTGCCTTTCATTGCAAGCAAGCCCGAAAGTGTTTTTATGCTTCATACTGGATTGTAAAAGCAAAGTTGCCGTGTGCTGAAAACAAGTTGTTCTTTGACAGTCTTGAAAACTGAGTGCAGTTCAGTTAATAAAACTGTCTTTCTGGTGTTCATTGCAAACAAGCCAGAAAGTGTTTTTCGTTGCTCTTCTTGTCTGAATAAACAAATATGCAGTTTGCTGGAAATAAGCTGTACTCTGACAGTCGTTCTTATGGAGTGCAGTTCAGCTAATAAAACTCTTTCTGCCTTTCATTGCAAGCAAGCCCGAAAGTGTTTTTATGCTTCATACTGGATTGTAAAAGCAAAGTTGCCGTGTGCTGAAAACAAGTTGTTCTTTGACAGTCTTGAATACTGAGTGCAGTTCAGTTAATAAAACTGTCTTTCTGGTGCTCATTGCAAACAAGCCAGAAAGTGTTTTTCGTTGCTCTTCTTGCCTGAATAAACAAATATGCAGTTTGCTGGAAATAAGCTGTACTCTGACAGTCGTTCTTATGGAGTGCAGTTCAGCTAATAAAACTCTTTCTGCCTTTCATTGCAAGCAAGCCCGAAAGTGTTTTTATGCTTCATACTGGATTGTAAAAGCAAAGTTGCCGTGTGCTGAAAACAAGTTGTTCTTTGACAGTCTTGAAAACTGAGTGCAGTTCAGTTAATAAAACTGTCTTTCTGGTGTTCATTGCAAACAAGCCAGAAAGTGTTTTTCGTTGCTCTTCTTGTCTGAATAAACAAATATGCAGTTTGCTGGAAATAAGCTGTACTCTGACAGTCGTTCTTATGGAGTGCAGTTCAGCTAATAAAACTCTTTCTGCCTTTCATTGCAAGCAAGCCCGAAAGTGTTTTTATGCTTCATACTGGATTGTAAAAGCAAAGTTGCCGTGTGCTGAAAACAAGTTGTTCTTTGACAGTCTTGAATACTGAGTGCAGTTCAGTTAATAAAACTGTCTTTCTGGTGCTCATTGCAAACAAGCCAGAAAGTGTTTTTCGTTGCTCTTCTTGCCTGAATAAACAAATATGCAGTCTGCTGAAAGCAAGCTGTTCTTTGATAGTCTTTCTTATGGAGTGCAGTTCAGCTAATAAAACTCTTTCTGCATTTCATTGCAAGCAAGCCCGAAAGTGTTTTTATGCTTTATAATGGATTGTAAAAGCAAAGTTGCAGTTTGCTGAAAACAAGTTGTTCTTTGACAGTCTTGAATTCTGACTGCAGTTCAGCCAATAAAAATGTATTTCTGTCATTCATTGCAAACAAGCCAGAAAGTGTTTTTCGTTGCTCTTCTTGTCTGAATAAACAAATATGCAGTTTGCTGGAAATAAGCTGTACTCTGACAGTCGTTCTTATGGAGTGCAGTTCAGCTAATAAAACTCTTTCTGCCTTTCATTGCAAGCAAGCCCGAAAGTGTTTTTATGCTTCATACTGGATTGTAAAAGCAAAGTTGCCGTGTGCTGAAAACAAGTTGTTCTTTGACAGTCTTGAATACTGAGTGCAGTTCAGTTAATAAAACTGTCTTTCTGGTGCTCATTGCAAACAAGCCAGAAAGTGTTTTTCGTTGCTCTTCTTGTCTGAATAAACAAATATGCAGTTTGCTGGAAATAAGCTGTACTCTGACAGTCTTTCTTATGGAGTGCAGTTCAGCTAATAAAACTCTTTCTGCCTTTCATTGCAAGCAAGCCCGAAAGTGTTTTTATGCTTCATACTGGATTGTAAAAGCAAAGTTGCCGTGTGCTGAAAACAAGTTGTTCTTTGACAGTCTTGAATACTGAGTGCAGTTCAGTTAATAAAACTGTCTTTCTGGTGCTCATTGCAAACAAGCCAGAAAGTGTTTTTCGTTGCTCTTCTTGTCTGAATAAACAAATATGCAGTTTGCTGGAAATAAGCTGTACTCTGACAGTCTTTCTTATGGAGTGCAGTTCAGCTAATAAAACTCTTTCTGCCTTTCATTGCAAGCAAGCCCGAAAGTGTTTTTATGCTTCATACTGGATTGTAAAAGCAAAGTTGCCGTGTGCTGAAAACAAGTTGTTCTTTGACAGTCTTGAATACTGAGTGCAGTTCAGTTAATAAAACTGTCTTTCTGGTGCTCATTGCAAACAAGCTAGAAATTGTTTTTCTGTGTTCCAATTGTTAGTATAAACAAATATGCAGTCTGCTGAAAGCAAGCTGTTCTTTGATAGTCTTTCTTATGGAGTGCAGTTCAGCTAATAAAACTCTTTCTGCATTTCATTGCAAGCAAGCCCGAAAGTGTTTTAATGCTTCATAATGGATTGTAAAAGCAAAGTTGCTGTGTGCTGAAAACAAGTTGTTCTTTGACAGTCTTGAATTCTGACTGCAGTTCAGCCAATAAAAATGTATTTCTGTCATTCATTGCAAACAAGCCAGAAAGTGTTTTTCGTTGCTCTTCTTGTCTGAATAAACAAATATGCAGTTTGCTGGAAATAAGCTGTACTCTGACAGTCGTTCTTATGGAGTGCAGTTCAGCTAATAAAACTCTTTCTGCCTTTCATTGCAAGCAAGCCCGAAAGTGTTTTTATGCTTCATACTGGATTGTAAAAGCAAAGTTGCCGTGTGCTGAAAACAAGTTGTTCTTTGACAGTCTTGAATACTGAGTGCAGTTCAGTTAACAAAAATGCCTTTCTGGTGCTCATTGCAAACAAGCCAGAAAATGTTTTTCGTTGCTCTTCTTGTCTGAATAAACAAATATGCAGTTTGCTGGAAATAAGCTGTACTCTGACAGTCGTTCTTATGGAGTGCAGTTCAGTTAATAAAACTCTTTCTGCCTTTCATTGCAAGCAAGCCCGAAAGTGTTTTTATGCTTCATACTGGATTGTAAAAGCAAAGTTGCCGTGTGCTGAAAACAAGTTGTTCTTTGACAGTCTTGAATACTGAGTGCAGTTCAGTTAATAAAACTGTCTTTCTGGTGCTCATTGCAAACAAGCCAGAAAGTGTTTTTCGTTGCTCTTCTTGTCTGAATAAACAATTATGCAGTTTGCTGGAAATAAGCTGTACTCTGACAGTCGTCCTTATGGAGTGCAGTTCAGCTAATAAAACTCTTTCTGCCTTTCATTGCAAGCAAGCCCGAAAGTGTTTTTATGCTTCATACTGGATTGTAAAAGCAAAGTTGCCGTGTGCTGAAAACAAGTTGTTCTTTGACAGTCTTGAATACTGAGTGCAGTTCAGTTAATAAAACTGTCTTTCTGGTGCTCATTGCAAACAAGCCAGAAAGTGTTTTTCGTTGCTCTCCTTGTCTGAATAAACAAGTATGCAGTTTGCTGGAAATAAGCTGTACTCTGACAGTCGTTCTTATGGAGTGCAGTTCAGCTAATAAAACTCTTTCTGCCTTTCATTGCAAGCAAGCCCGAAAGTGTTTTTATGCTTCATACTGGATTGTAAAAGCAAAGTTGCCGTGTGCTGAAAACAAGTTGTTCTTTGACAGTCTTGAATACTGAGTGCAGTTCAGTTAATAAAACTGTCTTTCTGGTGCTCATTGCAAACAAGCCAGAAAGTGTTTTTCGTTGCTCTTCTTGTCTGAATAAACAAATATGCAGTTTGCTGGAAATAAGCTGTACTCTGACAGTCGTTCTTATGGAGTGCAGTTCAGCTAATAAAACTCTTTCTGCCTTTCATTGCAAGCAAGCCCGAAAGTGTTTTTATGCTTCATACTGGACTGTAAAAGCAAAGTTGCCGTGTGCTGAAAACAAGTTGTTCTTTGACAGTCTTGAATACTGAGTGCAGTTCAGTTAATAAAACTGTCTTTCTGGTGCTCATTGCAAACAAGCTAGAATTTTTTTTTTTTTTTTCCAATTGTTAGTATAAACAAATATGCAGTCTGCTGAAAGCAAGCTGTTCTTTGATAGTCTTTCTTATGGAGTGCAGTTCAGCTAATAAAACTCTTTCTGCATTTCATTGCAAGCAAGCCCGAAAGTGTTTTAATGCTTCATAATGGATTGTAAAAGCAAAGTTGCTGTGTGCTGAAAACAAGTTGTTCTTTGACAGTCTTGAATTCTGACTGCAGTTCAGCCAATAAAAATGTATTTCTGTCATTCATTGCAAACAAGCCAGAAAGTGTTTTTCGTTGCTCTTCTTGTCTGAATAAACAAATATGCAGTTTGCTGGAAATAAGCTGTACTCTGACAGTCGTTCTTATGGAGTGCAGTTCAGCTAATAAAACTCTTTCTGCCTTTCATTGCAAGCAAGCCCGAAAGTGTTTTTATGCTTCATACTGGATTGTAAAAGCAAAGTTGCCGTGTGCTGAAAACAAGTTGTTCTTTGACAGTCTTGAATACTGAGTGCAGTTCAGTTAACAAAAATGCCTTTCTGGTGCTCATTGCAAACAAGCCAGAAAATGTTTTTCGTTGCTCTTCTTGTCTGAATAAACAAATATGCAGTTTGCTGGAAATAAGCTGTACTCTGACAGTCGTTCTTATGGAGTGCAGTTCAGTTAATAAAATTCTTTCTGCCTTTCATTGCAAGCAAGCCCGAAAGTGTTTTTATGCTTCATACTGGATTGTAAAAGCAAAGTTGCCGTGTGCTGAAAACAAGTTGTTCTTTGACAGTCTTGAATACTGAGTGCAGTTCAGTTAATAAAACTGTCTTTCTGGTGCTCATTGCAAACAAGCTAGAAATTGTTTTTCTGTGTTCCAATTGTGAGTATAAACAAATATGCAGTCTGCTGAAAGCAAGCTGTTCTTTGATAGTCTTTCTTATGGAGTGCAGTTCAGCTAATAAAACTCTTTCTGCATTTCATTGCAAGCAAGCCCGAAAGTGTTTTTATGCTTCATACTGGATTGTAAAAGCAAAGTTGCCGTGTGCTGAAAACAAGTTGTTCTTTGACAGTCTTGAATACTGAGTGCAGTTCAGTTAATAAAACTGTCTTTCTGGTGCTCATTGCAAACAAGCCAGAAAGTGTTTTTCGTTGCTCTCCTTGTCTGAATAAACAAATATGCAGTTTGCTGGAAATAAGCTGTACTCTGACAGTCGTTCTTATGGAGTGCAGTTCAGCTAATAAAACTCTTTCTGCCTTTCATTGCAAGCAAGCCCGAAAGTGTTTTTATGCTTCATACTGGATTGTAAAAGCAAAGTTGCCGTGTGCTGAAAACAAGTTGTTCTTTGACAGTCTTGAATACTGAGTGCAGTTCAGTTAATAAAACTGTCTTTCTGGTGCTCATTGCAAACAAGCCAGAAAGTGTTTTTCGTTGCTCTTCTTGTCTGAATAAACAAATATGCAGTTTGCTGGAAATAAGCTGTACTCTGACAGTCGTTCTTATGGAGTGCAGTTCAGCTAATAAAACTCTTTCTGCCTTTCATTGCAAGCAAGCCCGAAAGTGTTTTTATGCTTCATACTGGATTGTAAAAGCAAAGTTGCCGTGTGCTGAAAACAAGTTGTTCTTTGACAGTCTTGAATACTGAGTGCAGTTCAGTTAATAAAACTGTCTTTCTGGTGCTCATTGCAAACAAGCTAGAAATTTTTTTTTTTTTTTCCAATTGTTAGTATAAACAAATATGCAGTCTGCTGAAAGCAAGCTGTTCTTTGATAGTCTTTCTTATGGAGTGCAGTTCAGCTAATAAAACTCTTTCTGCATTTCATTGCAAGCAAGCCCGAAAGTGTTTTAATGCTTCATAATGGATTGTAAAAGCAAAGTTGCTGTGTGCTGAAAACAAGTTGTTCTTTGACAGTCTTGAATTCTGACTGCAGTTCAGCCAATAAAAATGTATTTCTGTCATTCATTGCAAACAAGCCAGAAAGTGTTTTTCGTTGCTCTTCTTGTCTGAATAAACAAATATGCAGTTTGCTGGAAATAAGCTGTACTCTGACAGTCGTTCTTATGGAGTGCAGTTCAGCTAATAAAACTCTTTCTGCCTTTCATTGCAAGCAAGCCCGAAAGTGTTTTTATGCTTCATACTGGATTGTAAAAGCAAAGTTGCCGTGTGCTGAAAACAAGTTGTTCTTTGACAGTCTTGAATACTGAGTGCAGTTCAGTTAACAAAAATGCCTTTCTGGTGCTCATTGCAAACAAGCCAGAAAATGTTTTTCGTTGCTCTTCTTGTCTGATTAAACAAATATGCAGTTTGCTGGAAATAAGCTGTACTCTGACAGTCGTTCTTATGGAGTGCAGTTCAGTTAATAAAATTCTTTCTGCCTTTCATTGCAAGCAAGCCCGAAAGTGTTTTTATGCTTCATACTGGATTGTAAAAGCAAAGTTGCCGTGTGCTGAAAACAAGTTGTTCTTTGACAGTCTTGAATACTGAGTGCAGTTCAGTTAATAAAACTGTCTTTCTGGTGCTCATTGCAAACAAGCTAGAAATTGTTTTTCTGTGTTCCAATTGTGAGTATAAACAAATATGCAGTCTGCTGAAAGCAAGCTGTTCTTTGATAGTCTTTCTTATGGAGTGCAGTTCAGCTAATAAAACTCTTTCTGCATTTCATTGCAAGCAAGCCCGAAAGTGTTTTTATGCTTTATAATGGATTGTAAAAGCAAAGTTGCAGTTTGCTGAAAACAAGTTGTTCTTTGACAGTCTTGAATTCTGACTGCAGTTCAGCCAATAAAAATGTATTTCTGTCATTCATTGCAAACAAGCCAGAAAGTGTTTTTCGTTGCTCTTCTTGTCTGAATAAACAAATATGCAGTTTGCTGGAAATAAGCTGTACTCTGACAGTCGTTCTTATGGAGTGCAGTTCAGCTAATAAAACTCTTTCTGCCTTTCATTGCAAGCAAGCCCGAAAGTGTTTTTATGCTTCATACTGGATTGTAAAAGCAAAGTTGCCGTGTGCTGAAAACAAGTTGTTCTTTGACAGTCTTGAAAACTGAGTGCAGTTCAGTTAATAAAACTGTCTTTCTGGTGTTCATTGCAAACAAGCCAGAAAGTGTTTTTCGTTGCTCTTCTTGTCTGAATAAACAAATATGCAGTTTGCTGGAAATAAGCTGTACTCTGACAGTCGTTCTTATGGAGTGCAGTTCAGCTAATAAAACTCTTTCTGCCTTTCATTGCAAGCAAGCCCGAAAGTGTTTTTATGCTTCATACTGGATTGTAAAAGCAAAGTTGCCGTGTGCTGAAAACAAGTTGTTCTTTGATAGTCTTGAATACTGAGTGCAGTTCAGTTAATAAAACTGTCTTTCTGGTGCTCATTGCAAACAAGCCAGAAAGTGTTTTTCGTTGCTCTTCTTGCCTGAATAAACAAATATGCAGTTTGCTGGAAATAAGCTGTACTCTGACAGTCGTTCTTATGGAGTGCAGTTCAGCTAATAAAACTCTTTCTGCCTTTCATTGCAAGCAAGCCCGAAAGTGTTTTTATGCTTCATACTGGATTGTAAAAGCAAAGTTGCCGTGTGCTGAAAACAAGTTGTTCTTTGACAGTCTTGAAAACTGAGTGCAGTTCAGTTAATAAAACTGTCTTTCTGGTGTTCATTGCAAACAAGCCAGAAAGTGTTTTTCGTTGCTCTTCTTGTCTGAATAAACAAATATGCAGTTTGCTGGAAATAAGCTGTACTCTGACAGTCGTTCTTATGGAGTGCAGTTCAGCTAATAAAACTCTTTCTGCCTTTCATTGCAAGCAAGCCCGAAAGTGTTTTTATGCTTCATACTGGATTGTAAAAGCAAAGTTGCCGTGTGCTGAAAACAAGTTGTTCTTTGACAGTCTTGAATACTGAGTGCAGTTCAGTTAATAAAACTGTCTTTCTGGTGCTCATTGCAAACAAGCCAGAAAGTGTTTTTCGTTGCTCTTCTTGCCTGAATAAACAAATATGCAGTCTGCTGAAAGCAAGCTGTTCTTTGATAGTCTTTCTTATGGAGTGCAGTTCAGCTAATAAAACTCTTTCTGCATTTCATTGCAAGCAAGCCCGAAAGTGTTTTTATGCTTTATAATGGATTGTAAAAGCAAAGTTGCAGTTTGCTGAAAACAAGTTGTTCTTTGACAGTCTTGAATTCTGACTGCAGTTCAGCCAATAAAAATGTATTTCTGTCATTCATTGCAAACAAGCCAGAAAGTGTTTTTCGTTGCTTTTCTTGTCTGAATAAACAAATATGCAGTTTGCTGGAAATAAGCTGTAATCTGACAGTCGTTCTTATGGAGTGCAGTTCAGCTAATAAAACTCTTTCTGCCTTTCATTGCAAGCAAGCCCGAAAGTGTTTATATGCTTCATACTGGATTGTAAAAGCAAAGTTGCCGTGTGCTGAAAACAAGTTGTTCTTTGACAGTCTTGAAAACTGAGTGCAGTTCAGTTAATAAAACTGTCTTTCTGGTGTTCATTGCAAACAAGCCAGAAAGTGTTTTTCGTTGCTCTTCTTGTCTGAATAAACAAATATGCAGTTTGCTGGAAATAAGCTGTACTCTGACAGTCGTTCTTATGGAGTGCAGTTCAGCTAATAAAACTCTTTCTGCCTTTCATTGCAAGCAAGCCCGAAAGTGTTTTTATGCTTCATACTGGATTGTAAAAGCAAAGTTGCCGTGTGCTGAAAACAAGTTGTTCTTTGACAGTCTTGAAAACTGAGTGCAGTTCAGTTAATAAAACTGTCTTTCTGGTGTTCATTGCAAACAAGCCAGAAAGTGTTTTTCGTTGCTCTTCTTGTCTGAATAAACAAATATGCAGTTTGCTGGAAATAAGCTGTACTCTGACAGTCGTTCTTATGGAGTGCAGTTCAGCTAATAAAACTCTTTCTGCCTTTCATTGCAAGCAAGCCCGAAAGTGTTTTTATGCTTCATACTGGATTGTAAAAGCAAAGTTGCCGTGTGCTGAAAACAAGTTGTTCTTTGACAGTCTTGAATACTGAGTGCAGTTCAGTTAATAAAACTGTCTTTCTGGTGCTCATTGCAAACAAGCCAGAAAGTGTTTTTCGTTGCTCTTCTTGCCTGAATAAACAAATATGCAGTTTGCTGGAAATAAGCTGTACTCTGACAGTCGTTCTTATGGAGTGCAGTTCAGCTAATAAAACTCTTTCTGCCTTTCATTGCAAGCAAGCCCGAAAGTGTTTTTATGCTTCATACTGGATTGTAAAAGCAAAGTTGCCGTGTGCTGAAAACAAGTTGTTCTTTGACAGTCTTGAAAACTGAGTGCAGTTCAGTTAATAAAACTGTCTTTCTGGTGTTCATTGCAAACAAGCCAGAAAGTGTTTTTCGTTGCTCTTCTTGTCTGAATAAACAAATATGCAGTTTGCTGGAAATAAGCTGTACTCTGACAGTCGTTCTTATGGAGTGCAGTTCAGCTAATAAAACTCTTTCTGCCTTTCATTGCAAGCAAGCCCGAAAGTGTTTTTATGCTTCATACTGGATTGTAAAAGCAAAGTTGCCGTGTGCTGAAAACAAGTTGTTCTTTGACAGTCTTGAATACTGAGTGCAGTTCAGTTAATAAAACTGTCTTTCTGGTGCTCATTGCAAACAAGCCAGAAAGTGTTTTTCGTTGCTCTTCTTGCCTGAATAAACAAATATGCAGTCTGCTGAAAGCAAGCTGTTCTTTGATAGTCTTTCTTATGGAGTGCAGTTCAGCTAATAAAACTCTTTCTGCATTTCATTGCAAGCAAGCCCGAAAGTGTTTTTATGCTTTATAATGGATTGTAAAAGCAAAGTTGCAGTTTGCTGAAAACAAGTTGTTCTTTGACAGTCTTGAATTCTGACTGCAGTTCAGCCAATAAAAATGTATTTCTGTCATTCATTGCAAACAAGCCAGAAAGTGTTTTTCGTTGCTCTTCTTGTCTGAATAAACAAATATGCAGTTTGCTGGAAATAAGCTGTAATCTGACAGTCGTTCTTATGGAGTGCAGTTCAGCTAATAAAACTCTTTCTGCCTTTCATTGCAAGCAAGCCCGAAAGTGTTTATATGCTTCATACTGGATTGTAAAAGCAAAGTTGCCGTGTGCTGAAAACAAGTTGTTCTTTGACAGTCTTGAAAACTGAGTGCAGTTCAGTTAATAAAACTGTCTTTCTGGTGTTCATTGCAAACAAGCCAGAAAGTGTTTTTCGTTGCTCTTCTTGTCTGAATAAACAAATATGCAGTTTGCTGGAAATAAGCTGTACTCTGACAGTCGTTCTTATGGAGTGCAGTTCAGCTAATAAAACTCTTTCTGCCTTTCATTGCAAGCAAGCCCGAAAGTGTTTTTATGCTTCATACTGGATTGTAAAAGCAAAGTTGCCGTGTGCTGAAAACAAGTTGTTCTTTGACAGTCTTGAATACTGAGTGCAGTTCAGTTAATAAAACTGTCTTTCTGGTGCTCATTGCAAACAAGCCAGAAAGTGTTTTTCGTTGCTCTTCTTGTCTGAATAAACAAATATGCAGTTTGCTGGAAAAAAGCTGTACTCTGACAGTCGTTCTTATGGAGTGCAGTTCAGCTAATAAAACTCTTTCTGCCTTTCATTGCAAGCAAGCCCGAAAGTGTTTTTATGCTTCATACTGGATTGTAAAAGCAAAGTTGCCGTGTGCTGAAAACAAGTTGTTCTTTGACAGTCTTGAATACTGAGTGCAGTTCAGTTAATAAAACTGTCTTTCTGGTGCTCATTGCAAACAAGCTAGAAATTGTTTTTCTGTGTTCCAATTGTTAGTATAAACAAATATGCAGTCTGCTGAAAGCAAGCTGTTCTTTGATAGTCTTTCTTATGGAGTGCAGTTCAGCTAATAAAACTCTTTCTGCATTTCATTGCAAGCAAGCCCGAAAGTGTTTTTATGCTTTATAATGGATTGTAAAAGCAAAGTTGCAGTTTGCTGAAAACAAGTTGTTCTTTGACAGTCTTGAATTCTGACTGCAGTTCAGCCAATAAAAATGTATTTCTGTCATTCATTGCAAACAAGCCAGAAAGTGTTTTTCGTTGCTCTTCTTGTCTGAATAAACAAATATGCAGTTTGCTGGAAATAAGCTGTACTCTGACAGTCGTTCTTATGGAGTGCAGTTCAGCTAATAAAACTCTTTCTGCATTTCATTGCAAGCAAGCCCGAAAGTGTTTTTATGCTTTATAATGGATTGTAAAAGCAAAGTTGCAGTTTGCTGAAAACAAGTTGTTCTTTGACAGTCTTGAATTCTGACTGCAGTTCAGCCAATAAAAATGTATTTCTGTCATTCATTGCAAACAAGCCAGAAAGTGTTTTTCGTTGCTCTTCTTGTCTGAATAAACAAATATGCAGTTTGCTGGAAATAAGCTGTACTCTGACAGTCGTTCTTATGGAGTGCAGTTCAACTAATAAAACTCTTTCTGCCTTTCATTGCAAGCAAGCCCGAAAGTGTTTTTATGCTTCATACTGGATTGTAAAAGCAAAGTTGCCGTGTGCTGAAAACAAGTTGTTCTTTGACAGTCTTGAATACTGAGTGCAGTTCAGTTAATAAAACTGTCTTTCTGGTGCTCATTGCAAACAAGCCAGAAAGTGTTTTTCGTTGCTCTCCTTGTCTGAATAAACAAATATGCAGTTTGCTGGAAATAAGCTGTACTCTGACAGTCGTTCTTATGGAGTGCAGTTCAGCTAATAAAACTCTTTCTGCCTTTCATTGCAAGCAAGCCCGAAAGTGTTTTTATGCTTCATACTGGATTGTAAAAGCAAAGTTGCCGTGTGCTGAAAACAAGTTGTTCTTTGACAGTCTTGAATACTGAGTGCAGTTCAGTTAATAAAACTGTCTTTCTGGTGCTCATTGCAAACAAGCTAGAAATTGTTTTTCTGTGTTCCAATTGTTAGTATAAACAAATATGCAGTCTGCTGAAAGCAAGCTGTTCTTTGATAGTCTTTCTTATGGAGTGCAGTTCAGCTAATAAAACTCTTTCTGCATTTCATTGCAAGCAAGCCCGAAAGTGTTTTTATGCTTCATACTGGATTGTAAAAGCAGAGTTGCCGTGTGCTGAAAATAAGTTGTTCTTTGACAGTCTTGAATACTGAGTGCAGTTCAGTTAATAAAACTGTCTTTCTGGTGCTCATTGCAAACAAGCTAGAAATTGTTTTTCTGTGTTCCAATTGTTAGTATAAACAAATATGCAGTCTGCTGAAAGCAAGCTGTTCTTTGATAGTCTTTCTTATGGAGTGCAGATCAGCTAATAAAACTCTTTCTGCCTTTCATTGCAAGCAAGCCCGAAAGTGTTTTTATGCTTCATAATGGATTGTAAAAGCAAAGTTGCCGTGTGCTGAAAACAAGTTGTTCTTTGACAGTCTTGAATACTGAGTGCAGTTCAGTTAACAAAAATGCCTTTCTGGTGCTCATTGCAAACAAGCCAGAAAGTGTTTTTCTGTGTTCCAATTGTTAGTATAAACAAATATGCAGTCTGCTGAAAGCAAGCTGTTCTTTGATAGTCTTTCTTATGGAGTGCACTTCAGCTAATAAAACTCTTTCTGCCTTTCATTGCAAGCAAGCCCGAAAGTGTTTTTATGCTTTATAATGGATTGTAAAGGCAAAGTTGCAGTTTGCTGAAAACAAGTTGTTCTTTGACAGTCTTGAATTCTGACTGCAGTTCAGCCAATAAAAATGTATTTCTGTCATTCATTGCAAACAAGCCAGAAAGTGTTTTTCGTTGCTCTTCTTGTCTGAATAAACAATTATGCAGTTTGCTGGAAATAAACTGTACTCTGACAGTCGTCCTTATGGAGTGCAGTTCAGCTAATAAAACTCTTTCTGCCTTTCATTGCAAGCAAGCCCGAAAGTGTTTTTATGCTTCATACTGGATTGTAAAAGCAAAGTTGCCGTGTGCTGAAAACAAGTTGTTCTTTGACAGTCTTGAATTCTAACTGCAGTTCAGCCAATAAAAATGTATTTCTGTCATTCATTGCAAACAAGCCAGAAAGTGTTTTTCGTTGCTATTCTTGTCTGAATAAACAATTATGCAGTTTGCTGGAAATAAGCTGTACTCTGACAGTCGTCCTTATGGAGTGCAGTTCAGCTAATAAAACTCTTTCTGCCTTTTATTGCAAGCAAGCCCGAAAGTGTTTTTATGCTTCATAATGGATTGTAAAAGCAAAGTTGCCGTGTGCTGAAAACAAGTTGTTCTTTGACAGTCTTGAATACTGAGTGCAGTTCAGTTAACAAAAATGCCTTTCTGGTGCTCATTGCAAACAAGCCAGAAAGTGTTTTTCTGTGTTCCAATTGTTAGTATAAACAAATATGCAGTCTGCTGAAAGCAAGCTGTTCTTTGATAGTCGTTCTTATGGAGTGCAGTTCAGCTAATAAAACTCTTTCTGCCTTTCATTGCAAGCAAGCCCGAAAGTGTTTTTATGCTTCATACTGGATCGTAAAAGCAAAGTTGCCGTGTGCTGAAAACAAGTTGTTCTTTGACAGTCTTGAATACTGAGTGCAGTTCAGTTAATAAAACTGTCTTTCTGGTGCTCATTGCAAACAAGCTAGAAATTGTTTTTCTGTGTTCCAATTGTTAGTATAAACAAATATACAGTCTGCTGAAAGCAAGCTGTTCTTTGATAGTCTTTCTTATGGAGTGCAGTTCAGCTAATAAATCTCTTTCTGCCTTTCATTGCAAGCAAGCCCAAAAGTGTTTTTATGCTTCATAATGGATTGTAAAAGCAAAGTTGCTGTGTGCTGAAAACAAGTTGTTCTTTGACAGTCTTGAATTCTGACTGCAGTTCAGCCAATAAAAATGTATTTCTGTCATTCATTGCAAACAAGCCAGAAAGTGTTTTTCGTTGCTCTTCTTGTCTGAATAAACAATTATGCAGTTTGCTGGAAATAAGCTGTACTCTGACAGTCGTCCTCATGGAGTGCAGTTCAGCTAATAAAACTCTTTCTGCCTTTCATTGCAAGCAAGCCCGAAAGTGTTTTTATGCTTCATACTGGATTGTAAAAGCAAAGTTGCTGTGTGCTGAAAACAAGTTGTTCTTTGACATTCTTGAATACTGAGTGCAGTTCAGTTAATAAAACTGTCTTTCTGGTGCTCATTGCAAACAAGCCAGAAAGTGTTTTTCGTTGCTCTCCTTGTCTGAATAAACAAATATGCCGTTTGCTGGAAATAAGCTGTACTCTGACAGTCGTTCTTATGGAGTGCAGTTCAGCTAATAAAACTCTTTCTGCCTTTCATTGCAAGCAAGCCCGAAAGTGTTTTTATGCTTCATACTGGATTGTAAAAGCAAAGTTGCCGTGTGCTGAAAACAAGTTGTTCTTTGACAGTCTTGAATACTGAGTGCAGTTCAGTTAAGAAAAATGCCTTTCTGGTGCTCATTGCAAGCAAGCCAGAAAGTGTTTTTCGTTGCTCTCCTTGTCTGAGGTGTCTGCCGTGTGCTGTCTGCCGTGTGCTGAAAACAAGTTGTTCTTTGACAGTCTTGAATACTGAGTGCAGTTCAGTTAATAAAACTGTCTTTCTGGTGCTCATTGCAAGCAAGCCCGAAAGTGTTTTTATGCTTCATACTGGATTGTAAAAGCAAAGTTGCCGTGTGCTGAAAACAAGTTGTTCTTTGACAGTCTTGAATACTGAGTGCAGTTCAGTTAATAAAACTGTCTTTCTGGTGCTCATTGCAAACAAGCTAGAAATTGTTTTTCTGTGTTCCAATTGTTAGTATAAACAAATATACAGTCTGCTGAAAGCAAGCTGTTCTTTGATAGTCTTTCTTATGGAGTGCAGTTCAGCTAATAAAACTCTTTCTGCCTTTCATTGCAAGCAAGCCCAAAAGTGTTTTTATGCTTTATAATGGATTGTAAAGGCAAAGTTGCAGTTTGCTGAAAACAAGTTGTTCTTTGACAGTCTTGAATTCTGACTGCAGTTCAGCCAATAAAAATGTATTTCTGTCATTCATTGCAAACAAGCCAGAAAGTGTTTTTCGTTGCTCTTCTTGTCTGAATAAACAATTATGCAGTTTGCTGGAAATAAGCTGTACTCTGACAGTCGTCCTCATGGAGTGCAGTTCAGCTAATAAAACTCTTTCTGCCTTTCATTGCAAGCAAGCCCGAAAGTGTTTTTATGCTTCATACTGGATTATAAAAGCAAAGTTGCTGTGTGCTGAAAACAAGTTGTTCTTTGACATTCTTGAATACTGAGTGCAGTTCAGTTAATAAAACTGTCTTTCTGGTGCTCATTGCAAGCAGGCCAGAAAGTGTTTTTCGTTGCTCTCCTTGTCTGAATAAACAAATATGCAGTTTGCTGGAAATAAGCTGTACTCTGACAGTCGTTCTTATGGAGTGCAGTTCAGCTAATAAAACTCTTTCTGCCTTTCATTGCAAGCAAGCCCGAAAGTGTTTTTATGCTTCATACTGGATTGTAAAAGCAAAGTTGCCGTGTGCTGAAAACAAGTTGTTCTTTGACAGTCTTGAATGCTGAGTGCAGTTCAGTTAATAAAACTGTCTTTCTGGTGCTCATTGCAAACAAGCTAGAAATTGTTTTTCTTTGCTCTTCTCGTCTGCATAAGCAGAGATGCAGTTTGCTGGAAATAAGCCGTACTCTGACAGTCGTTCTTATGGAGTGCAGTTCAGCTAATAAAACTCTTTCTGCCTTTTATTGCAAGCAATTCGAAAGTGTTTTTATGCTTCATAATGGATTGTAAAAGCAAAGTTGCCGTGTGCTGAAAACAAGTTGTTCTTTGACAGTCTTGAATACTGAGTGCAGTTCAGTTAATAAAACTGTCTTTCTGGTGCTCATTGCAAACAAGCTAGAAATTGTTTTTCTGTGTTCCAATTTGTAAGTATAAACAAATATGCAGTCTGCTGAAAGCAAGCTGTTCTTTGATAGTCTTTCTTATGGAGTGCAGATCAGCTAATAAAACTCTTTCTGCCTTTCACTGCAAGCAAGCCCGAAAGTGTTTTTATGCTTCATAATGGATTGTAAAAGCAAAGTAGAAGTTTGCTGAAAACAAGTTGTTCTTTGACAGTCTTGAATTCTGACTGCAGTTCAGCCAATAAAAATGTATTTCTGTCATTCATTGCAAACAAGCCAGAAAGTGTTTTTCGTTGCTCTTCTTGTCTGAATAAACAAATATGCAGTTTGCTGGAAATAAGCTGTACTCTGACAGTCGTTCTTATGGAGTGCAGTTCAGTTAATAAAACTCTTTCTGCATTTCATTGCAAGCAAGCCCGAAAGT
The DNA here is from genome assembly GCF_029633855.1 of Hoplias malabaricus. Classification (NCBI taxonomy): domain Eukaryota; kingdom Metazoa; phylum Chordata; class Actinopteri; order Characiformes; family Erythrinidae; genus Hoplias; species Hoplias malabaricus. The sequence goes on from NC_089810.1 coordinate 26,222,634, forward strand.
GTTTTTATGCTTCATACTGGATTGTAAAAGCAAAGTTGCCGTGTGCTGAAAACAAGTTGTTCTTTGACAGTCTTGAATACTGAGTGCAGTTCAGTTAATAAAACTGTCTTTCTGGTGCTCATTGCAAACAAGCCAGAAAGTGTTTTTCGTTGCTCTTCTTGTCTGAATAAACAAATATGCAGTTTGCTGGAAATAAGCTGTACTCTGACAGTCGTTCTTATGGAGTGCAGTTCAGTTAATAAAACTCTTTCTGCCTTTCATTGCAAGCAAGCCCGAAAGTGTTTTTATGCTTCATACTGGATTGTAAAAGCAAAGTTGCCGTGTGCTGAAAACAAGTTGTTCTTTGACAGTCTTGAATACTGAGTGCAGTTCAGTTAATAAAACTGTCTTTCTGGTGCTCATTGCAAACAAGCCAGAAAGTGTTTTTCGTTGCTCTCCTTGTCTGAATAAACAAATATGCAGTTTGCTGGAAATAAGCTGTACTCTGACAGTCGTTCTTATGGAGTGCAGTTCAGCTAATAAAACTCTTTCTGCCTTTCATTGCAAGCAAGCCCGAAAGTGTTTTTATGCTTCATACTGGATTGTAAAAGCAAAGTTGCCGTGTGCTGAAAACAAGTTGTTCTTTGACAGTCTTGAATACTGAGTGCAGTTCAGTTAATAAAACTGTCTTTCTGGTGCTCATTGCAAACAAGCTAGAAATTGTTTTTCTGTGTTCCAATTGTTAGTATAAACAAATATGCAGTCTGCTGAAAGCAAGCTGTTCTTTGATAGTCTTTCTTATGGAGTGCAGTTCAGCTAATAAAACTCTTTCTGCATTTCATTGCAAGCAAGCCCGAAAGTGTTTTTATGCTTTATAATGGATTGTAAAAGCAAAGTTGCAGTTTGCTGAAAACAAGTTGTTCTTTGACAGTCTTGAACTCTGACTGCAGTTCAGCCAATAAAAATGTATTTCTGTCATTCATTGCAAACAAGCCAGAAAGTGTTTTTCGTTGCTCTTCTTGTCTGAATAAACAAATATGCAGTTTGCTGGAAATAAGCTGTACTCTGACAGACGTTCTTATGGAGTGAAGTTCAGCTAATAAAACTCTTTCTGCCTTTCATTGCAAGCAAGCCCGAAAGTGTTTTTATGCTTCATACTGGATTGTAAAAGCAAAGTTGCCGTGTGCTGAAAACAAGTTGTTCTTTGACAGTCTTGAATACTGAGTGCAGTTCAGTTAATAAAACTGTCTTTCTGGTGCTCATTGCAAACAAGCCAGAAAGTGTTTTTCGTTGCTCTCCTTGTCTGAATAAACAAATATGCAGTTTGCTGGAAATAAGCTGTACTCTGACAGTCGTTCTTATGGAGTGCAGTTCAGCTAATAAAACTCTTTCTGCCTTTCATTGCAAGCAAGCCCGAAAGTGTTTTTATGCTTCATACTGGATTGTAAAAGCAAAGTTGCCGTGTGCTGAAAACAAGTTGTTCTTTGACAGTCTTGAATACTGAGTGCAGTTCAGTTAATAAAACTGTCTTTCTGGTGCTCATTGCAAACAAGCCAGAAAGTGTTTTTCGTTGCTCTTCTTGTCTGAATAAACAAATATGCAGTTTGCTGGAAATAAGCTGTACTCTGACAGTCGTTCTTATGGAGTGCAGTTCAGTTAATAAAACTCTTTCTGCCTTTCATTGCAAGCAAGCCCGAAAGTGTTTTTATGCTTCATACTGGATTGTAAAAGCAAAGTTGCCGTGTGCTGAAAACAAGTTGTTCTTTGACAGTCTTGAATACTGAGTGCAGTTCAGTTAATAAAACTGTCTTTCTGGTGCTCATTGCAAACAAGCCAGAAAGTGTTTTTCGTTGCTCTTCTTGTCTGAATAAACAATTATGCAGTTTGCTGGAAATAAGCTGTACTCTGACAGTCGTCCTTATGGAGTGCAGTTCAGCTAATAAAACTCTTTCTGCCTTTCATTGCAAGCAAGCCCGAAAGTGTTTTAATGCTTCATAATGGATTGTAAAAGCAAAGTTGCTGTGTGCTGAAAACAAGTTGTTCTTTGACAGTCTTGAATTCTGACTGCAGTTCAGCCAATAAAAATGTATTTCTGTCATTCATTGCAAACAAGCCAGAAAGTGTTTTTCGTTGCTCTTCTTGTCTGAATAAACAAATATGCAGTTTGCTGGAAATAAGCTGTACTCTGACAGTCGTTCTTATGGAGTGCAGTTCAGCTAATAAAACTCTTTCTGCCTTTCATTGCAAGCAAGCCCGAAAGTGTTTTTATGCTTCATACTGGATTGTAAAAGCAAAGTTGCCGTGTGCTGAAAACAAGTTGTTCTTTGACAGTCTTGAATACTGAGTGCAGTTCAGTTAATAAAACTGTCTTTCTGGTGCTCATTGCAAACAAGCCAGAAAGTGTTTTTCGTTGCTCTCCTTGTCTGAATAAACAAATATGCAGTTTGCTGGAAATAAGCTGTACTCTGACAGTCGTTCTTATGGAGTGCAGTTCAGCTAATAAAACTCTTTCTGCCTTTCATTGCAAGCAAGCCCGAAAGTGTTTTTATGCTTCATACTGGATTGTAAAAGCAAAGTTGCCGTGTGCTGAAAACAAGTTGTTCTTTGACAGTCTTGAATACTGAGTGCAGTTCAGTTAATAAAACTGTCTTTCTGGTGCTCATTGCAAACAAGCTAGAAATTGTTTTTCTGTGTTCCAATTGTTAGTATAAACAAATATGCAGTCTGCTGAAAGCAAGCTGTTCTTTGATAGTCTTTCTTATGGAGTGCAGTTCAGCTAATAAAACTCTTTCTGCATTTCATTGCAAGCAAGCCCGAAAGTGTTTTTATGCTTCATACTGGATTGTAAAAGCAAAGTTGCCGTGTGCTGAAAACAAGTTGTTCTTTGACAGTCTTGAATACTGAGTGCAGTTCAGTTAATAAAACTGTCTTTCTGGTGCTCATTGCAAACAAGCTAGAAATTGTTTTTCTGTGTTCCAATTGTTAGTATAAACAAATATGCAGTCTGCTGAAAGCAAGCTGTTCTTTGATAGTCTTTCTTATGGAGTGCAGTTCAGCTAATAAAACTCTTTCTGCATTTCATTGCAAGCAAGCCCGAAAGTGTTTTTATGCTTTATAATGGATTGTAAAAGCAAAGTTGCAGTTTGCTGAAAACAAGTTGTTCTTTGACAGTCTTGAATTCTGACTGCAGTTCAGCCAATAAAAATGTATTTCTGTCATTCATTGCAAACAAGCCAGAAAGTGTTTTTCGTTGCTCTTCTTGTCTGAATAAACAAATATGCAGTTTGCTGGAAATAAGCTGTAGTCTGACAGTCGTTCTTATGGAGTGCAGTTCAGTTAATAAAACTCTTTCTGCCTTTCATTGCAAGCAAGCCCGAAAGTGTTTTTATGCTTCATACTGGATTGTAAAAGCAAAGTTGCCGTGTGCTGAAAACAAGTTGTTCTTTGACAGTTTTGAATACTGAGTGCAGTTCAGTTAATAAAACTGTCTTTCTGGTGCTCATTGCAAACAAGCCAGAAAGTGTTTTTCGTTGCTCTTCTTGTCTGAATAAACAAATATGCAGTTTGCTGGAAATAAGCTGTACTCTGACAGACGTTCTTATGGAGTGAAGTTCAGCTAATAAAACTCTTTCTGCCTTTCATTGCAAGCAAGCCCGAAAGTGTTTTTATGCTTCATACTGGATTGTAAAAGCAAAGTTGCCGTGTGCTGAAAACAAGTTGTTCTTTGACAGTCTTGAATACTGAGTGCAGTTCAGTTAATAAAACTGTCTTTCTGGTGCTCATTGCAAACAAGCCAGAAAGTGTTTTTCGTTGCTCTCCTTGTCTGAATAAACAAATATGCAGTTTGCTGGAAATAAGCTGTACTCTGACAGTCGTTCTTATGGAGTGCAGTTCAGCTAATAAAACTCTTTCTGCCTTTCATTGCAAGCAAGCCCGAAAGTGTTTTTATGCTTCATACTGGATTGTAAAAGCAAAGTTGCCGTGTGCTGAAAACAAGTTGTTCTTTGACAGTCTTGAATACTGAGTGCAGTTCAGTTAATAAAACTGTCTTTCTGGTGCTCATTGCAAACAAGCCAGAAAGTGTTTTTCGTTGCTCTTCTTGTCTGAATAAACAAATATGCAGTTTGCTGGAAATAAGCTGTACTCTGACAGTCGTTCTTATGGAGTGCAGTTCAGTTAATAAAACTCTTTCTGCCTTTCATTGCAAGCAAGCCCGAAAGTGTTTTTATGCTTCATACTGGATTGTAAAAGCAAAGTTGCCGTGTGCTGAAAACAAGTTGTTCTTTGACAGTCTTGAATACTGAGTGCAGTTCAGTTAATAAAACTGTCTTTCTGGTGCTCATTGCAAACAAGCCAGAAAGTGTTTTTCGTTGCTCTCCTTGTCTGAATAAACAAATATGCAGTTTGCTGGAAATAAGCTGTACTCTGACAGTCGTTCTTATGGAGTGCAGTTCAGCTAATAAAACTCTTTCTGCCTTTCATTGCAAGCAAGCCCGAAAGTGTTTTTATGCTTCATACTGGATTGTAAAAGCAAAGTTGCCGTGTGCTGAAAACAAGTTGTTCTTTGACAGTCTTGAATACTGAGTGCAGTTCAGTTAATAAAACTGTCTTTCTGGTGCTCATTGCAAACAAGCCAGAAAGTGTTTTTCGTTGCTCTTCTTGTCTGAATAAACAAATATGCAGTTTGCTGGAAATAAGCTGTACTCTGACAGTCGTTCTTATGGAGTGCAGTTCAGTTAATAAAACTCTTTCTGCCTTTCATTGCAAGCAAGCCCGAAAGTGTTTTTATGCTTCATACTGGATTGTAAAAGCAAAGTTGCCGTGTGCTGAAAACAAGTTGTTCTTTGACAGTCTTGAATACTGAGTGCAGTTCAGTTAATAAAACTGTCTTTCTGGTGCTCATTGCAAACAAGCCAGAAAGTGTTTTTCGTTGCTCTTCTTGTCTGAATAAACAATTATGCAGTTTGCTGGAAATAAGCTGTACTCTGACAGTCGTCCTTATGGAGTGCAGTTCAGCTAATAAAACTCTTTCTGCCTTTCATTGCAAGCAAGCCCGAAAGTGTTTTAATGCTTCATAATGGATTGTAAAAGCAAAGTTGCTGTGTGCTGAAAACAAGTTGTTCTTTGACAGTCTTGAATTCTGACTGCAGTTCAGCCAATAAAAATGTATTTCTGTCATTCATTGCAAACAAGCCAGAAAGTGTTTTTCGTTGCTCTTCTTGTCTGAATAAACAAATATGCAGTTTGCTGGAAATAAGCTGTACTCTGACAGTCGTTCTTATGGAGTGCAGTTCAGCTAATAAAACTCTTTCTGCCTTTCATTGCAAGCAAGCCCGAAAGTGTTTTTATGCTTCATACTGGATTGTAAAAGCAAAGTTGCCGTGTGCTGAAAACAAGTTGTTCTTTGACAGTCTTGAATACTGAGTGCAGTTCAGTTAATAAAACTGTCTTTCTGGTGCTCATTGCAAACAAGCCAGAAAGTGTTTTTCGTTGCTCTCCTTGTCTGAATAAACAAATATGCAGTTTGCTGGAAATAAGCTGTACTCTGACAGTCGTTCTTATGGAGTGCAGTTCAGCTAATAAAACTCTTTCTGCCTTTCATTGCAAGCAAGCCCGAAAGTGTTTTTATGCTTCATACTGGATTGTAAAAGCAAAGTTGCCGTGTGCTGAAAACAAGTTGTTCTTTGACAGTCTTGAATACTGAGTGCAGTTCAGTTAATAAAACTGTCTTTCTGGTGCTCATTGCAAACAAGCTAGAAATTGTTTTTCTGTGTTCCAATTGTTAGTATAAACAAATATGCAGTCTGCTGAAAGCAAGCTGTTCTTTGATAGTCTTTCTTATGGAGTGCAGTTCAGCTAATAAAACTCTTTCTGCATTTCATTGCAAGCAAGCCCGAAAGTGTTTTTATGCTTTATAATGGATTGTGAAAGCAAAGTTGCAGTTTGCTGAAAACAAGTTGTTCTTTGACAGTCTTGAATTCTGACTGCAGTTCAGCCAATAAAAATGTATTTCTGTCATTCATTGCAAACAAGCCAGAAAGTGTTTTTCGTTGCTCTTCTTGTCTGAATAAACAAATATGCAGTTTGCTGGAAATAAGCTGTAGTCTGACAGTCGTTCTTATGGAGTGCAGTTCAGTTAATAAAACTCTTTCTGCCTTTCATTGCAAGCAAGCCCGAAAGTGTTTTTATGCTTCATACTGGATTGTAAAAGCAAAGTTGCCGTGTGCTGAAAACAAGTTGTTCTTTGACAGTTTTGAATACTGAGTGCAGTTCAGTTAATAAAACTGTCTTTCTGGTGCTCATTGCAAACAAGCCAGAAAGTGTTTTTCGTTGCTCTTCTTGTCTGAATAAACAAATATGCAGTTTGCTGGAAATAAGCTTTACTCTGACAGACGTTCTTATGGAGTGAAGTTCAGCTAATAAAACTCTTTCTGCCTTTCATTGCAAGCAAGCCCGAAAGTGTTTTTATGCTTCATACTGGATTGTAAAAGCAAAGTTGCCGTGTGCTGAAAACAAGTTGTTCTTTGACAGTCTTGAATACTGAGTGCAGTTCAGTTAATAAAACTGTCTTTCTGGTGCTCATTGCAAACAAGCCAGAAAGCATTTTTCGTTGCTCTCCTTGTCTGAATAAACAAATATGCAGTTTGCTGGAAATAAGCTGTACTCTGACAGTCGTTCTTATGGAGTGCAGTTCAGCTAATAAAACTCTTTCTGCCTTTCATTGCAAGCAAGCCCGAAAGTGTTTTTATGCTTCATACTGGATTGTAAAAGCAAAGTTGCCGTGTGCTGAAAACAAGTTGTTCTTTGACAGTCTTGAATACTGAGTGCAGTTCAGTTAATAAAACTGTCTTTCTGGTGCTCATTGCAAACAAGCCAGAAAGTGTTTTTCGTTGCTCTTCTTGTCTGAATAAACAAATATGCAGTTTGCTGGAAATAAGCTGTACTCTGACAGTCGTTCTTATGGAGTGCAGTTCAGTTAATAAAACTCTTTCTGCCTTTCATTGCAAGCAAGCCCGAAAGTGTTTTTATGCTTCATACTGGATTGTAAAAGCAAAGTTGCCGTGTGCTGAAAACAAGTTGTTCTTTGACAGTCTTGAATACTGAGTGCAGTTCAGTTAATAAAACTGTCTTTCTGGTGCTCATTGCAAACAAGCCAGAAAGTGTTTTTCGTTGCTCTCCTTGTCTGAATAAACAAATATGCAGTTTGCTGGAAATAAGCTGTACTCTGACAGTCGTTCTTATGGAGTGCAGTTCAGCTAATAAAACTCTTTCTGCCTTTCATTGCAAGCAAGCCCGAAAGTGTTTTTATGCTTCATACTGGATTGTAAAAGCAAAGTTGCCGTGTGCTGAAAACAAGTTGTTCTTTGACAGTCTTGAATACTGAGTGCAGTTCAGTTAATAAAACTGTCTTTCTGGTGCTCATTGCAAACAAGCCAGAAAGTGTTTTTCGTTGCTCTTCTTGTCTGAATAAACAAATATGCAGTTTGCTGGAAATAAGCTGTACTCTGACAGTCGTTCTTATGGAGTGCAGTTCAGTTAATAAAACTCTTTCTGCCTTTCATTGCAAGCAAGCCCGAAAGTGTTTTTATGCTTCATACTGGATTGTAAAAGCAAAGTTGCCGTGTGCTGAAAACAAGTTGTTCTTTGACAGTCTTGAATACTGAGTGCAGTTCAGTTAATAAAACTGTCTTTCTGGTGCTCATTGCAAACAAGCCAGAAAGTGTTTTTCGTTGCTCTTCTTGTCTGAATAAACAATTATGCAGTTTGCTGGAAATAAGCTGTACTCTGACAGTCGTCCTTATGGAGTGCAGTTCAGCTAATAAAACTCTTTCTGCCTTTCATTGCAAGCAAGCCCGAAAGTGTTTTAATGCTTCATAATGGATTGTAAAAGCAAAGTTGCTGTGTGCTGAAAACAAGTTGTTCTTTGACAGTCTTGAATTCTGACTGCAGTTCAGCCAATAAAAATGTATTTCTGTCATTCATTGCAAACAAGCCAGAAAGTGTTTTTCGTTGCTCTTCTTGTCTGAATAAACAAATATGCAGTTTGCTGGAAATAAGCTGTACTCTGACAGTCGTTCTTATGGAGTGCAGTTCAGCTAATAAAACTCTTTCTGCCTTTCATTGCAAGCAAGCCCGAAAGTGTTTTTATGCTTCATACTGGATTGTAAAAGCAAAGTTGCCGTGTGCTGAAAACAAGTTGTTCTTTGACAGTCTTGAATACTGAGTGCAGTTCAGTTAATAAAACTGTCTTTCTGGTGCTCATTGCAAACAAGCCAGAAAGTGTTTTTCGTTGCTCTCCTTGTCTGAATAAACAAATATGCAGTTTGCTGGAAATAAGCTGTACTCTGACAGTCGTTCTTATGGAGTGCAGTTCAGCTAATAAAACTCTTTCTGCCTTTCATTGCAAGCAAGCCCGAAAGTGTTTTTATGCTTCATACTGGATTGTAAAAGCAAAGTTGCCGTGTGCTGAAAACAAGTTGTTCTTTGACAGTCTTGAATACTGAGTGCAGTTCAGTTAATAAAACTGTCTTTCTGGTGCTCATTGCAAACAAGCCAGAAAGTGTTTTTCGTTGCTCTCCTTGTCTGAATAAACAAATATGCAGTTTGCTGGAAATAAGCTGTACTCTGACAGTCGTTCTTATGGAGTGCAGTTCAGCTAATAAAACTCTTTCTGCCTTTCATTGCAAGCAAGCCCGAAAGTGTTTTTATGCTTCATACTGGATTGTAAAAGCAAAGTTGCCGTGTGCTGAAAACAAGTTGTTCTTTGACAGTCTTGAATACTGAGTGCAGTTCAGTTAATAAAACTGTCTTTCTGGTGCTCATTGCAAACAAGCTAGAAATTGTTTTTCTGTGTTCCAATTGTTAGTATAAACAAATATGCAGTCTGCTGAAAGCAAGCTGTTCTTTGATAGTCTTTCTTATGGAGTGCAGTTCAGCTAATAAAACTCTTTCTGCATTTCATTGCAAGCAAGCCCGAAAGTGTTTTTATGCTTTATAATGGATTGTGAAAGCAAAGTTGCAGTTTGCTGAAAACAAGTTGTTCTTTGACAGTCTTGAATTCTGACTGCAGTTCAGCCAATAAAAATGTATTTCTGTCATTCATTGCAAACAAGCCAGAAAGTGTTTTTCGTTGCTCTTCTTGTCTGAATAAACAAATATGCAGTTTGCTGGAAATAAGCTGTACTCTGACAGTCGTTCTTATGGAGTGCAGTTCAGCTAATAAAACTCTTTCTGCATTTCATTGCAAGCAAGCCCGAAAGTGTTTTAATGCTTCATAATGGATTGTAAAAGCAAAGTTGCTGTGTGCTGAAAACAAGTTGTTCTTTGACAGTCTTGAATTCTGACTGCAGTTCAGCCAATAAAAATGTATTTCTGTCATTCATTGCAAACAAGCCAGAAAGTGTTTTTCGTTGCTCTTCTTGTCTGAATAAACAAATATGCAGTTTGCTGGAAATAAGCTGTACTCTGACAGTCGTTTTTATGGAGTGCAGTTCAGCTAATAAAACTCTTTCTGCCTTTCATTGCAAGCAAGCCCGAAAGTGTTTTTATGCTTCATACTGGATTGTAAAAGCAAAGTTGCCGTGTGCTGAAAACAAGTTGTTCTTTGACAGTCTTGAATACTGAGTGCAGTTCAGTTAACAAAAATGCCTTTCTGGTGCTCATTGCAAACAAGCCAGAAAGTGTTTTTCGTTGCTCTTCTTGTCTGAATAAACAAATATGCAGTTTGCTGGAAATAAGCTGTACTCTGACAGTCGTTCTTATGGAGTGCAGTTCAGTTAATAAAACTCTTTCTGCATTTCATTGCAAGCAAGCCCGAAAGTGTTTTTATGCTTCATACTGGATTGTAAAAGCAAAGTTGCCAAGTGCTGAAAACAAGTTGTTCTTTGACAGTCTTGAATACTGAGTGCAGTTCAGTTAATAAAACTGTCTTTCTGGTGCTCATTGCAAACAAGCCAGAAAGTGTTTTTCGTTGCTCTTCTTGTCTGAATAAACAAATATGCAGTTTGCTGGAAATAAGCTGTACTCTGACAGTCGTTCTTATGGAGTGCAGTTCAGTTAATAAAACTCTTTCTGCCTTTCATTGCAAGCAAGCCCGAAAGTGTTTTTATGCTTCATACTGGATTGTAAAAGCAAAGTTGCCGTGTGCTGAAAACAAGTTGTTCTTTGACAGTCTTGAATACTGAGTGCAGTTCAGTTAATAAAACTGTCTTTCTGGTGCTCATTGCAAACAAGCCAGAAAGTGTTTTTCGTTGCTCTCCTTGTCTGAATAAACAAATATGCAGTTTGCTGGAAATAAGCTGTACTCTGACAGTCGTTCTTATGGAGTGCAGTTCAGCTAATAAAACTCTTTCTGCCTTTCATTGCAAGCAAGCCCGAAAGTGTTTTTATGCTTCATACTGGATTGTAAAAGCAAAGTTGCCGTGTGCTGAAAACAAGTTGTTCTTTGACAGTCTTGAATACTGAGTGCAGTTCAGTTAATAAAACTGTCTTTCTGGTGCTCATTGCAAACAAGCCAGAAAGTGTTTTTCGTTGCTCTTCTTGTCTGAATAAACAAATATGCAGTTTGCTGGAAATAAGCTGTACTCTGACAGTCGTTCTTATGGAGTGCAGTTCAGTTAATAAAACTCTTTCTGCCTTTCATTGCAAGCAAGCCCGAAAGTGTTTTTATGCTTCATACTGGATTGTAAAAGCAAAGTTGCCGTGTGCTGAAAACAAGTTGTTCTTTGACAGTCTTGAATACTGAGTGCAGTTCAGTTAATAAAACTGTCTTTCTGGTGCTCATTGCAAACAAGCCAGAAAGTGTTTTTCGTTGCTCTTCTTGTCTGAATAAACAATTATGCAGTTTGCTGGAAATAAGCTGTACTCTGACAGTCGTCCTTATGGAGTGCAGTTCAGCTAATAAAACTCTTTCTGCCTTTCATTGCAAGCAAGCCCGAAAGTGTTTTAATGCTTCATAATGGATTGTAAAAGCAAAGTTGCTGTGTGCTGAAAACAAGTTGTTCTTTGACAGTCTTGAATTCTGACTGCAGTTCAGCCAATAAAAATGTATTTCTGTCATTCATTGCAAACAAGCCAGAAAGTGTTTTTCGTTGCTCTTCTTGTCTGAATAAACAAATATGCAGTTTGCTGGAAATAAGCTGTACTCTGACAGTCGTTCTTATGGAGTGCAGTTCAGCTAATAAAACTCTTTCTGCCTTTCATTGCAAGCAAGCCCGAAAGTGTTTTTATGCTTCATACTGGATTGTAAAAGCAAAGTTGCCGTGTGCTGAAAACAAGTTGTTCTTTGACAGTCTTGAATACTGAGTGCAGTTCAGTTAATAAAACTGTCTTTCTGGTGCTCATTGCAAACAAGCCAGAAAGTGTTTTTCGTTGCTCTCCTTGTCTGAATAAACAAATATGCAGTTTGCTGGAAATAAGCTGTACTCTGACAGTCGTTCTTATGGAGTGCAGTTCAGCTAATAAAACTCTTTCTGCCTTTCATTGCAAGCAAGCCCGAAAGTGTTTTTATGCTTCATACTGGATTGTAAAAGCAAAGTTGCCGTGTGCTGAAAACAAGTTGTTCTTTGACAGTCTTGAATACTGAGTGCAGTTCAGTTAATAAAACTGTCTTTCTGGTGCTCATTGCAAACAAGCCAGAAAGTGTTTTTCGTTGCTCTCCTTGTCTGAATAAACAAATATGCAGTTTGCTGGAAATAAGCTGTACTCTGACAGTCGTTCTTATGGAGTGCAGTTCAGCTAATAAAACTCTTTCTGCCTTTCATTGCAAGCAAGCCCGAAAGTGTTTTTATGCTTCATACTGGATTGTAAAAGCAAAGTTGCCGTGTGCTGAAAACAAGTTGTTCTTTGACAGTCTTGAATACTGAGTGCAGTTCAGTTAATAAAACTGTCTTTCTGGTGCTCATTGCAAACAAGCTAGAAATTGTTTTTCTGTGTTCCAATTGTTAGTATAAACAAATATGCAGTCTGCTGAAAGCAAGCTGTTCTTTGATAGTCTTTCTTATGGAGTGCAGTTCAGCTAATAAAACTCTTTCTGCATTTCATTGCAAGCAAGCCCGAAAGTGTTTTTATGCTTTATAATGGATTGTGAAAGCAAAGTTGCAGTTTGCTGAAAACAAGTTGTTCTTTGACAGTCTTGAATTCTGACTGCAGTTCAGCCAATAAAAATGTATTTCTGTCATTCATTGCAAACAAGCCAGAAAGTGTTTTTCGTTGCTCTTCTTGTCTGAATAAACAAATATGCAGTTTGCTGGAAATAAGCTGTACTCTGACAGTCGTTCTTATGGAGTGCAGTTCAGCTAATAAAACTCTTTCTGCATTTCATTGCAAGCAAGCCCGAAAGTGTTTTAATGCTTCATAATGGATTGTAAAAGCAAAGTTGCTGTGTGCTGAAAACAAGTTGTTCTTTGACAGTCTTGAATTCTGACTGCAGTTCAGCCAATAAAAATGTATTTCTGTCATTCATTGCAAACAAGCCAGAAAGTGTTTTTCGTTGCTCTTCTTGTCTGAATAAACAAATATGCAGTTTGCTGGAAATAAGCTGTACTCTGACAGTCGTTTTTATGGAGTGCAGTTCAGCTAATAAAACTCTTTCTGCCTTTCATTGCAAGCAAGCCCGAAAGTGTTTTTATGCTTCATACTGGATTGTAAAAGCAAAGTTGCCGTGTGCTGAAAACAAGTTGTTCTTTGACAGTCTTGAATACTGAGTGCAGTTCAGTTAACAAAAATGCCTTTCTGGTGCTCATTGCAAACAAGCCAGAAAGTGTTTTTCGTTGCTCTTCTTGTCTGAATAAACAAATATGCAGTTTGCTGGAAATAAGCTGTACTCTGACAGTCGTTCTTATGGAGTGCAGTTCAGTTAATAAAACTCTTTCTGCATTTCATTGCAAGCAAGCCCGAAAGTGTTTTTATGCTTCATACTGGATTGTAAAAGCAAAGTTGCCAAGTGCTGAAAACAAGTTGTTCTTTGACAGTCTTGAATACTGAGTGCAGTTCAGTTAATAAAACTGTCTTTCTGGTGCTCATTGCAAACAAGCCAGAAAGTGTTTTTCGTTGCTCTTCTTGTCTGAATAAACAAATATGCAGTTTGCTGGAAATAAGCTGTACTCTGACAGTCGTTCTTATGGAGTGCAGTTCAGTTAATAAAACTCTTTCTGCCTTTCATTGCAAGCAAGCCCGAAAGTGTTTTTATGCTTCATACTGGATTGTAAAAGCAAAGTTGCCGTGTGCTGAAAACAAGTTGTTCTTTGACAGTCTTGAATACTGAGTGCAGTTCAGTTAATAAAACTGTCTTTCTGGTGCTCATTGCAAACAAGCCAGAAAGTGTTTTTCGTTGCTCTCCTTGTCTGAATAAACAAATATGCAGTTTGCTGGAAATAAGCTGTACTCTGACAGTCGTTCTTATGGAGTGCAGTTCAGCTAATAAAACTCTTTCTGCCTTTCATTGCAAGCAAGCCCGAAAGTGTTTTTATGCTTCATACTGGATTGTAAAAGCAAAGTTGCCGTGTGCTGAAAACAAGTTGTTCTTTGACAGTCTTGAATACTGAGTGCAGTTCAGTTAATAAAACTGTCTTTCTGGTGCTCATTGCAAACAAGCCAGAAAGTGTTTTTCGTTGCTCTTCTTGTCTGAATAAACAAATATGCAGTTTGCTGGAAATAAGCTGTACTCTGACAGTCGTTCTTATGGAGTGCAGTTCAGTTAATAAAACTCTTTCTGCCTTTCATTGCAAGCAAGCCCGAAAGTGTTTTTATGCTTCATACTGGATTGTAAAAGCAAAGTTGCCGTGTGCTGAAAACAAGTTGTTCTTTGACAGTCTTGAATACTGAGTGCAGTTCAGTTAATAAAACTGTCTTTCTGGTGCTCATTGCAAACAAGCCAGAAAGTGTTTTTCGTTGCTCTTCTTGTCTGAATAAACAATTATGCAGTTTGCTGGAAATAAGCTGTACTCTGACAGTCGTCCTTATGGAGTGCAGTTCAGCTAATAAAACTCTTTCTGCCTTTCATTGCAAGCAAGCCCGAAAGTGTTTTAATGCTTCATAATGGATTGTAAAAGCAAAGTTGCTGTGTGCTGAAAACAAGTTGTTCTTTGACAGTCTTGAATTCTGACTGCAGTTCAGCCAATAAAAATGTATTTCTGTCATTCATTGCAAACAAGCCAGAAAGTGTTTTTCGTTGCTCTTCTTGTCTGAATAAACAAATATGCAGTTTGCTGGAAATAAGCTGTACTCTGACAGTCGTTCTTATGGAGTGCAGTTCAGCTAATAAAACTCTTTCTGCCTTTCATTGCAAGCAAGCCCGAAAGTGTTTTTATGCTTCATACTGGATTGTAAAAGCAAAGTTGCCGTGTGCTGAAAACAAGTTGTTCTTTGACAGTCTTGAATACTGAGTGCAGTTCAGTTAATAAAACTGTCTTTCTGGTGCTCATTGCAAACAAGCCAGAAAGTGTTTTTCGTTGCTCTCCTTGTCTGAATAAACAAATATGCAGTTTGCTGGAAATAAGCTGTACTCTGACAGTCGTTCTTATGGAGTGCAGTTCAGCTAATAAAACTCTTTCTGCCTTTCATTGCAAGCAAGCCCGAAAGTGTTTTTATGCTTCATACTGGATTGTAAAAGCAAAGTTGCCGTGTGCTGAAAACAAGTTGTTCTTTGACAGTCTTGAATACTGAGTGCAGTTCAGTTAATAAAACTGTCTTTCTGGTGCTCATTGCAAACAAGCCAGAAAGTGTTTTTCGTTGCTCTCCTTGTCTGAATAAACAAATATGCAGTTTGCTGGAAATAAGCTGTACTCTGACAGTCGTTCTTATGGAGTGCAGTTCAGCTAATAAAACTCTTTCTGCCTTTCATTGCAAGCAAGCCCGAAAGTGTTTTTATGCTTCATACTGGATTGTAAAAGCAAAGTTGCCGTGTGCTGAAAACAAGTTGTTCTTTGACAGTCTTGAATACTGAGTGCAGTTCAGTTAATAAAACTGTCTTTCTGGTGCTCATTGCAAACAAGCTAGAAATTGTTTTTCTGTGTTCCAATTGTTAGTATAAACAAATATGCAGTCTGCTGAAAGCAAGCTGTTCTTTGATAGTCTTTCTTATGGAGTGCAGTTCAGCTAATAAAACTCTTTCTGCATTTCATTGCAAGCAAGCCCGAAAGTGTTTTTATGCTTTATAATGGATTGTGAAAGCAAAGTTGCAGTTTGCTGAAAACAAGTTGTTCTTTGACAGTCTTGAATTCTGACTGCAGTTCAGCCAATAAAAATGTATTTCTGTCATTCATTGCAAACAAGCCAGAAAGTGTTTTTCGTTGCTCTTCTTGTCTGAATAAACAAATATGCAGTTTGCTGGAAATAAGCTGTACTCTGACAGTCGTTCTTATGGAGTGCAGTTCAGCTAATAAAACTCTTTCTGCATTTCATTGCAAGCAAGCCCGAAAGTGTTTTAATGCTTCATAATGGATTGTAAAAGCAAAGTTGCTGTGTGCTGAAAACAAGTTGTTCTTTGACAGTCTTGAATTCTGACTGCAGTTCAGCCAATAAAAATGTATTTCTGTCATTCATTGCAAACAAGCCAGAAAGTGTTTTTCGTTGCTCTTCTTGTCTGAATAAACAAATATGCAGTTTGCTGGAAATAAGCTGTACTCTGACAGTCGTTTTTATGGAGTGCAGTTCAGCTAATAAAACTCTTTCTGCCTTTCATTGCAAGCAAGCCCGAAAGTGTTTTTATGCTTCATACTGGATTGTAAAAGCAAAGTTGCCGTGTGCTGAAAACAAGTTGTTCTTTGACAGTCTTGAATACTGAGTGCAGTTCAGTTAACAAAAATGCCTTTCTGGTGCTCATTGCAAACAAGCCAGAAAGTGTTTTTCGTTGCTCTTCTTGTCTGAATAAACAAATATGCAGTTTGCTGGAAATAAGCTGTACTCTGACAGTCGTTCTTATGGAGTGCAGTTCAGTTAATAAAACTCTTTCTGCATTTCATTGCAAGCAAGCCCGAAAGTGTTTTTATGCTTCATACTGGATTGTAAAAGCAAAGTTGCCGTGTGCTGAAAACAAGTTGTTCTTTGACAGTCTTGAATACTGAGTGCAGTTCAGTTAATAAAACTGTCTTTCTGGTGCTCATTGCAAACAAGCCAGAAAGTGTTTTTCGTTGCTCTTCTTGTCTGAATAAACAAATATGCAGTTTGCTGGAAATAAGCTGTACTCTGACAGTCGTTCTTATGGAGTGCAGTTCAGTTAATAAAACTCTTTCTGCCTTTCATTGCAAGCAAGCCCGAAAGTGTTTTTATGCTTCATACTGGATTGTAAAAGCAAAGTTGCCGTGTGCTGAAAACAAGTTGTTCTTTGACAGTCTTGAATACTGAGTGCAGTTCAGTTAATAAAACTGTCTTTCTGGTACTCATTGCAAACAAGCCAGAAAGTGTTTTTCGTTGCTCTCCTTGTCTGAATAAACAAATATGCAGTTTGCTGGAAATAAGCTGTACTCTGACAGTCGTTCTTATGGAGTGCAGTTCAGCTAATAAAACTCTTTCTGCCTTTCATTGCAAGCAAGCCCGAAAGTGTTTTTATGCTTCATACTGGATTGTAAAAGCAAAGTTGCCGTGTGCTGAAAACAAGTTGTTCTTTGACAGTCTTGAATACTGAGTGCAGTTCAGTTAATAAAACTGTCTTTCTGGTGCTCATTGCAAACAAGCTAGAAATTGTTTTTCTGTGTTCCAATTGTTAGTATAAACAAATATGCAGTCTGCTGAAAGCAAGCTGTTCTTTGATAGTCTTTCTTATGGAGTGCAGTTCAGCTAATAAAACTCTTTCTGCATTTCATTGCAAGCAAGCCCGAAAGTGTTTTTATGCTTTATAATGGATTGTGAAAGCAAAGTTGCAGTTTGCTGAAAACAAGTTGTTCTTTGACAGTCTTGAATTCTGACTGCAGTTCAGCCAATAAAAATGTATTTCTGTCATTCATTGCAAACAAGCCAGAAAGTGTTTTTCGTTGCTCTTCTTGTCTGAATAAACAAATATGCAGTTTGCTGGAAATAAGCTGTACTCTGACAGACGTTCTTATGGAGTGAAGTTCAGCTAATAAAACTCTTTCTGCCTTTCATTGCAAGCAAGCCCGAAAGTGTTTTTATGCTTCATACTGGATTGTAAAAGCAAAGTTGCCGTGTGCTGAAAACAAGTTGTTCTTTGACAGTCTTGAATACTGAGTGCAGTTCAGTTAATAAAACTGTCTTTCTGGTGCTCATTGCAAACAAGCCAGAAAGTGTTTTTCGTTGCTCTCCTTGTCTGAATAAACAAATATGCAGTTTGCTGGAAATAAGCTGTACTCTGACAGTCGTTCTTATGGAGTGCTGTTCAGCTAATAAAACTCTTTCTGCCTTTCATTGCAAGCAAGCCCGAAAGTGTTTTTATGCTTCATACTGGATTGTAAAAGCAAAGTTGCCGTGTGCTGAAAACAAGTTGTTCTTTGACAGTCTTGAATACTGAGTGCAGTTCAGTTAATAAAACTGTCTTTCTGGTGCTCATTGCAAACAAGCCAGAAAGTGTTTTTCGTTGCTCTTCTTGTCTGAATAAACAAATATGCAGTTTGCTGGAAATAAGCTGTACTCTGACAGTCGTTCTTATGGAGTGCAGTTCAGTTAATAAAACTCTTTCTGCCTTTCATTGCAAGCAAGCCCGAAAGTGTTTTTATGCTTCATACTGGATTGTAAAAGCAAAGTTGCCGTGTGCTGAAAACAAGTTGTTCTTTGACAGTCTTGAATACTGAGTGCAGTTCAGTTAATAAAACTGTCTTTCTGGTGCTCATTGCAAACAAGCCAGAAAGTGTTTTTCGTTGCTCTTCTTGTCTGAATAAACAAATATGCAGTTTGCTGGAAATAAGCTGTACTCTGACAGTCGTTCTTATGGAGTGCAGTTCAGTTAATAAAACTCTTTCTGCCTTTCATTGCAAGCAAGCCTGAAAGTGTTTTTATGCTTCATACTGGATTGTAAAAGCAAAGTTGCCGTGTGCTGAAAACAAGTTGTTCTTTGACAGTCTTGAATACTGAGTGCAGTTCAGTTAATAAAACTGTCTTTCTGGTGCTCATTGCAAACAAGCCAGAAAGTGTTTTTCGTTGCTCTTCTTGTCTGAATAAACAATTATGCAGTTTGCTGGAAATAAGCTGTACTCTGACAGTCGTCCTTATGGAGTGCAGTTCAGCTAATAAAACTCTTTCTGCCTTTCATTGCAAGCAAGCCCGAAAGTGTTTTAATGCTTCATAATGGATTGTAAAAGCAAAGTTGCTGTGTGCTGAAAACAAGTTGTTCTTTGACAGTCTTGAATTCTGACTGCAGTTCAGCCAATAAAAATGTATTTCTGTCATTCATTGCAAACAAGCCAGAAAGTGTTTTTCGTTGCTCTTCTTGTCTGAATAAACAAATATGCAGTTTGCTGGAAATAAGCTGTACTCTGACAGTCGTTCTTATGGAGTGCAGTTCAGCTAATAAAACTCTTTCTGCCTTTCATTGCAAGCAAGCCCGAAAGTGTTTTTATGCTTCATACTGGATTGTAAAAGCAAAGTTGCCGTGTGCTGAAAACAAGTTGTTCTTTGACAGTCTTGAATACTGAGTGCAGTTCAGTTAATAAAACTGTCTTTCTGGTGCTCATTGCAAACAAGCCAGAAAGTGTTTTTCGTTGCTCTCCTTGTCTGAATAAACAAATATGCAGTTTGCTGGAAATAAGCTGTACTCTGACAGTCGTTCTTATGGAGTGCAGTTCAGCTAATAAAACTCTTTCTGCCTTTCATTGCAAGCAAGCCCGAAAGTGTTTTTATGCTTCATACTGGATTGTAAAAGCAAAGTTGCCGTGTGCTGAAAACAAGTTGTTCTTTGACAGTCTTGAATACTGAGTGCAGTTCAGTTAATAAAACTGTCTTTCTGGTGCTCATTGCAAACAAGCTAGAAATTGTTTTTCTGTGTTCCAATTGTTAGTATAAACAAATATGCAGTCTGCTGAAAGCAAGCTGTTCTTTGATAGTCTTTCTTATGGAGTGCAGTTCAGCTAATAAAACTCTTTCTGCATTTCATTGCAAGCAAGCCCGAAAGTGTTTTTATGCTTTATAATGGATTGTAAAAGCAAAGTTGCAGTTTGCTGAAAACAAGTTGTTCTTTGACAGTCTTGAATTCTGACTGCAGTTCAGCCAATAAAAATGTATTTCTGTCATTCATTGCAAACAAGCCAGAAAGTGTTTTTCGTTGCTCTTCTTGTCTGAATAAACAAATATGCAGTTTGCTGGAAATAAGCTGTACTCTGACAGTCGTTCTTATGGAGTGCAGTTCAGTTAATAAAACTCTTTCTGCCTTTCATTGCAAGCAAGCCCGAAAGTGTTTTTATGCTTCATACTGGATTGTAAAAGCAAAGTTGCCGTGTGCTGAAAACAAGTTGTTCTTTGACAGTTTTGAATACTGAGTGCAGTTCAGTTAATAAAACTGTCTTTCTGGTGCTCATTGCAAACAAGCCAGAAAGTGTTTTTCGTTGCTCTTCTTGTCTGAATAAACAATTATGCAGTTTGCTGGAAATAAGCTGTACTCTGACAGACGTTCTTATGGAGTGAAGTTCAGCTAATAAAACTCTTTCTGCCTTTCATTGCAAGCAAGCCCGAAAGTGTTTTTATGCTTCATACTGGATTGTAAAAGCAAAGTTGCCGTGTGCTGAAAACAAGTTGTTCTTTGACAGTCTTGAATACTGAGTGCAGTTCAGTTAATAAAACTGTCTTTCTGGTGCTCATTGCAAACAAGCCAGAAAGTGTTTTTCGTTGCTCTTCTTGTCTGAATAAACAAATATGCAGTTTGATGGAAATAAGCTGTACTCTGACAGTCGTTCTTATGGAGTGCAGTTCAGTTAATAAAACTCTTTCTGCCTTTCATTGCAAGCAAGCCCGAAAGTGTTTTTATGCTTCATACTGGATTGTAAAAGCAAAGTTGCCGTGTGCTGAAAACAAGTTGTTCTTTGACAGTCTTGAATACTGAGTGCAGTTCAGTTAATAAAACTGTCTTTCTGGTGCTCATTGCAAACAAGCCAGAAAGTGTTTTTCGTTGCTCTTCTTGTCTGAATAAACAATTATTCAGTTTGCTGGAAATAAGCTGTACTCTGACAGTCGTCCTTATGGAGTGCAGTTCAGCTAATAAAACTCTTTCTGCCTTTCATTGCAAGCAAGCCCGAAAGTGTTTTTATGCTTCATACTGGATTGTAAAAGCAAAGTTGCCGTGTGCTGAAAACAAGTTGTTCTTTGACAGTTTTGAATACTGAGTGCAGTTCAGTTAATAAAACTGTCTTTCTGGTGCTCATTGCAAACAAGCCAGAAAGTGTTTTTCGTTGCTCTTCTTGTCTGAATAAACAAATATGCAGTTTGCTGGAAATAAGCTGTACTCTGACAGACGTTCTTATGGAGTGAAGTTCAGCTAATAAAACTCTTTCTGCCTTTCATTGCAAGCAAGCCCGAAAGTGTTTTTATGCTTCATACTGGATTGTAAAAGCAAAGTTGCCGTGTGCTGAAAACAAGTTGTTCTTTGACAGTCTTGAATACTGAGTGCAGTTCAGTTAATAAAACTGTCTTTCTGGTGCTCATTGCAAACAAGCCAGAAAGTGTTTTTCGTTGCTCTCCTTGTCTGAATAAACAAATATGCAGTTTGCTGGAAATAAGCTGTACTCTGACAGTCGTTCTTATGGAGTGCAGTTCAGCTAATAAAACTCTTTCTGCCTTTCATTGCAAGCAAGCCCGAAAGTGTTTTTATGCTTCATACTGGATTGTAAAAGCAAAGTTGCCGTGTGCTGAAAACAAGTTGTTCTTTGACAGTCTTGAATACTGAGTGCAGTTCAGTTAATAAAACTGTCTTTCTGGTGCTCATTGCAAACAAGCTAGAAATTGTTTTTCTGTGTTCCAATTGTTAGTATAAACAAATATGCAGTTTGCTGGAAATAAGCTGTACTCTGACAGTCGTTCTTATGGAGTGCAGTTCAGCTAATAAAACTCTTTCTGCATTTCATTGCAAGCAAGCCCGAAAGTGTTTTTATGCTTTATAATGGATTGTGAAAGCAAAGTTGCAGTTTGCTGAAAACAAGTTGTTCTTTGACAGTCTTGAATTCTGACTGCAGTTCAGCCAATAAAAATGTATTTCTGTCATTCATTGCAAACAAGCCAGAAAGTGTTTTTCGTTGCTCTTCTTGTCTGAATAAACAAATATGCAGTTTGCTGGAAATAAGCTGTAGTCTGACAGTCGTTCTTATGGAGTGCAGTTCAGTTAATAAAACTCTTTCTGCCTTTCATTGCAAGCAAGCCCGAAAGTGTTTTTATGCTTCATACTGGATTGTAAAAGCAAAGTTGCCGTGTGCTGAAAACAAGTTGTTCTTTGACAGTCTTGAATACTGAGTGCAGTTCAGTTAATAAAACTGTCTTTCTGGTGCTCATTGCAAACAAGCCAGAAAGTGTTTTTCGTTGCTCTCCTTGTCTGAATAAACAAATATGCAGTTTGCTGGAAATAAGCTGTACTCTGACAGTCGTTCTTATGGAGTGCAGTTCAGCTAATAAAACTCTTTCTGCCTTTCATTGCAAGCAAGCCCGAAAGTGTTTTTATGCTTCATACTGGATTGTAAAAGCAAAGTTGCCGTGTGCTGAAAACAAGTTGTTCTTTGACAGTCTTGAATACTGAGTGCAGTTCAGTTAATAAAACTGTCTTTCTGGTGCTCATTGCAAACAAGCTAGAAATTGTTTTTCTGTGTTCCAATTGTTAGTATAAACAAATATGCAGTCTGCTGAAAGCAAGCTGTTCTTTGATAGTCTTTCTTATGGAGTGCAGTTCAGCTAATAAAACTCTTTCTGCATTTCATTGCAAGCAAGCCCGAAAGTGTTTTTATGCTTTATAATGGATTGTGAAAGCAAAGTTGCAGTTTGCTGAAAACAAGTTGTTCTTTGACAGTCTTGAATTCTGACTGCAGTTCAGCCAATAAAAATGTATTTCTGTCATTCATTGCAAACAAGCCAGAAAGTGTTTTTCGTTGCTCTTCTTGTCTGAATAAACAAATATGCAGTTTACTGGAAATAAGCTGTACTCTGACAGTCGTTCTTATGGAGTGCAGTTCAGCTAATAAAACTCTTTCTGCATTTCATTGCAAGCAAGCCCGAAAGTGTTTTAATGCTTCATAATGGATTGTAAAAGCAAAGTTGCTGTGTGCTGAAAACAAGTTGTTCTTTGACAGTCTTGAACTCTGACTGCAGTTCAGCCAATAAAAATGTATTTCTGTCATTCATTGCAAACAAGCCAGAAAGTGTTTTTCGTTGCTCTTCTTGTCTGAATAAACAAATATGCAGTTTGCTGGAAATAAGCTGTACTCTGACAGACGTTCTTATGGAGTGAAGTTCAGCTAATAAAACTCTTTCTGCCTTTCATTGCAAGCAAGCCCGAAAGTGTTTTTATGCTTCATACTGGATTGTAAAAGCAAAGTTGCCGTGTGCTGAAAACAAGTTGTTCTTTGACAGTCTTGAATACTGAGTGCAGTTCAGTTAATAAAACTGTCTTTCTGGTGCTCATTGCAAACAAGCCAGAAAGTGTTTTTCGTTGCTCTCCTTGTCTGAATAAACAAATATGCAGTTTGCTGGAAATAAGCTGTACTCTGACAGTCGTTCTTATGGAGTGCAGTTCAGCTAATAAAACTCTTTCTGCCTTTCATTGCAAGCAAGCCCGAAAGTGTTTTTATGCTTCATACTGGATTGTAAAAGCAAAGTTGCCGTGTGCTGAAAACAAGTTGTTCTTTGACAGTCTTGAATACTGAGTGCAGTTCAGTTAATAAAACTGTCTTTCTGGTGCTCATTGCAAACAAGCCAGAAAGTGTTTTTCGTTGCTCTTCTTGTCTGAATAAACAAATATGCAGTTTGCTGGAAATAAGCTGTACTCTGACAGTCGTTCTTATGGAGTGCAGTTCAGCTAATAAAACTCTTTCTGCCTTTCATTGCAAGCAAGCCCGAAAGTGTTTTTATGCTTCATACTGGATTGTAAAAGCAAAGTTGCCGTGTGCTGAAAACAAGTTGTTCTTTGACAGTCTTGAATACTGAGTGCAGTTCAGTTAATAAAACTGTCTTTCTGGTGCTCATTGCAAACAAGCCAGAAAGTGTTTTTCGTTGCTCTCCTTGTCTGAATAAACAAATATGCAGTTTGCTGGAAATAAGCTGTACTCTGACAGTCGTTCTTATGGAGTGCAGTTCAGCTAATAAAACTCTTTCTGCCTTTCATTGCAAGCAAGCCCGAAAGTGTTTTTATGCTTCATACTGGATTGTAAAAGCAAAGTTGCCGTGTGCTGAAAACAAGTTGTTCTTTGACAGTCTTGAATACTGAGTGCAGTTCAGTTAATAAAACTGTCTTTCTGGTGCTCATTGCAAACAAGCTAGAAATTGTTTTTCTGTGTTCCAATTGTTAGTATAAACAAATATGCAGTCTGCTGAAAGCAAGCTGTTCTTTGATAGTCTTTCTTATGGAGTGCAGTTCAGCTAATAAAACTCTTTCTGCATTTCATTGCAAGCAAGCCCGAAAGTGTTTTTATGCTTTATAATGGATTGTAAAAGCAAAGTTGCAGTTTGCTGAAAACAAGTTGTTCTTTGACAGTCTTGAATTCTGACTGCAGTTCAGCCAATAAAAATGTATTTCTGTCATTCATTGCAAACAAGCCAGAAAGTGTTTTTCGTTGCTCTTCTTGTCTGAATAAACAAATATGCAGTTTGCTGGAAATAAGCTGTACTCTGACAGTCGTTCTTATGGAGTGCAGTTCAGTTAATAAAACTCTTTCTGCCTTTCATTGCAAGCAAGCCCGAAAGTGTTTTTATGCTTCATACTGGATTGTAAAAGCAAAGTTGCCGTGTGCTGAAAACAAGTTGTTCTTTGACAGTTTTGAATACTGAGTGCAGTTCAGTTAATAAAACTGTCTTTCTGGTGCTCATTGCAAACAAGCCAGAAAGTGTTTTTCGTTGCTCTTCTTGTCTGAATAAACAATTATGCAGTTTGCTGGAAATAAGCTGTACTCTGACAGACGTTCTTATGGAGTGAAGTTCAGCTAATAAAACTCTTTCTGCCTTTCATTGCAAGCAAGCCCGAAAGTGTTTTTATGCTTCATACTGGATTGTAAAAGCAAAGTTGCCGTGTGCTGAAAACAAGTTGTTCTTTGACAGTCTTGAATACTGAGTGCAGTTCAGTTAATAAAACTGTCTTTCTGGTGCTCATTGCAAACAAGCCAGAAAGTGTTTTTCGTTGCTCTTCTTGTCTGAATAAACAAATATGCAGTTTGATGGAAATAAGCTGTACTCTGACAGTCGTTCTTATGGAGTGCAGTTCAGTTAATAAAACTCTTTCTGCCTTTCATTGCAAGCAAGCCCGAAAGTGTTTTTATGCTTCATACTGGATTGTAAAAGCAAAGTTGCCGTGTGCTGAAAACAAGTTGTTCTTTGACAGTCTTGAATACTGAGTGCAGTTCAGTTAATAAAACTGTCTTTCTGGTGCTCATTGCAAACAAGCCAGAAAGTGTTTTTCGTTGCTCTTCTTGTCTGAATAAACAATTATTCAGTTTGCTGGAAATAAGCTGTACTCTGACAGTCGTCCTTATGGAGTGCAGTTCAGCTAATAAAACTCTTTCTGCCTTTCATTGCAAGCAAGCCCGAAAGTGTTTTAATGCTTCATAATGGATTGTAAAAGCAAAGTTGCTGTGTGCTGAAAACAAGTTGTTCTTTGACAGTCTTGAATTCTGACTGCAGTTCAGCCAATAAAAATGTATTTCTGTCATTCATTGCAAACAAGCCAGAAAGTGTTTTTCGTTGCTCTTCTTGTCTGAATAAACAAATATGCAGTTTGCTGGAAATAAGCTGTACTCTGACAGTCGTTCTTATGGAGTGCAGTTCAGCTAATAAAACTCTTTCTGCCTTTCATTGCAAGCAAGCCCGAAAGTGTTTTTATGCTTCATACTGGATTGTAAAAGCAAAGTTGCCGTGTGCTGAAAACAAGTTGTTCTTTGACAGTCTTGAATACTGAGTGCAGTTCAGTTAATAAAACTGTCTTTCTGGTGCTCATTGCAAACAAGCCAGAAAGTGTTTTTCGTTGCTCTCCTTGTCTGAATAAACAAATATGCAGTTTGCTGGAAATAAGCTGTACTCTGACAGTCGTTCTTATGGAGTGCAGTTCAGCTAATAAAACTCTTTCTGCCTTTCATTGCAAGCAAGCCCGAAAGTGTTTTTATGCTTCATACTGGATTGTAAAAGCAAAGTTGCCGTGTGCTGAAAACAAGTTGTTCTTTGACAGTCTTGAATACTGAGTGCAGTTCAGTTAATAAAACTGTCTTTCTGGTGCTCATTGCAAACAAGCTAGAAATTGTTTTTCTGTGTTCCAATTGTTAGTATAAACAAATATGCAGTCTGCTGAAAGCAAGCTGTTCTTTGATAGTCTTTCTTATGGAGTGCAGTTCAGCTAATAAAACTCTTTCTGCATTTCATTGCAAGCAAGCCCGAAAGTGTTTTTATGCTTTATAATGGATTGTGAAAGCAAAGTTGCAGTTTGCTGAAAACAAGTTGTTCTTTGACAGTCTTGAATTCTGACTGCAGTTCAGCCAATAAAAATGTATTTCTGTCATTCATTGCAAACAAGCCAGAAAGTGTTTTTCGTTGCTCTTCTTGTCTGAATAAACAAATATGCAGTTTGCTGGAAATAAGCTGTAGTCTGACAGTCGTTCTTATGGAGTGCAGTTCAGTTAATAAAACTCCTTCTGCCTTTCATTGCAAGCAAGCCCGAAAGTGTTTTTATGCTTCATACTGGATTGTAAAAGCAAAGTTGCCGTGTGCTGAAAACAAGTTGTTCTTTGACAGTTTTGAATACTGAGTGCAGTTCAGTTAATAAAACTGTCTTTCTGGTGCTCATTGCAAACAAGCCAGAAAGTGTTTTTCGTTGCTCTTCTTGTCTGAATAAACAAATATGCAGTTTGCTGGAAATAAGCTGTACTCTGACAGACGTTCTTATGGAGTGAAGTTCAGCTAATAAAACTCTTTCTGCCTTTCATTGCAAGCAAGCCCGAAAGTGTTTTTATGCTTCATACTGGATTGTAAAAGCAAAGTTGCCGTGTGCTGAAAACAAGTTGTTCTTTGACAGTCTTGAATACTGAGTGCAGTTCAGTTAATAAAACTGTCTTTCTGGTGCTCATTGCAAACAAGCCAGAAAGTGTTTTTCGTTGCTCTCCTTGTCTGAATAAACAAATATGCAGTTTGCTGGAAATAAGCTGTACTCTGACAGTCGTTCTTATGGAGTGCAGTTCAGCTAATAAAACTCTTTCTGCCTTTCATTGCAAGCAAGCCCGAAAGTGTTTTTATGCTTCATACTGGATTGTAAAAGCAAAGTTGCCGTGTGCTGAAAACAAGTTGTTCTTTGACAGTCTTGAATACTGAGTGCAGTTCAGTTAATAAAACTGTCTTTCTGGTGCTCATTGCAAACAAGCCAGAAAGTGTTTTTCGTTGCTCTTCTTGTCTGAATAAACAAATATGCAGTTTGCTGGAAATAAGCTGTACTCTGACAGTCGTTCTTATGGAGTGCAGTTCAGTTAATAAAACTCTTTCTGCCTTTCATTGCAAGCAAGCCCGAAAGTGTTTTTATGCTTCATACTGGATTGTAAAAGCAAAGTTGCCGTGTGCTGAAAACAAGTTGTTCTTTGACAGTCTTGAATACTGAGTGCAGTTCAGTTAATAAAACTGTCTTTCTGGTGCTCATTGCAAACAAGCCAGAAAGTGTTTTTCGTTGCTCTTCTTGTCTGAATAAACAATTATGCAGTTTGCTGGAAATAAGCTGTACTCTGACAGTCGTCCTTATGGAGTGCAGTTCAGCTAATAAAACTCTTTCTGCCTTTCATTGCAAGCAAGCCCAAAAGTGTTTTAATGCTTCATAATGGATTGTAAAAGCAAAGTTGCTGTGTGCTGAAAACAAGTTGTTCTTTGACAGTCTTGAATTCTGACTGCAGTTCAGCCAATAAAAATGTATTTCTGTCATTCATTGCAAACAAGCCAGAAAGTGTTTTTCGTTGCTCTTCTTGTCTGAATAAACAAATATGCAGTTTGCTGGAAATAAGCTGTACTCTGACAGTCGTTCTTATGGAGTGCAGTTCAGCTAATAAAACTCTTTCTGCCTTTCATTGCAAGCAAGCCCGAAAGTGTTTTTATGCTTCATACTGGATTGTAAAAGCAAAGTTGCCGTGTGCTGAAAACAAGTTGTTCTTTGACAGTCTTGAATACTGAGTGCAGTTCAGTTAATAAAACTGTCTTTCTGGTGCTCATTGCAAACAAGCCAGAAAGTGTTTTTCGTTGCTCTCCTTGTCTGAATAAACAAATATGCAGTTTGCTGGAAATAAGCTGTACTCTGACAGTCGTTCTTATGGAGTGCAGTTCAGCTAATAAAACTCTTTCTGCCTTTCATTGCAAGCAAGCCCGAAAGTGTTTTTATGCTTCATACTGGATTGTAAAAGCAAAGTTGCCGTGTGCTGAAAACAAGTTGTTCTTTGACAGTCTTGAATACTGAGTGCAGTTCAGTTAATAAAACTGTCTTTCTGGTGCTCATTGCAAACAAGCTAGAAATTGTTTTTCTGTGTTCCAATTGTTAGTATAAACAAATATGCAGTCTGCTGAAAGCAAGCTGTTCTTTGATAGTCTTTCTTATGGAGTGCAGTTCAGCTAATAAAACTCTTTCTGCCTTTCATTGCAAGCAAGCCCGAAAGTGTTTTTATGCTTCATACTGGATTGTAAAAGCAAAGTTGCCGTGTGCTGAAAACAAGTTGTTCTTTGACAGTCTTGAATACTGAGTGCAGTTCAGTTAACAAAAATGCCTTTCTGGTGCTCATTGCAAACAAGCCAGAAAGTGTTTTTCGTTGCTCTTCTTGTCTGAATAAACAAATATGCAGTTTGCTGGAAATAAGCTGTACTCTGACAGTCGTTCTTATGGAGTGCAGTTCAGTTAATAAAACTCTTTCTGCATTTCATTGCAAGCAAGCCCGAAAGTGTTTTTATGCTTCATACTGGATTGTAAAAGCAAAGTTGCCGTGTGCTGAAAACAAGTTGTTCTTTGACAGTCTTGAATACTGAGTGCAGTTCAGTTAATAAAACTGTCTTTCTGGTGCTCATTGCAAACAAGCCAGAAAGTGTTTTTCGTTGCTCTTCTTGTCTGAATAAACAAATATGCAGTTTGCTGGAAATAAGCTGTACTCTGACAGTCGTTCTTATGGAGTGCAGTTCAGTTAATAAAACTCTTTCTGCCTTTCATTGCAAGCAAGCCCGAAAGTGTTTTTATGCTTCATACTGGATTGTAAAAGCAAAGTTGCCGTGTGCTGAAAACAAGTTGTTCTTTGACAGTCTTGAATACTGAGTGCAGTTCAGTTAATAAAACTGTCTTTCTGGTGCTCATTGCAAACAAGCCAGAAAGTGTTTTTCGTTGCTCTCCTTGTCTGAATAAACAAATATGCAGTTTGCTGGAAATAAGCTGTACTCTGACAGTCGTTCTTATGGAGTGCAGTTCAGCTAATAAAACTCTTTCTGCCTTTCATTGCAAGCAAGCCCGAAAGTGTTTTTATGCTTCATACTGGATTGTAAAAGCAAAGTTGCCGTGTGCTGAAAACAAGTTGTTCTTTGACAGTCTTGAATACTGAGTGCAGTTCAGTTAATAAAACTGTCTTTCTGGTGCTCATTGCAAACAAGCTAGAAATTGTTTTTCTGTGTTCCAATTGTTAGTATAAACAAATATGCAGTCTGCTGAAAGCAAGCTGTTCTTTGATAGTCTTTCTTATGGAGTGCAGTTCAGCTAATAAAACTCTTTCTGCATTTCATTGCAAGCAAGCCCGAAAGTGTTTTTATGCTTTATAATGGATTGTGAAAGCAAAGTTGCAGTTTGCTGAAAACAAGTTGTTCTTTGACAGTCTTGAATTCTGACTGCAGTTCAGCCAATAAAAATGTATTTCTGTCATTCATTGCAAACAAGCCAGAAAGTGTTTTTCGTTGCTCTTCTTGTCTGAATAAACAAATATGCAGTTTACTGGAAATAAGCTGTACTCTGACAGTCGTTCTTATGGAGTGCAGTTCAGCTAATAAAACTCTTTCTGCATTTCATTGCAAGCAAGCCCGAAAGTGTTTTAATGCTTCATAATGGATTGTAAAAGCAAAGTTGCTGTGTGCTGAAAACAAGTTGTTCTTTGACAGTCTTGAACTCTGACTGCAGTTCAGCCAATAAAAATGTATTTCTGTCATTCATTGCAAACAAGCCAGAAAGTGTTTTTCGTTGCTCTTCTTGTCTGAATAAACAAATATGCAGTTTGCTGGAAATAAGCTGTACTCTGACAGACGTTCTTATGGAGTGAAGTTCAGCTAATAAAACTCTTTCTGCCTTTCATTGCAAGCAAGCCCGAAAGTGTTTTTATGCTTCATACTGGATTGTAAAAGCAAAGTTGCCGTGTGCTGAAAACAAGTTGTTCTTTGACAGTCTTGAATACTGAGTGCAGTTCAGTTAATAAAACTGTCTTTCTGGTGCTCATTGCAAACAAGCCAGAAAGTGTTTTTCGTTGCTCTCCTTGTCTGAATAAACAAATATGCAGTTTGCTGGAAATAAGCTGTACTCTGACAGTCGTTCTTATGGAGTGCTGTTCAGCTAATAAAACTCTTTCTGCCTTTCATTGCAAGCAAGCCCGAAAGTGTTTTTATGCTTCATACTGGATTGTAAAAGCAAAGTTGCCGTGTGCTGAAAACAAGTTGTTCTTTGACAGTCTTGAATACTGAGTGCAGTTCAGTTAATAAAACTGTCTTTCTGGTGCTCATTGCAAACAAGCCAGAAAGTGTTTTTCGTTGCTCTTCTTGTCTGAATAAACAAATATGCAGTTTGCTGGAAATAAGCTGTACTCTGACAGTCGTTCTTATGGAGTGCAGTTCAGTTAATAAAACTCTTTCTGCCTTTCATTGCAAGCAAGCCCGAAAGTGTTTTTATGCTTCATACTGGATTGTAAAAGCAAAGTTGCCGTGTGCTGAAAACAAGTTGTTCTTTGACAGTCTTGAATACTGAGTGCAGTTCAGTTAATAAAACTGTC
This sequence comes from Hoplias malabaricus, assembly GCF_029633855.1. Classification (NCBI taxonomy): domain Eukaryota; kingdom Metazoa; phylum Chordata; class Actinopteri; order Characiformes; family Erythrinidae; genus Hoplias; species Hoplias malabaricus. The sequence goes on from NC_089810.1 coordinate 26,252,702, forward strand.
TTTCTGGTGCTCATTGCAAACAAGCCAGAAAGTGTTTTTCGTTGCTCTTCTTGTCTGAATAAACAAATATGCAGTTTGCTGGAAATAAGCTGTACTCTGACAGTCGTTCTTATGGAGTGCAGTTCAGTTAATAAAACTCTTTCTGCCTTTCATTGCAAGCAAGCCTGAAAGTGTTTTTATGCTTCATACTGGATTGTAAAAGCAAAGTTGCCGTGTGCTGAAAACAAGTTGTTCTTTGACAGTCTTGAATACTGAGTGCAGTTCAGTTAATAAAACTGTCTTTCTGGTGCTCATTGCAAACAAGCCAGAAAGTGTTTTTCGTTGCTCTTCTTGTCTGAATAAACAATTATGCAGTTTGCTGGAAATAAGCTGTACTCTGACAGTCGTCCTTATGGAGTGCAGTTCAGCTAATAAAACTCTTTCTGCCTTTCATTGCAAGCAAGCCCGAAAGTGTTTTAATGCTTCATAATGGATTGTAAAAGCAAAGTTGCTGTGTGCTGAAAACAAGTTGTTCTTTGACAGTCTTGAATTCTGACTGCAGTTCAGCCAATAAAAATGTATTTCTGTCATTCATTGCAAACAAGCCAGAAAGTGTTTTTCGTTGCTCTTCTTGTCTGAATAAACAAATATGCAGTTTGCTGGAAATAAGCTGTACTCTGACAGTCGTTCTTATGGAGTGCAGTTCAGCTAATAAAACTCTTTCTGCCTTTCATTGCAAGCAAGCCCGAAAGTGTTTTTATGCTTCATACTGGATTGTAAAAGCAAAGTTGCCGTGTGCTGAAAACAAGTTGTTCTTTGACAGTCTTGAATACTGAGTGCAGTTCAGTTAATAAAACTGTCTTTCTGGTGCTCATTGCAAACAAGCCAGAAAGTGTTTTTCGTTGCTCTCCTTGTCTGAATAAACAAATATGCAGTTTGCTGGAAATAAGCTGTACTCTGACAGTCGTTCTTATGGAGTGCAGTTCAGCTAATAAAACTCTTTCTGCCTTTCATTGCAAGCAAGCCCGAAAGTGTTTTTATGCTTCATACTGGATTGTAAAAGCAAAGTTGCCGTGTGCTGAAAACAAGTTGTTCTTTGACAGTCTTGAATACTGAGTGCAGTTCAGTTAATAAAACTGTCTTTCTGGTGCTCATTGCAAACAAGCCAGAAAGTGTTTTTCGTTGCTCTCCTTGTCTGAATAAACAAATATGCAGTTTGCTGGAAATAAGCTGTACTCTGACAGTCGTTCTTATGGAGTGCTGTTCAGCTAATAAAACTCTTTCTGCCTTTCATTGCAAGCAAGCCCGAAAGTGTTTTTATGCTTCATACTGGATTGTAAAAGCAAAGTTGCCGTGTGCTGAAAACAAGTTGTTCTTTGACAGTCTTGAATACTGAGTGCAGTTCAGTTAATAAAACTGTCTTTCTGGTGCTCATTGCAAACAAGCCAGAAAGTGTTTTTCGTTGCTCTTCTTGTCTGAATAAACAAATATGCAGTTTGCTGGAAATAAGCTGTACTCTGACAGTCGTTCTTATGGAGTGCAGTTCAGTTAATAAAACTCTTTCTGCCTTTCATTGCAAGCAAGCCCGAAAGTGTTTTTATGCTTCATACTGGATTGTAAAAGCAAAGTTGCCGTGTGCTGAAAACAAGTTGTTCTTTGACAGTCTTGAATACTGAGTGCAGTTCAGTTAATAAAACTGTCTTTCTGGTGCTCATTGCAAACAAGCCAGAAAGTGTTTTTCGTTGCTCTTCTTGTCTGAATAAACAAATATGCAGTTTGCTGGAAATAAGCTGTACTCTGACAGTCGTTCTTATGGAGTGCAGTTCAGTTAATAAAACTCTTTCTGCCTTTCATTGCAAGCAAGCCTGAAAGTGTTTTTATGCTTCATACTGGATTGTAAAAGCAAAGTTGCCGTGTGCTGAAAACAAGTTGTTCTTTGACAGTCTTGAATACTGAGTGCAGTTCAGTTAATAAAACTGTCTTTCTGGTGCTCATTGCAAACAAGCCAGAAAGTGTTTTTCGTTGCTCTTCTTGTCTGAATAAACAATTATGCAGTTTGCTGGAAATAAGCTGTACTCTGACAGTCGTCCTTATGGAGTGCAGTTCAGCTAATAAAACTCTTTCTGCCTTTCATTGCAAGCAAGCCCGAAAGTGTTTTAATGCTTCATAATGGATTGTAAAAGCAAAGTTGCTGTGTGCTGAAAACAAGTTGTTCTTTGACAGTCTTGAATTCTGACTGCAGTTCAGCCAATAAAAATGTATTTCTGTCATTCATTGCAAACAAGCCAGAAAGTGTTTTTCGTTGCTCTTCTTGTCTGAATAAACAAATATGCAGTTTGCTGGAAATAAGCTGTACTCTGACAGTCGTTCTTATGGAGTGCAGTTCAGCTAATAAAACTCTTTCTGCCTTTCATTGCAAGCAAGCCCGAAAGTGTTTTTATGCTTCATACTGGATTGTAAAAGCAAAGTTGCCGTGTGCTGAAAACAAGTTGTTCTTTGACAGTCTTGAATACTGAGTGCAGTTCAGTTAATAAAACTGTCTTTCTGGTGCTCATTGCAAACAAGCCAGAAAGTGTTTTTCGTTGCTCTCCTTGTCTGAATAAACAAATATGCAGTTTGCTGGAAATAAGCTGTACTCTGACAGTCGTTCTTATGGAGTGCAGTTCAGCTAATAAAACTCTTTCTGCCTTTCATTGCAAGCAAGCCCGAAAGTGTTTTTATGCTTCATACTGGATTGTAAAAGCAAAGTTGCCGTGTGCTGAAAACAAGTTGTTCTTTGACAGTCTTGAATACTGAGTGCAGTTCAGTTAATAAAACTGTCTTTCTGGTGCTCATTGCAAACAAGCTAGAAATTGTTTTTCTGTGTTCCAATTGTTAGTATAAACAAATATGCAGTCTGCTGAAAGCAAGCTGTTCTTTGATAGTCTTTCTTATGGAGTGCAGTTCAGCTAATAAAACTCTTTCTGCATTTCATTGCAAGCAAGCCCGAAAGTGTTTTTATGCTTTATAATGGATTGTAAAAGCAAAGTTGCAGTTTGCTGAAAACAAGTTGTTCTTTGACAGTCTTGAATTCTGACTGCAGTTCAGCCAATAAAAATGTATTTCTGTCATTCATTGCAAACAAGCCAGAAAGTGTTTTTCGTTGCTCTTCTTGTCTGAATAAACAAATATGCAGTTTGCTGGAAATAAGCTGTACTCTGACAGTCGTTCTTATGGAGTGCAGTTCAGTTAATAAAACTCTTTCTGCCTTTCATTGCAAGCAAGCCCGAAAGTGTTTTTATGCTTCATACTGGATTGTAAAAGCAAAGTTGCCGTGTGCTGAAAACAAGTTGTTCTTTGACAGTTTTGAATACTGAGTGCAGTTCAGTTAATAAAACTGTCTTTCTGGTGCTCATTGCAAACAAGCCAGAAAGTGTTTTTCGTTGCTCTTCTTGTCTGAATAAACAATTATGCAGTTTGCTGGAAATAAGCTGTACTCTGACAGACGTTCTTATGGAGTGAAGTTCAGCTAATAAAACTCTTTCTGCCTTTCATTGCAAGCAAGCCCGAAAGTGTTTTTATGCTTCATACTGGATTGTAAAAGCAAAGTTGCCGTGTGCTGAAAACAAGTTGTTCTTTGACAGTCTTGAATACTGAGTGCAGTTCAGTTAATAAAACTGTCTTTCTGGTGCTCATTGCAAACAAGCCAGAAAGTGTTTTTCGTTGCTCTCCTTGTCTGAATAAACAAATATGCAGTTTGCTGGAAATAAGCTGTACTCTGACAGTCGTTCTTATGGAGTGCAGTTCAGCTAATAAAACTCTTTCTGCCTTTCATTGCAAGCAAGCCCGAAAGTGTTTTTATGCTTCATACTGGATTGTAAAAGCAAAGTTGCCGTGTGCTGAAAACAAGTTGTTCTTTGACAGTCTTGAATACTGAGTGCAGTTCAGTTAATAAAACTGTCTTTCTGGTGCTCATTGCAAACAAGCTAGAAATTGTTTTTCTGTGTTCCAATTGTTAGTATAAACAAATATGCAGTCTGCTGAAAGCAAGCTGTTCTTTGATAGTCTTTCTTATGGAGTGCAGTTCAGCTAATAAAACTCTTTCTGCATTTCATTGCAAGCAAGCCCGAAAGTGTTTTTATGCTTTATAATGGATTGTAAAAGCAAAGTTGCAGTTTGCTGAAAACAAGTTGTTCTTTGACAGTCTTGAATTCTGACTGCAGTTCAGCCAATGAAAATGTATTTCTGTCATTCATTGCAAACAAGCCAGAAAGTGTTTTTCGTTGCTCTTCTTGTCTGAATAAACAAATATGCAGTTTGCTGGAAATAAGCTGTACTCTGACAGTCGTTCTTATGGAGTGCAGTTCAGTTAATAAAACTCTTTCTGCCTTTCATTGCAAGCAAGCCCGAAAGTGTTTTTATGCTTCATACTGGATTGTAAAAGCAAAGTTGCCGTGTGCTGAAAACAAGTTGTTCTTTGACAGTTTTGAATACTGAGTGCAGTTCAGTTAATAAAACTGTCTTTCTGGTGCTCATTGCAAACAAGCCAGAAAGTGTTTTTCGTTGCTCTTCTTGTCTGAATAAACAATTATGCAGTTTGCTGGAAATAAGCTGTACTCTGACAGACGTTCTTATGGAGTGAAGTTCAGCTAATAAAACTCTTTCTGCCTTTCATTGCAAGCAAGCCCGAAAGTGTTTTTATGCTTCATACTGGATTGTAAAAGCAAAGTTGCCGTGTGCTGAAAACAAGTTGTTCTTTGACAGTCTTGAATACTGAGTGCAGTTCAGTTAATAAAACTGTCTTTCTGGTGCTCATTGCAAACAAGCCAGAAAGTGTTTTTCGTTGCTCTTCTTGTCTGAATAAACAAATATGCAGTTTGATGGAAATAAGCTGTACTCTGACAGTCGTTCTTATGGAGTGCAGTTCAGTTAATAAAACTCTTTCTGCCTTTCATTGCAAGCAAGCCCGAAAGTGTTTTTATGCTTCATACTGGATTGTAAAAGCAAAGTTGCCGTGTGCTGAAAACAAGTTGTTCTTTGACAGTCTTGAATACTGAGTGCAGTTCAGTTAATAAAACTGTCTTTCTGGTGCTCATTGCAAACAAGCCAGAAAGTGTTTTTCGTTGCTCTTCTTGTCTGAATAAACAATTATTCAGTTTGCTGGAAATAAGCTGTACTCTGACAGTCGTCCTTATGGAGTGCAGTTCAGCTAATAAAACTCTTTCTGCCTTTCATTGCAAGCAAGCCCGAAAGTGTTTTAATGCTTCATAATGGATTGTAAAAGCAAAGTTGCTGTGTGCTGAAAACAAGTTGTTCTTTGACAGTCTTGAATTCTGACTGCAGTTCAGCCAATAAAAATGTATTTCTGTCATTCATTGCAAACAAGCCAGAAAGTGTTTTTCGTTGCTCTTCTTGTCTGAATAAACAAATATGCAGTTTGCTGGAAATAAGCTGTACTCTGACAGTCGTTCTTATGGAGTGCAGTTCAGCTAATAAAACTCTTTCTGCCTTTCATTGCAAGCAAGCCCGAAAGTGTTTTTATGCTTCATACTGGATTGTAAAAGCAAAGTTGCGGTGTGCTGAAAACAAGTTGTTCTTTGACAGTCTTGAATACTGAGTGCAGTTCAGTTAATAAAACTGTCTTTCTGGTGCTCATTGCAAACAAGCCAGAAAGTGTTTTTCGTTGCTCTCCTTGTCTGAATAAACAAATATGCAGTTTGCTGGAAATAAGCTGTACTCTGACAGTCGTTCTTATGGAGTGCAGTTCAGCTAATAAAACTCTTTCTGCCTTTCATTGCAAGCAAGCCCGAAAGTGTTTTTATGCTTCATACTGGATTGTAAAAGCAAAGTTGCCGTGTGCTGAAAACAAGTTGTTCTTTGACAGTCTTGAATACTGAGTGCAGTTCAGTTAATAAAACTGTCTTTCTGGTGCTCATTGCAAACAAGCTAGAAATTGTTTTTCTGTGTTCCAATTGTTAGTATAAACAAATATGCAGTCTGCTGAAAGCAAGCTGTTCTTTGATAGTCTTTCTTATGGAGTGCAGTTCAGCTAATAAAACTCTTTCTGCATTTCATTGCAAGCAAGCCCGAAAGTGTTTTTATGCTTTATAATGGATTGTGAAAGCAAAGTTGCAGTTTGCTGAAAACAAGTTGTTCTTTGACAGTCTTGAATTCTGACTGCAGTTCAGCCAATAAAAATGTATTTCTGTCATTCATTGCAAACAAGCCAGAAAGTGTTTTTCGTTGCTCTTCTTGTCTGAATAAACAAATATGCAGTTTGCTGGAAATAAGCTGTAGTCTGACAGTCGTTCTTATGGAGTGCAGTTCAGTTAATAAAACTCCTTCTGCCTTTCATTGCAAGCAAGCCCGAAAGTGTTTTTATGCTTCATACTGGATTGTAAAAGCAAAGTTGCCGTGTGCTGAAAACAAGTTGTTCTTTGACAGTTTTGAATACTGAGTGCAGTTCAGTTAATAAAACTGTCTTTCTGGTGCTCATTGCAAACAAGCCAGAAAGTGTTTTTCGTTGCTCTTCTTGTCTGAATAAACAAATATGCAGTTTGCTGGAAATAAGCTGTACTCTGACAGACGTTCTTATGGAGTGAAGTTCAGCTAATAAAACTCTTTCTGCCTTTCATTGCAAGCAAGCCCGAAAGTGTTTTTATGCTTCATACTGGATTGTAAAAGCAAAGTTGCCGTGTGCTGAAAACAAGTTGTTCTTTGACAGTCTTGAATACTGAGTGCAGTTCAGTTAATAAAACTGTCTTTCTGGTGCTCATTGCAAACAAGCCAGAAAGTGTTTTTCGTTGCTCTTCTTGTCTGAATAAACAAATATGCAGTTTGCTGGAAATAAGCTGTACTCTGACAGTCGTTCTTATGGAGTGCAGTTCAGCTAATAAAACTCTTTCTGCCTTTCATTGCAAGCAAGCCCGAAAGTGTTTTTATGCTTCATACTGGATTGTAAAAGCAAAGTTGCCGTGTGCTGAAAACAAGTTGTTCTTTGACAGTCTTGAATACTGAGTGCAGTTCAGTTAATAAAACTGTCTTTCTGGTGCTCATTGCAAACAAGCCAGAAAGTGTTTTTCGTTGCTCTCCTTGTCTGAATAAACAAATATGCAGTTTGCTGGAAATAAGCTGTACTCTGACAGTCGTTCTTATGGAGTGCAGTTCAGCTAATAAAACTCTTTCTGCCTTTCATTGCAAGCAAGCCCGAAAGTGTTTTTATGCTTCATACTGGATTGTAAAAGCAAAGTTGCCGTGTGCTGAAAACAAGTTGTTCTTTGACAGTCTTGAATACTGAGTGCAGTTCAGTTAATAAAACTGTCTTTCTGGTGCTCATTGCAAACAAGCTAGAAATTGTTTTTCTGTGTTCCAATTGTTAGTATAAACAAATATGCAGTCTGCTGAAAGCAAGCTGTTCTTTGATAGTCTTTCTTATGGAGTGCAGTTCAGCTAATAAAACTCTTTCTGCATTTCATTGCAAGCAAGCCCGAAAGTGTTTTTATGCTTTATAATGGATTGTAAAAGCAAAGTTGCAGTTTGCTGAAAACAAGTTGTTCTTTGACAGTCTTGAATTCTGACTGCAGTTCAGCCAATAAAAATGTATTTCTGTCATTCATTGCAAACAAGCCAGAAAGTGTTTTTCGTTGCTCTTCTTGTCTGAATAAACAAATATGCAGTTTGCTGGAAATAAGCTGTACTCTGACAGTCGTTCTTATGGAGTGCAGTTCAGTTAATAAAACTCTTTCTGCCTTTCATTGCAAGCAAGCCCGAAAGTGTTTTTATGCTTCATACTGGATTGTAAAAGCAAAGTTGCCGTGTGCTGAAAACAAGTTGTTCTTTGACAGTTTTGAATACTGAGTGCAGTTCAGTTAATAAAACTGTCTTTCTGGTGCTCATTGCAAACAAGCCAGAAAGTGTTTTTCGTTGCTCTTCTTGTCTGAATAAACAATTATGCAGTTTGCTGGAAATAAGCTGTACTCTGACAGACGTTCTTATGGAGTGAAGTTCAGCTAATAAAACTCTTTCTGCCTTTCATTGCAAGCAAGCCCGAAAGTGTTTTTATGCTTCATACTGGATTGTAAAAGCAAAGTTGCCGTGTGCTGAAAACAAGTTGTTCTTTGACAGTCTTGAATACTGAGTGCAGTTCAGTTAATAAAACTGTCTTTCTGGTGCTCATTGCAAACAAGCCAGAAAGTGTTTTTCGTTGCTCTTCTTGTCTGAATAAACAAATATGCAGTTTGATGGAAATAAGCTGTACTCTGACAGTCGTTCTTATGGAGTGCAGTTCAGTTAATAAAACTCTTTCTGCCTTTCATTGCAAGCAAGCCCGAAAGTGTTTTTATGCTTCATACTGGATTGTAAAAGCAAAGTTGCCGTGTGCTGAAAACAAGTTGTTCTTTGACAGTCTTGAATACTGAGTGCAGTTCAGTTAATAAAACTGTCTTTCTGGTGCTCATTGCAAACAAGCCAGAAAGTGTTTTTCGTTGCTCTTCTTGTCTGAATAAACAATTATTCAGTTTGCTGGAAATAAGCTGTACTCTGACAGTCGTCCTTATGGAGTGCAGTTCAGCTAATAAAACTCTTTCTGCCTTTCATTGCAAGCAAGCCCGAAAGTGTTTTAATGCTTCATAATGGATTGTAAAAGCAAAGTTGCTGTGTGCTGAAAACAAGTTGTTCTTTGACAGTCTTGAATTCTGACTGCAGTTCAGCCAATAAAAATGTATTTCTGTCATTCATTGCAAACAAGCCAGAAAGTGTTTTTCGTTGCTCTTCTTGTCTGAATAAACAAATATGCAGTTTGCTGGAAATAAGCTGTACTCTGACAGTCGTTCTTATGGAGTGCAGTTCAGCTAATAAAACTCTTTCTGCCTTTCATTGCAAGCAAGCCCGAAAGTGTTTTTATGCTTCATACTGGATTGTAAAAGCAAAGTTGCGGTGTGCTGAAAACAAGTTGTTCTTTGACAGTCTTGAATACTGAGTGCAGTTCAGTTAATAAAACTGTCTTTCTGGTGCTCATTGCAAACAAGCCAGAAAGTGTTTTTCGTTGCTCTCCTTGTCTGAATAAACAAATATGCAGTTTGCTGGAAATAAGCTGTACTCTGACAGTCGTTCTTATGGAGTGCAGTTCAGCTAATAAAACTCTTTCTGCCTTTCATTGCAAGCAAGCCCGAAAGTGTTTTTATGCTTCATACTGGATTGTAAAAGCAAAGTTGCCGTGTGCTGAAAACAAGTTGTTCTTTGACAGTCTTGAATACTGAGTGCAGTTCAGTTAATAAAACTGTCTTTCTGGTGCTCATTGCAAACAAGCTAGAAATTGTTTTTCTGTGTTCCAATTGTTAGTATAAACAAATATGCAGTCTGCTGAAAGCAAGCTGTTCTTTGATAGTCTTTCTTATGGAGTGCAGTTCAGCTAATAAAACTCTTTCTGCATTTCATTGCAAGCAAGCCCGAAAGTGTTTTTATGCTTTATAATGGATTGTAAAAGCAAAGTTGCAGTTTGCTGAAAACAAGTTGTTCTTTGACAGTCTTGAATTCTGACTGCAGTTCAGCCAATGAAAATGTATTTCTGTCATTCATTGCAAACAAGCCAGAAAGTGTTTTTCGTTGCTCTTCTTGTCTGAATAAACAAATATGCAGTTTGCTGGAAATAAGCTGTACTCTGACAGTCGTTCTTATGGAGTGCAGTTCAGTTAATAAAACTCTTTCTGCCTTTCATTGCAAGCAAGCCCGAAAGTGTTTTTATGCTTCATACTGGATTGTAAAAGCAAAGTTGCCGTGTGCTGAAAACAAGTTGTTCTTTGACAGTTTTGAATACTGAGTGCAGTTCAGTTAATAAAACTGTCTTTCTGGTGCTCATTGCAAACAAGCCAGAAAGTGTTTTTCGTTGCTCTTCTTGTCTGAATAAACAATTATGCAGTTTGCTGGAAATAAGCTGTACTCTGACAGACGTTCTTATGGAGTGAAGTTCAGCTAATAAAACTCTTTCTGCCTTTCATTGCAAGCAAGCCCGAAAGTGTTTTTATGCTTCATACTGGATTGTAAAAGCAAAGTTGCCGTGTGCTGAAAACAAGTTGTTCTTTGACAGTCTTGAATACTGAGTGCAGTTCAGTTAATAAAACTGTCTTTCTGGTGCTCATTGCAAACAAGCCAGAAAGTGTTTTTCGTTGCTCTTCTTGTCTGAATAAACAAATATGCAGTTTGATGGAAATAAGCTGTACTCTGACAGTCGTTCTTATGGAGTGCAGTTCAGTTAATAAAACTCTTTCTGCCTTTCATTGCAAGCAAGCCCGAAAGTGTTTTTATGCTTCATACTGGATTGTAAAAGCAAAGTTGCCGTGTGCTGAAAACAAGTTGTTCTTTGACAGTCTTGAATACTGAGTGCAGTTCAGTTAATAAAACTGTCTTTCTGGTGCTCATTGCAAACAAGCCAGAAAGTGTTTTTCGTTGCTCTTCTTGTCTGAATAAACAATTATTCAGTTTGCTGGAAATAAGCTGTACTCTGACAGTCGTCCTTATGGAGTGCAGTTCAGCTAATAAAACTCTTTCTGCCTTTCATTGCAAGCAAGCCCGAAAGTGTTTTAATGCTTCATAATGGATTGTAAAAGCAAAGTTGCTGTGTGCTGAAAACAAGTTGTTCTTTGACAGTCTTGAATTCTGACTGCAGTTCAGCCAATAAAAATGTATTTCTGTCATTCATTGCAAACAAGCCAGAAAGTGTTTTTCGTTGCTCTTCTTGTCTGAATAAACAAATATGCAGTTTGCTGGAAATAAGCTGTACTCTGACAGTCGTTCTTATGGAGTGCAGTTCAGCTAATAAAACTCTTTCTGCCTTTCATTGCAAGCAAGCCCGAAAGTGTTTTTATGCTTCATACTGGATTGTAAAAGCAAAGTTGCGGTGTGCTGAAAACAAGTTGTTCTTTGACAGTCTTGAATACTGAGTGCAGTTCAGTTAATAAAACTGTCTTTCTGGTGCTCATTGCAAACAAGCCAGAAAGTGTTTTTCGTTGCTCTCCTTGTCTGAATAAACAAATATGCAGTTTGCTGGAAATAAGCTGTACTCTGACAGTCGTTCTTATGGAGTGCAGTTCAGCTAATAAAACTCTTTCTGCCTTTCATTGCAAGCAAGCCCGAAAGTGTTTTTATGCTTCATACTGGATTGTAAAAGCAAAGTTGCCGTGTGCTGAAAACAAGTTGTTCTTTGACAGTCTTGAATACTGAGTGCAGTTCAGTTAATAAAACTGTCTTTCTGGTGCTCATTGCAAACAAGCTAGAAATTGTTTTTCTGTGTTCCAATTGTTAGTATAAACAAATATGCAGTCTGCTGAAAGCAAGCTGTTCTTTGATAGTCTTTCTTATGGAGTGCAGTTCAGCTAATAAAACTCTTTCTGCATTTCATTGCAAGCAAGCCCGAAAGTGTTTTTATGCTTTATAATGGATTGTGAAAGCAAAGTTGCAGTTTGCTGAAAACAAGTTGTTCTTTGACAGTCTTGAATTCTGACTGCAGTTCAGCCAATAAAAATGTATTTCTGTCATTCATTGCAAACAAGCCAGAAAGTGTTTTTCGTTGCTCTTCTTGTCTGAATAAACAAATATGCAGTTTGCTGGAAATAAGCTGTAGTCTGACAGTCGTTCTTATGGAGTGCAGTTCAGTTAATAAAACTCCTTCTGCCTTTCATTGCAAGCAAGCCCGAAAGTGTTTTTATGCTTCATACTGGATTGTAAAAGCAAAGTTGCCGTGTGCTGAAAACAAGTTGTTCTTTGACAGTTTTGAATACTGAGTGCAGTTCAGTTAATAAAACTGTCTTTCTGGTGCTCATTGCAAACAAGCCAGAAAGTGTTTTTCGTTGCTCTTCTTGTCTGAATAAACAAATATGCAGTTTGCTGGAAATAAGCTGTACTCTGACAGACGTTCTTATGGAGTGAAGTTCAGCTAATAAAACTCTTTCTGCCTTTCATTGCAAGCAAGCCCGAAAGTGTTTTTATGCTTCATACTGGATTGTAAAAGCAAAGTTGCCGTGTGCTGAAAACAAGTTGTTCTTTGACAGTCTTGAATACTGAGTGCAGTTCAGTTAATAAAACTGTCTTTCTGGTGCTCATTGCAAACAAGCCAGAAAGTGTTTTTCGTTGCTCTTCTTGTCTGAATAAACAAATATGCAGTTTGCTGGAAATAAGCTGTACTCTGACAGTCGTTCTTATGGAGTGCAGTTCAGCTAATAAAACTCTTTCTGCCTTTCATTGCAAGCAAGCCCGAAAGTGTTTTTATGCTTCATACTGGATTGTAAAAGCAAAGTTGCCGTGTGCTGAAAACAAGTTGTTCTTTGACAGTCTTGAATACTGAGTGCAGTTCAGTTAATAAAACTGTCTTTCTGGTGCTCATTGCAAACAAGCCAGAAAGTGTTTTTCGTTGCTCTCCTTGTCTGAATAAACAAATATGCAGTTTGCTGGAAATAAGCTGTACTCTGACAGTCGTTCTTATGGAGTGCAGTTCAGCTAATAAAACTCTTTCTGCCTTTCATTGCAAGCAAGCCCGAAAGTGTTTTTATGCTTCATACTGGATTGTAAAAGCAAAGTTGCCGTGTGCTGAAAACAAGTTGTTCTTTGACAGTCTTGAATACTGAGTGCAGTTCAGTTAATAAAACTGTCTTTCTGGTGCTCATTGCAAACAAGCTAGAAATTGTTTTTCTGTGTTCCAATTGTTAGTATAAACAAATATGCAGTCTGCTGAAAGCAAGCTGTTCTTTGATAGTCTTTCTTATGGAGTGCAGTTCAGCTAATAAAACTCTTTCTGCATTTCATTGCAAGCAAGCCCGAAAGTGTTTTTATGCTTTATAATGGATTGTAAAAGCAAAGTTGCAGTTTGCTGAAAACAAGTTGTTCTTTGACAGTCTTGAATTCTGACTGCAGTTCAGCCAATAAAAATGTATTTCTGTCATTCATTGCAAACAAGCCAGAAAGTGTTTTTCGTTGCTCTTCTTGTCTGAATAAACAAATATGCAGTTTGCTGGAAATAAGCTGTACTCTGACAGTCGTTCTTATGGAGTGCAGTTCAGTTAATAAAACTCTTTCTGCCTTTCATTGCAAGCAAGCCCGAAAGTGTTTTTATGCTTCATACTGGATTGTAAAAGCAAAGTTGCCGTGTGCTGAAAACAAGTTGTTCTTTGACAGTTTTGAATACTGAGTGCAGTTCAGTTAATAAAACTGTCTTTCTGGTGCTCATTGCAAACAAGCCAGAAAGTGTTTTTCGTTGCTCTTCTTGTCTGAATAAACAATTATGCAGTTTGCTGGAAATAAGCTGTACTCTGACAGACGTTCTTATGGAGTGAAGTTCAGCTAATAAAACTCTTTCTGCCTTTCATTGCAAGCAAGCCCGAAAGTGTTTTTATGCTTCATACTGGATTGTAAAAGCAAAGTTGCCGTGTGCTGAAAACAAGTTGTTCTTTGACAGTCTTGAATACTGAGTGCAGTTCAGTTAATAAAACTGTCTTTCTGGTGCTCATTGCAAACAAGCCAGAAAGTGTTTTTCGTTGCTCTTCTTGTCTGAATAAACAAATATGCAGTTTGATGGAAATAAGCTGTACTCTGACAGTCGTTCTTATGGAGTGCAGTTCAGTTAATAAAACTCTTTCTGCCTTTCATTGCAAGCAAGCCCGAAAGTGTTTTTATGCTTCATACTGGATTGTAAAAGCAAAGTTGCCGTGTGCTGAAAACAAGTTGTTCTTTGACAGTCTTGAATACTGAGTGCAGTTCAGTTAATAAAACTGTCTTTCTGGTGCTCATTGCAAACAAGCCAGAAAGTGTTTTTCGTTGCTCTTCTTGTCTGAATAAACAATTATTCAGTTTGCTGGAAATAAGCTGTACTCTGACAGTCGTCCTTATGGAGTGCAGTTCAGCTAATAAAACTCTTTCTGCCTTTCATTGCAAGCAAGCCCGAAAGTGTTTTAATGCTTCATAATGGATTGTAAAAGCAAAGTTGCTGTGTGCTGAAAACAAGTTGTTCTTTGACAGTCTTGAATTCTGACTGCAGTTCAGCCAATAAAAATGTATTTCTGTCATTCATTGCAAACAAGCCAGAAAGTGTTTTTCGTTGCTCTTCTTGTCTGAATAAACAAATATGCAGTTTGCTGGAAATAAGCTGTACTCTGACAGTCGTTCTTATGGAGTGCAGTTCAGCTAATAAAACTCTTTCTGCCTTTCATTGCAAGCAAGCCCGAAAGTGTTTTTATGCTTCATACTGGATTGTAAAAGCAAAGTTGCGGTGTGCTGAAAACAAGTTGTTCTTTGACAGTCTTGAATACTGAGTGCAGTTCAGTTAATAAAACTGTCTTTCTGGTGCTCATTGCAAACAAGCCAGAAAGTGTTTTTCGTTGCTCTCCTTGTCTGAATAAACAAATATGCAGTTTGCTGGAAATAAGCTGTACTCTGACAGTCGTTCTTATGGAGTGCAGTTCAGCTAATAAAACTCTTTCTGCCTTTCATTGCAAGCAAGCCCGAAAGTGTTTTTATGCTTCATACTGGATTGTAAAAGCAAAGTTGCCGTGTGCTGAAAACAAGTTGTTCTTTGACAGTCTTGAATACTGAGTGCAGTTCAGTTAATAAAACTGTCTTTCTGGTGCTCATTGCAAACAAGCTAGAAATTGTTTTTCTGTGTTCCAATTGTTAGTATAAACAAATATGCAGTCTGCTGAAAGCAAGCTGTTCTTTGATAGTCTTTCTTATGGAGTGCAGTTCAGCTAATAAAACTCTTTCTGCATTTCATTGCAAGCAAGCCCGAAAGTGTTTTTATGCTTTATAATGGATTGTGAAAGCAAAGTTGCAGTTTGCTGAAAACAAGTTGTTCTTTGACAGTCTTGAATTCTGACTGCAGTTCAGCCAATAAAAATGTATTTCTGTCATTCATTGCAAACAAGCCAGAAAGTGTTTTTCGTTGCTCTTCTTGTCTGAATAAACAAATATGCAGTTTGCTGGAAATAAGCTGTAGTCTGACAGTCGTTCTTATGGAGTGCAGTTCAGTTAATAAAACTCCTTCTGCCTTTCATTGCAAGCAAGCCCGAAAGTGTTTTTATGCTTCATACTGGATTGTAAAAGCAAAGTTGCCGTGTGCTGAAAACAAGTTGTTCTTTGACAGTTTTGAATACTGAGTGCAGTTCAGTTAATAAAACTGTCTTTCTGGTGCTCATTGCAAACAAGCCAGAAAGTGTTTTTCGTTGCTCTTCTTGTCTGAATAAACAAATATGCAGTTTGCTGGAAATAAGCTATACTCTGACAGACGTTCTTATGGAGTGAAGTTCAGCTAATAAAACTCTTTCTGCCTTTCATTGCAAGCAAGCCCGAAAGTGTTTTTATGCTTCATACTGGATTGTAAAAGCAAAGTTGCCGTGTGCTGAAAACAAGTTGTTCTTTGACAGTCTTGAATACTGAGTGCAGTTCAGTTAATAAAACTGTCTTTCTGGTGCTCATTGCAAACAAGCCAGAAAGTGTTTTTCGTTGCTCTCCTTGTCTGAATAAACAAATATGCAGTTTGCTGGAAATAAGCTGTACTCTGACAGTCGTTCTTATGGAGTGCAGTTCAGCTAATAAAACTCTTTCTGCCTTTCATTGCAAGCAAGCCCGAAAGTGTTTTTATGCTTCATACTGGATTGTAAAAGCAAAGTTGCCGTGTGCTGAAAACAAGTTGTTCTTTGACAGTCTTGAATACTGAGTGCAGTTCAGTTAATAAAACTGTCTTTCTGGTGCTCATTGCAAACAAGCCAGAAAGTGTTTTTCGTTGCTCTTCTTGTCTGAATAAACAAATATGCAGTTTGCTGGAAATAAGCTGTACTCTGACAGTCGTTCTTATGGAGTGCAGTTCAGTTAATAAAACTCTTTCTGCCTTTCATTGCAAGCAAGCCCGAAAGTGTTTTTATGCTTCATACTGGATTGTAAAAGCAAAGTTGCCGTGTGCTGAAAACAAGTTGTTCTTTGACAGTCTTGAATACTGAGTGCAGTTCAGTTAATAAAACTGTCTTTCTGGTGCTCATTGCAAACAAGCCAGAAAGTGTTTTTCGTTGCTCTTCTTGTCTGAATAAACAATTATGCAGTTTGCTGGAAATAAGCTGTACTCTGACAGTCGTCCTTATGGAGTGCAGTTCAGCTAATAAAACTCTTTCTGCCTTTCATTGCAAGCAAGCCCAAAAGTGTTTTAATGCTTCATAATGGATTGTAAAAGCAAAGTTGCTGTGTGCTGAAAACAAGTTGTTCTTTGACAGTCTTGAATTCTGACTGCAGTTCAGCCAATAAAAATGTATTTCTGTCATTCATTGCAAACAAGCCAGAAAGTGTTTTTCGTTGCTCTTCTTGTCTGAATAAACAAATATGCAGTTTGCTGGAAATAAGCTGTACTCTGACAGTCGTTCTTATGGAGTGCAGTTCAGCTAATAAAACTCTTTCTGCCTTTCATTGCAAGCAAGCCCGAAAGTGTTTTTATGCTTCATACTGGATTGTAAAAGCAAAGTTGCCGTGTGCTGAAAACAAGTTGTTCTTTGACAGTCTTGAATACTGAGTGCAGTTCAGTTAATAAAACTGTCTTTCTGGTGCTCATTGCAAACAAGCCAGAAAGTGTTTTTCGTTGCTCTCCTTGTCTGAATAAACAAATATGCAGTTTGCTGGAAATAAGCTGTACTCTGACAGTCGTTCTTATGGAGTGCAGTTCAGCTAATAAAACTCTTTCTGCCTTTCATTGCAAGCAAGCCCGAAAGTGTTTTTATGCTTCATACTGGATTGTAAAAGCAAAGTTGCCGTGTGCTGAAAACAAGTTGTTCTTTGACAGTCTTGAATACTGAGTGCAGTTCAGTTAATAAAACTGTCTTTCTGGTGCTCATTGCAAACAAGCTAGAAATTGTTTTTCTGTGTTCCAATTGTTAGTATAAACAAATATGCAGTCTGCTGAAAGCAAGCTGTTCTTTGATAGTCTTTCTTATGGAGTGCAGTTCAGCTAATAAAACTCTTTCTGCCTTTCATTGCAAGCAAGCCCGAAAGTGTTTTTATGCTTCATACTGGATTGTAAAAGCAAAGTTGCCGTGTGCTGAAAACAAGTTGTTCTTTGACAGTCTTGAATACTGAGTGCAGTTCAGTTAACAAAAATGCCTTTCTGGTGCTCATTGCAAACAAGCCAGAAAGTGTTTTTCGTTGCTCTTCTTGTCTGAATAAACAAATATGCAGTTTGCTGGAAATAAGCTGTACTCTGACAGTCGTTCTTATGGAGTGCAGTTCAGTTAATAAAACTCTTTCTGCATTTCATTGCAAGCAAGCCCGAAAGTGTTTTTATGCTTCATACTGGATTGTAAAAGCAAAGTTGCCGTGTGCTGAAAACAAGTTGTTCTTTGACAGTCTTGAATACTGAGTGCAGTTCAGTTAATAAAACTGTCTTTCTGGTGCTCATTGCAAACAAGCCAGAAAGTGTTTTTCGTTGCTCTTCTTGTCTGAATAAACAAATATGCAGTTTGCTGGAAATAAGCTGTACTCTGACAGTCGTTCTTATGGAGTGCAGTTCAGTTAATAAAACTCTTTCTGCCTTTCATTGCAAGCAAGCCCGAAAGTGTTTTTATGCTTCATACTGGATTGTAAAAGCAAAGTTGCCGTGTGCTGAAAACAAGTTGTTCTTTGACAGTCTTGAATACTGAGTGCAGTTCAGTTAATAAAACTGTCTTTCTGGTGCTCATTGCAAACAAGCCAGAAAGTGTTTTTCGTTGCTCTCCTTGTCTGAATAAACAAATATGCAGTTTGCTGGAAATAAGCTGTACTCTGACAGTCGTTCTTATGGAGTGCAGTTCAGCTAATAAAACTCTTTCTGCCTTTCATTGCAAGCAAGCCCGAAAGTGTTTTTATGCTTCATACTGGATTGTAAAAGCAAAGTTGCCGTGTGCTGAAAACAAGTTGTTCTTTGACAGTCTTGAATACTGAGTGCAGTTCAGTTAATAAAACTGTCTTTCTGGTGCTCATTGCAAACAAGCTAGAAATTGTTTTTCTGTGTTCCAATTGTTAGTATAAACAAATATGCAGTCTGCTGAAAGCAAGCTGTTCTTTGATAGTCTTTCTTATGGAGTGCAGTTCAGCTAATAAAACTCTTTCTGCATTTCATTGCAAGCAAGCCCGAAAGTGTTTTTATGCTTTATAATGGATTGTGAAAGCAAAGTTGCAGTTTGCTGAAAACAAGTTGTTCTTTGACAGTCTTGAATTCTGACTGCAGTTCAGCCAATAAAAATGTATTTCTGTCATTCATTGCAAACAAGCCAGAAAGTGTTTTTCGTTGCTCTTCTTGTCTGAATAAACAAATATGCAGTTTACTGGAAATAAGCTGTACTCTGACAGTCGTTCTTATGGAGTGCAGTTCAGCTAATAAAACTCTTTCTGCATTTCATTGCAAGCAAGCCCGAAAGTGTTTTAATGCTTCATAATGGATTGTAAAAGCAAAGTTGCTGTGTGCTGAAAACAAGTTGTTCTTTGACAGTCTTGAATTCTGACTGCAGTTCAGCCAATAAAAATGTATTTCTGTCATTCATTGCAAACAAGCCAGAAAGTGTTTTTCGTTGCTCTTCTTGTCTGAATAAACAAATATGCAGTTTGCTGGAAATAAGCTGTACTCTGACAGACGTTCTTATGGAGTGAAGTTCAGCTAATAAAACTCTTTCTGCCTTTCATTGCAAGCAAGCCCGAAAGTGTTTTTATGCTTCATACTGGATTGTAAAAGCAAAGTTGCCGTGTGCTGAAAACAAGTTGTTCTTTGACAGTCTTGAATACTGAGTGCAGTTCAGTTAATAAAACTGTCTTTCTGGTGCTCATTGCAAACAAGCTAGAAATTGTTTTTCTGTGTTCCAATTGTTAGTATAAACAAATATGCAGTCTGCTGAAAGCAAGCTGTTCTTTGATAGTCTTTCTTATGGAGTGCAGTTCAGCTAATAAAACTCTTTCTGCATTTCATTGCAAGCAAGCCCGAAAGTGTTTTTATGCTTTATAATGGATTGTGAAAGCAAAGTTGCAGTTTGCTGAAAACAAGTTGTTCTTTGACAGTCTTGAATTCTGACTGCAGTTCAGCCAATAAAAATGTATTTCTGTCATTCATTGCAAACAAGCCAGAAAGTGTTTTTCGTTGCTCTTCTTGTCTGAATAAACAAATATGCAGTTTGCTGGAAATAAGCTGTAGTCTGACAGTCGTTCTTATGGAGTGCAGTTCAGTTAATAAAACTCTTTCTGCCTTTCATTGCAAGCAAGCCCGAAAGTGTTTTTATGCTTCATACTGGATTGTAAAAGCAAAGTTGCCGTGTGCTGAAAACAAGTTGTTCTTTGACAGTTTTGAATACTGAGTGCAGTTCAGTTAATAAAACTGTCTTTCTGGTGCTCATTGCAAACAAGCCAGAAAGTGTTTTTCGTTGCTCTTCTTGTCTGAATAAACAAATATGCAGTTTGCTGGAAATAAGCTGTACTCTGACAGACGTTCTTATGGAGTGAAGTTCAGCTAATAAAACTCTTTCTGCCTTTCATTGCAAGCAAGCCCGAAAGTGTTTTTATGCTTCATACTGGATTGTAAAAGCAAAGTTGCCGTGTGCTGAAAACAAGTTGTTCTTTGACAGTCTTGAATACTGAGTGCAGTTCAGTTAATAAAACTGTCTTTCTGGTGCTCATTGCAAACAAGCCAGAAAGTGTTTTTCGTTGCTCTTCTTGTCTGAATAAACAATTATGCAGTTTGCTGGAAATAAGCTGTACTCTGACAGTCGTCCTTATGGAGTGCAGTTCAGCTAATAAAACTCTTTCTGCCTTTCATTGCAAGCAAGCCCAAAAGTGTTTTAATGCTTCATAATGGATTGTAAAAGCAAAGTTGCTGTGTGCTGAAAACAAGTTGTTCTTTGACAGTCTTGAATTCTGACTGCAGTTCAGCCAATAAAAATGTATTTCTGTCATTCATTGCAAACAAGCCAGAAAGTGTTTTTCGTTGCTCTTCTTGTCTGAATAAACAAATATGCAGTTTGCTGGAAATAAGCTGTACTCTGACAGTCGTTCTTATGGAGTGCAGTTCAGCTAATAAAACTCTTTCTGCCTTTCATTGCAAGCAAGCCCGAAAGTGTTTTTATGCTTCATACTGGATTGTAAAAGCAAAGTTGCCGTGTGCTGAAAACAAGTTGTTCTTTGACAGTCTTGAATACTGAGTGCAGTTCAGTTAATAAAACTGTCTTTCTGGTGCTCATTGCAAACAAGCCAGAAAGTGTTTTTCGTTGCTCTCCTTGTCTGAATAAACAAATATGCAGTTTGCTGGAAATAAGCTGTACTCTGACAGTCGTTCTTATGGAGTGCAGTTCAGCTAATAAAACTCTTTCTGCCTTTCATTGCAAGCAAGCCCGAAAGTGTTTTTATGCTTCATACTGGATTGTAAAAGCAAAGTTGCCGTGTGCTGAAAACAAGTTGTTCTTTGACAGTCTTGAATACTGAGTGCAGTTCAGTTAATAAAACTGTCTTTCTGGTGCTCATTGCAAACAAGCTAGAAATTGTTTTTCTGTGTTCCAATTGTTAGTATAAACAAATATGCAGTCTGCTGAAAGCAAGCTGTTCTTTGATAGTCTTTCTTATGGAGTGCAGTTCAGCTAATAAAACTCTTTCTGCCTTTCATTGCAAGCAAGCCCGAAAGTGTTTTTATGCTTCATACTGGATTGTAAAAGCAAAGTTGCCGTGTGCTGAAAACAAGTTGTTCTTTGACAGTCTTGAATACTGAGTGCAGTTCAGTTAACAAAAATGCCTTTCTGGTGCTCATTGCAAACAAGCCAGAAAGTGTTTTTCGTTGCTCTTCTTGTCTGAATAAACAAATATGCAGTTTGCTGGAAATAAGCTGTACTCTGACAGTCGTTCTTATGGAGTGCAGTTCAGTTAATAAAACTCTTTCTGCATTTCATTGCAAGCAAGCCCGAAAGTGTTTTTATGCTTCATACTGGATTGTAAAAGCAAAGTTGCCGTGTGCTGAAAACAAGTTGTTCTTTGACAGTCTTGAATACTGAGTGCAGTTCAGTTAACAAAAATGCCTTTCTGGTGCTCATTGCAAACAAGCCAGAAAGTGTTTTTCGTTGCTCTTCTTGTCTGAATAAACAAATATGCAGTTTGCTGGAAATAAGCTGTACTCTGACAGTCGTTCTTATGGAGTGCAGTTCAGTTAATAAAACTCTTTCTGCATTTCATTGCAAGCAAGCCCGAAAGTGTTTTTATGCTTCATACTGGATTGTAAAAGCAAAGTTGCCGTGTGCTGAAAACAAGTTGTTCTTTGACAGTCTTGAATACTGAGTGCAGTTCAGTTAATAAAACTGTCTTTCTGGTGCTCATTGCAAACAAGCCAGAAAGTGTTTTTCGTTGCTCTTCTTGTCTGAATAAACAAATATGCAGTTTGCTGGAAATAAGCTGTACTCTGACAGTCGTTCTTATGGAGTGCAGTTCAGTTAATAAAACTCTTTCTGCCTTTCATTGCAAGCAAGCCCGAAAGTGTTTTTATGCTTCATACTGGATTGTAAAAGCAAAGTTGCCGTGTGCTGAAAACAAGTTGTTCTTTGACAGTCTTGAATACTGAGTGCAGTTCAGTTAATAAAACTGTCTTTCTGGTGCTCATTGCAAACAAGCCAGAAAGTGTTTTTCGTTGCTCTCCTTGTCTGAATAAACAAATATGCAGTTTGCTGGAAATAAGCTGTACTCTGACAGTCGTTCTTATGGAGTGCAGTTCAGCTAATAAAACTCTTTCTGCCTTTCATTGCAAGCAAGCCCGAAAGTGTTTTTATGCTTCATACTGGATTGTAAAAGCAAAGTTGCCGTGTGCTGAAAACAAGTTGTTCTTTGACAGTCTTGAATACTGAGTGCAGTTCAGTTAATAAAACTGTCTTTCTGGTGCTCATTGCAAACAAGCCAGAAAGTGTTTTTCGTTGCTCTTCTTGTCTGAATAAACAATTATGCAGTTTGCTGGAAATAAGCTGTACTCTGACAGTCGTCCTTATGGAGTGCAGTTCAGCTAATAAAACTCTTTCTGCCTTTCATTGCAAGCAAGCCCAAAAGTGTTTTAATGCTTCATAATGGATTGTAAAAGCAAAGTTGCTGTGTGCTGAAAACAAGTTGTTCTTTGACAGTCTTGAATTCTGACTGCAGTTCAGCCAATAAAAATGTATTTCTGTCATTCATTGCAAACAAGCCAGAAAGTGTTTTTCGTTGCTCTTCTTGTCTGAATAAACAAATATGCAGTTTGCTGGAAATAAGCTGTACTCTGACAGTCGTTCTTATGGAGTGCAGTTCAGCTAATAAAACTCTTTCTGCCTTTCATTGCAAGCAAGCCCGAAAGTGTTTTTATGCTTCATACTGGATTGTAAAAGCAAAGTTGCCGTGTGCTGAAAACAAGTTGTTCTTTGACAGTCTTGAATACTGAGTGCAGTTCAGTTAATAAAACTGTCTTTCTGGTGCTCATTGCAAACAAGCTAGAAATTGTTTTTCTGTGTTCCAATTGTTAGTATAAACAAATATGCAGTCTGCTGAAAGCAAGCTGTTCTTTGATAGTCTTTCTTATGGAGTGCAGTTCAGCTAATAAAACTCTTTCTGCCTTTCATTGCAAGCAAGCCCGAAAGTGTTTTTATGCTTCATACTGGATTGTAAAAGCAAAGTTGCCGTGTGCTGAAAACAAGTTGTTCTTTGACAGTCTTGAATACTGAGTGCAGTTCAGTTAACAAAAATGCCTTTCTGGTGCTCATTGCAAACAAGCCAGAAAGTGTTTTTCGTTGCTCTTCTTGTCTGAATAAACAAATATGCAGTTTGCTGGAAATAAGCTGTACTCTGACAGTCGTTCTTATGGAGTGCAGTTCAGTTAATAAAACTCTTTCTGCATTTCATTGCAAGCAAGCCCGAAAGTGTTTTTATGCTTCATACTGGATTGTAAAAGCAAAGTTGCCGTGTGCTGAAAACAAGTTGTTCTTTGACAGTCTTGAATACTGAGTGCAGTTCAGTTAACAAAAATGCCTTTCTGGTGCTCATTGCAAACAAGCCAGAAAGTGTTTTTCGTTGCTCTTCTTGTCTGAATAAACAAATATGCAGTTTGCTGGAAATAAGCTGTACTCTGACAGTCGTTCTTATGGAGTGCAGTTCAGTTAATAAAACTCTTTCTGCATTTCATTGCAAGCAAGCCCGAAAGTGTTTTTATGCTTCATACTGGATTGTAAAAGCAAAGTTGCCGTGTGCTGAAAACAAGTTGTTCTTTGACAGTCTTGAATACTGAGTGCAGTTCAGTTAATAAAACTGTCTTTCTGGTGCTCATTGCAAACAAGCCAGAAAGTGTTTTTCGTTGCTCTTCTTGTCTGAATAAACAAATATGCAGTTTGCTGGAAATAAGCTGTACTCTGACAGTCGTTCTTATGGAGTGCAGTTCAGTTAATAAAACTCTTTCTGCCTTTCATTGCAAGCAAGCCCGAAAGTGTTTTTATGCTTCATACTGGATTGTAAAAGCAAAGTTGCCGTGTGCTGAAAACAAGTTGTTCTTTGACAGTCTTGAATACTGAGTGCAGTTCAGTTAATAAAACTGTCTTTCTGGTGCTCATTGCAAACAAGCCAGAAAGTGTTTTTCGTTGCTCTCCTTGTCTGAATAAACAAATATGCAGTTTGCTGGAAATAAGCTGTACTCTGACAGTCGTTCTTATGGAGTGCAGTTCAGCTAATAAAACTCTTTCTGCCTTTCATTGCAAGCAAGCCCGAAAGTGTTTTTATGCTTCATACTGGATTGTAAAAGCAAAGTTGCCGTGTGCTGAAAACAAGTTGTTCTTTGACAGTCTTGAATACTGAGTGCAGTTCAGTTAATAAAACTGTCTTTCTGGTGCTCATTGCAAACAAGCTAGAAATTGTTTTTCTGTGTTCCAATTGTTAGTATAAACAAATATGCAGTCTGCTGAAAGCAAGCTGTTCTTTGATAGTCTTTCTTATGGAGTGCAGTTCAGCTAATAAAACTCTTTCTGCATTTCATTGCAAGCAAGCCCGAAAGTGTTTTTATGCTTTATAATGGATTGTGAAAGCAAAGTTGCAGTTTGCTGAAAACAAGTTGTTCTTTGACAGTCTTGAATTCTGACTGCAGTTCAGCCAATAAAAATGTATTTCTGTCATTCATTGCAAACAAGCCAGAAAGTGTTTTTCGTTGCTCTTCTTGTCTGAATAAACAAATATGCAGTTTACTGGAAATAAGCTGTACTCTGACAGTCGTTCTTATGGAGTGCAGTTCAGCTAATAAAACTCTTTCTGCATTTCATTGCAAGCAAGCCCGAAAGTGTTTTAATGCTTCATAATGGATTGTAAAAGCAAAGTTGCTGTGTGCTGAAAACAAGTTGTTCTTTGACAGTCTTGAATTCTGACTGCAGTTCAGCCAATAAAAATGTATTTCTGTCATTCATTGCAAACAAGCCAGAAAGTGTTTTTCGTTGCTCTTCTTGTCTGAATAAACAAATATGCAGTTTGCTGGAAATAAGCTGTACTCTGACAGTCGTTCTTATGGAGTGCAGTTCAGCTAATAAAACTCTTTCTGCCTTTCATTGCAAGCAAGCCCGAAAGTGTTTTTATGCTTCATACTGGATTGTAAAAGCAAAGTTGCCGTGTGCTGAAAACAAGTTGTTCTTTGACAGTCTTGAATACTGAGTGCAGTTCAGTTAATAAAACTGTCTTTCTGGTGCTCATTGCAAACAAGCCAGAAAGTGTTTTTCGTTGCTCTCCTTGTCTGAATAAACAAATATGCAGTTTGCTGGAAATAAGCTGTACTCTGACAGTCGTTCTTATGGAGTGCAGTTCAGCTAATAAAACTCTTTCTGCCTTTCATTGCAAGCAAGCCCGAAAGTGTTTTTATGCTTCATACTGGATTGTAAAAGCAAAGTTGCCGTGTGCTGAAAACAAGTTGTTCTTTGACAGTCTTGAATACTGAGTGCAGTTCAGTTAATAAAACTGTCTTTCTGGTGCTCATTGCAAACAAGCTAGAAATTGTTTTTCTGTGTTCCAATTGTTAGTATAAACAAATATGCAGTCTGCTGAAAGCAAGCTGTTCTTTGATAGTCTTTCTTATGGAGTGCAGTTCAGCTAATAAAACTCTTTCTGCATTTCATTGCAAGCAAGCCCGAAAGTGTTTTTATGCTTTATAATGGATTGTGAAAGCAAAGTTGCAGTTTGCTGAAAACAAGTTGTTCTTTGACAGTCTTGAATTCTGACTGCAGTTCAGCCAATAAA
The DNA here is from genome assembly GCF_029633855.1 of Hoplias malabaricus. NCBI lineage: Eukaryota > Metazoa > Chordata > Actinopteri > Characiformes > Erythrinidae > Hoplias > Hoplias malabaricus. Next base: position 26,277,896 of record NC_089810.1, read on the forward strand.
AATGTATTTCTGTCATTCATTGCAAACAAGCCAGAAAGTGTTTTTCGTTGCTCTTCTTGTCTGAATAAACAAATATGCAGTTTGCTGGAAATAAGCTGTACTCTGACAGTCGTTCTTATGGAGTGCAGTTCAGCTAATAAAACTCTTTCTGCCTTTCATTGCAAGCAAGCCCGAAAGTGTTTTTATGCTTCATACTGGATTGTAAAAGCAAAGTTGCCGTGTGCTGAAAACAAGTTGTTCTTTGACAGTCTTGAATACTGAGTGCAGTTCAGTTAATAAAACTGTCTTTCTGGTGCTCATTGCAAACAAGCCAGAAAGTGTTTTTCGTTGCTCTCCTTGTCTGAATAAACAAATATGCAGTTTGCTGGAAATAAGCTGTACTCTGACAGTCGTTCTTATGGAGTGCAGTTCAGCTAATAAAACTCTTTCTGCCTTTCATTGCAAGCAAGCCCGAAAGTGTTTTTATGCTTCATACTGGATTGTAAAAGCAAAGTTGCCGTGTGCTGAAAACAAGTTGTTCTTTGACAGTCTTGAATACTGAGTGCAGTTCAGTTAATAAAACTGTCTTTCTGGTGCTCATTGCAAACAAGCTAGAAATTGTTTTTCTGTGTTCCAATTGTTAGTATAAACAAATATGCAGTCTGCTGAAAGCAAGCTGTTCTTTGATAGTCTTTCTTATGGAGTGCAGTTCAGCTAATAAAACTCTTTCTGCATTTCATTGCAAGCAAGCCCGAAAGTGTTTTTATGCTTTATAATGGATTGTGAAAGCAAAGTTGCAGTTTGCTGAAAACAAGTTGTTCTTTGACAGTCTTGAATTCTGACTGCAGTTCAGCCAATAAAAATGTATTTCTGTCATTCATTGCAAACAAGCCAGAAAGTGTTTTTCGTTGCTCTTCTTGTCTGAATAAACAAATATGCAGTTTGCTGGAAATAAGCTGTACTCTGACAGTCGTTCTTATGGAGTGCAGTTCAGTTAATAAAACTCTTTCTGCCTTTCATTGCAAGCAAGCCCGAAAGTGTTTTTATGCTTCATACTGGATTGTAAAAGCAAAGTTGCCGTGTGCTGAAAACAAGTTGTTCTTTGACAGTTTTGAATACTGAGTGCAGTTCAGTTAATAAAACTGTCTTTCTGGTGCTCATTGCAAACAAGCCAGAAAGTGTTTTTCGTTGCTCTTCTTGTCTGAATAAACAAATATGCAGTTTGCTGGAAATAAGCTGTACTCTGACAGTCGTTCTTATGGAGTGCAGTTCAGTTAATAAAACTCTTTCTGCCTTTCATTGCAAGCAAGCCCGAAAGTGTTTTTATGCTTCATACTGGATTGTAAAAGCAAAGTTGCCGTGTGCTGAAAACAAGTTGTTCTTTGACAGTCTTGAATACTGAGTGCAGTTCAGTTAATAAAACTGTCTTTCTGGTGCTCATTGCAAACAAGCCAGAAAGTGTTTTTCGTTGCTCTCCTTGTCTGAATAAACAAATATGCAGTTTGCTGGAAATAAGCTGTACTCTGACAGTCGTTCTTATGGAGTGCAGTTCAGCTAATAAAACTCTTTCTGCCTTTCATTGCAAGCAAGCCCGAAAGTGTTTTTATGCTTCATACTGGATTGTAAAAGCAAAGTTGCCGTGTGCTGAAAACAAGTTGTTCTTTGACAGTCTTGAATACTGAGTGCAGTTCAGTTAATAAAACTGTCTTTCTGGTGCTCATTGCAAACAAGCTAGAAATTGTTTTTCTGTGTTCCAATTGTTAGTATAAACAAATATGCAGTCTGCTGAAAGCAAGCTGTTCTTTGATAGTCTTTCTTATGGAGTGCAGTTCAGCTAATAAAACTCTTTCTGCATTTCATTGCAAGCAAGCCCGAAAGTGTTTTTATGCTTTATAATGGATTGTAAAAGCAAAGTTGCAGTTTGCTGAAAACAAGTTGTTCTTTGACAGTCTTGAATTCTGACTGCAGTTCAGCCAATAAAAATGTATTTCTGTCATTCATTGCAAACAAGCCAGAAAGTGTTTTTCGTTGCTCTTCTTGTCTGAATAAACAAATATGCAGTTTGCTGGAAATAAGCTGTACTCTGACAGTCGTTCTTATGGAGTGCAGTTCAGCTAATAAAACTCTTTCTGCCTTTCATTGCAAGCAAGCCCGAAAGTGTTTTTATGCTTCATACTGGATTGTAAAAGCAAAGTTGCCGTGTGCTGAAAACAAGTTGTTCTTTGACAGTCTTGAATACTGAGTGCAGTTCAGTTAATAAAACTGTCTTTCTGGTGCTCATTGCAAACAAGCCAGAAAGTGTTTTTCGTTGCTCTCCTTGTCTGAATAAACAAATATGCAGTTTGCTGGAAATAAGCTGTACTCTGACAGTCGTTCTTATGGAGTGCAGTTCAGCTAATAAAACTCTTTCTGCCTTTCATTGCAAGCAAGCCCGAAAGTGTTTTTATGCTTCATACTGGATTGTAAAAGCAAAGTTGCCGTGTGCTGAAAACAAGTTGTTCTTTGACAGTCTTGAATACTGAGTGCAGTTCAGTTAATAAAACTGTCTTTCTGGTGCTCATTGCAAACAAGCTAGAAATTGTTTTTCTGTGTTCCAATTGTTAGTATAAACAAATATGCAGTCTGCTGAAAGCAAGCTGTTCTTTGATAGTCTTTCTTATGGAGTGCAGTTCAGCTAATAAAACTCTTTCTGCATTTCATTGCAAGCAAGCCCGAAAGTGTTTTTATGCTTTATAATGGATTGTGAAAGCAAAGTTGCAGTTTGCTGAAAACAAGTTGTTCTTTGACAGTCTTGAATTCTGACTGCAGTTCAGCCAATAAAAATGTATTTCTGTCATTCATTGCAAACAAGCCAGAAAGTGTTTTTCGTTGCTCTTCTTGTCTGAATAAACAAATATGCAGTTTGCTGGAAATAAGCTGTACTCTGACAGTCGTTCTTATGGAGTGCAGTTCAGTTAATAAAACTCTTTCTGCCTTTCATTGCAAGCAAGCCCGAAAGTGTTTTTATGCTTCATACTGGATTGTAAAAGCAAAGTTGCCGTGTGCTGAAAACAAGTTGTTCTTTGACAGTTTTGAATACTGAGTGCAGTTCAGTTAATAAAACTGTCTTTCTGGTGCTCATTGCAAACAAGCCAGAAAGTGTTTTTCGTTGCTCTCCTTGTCTGAATAAACAAATATGCAGTTTGCTGGAAATAAGCTGTACTCTGACAGTCGTTCTTATGGAGTGCAGTTCAGCTAATAAAACTCTTTCTGCCTTTCATTGCAAGCAAGCCCGAAAGTGTTTTTATGCTTCATACTGGATTGTAAAAGCAAAGTTGCCGTGTGCTGAAAACAAGTTGTTCTTTGACAGTCTTGAATACTGAGTGCAGTTCAGTTAATAAAACTGTCTTTCTGGTGCTCATTGCAAACAAGCTAGAAATTGTTTTTCTGTGTTCCAATTGTTAGTATAAACAAATATGCAGTCTGCTGAAAGCAAGCTGTTCTTTGATAGTCTTTCTTATGGAGTGCAGTTCAGCTAATAAAACTCTTTCTGCATTTCATTGCAAGCAAGCCCGAAAGTGTTTTTATGCTTTATAATGGATTGTAAAAGCAAAGTTGCAGTTTGCTAAAAACAAGTTGTTCTTTGACAGTCTTGAATTCTGACTGCAGTTCAGCCAATAAAAATGTATTTCTGTCATTCATTGCAAACAAGCCAGAAAGTGTTTTTCGTTGCTCTTCTTGTCTGAATAAACAAATATGCAGTTTGCTGGAAATAAGCTGTACTCTGACAGTCGTTCTTATGGAGTGCAGTTCAGTTAATAAAACTCTTTCTGCCTTTCATTGCAAGCAAGCCCGAAAGTGTTTTTATGCTTCATACTGGATTGTAAAAGCAAAGTTGCCGTGTGCTGAAAACAAGTTGTTCTTTGACAGTTTTGAATACTGAGTGCAGTTCAGTTAATAAAACTGTCTTTCTGGTGCTCATTGCAAACAAGCCAGAAAGTGTTTTTCGTTGCTCTTCTTGTCTGAATAAACAAATATGCAGTTTGCTGGAAATAAGCTGTACTCTGACAGTCGTCCTTATGGAGTGCAGTTCAGCTAATAAAACTCTTTCTGCCTTTCATTGCAAGCAAGCCCGAAAGTGTTTTTATGCTTCATACTGGATTGTAAAAGCAAAGTTGCCGTGTGCTGAAAACAAGTTGTTCTTTGACAGTCTTGAATACTGAGTGCAGTTCAGTTAACAAAAATGCCTTTCTGGTGCTCATTGCAAACAAGCCAGAAAGTGTTTTTCGTTGCTCTTCTTGTCTGAATAAACAAATATGCAGTTTGCTGGAAATAAGCTGTACTCTGAGAGTCGTTCTTATGGAGTGCAGTTCAGCTAATAAAACTCTTTCTGCCTTTCATTGCAAGCAAGCCCGAAAGTGTTTTAATGCTTCATAATGGATTGTAAAAGCAAAGTTGCTGTGTGCTGAAAACAAGTTGTTCTTTGACAGTCTTGAATTCTGACTGCAGTTCAGCCAATAAAAATGTATTTCTGTCATTCATTGCAAACAAGCCAGAAAGTGTTTTTCGTTGCTCTTCTTGTCTGAATAAACAAATATGCAGTTTGCTGGAAATAAGCTGTACTCTGACAGTCGTTCTTATGGAGTGCAGTTCAGTTAATAAAACTCTTTCTGCATTTCATTGCAAGCAAGCCCGAAAGTGTTTTTATGCTTCATACTGGATTGTAAAAGCAAAGTTGCCGTGTGCTGAAAACAAGTTGTTCTTTGACAGTCTTGAATACTGAGTGCAGTTCAGTTAATAAAACTGTCTTTCTGGTGCTCATTGCAAACAAGCCAGAAAGTGTTTTTCGTTGCTCTTCTTGTCTGAATAAACAAATATGCAGTTTGCTGGAAATAAGCTGTACTCTGACAGTCGTTCTTATGGAGTGCAGTTCAGTTAATAAAACTCTTTCTGCCTTTCATTGCAAGCAAGCCCGAAAGTGTTTTTATGCTTCATACTGGATTGTAAAAGCAAAGTTGCCGTGTGCTGAAAACAAGTTGTTCTTTGACAGTCTTGAATACTGAGTGCAGTTCAGTTAATAAAACTGTCTTTCTGGTGCTCATTGCAAACAAGCCAGAAAGTGTTTTTCGTTGCTCTCCTTGTCTGAATAAACAAATATGCAGTTTGCTGGAAATAAGCTGTACTCTGACAGTCGTTCTTATGGAGTGCAGTTCAGCTAATAAAACTCTTTCTGCCTTTCATTGCAAGCAAGCCCGAAAGTGTTTTTATGCTTCATACTGGATTGTAAAAGCAAAGTTGCCGTGTGCTGAAAACAAGTTGTTCTTTGACAGTCTTGAATACTGAGTGCAGTTCAGTTAATAAAACTGTCTTTCTGGTGCTCATTGCAAACAAGCTAGAAATTGTTTTTCTGTGTTCCAATTGTTAGTATAAACAAATATGCAGTCTGCTGAAAGCAAGCTGTTCTTTGATAGTCTTTCTTATGGAGTGCAGTTCAGCTAATAAAACTCTTTCTGCATTTCATTGCAAGCAAGCCCGAAAGTGTTTTTATGCTTTATAATGGATTGTAAAAGCAAAGTTGCAGTTTGCTGAAAACAAGCTGTTCTTTGACAGTCTTGAATTCTGACTGCAGTTCAGCCAATAAAAATGTATTTCTGTCATTCATTGCAAACAAGCCAGAAAGTGTTTTTCGTTGCTCTTCTTGTCTGAATAAACAAATATGCAGTTTGCTGGAAATAAGCTGTACTCTGACAGTCGTTCTTATGGAGTGCAGTTCAGTTAATAAAACTCTTTCTGCCTTTCATTGCAAGCAAGCCCGAAAGTGTTTTTATGCTTCATACTGGATTGTAAAAGCAAAGTTGCCGTGTGCTGAAAACAAGTTGTTCTTTGACAGTTTTGAATACTGAGTGCAGTTCAGTTAATAAAACTGTCTTTCTGGTGCTCATTGCAAACAAGCCAGAAAGTGTTTTTCGTTGCTCTTCTTGTCTGAATAAACAAATATGCAGTTTGCTGGAAATAAGCTGTACTCTGACAGATGTTCTTATGGAGTGAAGTTCAGCTAATAAAACTCTTTCTGCCTTTCATTGCAAGCAAGCCCGAAAGTGTTTTTATGCTTCATACTGGATTGTAAAAGCAAAGTTGCCGTGTGCTGAAAACAAGTTGTTCTTTGACAGTCTTGAATACTGAGTGCAGTTCAGTTAATAAAACTGTCTTTCTGGTGCTCATTGCAAACAAGCCAGAAAGTGTTTTTCGTTGCTCTCCTTGTCTGAATAAACAAATATGCAGTTTGCTGGAAATAAGCTGTACTCTGACAGTCGTTCTTATGGAGTGCAGTTCAGCTAATAAAACTCTTTCTGCCTTTCATTGCAAGCAAGCCCGAAAGTGTTTTTATGCTTCATACTGGATTGTAAAAGCAAAGTTGCCGTGTGCTGAAAACAAGTTGTTCTTTGACAGTCTTGAATACTGAGTGCAGTTCAGTTAATAAAACTGTCTTTCTGGTGCTCATTGCAAACAAGCCAGAAAGTGTTTTTCGTTGCTCTTCTTGTCTGAATAAACAAATATGCAGTTTGCTGGAAATAAGCTGTACTCTGACAGTCGTTCTTATGGAGTGCAGTTCAGCTAATAAAACTCTTTCTGCCTTTCATTGCAAGCAAGCCCGAAAGTGTTTTTATGCTTCATACTGGATTGTAAAAGCAAAGTTGCCGTGTGCTGAAAACAAGTTGTTCTTTGACAGTCTTGAATACTGAGTGCAGTTCAGTTAATAAAACTGTCTTTCTGGTGCTCATTGCAAACAATCTAGAAATTGTTTTTCTGTGTTCCAATTGTTAGTATAAACAAATATGCAGTCTGCTGAAAGCAAGCTGTTCTTTGATAGTCTTTCTTATGGAGTGCAGTTCAGTTAATAAAACTCTTTCTGCATTTCATTGCAAGCAAGCCCGAAAGTGTTTTTATGCTTCATACTGGATTGTAAAAGCAAAGTTGCCGTGTGCTGAAAACAAGTTGTTCTTTGACAGTTTTGAATACTGAGTGCAGTTCAGTTAATAAAACTGTCTTTCTGGTGCTCATTGCAAACAAGCCAGAAAGTGTTTTTCGTTGCTCTTCTTGTCTGAATAAACAAATATGCAGTTTGCTGGAAATAAGCTGTACTCTGACAGTCGTTCTTATGGAGTGCAGTTCAGCTAATAAAACTCTTTCTGCCTTTCATTGCAAGCAAGCCCGAAAGTGTTTTTATGCTTCATACTGGATTGTAAAAGCAAAGTTGCCGTGTGCTGAAAACAAGTTGTTCTTTGACAGTCTTGAATACTGAGTGCAGTTCAGTTAACAAAAATGCCTTTCTGGTGCTCATTGCAAACAAGCCAGAAAGTGTTTTTCGTTGCTCTTCTTGTCTGAATAAACAAATATGCAGTTTGCTGGAAATAAGCTGTACTCTGACAGTCGTTCTTATGGAGTGCAGTTCAGTTAATAAAACTCTTTCTGCATTTCATTGCAAGCAAGCCCGAAAGTGTTTTTATGCTTCATACTGGATTGTAAAAGCAAAGTTGCCGTGTGCTGAAAACAAGTTGTTCTTTGACAGTCTTGAATACTGAGTGCAGTTCAGTTAATAAAACTGTCTTTCTGGTGCTCATTGCAAACAAGCCAGAAAGTGTTTTTCGTTGCTCTTCTTGTCTGAATAAACAAATATGCAGTTTGCTGGAAATAAGCTGTACTCTGACAGTCGTTCTTATGGAGTGCAGTTCAGTTAATAAAACTCTTTCTGCCTTTCATTGCAAGCAAGCCCGAAAGTGTTTTTATGCTTCATACTGGATTGTAAAAGCAAAGTTGCCGTGTGCTGAAAACAAGTTGTTCTTTGACAGTCTTGAATACTGAGTGCAGTTCAGTTAATAAAACTGTCTTTCTGGTGCTCATTGCAAACAAGCCAGAAAGTGTTTTTCGTTGCTCTCCTTGTCTGAATAAACAAATATGCAGTTTGCTGGAAATAAGCTGTACTCTGACAGTCGTTCTTATGGAGTGCAGTTCAGCTAATAAAACTCTTTCTGCCTTTCATTGCAAGCAAGCCCGAAAGTGTTTTTATGCTTCATACTGGATTGTAAAAGCAAAGTTGCCGTGTGCTGAAAACAAGTTGTTCTTTGACAGTCTTGAATACTGAGTGCAGTTCAGTTAATAAAACTGTCTTTCTGGTGCTCATTGCAAACAAGCTAGAAATTGTTTTTCTGTGTTCCAATTGTTAGTATAAACAAATATGCAGTCTGCTGAAAGCAAGCTGTTCTTTGATAGTCTTTCTTATGGAGTGCAGTTCAGCTAATAAAACTCTTTCTGCATTTCATTGCAAGCAAGCCCGAAAGTGTTTTTATGCTTTATAATGGATTGTAAAAGCAAAGTTGCAGTTTGCTGAAAACAAGTTGTTCTTTGACAGTCTTGAATTCTGACTGCAGTTCAGCCAATAAAAATGTATTTCTGTCATTCATTGCAAACAAGCCAGAAAGTGTTTTTCGTTGCTCTTCTTGTCTGAATAAACAAATATGCAGTTTGCTGGAAATAAGCTGTACTCTGACAGTCGTTCTTATGGAGTGCAGTTCAGTTAATAAAACTCTTTCTGCCTTTCATTGCAAGCAAGCCCGAAAGTGTTTTTATGCTTCATACTGGATTGTAAAAGCAAAGTTGCCGTGTGCTGAAAACAAGTTGTTCTTTGACAGTCTTGAATACTGAGTGCAGTTCAGTTAATAAAACTGTCTTTCTGGTGCTCATTGCAAACAAGCCAGAAAGTGTTTTTCGTTGCTCTCCTTGTCTGAATAAACAAATATGCAGTCTGCTGGAAATAAGCTGTACTCTGACAGTCGTTCTTATGGAGTGCAGTTCAGCTAATAAAACTCTTTCTGCCTTTCATTGCAAGCAAGCCCGAAAGTGTTTTTATGCTTCATACTGGATTGTAAAAGCAAAGTTGCCGTGTGCTGAAAACAAGTTGTTCTTTGACAGTCTTGAATACTGAGTGCAGTTCAGTTAATAAAACTGTCTTTCTGGTGCTCATTGCAAACAAGCCAGAAAGTGTTTTTCGTTGCTCTTCTTGTCTGAATAAACAAATATGCAGTTTGCTGGAAATAAGCTGTACTCTGACAGTCGTTCTTATGGAGTGCAGTTCAGTTAATAAAACTCTTTCTGCCTTTCATTGCAAGCAAGCCCGAAAGTGTTTTTATGCTTCATACTGGATTGTAAAAGCAAAGTTGCCGTGTGCTGAAAACAAGTTGTTCTTTGACAGTCTTGAATACTGAGTGCAGTTCAGTTAATAAAACTGTCTTTCTGGTGCTCATTGCAAACAAGCCAGAAAGTGTTTTTCGTTGCTCTTCTTGTCTGAATAAACAATTATGCAGTTTGCTGGAAATAAGCTGTACTCTGACAGTCGTCCTTATGGAGTGCAGTTCAGCTAATAAAACTCTTTCTGCCTTTCATTGCAAGCAAGCCCGAAAGTGTTTTAATGCTTCATAATGGATTGTAAAAGCAAAGTTGCTGTGTGCTGAAAACAAGTTGTTCTTTGACAGTCTTGAATTCTGACTGCAGTTCAGCCAATAAAAATGTATTTCTGTCATTCATTGCAAACAAGCCAGAAAGTGTTTTTCGTTGCTCTTCTTGTCTGAATAAACAAATATGCAGTTTGCTGGAAATAAGCTGTACTCTGACAGTCGTTCTTATGGAGTGCAGTTCAGCTAATAAAACTCTTTCTGCCTTTCATTGCAAGCAAGCCCGAAAGTGTTTTTATGCTTCATACTGGATTGTAAAAGCAAAGTTGCCGTGTGCTGAAAACAAGTTGTTCTTTGACAGTCTTGAATACTGAGTGCAGTTCAGTTAATAAAACTGTCTTTCTGGTGCTCATTGCAAACAAGCCAGAAAGTGTTTTTCGTTGCTCTCCTTGTCTGAATAAACAAATATGCAGTTTGCTGGAAATAAGCTGTACTCTGACAGTCGTTCTTATGGAGTGCAGTTCAGCTAATAAAACTCTTTCTGCCTTTCATTGCAAGCAAGCCCGAAAGTGTTTTTATGCTTCATACTGGATTGTAAAAGCAAAGTTGCCGTGTGCTGAAAACAAGTTGTTCTTTGACAGTCTTGAATACTGAGTGCAGTTCAGTTAATAAAACTGTCTTTCTGGTGCTCATTGCAAACAAGCTAGAAATTGTTTTTCTGTGTTCCAATTGTTAGTATAAACAAATATGCAGTCTGCTGAAAGCAAGCTGTTCTTTGATAGTCTTTCTTATGGAGTGCAGTTCAGCTAATAAAACTCTTTCTGCATTTCATTGCAAGCAAGCCCGAAAGTGTTTTTATGCTTTATAATGGATTGTGAAAGCAAAGTTGCAGTTTGCTGAAAACAAGTTGTTCTTTGACAGTCTTGAATTCTGACTGCAGTTCAGCCAATAAAAATGTATTTCTGTCATTCATTGCAAACAAGCCAGAAAGTGTTTTTCGTTGCTCTTCTTGTCTGAATAAACAAATATGCAGTTTGCTGGAAATAAGCTGTACTCTGACAGTCGTTCTTATGGAGTGCAGTTCAGTTAATAAAACTCTTTCTGCCTTTCATTGCAAGCAAGCCCGAAAGTGTTTTTATGCTTCATACTGGATTGTAAAAGCAAAGTTGCCGTGTGCTGAAAACAAGTTGTTCTTTGACAGTTTTGAATACTGAGTGCAGTTCAGTTAATAAAACTGTCTTTCTGGTGCTCATTGCAAACAAGCCAGAAAGTGTTTTTCGTTGCTCTTCTTGTCTGAATAAACAAATATGCAGTTTGCTGGAAATAAGCTGTACTCTGACAGTCGTTCTTAAGGAGTGCAGTTCAGTTAATAAAACTCTTTCTGCATTTCATTGCAAGCAAGCCCGAAAGTGTTTTTATGCTTCATACTGGATTGTAAAAGCAAAGTTGCCGTGTGCTGAAAACAAGTTGTTCTTTGACAGTCTTGAATACTGAGTGCAGTTCAGTTAATAAAACTGTCTTTCTGGTGCTCATTGCAAACAAGCCAGAAAGTGTTTTTCGTTGCTCTTCTTGTCTGAATAAACAAATATGCAGTTTGCTGGAAATAAGCTGTACTCTGACAGTCGTTCTTATGGAGTGCAGTTCAGTTAATAAAACTCTTTCTGCCTTTCATTGCAAGCAAGCCCGAAAGTGTTTTTATGCTTCATACTGGATTGTAAAAGCAAAGTTGCCGTGTGCTGAAAACAAGTTGTTCTTTGACAGTCTTGAATACTGAGTGCAGTTCAGTTAATAAAACTGTCTTTCTGGTGCTCATTGCAAACAAGCCAGAAAGTGTTTTTCGTTGCTCTCCTTGTCTGAATAAACAAATATGCAGTTTGCTGGAAATAAGCTGTACTCTGACAGTCGTTCTTATGGAGTGCAGTTCAGCTAATAAAACTCTTTCTGCCTTTCATTGCAAGCAAGCCCGAAAGTGTTTTTATGCTTCATACTGGATTGTAAAAGCAAAGTTGCCGTGTGCTGAAAACAAGTTGTTCTTTGACAGTCTTGAATACTGAGTGCAGTTCAGTTAATAAAACTGTCTTTCTGGTGCTCATTGCAAACAAGCTAGAAATTGTTTTTCTGTGTTCCAATTGTTAGTATAAACAAATATGCAGTCTGCTGAAAGCAAGCTGTTCTTTGATAGTCTTTCTTATGGAGTGCAGTTCAGCTAATAAAACTCTTTCTGCATTTCATTGCAAGCAAGCCCGAAAGTGTTTTTATGCTTTATAATGGATTGTAAAAGCAAAGTTGCAGTTTGCTGAAAACAAGTTGTTCTTTGACAGTCTTGAATTCTGACTGCAGTTCAGCCAATAAAAATGTATTTCTGTCATTCATTGCAAACAAGCCAGAAAGTGTTTTTCGTTGCTCTTCTTGTCTGAATAAACAAATATGCAGTTTGCTGGAAATAAGCTGTACTCTGACAGTCGTTCTTATGGAGTGCAGTTCAGTTAATAAAACTCTTTCTGCCTTTCATTGCAAGCAAGCCCGAAAGTGTTTTTATGCTTCATACTGGATTGTAAAAGCAAAGTTGCCGTGTGCTGAAAACAAGTTGTTCTTTGACAGTCTTGAATACTGAGTGCAGTTCAGTTAATAAAACTGTCTTTCTGGTGCTCATTGCAAACAAGCCAGAAAGTGTTTTTCGTTGCTCTCCTTGTCTGAATAAACAAATATGCAGTCTGCTGGAAATAAGCTGTACTCTGACAGTCGTTCTTATGGAGTGCAGTTCAGCTAATAAAACTCTTTCTGCCTTTCATTGCAAGCAAGCCCGAAAGTGTTTTTATGCTTCATACTGGATTGTAAAAGCAAAGTTGCCGTGTGCTGAAAACAAGTTGTTCTTTGACAGTCTTGAATACTGAGTGCAGTTCAGTTAATAAAACTGTCTTTCTGGTGCTCATTGCAAACAAGCCAGAAAGTGTTTTTCGTTGCTCTTCTTGTCTGAATAAACAAATATGCAGTTTGCTGGAAATAAGCTGTACTCTGACAGTCGTTCTTATGGAGTGCAGTTCAGTTAATAAAACTCTTTCTGCCTTTCATTGCAAGCAAGCCCGAAAGTGTTTTTATGCTTCATACTGGATTGTAAAAGCAAAGTTGCCGTGTGCTGAAAACAAGTTGTTCTTTGACAGTCTTGAATACTGAGTGCAGTTCAGTTAATAAAACTGTCTTTCTGGTGCTCATTGCAAACAAGCCAGAAAGTGTTTTTCGTTGCTCTTCTTGTCTGAATAAACAATTATGCAGTTTGCTGGAAATAAGCTGTACTCTGACAGTCGTCCTTATGGAGTGCAGTTCAGCTAATAAAACTCTTTCTGCCTTTCATTGCAAGCAAGCCCGAAAGTGTTTTAATGCTTCATAATGGATTGTAAAAGCAAAGTTGCTGTGTGCTGAAAACAAGTTGTTCTTTGACAGTCTTGAATTCTGACTGCAGTTCAGCCAATAAAAATGTATTTCTGTCATTCATTGCAAACAAGCCAGAAAGTGTTTTTCGTTGCTCTTCTTGTCTGAATAAACAAATATGCAGTTTGCTGGAAATAAGCTGTACTCTGACAGTCGTTCTTATGGAGTGCAGTTCAGCTAATAAAACTCTTTCTGCCTTTCATTGCAAGCAAGCCCGAAAGTGTTTTTATGCTTCATACTGGATTGTAAAAGCAAAGTTGCCGTGTGCTGAAAACAAGTTGTTCTTTGACAGTCTTGAATACTGAGTGCAGTTCAGTTAATAAAACTGTCTTTCTGGTGCTCATTGCAAACAAGCCAGAAAGTGTTTTTCGTTGCTCTCCTTGTCTGAATAAACAAATATGCAGTTTGCTGGAAATAAGCTGTACTCTGACAGTCGTTCTTATGGAGTGCAGTTCAGCTAATAAAACTCTTTCTGCCTTTCATTGCAAGCAAGCCCGAAAGTGTTTTTATGCTTCATACTGGATTGTAAAAGCAAAGTTGCCGTGTGCTGAAAACAAGTTGTTCTTTGACAGTCTTGAATACTGAGTGCAGTTCAGTTAATAAAACTGTCTTTCTGGTGCTCATTGCAAACAAGCTAGAAATTGTTTTTCTGTGTTCCAATTGTTAGTATAAACAAATATGCAGTCTGCTGAAAGCAAGCTGTTCTTTGATAGTCTTTCTTATGGAGTGCAGTTCAGCTAATAAAACTCTTTCTGCATTTCATTGCAAGCAAGCCCGAAAGTGTTTTTATGCTTTATAATGGATTGTGAAAGCAAAGTTGCAGTTTGCTGAAAACAAGTTGTTCTTTGACAGTCTTGAATTCTGACTGCAGTTCAGCCAATAAAAATGTATTTCTGTCATTCATTGCAAACAAGCCAGAAAGTGTTTTTCGTTGCTCTTCTTGTCTGAATAAACAAATATGCAGTTTGCTGGAAATAAGCTGTACTCTGACAGTCGTTCTTATGGAGTGCAGTTCAGTTAATAAAACTCTTTCTGCCTTTCATTGCAAGCAAGCCCGAAAGTGTTTTTATGCTTCATACTGGATTGTAAAAGCAAAGTTGCCGTGTGCTGAAAACAAGTTGTTCTTTGACAGTTTTGAATACTGAGTGCAGTTCAGTTAATAAAACTGTCTTTCTGGTGCTCATTGCAAACAAGCCAGAAAGTGTTTTTCGTTGCTCTTCTTGTCTGAATAAGCAAATATGCAGTTTGCTGGAAATAAGCTGTACTCTGACAGTCGTTCTTATGGAGTGCAGTTCAGTTAATAAAACTCTTTCTGCATTTCATTGCAAGCAAGCCCGAAAGTGTTTTTATGCTTCATACTGGATTGTAAAAGCAAAGTTGCCGTGTGCTGAAAAAAAGTTGTTCTTTGACAGTCTTGAATACTGAGTGCAGTTCAGTTAATAAAACTGTCTTTCTGGTGCTCATTGCAAACAAGCCAGAAAGTGTTTTTCGTTGCTCTTCTTGTCTGAATAAACAAATATGCAGTTTGCTGGAAATAAGCTGTACTCTGACAGTCGTTCTTATGGAGTGCAGTTCAGTTAATAAAACTCTTTCTGCCTTTCATTGCAAGCAAGCCCGAAAGTGTTTTTATGCTTCATACTGGATTGTAAAAGCAAAGTTGCCGTGTGCTGAAAACAAGTTGTTCTTTGACAGTCTTGAATACTGAGTGCAGTTCAGTTAATAAAACTGTCTTTCTGGTGCTCATTGCAAACAAGCCAGAAAGTGTTTTTCGTTGCTCTCCTTGTCTGAATAAACAAATATGCAGTTTGCTGGAAATAAGCTGTACTCTGACAGTCGTTCTTATGGAGTGCAGTTCAGCTAATAAAACTCTTTCTGCCTTTCATTGCAAGCAAGCCCGAAAGTGTTTTTATGCTTCATACTGGATTGTAAAAGCAAAGTTGCCGTGTGCTGAAAACAAGTTGTTCTTTGACAGTCTTGAATACTGAGTGCAGTTCAGTTAATAAAACTGTCTTTCTGGTGCTCATTGCAAACAAGCTAGAAATTGTTTTTCTGTGTTCCAATTGTTAGTATAAACAAATATGCAGTCTGCTGAAAGCAAGCTGTTCTTTGATAGTCTTTCTTATGGAGTGCAGTTTAGCTAATAAAACTCTTTCTGCATTTCATTGCAAGCAAGCCCGAAAGTGTTTTTATGCTTTATAATGGATTGTAAAAGCAAAGTTGCAGTTTGCTGAAAACAAGTTGTTCTTTGACAGTCTTGAATTCTGACTGCAGTTCAGCCAATAAAAATGTATTTCTGTCATTCATTGCAAACAAGCCAGAAAGTGTTTTTCGTCGCTCTTCTTGTCTGAATAAACAAATATGCAGTTTGCTGGAAATAAGCTGTACTCTGACAGTCGTTCTTATGGAGTGCAGTTCAGTTAATAAAACTCTTTCTGCCTTTCATTGCAAGCAAGCCCGAAAGTGTTTTTATGCTTCATACTGGATTGTAAAAGCAAAGTTGCCGTGTGCTGAAAACAAGTTGTTCTTTGACAGTCTTGAATACTGAGTGCAGTTCAGTTAATAAAACTGTCTTTCTGGTGCTCATTGCAAACAAGCCAGAAAGTGTTTTTCGTTGCTCTCCTTGTCTGAATAAACAAATATGCAGTTTGCTGGAAATAAGCTGTACTCTGACAGTCGTTCTTATGGAGTGCAGTTCAGCTAATAAAACTCTTTCTGCCTTTCATTGCAAGCAAGCCCGAAAGTGTTTTTATGCTTCATACTGGATTGTAAAAGCAAAGTTGCCGTGTGCTGAAAACAAGTTGTTCTTTGACAGTCTTGAATACTGAGTGCAGTTCAGTTAATAAAACTGTCTTTCTGGTGCTCATTGCAAACAAGCTAGAAATTGTTTTTCTGTGTTCCAATTGTTAGTATAAACAAATATGCAGTCTGCTGAAAGCAAGCTGTTCTTTGATAGTCTTTCTTATGGAGTGCAGTTCAGCTAATAAAACTCTTTCTGCATTTCATTGCAAGCAAGCCCGAAAGTGTTTTTATGCTTTATAATGGATTGTAAAAGCAAAGTTGCAGTTTGCTGAAAACAAGTTGTTCTTTGACAGTCTTGAATTCTGACTGCAGTTCAGCCAATAAAAATGTATTTCTGTCATTCATTGCAAACAAGCCAGAAAGTGTTTTTCGTTGCTCTTCTTGTCTGAATAAACAAATATGCAGTTTGCTGGAAATAAGCTGTACTCTGACAGTCGTTCTTATGGAGTGCAGTTCAGTTAATAAAACTCTTTCTGCCTTTCATTGCAAGCAAGCCCGAAAGTGTTTTTATGCTTCATACTGGACTGTAAAAGCAAAGTTGCCGTGTGCTGAAAACAAGTTGTTCTTTGACAGTTTTGAATACTGAGTGCAGTTCAGTTAATAAAACTGTCTTTCTGGTGCTCATTGCAAACAAGCCAGAAAGTGTTTTTCGTTGCTCTTCTTGTCTGAATAAACAAATATGCAGTTTGCTGGAAATAAGCTGTACTCTGACAGATGTTCTTATGGAGTGAAGTTCAGCTAATAAAACTCTTTCTGCCTTTCATTGCAAGCAAGCCCGAAAGTGTTTTTATGCTTCATACTGGATTGTAAAAGCAAAGTTGCCGTGTGCTGAAAACAAGTTGTTCTTTGACAGTCTTGAATACTGAGTGCAGTTCAGTTAATAAAACTGTCTTTCTGGTGCTCATTGCAAACAAGCCAGAAAGTGTTTTTCGTTGCTCTCCTTGTCTGAATAAACAAATATGCAGTTTGCTGGAAATAAGCTGTACTCTGACAGTCGTTCTTATGGAGTGCAGTTCAGCTAATAAAACTCTTTCTGCCTTTCATTGCAAGCAAGCCCGAAAGTGTTTTTATGCTTCATACTGGATTGTAAAAGCAAAGTTGCCGTGTGCTGAAAACAAGTTGTTCTTTGACAGTCTTGAATACTGAGTGCAGTTCAGTTAATAAAACTGTCTTTCTGGTGCTCATTGCAAACAAGCCAGAAAGTGTTTTTCGTTGCTCTTCTTGTCTGAATAAACAAATATGCAGTTTGCTGGAAATAAGCTGTACTCTGACAGTCGTTCTTATGGAGTGCAGTTCAGTTAATAAAACTCTTTCTGCATTTCATTGCAAGCAAGCCCGAAAGTGTTTTTATGCTTCATACTGGATTGTAAAAGCAAAGTTGCCGTGTGCTGAAAACAAGTTGTTCTTTGACAGTCTTGAATACTGAGTGCAGTTCAGTTAATAAAACTGTCTTTCTGGTGCTCATTGCAAACAAGCCAGAAAGTGTTTTTCGTTGCTCTTCTTGTCTGAATAAACAAATATGCAGTTTGCTGGAAATAAGCTGTACTCTGACATTCGTTCTTATGGAGTGCAGTTCAGTTAATAAAACTCTTTCTGCCTTTCATTGCAAGCAAGCCCGAAAGTGTTTTTATGCTTCATACTGGATTGTAAAAGCAAAGTTGCCGTGTGCTGAAAACAAGTTGTTCTTTGACAGTCTTGAATACTGAGTGCAGTTCAGTTAATAAAACTGTCTTTCTGGTGCTCATTGCAAACAAGCCAGAAAGTGTTTTTCGTTGCTCTCCTTGTCTGAATAAACAAATATGCAGTTTGCTGGAAATAAGCTGTACTCTGACAGTCGTTCTTATGGAGTGCAGTTCAGCTAATAAAACTCTTTCTGCCTTTCATTGCAAGCAAGCCCGAAAGTGTTTTTATGCTTCATACTGGATTGTAAAAGCAAAGTTGCCGTGTGCTGAAAACAAGTTGTTCTTTGACAGTCTTGAATACTGAGTGCAGTTCAGTTAATAAAACTGTCTTTCTGGTGCTCATTGCAAACAAGCTAGAAATTGTTTTTCTGTGTTCCAATTGTTAGTATAAACAAATATGCAGTCTGCTGAAAGCAAGCTGTTCTTTGATAGTCTTTCTTATGGAGTGCAGTTCAGCTAATAAAACTCTTTCTGCATTTCATTGCAAGCAAGCCCGAAAGTGTTTTTATGCTTTATAATGGATTGTAAAAGCAAAGTTGCAGTTTGCTGAAAACAAGTTGTTCTTTGACAGTCTTGAATTCTGACTGCAGTTCAGCCAATAAAAATGTATTTCTGTCATTCATTGCAAACAAGCCAGAAAGTGTTTTTCGTTGCTCTTCTTGTCTGAATAAACAAATATGCAGTTTGCTGGAAATAAGCTGTACTCTGACAGTCGTTCTTATGGAGTGCAGTTCAGTTAATAAAACTCTTTCTGCCTTTCATTGCAAGCAAGCCCGAAAGTGTTTTTATGCTTCATACTGGATTGTAAAAGCAAAGTTGCCGTGTGCTGAAAACAAGTTGTTCTTTGACAGTCTTGAATACTGAGTGCAGTTCAGTTAATAAAACTGTCTTTCTGGTGCTCATTGCAAACAAGCCAGAAAGTGTTTTTCGTTGCTCTCCTTGTCTGAATAAACAAATATGCAGTTTGCTGGAAATAAGCTGTACTCTGACAGTCGTTCTTATGGAGTGCAGTTCAGCTAATAAAACTCTTTCTGCCTTTCATTGCAAGCAAGCCCGAAAGTGTTTTTATGCTTCATACTGGATTGTAAAAGCAAAGTTGCCGTGTGCTGAAAACAAGTTGTTCTTTGACAGTCTTGAATACTGAGTGCAGTTCAGTTAATAAAACTGTCTTTCTGGTGCTCATTGCAAACAAGCCAGAAAGTGTTTTTCGTTGCTCTTCTTGTCTGAATAAACAAATATGCAGTTTGCTGGAAATAAGCTGTACTCTGACAGTCGTTCTTATGGAGTGCAGTTCAGCTAATAAAACTCTTTCTGCCTTTCATTGCAAGCAAGCCCGAAAGTGTTTTTATGCTTCATACTGGATTGTAAAAGCAAAGTTGCCGTGTGCTGAAAACAAGTTGTTCTTTGACAGTCTTGAATACTGAGTGCAGTTCAGTTAATAAAACTGTCTTTCTGGTGCTCATTGCAAACAAGCTAGAAATTGTTTTTCTGTGTTCCAATTGTTAGTATAAACAAATATGCAGTCTGCTGAAAGCAAGCTGTTCTTTGATAGTCTTTCTTATGGAGTGCAGTTCAGCTAATAAAACTCTTTCTGCATTTCATTGCAAGCAAGCCCGAAAGTGTTTTTATGCTTTATAATGGATTGTAAAAGCAAAGTTGCAGTTTGCTGAAAACAAGTTGTTCTTTGACAGTCTTGAATTCTGACTGCAGTTCAGCCAATAAAAATGTATTTCTGTCATTCATTGCAAACAAGCCAGAAAGTGTTTTTCGTTGCTCTTCTTGTCTGAATAAACAAATATGCAGTTTGCTGGAAATAAGCTGTACTCTGACAGTCGTTCTTATGGAGTGCAGTTCAGTTAATAAAACTCTTTCTGCCTTTCATTGCAAGCAAGCCCGAAAGTGTTTTTATGCTTCATACTGGACTGTAAAAGCAAAGTTGCCGTGTGCTGAAAACAAGTTGTTCTTTGACAGTTTTGAATACTGAGTGCAGTTCAGTTAATAAAACTGTCTTTCTGGTGCTCATTGCAAACAAGCCAGAAAGTGTTTTTCGTTGCTCTTCTTGTCTGAATAAACAAATATGCAGTTTGCTGGAAATAAGCTGTACTCTGACAGATGTTCTTATGGAGTGAAGTTCAGCTAATAAAACTCTTTCTGCCTTTCATTGCAAGCAAGCCCGAAAGTGTTTTTATGCTTCATACTGGATTGTAAAAGCAAAGTTGCCGTGTGCTGAAAACAAGTTGTTCTTTGACAGTCTTGAATACTGAGTGCAGTTCAGTTAATAAAACTGTCTTTCTGGTGCTCATTGCAAACAAGCCAGAAAGTGTTTTTCGTTGCTCTCCTTGTCTGAATAAACAAATATGCAGTTTGCTGGAAATAAGCTGTACTCTGACAGTCGTTCTTATGGAGTGCAGTTCAGCTAATAAAACTCTTTCTGCCTTTCATTGCAAGCAAGCCCGAAAGTGTTTTTATGCTTCATACTGGATTGTAAAAGCAAAGTTGCCGTGTGCTGAAAACAAGTTGTTCTTTGACAGTCTTGAATACTGAGTGCAGTTCAGTTAATAAAACTGTCTTTCTGGTGCTCATTGCAAACAAGCCAGAAAGTGTTTTTCGTTGCTCTTCTTGTCTGAATAAACAAATATGCAGTTTGCTGGAAATAAGCTGTACTCTGACAGTCGTTCTTATGGAGTGCAGTTCAGCTAATAAAACTCTTTCTGCCTTTCATTGCAAGCAAGCCCGAAAGTGTTTTTATGCTTCATACTGGATTGTAAAAGCAAAGTTGCCGTGTGCTGAAAACAAGTTGTTCTTTGACAGTCTTGAATACTGAGTGCAGTTCAGTTAATAAAACTGTCTTTCTGGTGCTCATTGCAAACAAGCTAGAAATTGTTTTTCTGTGTTCCAATTGTTAGTATAAACAAATATGCAGTCTGCTGAAAGCAAGCTGTTCTTTGATAGTCTTTCTTATGGAGTGCAGTTCAGTTAATAAAACTCTTTCTGCATTTCATTGCAAGCAAGCCCGAAAGTGTTTTTATGCTTCATACTGGATTGTAAAAGCAAAGTTGCCGTGTGCTGAAAACAAGTTGTTCTTTGACAGTTTTGAATACTGAGTGCAGTTCAGTTAATAAAACTGTCTTTCTGGTGCTCATTGCAAACAAGCCAGAAAGTGTTTTTCGTTGCTCTTCTTGTCTGAATAAACAAATATGCAGTTTGCTGGAAATAAGCTGTACTCTGACAGTCGTTCTTATGGAGTGCAGTTCAGCTAATAAAACTCTTTCTGCCTTTCATTGCAAGCAAGCCCGAAAGTGTTTTTATGCTTCATACTGGATTGTAAAAGCAAAGTTGCCGTGTGCTGAAAACAAGTTGTTCTTTGACAGTCTTGAATACTGAGTGCAGTTCAGTTAACAAAACTGTCTTTCTGGTGCTCATTGCAAACAAGCCAGAAAGTGTTTTTCGTTGCTCTTCTTGTCTGAATAAACAAATATGCAGTTTGCTGGAAATAAGCTGTACTCTGACAGTCGTTCTTATGGAGTGCAGTTCAGTTAATAAAACTCTTTCTGCCTTTCATTGCAAGCAAGCCCGAAAGTGTTTTTATGCTTCATACTGGATTGTAAAAGCAAAGTTGCCGTGTGCTGAAAACAAGTTGTTCTTTGACAGTCTTGAATACTGAGTGCAGTTCAGTTAATAAAACTGTCTTTCTGGTGCTCATTGCAAACAAGCCAGAAAGTGTTTTTCGTTGCTCTCCTTGTCTGAATAAACAAATATGCAGTTTGCTGGAAATAAGCTGTACTCTGACAGTCGTTCTTATGGAGTGCAGTTCAGCTAATAAAACTCTTTCTGCCTTTCATTGCAAGCAAGCCCGAAAGTGTTTTTATGCTTCATACTGGATTGTAAAAGCAAAGTTGCCGTGTGCTGAAAACAAGTTGTTCTTTGACAGTCTTGAATACTGAGTGCAGTTCAGTTAATAAAACTGTCTTTCTGGTGCTCATTGCAAACAAGCTAGAAATTGTTTTTCTGTGTTCCAATTGTTAGTATAAACAAATATGCAGTCTGCTGAAAGCAAGCTGTTCTTTGATAGTCTTTCTTATGGAGTGCAGTTCAGCTAATAAAACTCTTTCTGCATTTCATTGCAAGCAAGCCCGAAAGTGTTTTTATGCTTTATAATGGATTGTAAAAGCAAAGTTGCAGTTTGCTGAAAACAAGTTGTTCTTTGACAGTCTTGAATACTGAGTGCAGTTCAGTTAATAAAACTGTCTTTCTGGTGCTCATTGCAAACAAGCCAGAAAGTGTTTTTCGTTGCTCTTCTTGTCTGAATAAACAAATATGCAGTTTGCTGGAAATAAGCTGTACTCTGACAGTCGTTCTTATGGAGTGCAGTTCAGTTAATAAAACTCTTTCTGCCTTTCATTGCAAGCAAGCCCGAAAGTGTTTTTATGCTTCATACTGGATTGTAAAAGCAAAGTTGCCGTGTGCTGAAAACAAGTTGTTCTTTGACAGTCTTGAATACTGAGTGCAGTTCAGTTAATAAAACTGTCTTTCTGGTGCTCATTGCAAACAAGCCAGAAAGTGTTTTTCGTTGCTCTCCTTGTCTGAATAAACAAATATGCAGTTTGCTGGAAATAAGCTGTACTCTGACAGTCGTTCTTATGGAGTGCAGTTCAGCTAATAAAACTCTTTCTGCCTTTCATTGCAAGCAAGCCCGAAAGTGTTTTTATGCTTCATACTGGATTGTAAAAGCAAAGTTGCCGTGTGCTGAAAACAAGTTGTTCTTTGACAGTCTTGAATACTGAGTGCAGTTCAGTTAATAAAACTGTCTTTCTGGTGCTCATTGCAAACAAGCCAGAAAGTGTTTTTCGTTGCTCTTCTTGTCTGAATAAACAAATATGCAGTTTGCTGGAAATAAGCTGTACTCTGACAGTCGTTCTTATGGAGTGCAGTTCAGTTAATAAAACTCTTTCTGCCTTTCATTGCAAGCAAGCCCGAAAGTGTTTTTATGCTTCATACTGGATTGTAAAAGCAAAGTTGCCGTGTGCTGAAAACAAGTTGTTCTTTGACAGTCTTGAATACTGAGTGCAGTTCAGTTAATAAAACTGTCTTTCTGGTGCTCATTGCAAACAAGCCAGAAAGTGTTTTTCGTTGCTCTTCTTGTCTGAATAAACAATTATGCAGTTTGCTGGAAATAAGCTGTACTCTGACAGTCGTCCTTATGGAGTGCAGTTCAGCTAATAAAACTCTTTCTGCCTTTCATTGCAAGCAAGCCCGAAAGTGTTTTAATGCTTCATAATGGATTGTAAAAGCAAAGTTGCTGTGTGCTGAAAACAAGTTGTTCTTTGACAGTCTTGAATTCTGACTGCAGTTCAGCCAATAAAAATGTATTTCTGTCATTCATTGCAAACAAGCCAGAAAGTGTTTTTCGTTGCTCTTCTTGTCTGAATAAACAAATATGCAGTTTGCTGGAAATAAGCTGTACTCTGACAGTCGTTCTTATGGAGTGCAGTTCAGCTAATAAAACTCTTTCTGCCTTTCATTGCAAGCAAGCCCGAAAGTGTTTTTATGCTTCATACTGGATTGTAAAAGCAAAGTTGCCGTGTGCTGAAAACAAGTTGTTCTTTGACAGTCTTGAATACTGAGTGCAGTTCAGTTAATAAAACTGTCTTTCTGGTGCTCATTGCAAACAAGCCAGAAAGTGTTTTTCGTTGCTCTCCTTGTCTGAATAAACAAATATGCAGTTTGCTGGAAATAAGCTGTACTCTGACAGTCGTTCTTATGGAGTGCAGTTCAGCTAATAAAACTCTTTCTGCCTTTCATTGCAAGCAAGCCCGAAAGTGTTTTTATGCTTCATACTGGATTGTAAAAGCAAAGTTGCCGTGTGCTGAAAACAAGTTGTTCTTTGACAGTCTTGAATACTGAGTGCAGTTCAGTTAATAAAACTGTCTTTCTGGTGCTCATTGCAAACAAGCTAGAAATTGTTTTTCTGTGTTCCAATTGTTAGTATAAACAAATATGCAGTCTGCTGAAAGCAAGCTGTTCTTTGATAGTCTTTCTTATGGAGTGCAGTTCAGCTAATAAAACTCTTTCTGCATTTCATTGCAAGCAAGCCCGAAAGTGTTTTTATGCTTTATAATGGATTGTAAAAGCAAAGTTGCAGTTTGCTGAAAACAAGTTGTTCTTTGACAGTCTTGAATTCTGACTGCAGTTCAGCCAATAAAAATGTATTTCTGTCATTCATTGCAAACAAGCCAGAAAGTGTTTTTCGTTGCTCTTCTTGTCTGAATAAACAAATATGCAGTTTGCTGGAAATAAGCTGTACTCTGACAGTCGTTCTTATGGAGTGCAGTTCAGTTAATAAAACTCTTTCTGCCTTTCATTGCAAGCAAGCCCGAAAGTGTTTTTATGCTTCATACTGGACTGTAAAAGCAAAGTTGCCGTGTGCTGAAAACAAGTTGTTCTTTGACAGTTTTGAATACTGAGTGCAGTTCAGTTAATAAAACTGTCTTTCTGGTGCTCATTGCAAACAAGCCAGAAAGTGTTTTTCGTTGCTCTTCTTGTCTGAATAAACAAATATGCAGTTTGCTGGAAATAAGCTGTACTCTGACAGATGTTCTTATGGAGTGAAGTTCAGCTAATAAAACTCTTTCTGCCTTTCATTGCAAGCAAGCCCGAAAGTGTTTTTATGCTTCATACTGGATTGTAAAAGCAAAGTTGCCGTGTGCTGAAAACAAGTTGTTCTTTGACAGTCTTGAATACTGAGTGCAGTTCAGTTAATAAAACTGTCTTTCTGGTGCTCATTGCAAACAAGCCAGAAAGTGTTTTTCGTTGCTCTCCTTGTCTGAATAAACAAATATGCAGTTTGCTGGAAATAAGCTGTACTCTGACAGTCGTTCTTATGGAGTGCAGTTCAGCTAATAAAACTCTTTCTGCCTTTCATTGCAAGCAAGCCCGAAAGTGTTTTTATGCTTCATACTGGATTGTAAAAGCAAAGTTGCCGTGTGCTGAAAACAAGTTGTTCTTTGACAGTCTTGAATACTGAGTGCAGTTCAGTTAATAAAACTGTCTTTCTGGTGCTCATTGCAAACAAGCCAGAAAGTGTTTTTCGTTGCTCTTCTTGTCTGAATAAACAAATATGCAGTTTGCTGGAAATAAGCTGTACTCTGACAGTCGTTCTTATGGAGTGCAGTTCAGCTAATAAAACTCTTTCTGCCTTTCATTGCAAGCAAGCCCGAAAGTGTTTTTATGCTTCATACTGGATTGTAAAAGCAAAGTTGCCGTGTGCTGAAAACAAGTTGTTCTTTGACAGTCTTGAATACTGAGTGCAGTTCAGTTAATAAAACTGTCTTTCTGGTGCTCATTGCAAACAAGCTAGAAATTGTTTTTCTGTGTTCCAATTGTTAGTATAAACAAATATGCAGTCTGCTGAAAGCAAGCTGTTCTTTGATAGTCTTTCTTATGGAGTGCAGTTCAGTTAATAAAACTCTTTCTGCATTTCATTGCAAGCAAGCCCGAAAGTGTTTTTATGCTTCATACTGGATTGTAAAAGCAAAGTTGCCGTGTGCTGAAAACAAGTTGTTCTTTGACAGTTTTGAATACTGAGTGCAGTTCAGTTAATAAAACTGTCTTTCTGGTGCTCATTGCAAACAAGCCAGAAAGTGTTTTTCGTTGCTCTTCTTGTCTGAATAAACAAATATGCAGTTTGCTGGAAATAAGCTGTACTCTGACAGACGTTCTTATGGAGTGAAGTTCAGCTAATAAAACTCTTTCTGCCTTTCATTGCAAGCAAGCCCGAAAGTGTTTTTATGCTTCATACTGTATTGTAAAAGCAAAGTTGCCGTGTGCTGAAAACAAGTTGTTCTTTGACAGTCTTGAATACTGAGTGCAGTTCAGTTAATAAAACTGTCTTTCTGGTGCTCATTGCAAACAAGCCAGAAAGTGTTTTTCGTTGCTCTCCTTGTCTGAATAAACAAATATGCAGTTTGCTGGAAATAAGCTGTACTCTGACAGTCGTTCTTATGGAGTGCAGTTCAGTTAATAAAACTCTTTCTGCATTTCATTGCAAGCAAGCCCGAAAGTGTTTTAATGCTTCATAATGGATTGTAAAAGCAAAGTTGCTGTGTGCTGAAAACAAGTTGTTCTTTGACAGTCTTGAATTCTGACTGCAGTTCAGCCAATAAAAATGTATTTCTGTCATTCATTGCAAACAAGCCAGAAAGTGTTTTTCGTTGCTCTTCTTGTCTGAATAAACAAATATGCAGTTTGCTGGAAATAAGCTGTACTCTGACAGTCGTTCTTATGGAGTGCAGTTCAGCTAATGAAACTCTTTCTGCCTTTCATTGCAAGCAAGCCCGAAAGTGTTTTTATGCTTCATACTGGATTGTAAAAGCAAAGTTGCCGTGTGCTGAAAACAAGTTGTTCTTTGACAGTCTTGAATACTGAGTGCAGTTCAGTTAACAAAACTGTCTTTCTGGTGCTCATTGCAAACAAGCCAGAAAGTGTTTTTCGTTGCTCTTCTTGTCTGAATAAACAAATATGCAGTTTGCTGGAAATAAGCTGTACTCTGACAGTCGTTCTTATGGAGTGCAGTTCAGTTAATAAAACTCTTTCTGCCTTTCATTGCAAGCAAGCCCGAAAGTGTTTTTATGCTTCATACTGGATTGTAAAAGCAAAGTTGCCGTGTGCTGAAAACAAGTTGTTCTTTGACAGTCTTGAATACTGAGTGCAGTTCAGTTAATAAAACTGTCTTTCTGGTGCTCATTGCAAACAAGCCAGAAAGTGTTTTTCGTTGCTCTCCTTGTCTGAATAAACAAATATGCAGTTTGCTGGAAATAAGCTGTACTCTGACAGTCGTTCTTATGGAGTGCAGTTCAGCTAATAAAACTCTTTCTGCCTTTCATTGCAAGCAAGCCCGAAAGTGTTTTTATGCTTCATACTGGATTGTAAAAGCAAAGTTGCCGTGTGCTGAAAACAAGTTGTTCTTTGACAGTCTTGAATACTGAGTGCAGTTCAGTTAATAAAACTGTCTTTCTGGTGCTCATTGCAAACAAGCTAGAAATTGTTTTTCTGTGTTCCAATTGTTAGTATAAACAAATATGCAGTCTGCTGAAAGCAAGCTGTTCTTTGATAGTCTTTCTTATGGAGTGCAGTTCAGCTAATAAAACTCTTTCTGCATTTCATTGCAAGCAAGCCCGAAAGTGTTTTTATGCTTTATAATGGATTGTAAAAGCAAAGTTGCAGTTTGCTGAAAACAAGTTGTTCTTTGACAGTCTTGAATACTGAGTGCAGTTCAGTTAATAAAACTGTCTTTCTGGTGCTCATTGCAAACAAGCCAGAAAGTGTTTTTCGTTGCTCTTCTTGTCTGAATAAACAAATATGCAGTTTGCTGGAAATAAGCTGTACTCTGACAGTCGTTCTTATGGAGTGCAGTTCAGTTAATAAAACTCTTTCTGCCTTTCATTGCAAGCAAGCCCGAAAGTGTTTTTATGCTTCATACTGGATTGTAAAAGCAAAGTTGCCGTGTGCTGAAAACAAGTTGTTCTTTGACAGTCTTGAATACTGAGTGCAGTTCAGTTAATAAAACTGTCTTTCTGGTGCTCATTGCAAACAAGCCAGAAAGTGTTTTTCGTTGCTCTCCTTGTCTGAATAAACAAATATGCAGTTTGCTGGAAATAAGCTGTACTCTGACAGTCGTTCTTATGGAGTGCAGTTCAGCTAATAAAACTCTTTCTGCCTTTCATTGCAAGCAAGCCCGAAAGTGTTTTTATGCTTCATACTGGATTGTAAAAGCAAAGTTGCCGTGTGCTGAAAACAAGTTGTTCTTTGACAGTCTTGAATACTGAGTGCAGTTCAGTTAATAAAACTGTCTTTCTGGTGCTCATTGCAAACAAGCCAGAAAGTGTTTTTCGTTGCTCTTCTTGTCTGAATAAACAAATATGCAGTTTGCTGGAAATAAGCTGTACTCTGACAGTCGTTCTTATGGAGTGCAGTTCAGTTAATAAAACTCTTTCTGCCTTTCATTGCAAGCAAGCCCGAAAGTGTTTTTATGCTTCATACTGGATTGTAAAAGCAAAGTTGCCGTGTGCTGAAAACAAGTTGTTCTTTGACAGTCTTGAATACTGAGTGCAGTTCAGTTAATAAAACTGTCTTTCTGGTGCTCATTGCAAACAAGCCAGAAAGTGTTTTTCGTTGCTCTTCTTGTCTGAATAAACAATTATGCAGTTTGCTGGAAATAAGCTGTACTCTGACAGTCGTCCTTATGGAGTGCAGTTCAGCTAATAAAACTCTTTCTGCCTTTCATTGCAAGCAAGCCCGAAAGTGTTTTAATGCTTCATAATGGATTGTAAAAGCAAAGTTGCTGTGTGCTGAAAACAAGTTGTTCTTTGACAGTCTTGAATTCTGACTGCAGTTCAGCCAATAAAAATGTATTTCTGTCATTCATTGCAAACAAGCCAGAAAGTGTTTTTCGTTGCTCTTCTTGTCTGAATAAACAAATATGCAGTTTGCTGGAAATAAGCTGTACTCTGACAGTCGTTCTTATGGAGTGCAGTTCAGCTAATAAAACTCTTTCTGCCTTTCATTGCAAGCAAGCCCGAAAGTGTTTTTATGCTTCATACTGGATTGTAAAAGCAAAGTTGCCGTGTGCTGAAAACAAGTTGTTCTTTGACAGTCTTGAATACTGAGTGCAGTTCAGTTAATAAAACTTTCTTTCTGGTGCTCATTGCAAACAAGCCAGAAAGTGTTTTTCGTTGCTCTCCTTGTCTGAATAAACAAATATGCAGTTTGCTGGAAATAAGCTGTACTCTGACAGTCGTTCTTATGGAGTGCAGTTCAGCTAATAAAACTCTTTCTGCCTTTCATTGCAAGCAAGCCCGAAAGTGTTTTTATGCTTCATACTGGATTGTAAAAGCAAAGTTGCCGTGTGCTGAAAACAAGTTGTTCTTTGACAGTCTTGAATACTGAGTGCAGTTCAGTTAATAAAACTGTCTTTCTGGTGCTCATTGCAAACAAGCTAGAAATTGTTTTTCTGTGTTCCAATTGTTAGTATAAACAAATATGCAGTCTGCTGAAAGCAAGCTGTTCTTTGATAGTCTTTCTTATGGAGTGCAGTTCAGCTAATAAAACTCTTTCTGCATTTCATTGCAAGCAAGCCCGAAAGTGTTTTTATGCTTTATAATGGATTGTGAAAGCAAAGTTGCAGTTTGCTGAAAACAAGTTGTTCTTTGACAGTCTTGAATTCTGACTGCAGTTCAGCCAATAAAAATGTATTTCTGTCATTCATTGCAAACAAGCCAGAAAGTGTTTTTCATTGCTCTTCTTGTCTGAATAAACAAATATGCAGTTTGCTGGAAATAAGCTGTACTCTGACAGTCGTTCTTATGGAGTGCAGTTCAGTTAATAAAACTCTTTCTGCCTTTCATTGCAAGCAAGCCCGAAAGTGTTTTTATGCTTCATACTGGATTGTAAAAGCAAAGTTGCCGTGTGCTGAAAACAAGTTGTTCTTTGACAGTCTTGAATACTGAGTGCAGTTCAGTTAATAAAACTGTCTTTCTGGTGCTCATTGCAAACAAGCCAGAAAGTGTTTTTCGTTGCTCTTCTTGTCTGAATAAACAAATATGCAGTTTGCTGGAAATAAGCTGTACTCTGACAGTCGTTCTTATGGAGTGCAGTTCAGCTAATAAACCTCTTTCTGCCTTTCATTGCAAGCAAGCCCGAAAGTGTTTTTATGCTTCATACTGGATTGTAAAAGCAAAGTTGCCGTGTGCTGAAAACAAGTTGTTCTTTGACAGTCTTTCAATACTGAGTGCAGTTCAGTTAATAAAACTGTCTTTCTGGTGCTCATTGCAAACAAGCTAGAAATTGTTTTTCTGTGTTCCAATTGTTAGTATAAACAAATATGCAGTCTGCTGAAAGCAAGCTGTTCTTTGATAGTCTTTCTTATGGAGTGCAGTTCAGCTAATAAAACTCTTTCTGCATTTCATTGCAAGCAAGCCCGAAAGTGTTTTTATGCTTTATAATGGATTGTAAAAGCAAAGTTGCAGTTTGCTGAAAACAAGTTGTTCTTTGACAGTCTTGAATACTGAGTGCAGTTCAGTTAATAAAACTGTCTTTCTGGTGCTCATTGCAAACAAGCCAGAAAGTGTTTTTCGTTGCTCTTCTTGTCTGAATAAACAAATATGCAGTTTGCTGGAAATAAGCTGTACTCTGACAGTCGTTCTTATGGAGTGCAGTTCAGTTAATAAAACTCTTTCTGCCTTTCATTGCAAGCAAGCCCGAAAGTGTTTTTATGCTTCATACTGGATTGTAAAAGCAAAGTTGCCGTGTGCTGAAAACAAGTTGTTCTTTGACAGTCTTGAATACTGAGTGCAGTTCAGTTAATAAAACTGTCTTTCTGGTGCTCATTGCAAACAAGCTAGAAATTGTTTTTCTGTGTTCCAATTGTTAGTATAAACAAATATGCAGTCTGCTGAAAGCAAGCTGTTCTTTGATAGTCTTTCTTATGGAGTGCAGTTCAGCTAATAAAACTCTTTCTGCATTTCATTGCAAGCAAGCCCGAAAGTGTTTTAATGCTTCATAATGGATTGTAAAAGCAAAGTTGCTGTGTGCTGAAAACAAGTTGTTCTTTGACAGTCTTGAATTCTGACTGCAGTTCAGCCAATAAAAATGTATTTCTGTCATTCATTGCAAACAAGCCAGAAAGTGTTTTTCGTTGCTCTTCTTGTCTGAATAAACAAATATGCAGTTTGCTGGAAATAAGCTGTACTCTGACAGTCGTTCTTATGGAGTGCAGTTCAGCTAATAAAACTCTTTCTGCCTTTCATTGCAAGCAAGCCCGAAAGTGTTTTTATGCTTCATACTGGATTGTAAAAGCAAAGTTGCCGTGTGCTGAAAACAAGTTGTTCTTTGACAGTCTTGAATACTGAGTGCAGTTCAGTTAACAAAAATGCCTTTCTGGTGCTCATTGCAAACAAGCCAGAAAGTGTTTTTCGTTGCTCTTCTTGTCTGAATAAACAAATATGCAGTTTGCTGGAAATAAGCTGTACTCTGACAGTCGTTCTTATGGAGTGCAGTTCAGTTAATAAAACTCTTTCTGCCTTTCATTGCAAGCAAGCCCGAAAGTGTTTTTATGCTTCATACTGGATTGTAAAAGCAAAGTTGCCGTGTGCTGAAAACAAGTTGTTCTTTGACAGTCTTGAATACTGAGTGCAGTTCAGTTAATAAAACTGTCTTTCTGGTGCTCATTGCAAACAAGCCAGAAAGTGTTTTTCGTTGCTCTTCTTGTCTGAATAAACAAATATGCAGTTTGCTGGAAATAAGCTGTACTCTGACAGTCGTTCTTATGGAGTGCAGTTCAGCTAATAAAACTCTTTCTGCCTTTCATTGCAAGCAAGCCCGAAAGTGTTTTTATGCTTCATACTGGATTGTAAAAGCAAAGTTGCCGTGTGCTGAAAACAAGTTGTTCTTTGACAGTCTTTCAATACTGAGTGCAGTTCAGTTAATAAAACTGTCTTTCTGGTGCTCATTGCAAACAAGCTAGAAATTGTTTTTCTGTGTTCCAATTGTTAGTATAAACAAATATGCAGTCTGCTGAAAGCAAGCTGTTCTTTGATAGTCTTTCTTATGGAGTGCAGTTCAGCTAATAAAACTCTTTCTGCATTTCATTGCAAGCAAGCCCGAAAGTGTTTTTATGCTTTATAATGGATTGTAAAAGCAAAGTTGCTGTTTGCTGAAAACAAGTTGTTCTTTGACAGTCTTGAATTCTGAAAGCAGTTCAGCCAATAAAAATGTATTTCTGTCATTCATTGCAAACAAGCCAGAAAGTGTTTTTCTTTGCTCTTCTCGTCTGTATAAGCAAAGATGCAGTTTGCTGGAAATAAGCCGTACTCTGACAGTCGTTCTTATGGAGTGCAGTTCAGCTAATGAAACTCTTTCTGCCTTTCATTGCAAGCAAGCCCGAAAGTGTTTTTATGCTTCATACTGGATTGTAAAAGCAAAGTTGCCGTGTGCTGAAAACAAGTTGTTCTTTGACAGTCTTGAATACTGAGTGCAGTTCAGTTAATAAAACTGTCTTTCTGGTGCTCATTGCAAACAAGCCAGAAAGTGTTTTTCGTTGCTCTTCTTGTCTGAATAAACAAATATGCAGTTTGCTGGAAATAAGCTGTACTCTGACAGTCGTTCTTATGGAGTGCAGTTCAGCTAATAAACCTCTTTCTGCCTTTCATTGCAAGCAAGCCCGAAAGTGTTTTTATGCTTCATACTGGATTGTAAAAGCAAAGTTGCCGTGTGCTGAAAACAAGTTGTTCTTTGACAGTCTTTCAATACTGAGTGCAGTTCAGTTAATAAAACTGTCTTTCTGGTGCTCATTGCAAACAAGCTAGAAATTGTTTTTCTGTGTTCCAATTGTTAGTATAAACAAATATGCAGTCTGCTGAAAGCAAGCTGTTCTTTGATAGTCTTTCTTATGGAGTGCAGTTCAGCTAATAAAACTCTTTCTGCATTTCATTGCAAGCAAGCCCGAAAGTGTTTTTATGCTTTATAATGGATTGTAAAAGCAAAGTTGCTGTTTGCTGAAAACAAGTTGTTCTTTGACAGTCTTGAATTCTGAAAGCAGTTCAGCCAATAAAAATGTATTTCTGTCATTCATTGCAAACAAGCCAGAAAGTGTTTTTCTTTGCTCTTCTCGTCTGTATAAGCAAAGATGCAGTTTGCTGGAAATAAGCCGTACTCTGACAGTCGTTCTTATGGAGTGCAGTTCAGCTAATGAAACTCTTTCTGCCTTTCATTGCAAGCAAGCCCGAAAGTGTTTTTATGCTTCATACTGGATTGTAAAAGCAAAGTTGCCGTGTGCTGAAAACAAGTTGTTCTTTGACAGTCTTGAATACTGAGTGCAGTTCAGTTAATAAAACTGTCTTTCTGGTGCTCATTGCAAACAAGCCAGAAAGTGTTTTTCGTTGCTCTTCTTGTCTGAATAAACAAATATGCAGTTTGCTGGAAATAAGCTGTACTCTGACAGTCGTTCTTATGGAGTGCAGTTCAGCTAATAAAACTCTTTCTGCCTTTCATTGCAAGCAAGCCCGAAAGTGTTTTTATGCTTCATACTGGATTGTAAAAGCAAAGTTGCCGTGTGCTGAAAACAAGTTGTTCTTTGACAGTCTTGAATACTGAGTGCAGTTCAGTTAATAAAACTGTCTTTCTGGTGCTCATTGCAAACAAGCCAGAAAGTGTTTTTCGTTGCTCTTCTTGTCTGAATAAACAAATATGCAGTTTGCTGGAAATAAGCTGTACTCTGACAGTCGTTCTTATGGAGTGCAGTTCAGTTAATAAAACTCTTTCTGCCTTTCATTGCAAGCAAGCCCGAAAGTGTTTTTATGCTTCATACTGGATTGTAAAAGCAAAGTTGCTGTGTGCTGAAAACAAGTTGTTCTTTGACAGTCTTGAATACTGAGTGCAGTTCAGTTAATAAAACTGTCTTTCTGGTGCTCATTGCAAACAAGCTAGAAATTGTTTTTCTGTGTTCCAATTGTTAGTATAAACAAATATGCAGTCTGCTGAAAGCAAGCTGTTCTTTGATAGTCTTTCTTATGGAGTGCAGTTCAGCTAATAAAACTCTTTCTGCATTTCATTGCAAGCAAGCCCGAAAGTGTTTTAATGCTTCATAATGGATTGTAAAAGCAAAGTTGCTGTGTGCTGAAAACAAGTTGTTCTTTGACAGTCTTGAATTCTGACTGCAGTTCAGCCAATAAAAATGTATTTCTGTCATTCATTGCAAACAAGCCAGAAAGTGTTTTTCGTTGCTCTTCTTGTCTGAATAAACAAATATGCAGTTTGCTGGAAATAAGCTGTACTCTGACAGTCGTTCTTATGGAGTGCAGTTCAGCTAATAAAACTCTTTCTGCCTTTCATTGCAAGCAAGCCCGAAAGTGTTTTTATGCTTCATACTGGATTGTAAAAGCAAAGTTGCCGTGTGCTGAAAACAAGTTGTTCTTTGACAGTCTTGAATACTGAGTGCAGTTCAGTTAACAAAAATGCCTTTCTGGTGCTCATTGCAAACAAGCCAGAAAGTGTTTTTCGTTGCTCTTCTTGTCTGAATAAACAAATATGCAGTTTGCTGGAAATAAGCTGTACTCTGACAGTCGTTCTTATGGAGTGCAGTTCAGTTAATAAAACTCTTTCTGCCTTTCATTGCAAGCAAGCCCGAAAGTGTTTTTATGCTTCATACTGGATTGTAAAAGCAAAGTTGCCGTGTGCTGAAAACAAGTTGTTCTTTGACAGTCTTGAATACTGAGTGCAGTTCAGTTAATAAAACTGTCTTTCTGGTGCTCATTGCAAACAAGCCAGAAAGTGTTTTTCGTTGCTCTTCTTGTCTGAATAAACAAATATGCAGTTTGCTGGAAATAAGCTGTACTCTGACAGTCGTTCTTATGGAGTGCAGTTCAGTTAATAAAACTCTTTCTGCCTTTCATTGCAAGCAAGCCCGAAAGTGTTTTTATGCTTCATACTGGATTGTAAAAGCAAAGTTGCCGTGTGCTGAAAACAAGTTGTTCTTTGACAGTCTTGAATACTGAGTGCAGTTCAGTTAATAAAACTGTCTTTCTGGTGCTCATTGCAAACAAGCCAGAAAGTGTTTTTCGTTGCTCTTCTTGTCTGAATAAACAAATATGCAGTTTGCTGGAAATAAGCTGTACTCTGACAGTCGTTCTTATGGAGTGCAGTTCAGTTAATAAAACTCTTTCTGCCTTTCATTGCAAGCAAGCCCGAAAGTGTTTTTATGCTTCATACTGGATTGTAAAAGCAAAGTTGCCGTGTGCTGAAAACAAGTTGTTCTTTGACAGTCTTGAATACTGAGTGCAGTTCAGTTAATAAAACTGTCTTTCTGGTGCTCATTGCAAACAAGCCAGAAAGTGTTTTTCGTTGCTCTCCTTGTCTGAATAAACAAATATGCAGTTTGCTGGAAATAAGCTGTACTCTGACAGTCGTTCTTATGGAGTGCAGTTCAGCTAATAAAACTCTTTCTGCCTTTCATTGCAAGCAAGCCCGAAAGTGTTTTTATGCTTCATACTGGATTGTAAAAGCAAAGTTGCCGTGTGCTGAAAACAAGTTGTTCTTTGACAGTCTTGAATACTGAGTGCAGTTCAGTTAATAAAACTGTCTTTCTGGTGCTCATTGCAAACAAGCTAGAAATTGTTTTTCTGTGTTCCAATTGTTAGTATAAACAAATATGCAGTCTGCTGAAAGCAAGCTGTTCTTTGATAGTCTTTCTTATGGAGTGCAGTTTAGCTAATAAAACTCTTTCTGCATTTCATTGCAAGCAAGCCCGAAAGTGTTTTTATGCTTTATAATGGATTGTAAAAGCAAAGTTGCAGTTTGCTGAAAACAAGTTGTTCTTTGACAGTCTTGAATTCTGACTGCAGTTCAGCCAATAAAAATGTATTTCTGTCATTCATTGCAAACAAGCCAGAAAGTGTTTTTCGTTGCTCTTCTTGTCTGAATAAACAAATATGCAGTTTGCTGGAAATAAGCTGTACTCTGACAGTCGTTCTTATGGAGTGCAGTTCAGTTAATAAAACTCTTTCTGCCTTTCATTGCAAGCAAGCCCGAAAGTGTTTTTATGCTTCATACTGGATTGTAAAAGCAAAGTTGCCGTGTGCTGAAAACAAGTTGTTCTTTGACAGTCTTGAATACTGAGTGCAGTTCAGTTAATAAAACTGTCTTTCTGGTGCTCATTGCAAACAAGCCAGAAAGTGTTTTTCGTTGCTCTCCTTGTCTGAATAAACAAATATGCAGTTTGCTGGAAATAAGCTGTACTCTGACAGTCGTTCTTATGGAGTGCAGTTCAGCTAATAAAACTCTTTCTGCCTTTCATTGCAAGCAAGCCCGAAAGTGTTTTTATGCTTCATACTGGATTGTAAAAGCAAAGTTGCCGTGTGCTGAAAACAAGTTGTTCTTTGACAGTCTTGAATACTGAGTGCAGTTCAGTTAATAAAACTGTCTTTCTGGTGCTCATTGCAAACAAGCCAGAAAGTGTTTTTCGTTGCTCTTCTTGTCTGAATAAACAAATATGCAGTTTGCTGGAAATAAGCTGTACTCTGACAGTCGTTCTTATGGAGTGCAGTTCAGCTAATAAAACTCTTTCTGCCTTTCATTGCAAGCAAGCCCGAAAGTGTTTTTATGCTTCATACTGGATTGTAAAAGCAAAGTTGCCGTGTGCTGAAAACAAGTTGTTCTTTGACAGTCTTGAATACTGAGTGCAGTTCAGTTAATAAAACTGTCTTTCTGGTGCTCATTGCAAACAAGCTAGAAATTGTTTTTCTGTGTTCCAATTGTTAGTATAAACAAATATGCAGTCTGCTGAAAGCAAGCTGTTCTTTGATAGTCTTTCTTATGGAGTGCAGTTCAGCTAATAAAACTCTTTCTGCATTTCATTGCAAGCAAGCCCGAAAGTGTTTTTATGCTTTATAATGGATTGTAAAAGCAAAGTTGCAGTTTGCTGAAAACAAGTTGTTCTTTGACAGTCTTGAATTCTGACTGCAGTTCAGCCAATAAAAATGTATTTCTGTCATTCATTGCAAACAAGCCAGAAAGTGTTTTTCGTTGCTCTTCTTGTCTGAATAAACAAATATGCAGTTTGCTGGAAATAAGCTGTACTCTGACAGTCGTTCTTATGGAGTGCAGTTCAGTTAATAAAACTCTTTCTGCCTTTCATTGCAAGCAAGCCCGAAAGTGTTTTTATGCTTCATACTGGACTGTAAAAGCAAAGTTGCCGTGTGCTGAAAACAAGTTGTTCTTTGACAGTTTTGAATACTGAGTGCAGTTCAGTTAATAAAACTGTCTTTCTGGTGCTCATTGCAAACAAGCCAGAAAGTGTTTTTCGTTGCTCTTCTTGTCTGAATAAACAAATATGCAGTTTGCTGGAAATAAGCTGTACTCTGACAGATGTTCTTATGGAGTGAAGTTCAGCTAATAAAACTCTTTCTGCCTTTCATTGCAAGCAAGCCCGAAAGTGTTTTTATGCTTCATACTGGATTGTAAAAGCAAAGTTGCCGTGTGCTGAAAACAAGTTGTTCTTTGACAGTCTTGAATACTGAGTGCAGTTCAGTTAATAAAACTGTCTTTCTGGTGCTCATTGCAAACAAGCCAGAAAGTGTTTTTCGTTGCTCTCCTTGTCTGAATAAACAAATATGCAGTTTGCTGGAAATAAGCTGTACTCTGACAGTCGTTCTTATGGAGTGCAGTTCAGCTAATAAAACTCTTTCTGCCTTTCATTGCAAGCAAGCCCGAAAGTGTTTTTATGCTTCATACTGGATTGTAAAAGCAAAGTTGCCGTGTGCTGAAAACAAGTTGTTCTTTGACAGTCTTGAATACTGAGTGCAGTTCAGTTAATAAAACTGTCTTTCTGGTGCTCATTGCAAACAAGCCAGAAAGTGTTTTTCGTTGCTCTTCTTGTCTGAATAAACAAATATGCAGTTTGCTGGAAATAAGCTGTACTCTGACAGTCGTTCTTATGGAGTGCAGTTCAGTTAATAAAACTCTTTCTGCATTTCATTGCAAGCAAGCCCGAAAGTGTTTTTATGCTTCATACTGGATTGTAAAAGCAAAGTTGCCGTGTGCTGAAAACAAGTTGTTCTTTGACAGTCTTGAATACTGAGTGCAGTTCAGTTAATAAAACTGTCTTTCTGGTGCTCATTGCAAACAAGCCAGAAAGTGTTTTTCGTTGCTCTTCTTGTCTGAATAAACAAATATGCAGTTTGCTGGAAATAAGCTGTACTCTGACATTCGTTCTTATGGAGTGCAGTTCAGTTAATAAAACTCTTTCTGCCTTTCATTGCAAGCAAGCCCGAAAGTGTTTTTATGCTTCATACTGGATTGTAAAAGCAAAGTTGCCGTGTGCTGAAAACAAGTTGTTCTTTGACAGTCTTGAATACTGAGTGCAGTTCAGTTAATAAAACTGTCTTTCTGGTGCTCATTGCAAACAAGCCAGAAAGTGTTTTTCGTTGCTCTCCTTGTCTGAATAAACAAATATGCAGTTTGCTGGAAATAAGCTGTACTCTGACAGTCGTTCTTATGGAGTGCAGTTCAGCTAATAAAACTCTTTCTGCCTTTCATTGCAAGCAAGCCCGAAAGTGTTTTTATGCTTCATACTGGATTGTAAAAGCAAAGTTGCCGTGTGCTGAAAACAAGTTGTTCTTTGACAGTCTTGAATACTGAGTGCAGTTCAGTTAATAAAACTGTCTTTCTGGTGCTCATTGCAAACAAGCTAGAAATTGTTTTTCTGTGTTCCAATTGTTAGTATAAACAAATATGCAGTCTGCTGAAAGCAAGCTGTTCTTTGATAGTCTTTCTTATGGAGTGCAGTTCAGCTAATAAAACTCTTTCTGCATTTCATTGCAAGCAAGCCCGAAAGTGTTTTTATGCTTTATAATGGATTGTAAAAGCAAAGTTGCAGTTTGCTGAAAACAAGTTGTTCTTTGACAGTCTTGAATTCTGACTGCAGTTCAGCCAATAAAAATGTATTTCTGTCATTCATTGCAAACAAGCCAGAAAGTGTTTTTCGTTGCTCTTCTTGTCTGAATAAACAAATATGCAGTTTGCTGGAAATAAGCTGTACTCTGACAGTCGTTCTTATGGAGTGCAGTTCAGTTAATAAAACTCTTTCTGCCTTTCATTGCAAGCAAGCCCGAAAGTGTTTTTATGCTTCATACTGGATTGTAAAAGCAAAGTTGCCGTGTGCTGAAAACAAGTTGTTCTTTGACAGTCTTGAATACTGAGTGCAGTTCAGTTAACAAAAATGCCTTTCTGGTGCTCATTGCAAACAAGCCAGAAAGTGTTTTTCGTTGCTCTTCTTGTCTGAATAAACAAATATGCAGTTTGCTGGAAATAAGCTGTACTCTGACAGTCGTTCTTATGGAGTGCAGTTCAGTTAATAAAACTCTTTCTGCCTTTCATTGCAAGCAAGCCCGAAAGTGTTTTTATGCTTCATACTGGATTGTAAAAGCAAAGTTGCCGTGTGCTGAAAACAAGTTGTTCTTTGACAGTCTTGAATACTGAGTGCAGTTCAGTTAATAAAACTGTCTTTCTGGTGCTCATTGCAAACAAGCCAGAAAGTGTTTTTCGTTGCTCTTCTTGTCTGAATAAACAAATATGCAGTTTGCTGGAAATAAGCTGTACTCTGACAGTCGTTCTTATGGAGTGCAGTTCAGCTAATAAAACTCTTTCTGCCTTTCATTGCAAGCAAGCCCGAAAGTGTTTTTATGCTTCATACTGGATTGTAAAAGCAAAGTTGCCGTGTGCTGAAAACAAGTTGTTCTTTGACAGTCTTTCAATACTGAGTGCAGTTCAGTTAATAAAACTGTCTTTCTGGTGCTCATTGCAAACAAGCTAGAAATTGTTTTTCTGTGTTCCAATTGTTAGTATAAACAAATATGCAGTCTGCTGAAAGCAAGCTGTTCTTTGATAGTCTTTCTTATGGAGTGCAGTTCAGCTAATAAAACTCTTTCTGCATTTCATTGCAAGCAAGCCCGAAAGTGTTTTTATGCTTTATAATGGATTGTAAAAGCAAAGTTGCTGTTTGCTGAAAACAAGTTGTTCTTTGACAGTCTTGAATTCTGAAAGCAGTTCAGCCAATAAAAATGTATTTCTGTCATTCATTGCAAACAAGCCAGAAAGTGTTTTTCTTTGCTCTTCTCGTCTGTATAAGCAAAGATGCAGTTTGCTGGAAATAAGCCGTACTCTGACAGTCGTTCTTATGGAGTGCAGTTCAGCTAATGAAACTCTTTCTGCCTTTCATTGCAAGCAAGCCCGAAAGTGTTTTTATGCTTCATACTGGATTGTAAAAGCAAAGTTGCCGTGTGCTGAAAACAAGTTGTTCTTTGACAGTCTTGAATACTGAGTGCAGTTCAGTTAATAAAACTGTCTTTCTGGTGCTCATTGCAAACAAGCCAGAAAGTGTTTTTCGTTGCTCTTCTTGTCTGAATAAACAAATATGCAGTTTGCTGGAAATAAGCTGTACTCTGACAGTCGTTCTTATGGAGTGCAGTTCAGCTAATAAACCTCTTTCTGCCTTTCATTGCAAGCAAGCCCGAAAGTGTTTTTATGCTTCATACTGGATTGTAAAAGCAAAGTTGCCGTGTGCTGAAAACAAGTTGTTCTTTGACAGTCTTTCAATACTGAGTGCAGTTCAGTTAATAAAACTGTCTTTCTGGTGCTCATTGCAAACAAGCTAGAAATTGTTTTTCTGTGTTCCAATTGTTAGTATAAACAAATATGCAGTCTGCTGAAAGCAAGCTGTTCTTTGATAGTCTTTCTTATGGAGTGCAGTTCAGCTAATAAAACTCTTTCTGCATTTCATTGCAAGCAAGCCCGAAAGTGTTTTTATGCTTTATAATGGATTGTAAAAGCAAAGTTGCTGTTTGCTGAAAACAAGTTGTTCTTTGACAGTCTTGAATTCTGAAAGCAGTTCAGCCAATAAAAATGTATTTCTGTCATTCATTGCAAACAAGCCAGAAAGTGTTTTTCTTTGCTCTTCTCGTCTGTATAAGCAAAGATGCAGTTTGCTGGAAATAAGCCGTACTCTGACAGTCGTTCTTATGGAGTGCAGTTCAGCTAATGAAACTCTTTCTGCCTTTCATTGCAAGCAAGCCCGAAAGTGTTTTTATGCTTCATACTGGATTGTAAAAGCAAAGTTGCCGTGTGCTGAAAACAAGTTGTTCTTTGACAGTCTTGAATACTGAGTGCAGTTCAGTTAATAAAACTGTCTTTCTGGTGCTCATTGCAAACAAGCCAGAAAGTGTTTTTCGTTGCTCTTCTTGTCTGAATAAACAAATATGCAGTTTGCTGGAAATAAGCTGTACTCTGACAGTCGTTCTTATGGAGTGCAGTTCAGTTAATAAAACTCTTTCTGCCTTTCATTGCAAGCAAGCCCGAAAGTGTTTTTATGCTTCATACTGGATTGTAAAAGCAAAGTTGCCGTGTGCTGAAAACAAGTTGTTCTTTGACAGTTTTGAATACTGAGTGCAGTTCAGTTAATAAAACTGTCTTTCTGGTGCTCATTGCAAACAAGCCAGAAAGTGTTTTTCGTTGCTCTTCTTGTCTGAATAAACAAATATGCAGTTTGCTGGAAATAAGCTGTACTCTGACAGTCGTTCTTATGGAGTGCAGTTCAGCTAATAAAACTCTTTCTGCCTTTCATTGCAAGCAAGCCCGAAAGTGTTTTTATGCTTCATACTGGATTGTAAAAGCAAAGTTGCCGTGTGCTGAAAACAAGTTGTTCTTTGACAGTCTTGAATACTGAGTGCAGTTCAGTTAATAAAACTGTCTTTCTGGTGCTCATTGCAAACAAGCCAGAAAGTGTTTTTCGTTGCTCTTCTTGTCTGAATAAACAAATATGCAGTTTGCTGGAAATAAGCTGTACTCTGACAGTCGTTCTTATGGAGTGCAGTTCAGTTAATAAAACTCTTTCT
Organism: Hoplias malabaricus; assembly: GCF_029633855.1. Taxonomy (NCBI): domain Eukaryota; kingdom Metazoa; phylum Chordata; class Actinopteri; order Characiformes; family Erythrinidae; genus Hoplias; species Hoplias malabaricus. The sequence continues at coordinate 26,318,651 of NC_089810.1, forward strand.
GCCTTTCATTGCAAGCAAGCCCGAAAGTGTTTTTATGCTTCATACTGGACTGTAAAAGCAAAGTTGCTGTGTGCTGAAAACAAGTTGTTCTTTGACAGTCTTGAATACTGAGTGCAGTTCAGTTAATAAAACTGTCTTTCTGGTGCTCATTGCAAACAAGCTAGAAATTGTTTTTCTGTGTTCCAATTGTTAGTATAAACAAATATGCAGTCTGCTGAAAGCAAGCTGTTCTTTGATAGTCTTTCTTATGGAGTGCAGTTCAGCTAATAAAACTCTTTCTGCATTTCATTGCAAGCAAGCCCGAAAGTGTTTTAATGCTTCATAATGGATTGTAAAAGCAAAGTTGCTGTGTGCTGAAAACAAGTTGTTCTTTGACAGTCTTGAATTCTGACTGCAGTTCAGCCAATAAAAATGTATTTCTGTCATTCATTGCAAACAAGCCAGAAAGTGTTTTTCGTTGCTCTTCTTGTCTGAATAAACAAATATGCAGTTTGCTGGAAATAAGCTGTACTCTGACAGTCGTTCTTATGGAGTGCAGTTCAGCTAATAAAACTCTTTCTGCCTTTCATTGCAAGCAAGCCCGAAAGTGTTTTTATGCTTCATACTGGATTGTAAAAGCAAAGTTGCCGTGTGCTGAAAACAAGTTGTTCTTTGACAGTCTTGAATACTGAGTGCAGTTCAGTTAACAAAAATGCCTTTCTGGTGCTCATTGCAAACAAGCCAGAAAGTGTTTTTCGTTGCTCTTCTTGTCTGAATAAACAAATATGCAGTTTGCTGGAAATAAGCTGTACTCTGACAGTCGTTCTTATGGAGTGCAGTTCAGTTAATAAAACTCTTTCTGCCTTTCATTGCAAGCAAGCCCGAAAGTGTTTTTATGCTTCATACTGGATTGTAAAAGCAAAGTTGCCGTGTGCTGAAAACAAGTTGTTCTTTGACAGTCTTGAATACTGAGTGCAGTTCAGTTAATAAAACTGTCTTTCTGGTGCTCATTGCAAACAAGCCAGAAAGTGTTTTTCGTTGCTCTTCTTGTCTGAATAAACAAATATGCAGTTTGCTGGAAATAAGCTGTACTCTGACAGTCGTTCTTATGGAGTGCAGTTCAGCTAATAAAACTCTTTCTGCCTTTCATTGCAAGCAAGCCCGAAAGTGTTTTTATGCTTCATACTGGATTGTAAAAGCAAAGTTGCCGTGTGCTGAAAACAAGTTGTTCTTTGACAGTCTTTCAATACTGAGTGCAGTTCAGTTAATAAAACTGTCTTTCTGGTGCTCATTGCAAACAAGCTAGAAATTGTTTTTCTGTGTTCCAATTGTTAGTATAAACAAATATGCAGTCTGCTGAAAGCAAGCTGTTCTTTGATAGTCTTTCTTATGGAGTGCAGTTCAGCTAATAAAACTCTTTCTGCATTTCATTGCAAGCAAGCCCGAAAGTGTTTTTATGCTTTATAATGGATTGTAAAAGCAAAGTTGCTGTTTGCTGAAAACAAGTTGTTCTTTGACAGTCTTGAATTCTGAAAGCAGTTCAGCCAATAAAAATGTATTTCTGTCATTCATTGCAAACAAGCCAGAAAGTGTTTTTCTTTGCTCTTCTCGTCTGTATAAGCAAAGATGCAGTTTGCTGGAAATAAGCCGTACTCTGACAGTCGTTCTTATGGAGTGCAGTTCAGCTAATGAAACTCTTTCTGCCTTTCATTGCAAGCAAGCCCGAAAGTGTTTTTATGCTTCATACTGGATTGTAAAAGCAAAGTTGCCGTGTGCTGAAAACAAGTTGTTCTTTGACAGTCTTGAATACTGAGTGCAGTTCAGTTAATAAAACTGTCTTTCTGGTGCTCATTGCAAACAAGCCAGAAAGTGTTTTTCGTTGCTCTTCTTGTCTGAATAAACAAATATGCAGTTTGCTGGAAATAAGCTGTACTCTGACAGTCGTTCTTATGGAGTGCAGTTCAGTTAATAAAACTCTTTCTGCCTTTCATTGCAAGCAAGCCCGAAAGTGTTTTTATGCTTCATACTGGATTGTAAAAGCAAAGTTGCCGTGTGCTGAAAACAAGTTGTTCTTTGACAGTTTTGAATACTGAGTGCAGTTCAGTTAATAAAACTGTCTTTCTGGTGCTCATTGCAAACAAGCCAGAAAGTGTTTTTCGTTGCTCTTCTTGTCTGAATAAACAAATATGCAGTTTGCTGGAAATAAGCTGTACTCTGACAGTCGTTCTTATGGAGTGCAGTTCAGCTAATAAAACTCTTTCTGCCTTTCATTGCAAGCAAGCCCGAAAGTGTTTTTATGCTTCATACTGGATTGTAAAAGCAAAGTTGCCGTGTGCTGAAAACAAGTTGTTCTTTGACAGTCTTGAATACTGACTGCAGTTCAGTTAATAAAACTGTCTTTCTGGTGCTCATTGCAAACAAGCCAGAAAGTGTTTTTCGTTGCTCTTCTTGTCTGAATAAACAAATATGCAGTTTGCTGGAAATAAGCTGTACTCTGACAGTCGTTCTTATGGAGTGCAGTTCAGTTAATAAAACTCTTTCTGCCTTTCATTGCAAGCAAGCCCGAAAGTGTTTTTATGCTTCATACTGGATTGTAAAAGCAAAGTTGCTGTGTGCTGAAAACAAGTTGTTCTTTGACAGTCTTGAATACTGAGTGCAGTTCAGTTAATAAAACTGTCTTTCTGGTGCTCATTGCAAACAAACTAGAAATTGTTTTTCTGTGTTCCAATTGTTAGTATAAACAAATATGCAGTCTGCTGAAAGCAAGCTGTTCTTTGATAGTCTTTCTTATGGAGTGCAGTTCAGCTAATAAAACTCTTTCTGCATTTCATTGCAAGCAAGCCCGAAAGTGTTTTAATGCTTCATAATGGATTGTAAAAGCAAAGTTGCTGTGTGCTGAAAACAAGTTGTTCTTTGACAGTCTTGAATTCTGACTGCAGTTCAGCCAATAAAAATGTATTTCTGTCATTCATTGCAAACAAGCCAGAAAGTGTTTTTCGTTGCTCTTCTTGTCTGAATAAACAAATATGCAGTTTGCTGGAAATAAGCTGTACTCTGACAGTCGTTCTTATGGAGTGCAGTTCAGTTAATAAAACTCTTTCTGCCTTTCATTGCAAGCAAGCCCGAAAGTGTTTTTATGCTTCATACTGGATTGTAAAAGCAAAGTTGCCGTGTGCTGAAAACAAGTTGTTCTTTGACAGTCTTGAATACTGAGTGCAGTTCAGTTAATAAAACTGTCTTTCTGGTGCTCATTGCAAACAAGCCAGAAAGTGTTTTTCGTTGCTCTTCTTGTCTGAATAAACAAATATGCAGTTTGCTGGAAATAAGCTGTACTCTGACAGTCGTTCTTATGGAGTGCAGTTCAGTTAATAAAACTCTTTCTGCCTTTCATTGCAAGCAAGCCCGAAAGTGTTTTTATGCTTCATACTGGATTGTAAAAGCAAAGTTGCCGTGTGCTGAAAACAAGTTGTTCTTTGACAGTCTTGAATACTGAGTGCAGTTCAGTTAATAAAACTGTCTTTCTGGTGCTCATTGCAAACAAGCCAGAAAGTGTTTTTCGTTGCTCTTCTTGTCTGAATAAACAATTATGCAGTTTGCTGGAAATAAGCTGTACTCTGACAGTCGTCCTTATGGAGTGCAGTTCAGCTAATAAAACTCTTTCTGCCTTTCATTGCAAGCAAGCCCGAAAGTGTTTTAATGCTTCATAATGGATTGTAAAAGCAAAGTTGCTGTGTGCTGAAAACAAGTTGTTCTTTGACAGTCTTGAATTCTGACTGCAGTTCAGCCAATAAAAATGTATTTCTGTCATTCATTGCAAACAAGCCAGAAAGTGTTTTTCGTTGCTCTTCTTGTCTGAATAAACAAATATGCAGTTTGCTGGAAATAAGCTGTACTCTGACAGTCGTTCTTATGGAGTGCAGTTCAGCTAATAAAACTCTTTCTGCCTTTCATTGCAAGCAAGCCCGAAAGTGTTTTTATGCTTCATACTGGATTGTAAAAGCAAAGTTGCCGTGTGCTGAAAACAAGTTGTTCTTTGACAGTCTTGAATACTGAGTGCAGTTCAGTTAATAAAACTTTCTTTCTGGTGCTCATTGCAAACAAGCCAGAAAGTGTTTTTCGTTGCTCTCCTTGTCTGAATAAACAAATATGCAGTTTGCTGGAAATAAGCTGTACTCTGACAGTCGTTCTTATGGAGTGCAGTTCAGCTAATAAAACTCTTTCTGCCTTTCATTGCAAGCAAGCCCGAAAGTGTTTTTATGCTTCATACTGGATTGTAAAAGCAAAGTTGCCGTGTGCTGAAAACAAGTTGTTCTTTGACAGTCTTGAATACTGAGTGCAGTTCAGTTAATAAAACTGTCTTTCTGGTGCTCATTGCAAACAAGCTAGAAATTGTTTTTCTGTGTTCCAATTGTTAGTATAAACAAATATGCAGTCTGCTGAAAGCAAGCTGTTCTTTGATAGTCTTTCTTATGGAGTGCAGTTCAGCTAATAAAACTCTTTCTGCATTTCATTGCAAGCAAGCCCGAAAGTGTTTTTATGCTTTATAATGGATTGTGAAAGCAAAGTTGCAGTTTGCTGAAAACAAGTTGTTCTTTGACAGTCTTGAATTCTGACTGCAGTTCAGCCAATAAAAATGTATTTCTGTCATTCATTGCAAACAAGCCAGAAAGTGTTTTTCATTGCTCTTCTTGTCTGAATAAACAAATATGCAGTTTGCTGGAAATAAGCTGTACTCTGACAGTCGTTCTTATGGAGTGCAGTTCAGTTAATAAAACTCTTTCTGCCTTTCATTGCAAGCAAGCCCGAAAGTGTTTTTATGCTTCATACTGGATTGTAAAAGCAAAGTTGCCGTGTGCTGAAAACAAGTTGTTCTTTGACAGTTTTGAATACTGAGTGCAGTTCAGTTAATAAAACTGTCTTTCTGGTGCTCATTGCAAACAAGCCAGAAAGTGTTTTTCGTTGCTCTTCTTGTCTGAATAAACAAATATGCAGTTTGCTGGAAATAAGCTGTACTCTGACAGTCGTTCTTATGGAGTGCAGTTCAGTTAATAAAACTCTTTCTGCCTTTCATTGCAAGCAAGCCCGAAAGTGTTTTTATGCTTCATACTGGATTGTAAAAGCAAAGTTGCCGTGTGCTGAAAACAAGTTGTTCTTTGACAGTCTTGAATACTGAGTGCAGTTCAGTTAATAAAACTGTCTTTCTGGTGCTCATTGCAAACAAGCCAGAAAGTGTTTTTCGTTGCTCTTCTTGTCTGAATAAACAAATATGCAGTTTGCTGGAAATAAGCTGTACTCTGACAGTCGTTCTTATGGAGTGCAGTTCAGCTAATAAACCTCTTTCTGCCTTTCATTGCAAGCAAGCCCGAAAGTGTTTTTATGCTTCATACTGGATTGTAAAAGCAAAGTTGCCGTGTGCTGAAAACAAGTTGTTCTTTGACAGTCTTTCAATACTGAGTGCAGTTCAGTTAATAAAACTGTCTTTCTGGTGCTCATTGCAAACAAGCTAGAAATTGTTTTTCTGTGTTCCAATTGTTAGTATAAACAAATATGCAGTCTGCTGAAAGCAAGCTGTTCTTTGATAGTCTTTCTTATGGAGTGCAGTTCAGCTAATAAAACTCTTTCTGCATTTCATTGCAAGCAAGCCCGAAAGTGTTTTTATGCTTTATAATGGATTGTAAAAGCAAAGTTGCAGTTTGCTGAAAACAAGTTGTTCTTTGACAGTCTTGAATACTGAGTGCAGTTCAGTTAATAAAACTGTCTTTCTGGTGCTCATTGCAAACAAGCCAGAAAGTGTTTTTCGTTGCTCTTCTTGTCTGAATAAACAAATATGCAGTTTGCTGGAAATAAGCTGTACTCTGACAGTCGTTCTTATGGAGTGCAGTTCAGTTAATAAAACTCTTTCTGCCTTTCATTGCAAGCAAGCCCGAAAGTGTTTTTATGCTTCATACTGGATTGTAAAAGCAAAGTTGCCGTGTGCTGAAAACAAGTTGTTCTTTGACAGTCTTGAATACTGAGTGCAGTTCAGTTAATAAAACTGTCTTTCTGGTGCTCATTGCAAACAAGCTAGAAATTGTTTTTCTGTGTTCCAATTGTTAGTATAAACAAATATGCAGTCTGCTGAAAGCAAGCTGTTCTTTGATAGTCTTTCTTATGGAGTGCAGTTCAGCTAATAAAACTCTTTCTGCATTTCATTGCAAGCAAGCCCGAAAGTGTTTTAATGCTTCATAATGGATTGTAAAAGCAAAGTTGCTGTGTGCTGAAAACAAGTTGTTCTTTGACAGTCTTGAATTCTGACTGCAGTTCAGCCAATAAAAATGTATTTCTGTCATTCATTGCAAACAAGCCAGAAAGTGTTTTTCGTTGCTCTTCTTGTCTGAATAAACAAATATGCAGTTTGCTGGAAATAAGCTGTACTCTGACAGTCGTTCTTATGGAGTGCAGTTCAGCTAATAAAACTCTTTCTGCCTTTCATTGCAAGCAAGCCCGAAAGTGTTTTTATGCTTCATACTGGATTGTAAAAGCAAAGTTGCCGTGTGCTGAAAACAAGTTGTTCTTTGACAGTCTTGAATACTGAGTGCAGTTCAGTTAACAAAAATGCCTTTCTGGTGCTCATTGCAAACAAGCCAGAAAGTGTTTTTCGTTGCTCTTCTTGTCTGAATAAACAAATATGCAGTTTGCTGGAAATAAGCTGTACTCTGACAGTCGTTCTTATGGAGTGCAGTTCAGTTAATAAAACTCTTTCTGCCTTTCATTGCAAGCAAGCCCGAAAGTGTTTTTATGCTTCATACTGGATTGTAAAAGCAAAGTTGCCGTGTGCTGAAAACAAGTTGTTCTTTGACAGTCTTGAATACTGAGTGCAGTTCAGTTAATAAAACTGTCTTTCTGGTGCTCATTGCAAACAAGCCAGAAAGTGTTTTTCGTTGCTCTTCTTGTCTGAATAAACAAATATGCAGTTTGCTGGAAATAAGCTGTACTCTGACAGTCGTTCTTATGGAGTGCAGTTCAGCTAATAAAACTCTTTCTGCCTTTCATTGCAAGCAAGCCCGAAAGTGTTTTTATGCTTCATACTGGATTGTAAAAGCAAAGTTGCCGTGTGCTGAAAACAAGTTGTTCTTTGACAGTCTTTCAATACTGAGTGCAGTTCAGTTAATAAAACTGTCTTTCTGGTGCTCATTGCAAACAAGCTAGAAATTGTTTTTCTGTGTTCCAATTGTTAGTATAAACAAATATGCAGTCTGCTGAAAGCAAGCTGTTCTTTGATAGTCTTTCTTATGGAGTGCAGTTCAGCTAATAAAACTCTTTCTGCATTTCATTGCAAGCAAGCCCGAAAGTGTTTTTATGCTTTATAATGGATTGTAAAAGCAAAGTTGCTGTTTGCTGAAAACAAGTTGTTCTTTGACAGTCTTGAATTCTGAAAGCAGTTCAGCCAATAAAAATGTATTTCTGTCATTCATTGCAAACAAGCCAGAAAGTGTTTTTCTTTGCTCTTCTCGTCTGTATAAGCAAAGATGCAGTTTGCTGGAAATAAGCCGTACTCTGACAGTCGTTCTTATGGAGTGCAGTTCAGCTAATGAAACTCTTTCTGCCTTTCATTGCAAGCAAGCCCGAAAGTGTTTTTATGCTTCATACTGGATTGTAAAAGCAAAGTTGCCGTGTGCTGAAAACAAGTTGTTCTTTGACAGTCTTGAATACTGAGTGCAGTTCAGTTAATAAAACTGTCTTTCTGGTGCTCATTGCAAACAAGCCAGAAAGTGTTTTTCGTTGCTCTTCTTGTCTGAATAAACAAATATGCAGTTTGCTGGAAATAAGCTGTACTCTGACAGTCGTTCTTATGGAGTGCAGTTCAGCTAATAAACCTCTTTCTGCCTTTCATTGCAAGCAAGCCCGAAAGTGTTTTTATGCTTCATACTGGATTGTAAAAGCAAAGTTGCCGTGTGCTGAAAACAAGTTGTTCTTTGACAGTCTTTCAATACTGAGTGCAGTTCAGTTAATAAAACTGTCTTTCTGGTGCTCATTGCAAACAAGCTAGAAATTGTTTTTCTGTGTTCCAATTGTTAGTATAAACAAATATGCAGTCTGCTGAAAGCAAGCTGTTCTTTGATAGTCTTTCTTATGGAGTGCAGTTCAGCTAATAAAACTCTTTCTGCATTTCATTGCAAGCAAGCCCGAAAGTGTTTTTATGCTTTATAATGGATTGTAAAAGCAAAGTTGCTGTTTGCTGAAAACAAGTTGTTCTTTGACAGTCTTGAATTCTGAAAGCAGTTCAGCCAATAAAAATGTATTTCTGTCATTCATTGCAAACAAGCCAGAAAGTGTTTTTCTTTGCTCTTCTCGTCTGTATAAGCAAAGATGCAGTTTGCTGGAAATAAGCCGTACTCTGACAGTCGTTCTTATGGAGTGCAGTTCAGCTAATGAAACTCTTTCTGCCTTTCATTGCAAGCAAGCCCGAAAGTGTTTTTATGCTTCATACTGGATTGTAAAAGCAAAGTTGCCGTGTGCTGAAAACAAGTTGTTCTTTGACAGTCTTGAATACTGAGTGCAGTTCAGTTAATAAAACTGTCTTTCTGGTGCTCATTGCAAACAAGCCAGAAAGTGTTTTTCGTTGCTCTTCTTGTCTGAATAAACAAATATGCAGTTTGCTGGAAATAAGCTGTACTCTGACAGTCGTTCTTATGGAGTGCAGTTCAGCTAATAAAACTCTTTCTGCCTTTCATTGCAAGCAAGCCCGAAAGTGTTTTTATGCTTCATACTGGATTGTAAAAGCAAAGTTGCCGTGTGCTGAAAACAAGTTGTTCTTTGACAGTCTTGAATACTGAGTGCAGTTCAGTTAATAAAACTGTCTTTCTGGTGCTCATTGCAAACAAGCCAGAAAGTGTTTTTCGTTGCTCTTCTTGTCTGAATAAACAAATATGCAGTTTGCTGGAAATAAGCTGTACTCTGACAGTCGTTCTTATGGAGTGCAGTTCAGTTAATAAAACTCTTTCTGCCTTTCATTGCAAGCAAGCCCGAAAGTGTTTTTATGCTTCATACTGGATTGTAAAAGCAAAGTTGCTGTGTGCTGAAAACAAGTTGTTCTTTGACAGTCTTGAATACTGAGTGCAGTTCAGTTAATAAAACTGTCTTTCTGGTGCTCATTGCAAACAAGCTAGAAATTGTTTTTCTGTGTTCCAATTGTTAGTATAAACAAATATGCAGTCTGCTGAAAGCAAGCTGTTCTTTGATAGTCTTTCTTATGGAGTGCAGTTCAGCTAATAAAACTCTTTCTGCATTTCATTGCAAGCAAGCCCGAAAGTGTTTTAATGCTTCATAATGGATTGTAAAAGCAAAGTTGCTGTGTGCTGAAAACAAGTTGTTCTTTGACAGTCTTGAATTCTGACTGCAGTTCAGCCAATAAAAATGTATTTCTGTCATTCATTGCAAACAAGCCAGAAAGTGTTTTTCGTTGCTCTTCTTGTCTGAATAAACAAATATGCAGTTTGCTGGAAATAAGCTGTACTCTGACAGTCGTTCTTATGGAGTGCAGTTCAGCTAATAAAACTCTTTCTGCCTTTCATTGCAAGCAAGCCCGAAAGTGTTTTTATGCTTCATACTGGATTGTAAAAGCAAAGTTGCCGTGTGCTGAAAACAAGTTGTTCTTTGACAGTCTTGAATACTGAGTGCAGTTCAGTTAACAAAAATGCCTTTCTGGTGCTCATTGCAAACAAGCCAGAAAGTGTTTTTCGTTGCTCTTCTTGTCTGAATAAACAAATATGCAGTTTGCTGGAAATAAGCTGTACTCTGACAGTCGTTCTTATGGAGTGCAGTTCAGTTAATAAAACTCTTTCTGCCTTTCATTGCAAGCAAGCCCGAAAGTGTTTTTATGCTTCATACTGGATTGTAAAAGCAAAGTTGCCGTGTGCTGAAAACAAGTTGTTCTTTGACAGTCTTGAATACTGAGTGCAGTTCAGTTAATAAAACTGTCTTTCTGGTGCTCATTGCAAACAAGCCAGAAAGTGTTTTTCGTTGCTCTTCTTGTCTGAATAAACAAATATGCAGTTTGCTGGAAATAAGCTGTACTCTGACAGTCGTTCTTATGGAGTGCAGTTCAGTTAATAAAACTCTTTCTGCCTTTCATTGCAAGCAAGCCCGAAAGTGTTTTTATGCTTCATACTGGATTGTAAAAGCAAAGTTGCCGTGTGCTGAAAACAAGTTGTTCTTTGACAGTCTTGAATACTGAGTGCAGTTCAGTTAATAAAACTGTCTTTCTGGTGCTCATTGCAAACAAGCCAGAAAGTGTTTTTCGTTGCTCTTCTTGTCTGAATAAACAAATATGCAGTTTGCTGGAAATAAGCTGTACTCTGACAGTCGTTCTTATGGAGTGCAGTTCAGTTAATAAAACTCTTTCTGCCTTTCATTGCAAGCAAGCCCGAAAGTGTTTTTATGCTTCATACTGGATTGTAAAAGCAAAGTTGCCGTGTGCTGAAAACAAGTTGTTCTTTGACAGTCTTGAATACTGAGTGCAGTTCAGTTAATAAAACTGTCTTTCTGGTGCTCATTGCAAACAAGCCAGAAAGTGTTTTTCGTTGCTCTCCTTGTCTGAATAAACAAATATGCAGTTTGCTGGAAATAAGCTGTACTCTGACAGTCGTTCTTATGGAGTGCAGTTCAGCTAATAAAACTCTTTCTGCCTTTCATTGCAAGCAAGCCCGAAAGTGTTTTTATGCTTCATACTGGATTGTAAAAGCAAAGTTGCCGTGTGCTGAAAACAAGTTGTTCTTTGACAGTCTTGAATACTGAGTGCAGTTCAGTTAATAAAACTGTCTTTCTGGTGCTCATTGCAAACAAGCTAGAAATTGTTTTTCTGTGTTCCAATTGTTAGTATAAACAAATATGCAGTCTGCTGAAAGCAAGCTGTTCTTTGATAGTCTTTCTTATGGAGTGCAGTTTAGCTAATAAAACTCTTTCTGCATTTCATTGCAAGCAAGCCCGAAAGTGTTTTTATGCTTTATAATGGATTGTAAAAGCAAAGTTGCAGTTTGCTGAAAACAAGTTGTTCTTTGACAGTCTTGAATTCTGACTGCAGTTCAGCCAATAAAAATGTATTTCTGTCATTCATTGCAAACAAGCCAGAAAGTGTTTTTCGTTGCTCTTCTTGTCTGAATAAACAAATATGCAGTTTGCTGGAAATAAGCTGTACTCTGACAGTCGTTCTTATGGAGTGCAGTTCAGTTAATAAAACTCTTTCTGCCTTTCATTGCAAGCAAGCCCGAAAGTGTTTTTATGCTTCATACTGGATTGTAAAAGCAAAGTTGCCGTGTGCTGAAAACAAGTTGTTCTTTGACAGTCTTGAATACTGAGTGCAGTTCAGTTAATAAAACTGTCTTTCTGGTGCTCATTGCAAACAAGCCAGAAAGTGTTTTTCGTTGCTCTCCTTGTCTGAATAAACAAATATGCAGTTTGCTGGAAATAAGCTGTACTCTGACAGTCGTTCTTATGGAGTGCAGTTCAGCTAATAAAACTCTTTCTGCCTTTCATTGCAAGCAAGCCCGAAAGTGTTTTTATGCTTCATACTGGATTGTAAAAGCAAAGTTGCCGTGTGCTGAAAACAAGTTGTTCTTTGACAGTCTTGAATACTGAGTGCAGTTCAGTTAATAAAACTGTCTTTCTGGTGCTCATTGCAAACAAGCCAGAAAGTGTTTTTCGTTGCTCTTCTTGTCTGAATAAACAAATATGCAGTTTGCTGGAAATAAGCTGTACTCTGACAGTCGTTCTTATGGAGTGCAGTTCAGCTAATAAAACTCTTTCTGCCTTTCATTGCAAGCAAGCCCGAAAGTGTTTTTATGCTTCATACTGGATTGTAAAAGCAAAGTTGCCGTGTGCTGAAAACAAGTTGTTCTTTGACAGTCTTGAATACTGAGTGCAGTTCAGTTAATAAAACTGTCTTTCTGGTGCTCATTGCAAACAAGCTAGAAATTGTTTTTCTGTGTTCCAATTGTTAGTATAAACAAATATGCAGTCTGCTGAAAGCAAGCTGTTCTTTGATAGTCTTTCTTATGGAGTGCAGTTCAGCTAATAAAACTCTTTCTGCATTTCATTGCAAGCAAGCCCGAAAGTGTTTTTATGCTTTATAATGGATTGTAAAAGCAAAGTTGCAGTTTGCTGAAAACAAGTTGTTCTTTGACAGTCTTGAATTCTGACTGCAGTTCAGCCAATAAAAATGTATTTCTGTCATTCATTGCAAACAAGCCAGAAAGTGTTTTTCGTTGCTCTTCTTGTCTGAATAAACAAATATGCAGTTTGCTGGAAATAAGCTGTACTCTGACAGTCGTTCTTATGGGGTGCAGTTCAGTTAATAAAACTCTTTCTGCCTTTCATTGCAAGCAAGCCCGAAAGTGTTTTTATGCTTCATACTGGACTGTAAAAGCAAAGTTGCCGTGTGCTGAAAACAAGTTGTTCTTTGACAGTTTTGAATACTGAGTGCAGTTCAGTTAATAAAACTGTCTTTCTGGTGCTCATTGCAAACAAGCCAGAAAGTGTTTTTCGTTGCTCTTCTTGTCTGAATAAACAAATATGCAGTTTGCTGGAAATAAGCTGTACTCTGACAGATGTTCTTATGGAGTGAAGTTCAGCTAATAAAACTCTTTCTGCCTTTCATTGCAAGCAAGCCCGAAAGTGTTTTTATGCTTCATACTGGATTGTAAAAGCAAAGTTGCCGTGTGCTGAAAACAAGTTGTTCTTTGACAGTCTTGAATACTGAGTGCAGTTCAGTTAATAAAACTGTCTTTCTGGTGCTCATTGCAAACAAGCCAGAAAGTGTTTTTCGTTGCTCTCCTTGTCTGAATAAACAAATATGCAGTTTGCTGGAAATAAGCTGTACTCTGACAGTCGTTCTTATGGAGTGCAGTTCAGCTAATAAAACTCTTTCTGCCTTTCATTGCAAGCAAGCCCGAAAGTGTTTTTATGCTTCATACTGGATTGTAAAAGCAAAGTTGCCGTGTGCTGAAAACAAGTTGTTCTTTGACAGTCTTGAATACTGAGTGCAGTTCAGTTAATAAAACTGTCTTTCTGGTGCTCATTGCAAACAAGCCAGAAAGTGTTTTTCGTTGCTCTTCTTGTCTGAATAAACAAATATGCAGTTTGCTGGAAATAAGCTGTACTCTGACAGTCGTTCTTATGGAGTGCAGTTCAGTTAATAAAACTCTTTCTGCATTTCATTGCAAGCAAGCCCGAAAGTGTTTTTATGCTTCATACTGGATTGTAAAAGCAAAGTTGCCGTGTGCTGAAAACAAGTTGTTCTTTGACAGTCTTGAATACTGAGTGCAGTTCAGTTAATAAAACTGTCTTTCTGGTGCTCATTGCAAACAAGCCAGAAAGTGTTTTTCGTTGCTCTTCTTGTCTGAATAAACAAATATGCAGTTTGCTGGAAATAAGCTGTACTCTGACATTCGTTCTTATGGAGTGCAGTTCAGTTAATAAAACTCTTTCTGCCTTTCATTGCAAGCAAGCCCGAAAGTGTTTTTATGCTTCATACTGGATTGTAAAAGCAAAGTTGCCGTGTGCTGAAAACAAGTTGTTCTTTGACAGTCTTGAATACTGAGTGCAGTTCAGTTAATAAAACTGTCTTTCTGGTGCTCATTGCAAACAAGCCAGAAAGTGTTTTTCGTTGCTCTCCTTGTCTGAATAAACAAATATGCAGTTTGCTGGAAATAAGCTGTACTCTGACAGTCGTTCTTATGGAGTGCAGTTCAGCTAATAAAACTCTTTCTGCCTTTCATTGCAAGCAAGCCCGAAAGTGTTTTTATGCTTCATACTGGATTGTAAAAGCAAAGTTGCCGTGTGCTGAAAACAAGTTGTTCTTTGACAGTCTTGAATACTGAGTGCAGTTCAGTTAATAAAACTGTCTTTCTGGTGCTCATTGCAAACAAGCTAGAAATTGTTTTTCTGTGTTCCAATTGTTAGTATAAACAAATATGCAGTCTGCTGAAAGCAAGCTGTTCTTTGATAGTCTTTCTTATGGAGTGCAGTTCAGCTAATAAAACTCTTTCTGCATTTCATTGCAAGCAAGCCCGAAAGTGTTTTTATGCTTTATAATGGATTGTAAAAGCAAAGTTGCAGTTTGCTGAAAACAAGTTGTTCTTTGACAGTCTTGAATTCTGACTGCAGTTCAGCCAATAAAAATGTATTTCTGTCATTCATTGCAAACAAGCCAGAAAGTGTTTTTCGTTGCTCTTCTTGTCTGAATAAACAAATATGCAGTTTGCTGGAAATAAGCTGTACTCTGACAGTCGTTCTTATGGAGTGCAGTTCAGTTAATAAAACTCTTTCTGCCTTTCATTGCAAGCAAGTCCGAAAGTGTTTTTATGCTTCATACTGGATTGTAAAAGCAAAGTTGCCGTGTGCTGAAAACAAGTTGTTCTTTGACAGTCTTGAATACTGAGTGCAGTTCAGTTAACAAAAATGCCTTTCTGGTGCTCATTGCAAACAAGCCAGAAAGTGTTTTTCGTTGCTCTTCTTGTCTGAATAAACAAATATGCAGTTTGCTGGAAATAAGCTGTACTCTGACAGTCGTTCTTATGGAGTGCAGTTCAGTTAATAAAACTCTTTCTGCCTTTCATTGCAAGCAAGCCCGAAAGTGTTTTTATGCTTCATACTGGATTGTAAAAGCAAAGTTGCCGTGTGCTGAAAACAAGTTGTTCTTTGACAGTCTTGAATACTGAGTGCAGTTCAGTTAATAAAACTGTCTTTCTGGTGCTCATTGCAAACAAGCCAGAAAGTGTTTTTCGTTGCTCTTCTTGTCTGAATAAACAAATATGCAGTTTGCTGGAAATAAGCTGTACTCTGACAGTCGTTCTTATGGAGTGCAGTTCAGCTAATAAAACTCTTTCTGCCTTTCATTGCAAGCAAGCCCGAAAGTGTTTTTATGCTTCATACTGGATTGTAAAAGCAAAGTTGCCGTGTGCTGAAAACAAGTTGTTCTTTGACAGTCTTTCAATACTGAGTGCAGTTCAGTTAATAAAACTGTCTTTCTGGTGCTCATTGCAAACAAGCTAGAAATTGTTTTTCTGTGTTCCAATTGTTAGTATAAACAAATATGCAGTCTGCTGAAAGCAAGCTGTTCTTTGATAGTCTTTCTTATGGAGTGCAGTTCAGCTAATAAAACTCTTTCTGCATTTCATTGCAAGCAAGCCCGAAAGTGTTTTTATGCTTTATAATGGATTGTAAAAGCAAAGTTGCTGTTTGCTGAAAACAAGTTGTTCTTTGACAGTCTTGAATTCTGAAAGCAGTTCAGCCAATAAAAATGTATTTCTGTCATTCATTGCAAACAAGCCAGAAAGTGTTTTTCTTTGCTCTTCTCGTCTGTATAAGCAAAGATGCAGTTTGCTGGAAATAAGCCGTACTCTGACAGTCGTTCTTATGGAGTGCA
The DNA here is from genome assembly GCF_029633855.1 of Hoplias malabaricus. Taxonomy (NCBI): domain Eukaryota; kingdom Metazoa; phylum Chordata; class Actinopteri; order Characiformes; family Erythrinidae; genus Hoplias; species Hoplias malabaricus. The sequence continues at coordinate 26,334,033 of NC_089810.1, forward strand.
GTTCAGCTAATGAAACTCTTTCTGCCTTTCATTGCAAGCAAGCCCGAAAGTGTTTTTATGCTTCATACTGGATTGTAAAAGCAAAGTTGCCGTGTGCTGAAAACAAGTTGTTCTTTGACAGTCTTGAATACTGAGTGCAGTTCAGTTAATAAAACTGTCTTTCTGGTGCTCATTGCAAACAAGCCAGAAAGTGTTTTTCGTTGCTCTTCTTGTCTGAATAAACAAATATGCAGTTTGCTGGAAATAAGCTGTACTCTGACAGTCGTTCTTATGGAGTGCAGTTCAGCTAATAAACCTCTTTCTGCCTTTCATTGCAAGCAAGCCCGAAAGTGTTTTTATGCTTCATACTGGATTGTAAAAGCAAAGTTGCCGTGTGCTGAAAACAAGTTGTTCTTTGACAGTCTTTCAATACTGAGTGCAGTTCAGTTAATAAAACTGTCTTTCTGGTGCTCATTGCAAACAAGCTAGAAATTGTTTTTCTGTGTTCCAATTGTTAGTATAAACAAATATGCAGTCTGCTGAAAGCAAGCTGTTCTTTGATAGTCTTTCTTATGGAGTGCAGTTCAGCTAATAAAACTCTTTCTGCATTTCATTGCAAGCAAGCCCGAAAGTGTTTTTATGCTTTATAATGGATTGTAAAAGCAAAGTTGCTGTTTGCTGAAAACAAGTTGTTCTTTGACAGTCTTGAATTCTGAAAGCAGTTCAGCCAATAAAAATGTATTTCTGTCATTCATTGCAAACAAGCCAGAAAGTGTTTTTCTTTGCTCTTCTCGTCTGTATAAGCAAAGATGCAGTTTGCTGGAAATAAGCCGTACTCTGACAGTCGTTCTTATGGAGTGCAGTTCAGCTAATGAAACTCTTTCTGCCTTTCATTGCAAGCAAGCCCGAAAGTGTTTTTATGCTTCATACTGGATTGTAAAAGCAAAGTTGCCGTGTGCTGAAAACAAGTTGTTCTTTGACAGTCTTGAATACTGAGTGCAGTTCAGTTAATAAAACTGTCTTTCTGGTGCTCATTGCAAACAAGCCAGAAAGTGTTTTTCGTTGCTCTTCTTGTCTGAATAAACAAATATGCAGTTTGCTGGAAATAAGCTGTACTCTGACAGTCGTTCTTATGGAGTGCAGTTCAGTTAATAAAACTCTTTCTGCCTTTCATTGCAAGCAAGCCCGAAAGTGTTTTTATGCTTCATACTGGATTGTAAAAGCAAAGTTGCCGTGTGCTGAAAACAAGTTGTTCTTTGACAGTTTTGAATACTGAGTGCAGTTCAGTTAATAAAACTGTCTTTCTGGTGCTCATTGCAAACAAGCCAGAAAGTGTTTTTCGTTGCTCTTCTTGTCTGAATAAACAAATATGCAGTTTGCTGGAAATAAGCTGTACTCTGACAGTCGTTCTTATGGAGTGCAGTTCAGCTAATAAAACTCTTTCTGCCTTTCATTGCAAGCAAGCCCGAAAGTGTTTTTATGCTTCATACTGGATTGTAAAAGCAAAGTTGCCGTGTGCTGAAAACAAGTTGTTCTTTGACAGTCTTGAATACTGAGTGCAGTTCAGTTAATAAAACTGTCTTTCTGGTGCTCATTGCAAACAAGCCAGAAAGTGTTTTTCGTTGCTCTTCTTGTCTGAATAAACAAATATGCAGTTTGCTGGAAATAAGCTGTACTCTGACAGTCGTTCTTATGGAGTGCAGTTCAGTTAATAAAACTCTTTCTGCCTTTCATTGCAAGCAAGCCCGAAAGTGTTTTTATGCTTCATACTGGACTGTAAAAGCAAAGTTGCTGTGTGCTGAAAACAAGTTGTTCTTTGACAGTCTTGAATACTGAGTGCAGTTCAGTTAATAAAACTGTCTTTCTGGTGCTCATTGCAAACAAGCTAGAAATTGTTTTTCTGTGTTCCAATTGTTAGTATAAACAAATATGCAGTCTGCTGAAAGCAAGCTGTTCTTTGATAGTCTTTCTTATGGAGTGCAGTTCAGCTAATAAAACTCTTTCTGCATTTCATTGCAAGCAAGCCCGAAAGTGTTTTAATGCTTCATAATGGATTGTAAAAGCAAAGTTGCTGTGTGCTGAAAACAAGTTGTTCTTTGACAGTCTTGAATTCTGACTGCAGTTCAGCCAATAAAAATGTATTTCTGTCATTCATTGCAAACAAGCCAGAAAGTGTTTTTCGTTGCTCTTCTTGTCTGAATAAACAAATATGCAGTTTGCTGGAAATAAGCTGTACTCTGACAGTCGTTCTTATGGAGTGCAGTTCAGCTAATAAAACTCTTTCTGCCTTTCATTGCAAGCAAGCCCGAAAGTGTTTTTATGCTTCATACTGGATTGTAAAAGCAAAGTTGCCGTGTGCTGAAAACAAGTTGTTCTTTGACAGTCTTGAATACTGAGTGCAGTTCAGTTAACAAAAATGCCTTTCTGGTGCTCATTGCAAACAAGCCAGAAAGTGTTTTTCGTTGCTCTTCTTGTCTGAATAAACAAATATGCAGTTTGCTGGAAATAAGCTGTACTCTGACAGTCGTTCTTATGGAGTGCAGTTCAGTTAATAAAACTCTTTCTGCCTTTCATTGCAAGCAAGCCCGAAAGTGTTTTTATGCTTCATACTGGATTGTAAAAGCAAAGTTGCCGTGTGCTGAAAACAAGTTGTTCTTTGACAGTCTTGAATACTGAGTGCAGTTCAGTTAATAAAACTGTCTTTCTGGTGCTCATTGCAAACAAGCCAGAAAGTGTTTTTCGTTGCTCTTCTTGTCTGAATAAACAAATATGCAGTTTGCTGGAAATAAGCTGTACTCTGACAGTCGTTCTTATGGAGTGCAGTTCAGCTAATAAAACTCTTTCTGCCTTTCATTGCAAGCAAGCCCGAAAGTGTTTTTATGCTTCATACTGGATTGTAAAAGCAAAGTTGCCGTGTGCTGAAAACAAGTTGTTCTTTGACAGTCTTTCAATACTGAGTGCAGTTCAGTTAATAAAACTGTCTTTCTGGTGCTCATTGCAAACAAGCTAGAAATTGTTTTTCTGTGTTCCAATTGTTAGTATAAACAAATATGCAGTCTGCTGAAAGCAAGCTGTTCTTTGATAGTCTTTCTTATGGAGTGCAGTTCAGCTAATAAAACTCTTTCTGCATTTCATTGCAAGCAAGCCCGAAAGTGTTTTTATGCTTTATAATGGATTGTAAAAGCAAAGTTGCTGTTTGCTGAAAACAAGTTGTTCTTTGACAGTCTTGAATTCTGAAAGCAGTTCAGCCAATAAAAATGTATTTCTGTCATTCATTGCAAACAAGCCAGAAAGTGTTTTTCTTTGCTCTTCTCGTCTGTATAAGCAAAGATGCAGTTTGCTGGAAATAAGCCGTACTCTGACAGTCGTTCTTATGGAGTGCAGTTCAGCTAATGAAACTCTTTCTGCCTTTCATTGCAAGCAAGCCCGAAAGTGTTTTTATGCTTCATACTGGATTGTAAAAGCAAAGTTGCCGTGTGCTGAAAACAAGTTGTTCTTTGACAGTCTTGAATACTGAGTGCAGTTCAGTTAATAAAACTGTCTTTCTGGTGCTCATTGCAAACAAGCCAGAAAGTGTTTTTCGTTGCTCTTCTTGTCTGAATAAACAAATATGCAGTTTGCTGGAAATAAGCTGTACTCTGACAGTCGTTCTTATGGAGTGCAGTTCAGTTAATAAAACTCTTTCTGCCTTTCATTGCAAGCAAGCCCGAAAGTGTTTTTATGCTTCATACTGGATTGTAAAAGCAAAGTTGCCGTGTGCTGAAAACAAGTTGTTCTTTGACAGTTTTGAATACTGAGTGCAGTTCAGTTAATAAAACTGTCTTTCTGGTGCTCATTGCAAACAAGCCAGAAAGTGTTTTTCGTTGCTCTTCTTGTCTGAATAAACAAATATGCAGTTTGCTGGAAATAAGCTGTACTCTGACAGTCGTTCTTATGGAGTGCAGTTCAGCTAATAAAACTCTTTCTGCCTTTCATTGCAAGCAAGCCCGAAAGTGTTTTTATGCTTCATACTGGATTGTAAAAGCAAAGTTGCCGTGTGCTGAAAACAAGTTGTTCTTTGACAGTCTTGAATACTGACTGCAGTTCAGTTAATAAAACTGTCTTTCTGGTGCTCATTGCAAACAAGCCAGAAAGTGTTTTTCGTTGCTCTTCTTGTCTGAATAAACAAATATGCAGTTTGCTGGAAATAAGCTGTACTCTGACAGTCGTTCTTATGGAGTGCAGTTCAGTTAATAAAACTCTTTCTGCCTTTCATTGCAAGCAAGCCCGAAAGTGTTTTTATGCTTCATACTGGATTGTAAAAGCAAAGTTGCTGTGTGCTGAAAACAAGTTGTTCTTTGACAGTCTTGAATACTGAGTGCAGTTCAGTTAATAAAACTGTCTTTCTGGTGCTCATTGCAAACAAGCTAGAAATTGTTTTTCTGTGTTCCAATTGTTAGTATAAACAAATATGCAGTCTGCTGAAAGCAAGCTGTTCTTTGATAGTCTTTCTTATGGAGTGCAGTTCAGCTAATAAAACTCTTTCTGCATTTCATTGCAAGCAAGCCCGAAAGTGTTTTTATGCTTCATACTGGATTGTAAAAGCAAAGTTGCCGTGTGCTGAAAACAAGTTGTTCTTTGACAGTCTTGAATACTGAGTGCAGTTCAGTTAACAAAAATGCCTTTCTGGTGCTCATTGCAAACAAGCCAGAAAGTGTTTTTCGTTGCTCTTCTTGTCTGAATAAACAAATATGCAGTTTGCTGGAAATAAGCTGTACTCTGACAGTCGTTCTTATGGAGTGCAGTTCAGTTAATAAAACTCTTTCTGCCTTTCATTGCAAGCAAGTCCGAAAGTGTTTTTATGCTTCATACTGGATTGTAAAAGCAAAGTTGCCGTGTGCTGAAAACAAGTTGTTCTTTGACAGTCTTGAATACTGAGTGCAGTTCAGTTAACAAAAATGCCTTTCTGGTGCTCATTGCAAACAAGCCAGAAAGTGTTTTTCGTTGCTCTTCTTGTCTGAATAAACAAATATGCAGTTTGCTGGAAATAAGCTGTACTCTGACAGTCGTTCTTATGGAGTGCAGTTCAGTTAATAAAACTCTTTCTGCCTTTCATTGCAAGCAAGCCCGAAAGTGTTTTTATGCTTCATACTGGATTGTAAAAGCAAAGTTGCCGTGTGCTGAAAACAAGTTGTTCTTTGACAGTCTTGAATACTGAGTGCAGTTCAGTTAATAAAACTGTCTTTCTGGTGCTCATTGCAAACAAGCTAGAAATTGTTTTTCTGTGTTCCAATTGTTAGTATAAACAAATATGCAGTCTGCTGAAAGCAAGCTGTTCTTTGATAGTCTTTCTTATGGAGTGCAGTTCAGCTAATAAAACTCTTTCTGCATTTCATTGCAAGCAAGCCCGAAAGTGTTTTAATGCTTCATAATGGATTGTAAAAGCAAAGTTGCTGTGTGCTGAAAACAAGTTGTTCTTTGACAGTCTTGAATTCTGACTGCAGTTCAGCCAATAAAAATGTATTTCTGTCATTCATTGCAAACAAGCCAGAAAGTGTTTTTCGTTGCTCTTCTTGTCTGAATAAACAAATATGCAGTTTGCTGGAAATAAGCTGTACTCTGACAGTCGTTCTTATGGAGTGCAGTTCAGCTAATAAAACTCTTTCTGCCTTTCATTGCAAGCAAGCCCGAAAGTGTTTTTATGCTTCATACTGGATTGTAAAAGCAAAGTTGCCGTGTGCTGAAAACAAGTTGTTCTTTGACAGTCTTGAATACTGAGTGCAGTTCAGTTAACAAAAATGCCTTTCTGGTGCTCATTGCAAACAAGCCAGAAAGTGTTTTTCGTTGCTCTTCTTGTCTGAATAAACAAATATGCAGTTTGCTGGAAATAAGCTGTACTCTGACAGTCGTTCTTATGGAGTGCAGTTCAGTTAATAAAACTCTTTCTGCCTTTCATTGCAAGCAAGCCCGAAAGTGTTTTTATGCTTCATACTGGATTGTAAAAGCAAAGTTGCCGTGTGCTGAAAACAAGTTGTTCTTTGACAGTCTTGAATACTGAGTGCAGTTCAGTTAATAAAACTGTCTTTCTGGTGCTCATTGCAAACAAGCCAGAAAGTGTTTTTCGTTGCTCTTCTTGTCTGAATAAACAAATATGCAGTTTGCTGGAAATAAGCTGTACTCTGACAGTCGTTCTTATGGAGTGCAGTTCAGCTAATAAACCTCTTTCTGCCTTTCATTGCAAGCAAGCCCGAAAGTGTTTTTATGCTTCATACTGGATTGTAAAAGCAAAGTTGCCGTGTGCTGAAAACAAGTTGTTCTTTGACAGTCTTGAATACTGAGTGCAGTTCAGTTAATAAAACTGTCTTTCTGGTGCTCATTGCAAACAAGCTAGAAATTGTTTTTCTGTGTTCCAATTGTTAGTATAAACAAATATGCAGTCTGCTGAAAGCAAGCTGTTCTTTGATAGTCTTTCTTATGGAGTGCAGTTCAGCTAATAAAACTCTTTCTGCATTTCATTGCAAGCAAGCCCGAAAGTGTTTTTATGCTTTATAATGGATTGTAAAAGCAAAGTTGCTGTTTGCTGAAAACAAGTTGTTCTTTGACAGTCTTGAATTCTGAAAGCAGTTCAGCCAATAAAAATGTATTTCTGTCATTCATTGCAAACAAGCCAGAAAGTGTTTTTCTTTGCTCTTCTCGTCTGTATAAGCAAAGATGCAGTTTGCTGGAAATAAGCTGTACTCTGACAGTCGTTCTTATGGAGTGCAGTTCAGCTAATGAAACTCTATCTGCCTTTCATTGCAAGCAAGCCCGAAAGTGTTTTTATGCTTCATACTGGATTGTAAAAGCAAAGTTGCCGTGTGCTGAAAACAAGTTGTTCTTTGACAGTCTTGAATACTGAGTGCAGTTCAGTTAATAAAACTGTCTTTCTGGTGCTCATTGCAAACAAGCCAGAAAGTGTTTTTCGTTGCTCTTCTTGTCTGAATAAACAAATATGCAGTTTGCTGGAAATAAGCTGTACTCTGACAGTCGTTCTTATGGAGTGCAGTTCAGTTAATAAAACTCTTTCTGCCTTTCATTGCAAGCAAGCCCGAAAGTGTTTTTATGCTTCATACTGGATTGTAAAAGCAAAGTTGCCGTGTGCTGAAAACAAGTTGTTCTTTGACAGTTTTGAATACTGAGTGCAGTTCAGTTAATAAAACTGTCTTTCTGGTGCTCATTGCAAACAAGCCAGAAAGTGTTTTTCGTTGCTCTTCTTGTCTGAATAAACAAATATGCAGTTTGCTGGAAATAAGCTGTACTCTGACAGTCGTTCTTATGGAGTGCAGTTCAGTTAATAAAACTCTTTCTGCCTTTCATTGCAAGCAAGCCCGAAAGTGTTTTTATGCTTCATACTGGATTGTAAAAGCAAAGTTGCCGTGTGCTGAAAACAAGTTGTTCTTTGACAGTCTTGAATACTGAGTGCAGTTCAGTTAATAAAACTGTCTTTCTGGTGCTCATTGCAAACAAGCCAGAAAGTGTTTTTCGTTGCTCTTCTTGTCTGAATAAACAATTATGCAGTTTGCTGGAAATAAGCTGTACTCTGACAGTCGTCCTTATGGAGTGCAGTTCAGCTAATAAAACTCTTTCTGCCTTTCATTGCAAGCAAGCCCGAAAGTGTTTTTATGCTTCATACTGGATTGTAAAAGCAAAGTTGCCGTGTGCTGAAAACAAGTTGTTCTTTGACAGTCTTGAATACTGAGTGCAGTTCAGTTAATAAAACTGTCTTTCTGGTGCTCATTGCAAACAAGCTAGAAATTGTTTTTCTGTGTTCCAATTGTTAGTATAAACAAATATGCAGTCTGCTGAAAGCAAGCTGTTCTTTGATAGTCTTTCTTATGGAGTGCAGTTCAGCTAATAAAACTCTTTCTGCATTTCATTGCAAGCAAGCCCGAAAGTGTTTTAATGCTTCATAATGGATTGTAAAAGCAAAGTTGCTGTGTGCTGAAAACAAGTTGTTCTTTGACAGTCTTGAATTCTGACTGCAGTTCAGCCAATAAAAATGTATTTCTGTCATTCATTGCAAACAAGCCAGAAAGTGTTTTTCGTTGCTCTTCTTGTCTGAATAAACAAATATGCAGTTTGCTGGAAATAAGCTGTACTCTGACAGTCGTTCTTATGGAGTGCAGTTCAGCTAATAAAACTCTTTCTGCCTTTCATTGCAAGCAAGCCCGAAAGTGTTTTTATGCTTCATACTGGATTGTAAAAGCAAAGTTGCCGTGTGCTGAAAACAAGTTGTTCTTTGACAGTCTTGAATACTGAGTGCAGTTCAGTTAATAAAACTGTCTTTCTGGTGCTCATTGCAAACAAGCCAGAAAGTGTTTTTCGTTGCTCTTCTTGTCTGAATAAACAAATATGCAGTTTGCTGGAAATAAGCTGTACTCTGACAGTCGTTCTTATGGAGTGCAGTTCAGCTAATAAACCTCTTTCTGCCTTTCATTGCAAGCAAGCCCGAAAGTGTTTTTATGCTTCATACTGGATTGTAAAAGCAAAGTTGCCGTGTGCTGAAAACAAGTTGTTCTTTGACAGTCTTGAATACTGAGTGCAGTTCAGTTAATAAAACTGTCTTTCTGGTGCTCATTGCAAACAAGCTAGAAATTGTTTTTCTGTGTTCCAATTGTTAGTATAAACAAATATGCAGTCTGCTGAAAGCAAGCTGTTCTTTGATAGTCTTTCTTATGGAGTGCAGTTCAGCTAATAAAACTCTTTCTGCATTTCATTGCAAGCAAGCCCGAAAGTGTTTTTATGCTTTATAATGGATTGTAAAAGCAAAGTTGCTGTTTGCTGAAAACAAGTTGTTCTTTGACAGTCTTGAATTCTGAAAGCAGTTCAGCCAATAAAAATGTATTTCTGTCATTCATTGCAAACAAGCCAGAAAGTGTTTTTCTTTGCTCTTCTCGTCTGTATAAGCAAAGATGCAGTTTGCTGGAAATAAGCTGTACTCTGACAGTCGTTCTTATGGAGTGCAGTTCAGCTAATGAAACTCTATCTGCCTTTCATTGCAAGCAAGCCCGAAAGTGTTTTTATGCTTCATACTGGATTGTAAAAGCAAAGTTGCCGTGTGCTGAAAACAAGTTGTTCTTTGACAGTCTTGAATACTGAGTGCAGTTCAGTTAATAAAACTGTCTTTCTGGTGCTCATTGCAAACAAGCCAGAAAGTGTTTTTCGTTGCTCTTCTTGTCTGAATAAACAAATATGCAGTTTGCTGGAAATAAGCTGTACTCTGACAGTCGTTCTTATGGAGTGCAGTTCAGTTAATAAAACTCTTTCTGCCTTTCATTGCAAGCAAGCCCGAAAGTGTTTTTATGCTTCATACTGGATTGTAAAAGCAAAGTTGCCGTGTGCTGAAAACAAGTTGTTCTTTGACAGTTTTGAATACTGAGTGCAGTTCAGTTAATAAAACTGTCTTTCTGGTGCTCATTGCAAACAAGCCAGAAAGTGTTTTTCGTTGCTCTTCTTGTCTGAATAAACAAATATGCAGTTTGCTGGAAATAAGCTGTACTCTGACAGTCGTTCTTATGGAGTGCAGTTCAGTTAATAAAACTCTTTCTGCCTTTCATTGCAAGCAAGCCCGAAAGTGTTTTTATGCTTCATACTGGATTGTAAAAGCAAAGTTGCCGTGTGCTGAAAACAAGTTGTTCTTTGACAGTCTTGAATACTGAGTGCAGTTCAGTTAATAAAACTGTCTTTCTGGTGCTCATTGCAAACAAGCCAGAAAGTGTTTTTCGTTGCTCTTCTTGTCTGAATAAACAAATATGCAGTTTGCTGGAAATAAGCTGTACTCTGACAGTCGTTCTTATGGAGTGCAGTTCAGTTAATAAAACTCTTTCTGCCTTTCATTGCAAGCAAGCCCGAAAGTGTTTTTATGCTTCATACTGGATTGTAAAAGCAAAGTTGCTGTGTGCTGAAAACAAGTTGTTCTTTGACAGTCTTGAATACTGAGTGCAGTTCAGTTAATAAAACTGTCTTTCTGGTGCTCATTGCAAACAAGCTAGAAATTGTTTTTCTGTGTTCCAATTGTTAGTATAAACAAATATGCAGTCTGCTGAAAGCAAGCTGTTCTTTGATAGTCTTTCTTATGGAGTGCAGTTCAGCTAATAAAACTCTTTCTGCATTTCATTGCAAGCAAGCCCGAAAGTGTTTTAATGCTTCATAATGGATTGTAAAAGCAAAGTTGCTGTGTGCTGAAAACAAGTTGTTCTTTGACAGTCTTGAATTCTGACTGCAGTTCAGCCAATAAAAATGTATTTCTGTCATTCATTGCAAACAAGCCAGAAAGTGTTTTTCGTTGCTCTTCTTGTCTGAATAAACAAATATGCAGTTTGCTGGAAATAAGCTGTACTCTGACAGTCGTTCTTATGGAGTGCAGTTCAGCTAATAAAACTCTTTCTGCCTTTCATTGCAAGCAAGCCCGAAAGTGTTTTTATGCTTCATACTGGATTGTAAAAGCAAAGTTGCCGTGTGCTGAAAACAAGTTGTTCTTTGACAGTCTTGAATACTGAGTGCAGTTCAGTTAACAAAAATGCCTTTCTGGTGCTCATTGCAAACAAGCCAGAAAGTGTTTTTCGTTGCTCTTCTTGTCTGAATAAACAAATATGCAGTTTGCTGGAAATAAGCTGTACTCTGACAGTCGTTCTTATGGAGTGCAGTTCAGTTAATAAAACTCTTTCTGCCTTTCATTGCAAGCAAGCCCGAAAGTGTTTTTATGCTTCATACTGGATTGTAAAAGCAAAGTTGCCGTGTGCTGAAAACAAGTTGTTCTTTGACAGTCTTGAATACTGAGTGCAGTTCAGTTAATAAAACTGTCTTTCTGGTGCTCATTGCAAACAAGCCAGAAAGTGTTTTTCGTTGCTCTTCTTGTCTGAATAAACAAATATGCAGTTTGCTGGAAATAAGCTGTACTCTGACAGTCGTTCTTATGGAGTGCAGTTCAGCTAATAAAACTCTTTCTGCCTTTCATTGCAAGCAAGCCCGAAAGTGTTTTTATGCTTCATACTGGATTGTAAAAGCAAAGTTGCCGTGTGCTGAAAACAAGTTGTTCTTTGACAGTCTTTCAATACTGAGTGCAGTTCAGTTAATAAAACTGTCTTTCTGGTGCTCATTGCAAACAAGCTAGAAATTGTTTTTCTGTGTTCCAATTGTTAGTATAAACAAATATGCAGTCTGCTGAAAGCAAGCTGTTCTTTGATAGTCTTTCTTATGGAGTGCAGTTCAGCTAATAAAACTCTTTCTGCATTTCATTGCAAGCAAGCCCGAAAGTGTTTTTATGCTTTATAATGGATTGTAAAAGCAAAGTTGCTGTTTGCTGAAAACAAGTTGTTCTTTGACAGTCTTGAATTCTGAAAGCAGTTCAGCCAATAAAAATGTATTTCTGTCATTCATTGCAAACAAGCCAGAAAGTGTTTTTCTTTGCTCTTCTCGTCTGTATAAGCAAAGATGCAGTTTGCTGGAAATAAGCCGTACTCTGACAGTCGTTCTTATGGAGTGCAGTTCAGCTAATGAAACTCTTTCTGCCTTTCATTGCAAGCAAGCCCGAAAGTGTTTTTATGCTTCATACTGGATTGTAAAAGCAAAGTTGCCGTGTGCTGAAAACAAGTTGTTCTTTGACAGTCTTGAATACTGAGTGCAGTTCAGTTAATAAAACTGTCTTTCTGGTGCTCATTGCAAACAAGCCAGAAAGTGTTTTTCGTTGCTCTTCTTGTCTGAATAAACAAATATGCAGTTTGCTGGAAATAAGCTGTACTCTGACAGTCGTTCTTATGGAGTGCAGTTCAGTTAATAAAACTCTTTCTGCCTTTCATTGCAAGCAAGCCCGAAAGTGTTTTTATGCTTCATACTGGATTGTAAAAGCAAAGTTGCCGTGTGCTGAAAACAAGTTGTTCTTTGACAGTTTTGAATACTGAGTGCAGTTCAGTTAATAAAACTGTCTTTCTGGTGCTCATTGCAAACAAGCCAGAAAGTGTTTTTCGTTGCTCTTCTTGTCTGAATAAACAAATATGCAGTTTGCTGGAAATAAGCTGTACTCTGACAGTCGTTCTTATGGAGTGCAGTTCAGCTAATAAAACTCTTTCTGCCTTTCATTGCAAGCAAGCCCGAAAGTGTTTTTATGCTTCATACTGGATTGTAAAAGCAAAGTTGCCGTGTGCTGAAAACAAGTTGTTCTTTGACAGTCTTGAATACTGAGTGCAGTTCAGTTAATAAAACTGTCTTTCTGGTGCTCATTGCAAACAAGCCAGAAAGTGTTTTTCGTTGCTCTTCTTGTCTGAATAAACAAATATGCAGTTTGCTGGAAATAAGCTGTACTCTGACAGTCGTTCTTATGGAGTGCAGTTCAGTTAATAAAACTCTTTCTGCCTTTCATTGCAAGCAAGCCCGAAAGTGTTTTTATGCTTCATACTGGATTGTAAAAGCAAAGTTGCTGTGTGCTGAAAACAAGTTGTTCTTTGACAGTCTTGAATACTGAGTGCAGTTCAGTTAATAAAACTGTCTTTCTGGTGCTCATTGCAAACAAGCTAGAAATTGTTTTTCTGTGTTCCAATTGTTAGTATAAACAAATATGCAGTCTGCTGAAAGCAAGCTGTTCTTTGATAGTCTTTCTTATGGAGTGCAGTTCAGCTAATAAAACTCTTTCTGCATTTCATTGCAAGCAAGCCCGAAAGTGTTTTAATGCTTCATAATGGATTGTAAAAGCAAAGTTGCTGTGTGCTGAAAACAAGTTGTTCTTTGACAGTCTTGAATTCTGACTGCAGTTCAGCCAATAAAAATGTATTTCTGTCATTCATTGCAAACAAGCCAGAAAGTGTTTTTCGTTGCTCTTCTTGTCTGAATAAACAAATATGCAGTTTGCTGGAAATATGCTGTACTCTGACAGTCGTTCTTATGGAGTGCAGTTCAGCTAATAAAACTCTTTCTGCCTTTCATTGCAAGCAAGCCCGAAAGTGTTTTTATGCTTCATACTGGATTGTAAAAGCAAAGTTGCCGTGTGCTGAAAACAAGTTGTTCTTTGACAGTCTTGAATACTGAGTGCAGTTCAGTTAATAAAACTGTCTTTCTGGTGCTCATTGCAAACAAGCCAGAAAGTGTTTTTCGTTGCTCTTCTTGTCTGAATAAACAAATATGCAGTTTGCTGGAAATAAGCTGTACTCTGACAGTCGTTCTTATGGAGTGCAGTTCAGCTAATAAACCTCTTTCTGCCTTTCATTGCAAGCAAGCCCGAAAGTGTTTTTATGCTTCATACTGGATTGTAAAAGCAAAGTTGCCGTGTGCTGAAAACAAGTTGTTCTTTGACAGTCTTGAATACTGAGTGCAGTTCAGTTAATAAAACTGTCTTTCTGGTGCTCATTGCAAACAAGCTAGAAATTGTTTTTCTGTGTTCCAATTGTTAGTATAAACAAATATGCAGTCTGCTGAAAGCAAGCTGTTCTTTGATAGTCTTTCTTATGGAGTGCAGTTCAGCTAATAAAACTCTTTCTGCATTTCATTGCAAGCAAGCCCGAAAGTGTTTTTATGCTTTATAATGGATTGTAAAAGCAAAGTTGCTGTTTGCTGAAAACAAGTTGTTCTTTGACAGTCTTGAATTCTGAAAGCAGTTCAGCCAATAAAAATGTATTTCTGTCATTCATTGCAAACAAGCCAGAAAGTGTTTTTCTTTGCTCTTCTCGTCTGTATAAGCAAAGATGCAGTTTGCTGGAAATAAGCTGTACTCTGACAGTCGTTCTTATGGAGTGCAGTTCAGCTAATGAAACTCTATCTGCCTTTCATTGCAAGCAAGCCCGAAAGTGTTTTTATGCTTCATACTGGATTGTAAAAGCAAAGTTGCCGTGTGCTGAAAACAAGTTGTTCTTTGACAGTCTTGAATACTGAGTGCAGTTCAGTTAATAAAACTGTCTTTCTGGTGCTCATTGCAAACAAGCCAGAAAGTGTTTTTCGTTGCTCTTCTTGTCTGAATAAACAAATATGCAGTTTGCTGGAAATAAGCTGTACTCTGACAGTCGTTCTTATGGAGTGCAGTTCAGTTAATAAAACTCTTTCTGCCTTTCATTGCAAGCAAGCCCGAAAGTGTTTTTATGCTTCATACTGGATTGTAAAAGCAAAGTTGCCGTGTGCTGAAAACAAGTTGTTCTTTGACAGTTTTGAATACTGAGTGCAGTTCAGTTAATAAAACTGTCTTTCTGGTGCTCATTGCAAACAAGCCAGAAAGTGTTTTTCGTTGCTCTTCTTGTCTGAATAAACAAATATGCAGTTTGCTGGAAATAAGCTGTACTCTGACAGTCGTTCTTATGGAGTGCAGTTCAGTTAATAAAACTCTTTCTGCCTTTCATTGCAAGCAAGCCCGAAAGTGTTTTTATGCTTCATACTGGATTGTAAAAGCAAAGTTGCCGTGTGCTGAAAACAAGTTGTTCTTTGACAGTCTTGAATACTGAGTGCAGTTCAGTTAATAAAACTGTCTTTCTGGTGCTCATTGCAAACAAGCCAGAAAGTGTTTTTCGTTGCTCTTCTTGTCTGAATAAACAAATATGCAGTTTGCTGGAAATAAGCTGTACTCTGACAGTCGTTCTTATGGAGTGCAGTTCAGTTAATAAAACTCTTTCTGCCTTTCATTGCAAGCAAGCCCGAAAGTGTTTTTATGCTTCATACTGGATTGTAAAAGCAAAGTTGCTGTGTGCTGAAAACAAGTTGTTCTTTGACAGTCTTGAATACTGAGTGCAGTTCAGTTAATAAAACTGTCTTTCTGGTGCTCATTGCAAACAAGCTAGAAATTGTTTTTCTGTGTTCCAATTGTTAGTATAAACAAATATGCAGTCTGCTGAAAGCAAGCTGTTCTTTGATAGTCTTTCTTATGGAGTGCAGTTCAGCTAATAAAACTCTTTCTGCATTTCATTGCAAGCAAGCCCGAAAGTGTTTTAATGCTTCATAATGGATTGTAAAAGCAAAGTTGCTGTGTGCTGAAAACAAGTTGTTCTTTGACAGTCTTGAATTCTGACTGCAGTTCAGCCAATAAAAATGTATTTCTGTCATTCATTGCAAACAAGCCAGAAAGTGTTTTTCGTTGCTCTTCTTGTCTGAATAAACAAATATGCAGTTTGCTGGAAATAAGCTGTACTCTGACAGTCGTTCTTATGGAGTGCAGTTCAGCTAATAAAACTCTTTCTGCCTTTCATTGCAAGCAAGCCCGAAAGTGTTTTTATGCTTCATACTGGATTGTAAAAGCAAAGTTGCCGTGTGCTGAAAACAAGTTGTTCTTTGACAGTCTTGAATACTGAGTGCAGTTCAGTTAACAAAAATGCCTTTCTGGTGCTCATTGCAAACAAGCCAGAAAGTGTTTTTCGTTGCTCTTCTTGTCTGAATAAACAAATATGCAGTTTGCTGGAAATAAGCTGTACTCTGACAGTCGTTCTTATGGAGTGCAGTTCAGTTAATAAAACTCTTTCTGCCTTTCATTGCAAGCAAGCCCGAAAGTGTTTTTATGCTTCATACTGGATTGTAAAAGCAAAGTTGCCGTGTGCTGAAAACAAGTTGTTCTTTGACAGTCTTGAATACTGAGTGCAGTTCAGTTAATAAAACTGTCTTTCTGGTGCTCATTGCAAACAAGCCAGAAAGTGTTTTTCGTTGCTCTTCTTGTCTGAATAAACAAATATGCAGTTTGCTGGAAATAAGCTGTACTCTGACAGTCGTTCTTATGGAGTGCAGTTCAGCTAATAAAACTCTTTCTGCCTTTCATTGCAAGCAAGCCCGAAAGTGTTTTTATGCTTCATACTGGATTGTAAAAGCAAAGTTGCCGTGTGCTGAAAACAAGTTGTTCTTTGACAGTCTTTCAATACTGAGTGCAGTTCAGTTAATAAAACTGTCTTTCTGGTGCTCATTGCAAACAAGCTAGAAATTGTTTTTCTGTGTTCCAATTGTTAGTATAAACAAATATGCAGTCTGCTGAAAGCAAGCTGTTCTTTGATAGTCTTTCTTATGGAGTGCAGTTCAGCTAATAAAACTCTTTCTGCATTTCATTGCAAGCAAGCCCGAAAGTGTTTTTATGCTTTATAATGGATTGTAAAAGCAAAGTTGCTGTTTGCTGAAAACAAGTTGTTCTTTGACAGTCTTGAATTCTGAAAGCAGTTCAGCCAATAAAAATGTATTTCTGTCATTCATTGCAAACAAGCCAGAAAGTGTTTTTCTTTGCTCTTCTCGTCTGTATAAGCAAAGATGCAGTTTGCTGGAAATAAGCCGTACTCTGACAGTCGTTCTTATGGAGTGCAGTTCAGCTAATGAAACTCTTTCTGCCTTTCATTGCAAGCAAGCCCGAAAGTGTTTTTATGCTTCATACTGGATTGTAAAAGCAAAGTTGCCGTGTGCTGAAAACAAGTTGTTCTTTGACAGTCTTGAATACTGAGTGCAGTTCAGTTAATAAAACTGTCTTTCTGGTGCTCATTGCAAACAAGCCAGAAAGTGTTTTTCGTTGCTCTTCTTGTCTGAATAAACAAATATGCAGTTTGCTGGAAATAAGCTGTACTCTGACAGTCGTTCTTATGGAGTGCAGTTCAGTTAATAAAACTCTTTCTGCCTTTCATTGCAAGCAAGCCCGAAAGTGTTTTTATGCTTCATACTGGATTGTAAAAGCAAAGTTGCCGTGTGCTGAAAACAAGTTGTTCTTTGACAGTTTTGAATACTGAGTGCAGTTCAGTTAATAAAACTGTCTTTCTGGTGCTCATTGCAAACAAGCCAGAAAGTGTTTTTCGTTGCTCTTCTTGTCTGAATAAACAAATATGCAGTTTGCTGGAAATAAGCTGTACTCTGACAGTCGTTCTTATGGAGTGCAGTTCAGCTAATAAAACTCTTTCTGCCTTTCATTGCAAGCAAGCCCGAAAGTGTTTTTATGCTTCATACTGGATTGTAAAAGCAAAGTTGCCGTGTGCTGAAAACAAGTTGTTCTTTGACAGTCTTGAATACTGAGTGCAGTTCAGTTAATAAAACTGTCTTTCTGGTGCTCATTGCAAACAAGCCAGAAAGTGTTTTTCGTTGCTCTTCTTGTCTGAATAAACAAATATGCAGTTTGCTGGAAATAAGCTGTACTCTGACAGTCGTTCTTATGGAGTGCAGTTCAGTTAATAAAACTCTTTCTGCCTTTCATTGCAAGCAAGCCCGAAAGTGTTTTTATGCTTCATACTGGATTGTAAAAGCAAAGTTGCTGTGTGCTGAAAACAAGTTGTTCTTTGACAGTCTTGAATACTGAGTGCAGTTCAGTTAATAAAACTGTCTTTCTGGTGCTCATTGCAAACAAGCTAGAAATTGTTTTTCTGTGTTCCAATTGTTAGTATAAACAAATATGCAGTCTGCTGAAAGCAAGCTGTTCTTTGATAGTCTTTCTTATGGAGTGCAGTTCAGCTAATAAAACTCTTTCTGCATTTCATTGCAAGCAAGCCCGAAAGTGTTTTAATGCTTCATAATGGATTGTAAAAGCAAAGTTGCTGTGTGCTGAAAACAAGTTGTTCTTTGACAGTCTTGAATTCTGACTGCAGTTCAGCCAATAAAAATGTATTTCTGTCATTCATTGCAAACAAGCCAGAAAGTGTTTTTCGTTGCTCTTCTTGTCTGAATAAACAAATATGCAGTTTGCTGGAAATATGCTGTACTCTGACAGTCGTTCTTATGGAGTGCAGTTCAGCTAATAAAACTCTTTCTGCCTTTCATTGCAAGCAAGCCCGAAAGTGTTTTTATGCTTCATACTGGATTGTAAAAGCAAAGTTGCCGTGTGCTGAAAACAAGTTGTTCTTTGACAGTCTTGAATACTGAGTGCAGTTCAGTTAACAAAAATGCCTTTCTGGTGCTCATTGCAAACAAGCCAGAAAGTGTTTTTCGTTGCTCTTCTTGTCTGAATAAACAAATATGCAGTTTGCTGGAAATAAGCTGTACTCTGACAGTCGTTCTTATGGAGTGCAGTTCAGTTAATAAAACTCTTTCTGCCTTTCATTGCAAGCAAGCCCGAAAGTGTTTTTATGCTTCATACTGGATTGTAAAAGCAAAGTTACCGTGTGCTGAAAACAAGTTGTTCTTTGACAGTCTTGAATACTGAGTGCAGTTCAGTTAATAAAACTGTCTTTCTGGTGCTCATTGCAAACAAGCCAGAAAGTGTTTTTCGTTGCTCTTCTTGTCTGAATAAACAAATATGCAGTTTGCTGGAAATAAGCTGTACTCTGACAGTCGTTCTTATGGAGTGCAGTTCAGCTAATAAACCTCTTTCTGCCTTTCATTGCAAGCAAGCCCGAAAGTGTTTTTATGCTTCATACTGGATTGTAAAAGCAAAGTTGCCGTGTGCTGAAAACAAGTTGTTCTTTGACAGTCTTGAATACTGAGTGCAGTTCAGTTAATAAAACTGTCTTTCTGGTGCTCATTGCAAACAAGCTAGAAATTGTTTTTCTGTGTTCCAATTGTTAGTATAAACAAATATGCAGTCTGCTGAAAGCAAGCTGTTCTTTGATAGTCTTTCTTATGGAGTGCAGTTCAGCTAATAAAACTCTTTCTGCATTTCATTGCAAGCAAGCCCGAAAGTGTTTTTATGCTTTATAATGGATTGTAAAAGCAAAGTTGCTGTTTGCTGAAAACAAGTTGTTCTTTGACAGTCTTGAATTCTGAAAGCAGTTCAGCCAATAAAAATGTATTTCTGTCATTCATTGCAAACAAGCCAGAAAGTGTTTTTCTTTGCTCTTCTCGTCTGTATAAGCAAAGATGCAGTTTGCTGGAAATAAGCTGTACTCTGACAGTCGTTCTTATGGAGTGCAGTTCAGCTAATGAAACTCTATCTGCCTTTCATTGCAAGCAAGCCCGAAAGTGTTTTTATGCTTCATACTGGATTGTAAAAGCAAAGTTGCCGTGTGCTGAAAACAAGTTGTTCTTTGACAGTCTTGAATACTGAGTGCAGTTCAGTTAATAAAACTGTCTTTCTGGTGCTCATTGCAAACAAGCCAGAAAGTGTTTTTCGTTGCTCTTCTTGTCTGAATAAACAAATATGCAGTTTGCTGGAAATAAGCTGTACTCTGACAGTCGTTCTTATGGAGTGCAGTTCAGTTAATAAAACTCTTTCTGCCTTTCATTGCAAGCAAGCCCGAAAGTGTTTTTATGCTTCATACTGGATTGTAAAAGCAAAGTTGCCGTGTGCTGAAAACAAGTTGTTCTTTGACAGTTTTGAATACTGAGTGCAGTTCAGTTAATAAAACTGTCTTTCTGGTGCTCATTGCAAACAAGCCAGAAAGTGTTTTTCGTTGCTCTTCTTGTCTGAATAAACAAATATGCAGTTTGCTGGAAATAAGCTGTACTCTGACAGTCGTTCTTATGGAGTGCAGTTCAGTTAATAAAACTCTTTCTGCCTTTCATTGCAAGCAAGCCCGAAAGTGTTTTTATGCTTCATACTGGATTGTAAAAGCAAAGTTGCCGTGTGCTGAAAACAAGTTGTTCTTTGACAGTCTTGAATACTGAGTGCAGTTCAGTTAATAAAACTGTCTTTCTGGTGCTCATTGCAAACAAGCCAGAAAGTGTTTTTCGTTGCTCTTCTTGTCTGAATAAACAATTATGCAGTTTGCTGGAAATAAGCTGTACTCTGACAGTCGTCCTTATGGAGTGCAGTTCAGCTAATAAAACTCTTTCTGCCTTTCATTGCAAGCAAGCCCGAAAGTGTTTTTATGCTTCATACTGGATTGTAAAAGCAAAGTTGCCGTGTGCTGAAAACAAGTTGTTCTTTGACAGTCTTGAATACTGAGTGCAGTTCAGTTAATAAAACTGTCTTTCTGGTGCTCATTGCAAACAAGCTAGAAATTGTTTTTCTGTGTTCCAATTGTTAGTATAAACAAATATGCAGTCTGCTGAAAGCAAGCTGTTCTTTGATAGTCTTTCTTATGGAGTGCAGTTCAGCTAATAAAACTCTTTCTGCATTTCATTGCAAGCAAGCCCGAAAGTGTTTTAATGCTTCATAATGGATTGTAAAAGCAAAGTTGCTGTGTGCTGAAAACAAGTTGTTCTTTGACAGTCTTGAATTCTGACTGCAGTTCAGCCAATAAAAATGTATTTCTGTCATTCATTGCAAACAAGCCAGAAAGTGTTTTTCGTTGCTCTTCTTGTCTGAATAAACAAATATGCAGTTTGCTGGAAATAAGCTGTACTCTGACAGTCGTTCTTATGGAGTGCAGTTCAGCTAATAAAACTCTTTCTGCCTTTCATTGCAAGCAAGCCCGAAAGTGTTTTTATGCTTCATACTGGATTGTAAAAGCAAAGTTGCCGTGTGCTGAAAACAAGTTGTTCTTTGACAGTCTTGAATACTGAGTGCAGTTCAGTTAATAAAACTGTCTTTCTGGTGCTCATTGCAAACAAGCCAGAAAGTGTTTTTCGTTGCTCTTCTTGTCTGAATAAACAAATATGCAGTTTGCTGGAAATAAGCTGTACTCTGACAGTCGTTCTTATGGAGTGCAGTTCAGTTAATAAAACTCTTTCTGCATTTCATTGCAAGCAAGCCCGAAAGTGTTTTTATGCTTCATACTGGATTGTAAAAGCAAAGTTGCCGTGTGCTGAAAACAAGTTGTTCTTTGACAGTCTTGAATACTGAGTGCAGTTCAGTTAATAAAACTGTCTTTCTGGTGCTCATTGCAAACAAGCTAGAAATTGTTTTTCTGTGTTCCAATTGTTAGTATAAACAAATATGCAGTCTGCTGAAAGCAAGCTGTTCTTTGATAGTCTTTCTTATGGAGTGCAGTTCAGCTAATAAAACTCTTTCTGCATTTCATTGCAAGCAAGCCCGAAAGTGTTTTTATGCTTTATAATGGATTGTAAAAGCAAAGTTGCTGTTTGCTGAAAACAAGTTGTTCTTTGACAGTCTTGAATTCTGAAAGCAGTTCAGCCAATAAAAATGTATTTCTGTCATTCATTGCAAACAAGCCAGAAAGTGTTTTTCTTTGCTCTTCTCGTCTGTATAAGCAAAGATGCAGTTTGCTGGAAATAAGCTGTACTCTGACAGTCGTTCTTATGGAGTGCAGTTCAGCTAATGAAACTCTATCTGCCTTTCATTGCAAGCAAGCCCGAAAGTGTTTTTATGCTTCATACTGGATTGTAAAAGCAAAGTTGCCGTGTGCTGAAAACAAGTTGTTCTTTGACAGTCTTGAATACTGAGTGCAGTTCAGTTAATAAAACTGTCTTTCTGGTGCTCATTGCAAACAAGCCAGAAAGTGTTTTTCGTTGCTCTTCTTGTCTGAATAAACAAATATGCAGTTTGCTGGAAATAAGCTGTACTCTGACAGTCGTTCTTATGGAGTGCAGTTCAGTTAATAAAACTCTTTCTGCCTTTCATTGCAAGCAAGCCCGAAAGTGTTTTTATGCTTCATACTGGATTGTAAAAGCAAAGTTGCCGTGTGCTGAAAACAAGTTGTTCTTTGACAGTTTTGAATACTGAGTGCAGTTCAGTTAATAAAACTGTCTTTCTGGTGCTCATTGCAAACAAGCCAGAAAGTGTTTTTCGTTGCTCTTCTTGTCTGAATAAACAAATATGCAGTTTGCTGGAAATAAGCTGTACTCTGACAGTCGTTCTTATGGAGTGCAGTTCAGTTAATAAAACTCTTTCTGCCTTTCATTGCAAGCAAGCCCGAAAGTGTTTTTATGCTTCATACTGGATTGTAAAAGCAAAGTTGCCGTGTGCTGAAAACAAGTTGTTCTTTGACAGTCTTGAATACTGAGTGCAGTTCAGTTAATAAAACTGTCTTTCTGGTGCTCATTGCAAACAAGCCAGAAAGTGTTTTTCGTTGCTCTTCTTGTCTGAATAAACAATTATGCAGTTTGCTGGAAATAAGCTGTACTCTGACAGTCGTCCTTATGGAGTGCAGTTCAGCTAATAAAACTCTTTCTGCCTTTCATTGCAAGCAAGCCCGAAAGTGTTTTTATGCTTCATACTGGATTGTAAAAGCAAAGTTGCCGTGTGCTGAAAACAAGTTGTTCTTTGACAGTCTTGAATACTGAGTGCAGTTCAGTTAATAAAACTGTCTTTCTGGTGCTCATTGCAAACAAGCTAGAAATTGTTTTTCTGTGTTCCAATTGTTAGTATAAACAAATATGCAGTCTGCTGAAAGCAAGCTGTTCTTTGATAGTCTTTCTTATGGAGTGCAGTTCAGCTAATAAAACTCTTTCTGCATTTCATTGCAAGCAAGCCCGAAAGTGTTTTAATGCTTCATAGTGGATTGTAAAAGCAAAGTTGCTGTGTGCTGAAAACAAGTTGTTCTTTGACAGTCTTGAATTCTGACTGCAGTTCAGCCAATAAAAATGTATTTCTGTCATTCATTGCAAACAAGCCAGAAAGTGTTTTTCGTTGCTCTTCTTGTCTGAATAAACAAATATGCAGTTTGCTGGAAATAAGCTGTACTCTGACAGTCGTTCTTATGGAGTGCAGTTCAGCTAATAAAACTCTTTCTGCCTTTCATTGCAAGCAAGCCCGAAAGTGTTTTTATGCTTCATACTGGATTGTAAAAGCAAAGTTGCCGTGTGCTGAAAACAAGTTGTTCTTTGACAGTCTTGAATACTGAGTGCAGTTCAGTTAACAAAAATGCCTTTCTGGTGCTCATTGCAAACAAGCCAGAAAGTGTTTTTCGTTGCTCTTCTTGTCTGAATAAACAAATATGCAGTTTGCTGGAAATAAGCTGTACTCTGACAGTCGTTCTTATGGAGTGCAGTTCAGTTAATAAAACTCTTTCTGCCTTTCATTGCAAGCAAGCCCGAAAGTGTTTTTATGCTTCATACTGGATTGTAAAAGCAAAGTTGCCGTGTGCTGAAAACAAGTTGTTCTTTGACAGTCTTGAATACTGAGTGCAGTTCAGTTAATAAAACTGTCTTTCTGGTGCTCATTGCAAACAAGCCAGAAAGTGTTTTTCGTTGCTCTTCTTGTCTGAATAAACAAATATGCAGTTTGCTGGAAATAAGCTGTACTCTGACAGTCGTTCTTATGGAGTGCAGTTCAGCTAATAAACCTCTTTCTGCCTTTCATTGCAAGCAAGCCCGAAAGTGTTTTTATGCTTCATACTGGATTGTAAAAGCAAAGTTGCCGTGTGCTGAAAACAAGTTGTTCTTTGACAGTCTTGAATACTGAGTGCAGTTCAGTTAATAAAACTGTCTTTCTGGTGCTCATTGCAAACAAGCTAGAAATTGTTTTTCTGTGTTCCAATTGTTAGTATAAACAAATATGCAGTCTGCTGAAAGCAAGCTGTTCTTTGATAGTCTTTCTTATGGAGTGCAGTTCAGCTAATAAAACTCTTTCTGCATTTCATTGCAAGCAAGCCCGAAAGTGTTTTTATGCTTTATAATGGATTGTAAAAGCAAAGTTGCAGTTTGCTGAAAACAAGTTGTTCTTTGACAGTCTTGAATTCTGACTGCAGTTCAGCCAATAAAAATGTATTTCTGTCATTCATTGCAAACAAGCCAGAAAGTGTTTTTCGTTGCTCTTCTTGTCTGAATAAACAAATATGCAGTTTGCTGGAAATAAGCTGTACTCTGACAGTCGTTCTTATGGAGTGCAGTTCAGTTAATAAAACTCTTTCTGCCTTTCATTGCAAGCAAGCCCGAAAGTGTTTTTATGCTTCATACTGGATTGTAAAAGCAAAGTTGCCGTGTGCTGAAAACAAGTTGTTCTTTGACAGTTTTGAATACTGAGTGCAGTTCAGTTAATAAAACTGTCTTTCTGGTGCTCATTGCAAACAAGCCAGAAAGTGTTTTTCGTTGCTCTTCTTGTCTGAATAAACAAATATGCAGTTTGCTGGAAATAAGCTGTACTCTGACAGTCGTTCTTATGGAGTGCAGTTCAGTTAATAAAACTCTTTCTGCCTTTCATTGCAAGCAAGCCCGAAAGTGTTTTTATGCTTCATACTGGATTGTAAAAGCAAAGTTGCCGTGTGCTGAAAACAAGTTGTTCTTTGACAGTCTTGAATACTGAGTGCAGTTCAGTTAACAAAAATGCCTTTCTGGTGCTCATTGCAAACAAGCCAGAAAGTGTTTTTCGTTGCTCTTCTTGTCTGAATAAACAAATATGCAGTTTGCTGGAAATAAGCTGTACTCTGACAGTCGTTCTTATGGAGTGCAGTTCAGTTAATAAAACTCTTTCTGCATTTCATTGCAAGCAAGCCCGAAAGTGTTTTTATGCTTCATACTGGATTGTAAAAGCAAAGTTGCCGTGTGCTGAAAACAAGTTGTTCTTTGACAGTCTTGAATACTGAGTGCAGTTCAGTTAATAAAACTGTCTTTCTGGTGCTCATTGCAAACAAGCCAGAAAGTGTTTTTCGTTGCTCTTCTTGTCTGAATAAACAAATATGCAGTTTGCTGGAAATAAGCTGTACTCTGACAGTCGTTCTTATGGAGTGCAGTTCAGTTAATAAAACTCTTTCTGCCTTTCATTGCAAGCAAGCCCGAAAGTGTTTTTATGCTTCATACTGGATTGTAAAAGCAAAGTTGCCGTGTGCTGAAAACAAGTTGTTCTTTGACAGTCTTGAATACTGAGTGCAGTTCAGTTAATAAAACTGTCTTTCTGGTGCTCATTGCAAACAAGCCAGAAAGTGTTTTTCGTTGCTCTTCTTGTCTGAATAAACAAATATGCAGTTTGCTGGAAATAAGCTGTACTCTGACAGTCGTTCTTATGGAGTGCAGTTCAGTTAATAAAACTCTTTCTGCCTTTCATTGCAAGCAAGCCCGAAAGTGTTTTTATGCTTCATACTGGATTGTAAAAGCAAAGTTGCCGTGTGCTGAAAACAAGTTGTTCTTTGACAGTCTTGAATACTGAGTGCAGTTCAGTTAATAAAACTGTCTTTCTGGTGCTCATTGCAAACAAGCCAGAAAGTGTTTTTCGTTGCTCTCCTTGTCTGAATAAACAAATATGCAGTTTGCTGGAAATAAGCTGTACTCTGACAGTCGTTCTTATGGAGTGCAGTTCAGCTAATAAAACTCTTTCTGCCTTTCATTGCAAGCAAGCCCGAAAGTGTTTTTATGCTTCATACTGGATTGTAAAAGCAAAGTTGCCGTGTGCTGAAAACAAGTTGTTCTTTGACAGTCTTGAATACTGAGTGCAGTTCAGTTAATAAAACTGTCTTTCTGGTGCTCATTGCAAACAAGCTAGAAATTGTTTTTCCGTGTTCCAATTGTTAGTATAAACAAATATGCAGTCTGCTGAAAGCAAGCTGTTCTTTGATAGTCTTTCTTATGGAGTGCAGTTCAGCTAATAAAACTCTTTCTGCATTTCATTGCAAGCAAGCCCGAAAGTGTTTTTATGCTTTATAATGGATTGTAAAAGCAAAGTTGCAGTTTGCTGAAAACAAGTTGTTCTTTGACAGTCTTGAATTCTGACTGCAGTTCAGCCAATAAAAATGTATTTCTGTCATTCATTGCAAACAAGCCAGAAAGTGTTTTTCGTTGCTCTTCTTGTCTGAATAAACAAATATGCAGTTTGCTGGAAATAAGCTGTACTCTGACAGTCGTTCTTATGGAGTGCAGTTCAGTTAATAAAACTCTTTCTGCCTTTCATTGCAAGCAAGCCCGAAAGTGTTTTTATGCTTCATACTGGATTGTAAAAGCAAAGTTGCCGTGTGCTGAAAACAAGTTGTTCTTTGACAGTTTTGAATACTGAGTGCAGTTCAGTTAATAAAACTGTCTTTCTGGTGCTCATTGCAAACAAGCCAGAAAGTGTTTTTCGTTGCTCTTCTTGTCTGAATAAACAAATATGCAGTTTGCTGGAAATAAGCTGTACTCTGACAGACGTTCTTATGGAGTGAAGTTCAGCTAATAAAACTCTTTCTGCCTTTCATTGCAAGCAAGCCCGAAAGTGTTTTTATGCTTCATACTGGATTGTAAAAGCAAAGTTGCCGTGTGCTGAAAACAAGTTGTTCTTTGACAGTCTTGAATACTGAGTGCAGTTCAGTTAATAAAACTGTCTTTCTGGTGCTCATTGCAAACAAGCCAGAAAGTGTTTTTCGTTGCTCTCCTTGTCTGAATAAACAAATATGCAGTTTGCTGGAAATAAGCTGTACTCTGACAGTCGTTCTTATGGAGTGCAGTTCAGCTAATAAAACTCTTTCTGCCTTTCATTGCAAGCAAGCCCGAAAGTGTTTTTATGCTTCATACTGGATTGTAAAAGCAAAGTTGCCGTGTGCTGAAAACAAGTTGTTCTTTGACAGTCTTGAATACTGAGTGCAGTTCAGTTAATAAAACTGTCTTTCTGGTGCTCATTGCAAACAAGCCAGAAAGTGTTTTTCGTTGCTCTTCTTGTCTGAATAAACAAATATGCAGTTTGATGGAAATAAGCTGTACTCTGACAGTCGTTCTTATGGAGTGCAGTTCAGTTAATAAAACTCTTTCTGCCTTTCATTGCAAGCAAGCCCGAAAGTGTTTTTATGCTTCATACTGGATTGTAAAAGCAAAGTTGCCGTGTGCTGAAAACAAGTTGTTCTTTGACAGTCTTGAATTCTGACTGCAGTTCAGCCAATAAAAATGTATTTCTGTCATTCATTGCAAACAAGCCAGAAAGTGTTTTTCGTTGCTCTTCTTGTCTGAATAAACAAATATGCAGTTTGCTGGAAATAAGCTGTACTCTGACAGTCGTTCTTATGGAGTGCAGTTCAGCTAATAAAACTCTTTCTGCCTTTCATTGCAAGCAAGCCCGAAAGTGTTTTTATGCTTCATACTGGATTGTAAAAGCAAAGTTGCCGTGTGCTGAAAACAAGTTGTTCTTTGACAGTCTTGAATACTGAGTGCAGTTCAGTTAATAAAACTGTCTTTCTGGTGCTCATTGCAAACAAGCCAGAAAGTGTTTTTCGTTGCTCTCCTTGTCTGAATAAACAAATATGCAGTTTGCTGGAAATAAGCTGTACTCTGACAGTCGTTCTTATGGAGTGCAGTTCAGCTAATAAAACTCTTTCTGCCTTTCATTGCAAGCAAGCCCGAAAGTGTTTTTATGCTTCATACTGGATTGTAAAAGCAAAGTTGCCGTGTGCTGAAAACAAGTTGTTCTTTGACAGTCTTGAATACTGAGTGCAGTTCAGTTAATAAAACTGTCTTTCTGGTGCTCATTGCAAACAAGCTAGAAATTGTTTTTCTGTGTTCCAATTGTTAGTATAAACAAATATGCAGTCTGCTGAAAGCAAGCTGTTCTTTGATAGTCTTTCTTATGGAGTGCAGTTCAGCTAATAAAACTCTTTCTGCATTTCATTGCAAGCAAGCCCGAAAGTGTTTTTATGCTTTATAATGGATTGTGAAAGCAAAGTTGCAGTTTGCTGAAAACAAGTTGTTCTTTGACAGTCTTAAATTCTGACTGCAGTTCAGCCAATAAAAATGTATTTCTGTCATTCATTGCAAACAAGCCAGAAAGTGTTTTTTGTTGCTCTTCTTGTCTGAATAAACAAATATGCAGTTTGCTGGAAATAAGCTGTACTCTGACAGTCGTTCTTATGGAGTGCAGTTCAGCTAATAAAACTCTTTCTGCATTTCATTGCAAGCAAGCCCGAAAGTGTTTTAATGCTTCATAATGGATTGTAAAAGCAAAGTTGCTGTGTGCTGAAAACAAGTTGTTCTTTGACAGTCTTGAATTCTGACTGCAGTTCAGCCAATAAAAATGTATTTCTGTCATTCATTGCAAACAAGCCAGAAAGTGTTTTCCGTTGCTCTTCTTGTCTGAATAAACAAATATGCAGTTTGCTGGAAATAAGCTGTACTCTGACAGTCGTTCTTATGGAGTGCAGTTCAGCTAATAAAACTCTTTCTGCCTTTCATTGCAAGCAAGCCCGAAAGTGTTTTTATGCTTCATACTGGATTGTAAAAGCAAAGTTGCCGTGTGCTGAAAACAAGTTGTTCTTTGACAGTCTTGAATACCGAGTGCAGTTCAGTTAACAAAAATGCCTTTCTGGTGCTCATTGCAAACAAGCCAGAAAGTGTTTTTCGTTGCTCTTCTTGTCTGAATAAACAAATATGCAGTTTGCTGGAAATAAGCTGTACTCTGACAGTCGTTCTTATGGAGTGCAGTTCAGTTAATAAAACTCTTTCTGCATTTCATTGCAAGCAAGCCCGAAAGTGTTTTTATGCTTCATACTGGATTGTAAAAGCAAAGTTGCCGTGTGCTGAAAACAAGTTGTTCTTTGACAGTCTTGAATACTGAGTGCAGTTCAGTTAATAAAACTGTCTTTCTGGTGCTCATTGCAAACAAGCCAGAAAGTGTTTTTCGTTGCTCTCCTTGTCTGAATAAACAAATATGCAGTTTGCTGGAAATAAGCTGTACTCTGACAGTCGTTCTTATGGAGTGCAGTTCAGCTAATAAAACTCTTTCTGCCTTTCATTGCAAGCAAGCCCGAAAGTGTTTTTATGCTTCATACTGGATTGTAAAAGCAAAGTTGCCGTGTGCTGAAAACAAGTTGTTCTTTGACAGTCTTGAATACTGAGTGCAGTTCAGTTAATAAAACTGTCTTTCTGGTGCTCATTGCAAACAAGCTAGAAATTGTTTTTCTGTGTTCCAATTGTTAGTATAAACAAATATGCAGTCTGCTGAAAGCAAGCTGTTCTTTGATAGTCTTTCTTATGGAGTGCAGTTCAGCTAATAAAACTCTTTCTGCATTTCATTGCAAGCGAGCCCGAAAGTGTTTTTATGCTTTATAATGGATTGTAAAAGCAAAGTTGCAGTTTGCTGAAAACAAGTTGTTCTTTGACAGTCTTGAATTCTGACTGCAGTTCAGCCAATAAAAATGTATTTCTGTCATTCATTGCAAACAAGCCAGAAAGTGTTTTTCGTTGCTCTTCTTGTCTGAATAAACAAATATGCAGTTTGCTGGAAATAAGCTGTACTCTGACAGTCGTTCTTATGGAGTGCAGTTCAGTTAATAAAACTCTTTCTGCCTTTCATTGCAAGCAAGCCCGAAAGTGTTTTTATGCTTCATACTGGATTGTAAAAGCAAAGTTGCCGTGTGCTGAAAACAAGTTGTTCTTTGACAGTTTTGAATACTGAGTGCAGTTCAGTTAATAAAACTGTCTTTCTGGTGCTCATTGCAAACAAGCCAGAAAGTGTTTTTCGTTGCTCTTCTTGTCTGAATAAACAAATATGCAGTTTGCTGGAAATAAGCTGTACTCTGACAGACGTTCTTATGGAGTGAAGTTCAGCTAATAAAACTCTTTCTGCCTTTCATTGCAAGCAAGCCCGAAAGTGTTTTTATGCTTCATACTGGATTGTAAAAGCAAAGTTGCCGTGTGCTGAAAACAAGTTGTTCTTTGACAGTCTTGAATACTGAGTGCAGTTCAGTTAATAAAACTGTCTTTCTGGTGCTCATTGCAAACAAGCCAGAAAGTGTTTTTCGTTGCTCTCCTTGTCTGAATAAACAAATATGCAGTTTGCTGGAAATAAGCTGTACTCTGACAGTCGTTCTTATGGAGTGCAGTTCAGCTAATAAAACTCTTTCTGCCTTTCATTGCAAGCAAGCCCGAAAGTGTTTTTATGCTTCATACTGGATTGTAAAAGCAAAGTTGCCGTGTGCTGAAAACAAGTTGTTCTTTGACAGTCTTGAATACTGAGTGCAGTTCAGTTAATAAAACTGTCTTTCTGGTGCTCATTGCAAACAAGCCAGAAAGTGTTTTTCGTTGCTCTTCTTGTCTGAATAAACAATTATGCAGTTTGCTGGAAATAAGCTGTACTCTGACAGTCGTCCTTATGGAGTGCAGTTCAGCTAATAAAACTCTTTCTGCCTTTCATTGCAAGCAAGCCCGAAAGTGTTTTAATGCTTCATAATGGATTGTAAAAGCAAAGTTGCTGTGTGCTGAAAACAAGTTGTTCTTTGACAGTCTTGAATTCTGACTGCAGTTCAGCCAATAAAAATGTATTTCTGTCTTTCATTGCAAACAAGCCAGAAAGTGTTTTTCGTTGCTCTTCTTGTCTGAATAAACAAATATGCAGTTTGCTGGAAATAAGCTGTACTCTGACAGTCGTTCTTATGGAGTGCAGTTCAGCTAATAAAACTCTTTCTGCCTTTCATTGCAAGCAAGCCCGAAAGTGTTTTTATGCTTCATACTGGATTGTAAAAGCAAAGTTGCCGTGTGCTGAAAACAAGTTGTTCTTTGACAGTCTTGAATACTGAGTGCAGTTCAGTTAATAAAACTGTCTTTCTGGTGCTCATTGCAAACAAGCCAGAAAGTGTTTTTCGTTGCTCTCCTTGTCTGAATAAACAAATATGCAGTTTGCTGGAAATAAGCTGTACTCTGACAGTCGTTCTTATGGAGTGCAGTTCAGCTAATAAAACTCTTTCTGCCTTTCATTGCAAGCAAGCCCGAAAGTGTTTTTATGCTTCATACTGGATTGTAAAAGCAAAGTTGCCGTGTGCTGAAAACAAGTTGTTCTTTGACAGTCTTGAATACTGAGTGCAGTTCAGTTAATAAAACTGTCTTTCTGGTGCTCATTGCAAACAAGCTAGAAATTGTTTTTCTGTGTTCCAATTGTTAGTATAAACAAATATGCAGTCTGCTGAAAGCAAGCTGTTCTTTGATAGTCTTTCTTATGGAGTGCAGTTCAGCTAATAAAACTCTTTCTGCATTTCATTGCAAGCAAGCCCGAAAGTGTTTTTATGCTTTATAATGGATTGTAAAAGCAAAGTTGCAGTTTGCTGAAAACAAGTTGTTCTTTGACAGTCTTGAATTCTGACTGCAGTTCAGCCAATAAAAATGTATTTCTGTCATTCATTGCAAACAAGCCAGAAAGTGTTTTTCGTTGCTCTTCTTGTCTGAATAAACAAATATGCAGTTTGCTGGAAATAAGCTGTACTCTGACAGTCGTTCTTATGGAGTGCAGTTCAGTTAATAAAACTCTTTCTGCCTTTCATTGCAAGCAAGCCCGAAAGTGTTTTTATGCTTCATACTGGATTGTAAAAGCAAAGTTGCCGTGTGCTGAAAACAAGTTGTTCTTTGACAGTTTTGAATACTGAGTGCAGTTCAGTTAATAAAACTGTCTTTCTGGTGCTCATTGCAAACAAGCCAGAAAGTGTTTTTCGTTGCTCTTCTTGTCTGAATAAACAAATATGCAGTTTGCTGGAAATAAGCTGTACTCTGACAGACGTTCTTATGGAGTGAAGTTCAGCTAATAAAACTCTTTCTGCCTTTCATTGCAAGCAAGCCCGAAAGTGTTTTTATGCTTCATACTGGATTGTAAAAGCAAAGTTGCCGTGTGCTGAAAACAAGTTGTTCTTTGACAGTCTTGAATACTGAGTGCAGTTCAGTTAATAAAACTGTCTTTCTGGT
The DNA here is from genome assembly GCF_029633855.1 of Hoplias malabaricus. Taxonomy (NCBI): domain Eukaryota; kingdom Metazoa; phylum Chordata; class Actinopteri; order Characiformes; family Erythrinidae; genus Hoplias; species Hoplias malabaricus. The sequence continues at coordinate 26,365,284 of NC_089810.1, forward strand.
GCTCATTGCAAACAAGCCAGAAAGTGTTTTTCGTTGCTCTCCTTGTCTGAATAAACAAATATGCAGTTTGCTGGAAATAAGCTGTACTCTGACAGTCGTTCTTATGGAGTGCAGTTCAGCTAATAAAACTCTTTCTGCCTTTCATTGCAAGCAAGCCCGAAAGTGTTTTTATGCTTCATACTGGATTGTAAAAGCAAAGTTGCCGTGTGCTGAAAACAAGTTGTTCTTTGACAGTCTTGAATACTGAGTGCAGTTCAGTTAATAAAACTGTCTTTCTGGTGCTCATTGCAAACAAGCCAGAAAGTGTTTTTCGTTGCTCTTCTTGTCTGAATAAACAATTATGCAGTTTGCTGGAAATAAGCTGTACTCTGACAGTCGTCCTTATGGAGTGCAGTTCAGCTAATAAAACTCTTTCTGCCTTTCATTGCAAGCAAGCCCGAAAGTGTTTTAATGCTTCATAATGGATTGTAAAAGCAAAGTTGCTGTGTGCTGAAAACAAGTTGTTCTTTGACAGTCTTGAATTCTGACTGCAGTTCAGCCAATAAAAATGTATTTCTGTCATTCATTGCAAACAAGCCAGAAAGTGTTTTTCGTTGCTCTTCTTGTCTGAATAAACAAATATGCAGTTTGCTGGAAATAAGCTGTACTCTGACAGTCGTTCTTATGGAGTGCAGTTCAGCTAATAAAACTCTTTCTGCCTTTCATTGCAAGCAAGCCCGAAAGTGTTTTTATGCTTCATACTGGATTGTAAAAGCAAAGTTGCCGTGTGCTGAAAACAAGTTGTTCTTTGACAGTCTTGAATACTGAGTGCAGTTCAGTTAATAAAACTGTCTTTCTGGTGCTCATTGCAAACAAGCCAGAAAGTGTTTTTCGTTGCTCTCCTTGTCTGAATAAACAAATATGCAGTTTGCTGGAAATAAGCTGTACTCTGACAGTCGTTCTTATGGAGTGCAGTTCAGCTAATAAAACTCTTTCTGCCTTTCATTGCAAGCAAGCCCGAAAGTGTTTTTATGCTTCATACTGGATTGTAAAAGCAAAGTTGCCGTGTGCTGAAAACAAGTTGTTCTTTGACAGTCTTGAATACTGAGTGCAGTTCAGTTAATAAAACTGTCTTTCTGGTGCTCATTGCAAACAAGCTAGAAATTGTTTTTCTGTGTTCCAATTGTTAGTATAAACAAATATGCAGTCTGCTGAAAGCAAGCTGTTCTTTGATAGTCTTTCTTATGGAGTGCAGTTCAGCTAATAAAACTCTTTCTGCATTTCATTGCAAGCAAGCCCGAAAGTGTTTTTATGCTTTATAATGGATTGTGAAAGCAAAGTTGCAGTTTGCTGAAAACAAGTTGTTCTTTGACAGTCTTAAATTCTGACTGCAGTTCAGCCAATAAAAATGTATTTCTGTCATTCATTGCAAACAAGCCAGAAAGTGTTTTTTGTTGCTCTTCTTGTCTGAATAAACAAATATGCAGTTTGCTGGAAATAAGCTGTACTCTGACAGTCGTTCTTATGGAGTGCAGTTCAGCTAATAAAACTCTTTCTGCATTTCATTGCAAGCAAGCCCGAAAGTGTTTTAATGCTTCATAATGGATTGTAAAAGCAAAGTTGCTGTGTGCTGAAAACAAGTTGTTCTTTGACAGTCTTGAATTCTGACTGCAGTTCAGCCAATAAAAATGTATTTCTGTCATTCATTGCAAACAAGCCAGAAAGTGTTTTTCGTTGCTCTTCTTGTCTGAATAAACAAATATGCAGTTTGCTGGAAATAAGCTGTACTCTGACAGTCGTTCTTATGGAGTGCAGTTCAGCTAATAAAACTCTTTCTGCCTTTCATTGCAAGCAAGCCCGAAAGTGTTTTTATGCTTCATACTGGATTGTAAAAGCAAAGTTGCCGTGTGCTGAAAACAAGTTGTTCTTTGACAGTCTTGAATACCGAGTGCAGTTCAGTTAACAAAAATGCCTTTCTGGTGCTCATTGCAAACAAGCCAGAAAGTGTTTTTCGTTGCTCTTCTTGTCTGAATAAACAAATATGCAGTTTGCTGGAAATAAGCTGTACTCTGACAGTCGTTCTTATGGAGTGCAGTTCAGTTAATAAAACTCTTTCTGCATTTCATTGCAAGCAAGCCCGAAAGTGTTTTTATGCTTCATACTGGATTGTAAAAGCAAAGTTGCCGTGTGCTGAAAACAAGTTGTTCTTTGACAGTCTTGAATACTGAGTGCAGTTCAGTTAATAAAACTGTCTTTCTGGTGCTCATTGCAAACAAGCCAGAAAGTGTTTTTCGTTGCTCTTCTTGTCTGAATAAACAAATATGCAGTTTGCTGGAAATAAGCTGTACTCTGACAGTCGTTCTTATGGAGTGCAGTTCAGCTAATAAAACTCTTTCTGCCTTTCATTGCAAGCAAGCCCGAAAGTGTTTTTATGCTTCATACTGGATTGTAAAAGCAAAGTTGCCGTGTGCTGAAAACAAGTTGTTCTTTGACAGTCTTGAATACTGAGTGCAGTTCAGTTAATAAAACTGTCTTTCTGGTGCTCATTGCAAACAAGCTAGAAATTGTTTTTCTGTGTTCCAATTGTTAGTATAAACAAATATGCAGTCTGCTGAAAGCAAGCTGTTCTTTGATAGTCTTTCTTATGGAGTGCAGTTCAGCTAATAAAACTCTTTCTGCATTTCATTGCAAGCAAGCCCGAAAGTGTTTTTATGCTTTATAATGGATTGTAAAAGCAAAGTTGCAGTTTGCTGAAAACAAGTTGTTCTTTGACAGTCTTGAATTCTGACTGCAGTTCAGCCAATAAAAATGTATTTCTGTCATTCATTGCAAACAAGCCAGAAAGTGTTTTTCGTTGCTCTTCTTGTCTGAATAAACAAATATGCAGTTTGCTGGAAATAAGCTGTACTCTGACAGTCGTTCTTATGGAGTGCAGTTCAGTTAATAAAACTCTTTCTGCCTTTCATTGCAAGCAAGCCCGAAAGTGTTTTTATGCTTCATACTGGATTGTAAAAGCAAAGTTGCCGTGTGCTGAAAACAAGTTGTTCTTTGACAGTTTTGAATACTGAGTGCAGTTCAGTTAATAAAACTGTCTTTCTGGTGCTCATTGCAAACAAGCCAGAAAGTGTTTTTCGTTGCTCTTCTTGTCTGAATAAACAAATATGCAGTTTGCTGGAAATAAGCTGTACTCTGACAGACGTTCTTATGGAGTGAAGTTCAGCTAATAAAACTCTTTCTGCCTTTCATTGCAAGCAAGCCCGAAAGTGTTTTTATGCTTCATACTGGATTGTAAAAGCAAAGTTGCCGTGTGCTGAAAACAAGTTGTTCTTTGACAGTCTTGAATACTGAGTGCAGTTCAGTTAATAAAACTGTCTTTCTGGTGCTCATTGCAAACAAGCCAGAAAGTGTTTTTCGTTGCTCTCCTTGTCTGAATAAACAAATATGCAGTTTGCTGGAAATAAGCTGTACTCTGACAGTCGTTCTTATGGAGTGCAGTTCAGCTAATAAAACTCTTTCTGCCTTTCATTGCAAGCAAGCCCGAAAGTGTTTTTATGCTTCATACTGGATTGTAAAAGCAAAGTTGCCGTGTGCTGAAAACAAGTTGTTCTTTGACAGTCTTGAATACTGAGTGCAGTTCAGTTAATAAAACTGTCTTTCTGGTGCTCATTGCAAACAAGCCAGAAAGTGTTTTTCGTTGCTCTTCTTGTCTGAATAAACAATTATGCAGTTTGCTGGAAATAAGCTGTACTCTGACAGTCGTCCTTATGGAGTGCAGTTCAGCTAATAAAACTCTTTCTGCCTTTCATTGCAAGCAAGCCCGAAAGTGTTTTAATGCTTCATAATGGATTGTAAAAGCAAAGTTGCTGTGTGCTGAAAACAAGTTGTTCTTTGACAGTCTTGAATTCTGACTGCAGTTCAGCCAATAAAAATGTATTTCTGTCATTCATTGCAAACAAGCCAGAAAGTGTTTTTCGTTGCTCTTCTTGTCTGAATAAACAAATATGCAGTTTGCTGGAAATAAGCTGTACTCTGACAGTCGTTCTTATGGAGTGCAGTTCAGCTAATAAAACTCTTTCTGCCTTTCATTGCAAGCAAGCCCGAAAGTGTTTTTATGCTTCATACTGGATTGTAAAAGCAAAGTTGCCGTGTGCTGAAAACAAGTTGTTCTTTGACAGTCTTGAATACTGAGTGCAGTTCAGTTAATAAAACTGTCTTTCTGGTGCTCATTGCAAACAAGCCAGAAAGTGTTATTCGTTGCTCTCCTTGTCTGAATAAACAAATATGCAGTTTGCTGGAAATAAGCTGTACTCTGACAGTCGTTCTTATGGAGTGCAGTTCAGCTAATAAAACTCTTTCTGCCTTTCATTGCAAGCAAGCCCGAAAGTGTTTTTATGCTTCATACTGGATTGTAAAAGCAAAGTTGCCGTGTGCTGAAAACAAGTTGTTCTTTGACAGTCTTGAATACTGAGTGCAGTTCAGTTAATAAAACTGTCTTTCTGGTGCTCATTGCAAACAAGCTAGAAATTGTTTTTCTGTGTTCCAATTGTTAGTATAAACAAATATGCAGTCTGCTGAAAGCAAGCTGTTCTTTGATAGTCTTTCTTATGGAGTGCAGTTCAGCTAATAAAACTCTTTCTGCATTTCATTGCAAGCAAGCCCGAAAGTGTTTTTATGCTTTATAATGGATTGTGAAAGCAAAGTTGCAGTTTGCTGAAAACAAGTTGTTCTTTGACAGTCTTAAATTCTGACTGCAGTTCAGCCAATAAAAATGTATTTCTGTCATTCATTGCAAACAAGCCAGAAAGTGTTTTTTGTTGCTCTTCTTGTCTGAATAAACAAATATGCAGTTTGCTGGAAATAAGCTGTACTCTGACAGTCGTTCTTATGGAGTGCAGTTCAGCTAATAAAACTCTTTCTGCATTTCATTGCAAGCAAGCCCGAAAGTGTTTTAATGCTTCATAATGGATTGTAAAAGCAAAGTTGCTGTGTGCTGAAAACAAGTTGTTCTTTGACAGTCTTGAATTCTGACTGCAGTTCAGCCAATAAAAATGTATTTCTGTCATTCATTGCAAACAAGCCAGAAAGTGTTTTTCGTTGCTCTTCTTGTCTGAATAAACAAATATGCAGTTTGCTGGAAATAAGCTGTACTCTGACAGTCGTTCTTATGGAGTGCAGTTCAGCTAATAAAACTCTTTCTGCCTTTCATTGCAAGCAAGCCCGAAAGTGTTTTTATGCTTCATACTGGATTGTAAAAGCAAAGTTGCCGTGTGCTGAAAACAAGTTGTTCTTTGACAGTCTTGAATACCGAGTGCAGTTCAGTTAACAAAAATGCCTTTCTGGTGCTCATTGCAAACAAGCCAGAAAGTGTTTTTCGTTGCTCTTCTTGTCTGAATAAACAAATATGCAGTTTGCTGGAAATAAGCTGTACTCTGACAGTCGTTCTTATGGAGTGCAGTTCAGTTAATAAAACTCTTTCTGCATTTCATTGCAAGCAAGCCCGAAAGTGTTTTTATGCTTCATACTGGATTGTAAAAGCAAAGTTGCCGTGTGCTGAAAACAAGTTGTTCTTTGACAGTCTTGAATACTGAGTGCAGTTCAGTTAATAAAACTGTCTTTCTGGTGCTCATTGCAAACAAGCCAGAAAGTGTTTTTCGTTGCTCTTCTTGTCTGAATAAACAAATATGCAGTTTGCTGGAAATAAGCTGTACTCTGACAGTCGTTCTTATGGAGTGCAGTTCAGCTAATAAAACTCTTTCTGCCTTTCATTGCAAGCAAGCCCGAAAGTGTTTTTATGCTTCATACTGGATTGTAAAAGCAAAGTTGCCGTGTGCTGAAAACAAGTTGTTCTTTGACAGTCTTGAATACTGAGTGCAGTTCAGTTAATAAAACTGTCTTTCTGGTGCTCATTGCAAACAAGCTAGAAATTGTTTTTCTGTGTTCCAATTGTTAGTATAAACAAATATGCAGTCTGCTGAAAGCAAGCTGTTCTTTGATAGTCTTTCTTATGGAGTGCAGTTCAGCTAATAAAACTCTTTCTGCATTTCATTGCAAGCAAGCCCGAAAGTGTTTTTATGCTTTATAATGGATTGTAAAAGCAAAGTTGCAGTTTGCTGAAAACAAGTTGTTCTTTGACAGTCTTGAATTCTGACTGCAGTTCAGCCAATAAAAATGTATTTCTGTCATTCATTGCAAACAAGCCAGAAAGTGTTTTTCGTTGCTCTTCTTGTCTGAATAAACAAATATGCAGTTTGCTGGAAATAAGCTGTACTCTGACAGTCGTTCTTATGGAGTGCAGTTCAGTTAATAAAACTCTTTCTGCCTTTCATTGCAAGCAAGCCCGAAAGTGTTTTTATGCTTCATACTGGATTGTAAAAGCAAAGTTGCCGTGTGCTGAAAACAAGTTGTTCTTTGACAGTCTTGAATACTGAGTGCAGTTCAGTTAATAAAACTGTCTTTCTGGTGCTCATTGCAAACAAGCCAGAAAGTGTTTTTCGTTGCTCTTCTTGTCTGAATAAACAAATATGCAGTTTGCTGGAAATAAGCTGTACTCTGACAGACGTTCTTATGGAGTGAAGTTCAGCTAATAAAACTCTTTCTGCCTTTCATTGCAAGCAAGCCCGAAAGTGTTTTTATGCTTCATACTGGATTGTAAAAGCAAAGTTGCCGTGTGCTGAAAACAAGTTGTTCTTTGACAGTCTTGAATACTGAGTGCAGTTCAGTTAATAAAACTGTCTTTCTGGTGCTCATTGCAAACAAGCCAGAAAGTGTTTTTCGTTGCTCTCCTTGTCTGAATAAACAAATATGCAGTTTGCTGGAAATAAGCTGTACTCTGACAGTCGTTCTTATGGAGTGCAGTTCAGCTAATAAAACTCTTTCTGCCTTTCATTGCAAGCAAGCCCGAAAGTGTTTTTATGCTTCATACTGGATTGTAAAAGCAAAGTTGCCGTGTGCTGAAAACAAGTTGTTCTTTGACAGTCTTGAATACTGAGTGCAGTTCAGTTAATAAAACTGTCTTTCTGGTGCTCATTGCAAACAAGCCAGAAAGTGTTTTTCGTTGCTCTTCTTGTCTGAATAAACAATTATGCAGTTTGCTGGAAATAAGCTGTACTCTGACAGTCGTCCTTATGGAGTGCAGTTCAGCTAATAAAACTCTTTCTGCCTTTCATTGCAAGCAAGCCCGAAAGTGTTTTAATGCTTCATAATGGATTGTAAAAGCAAAGTTGCTGTGTGCTGAAAACAAGTTGTTCTTTGACAGTCTTGAATTCTGACTGCAGTTCAGCCAATAAAAATGTATTTCTGTCATTCATTGCAAACAAGCCAGAAAGTGTTTTTCGTTGCTCTTCTTGTCTGAATAAACAAATATGCAGTTTGCTGGAAATAAGCTGTACTCTGACTGTCGTTCTTATGGAGTGCAGTTCAGCTAATAAAACTCTTTCTGCCTTTCATTGCAAGCAAGCCCGAAAGTGTTTTTATGCTTCATACTGGATTGTAAAAGCAAAGTTGCCGTGTGCTGAAAACAAGTTGTTCTTTGACAGTCTTGAATACTGAGTGCAGTTCAGTTAATAAAACTGTCTTTCTGGTGCTCATTGCAAACAAGCCAGAAAGTGTTTTTCGTTGCTCTCCTTGTCTGAATAAACAAATATGCAGTTTGCTGGAAATAAGCTGTACTCTGACAGTCGTTCTTATGGAGTGCAGTTCAGCTAATAAAACTCTTTCTGCCTTTCATTGCAAGCAAGCCCGAAAGTGTTTTTATGCTTCATACTGGATTGTAAAAGCAAAGTTGCCGTGTGCTGAAAACAAGTTGTTCTTTGACAGTCTTGAATACTGAGTGCAGTTCAGTTAATAAAACTGTCTTTCTGGTGCTCATTGCAAACAAGCTAGAAATTGTTTTTCTGTGTTCCAATTGTTAGTATAAACAAATATGCAGTCTGCTGAAAGCAAGCTGTTCTTTGATAGTCTTTCTTATGGAGTGCAGTTCAGCTAATAAAACTCTTTCTGCATTTCATTGCAAGCAAGCCCGAAAGTGTTTTTATGCTTTATAATGGATTGTGAAAGCAAAGTTGCAGTTTGCTGAAAACAAGTTGTTCTTTGACAGTCTTAAATTCTGACTGCAGTTCAGCCAATAAAAATGTATTTCTGTCATTCATTGCAAACAAGCCAGAAAGTGTTTTTTGTTGCTCTTCTTGTCTGAATAAACAAATATGCAGTTTGCTGGAAATAAGCTGTACTCTGACAGTCGTTCTTATGGAGTGCAGTTCAGCTAATAAAACTCTTTCTGCATTTCATTGCAAGCAAGCCCGAAAGTGTTTTAATGCTTCATAATGGATTGTAAAAGCAAAGTTGCTGTGTGCTGAAAACAAGTTGTTCTTTGACAGTCTTGAATTCTGACTGCAGTTCAGCCAATAAAAATGTATTTCTGTCATTCATTGCAAACAAGCCAGAAAGTGTTTTTCGTTGCTCTTCTTGTCTGAATAAACAAATATGCAGTTTGCTGGAAATAAGCTGTACTCTGACAGTCGTTCTTATGGAGTGCAGTTCAGCTAATAAAACTCTTTCTGCCTTTCATTGCAAGCAAGCCCGAAAGTGTTTTTATGCTTCATACTGGATTGTAAAAGCAAAGTTGCCGTGTGCTGAAAACAAGTTGTTCTTTGACAGTCTTGAATACCGAGTGCAGTTCAGTTAACAAAAATGCCTTTCTGGTGCTCATTGCAAACAAGCCAGAAAGTGTTTTTCGTTGCTCTTCTTGTCTGAATAAACAAATATGCAGTTTGCTGGAAATAAGCTGTACTCTGACAGTCGTTCTTATGGAGTGCAGTTCAGTTAATAAAACTCTTTCTGCATTTCATTGCAAGCAAGCCCGAAAGTGTTTTTATGCTTCATACTGGATTGTAAAAGCAAAGTTGCCGTGTGCTGAAAACAAGTTGTTCTTTGACAGTCTTGAATACTGAGTGCAGTTCAGTTAATAAAACTGTCTTTCTGGTGCTCATTGCAAACAAGCCAGAAAGTGTTTTTCGTTGCTCTTCTTGTCTGAATAAACAAATATGCAGTTTGCTGGAAATAAGCTGTACTCTGACAGTCGTTCTTATGGAGTGCAGTTCAGCTAATAAAACTCTTTCTGCCTTTCATTGCAAGCAAGCCCGAAAGTGTTTTTATGCTTCATACTGGATTGTAAAAGCAAAGTTGCCGTGTGCTGAAAACAAGTTGTTCTTTGACAGTCTTGAATACTGAGTGCAGTTCAGTTAATAAAACTGTCTTTCTGGTGCTCATTGCAAACAAGCTAGAAATTGTTTTTCTGTGTTCCAATTGTTAGTATAAACAAATATGCAGTCTGCTGAAAGCAAGCTGTTCTTTGATAGTCTTTCTTATGGAGTGCAGTTCAGCTAATAAAACTCTTTCTGCATTTCATTGCAAGCAAGCCCGAAAGTGTTTTTATGCTTTATAATGGATTGTAAAAGCAAAGTTGCAGTTTGCTGAAAACAAGTTGTTCTTTGACAGTCTTGAATTCTGACTGCAGTTCAGCCAATAAAAATGTATTTCTGTCATTCATTGCAAACAAGCCAGAAAGTGTTTTTCGTTGCTCTTCTTGTCTGAATAAACAAATATGCAGTTTGCTGGAAATAAGCTGTACTCTGACAGTCGTTCTTATGGAGTGCAGTTCAGTTAATAAAACTCTTTCTGCCTTTCATTGCAAGCAAGCCCGAAAGTGTTTTTATGCTTCATACTGGATTGTAAAAGCAAAGTTGCCGTGTGCTGAAAACAAGTTGTTCTTTGACAGTTTTGAATACTGAGTGCAGTTCAGTTAATAAAACTGTCTTTCTGGTGCTCATTGCAAACAAGCCAGAAAGTGTTTTTCGTTGCTCTTCTTGTCTGAATAAACAAATATGCAGTTTGCTGGAAATAAGCTGTACTCTGACAGACGTTCTTATGGAGTGAAGTTCAGCTAATAATACTCTTTCTGCCTTTCATTGCAAGCAAGCCCGAAAGTGTTTTTATGCTTCATACTGGATTGTAAAAGCAAAGTTGCCGTGTGCTGAAAACAAGTTGTTCTTTGACAGTCTTGAATACTGAGTGCAGTTCAGTTAATAAAACTGTCTTTCTGGTGCTCATTGCAAACAAGCCAGAAAGTGTTTTTCGTTGCTCTCCTTGTCTGAATAAACAAATATGCAGTTTGCTGGAAATAAGCTGTACTCTGACAGTCGTTCTTATGGAGTGCAGTTCAGCTAATAAAACTCTTTCTGCCTTTCATTGCAAGCAAGCCCGAAAGTGTTTTTATGCTTCATACTGGATTGTAAAAGCAAAGTTGCCGTGTGCTGAAAACAAGTTGTTCTTTGACAGTCTTGAATACTGAGTGCAGTTCAGTTAATAAAACTGTCTTTCTGGTGCTCATTGCAAACAAGCCAGAAAGTGTTTTTCGTTGCTCTTCTTGTCTGAATAAACAATTATGCAGTTTGCTGGAAATAAGCTGTACTCTGACAGTCGTCCTTATGGAGTGCAGTTCAGCTAATAAAACTCTTTCTGCCTTTCATTGCAAGCAAGCCCGAAAGTGTTTTAATGCTTCATAATGGATTGTAAAAGCAAAGTTGCTGTGTGCTGAAAACAAGTTGTTCTTTGACAGTCTTGAATTCTGACTGCAGTTCAGCCAATAAAAATGTATTTCTGTCATTCATTGCAAACAAGCCAGAAAGTGTTTTTCGTTGCTCTTCTTGTCTGAATAAACAAATATGCAGTTTGCTGGAAATAAGCTGTACTCTGACAGTCGTTCTTATGGAGTGCAGTTCAGCTAATAAAACTCTTTCTGCCTTTCATTGCAAGCAAGCCCGAAAGTGTTTTTATGCTTCATACTGGATTGTAAAAGCAAAGTTGCCGTGTGCTGAAAACAAGTTGTTCTTTGACAGTCTTGAATACCGAGTGCAGTTCAGTTAACAAAAATGCCTTTCTGGTGCTCATTGCAAACAAGCCAGAAAGTGTTTTTCGTTGCTCTTCTTGTCTGAATAAACAAATATGCAGTTTGCTGGAAATAAGCTGTACTCTGACAGTCGTTCTTATGGAGTGCAGTTCAGTTAATAAAACTCTTTCTGCATTTCATTGCAAGCAAGCCCGAAAGTGTTTTTATGCTTCATACTGGATTGTAAAAGCAAAGTTGCCGTGTGCTGAAAACAAGTTGTTCTTTGACAGTCTTGAATACTGAGTGCAGTTCAGTTAATAAAACTGTCTTTCTGGTGCTCATTGCAAACAAGCCAGAAAGTGTTTTTCGTTGCTCTTCTTGTCTGAATAAACAAATATGCAGTTTGCTGGAAATAAGCTGTACTCTGACAGTCGTTCTTATGGAGTGCAGTTCAGCTAATAAAACTCTTTCTGCCTTTCATTGCAAGCAAGCCCGAAAGTGTTTTTATGCTTCATACTGGATTGTAAAAGCAAAGTTGCCGTGTGCTGAAAACAAGTTGTTCTTTGACAGTCTTGAATACTGAGTGCAGTTCAGTTAATAAAACTGTCTTTCTGGTGCTCATTGCAAACAAGCTAGAAATTGTTTTTCTGTGTTCCAATTGTTAGTATAAACAAATATGCAGTCTGCTGAAAGCAAGCTGTTCTTTGATAGTCTTTCTTATGGAGTGCAGTTCAGCTAATAAAACTCTTTCTGCATTTCATTGCAAGCAAGCCCGAAAGTGTTTTTATGCTTTATAATGGATTGTAAAAGCAAAGTTGCAGTTTGCTGAAAACAAGTTGTTCTTTGACAGTCTTGAATTCTGACTGCAGTTCAGCCAATAAAAATGTATTTCTGTCATTCATTGCAAACAAGCCAGAAAGTGTTTTTCGTTGCTCTTCTTGTCTGAATAAACAAATATGCAGTTTGCTGGAAATAAGCTGTACTCTGACAGTCGTTCTTATGGAGTGCAGTTCAGTTAATAAAACTCTTTCTGCCTTTCATTGCAAGCAAGCCCGAAAGTGTTTTTATGCTTCATACTGGATTGTAAAAGCAAAGTTGCCGTGTGCTGAAAACAAGTTGTTCTTTGACAGTTTTGAATACTGAGTGCAGTTCAGTTAATAAAACTGTCTTTCTGGTGCTCATTGCAAACAAGCCAGAAAGTGTTTTTCGTTGCTCTTCTTGTCTGAATAAACAAATATGCAGTTTGCTGGAAATAAGCTGTACTCTGACAGACGTTCTTATGGAGTGAAGTTCAGCTAATAATACTCTTTCTGCCTTTCATTGCAAGCAAGCCCGAAAGTGTTTTTATGCTTCATACTGGATTGTAAAAGCAAAGTTGCCGTGTGCTGAAAACAAGTTGTTCTTTGACAGTCTTGAATACTGAGTGCAGTTCAGTTAATAAAACTGTCTTTCTGGTGCTCATTGCAAACAAGCCAGAAAGTGTTTTTCGTTGCTCTCCTTGTCTGAATAAACAAATATGCAGTTTGCTGGAAATAAGCTGTACTCTGACAGTCGTTCTTATGGAGTGCAGTTCAGCTAATAAAACTCTTTCTGCCTTTCATTGCAAGCAAGCCCGAAAGTGTTTTTATGCTTCATACTGGATTGTAAAAGCAAAGTTGCCGTGTGCTGAAAACAAGTTGTTCTTTGACAGTCTTGAATACTGAGTGCAGTTCAGTTAATAAAACTGTCTTTCTGGTGCTCATTGCAAACAAGCCAGAAAGTGTTTTTCGTTGCTCTTCTTGTCTGAATAAACAATTATGCAGTTTGCTGGAAATAAGCTGTACTCTGACAGTCGTCCTTATGGAGTGCAGTTCAGCTAATAAAACTCTTTCTGCCTTTCATTGCAAGCAAGCCCGAAAGTGTTTTAATGCTTCATAATGGATTGTAAAAGCAAAGTTGCTGTGTGCTGAAAACAAGTTGTTCTTTGACAGTCTTGAATTCTGACTGCAGTTCAGCCAATAAAAATGTATTTCTGTCATTCATTGCAAACAAGCCAGAAAGTGTTTTTCGTTGCTCTTCTTGTCTGAATAAACAAATATGCAGTTTGCTGGAAATAAGCTGTACTCTGACAGTCGTTCTTATGGAGTGCAGTTCAGCTAATAAAACTCTTTCTGCCTTTCATTGCAAGCAAGCCCGAAAGTGTTTTTATGCTTCATACTGGATTGTAAAAGCAAAGTTGCCGTGTGCTGAAAACAAGTTGTTCTTTGACAGTCTTGAATACTGAGTGCAGTTCAGTTAATAAAACTGTCTTTCTGGTGCTCATTGCAAACAAGCCAGAAAGTGTTTTTCGTTGCTCTCCTTGTCTGAATAAACAAATATGCAGTTTGCTGGAAATAAGCTGTACTCTGACAGTCGTTCTTATGGAGTGCAGTTCAGCTAATAAAACTCTTTCTGCCTTTCATTGCAAGCAAGCCCGAAAGTGTTTTTATGCTTCATACTGGATTGTAAAAGCAAAGTTGCCGTGTGCTGAAAACAAGTTGTTCTTTGACAGTCTTGAATACTGAGTGCAGTTCAGTTAATAAAACTGTCTTTCTGGTGCTCATTGCAAACAAGCTAGAAATTGTTTTTCTGTGTTCCAATTGTTAGTATAAACAAATATGCAGTCTGCTGAAAGCAAGCTGTTCTTTGATAGTCTTTCTTATGGAGTGCAGTTCAGCTAATAAAACTCTTTCTGCATTTCATTGCAAGCAAGCCCGAAAGTGTTTTTATGCTTTATAATGGATTGTGAAAGCAAAGTTGCAGTTTGCTGAAAACAAGTTGTTCTTTGACAGTCTCAAATTCTGACTGCAGTTCAGCCAATAAAAATGTATTTCTGTCATTCATTGCAAACAAGCCAGAAAGTGTTTTTTGTTGCTCTTCTTGTCTGAATAAACAAATATGCAGTTTGCTGGAAATAAGCTGTACTCTGACAGTCGTTCTTATGGAGTGCAGTTCAGCTAATAAAACTCTTTCTGCATTTCATTGCAAGCAAGCCCGAAAGTGTTTTAATGCTTCATAATGGATTGTAAAAGCAAAGTTGCTGTGTGCTGAAAACAAGTTGTTCTTTGACAGTCTTGAATTCTGACTGCAGTTCAGCCAATAAAAATGTATTTCTGTCATTCATTGCAAACAAGCCAGAAAGTGTTTTTCGTTGCTCTTCTTGTCTGAATAAACAAATATGCAGTTTGCTGGAAATAAGCTGTACTCTGACAGTCGTTCTTATGGAGTGCAGTTCAGCTAATAAAACTCTTTCTGCCTTTCATTGCAAGCAAGCCCGAAAGTGTTTTTATGCTTCATACTGGATTGTAAAAGCAAAGTTGCCGTGTGCTGAAAACAAGTTGTTCTTTGACAGTCTTGAATACCGAGTGCAGTTCAGTTAACAAAAATGCCTTTCTGGTGCTCATTGCAAACAAGCCAGAAAGTGTTTTTCGTTGCTCTTCTTGTCTGAATAAACAAATATGCAGTTTGCTGGAAATAAGCTGTACTCTGACAGTCGTTCTTATGGAGTGCAGTTCAGTTAATAAAACTCTTTCTGCATTTCATTGCAAGCAAGCCCGAAAGTGTTTTTATGCTTCATACTGGATTGTAAAAGCAAAGTTGCCGTGTGCTGAAAACAAGTTGTTCTTTGACAGTCTTGAATACTGAGTGCAGTTCAGTTAATAAAACTGTCTTTCTGGTGCTCATTGCAAACAAGCCAGAAAGTGTTTTTCGTTGCTCTTCTTGTCTGAATAAACAAATATGCAGTTTGCTGGAAATAAGCTGTACTCTGACAGTCGTTCTTATGGAGTGCAGTTCAGCTAATAAAACTCTTTCTGCCTTTCATTGCAAGCAAGCCCGAAAGTGTTTTTATGCTTCATACTGGATTGTAAAAGCAAAGTTGCCGTGTGCTGAAAACAAGTTGTTCTTTGACAGTCTTGAATACTGAGTGCAGTTCAGTTAATAAAACTGTCTTTCTGGTGCTCATTGCAAACAAGCTAGAAATTGTTTTTCTGTGTTCCAATTGTTAGTATAAACAAATATGCAGTCTGCTGAAAGCAAGCTGTTCTTTGATAGTCTTTCTTATGGAGTGCAGTTCAGCTAATAAAACTCTTTCTGCATTTCATTGCAAGCAAGCCCGAAAGTGTTTTTATGCTTTATAATGGATTGTAAAAGCAAAGTTGCAGTTTGCTGAAAACAAGTTGTTCTTTGACAGTCTTGAATTCTGACTGCAGTTCAGCCAATAAAAATGTATTTCTGTCATTCATTGCAAACAAGCCAGAAAGTGTTTTTCGTTGCTCTTCTTGTCTGAATAAACAAATATGCAGTTTGCTGGAAATAAGCTGTACTCTGACAGTCGTTCTTATGGAGTGCAGTTCAGTTAATAAAACTCTTTCTGCCTTTCATTGCAAGCAAGCCCGAAAGTGTTTTTATGCTTCATACTGGATTGTAAAAGCAAAGTTGCCGTGTGCTGAAAACAAGTTGTTCTTTGACAGTTTTGAATACTGAGTGCAGTTCAGTTAATAAAACTGTCTTTCTGGTGCTCATTGCAAACAAGCCAGAAAGTGTTTTTCGTTGCTCTTCTTGTCTGAATAAACAAATATGCAGTTTGCTGGAAATAAGCTGTACTCTGACAGACGTTCTTATGGAGTGAAGTTCTGCTAATAAAACTCTTTCTGCCTTTCATTGCAAGCAAGCCCGAAAGTGTTTTTATGCTTCATACTGGATTGTAAAAGCAAAGTTGCCGTGTGCTGAAAACAAGTTGTTCTTTGACAGTCTTGAATACTGAGTGCAGTTCAGTTAATAAAACTGTCTTTCTGGTGCTCATTGCAAACAAGCCAGAAAGTGTTTTTCGTTGCTCTCCTTGTCTGAATAAACAAATATGCAGTTTGCTGGAAATAAGCTGTACTCTGACAGTCGTTCTTATGGAGTGCAGTTCAGCTAATAAAACTCTTTCTGCCTTTCATTGCAAGCAAGCCCGAAAGTGTTTTTATGCTTCATACTGGATTGTAAAAGCAAAGTTGCCGTGTGCTGAAAACAAGTTGTTCTTTGACAGTCTTGAATACTGAGTGCAGTTCAGTTAATAAAACTGTCTTTCTGGTGCTCATTGCAAACAAGCCAGAAAGTGTTTTTCGTTGCTCTTCTTGTCTGAATAAACAATTATGCAGTTTGCTGGAAATAAGCTGTACTCTGACAGTCGTCCTTATGGAGTGCAGTTCAGCTAATAAAACTCTTTCTGCCTTTCATTGCAAGCAAGCCCGAAAGTGTTTTAATGCTTCATAATGGATTGTAAAAGCAAAGTTGCTGTGTGCTGAAAACAAGTTGTTCTTTGACAGTCTTGAATTCTGACTGCAGTTCAGCCAATAAAAATGTATTTCTGTCATTCATTGCAAACAAGCCAGAAAGTGTTTTTCGTTGCTCTTCTTGTCTGAATAAACAAATATGCAGTTTGCTGGAAATAAGCTGTACTCTGACAGTCGTTCTTATGGAGTGCAGTTCAGCTAATAAAACTCTTTCAGCATTTCATTGCAAGCAAGCCCGAAAGTGTTTTTATGCTTTATAATGGATTGTGAAAGCAAAGTTGCAGTTTGCTGAAAACAAGTTGTTCTTTGACAGTCTTAAATTCTGACTGCAGTTCAGCCAATAAAAATGTATTTCTGTCATTCATTGCAAACAAGCCAGAAAGTGTTTTTTGTTGCTCTTCTTGTCTGAATAAACAAGTATGCAGTTTGCTGGAAATAAGCTGTACTCTGACAGTCGTTCTTATGGAGTGCAGTTCAGCTAATAAAACTCTTTCTGCATTTCATTGCAAGCAAGCCCGAAAGTGTTTTAATGCTTCATAATGGATTGTAAAAGCAAAGTTGCTGTGTGCTGAAAACAAGTTGTTCTTTGACAGTCTTGAATTCTGACTGCAGTTCAGCCAATAAAAATGTATTTCTGTCATTCATTGCAAACAAGCCAGAAAGTGTTTTTCGTTGCTCTTCTTGTCTGAATAAACAAATATGCAGTTTGCTGGAAATAAGCTGTACTCTGACAGTCGTTCTTATGGAGTGCAGTTCAGCTAATAAAACTCTTTCTGCCTTTCATTGCAAGCAAGCCCGAAAGTGTTTTTATGCTTCATACTGGATTGTAAAAGCAAAGTTGCCGTGTGCTGAAAACAAGTTGTTCTTTGACAGTCTTGAATACCGAGTGCAGTTCAGTTAACAAAAATGCCTTTCTGGTGCTCATTGCAAACAAGCCAGAAAGTGTTTTTCGTTGCTCTTCTTGTCTGAATAAACAAATATGCAGTTTGCTGGAAATAAGCTGTACTCTGACAGTCGTTCTTATGGAGTGCAGTTCAGTTAATAAAACTCTTTCTGCATTTCATTGCAAGCAAGCCCGAAAGTGTTTTTATGCTTCATACTGGATTGTAAAAGCAAAGTTGCCGTGTGCTGAAAACAAGTTGTTCTTTGACAGTCTTGAATACTGAGTGCAGTTCAGTTAATAAAACTGTCTTTCTGGTGCTCATTGCAAACAAGCCAGAAAGTGTTTTTCGTTGCTCTTCTTGTCTGAATAAACAAATATGCAGTTTGCTGGAAATAAGCTGTACTCTGACAGTCGTTCTTATGGAGTGCAGTTCAGCTAATAAAACTCTTTCTGCCTTTCATTGCAAGCAAGCCCGAAAGTGTTTTTATGCTTCATACTGGATTGTAAAAGCAAAGTTGCCGTGTGCTGAAAACAAGTTGTTCTTTGACAGTCTTGAATACTGAGTGCAGTTCAGTTAATAAAACTGTCTTTCTGGTGCTCATTGCAAACAAGCTAGAAATTGTTTTTCTGTGTTCCAATTGTTAGTATAAACAAATATGCAGTCTGCTGAAAGCAAGCTGTTCTTTGATAGTCTTTCTTATGGAGTGCAGTTCAGCTAATAAAACTCTTTCTGCATTTCATTGCAAGCAAGCCCGAAAGTGTTTTTATGCTTTATAATGGATTGTAAAAGCAAAGTTGCAGTTTGCTGAAAACAAGTTGTTCTTTGACAGTCTTGAATTCTGACTGCAGTTCAGCCAATAAAAATGTATTTCTGTCATTCATTGCAAACAAGCCAGAAAGTGTTTTTCGTTGCTCTTCTTGTCTGAATAAACAAATATGCAGTTTGCTGGAAATAAGCTGTACTCTGACAGTCGTTCTTATGGAGTGCAGTTCAGTTAATAAAACTCTTTCTGCCTTTCATTGCAAGCAAGCCCGAAAGTGTTTTTATGCTTCATACTGGATTGTAAAAGCAAAGTTGCCGTGTGCTGAAAACAAGTTGTTCTTTGACAGTTTTGAATACTGAGTGCAGTTCAGTTAATAAAACTGTCTTTCTGGTGCTCATTGCAAACAAGCCAGAAAGTGTTTTTCGTTGCTCTTCTTGTCTGAATAAACAAATATGCAGTTTGCTGGAAATAAGCTGTACTCTGACAGACGTTCTTATGGAGTGAAGTTCAGCTAATAAAACTCTTTCTGCCTTTCATTGCAAGCAAGCCCGAAAGTGTTTTTATGCTTCATACTGGATTGTAAAAGCAAAGTTGCCGTGTGCTGAAAACAAGTTGTTCTTTGACAGTCTTGAATACTGAGTGCAGTTCAGTTAATAAAACTGTCTTTCTGGTGCTCATTGCAAACAAGCCAGAAAGTGTTTTTCGTTGCTCTCCTTGTCTGAATAAACAAATATGCAGTTTGCTGGAAATAAGCTGTACTCTGACAGTCGTTCTTATGGAGTGCAGTTCAGCTAATAAAACTCTTTCTGCCTTTCATTGCAAGCAAGCCCGAAAGTGTTTTTATGCTTCATACTGGATTGTAAAAGCAAAGTTGCCGTGTGCTGAAAACAAGTTGTTCTTTGACAGTCTTGAATACTGAGTGCAGTTCAGTTAATAAAACTGTCTTTCTGGTGCTCATTGCAAACAAGCCAGAAAGTGTTTTTCGTTGCTCTTCTTGTCTGAATAAACAATTATGCAGTTTGCTGGAAATAAGCTGTACTCTGACAGTCGTCCTTATGGAGTGCAGTTCAGCTAATAAAACTCTTTCTGCCTTTCATTGCAAGCAAGCCCGAAGGTGTTTTAATGCTTCATAATGGATTGTAAAAGCAAAGTTGCTGTGTGCTGAAAACAAGTTGTTCTTTGACAGTTTTGAATACTGAGTGCAGTTCAGTTAATAAAACTGTCTTTCTGGTGCTCATTGCAAACAAGCCAGAAAGTGTTTTTCGTTGCTCTTCTTGTCTGAATAAACAAATATGCAGTTTGCTGGAAATAAGCTGTACTCTGACAGACGTTCTTATGGAGTGAAGTTCTGCTAATAAAACTCTTTCTGCCTTTCATTGCAAGCAAGCCCGAAAGTGTTTTTATGCTTCATACTGGATTGTAAAAGCAAAGTTGCCGTGTGCTGAAAACAAGTTGTTCTTTGACAGTCTTGAATACTGAGTGCAGTTCAGTTAATAAAACTGTCTTTCTGGTGCTCATTGCAAACAAGCCAGAAAGTGTTTTTCGTTGCTCTCCTTGTCTGAATAAACAAATATGCAGTTTGCTGGAAATAAGCTGTACTCTGACAGTCGTTCTTATGGAGTGCAGTTCAGCTAATAAAACTCTTTCTGCCTTTCATTGCAAGCAAGCCCGAAAGTGTTTTTATGCTTCATACTGGATTGTAAAAGCAAAGTTGCCGTGTGCTGAAAACAAGTTGTTCTTTGACAGTCTTGAATACTGAGTGCAGTTCAGTTAATAAAACTGTCTTTCTGGTGCTCATTGCAAACAAGCCAGAAAGTGTTTTTCGTTGCTCTTCTTGTCTGAATAAACAATTATGCAGTTTGCTGGAAATAAGCTGTACTCTGACAGTCGTCCTTATGGAGTGCAGTTCAGCTAATAAAACTCTTTCTGCCTTTCATTGCAAGCAAGCCCGAAAGTGTTTTAATGCTTCATAATGGATTGTAAAAGCAAAGTTGCTGTGTGCTGAAAACAAGTTGTTCTTTGACAGTCTTGAATTCTGACTGCAGTTCAGCCAATAAAAATGTATTTCTGTCATTCATTGCAAACAAGCCAGAAAGTGTTTTTCGTTGCTCTTCTTGTCTGAATAAACAAATATGCAGTTTGCTGGAAATAAGCTGTACTCTGACAGTCGTTCTTATGGAGTGCAGTTCAGCTAATAAAACTCTTTCAGCATTTCATTGCAAGCAAGCCCGAAAGTGTTTTTATGCTTTATAATGGATTGTGAAAGCAAAGTTGCAGTTTGCTGAAAACAAGTTGTTCTTTGACAGTCTTAAATTCTGACTGCAGTTCAGCCAATAAAAATGTATTTCTGTCATTCATTGCAAACAAGCCAGAAAGTGTTTTTTGTTGCTCTTCTTGTCTGAATAAACAAGTATGCAGTTTGCTGGAAATAAGCTGTACTCTGACAGTCGTTCTTATGGAGTGCAGTTCAGCTAATAAAACTCTTTCTGCATTTCATTGCAAGCAAGCCCGAAAGTGTTTTTTCATACTGGATTGTAAAAGCAAAGTTGCCGTGTGCTGAAAACAAGTTGTTCTTTGACAGTCTTGAATACTGAGTGCAGTTCAGTTAATAAAACTGTCTTTCTGGTGCTCATTGCAAACAAGCCAGAAAGTGTTTTTCGTTGCTCTCCTTGTCTGAATAAACAAATATGCAGTTTGCTGGAAATAAGCTGTACTCTGACAGTCGTTCTTATGGAGTGCAGTTCAGTTAATAAAACTCTTTCTGCCTTTCATTGCAAGCAAGCCCGAAAGTGTTTTTATGCTTCATACTGGATTGTAAAAGCAAAGTTGCCGTGTGCTGAAAACAAGTTGTTCTTTGACAGTCTTGAATACTGAGTGCAGTTCAGTTAATAAAACTGTCTTTCTGGTGCTCATTGCAAACAAGCCAGAAAGTGTTTTTCGTTGCTCTTCTTGTCTGAATAAACAAATATGCAGTTTGCTGGAAATAAGCTGTACTCTGACAGTCGTTCTTATGGAGTGCAGTTCAGTTAATAAAACTCTTTCTGCCTTTCATTGCAAGCAAGCCCGAAAGTGTTTTTATGCTTCATACTGGATTGTAAAAGCAAAGTTGCCGTGTGCTGAAAACAAGTTGTTCTTTGACAGTCTTGAATACTGAGTGCAGTTCAGTTAATAAAACTGTCTTTCTGGTGCTCATTGCAAACAAGCCAGAAAGTGTTTTTCGTTGCTCTCCTTGTCTGAATAAACAAATATGCAGTTTGCTGGAAATAAGCTGTACTCTGACAGTCGTTGTTATGGAGTGCAGTTCAGCTAATAAAACTCTTTCTGCCTTTCATTGCAAGCAAGCCCGAAAGTGTTTTTATGCTTCATACTGGATTGTAAAAGCAAAGTTGCCGTGTGCTGAAAACAAGTTGTTCTTTGACAGTCTTGAATACTGAGTGCAGTTCAGTTAATAAAACTGTCTTTCTGGTGCTCATTGCAAACAAGCTAGAAATTGTTTTTCTGTGTTCCAATTGTTAGTATAAGCAAATATGCAGTCTGCTGAAAGCAAGCTGTTCTTTGATAGTCTTTCTTATGGAGTGCAGTTCAGCTAATAAAACTCTTTCTGCATTTCATTGCAAGCAAGCCCGAAAGTGTTTTTATGCTTTATAATGGATTGTAAAAGCAAAGTTGCAGTTTGCTGAAAACAAGTTGTTCTTTGACAGTCTTGAATTCTGACTGCAGTTCAGCCAATAAAAATGTATTTCTGTCATTCATTGCAAACAAGCCAGAAAGTGTTTTTCGTTGCTCTTCTTGTCTGAATAAACAAATATGCAGTTTGCTGGAAATAAGCTGTACTCTGACAGTCGTTCTTATGGAGTGCAGTTCAGTTAATAAAACTCTTTCTGCCTTTCATTGCAAGCAAGCCCGAAAGTGTTTTTATGCTTCATACTGGATTGTAAAAGCAAAGTTGCCGTGTGCTGAAAACAAGTTGTTCTTTGACAGTTTTGAATACTGAGTGCAGTTCAGTTAATAAAACTGTCTTTCTGGTGCTCATTGCAAACAAGCCAGAAAGTGTTTTTCGTTGCTCTTCTTGTCTGAATAAACAAATATGCAGTTTGCTGGAAATAAGCTGTACTCTGACAGACGTTCTTATGGAGTGAAGTTCAGCTAATAAAACTCTTTCTGCCTTTCATTGCAAGCAAGCCCGAAAGTGTTTTTTCATACTGGATTGTAAAAGCAAAGTTGCCGTGTGCTGAAAACAAGTTGTTCTTTGACAGTCTTGAATACTGAGTGCAGTTCAGTTAATAAAACTGTCTTTCTGGTGCTCATTGCAAACAAGCCAGAAAGTGTTTTTCGTTGCTCTCCTTGTCTGAATAAACAAATATGCAGTTTGCTGGAAATAAGCTGTACTCTGACAGTCGTTCTTATGGAGTGCAGTTCAGCTAATAAAACTCTTTCTGCCTTTCATTGCAAGCAAGCCCGAAAGTGTTTTTATGCTTCATACTGGATTGTAAAAGCAAAGTTGCCGTGTGCTGAAAACAAGTTGTTCTTTGACAGTCTTGAATACTGAGTGCAGTTCAGTTAATAAAACTGTCTTTCTGGTGCTCATTGCAAACAAGCCAGAAAGTGTTTTTCGTTGCTCTTCTTGTCTGAATAAACAAATATGCAGTTTGCTGGAAATAAGCTGTACTCTGACAGTCGTCCTTATGGAGTGCAGTTCAGCTAATAAAACTCTTTCTGCCTTTCATTGCAAGCAAGCCCGAAAGTGTTTTAATGCTTCATAATGGATTGTAAAAGCAAAGTTGCTGTGTGCTGAAAACAAGTTGTTCTTTGACAGTCTTGAATTCTGACTGCAGTTCAGCCAATAAAAATGTATTTCTGTCATTCATTGCAAACAAGCCAGAAAGTGTTTTTCGTTGCTCTTCTTGTCTGAATAAACAAATATGCAGTTTGCTGGAAATAAGCTGTACTCTGACAGTCGTTCTTATGGAGTGCAGTTCAGCTAATAAAACTCTTTCTGCCTTTCATTGCAAGCAAGCCCGAAAGTGTT
Organism: Hoplias malabaricus; assembly: GCF_029633855.1. Taxonomy (NCBI): domain Eukaryota; kingdom Metazoa; phylum Chordata; class Actinopteri; order Characiformes; family Erythrinidae; genus Hoplias; species Hoplias malabaricus. The sequence continues at coordinate 26,388,121 of NC_089810.1, forward strand.
TTTATGCTTCATACTGGATTGTAAAAGCAAAGTTGCCGTGTGCTGAAAACAAGTTGTTCTTTGACAGTCTTGAATACTGAGTGCAGTTCAGTTAATAAAACTGTCTTTCTGGTGCTCATTGCAAACAAGCCAGAAAGTGTTTTTCGTTGCTCTTCTTGTCTGAATAAACAAATATGCAGTTTGCTGGAAATAAGCTGTACTCTGATAGTCGTTCTTATGGAGTGCAGTTCAGCTAATAAACCTCTTTCTGCCTTTCATTGCAAGCAAGCCCGAAAGTGTTTTTATGCTTCATACTGGATTGTAAAAGCAAAGTTGCCGTGTGCTGAAAACAAGTTGTTCTTTGACAGTCTTTCAATACTGAGTGCAGTTCAGTTAATAAAACTGTCTTTCTGGTGCTCATTGCAAACAAGCCAGAAAGTGTTTTTCGTTGCTCTTCTTGTTTGAATAAACAAATATGCAGTTTGCTGGAAATAAGCTGTACTCTGACAGACGTTCTTATGGAGTGAAGTTCAGCTAATAAAACTCTTTCTGCCTTTCATTGCAAGCAAGCCCGAAAGTGTTTTTTCATACTGGATTGTAAAAGCAAAGTTGCCGTGTGCTGAAAACAAGTTGTTCTTTGACAGTCTTGAATACTGAGTGCAGTTCAGTTAATAAAACTGTCTTTCTGGTGCTCATTGCAAACAAGCCAGAAAGTGTTTTTCGTTGCTCTCCTTGTCTGAATAAACAAATATGCAGTTTGCTGGAAATAAGCTGTACTCTGACAGTCGTTCTTATGGAGTGCAGTTCAGCTAATAAAACTCTTTCTGCCTTTCATTGCAAGCAAGCCCGAAAGTGTTTTTATGCTTCATACTGGATTGTAAAAGCAAAGTTGCCGTGTGCTGAAAACAAGTTGTTCTTTGACAGTCTTGAATTCTGACTGCAGTTCAGCCAATAAAAATGTATTTCTGTCATTCATTGCAAACAAGCCAGAAAGTGTTTTTCGTTGCTCTTCTTGTCTGAATAAACAAATATGCAGTTTGCTGGAAATAAGCTGTACTCTGACAGTCGTTCTTATGGAGTGCAGTTCAGCTAATAAAACTCTTTCTGCCTTTCATTGCAAGCAAGCCCGAAAGTGTTTTTATGCTTCATACTGGATTGTAAAAGCAAAGTTGCCGTGTGCTGAAAACAAGTTGTTCTTTGACAGTCTTGAATACTGAGTGCAGTTCAGTTAATAAAACTGTCTTTCTGGTGCTCATTGCAAACAAGCCAGAAAGTGTTTTTCGTTGCTCTTCTTGTCTGAATAAACAAATATGCAGTTTGCTGGAAATAAGCTGTACTCTGATAGTCGTTCTTATGGAGTGCAGTTCAGCTAATAAACCTCTTTCTGCCTTTCATTGCAAGCAAGCCCGAAAGTGTTTTTATGCTTCATACTGGATTGTAAAAGCAAAGTTGCCGTGTGCTGAAAACAAGTTGTTCTTTGACAGTCTTTCAATACTGAGTGCAGTTCAGTTAATAAAACTGTCTTTCTGGTGCTCATTGCAAACAAGCTAGAAATTGTTTTTCTGTGTTCCAATTGTTAGTATAAACAAATATGCAGTCTGCTGAAAGCAAGCTGTTCTTTGATAGTCTTTCTTATGGAGTGCAGTTCAGCTAATAAAACTCTTTCTGCATTTCATTGCAAGCAAGCCCGAAAGTGTTTTTATGCTTTATAATGGATTGTAAAAGCAAAGTTGCTGTTTGCTGAAAACAAGTTGTTCTTTGACAGTCTTGAATTCTGAAAGCAGTTCAGCCAATAAAAATGTATTTCTGTCATTCATTGCAAACAAGCCAGAAAGTGTTTTTCTTTGCTCTTCTCGTCTGTATAAGCAAAGATGCAGTTTGCTGGAAATAAGCCGTACTCTGACAGTCGTTCTTATGGAGTGCAGTTCAGCTAATGAAACTCTTTCTGCCTTTCATTGCAAGCAAGCCCGAAAGTGTTTTTATGCTTCATACTGGATTGTAAAAGCAAAGTTGCCGTGTGCTGAAAACAAGTTGTTCTTTGACAGTCTTGAATACTGAGTGCAGTTCAGTTAATAAAACTGTCTTTCTGGTGCTCATTGCAAACAAGCCAGAAAGTGTTTTTCGTTGCTCTTCTTGTCTGAATAAACAAATATGCAGTTTGCTGGAAATAAGCTGTACTCTGACAGTCGTCCTTATGGAGTGCAGTTCAGCTAATAAAACTCTTTCTGCCTTTCATTGCAAGCAAGCCCGAAAGTGTTTTAATGCTTCATAATGGATTGTAAAAGCAAAGTTGCTGTGTGCTGAAAACAAGTTGTTCTTTGACAGTCTTGAATTCTGACTGCAGTTCAGCCAATAAAAATGTATTTCTGTCATTCATTGCAAACAAGCCAGAAAGTGTTTTTCGTTGCTCTTCTTGTCTGAATAAACAAATATGCAGTTTGCTGGAAATAAGCTGTACTCTGACAGTCGTTCTTATGGAGTGCAGTTCAGTTAATAAAACTCTTTCTGCCTTTCATTGCAAGCAAGCCCGAAAGTGTTTTTATGCTTCATACTGGATTGTAAAAGCAAAGTTGCCGTGTGCTGAAAACAAGTTGTTCTTTGACAGTTTTGAATACTGAGTGCAGTTCAGTTAATAAAACTGTCTTTCTGGTGCTCATTGCAAACAAGCCAGAAAGTGTTTTTCGTTGCTCTTCTTGTCTGAATAAACAAATATGCAGTTTGCTGGAAATAAGCTGTACTCTGACAGTCGTTCTTATGGAGTGCAGTTCAGCTAATAAAACTCTTTCTGCCTTTCATTGCAAGCAAGCCCGAAAGTGTTTTTATGCTTCATACTGGATTGTAAAAGCAAAGTTGCCGTGTGCTGAAAACAAGTTGTTCTTTGACAGTCTTGAATACTGAGTGCAGTTCAGTTAATAAAACTGTCTTTCTGGTGCTCATTGCAAACAAGCCAGAAAGTGTTTTTCGTTGCTCATCTTGTCTGAATAAACAAATATGCAGTTTGCTGGAAATAAGCTGTACTCTGACAGTCGTTCTTATGGAGTGCAGTTCAGTTAATAAAACTCTTTCTGCCTTTCATTGCAAGCAAGCCCGAAAGTGTTTTTATGCTTCATACTGGATTGTAAAAGCAAAGTTGCCGTGTGCTGAAAACAAGTTGTTCTTTGACAGTCTTGAATACTGAGTGCAGTTCAGTTAATAAAACTGTCTTTCTGGTGCTCATTGCAAACAAGCCAGAAAGTGTTTTTCGTTGCTCTCCTTGTCTGAATAAACAAATATGCAGTTTGCTGGAAATAAGCTGTACTCTGACAGTCGTTCTTATGGAGTGCAGTTCAGTTAATAAAACTCTTTCTGCCTTTCATTGCAAGCAAGCCCGAAAGTGTTTTTATGCTTCATACTGGATTGTAAAAGCAAAGTTGCCGTGTGCTGAAAACAAGTTGTTCTTTGACAGTCTTGAATACTGAGTGCAGTTCAGTTAATAAAACTGTCTTTCTGGTGCTCATTGCAAACAAGCTAGAAATTGTTTTTCTGTGTTCCAATTGTTAGTATAAACAAATATGCAGTCTGCTGAAAGCAAGCTGTTCTTTGATAGTCTTTCTTATGGAGTGCAGTTCAGCTAATAAAACTCTTTCTGCATTTCATTGCAAGCAAGCCCGAAAGTGTTTTTATGCTTTATAATGGATTGTAAAAGCAAAGTTGCAGTTTGCTGAAAACAAGTTGTTCTTTGACAGTCTTGAATTCTGACTGCAGTTCAGCCAATAAAAATGTATTTCTGTCATTCATTGCAAACAAGCCAGAAAGTGTTTTTCGTTGCTCTTCTTGTCTGAATAAACAAATATGCAGTTTGCTGGAAATAAGCTGTACTCTGACAGTCGTTCTTATGGAGTGCAGTTCAGTTAATAAAACTCTTTCTGCCTTTCATTGCAAGCAAGCCCGAAAGTGTTTTTATGCTTCATACTGGATTGTAAAAGCAAAGTTGCCGTGTGCTGAAAACAAGTTGTTCTTTGACAGTTTTGAATACTGAGTGCAGTTCAGTTAATAAAACTGTCTTTCTGGTGCTCATTGCAAACAAGCCAGAAAGTGTTTTTCGTTGCTCTTCTTGTCTGAATAAACAAATATGCAGTTTGCTGGAAATAAGCTGTACTCTGACAGACGTTCTTATGGAGTGAAGTTCAGCTAATAAAACTCTTTCTGCCTTTCATTGCAAGCAAGCCCGAAAGTGTTTTTTCATACTGGATTGTAAAAGCAAAGTTGCCGTGTGCTGAAAACAAGTTGTTCTTTGACAGTCTTGAATACTGAGTGCAGTTCAGTTAATAAAACTGTCTTTCTGGTGCTCATTGCAAACAAGCCAGAAAGTGTTTTTCGTTGCTCTCCTTGTCTGAATAAACAAATATGCAGTTTGCTGGAAATAAGCTGTACTCTGACAGTCGTTCTTATGGAGTGCAGTTCAGCTAATAAAACTCTTTCTGCCTTTCATTGCAAGCAAGCCCGAAAGTGTTTTTATGCTTCATACTGGATTGTAAAAGCAAAGTTGCCGTGTGCTGAAAACAAGTTGTTCTTTGACAGTCTTGAATACTGAGTGCAGTTCAGTTAATAAAACTGTCTTTCTGGTGCTCATTGCAAACAAGCCAGAAAGTGTTTTTCGTTGCTCTTCTTGTCTGAATAAACAAATATGCAGTTTGCTGGAAATAAGCTGTACTCTGACAGTCGTCCTTATGGAGTGCAGTTCAGCTAATAAAACTCTTTCTGCCTTTCATTGCAAGCAAGCCCGAAAGTGTTTTAATGCTTCATAATGGATTGTAAAAGCAAAGTTGCTGTGTGCTGAAAACAAGTTGTTCTTTGACAGTCTTGAATTCTGACTGCAGTTCAGCCAATAAAAATGTATTTCTGTCATTCATTGCAAACAAGCCAGAAAGTGTTTTTCGTTGCTCTTCTTGTCTGAATAAACAAATATGCAGTTTGCTGGAAATAAGCTGTACTCTGACAGTCGTTCTTATGGAGTGCAGTTCAGCTAATAAAACTCTTTCTGCCTTTCATTGCAAGCAAGCCCGAAAGTGTTTTTATGCTTCATACTGGATTGTAAAAGCAAAGTTGCCGTGTGCTGAAAACAAGTTGTTCTTTGACAGTCTTGAATACTGAGTGCAGTTCAGTTAATAAAACTGTCTTTCTGGTGCTCATTGCAAACAAGCCAGAAAGTGTTTTTCGTTGCTCTTCTTGTCTGAATAAACAAATATGCAGTTTGCTGGAAATAAGCTGTACTCTGATAGTCGTTCTTATGGAGTGCAGTTCAGCTAATAAACCTCTTTCTGCCTTTCATTGCAAGCAAGCCCGAAAGTGTTTTTATGCTTCATACTGGATTGTAAAAGCAAAGTTGCCGTGTGCTGAAAACAAGTTGTTCTTTGACAGTCTTTCAATACTGAGTGCAGTTCAGTTAATAAAACTGTCTTTCTGGTGCTCATTGCAAACAAGCTAGAAATTGTTTTTCTGTGTTCCAATTGTTAGTATAAACAAATATGCAGTCTGCTGAAAGCAAGCTGTTCTTTGATAGTCTTTCTTATGGAGTGCAGTTCAGCTAATAAAACTCTTTCTGCATTTCATTGCAAGCAAGCCCGAAAGTGTTTTTATGCTTTATAATGGATTGTAAAAGCAAAGTTGCTGTTTGCTGAAAACAAGTTGTTCTTTGACAGTCTTGAATTCTGAAAGCAGTTCAGCCAATAAAAATGTATTTCTGTCATTCATTGCAAACAAGCCAGAAAGTGTTTTTCTTTGCTCTTCTCGTCTGTATAAGCAAAGATGCAGTTTGCTGGAAATAAGCCGTACTCTGACAGTCGTTCTTATGGAGTGCAGTTCAGCTAATGAAACTCTTTCTGCCTTTCATTGCAAGCAAGCCCGAAAGTGTTTTTATGCTTCATACTGGATTGTAAAAGCAAAGTTGCCGTGTGCTGAAAACAAGTTGTTCTTTGACAGTCTTGAATACTGAGTGCAGTTCAGTTAATAAAACTGTCTTTCTGGTGCTCATTGCAAACAAGCCAGAAAGTGTTTTTCGTTGCTCTTCTTGTCTGAATAAACAAATATGCAGTTTGCTGGAAATAAGCTGTACTCTGACAGTCGTTCTTATGGAGTGCAGTTCAGTTAATAAAACTCTTTCTGCCTTTCATTGCAAGCAAGCCCGAAAGTGTTTTTATGCTTCATACTGGATTGTAAAAGCAAAGTTGCCGTGTGCTGAAAACAAGTTGTTCTTTGACAGTCTTGAATACTGAGTGCAGTTCAGTTAATAAAACTGTCTTTCTGGTGCTCATTGCAAACAAGCCAGAAAGTGTTTTTCGTTGCTCTTCTTGTCTGAATAAACAAATATGCAGTTTGCTGGAAATAAGCTGTACTCTGACAGTCGTTCTTATGGAGTGCAGTTCAGTTAATAAAACTCTTTCTGCCTTTCATTGCAAGCAAGCCCGAAAGTGTTTTTATGCTTCATACTGGATTGTAAAAGCAAAGTTGCCGTGTGCTGAAAACAAGTTGTTCTTTGACAGTCTTGAATACTGAGTGCAGTTCAGTTAATAAAACTGTCTTTCTGGTGCTCATTGCAAACAAGCTAGAAATTGTTTTTCTGTGTTCCAATTGTTAGTATAAACAAATATGCAGTCTGCTGAAAGCAAGCTGTTCTTTGATAGTCTTTCTTATGGAGTGCAGTTCAGCTAATAAAACTCTTTCTGCATTTCATTGCAAGCAAGCCCGAAAGTGTTTTAATGCTTCATAATGGATTGTAAAAGCAAAGTTGCTGTGTGCTGAAAACAAGTTGTTCTTTGACAGTCTTGAATACTGAGTGCAGTTCAGTTAATAAAACTGTCTTTCTGGTGCTCATTGCAAACAAGCCAGAAAGTGTTTTTCGTTGCTCTTCTTGTCTGAATAAACAAATATGCAGTTTGCTGGAAATAAGCTGTACTCTGACAGTCGTTCTTATGGAGTGCAGTTCAGCTAATAAACCTCTTTCTGCCTTTCATTGCAAGCAAGCCCGAAAGTGTTTTTATGCTTCATACTGGATTGTAAAAGCAAAGTTGCCGTGTGCTGAAAACAAGTTGTTCTTTGACAGTCTTTCAATACTGAGTGCAGTTCAGTTAATAAAACTGTCTTTCTGGTGCTCATTGCAAACAAGCCAGAAAGTGTTTTTCGTTGCTCATCTTGTCTGAATAAACAAATATGCAGTTTGCTGGAAATAAGCTGTACTCTGACAGTCGTTCTTATGGAGTGCAGTTCAGTTAATAAAACTCTTTCTGCCTTTCATTGCAAGCAAGCCCGAAAGTGTTTTTATGCTTCATACTGGATTGTAAAAGCAAAGTTGCCGTGTGCTGAAAACAAGTTGTTCTTTGACAGTCTTGAATACTGAGTGCAGTTCAGTTAATAAAACTGTCTTTCTGGTGCTCATTGCAAACAAGCCAGAAAGTGTTTTTCGTTGCTCTCCTTGTCTGAATAAACAAATATGCAGTTTGCTGGAAATAAGCTGTACTCTGACAGTCGTTCTTATGGAGTGCAGTTCAGTTAATAAAACTCTTTCTGCCTTTCATTGCAAGCAAGCCCGAAAGTGTTTTTATGCTTCATACTGGATTGTAAAAGCAAAGTTGCCGTGTGCTGAAAACAAGTTGTTCTTTGACAGTCTTGAATACTGAGTGCAGTTCAGTTAATAAAACTGTCTTTCTGGTGCTCATTGCAAACAAGCTAGAAATTGTTTTTCTGTGTTCCAATTGTTAGTATAAACAAATATGCAGTCTGCTGAAAGCAAGCTGTTCTTTGATAGTCTTTCTTATGGAGTGCAGTTCAGCTAATAAAACTCTTTCTGCATTTCATTGCAAGCAAGCCCGAAAGTGTTTTTATGCTTTATAATGGATTGTAAAAGCAAAGTTGCAGTTTGCTGAAAACAAGTTGTTCTTTGACAGTCTTGAATTCTGACTGCAGTTCAGCCAATAAAAATGTATTTCTGTCATTCATTGCAAACAAGCCAGAAAGTGTTTTTCGTTGCTCTTCTTGTCTGAATAAACAAATATGCAGTTTGCTGGAAATAAGCTGTACTCTGACAGTCGTTCTTATGGAGTGCAGTTCAGTTAATAAAACTCTTTCTGCCTTTCATTGCAAGCAAGCCCGAAAGTGTTTTTATGCTTCATACTGGATTGTAAAAGCAAAGTTGCCGTGTGCTGAAAACAAGTTGTTCTTTGACAGTTTTGAATACTGAGTGCAGTTCAGTTAATAAAACTGTCTTTCTGGTGCTCATTGCAAACAAGCCAGAAAGTGTTTTTCGTTGCTCTTCTTGTCTGAATAAACAAATATGCAGTTTGCTGGAAATAAGTTGTACTCTGACAGACGTTCTTATGGAGTGAAGTTCAGCTAATAAAACTCTTTCTGCCTTTCATTGCAAGCAAGCCCGAAAGTGTTTTTTCATACTGGATTGTAAAAGCAAAGTTGCCGTGTGCTGAAAACAAGTTGTTCTTTGACAGTCTTGAATACTGAGTGCAGTTCAGTTAATAAAACTGTCTTTCTGGTGCTCATTGCAAACAAGCCAGAAAGTGTTTTTCGTTGCTCTCCTTGTCTGAATAAACAAATATGCAGTTTGCTGGAAATAAGCTGTACTCTGACAGTCGTTCTTATGGAGTGCAGTTCAGCTAATAAAACTCTTTCTGCCTTTCATTGCAAGCAAGCCCGAAAGTGTTTTTATGCTTCATACTGGATTGTAAAAGCAAAGTTGCCGTGTGCTGAAAACAAGTTGTTCTTTGACAGTCTTGAATACTGAGTGCAGTTCAGTTAATAAAACTGTCTTTCTGGTGCTCATTGCAAACAAGCCAGAAAGTGTTTTTCGTTGCTCTTCTTGTCTGAATAAACAAATATGCAGTTTGCTGGAAATAAGCTGTACTCTGACAGTCGTCCTTATGGAGTGCAGTTCAGCTAATAAAACTCTTTCTGCCTTTCATTGCAAGCAAGCCCGAAAGTGTTTTAATGCTTCATAATGGATTGTAAAAGCAAAGTTGCTGTGTGCTGAAAACAAGTTGTTCTTTGACAGTCTTGAATTCTGACTGCAGTTCAGCCAATAAAAATGTATTTCTGTCATTCATTGCAAACAAGCCAGAAAGTGTTTTTCGTTGCTCTTCTTGTCTGAATAAACAAATATGCAGTTTGCTGGAAATAAGCTGTACTCTGACAGTCGTTCTTATGGAGTGCAGTTCAGCTAATAAAACTCTTTCTGCCTTTCATTGCAAGCAAGCCCGAAAGTGTTTTTATGCTTCATACTGGATTGTAAAAGCAAAGTTGCCGTGTGCTGAAAACAAGTTGTTCTTTGACAGTCTTGAATACTGAGTGCAGTTCAGTTAATAAAACTGTCTTTCTGGTGCTCATTGCAAACAAGCCAGAAAGTGTTTTTCGTTGCTCTTCTTGTCTGAATAAACAAATATGCAGTTTGCTGGAAATAAGCTGTACTCTGATAGTCGTTCTTATGGAGTGCAGTTCAGCTAATAAACCTCTTTCTGCCTTTCATTGCAAGCAAGCCCGAAAGTGTTTTTATGCTTCATACTGGATTGTAAAAGCAAAGTTGCCGTGTGCTGAAAACAAGTTGTTCTTTGACAGTCTTTCAATACTGAGTGCAGTTCAGTTAATAAAACTGTCTTTCTGGTGCTCATTGCAAACAAGCTAGAAATTGTTTTTCTGTGTTCCAATTGTTAGTATAAACAAATATGCAGTCTGCTGAAAGCAAGCTGTTCTTTGATAGTCTTTCTTATGGAGTGCAGTTCAGCTAATAAAACTCTTTCTGCATTTCATTGCAAGCAAGCCCGAAAGTGTTTTTATGCTTTATAATGGATTGTAAAAGCAAAGTTGCTGTTTGCTGAAAACAAGTTGTTCTTTGACAGTCTTGAATTCTGAAAGCAGTTCAGCCAATAAAAATGTATTTCTGTCATTCATTGCAAACAAGCCAGAAAGTGTTTTTCTTTGCTCTTCTCGTCTGTATAAGCAAAGATGCAGTTTGCTGGAAATAAGCCGTACTCTGACAGTCGTTCTTATGGAGTGCAGTTCAGCTAATGAAACTCTTTCTGCCTTTCATTGCAAGCAAGCCCGAAAGTGTTTTTATGCTTCATACTGGATTGTAAAAGCAAAGTTGCCGTGTGCTGAAAACAAGTTGTTCTTTGACAGTCTTGAATACTGAGTGCAGTTCAGTTAATAAAACTGTCTTTCTGGTGCTCATTGCAAACAAGCCAGAAAGTGTTTTTCGTTGCTCTTCTTGTCTGAATAAACAAATATGCAGTTTGCTGGAAATAAGCTGTACTCTGACAGTCGTTCTTATGGAGTGCAGTTCAGTTAATAAAACTCTTTCTGCCTTTCATTGCAAGCAAGCCCGAAAGTGTTTTTATGCTTCATACTGGATTGTAAAAGCAAAGTTGCCGTGTGCTGAAAACAAGTTGTTCTTTGACAGTCTTGAATACTGAGTGCAGTTCAGTTAATAAAACTGTCTTTCTGGTGCTCATTGCAAACAAGCCAGAAAGTGTTTTTCGTTGCTCTTCTTGTCTGAATAAACAAATATGCAGTTTGCTGGAAATAAGCTGTACTCTGACAGTCGTTCTTATGGAGTGCAGTTCAGTTAATAAAACTCTTTCTGCCTTTCATTGCAAGCAAGCCCGAAAGTGTTTTTATGCTTCATACTGGATTGTAAAAGCAAAGTTGCCGTGTGCTGAAAACAAGTTGTTCTTTGACAGTCTTGAATACTGAGTGCAGTTCAGTTAATAAAACTGTCTTTCTGGTGCTCATTGCAAACAAGCTAGAAATTGTTTTTCTGTGTTCCAATTGTTAGTATAAACAAATATGCAGTCTGCTGAAAGCAAGCTGTTCTTTGATAGTCTTTCTTATGGAGTGCAGTTCAGCTAATAAAACTCTTTCTGCATTTCATTGCAAGCAAGCCCGAAAGTGTTTTAATGCTTCATAATGGATTGTAAAAGCAAAGTTGCTGTGTGCTGAAAACAAGTTGTTCTTTGACAGTCTTGAATACTGAGTGCAGTTCAGTTAATAAAACTGTCTTTCTGGTGCTCATTGCAAACAAGCCAGAAAGTGTTTTTCGTTGCTCTTCTTGTCTGAATAAACAAATATGCAGTTTGCTGGAAATAAGCTGTACTCTGACAGTCGTTCTTATGGAGTGCAGTTCAGCTAATAAACCTCTTTCTGCCTTTCATTGCAAGCAAGCCCGAAAGTGTTTTTATGCTTCATACTGGATTGTAAAAGCAAAGTTGCCGTGTGCTGAAAACAAGTTGTTCTTTGACAGTCTTTCAATACTGAGTGCAGTTCAGTTAATAAAACTGTCTTTCTGGTGCTCATTGCAAACAAGCTAGAAATTGTTTTTCTGTGTTCCAATTGTTAGTATAAACAAATATGCAGTCTGCTGAAAGCAAGCTGTTCTTTGATAGTCTTTCTTATGGAGTGCAGTTCAGCTAATAAAACTCTTTCTGCATTTCATTGCAAGCAAGCCCGAAAGTGTTTTTATGCTTTATAATGGATTGTAAAAGCAAAGTTGCTGTTTGCTGAAAACAAGTTGTTCTTTGACAGTCTTGAATTCTGAAAGCAGTTCAGCCAATAAAAATGTATTTCTGTCATTCATTGCAAACAAGCCAGAAAGTGTTTTTCTTTGCTCTTCTCGTCTGAATAAACAAATATGCAGTTTGCTGGAAATAAGCTGTACTCTGACAGTCGTTCTTATGGAGTGCAGTTCAGTTAATAAAACTCTTTCTGCCTTTCATTGCAAGCAAGCCCGAAAGTGTTTTTATGCTTCATACTGGATTGTAAAAGCAAAGTTGCCGTGTGCTGAAAACAAGTTGTTCTTTGACAGTCTTGAATACTGAGTGCAGTTCAGTTAATAAAACTGTCTTTCTGGTGCTCATTGCAAACAAGCCAGAAAGTGTTTTTCGTTGCTCTTCTTGTCTGAATAAACAAATATGCAGTTTGCTGGAAATAAGCTGTACTCTGACAGTCGTTCTTATGGAGTGCAGTTCAGCTAATAAACCTCTTTCTGCCTTTCATTGCAAGCAAGCCCGAAAGTGTTTTTATGCTTCATACTGGATTGTAAAAGCAAAGTTGCCGTGTGCTGAAAACAAGTTGTTCTTTGACAGTCTTTCAATACTGAGTGCAGTTCAGTTAATAAAACTGTCTTTCTGGTGCTCATTGCAAACAAGCCAGAAAGTGTTTTTCGTTGCTCTTCTTGTCTGAATAAACAAATATGCAGTTTGCTGGAAATAAGCTGTACTCTGACAGTCGTTCTTATGGAGTGCAGTTCAGCTAATAAACCTCTTTCTGCCTTTCATTGCAAGCAAGCCCGAAAGTGTTTTTATGCTTCATACTGGATTGTAAAAGCAAAGTTGCCGTGTGCTGAAAACAAGTTGTTCTTTGACAGTCTTTCAATACTGAGTGCAGTTCAGTTAATAAAACTGTCTTTCTGGTGCTCATTGCAAACAAGCTAGAAATTGTTTTTCTGTGTTCCAATTGTTAGTATAAACAAATATGCAGTCTGCTGAAAGCAAGCTGTTCTTTGATAGTCTTTCTTATGGAGTGCAGTTCAGCTAATAAAACTCTTTCTGCATTTCATTGCAAGCAAGCCCGAAAGTGTTTTTATGCTTTATAATGGATTGTAAAAGCAAAGTTGCTGTTTGCTGAAAACAAGTTGTTCTTTGACAGTCTTGAATTCTGAAAGCAGTTCAGCCAATAAAAATGTATTTCTGTCATTCATTGCAAACAAGCCAGAAAGTGTTTTTCTTTGCTCTTCTCGTCTGAATAAACAAATATGCAGTTTGCTGGAAATAAGCTGTACTCTGACAGTCGTTCTTATGGAGTGCAGTTCAGTTAATAAAACTCTTTCTGCCTTTCATTGCAAGCAAGCCCGAAAGTGTTTTTATGCTTCATACTGGATTGTAAAAGCAAAGTTGCCGTGTGCTGAAAACAAGTTGTTCTTTGACAGTCTTTCAATACTGAGTGCAGTTCAGTTAATAAAACTGTCTTTCTGGTGCTCATTGCAAACAAGCTAGAAATTGTTTTTCTGTGTTCCAATTGTTAGTATAAACAAATATGCAGTCTGCTGAAAGCAAGCTGTTCTTTGATAGTCTTTCTTATGGAGTGCAGTTCAGCTAATAAAACTCTTTCTGCATTTCATTGCAAGCAAGCCCGAAAGTGTTTTTATGCTTTATAATGGATTGTAAAAGCAAAGTTGCTGTTTGCTGAAAACAAGTTGTTCTTTGACAGTCTTGAATTCTGAAAGCAGTTCAGCCAATAAAAATGTATTTCTGTCATTCATTGCAAACAAGCCAGAAAGTGTTTTTCTTTGCTCTTCTCGTCTGTATAAGCAAAGATGCAGTTTGCTGGAAATAAGCCGTACTCTGACAGTCGTTCTTATGGAGTGCAGTTCAGCTAATGAAACTCTTTCTGCCTTTCATTGCAAGCAAGCCCGAAAGTGTTTTTATGCTTCATACTGGATTGTAAAAGCAAAGTTGCCGTGTGCTGAAAACAAGTTGTTCTTTGACAGTTTTGAATACTGAGTGCAGTTCAGTTAATAAAACTGTCTTTCTGGTGCTCATTGCAAACAAGCCAGAAAGTGTTTTTCGTTGCTCTTCTTGTCTGAATAAACAAATATGCAGTTTGCTGGAAATAAGCTGTACTCTGACAGTCGTTCTTATGGAGTGCAGTTCAGCTAATAAAACTCTTTCTGCCTTTCATTGCAAGCAAGCCCGAAAGTGTTTTTATGCTTCATACTGGATTGTAAAAGCAAAGTTGCCGTGTGCTGAAAACAAGTTGTTCTTTGACAGTCTTGAATACTGAGTGCAGTTCAGTTAATAAAACTGTCTTTCTGGTGCTCATTGCAAACAAGCCAGAAAGTGTTTTTCGTTGCTCTTCTTGTCTGAATAAACAAATATGCAGTTTGCTGGAAATAAGCTGTACTCTGACAGTCGTTCTTATGGAGTGCAGTTCAGTTAATAAAACTCTTTCTGCCTTTCATTGCAAGCAAGCCCGAAAGTGTTTTTATGCTTCATACTGGATTGTAAAAGCAAAGTTGCCATGTGCTGAAGACAAGTTGTTCTTTGACAGTCTTGAATACTGAGTGCAGTTCAGTTAATAAAACTGTCTTTCTGGTGCTCATTGCAAACAAGCTAGAAATTGTTTTTCTGTGTTCCAATTGTTAGTATAAACAAATATGCAGTCTGCTGAAAGCAAGCTGTTCTTTGATAGTCTTTCTTATGGAGTGCAGTTCAGCTAATAAAACTCTTTCTGCATTTCATTGCAAGCAAGCCCGAAAGTGTTTTAATGCTTCATAATGGATTGTAAAAGCAAAGTTGCTGTGTGCTGAAAACAAGTTGTTCTTTGACAGTCTTGAATTCTGACTGCAGTTCAGCCAATAAAAATGTATTTCTGTCATTCATTGCAAACAAGCCAGAAAGTGTTTTTCGTTGCTCTTCTTGTCTGAATAAACAAATATGCAGTTTGCTGGAAATAAGCTGTACTCTGACAGTCGTTCTTATGGAGTGCAGTTCAGCTAATAAAACTCTTTCTGCCTTTCATTGCAAGCAAGCCCGAAAGTGTTTTTATGCTTCATACTGGATTGTAAAAGCAAAGTTGCCGTGTGCTGAAAACAAGTTGTTCTTTGACAGTCTTGAATACTGAGTGCAGTTCAGTTAACAAAAATGCCTTTCTGGTGCTCATTGCAAACAAGCCAGAAAGTGTTTTTCGTTGCTCTTCTTGTCTGAATAAACAAATATGCAGTTTGCTGGAAATAAGCTGTACTCTGACAGTCGTTCTTATGGAGTGCAGTTCAGTTAATAAAACTCTTTCTGCCTTTCATTGCAAGCAAGCCCGAAAGTGTTTTTATGCTTCATACTGGATTGTAAAAGCAAAGTTGCCGTGTGCTGAAAACAAGTTGTTCTTTGACAGTCTTTCAATACTGAGTGCAGTTCAGTTAATAAAACTGTCTTTCTGGTGCTCATTGCAAACAAGCTAGAAATTGTTTTTCTGTGTTCCAATTGTTAGTATAAACAAATATGCAGTCTGCTGAAAGCAAGCTGTTCTTTGATAGTCTTTCTTATGGAGTGCAGTTCAGCTAATAAAACTCTTTCTGCATTTCATTGCAAGCAAGCCCGAAAGTGTTTTTATGCTTTATAATGGATTGTAAAAGCAAAGTTGCTGTTTGCTGAAAACAAGTTGTTCTTTGACAGTCTTGAATTCTGAAAGCAGTTCAGCCAATAAAAATGTATTTCTGTCATTCATTGCAAACAAGCCAGAAAGTGTTTTTCTTTGCTCTTCTCGTCTGTATAAGCAAAGATGCAGTTTGCTGGAAATAAGCCGTACTCTGACAGTCGTTCTTATGGAGTGCAGTTCAGCTAATGAAACTCTATCTGCCTTTCATTGCAAGCAAGCCCGAAAGTGTTTTTATGCTTCATACTGGATTGTAAAAGCAAAGTTGCCGTGTGCTGAAAACAAGTTGTTCTTTGACAGTCTTGAATACTGAGTGCAGTTCAGTTAATAAAACTGTCTTTCTGGTGCTCATTGCAAACAAGCCAGAAAGTGTTTTTCGTTGCTCTTCTTGTCTGAATAAACAAATATGCAGTTTGCTGGAAATAAGCTGTACTCTGACAGTCGTTCTTATGGAGTGCAGTTCAGTTAATAAAACTCTTTCTGCCTTTCATTGCAAGCAAGCCCGAAAGTGTTTTTATGCTTCATACTGGATTGTAAAAGCAAAGTTGCCGTGTGCTGAAAACAAGTTGTTCTTTGACAGTTTTGAATACTGAGTGCAGTTCAGTTAATAAAACTGTCTTTCTGGTGCTCATTGCAAACAAGCCAGAAAGTGTTTTTCGTTGCTCTTCTTGTCTGAATAAACAAATATGCAGTTTGCTGGAAATAAGCTGTACTCTGACAGTCGTTCTTATGGAGTGCAGTTCAGTTAATAAAACTCTTTCTGCCTTTCATTGCAAGCAAGCCCGAAAGTGTTTTTATGCTTCATACTGGATTGTAAAAGCAAAGTTGCCGTGTGCTGAAAACAAGTTGTTCTTTGACAGTCTTGAATACTGAGTGCAGTTCAGTTAATAAAACTGTCTTTCTGGTGCTCATTGCAAACAAGCCAGAAAGTGTTTTTCGTTGCTCTTCTTGTCTGAATAAACAATTATGCAGTTTGCTGGAAATAAGCTGTACTCTGACAGTCGTCCTTATGGAGTGCAGTTCAGCTAATAAAACTCTTTCTGCCTTTCATTGCAAGCAAGCCCGAAAGTGTTTTTATGCTTCATACTGGATTGTAAAAGCAAAGTTGCCGTGTGCTGAAAACAAGTTGTTCTTTGACAGTCTTGAATACTGAGTGCAGTTCAGTTAATAAAACTGTCTTTCTGGTGCTCATTGCAAACAAGCTAGAAATTGTTTTTCTGTGTTCCAATTGTTAGTATAAACAAATATGCAGTCTGCTGAAAGCAAGCTGTTCTTTGATAGTCTTTCTTATGGAGTGCAGTTCAGCTAATAAAACTCTTTCTGCATTTCATTGCAAGCAAGCCCGAAAGTGTTTTAATGCTTCATAATGGATTGTAAAAGCAAAGTTGCTGTGTGCTGAAAACAAGTTGTTCTTTGACAGTCTTGAATTCTGACTGCAGTTCAGCCAATAAAAATGTATTTCTGTCATTCATTGCAAACAAGCCAGAAAGTGTTTTTCGTTGCTCTTCTTGTCTGAATAAACAAATATGCAGTTTGCTGGAAATAAGCTGTACTCTGACAGTCGTTCTTATGGAGTGCAGTTCAGCTAATAAAACTCTTTCTGCCTTTCATTGCAAGCAAGCCCGAAAGTGTTTTTATGCTTCATACTGGATTGTAAAAGCAAAGTTGCCGTGTGCTGAAAACAAGTTGTTCTTTGACAGTCTTGAATACTGAGTGCAGTTCAGTTAACAAAAATGCCTTTCTGGTGCTCATTGCAAACAAGCCAGAAAGTGTTTTTCGTTGCTCTTCTTGTCTGAATAAACAAATATGCAGTTTGCTGGAAATAAGCTGTACTCTGACAGTCGTTCTTATGGAGTGCAGTTCAGTTAATAAAACTCTTTCTGCCTTTCATTGCAAGCAAGCCCGAAAGTGTTTTTATGCTTCATACTGGATTGTAAAAGCAAAGTTGCCGTGTGCTGAAAACAAGTTGTTCTTTGACAGTCTTGAATACTGAGTGCAGTTCAGTTAATAAAACTGTCTTTCTGGTGCTCATTGCAAACAAGCCAGAAAGTGTTTTTCGTTGCTCTTCTTGTCTGAATAAACAATTATGCAGTTTGCTGGAAATAAGCTGTACTCTGACAGTCGTCCTTATGGAGTGCAGTTCAGCTAATAAAACTCTTTCTGCCTTTCATTGCAAGCAAGCCCGAAAGTGTTTTTATGCTTCATACTGGATTGTAAAAGCAAAGTTGCCGTGTGCTGAAAACAAGTTGTTCTTTGACAGTCTTGAATACTGAGTGCAGTTCAGTTAATAAAACTGTCTTTCTGGTGCTCATTGCAAACAAGCTAGAAATTGTTTTTCTGTGTTCCAATTGTTAGTATAAACAAATATGCAGTCTGCTGAAAGCAAGCTGTTCTTTGATAGTCTTTCTTATGGAGTGCAGTTCAGCTAATAAAACTCTTTCTGCATTTCATTGCAAGCAAGCCCGAAAGTGTTTTAATGCTTCATAATGGATTGTAAAAGCAAAGTTGCTGTGTGCTGAAAACAAGTTGTTCTTTGACAGTCTTGAATTCTGACTGCAGTTCAGCCAATAAAAATGTATTTCTGTCATTCATTGCAAACAAGCCAGAAAGTGTTTTTCGTTGCTCTTCTTGTCTGAATAAACAAATATGCAGTTTGCTGGAAATAAGCTGTACTCTGACAGTCGTTCTTATGGAGTGCAGTTCAGCTAATAAAACTCTTTCTGCCTTTCATTGCAAGCAAGCCCGAAAGTGTTTTTATGCTTCATACTGGATTGTAAAAGCAAAGTTGCCGTGTGCTGAAAACAAGTTGTTCTTTGACAGTCTTGAATACTGAGTGCAGTTCAGTTAACAAAAATGCCTTTCTGGTGCTCATTGCAAACAAGCCAGAAAGTGTTTTTCGTTGCTCTTCTTGTCTGAATAAACAAATATGCAGTTTGCTGGAAATAAGCTGTACTCTGACAGTCGTTCTTATGGAGTGCAGTTCAGTTAATAAAACTCTTTCTGCCTTTCATTGCAAGCAAGCCCGAAAGTGTTTTTATGCTTCATACTGGATTGTAAAAGCAAAGTTGCCGTGTGCTGAAAACAAGTTGTTCTTTGACAGTCTTGAATACTGAGTGCAGTTCAGTTAATAAAACTGTCTTTCTGGTGCTCATTGCAAACAAGCCAGAAAGTGTTTTTCGTTGCTCTTCTTGTCTGAATAAACAAATATGCAGTTTGCTGGAAATAAGCTGTACTCTGACAGTCGTTCTTATGGAGTGCAGTTCAGCTAATAAACCTCTTTCTGCCTTTCATTGCAAGCAAGCCCGAAAGTGTTTTTATGCTTCATACTGGATTGTAAAAGCAAAGTTGCCGTGTGCTGAAAACAAGTTGTTCTTTGACAGTCTTTCAATACTGAGTGCAGTTCAGTTAATAAAACTGTCTTTCTGGTGCTCATTGCAAACAAGCTAGAAATTGTTTTTCTGTGTTCCAATTGTTAGTATAAACAAATATGCAGTCTGCTGAAAGCAAGCTGTTCTTTGATAGTCTTTCTTATGGAGTGCAGTTCAGCTAATAAAACTCTTTCTGCATTTCATTGCAAGCAAGCCCGAAAGTGTTTTAATGCTTCATAATGGATTGTAAAAGCAAAGTTGCTGTGTGCTGAAAACAAGTTGTTCTTTGACAGTCTTGAATTCTGACTGCAGTTCAGCCAATAAAAATGTATTTCTGTCATTCATTGCAAACAAGCCAGAAAGTGTTTTTCGTTGCTCTTCTTGTCTGAATAAACAAATATGCAGTTTGCTGGAAATAAGCTGTACTCTGACAGTCGTTCTTATGGAGTGCAGTTCAGCTAATAAAACTCTTTCTGCCTTTCATTGCAAGCAAGCCCGAAAGTGTTTTTATGCTTCATACTGGATTGTAAAAGCAAAGTTGCCGTGTGCTGAAAACAAGTTGTTCTTTGACAGTCTTGAATACTGAGTGCAGTTCAGTTAACAAAAATGCCTTTCTGGTGCTCATTGCAAACAAGCCAGAAAGTGTTTTTCGTTGCTCTTCTTGTCTGAATAAACAAATATGCAGTTTGCTGGAAATAAGCTGTACTCTGACAGTCGTTCTTATGGAGTGCAGTTCAGTTAATAAAACTCTTTCTGCCTTTCATTGCAAGCAAGCCCGAAAGTGTTTTTATGCTTCATACTGGATTGTAAAAGCAAAGTTGCCGTGTGCTGAAAACAAGTTGTTCTTTGACAGTCTTTCAATACTGAGTGCAGTTCAGTTAATAAAACTGTCTTTCTGGTGCTCATTGCAAACAAGCTAGAAATTGTTTTTCTGTGTTCCAATTGTTAGTATAAACAAATATGCAGTCTGCTGAAAGCAAGCTGTTCTTTGATAGTCTTTCTTATGGAGTGCAGTTCAGCTAATAAAACTCTTTCTGCATTTCATTGCAAGCAAGCCCGAAAGTGTTTTTATGCTTTATAATGGATTGTAAAAGCAAAGTTGCTGTTTGCTGAAAACAAGTTGTTCTTTGACAGTCTTGAATTCTGAAAGCAGTTCAGCCAATAAAAATGTATTTCTGTCATTCATTGCAAACAAGCCAGAAAGTGTTTTTCTTTGCTCTTCTCGTCTGTATAAGCAAAGATGCAGTTTGCTGGAAATAAGCCGTACTCTGACAGTCGTTCTTATGGAGTGCAGTTCAGCTAATGAAACTCTATCTGCCTTTCATTGCAAGCAAGCCCGAAAGTGTTTTTATGCTTCATACTGGATTGTAAAAGCAAAGTTGCCGTGTGCTGAAAACAAGTTGTTCTTTGACAGTCTTGAATACTGAGTGCAGTTCAGTTAATAAAACTGTCTTTCTGGTGCTCATTGCAAACAAGCCAGAAAGTGT
The DNA here is from genome assembly GCF_029633855.1 of Hoplias malabaricus. Lineage (NCBI taxonomy): Eukaryota > Metazoa > Chordata > Actinopteri > Characiformes > Erythrinidae > Hoplias > Hoplias malabaricus. The sequence goes on from NC_089810.1 coordinate 26,408,138, forward strand.
TTTTCGTTGCTCTTCTTGTCTGAATAAACAAATATGCAGTTTGCTGGAAATAAGCTGTACTCTGACAGTCGTTCTTATGGAGTGCAGTTCAGTTAATAAAACTCTTTCTGCCTTTCATTGCAAGCAAGCCCGAAAGTGTTTTTATGCTTCATACTGGATTGTAAAAGCAAAGTTGCCGTGTGCTGAAAACAAGTTGTTCTTTGACAGTTTTGAATACTGAGTGCAGTTCAGTTAATAAAACTGTCTTTCTGGTGCTCATTGCAAACAAGCCAGAAAGTGTTTTTCGTTGCTCTTCTTGTCTGAATAAACAAATATGCAGTTTGCTGGAAATAAGCTGTACTCTGACAGTCGTTCTTATGGAGTGCAGTTCAGTTAATAAAACTCTTTCTGCCTTTCATTGCAAGCAAGCCCGAAAGTGTTTTTATGCTTCATACTGGATTGTAAAAGCAAAGTTGCCGTGTGCTGAAAACAAGTTGTTCTTTGACAGTCTTGAATACTGAGTGCAGTTCAGTTAATAAAACTGTCTTTCTGGTGCTCATTGCAAACAAGCCAGAAAGTGTTTTTCGTTGCTCTTCTTGTCTGAATAAACAATTATGCAGTTTGCTGGAAATAAGCTGTACTCTGACAGTCGTCCTTATGGAGTGCAGTTCAGCTAATAAAACTCTTTCTGCCTTTCATTGCAAGCAAGCCCGAAAGTGTTTTTATGCTTCATACTGGATTGTAAAAGCAAAGTTGCCGTGTGCTGAAAACAAGTTGTTCTTTGACAGTCTTGAATACTGAGTGCAGTTCAGTTAATAAAACTGTCTTTCTGGTGCTCATTGCAAACAAGCTAGAAATTGTTTTTCTGTGTTCCAATTGTTAGTATAAACAAATATGCAGTCTGCTGAAAGCAAGCTGTTCTTTGATAGTCTTTCTTATGGAGTGCAGTTCAGCTAATAAAACTCTTTCTGCATTTCATTGCAAGCAAGCCCGAAAGTGTTTTAATGCTTCATAATGGATTGTAAAAGCAAAGTTGCTGTGTGCTGAAAACAAGTTGTTCTTTGACAGTCTTGAATTCTGACTGCAGTTCAGCCAATAAAAATGTATTTCTGTCATTCATTGCAAACAAGCCAGAAAGTGTTTTTCGTTGCTCTTCTTGTCTGAATAAACAAATATGCAGTTTGCTGGAAATAAGCTGTACTCTGACAGTCGTTCTTATGGAGTGCAGTTCAGCTAATAAAACTCTTTCTGCCTTTCATTGCAAGCAAGCCCGAAAGTGTTTTTATGCTTCATACTGGATTGTAAAAGCAAAGTTGCCGTGTGCTGAAAACAAGTTGTTCTTTGACAGTCTTGAATACTGAGTGCAGTTCAGTTAACAAAAATGCCTTTCTGGTGCTCATTGCAAACAAGCCAGAAAGTGTTTTTCGTTGCTCTTCTTGTCTGAATAAACAAATATGCAGTTTGCTGGAAATAAGCTGTACTCTGACAGTCGTTCTTATGGAGTGCAGTTCAGTTAATAAAACTCTTTCTGCCTTTCATTGCAAGCAAGCCCGAAAGTGTTTTTATGCTTCATACTGGATTGTAAAAGCAAAGTTGCCGTGTGCTGAAAACAAGTTGTTCTTTGACAGTCTTGAATACTGAGTGCAGTTCAGTTAATAAAACTGTCTTTCTGGTGCTCATTGCAAACAAGCCAGAAAGTGTTTTTCGTTGCTCTTCTTGTCTGAATAAACAAATATGCAGTTTGCTGGAAATAAGCTGTACTCTGACAGTCGTTCTTATGGAGTGCAATTCAGTTAATAAAACTCTTTCTGCCTTTCATTGCAAGCAAGCCCGAAAGTGTTTTTATGCTTCATACTGGATTGTAAAAGCAAAGTTGCCGTGTGCTGAAAACAAGTTGTTCTTTGACAGTCTTTCAATACTGAGTGCAGTTCAGTTAATAAAACTGTCTTTCTGGTGCTCATTGCAAACAAGCTAGAAATTGTTTTTCTGTGTTCCAATTGTTAGTATAAACAAATATGCAGTCTGCTGAAAGCAAGCTGTTCTTTGATAGTCTTTCTTATGGAGTGCAGTTCAGCTAATAAAACTCTTTCTGCATTTCATTGCAAGCAAGCCCGAAAGTGTTTTAATGCTTCATAATGGATTGTAAAAGCAAAGTTGCTGTGTGCTGAAAACAAGTTGTTCTTTGACAGTCTTGAATTCTGACTGCAGTTCAGCCAATAAAAATGTATTTCTGTCATTCATTGCAAACAAGCCAGAAAGTGTTTTTCGTTGCTCTTCTTGTCTGAATAAACAAATATGCAGTTTGCTGGAAATAAGCTGTACTCTGACAGTCGTTCTTATGGAGTGCAGTTCAGCTAATAAAACTCTTTCTGCCTTTCATTGCAAGCAAGCCCGAAAGTGTTTTTATGCTTCATACTGGATTGTAAAAGCAAAGTTGCCGTGTGCTGAAAACAAGTTGTTCTTTGACAGTCTTGAATACTGAGTGCAGTTCAGTTAACAAAAATGCCTTTCTGGTGCTCATTGCAAACAAGCCAGAAAGTGTTTTTCGTTGCTCTTCTTGTCTGAATAAACAAATATGCAGTTTGCTGGAAATAAGCTGTACTCTGACAGTCGTTCTTATGGAGTGCAGTTCAGTTAATAAAACTCTTTCTGCCTTTCATTGCAAGCAAGCCCGAAAGTGTTTTTATGCTTCATACTGGATTGTAAAAGCAAAGTTGCCGTGTGCTGAAAACAAGTTGTTCTTTGACAGTCTTTCAATACTGAGTGCAGTTCAGTTAATAAAACTGTCTTTCTGGTGCTCATTGCAAACAAGCTAGAAATTGTTTTTCTGTGTTCCAATTGTTAGTATAAACAAATATGCAGTCTGCTGAAAGCAAGCTGTTCTTTGATAGTCTTTCTTATGGAGTGCAGTTCAGCTAATAAAACTCTTTCTGCATTTCATTGCAAGCAAGCCCGAAAGTGTTTTTATGCTTTATAATGGATTGTAAAAGCAAAGTTGCTGTTTGCTGAAAACAAGTTGTTCTTTGACAGTCTTGAATTCTGAAAGCAGTTCAGCCAATAAAAATGTATTTCTGTCATTCATTGCAAACAAGCCAGAAAGTGTTTTTCTTTGCTCTTCTCGTCTGTATAAGCAAAGATGCAGTTTGCTGGAAATAAGCCGTACTCTGACAGTCGTTCTTATGGAGTGCAGTTCAGCTAATGAAACTCTATCTGCCTTTCATTGCAAGCAAGCCCGAAAGTGTTTTTATGCTTCATACTGGATTGTAAAAGCAAAGTTGCCGTGTGCTGAAAACAAGTTGTTCTTTGACAGTCTTGAATACTGAGTGCAGTTCAGTTAATAAAACTGTCTTTCTGGTGCTCATTGCAAACAAGCCAGAAAGTGTTTTTCGTTGCTCTTCTTGTCTGAATAAACAAATATGCAGTTTGCTGGAAATAAGCTGTACTCTGACAGTCGTTCTTATGGAGTGCAGTTCAGTTAATAAAACTCTTTCTGCCTTTCATTGCAAGCAAGCCCGAAAGTGTTTTTATGCTTCATACTGGATTGTAAAAGCAAAGTTGCCGTGTGCTGAAAACAAGTTGTTCTTTGACAGTTTTGAATACTGAGTGCAGTTCAGTTAATAAAACTGTCTTTCTGGTGCTCATTGCAAACAAGCCAGAAAGTGTTTTTCGTTGCTCTTCTTGTCTGAATAAACAAATATGCAGTTTGCTGGAAATAAGCTGTACTCTGACAGTCGTTCTTATGGAGTGCAGTTCAGTTAATAAAACTCTTTCTGCCTTTCATTGCAAGCAAGCCCGAAAGTGTTTTTATGCTTCATACTGGATTGTAAAAGCAAAGTTGCCGTGTGCTGAAAACAAGTTGTTCTTTGACAGTCTTGAATACTGAGTGCAGTTCAGTTAATAAAACTGTCTTTCTGGTGCTCATTGCAAACAAGCCAGAAAGTGTTTTTCGTTGCTCTTCTTGTCTGAATAAACAATTATGCAGTTTGCTGGAAATAAGCTGTACTCTGACAGTCGTCCTTATGGAGTGCAGTTCAGCTAATAAAACTCTTTCTGCCTTTCATTGCAAGCAAGCCCGAAAGTGTTTTTATGCTTCATACTGGATTGTAAAAGCAAAGTTGCCGTGTGCTGAAAACAAGTTGTTCTTTGACAGTCTTTCAATACTGAGTGCAGTTCAGTTAATAAAACTGTCTTTCTGGTGCTCATTGCAAACAAGCTAGAAATTGTTTTTCTGTGTTCCAATTGTTAGTATAAACAAATATGCAGTCTGCTGAAAGCAAGCTGTTCTTTGATAGTCTTTCTTATGGAGTGCAGTTCAGCTAATAAAACTCTTTCTGCATTTCATTGCAAGCAAGCCCGAAAGTGTTTTAATGCTTCATAATGGATTGTAAAAGCAAAGTTGCTGTGTGCTGAAAACAAGTTGTTCTTTGACAGTCTTGAATTCTGACTGCAGTTCAGCCAATAAAAATGTATTTCTGTCATTCATTGCAAACAAGCCAGAAAGTGTTTTTCGTTGCTCTTCTTGTCTGAATAAACAAATATGCAGTTTGCTGGAAATAAGCTGTACTCTGACAGTCGTTCTTATGGAGTGCAGTTCAGCTAATAAAACTCTTTCTGCCTTTCATTGCAAGCAAGCCCGAAAGTGTTTTTATGCTTCATACTGGATTGTAAAAGCAAAGTTGCCGTGTGCTGAAAACAAGTTGTTCTTTGACAGTCTTGAATACTGAGTGCAGTTCAGTTAACAAAAATGCCTTTCTGGTGCTCATTGCAAACAAGCCAGAAAGTGTTTTTCGTTGCTCTTCTTGTCTGAATAAACAAATATGCAGTTTGCTGGAAATAAGCTGTACTCTGACAGTCGTTCTTATGGAGTGCAGTTCAGTTAATAAAACTCTTTCTGCCTTTCATTGCAAGCAAGCCCGAAAGTGTTTTTATGCTTCATACTGGATTGTAAAAGCAAAGTTGCCGTGTGCTGAAAACAAGTTGTTCTTTGACAGTCTTTCAATACTGAGTGCAGTTCAGTTAATAAAACTGTCTTTCTGGTGCTCATTGCAAACAAGCTAGAAATTGTTTTTCTGTGTTCCAATTGTTAGTATAAACAAATATGCAGTCTGCTGAAAGCAAGCTGTTCTTTGATAGTCTTTCTTATGGAGTGCAGTTCAGCTAATAAAACTCTTTCTGCATTTCATTGCAAGCAAGCCCGAAAGTGTTTTAATGCTTCATAATGGATTGTAAAAGCAAAGTTGCTGTGTGCTGAAAACAAGTTGTTCTTTGACAGTCTTGAATTCTGACTGCAGTTCAGCCAATAAAAATGTATTTCTGTCATTCATTGCAAACAAGCCAGAAAGTGTTTTTCGTTGCTCTTCTTGTCTGAATAAACAAATATGCAGTTTGCTGGAAATAAGCTGTACTCTGACAGTCGTTCTTATGGAGTGCAGTTCAGCTAATAAAACTCTTTCTGCCTTTCATTGCAAGCAAGCCCGAAAGTGTTTTTATGCTTCATACTGGATTGTAAAAGCAAAGTTGCCGTGTGCTGAAAACAAGTTGTTCTTTGACAGTCTTGAATACTGAGTGCAGTTCAGTTAACAAAAATGCCTTTCTGGTGCTCATTGCAAACAAGCCAGAAAGTGTTTTTCGTTGCTCTTCTTGTCTGAATAAACAAATATGCAGTTTGCTGGAAATAAGCTGTACTCTGACAGTCGTTCTTATGGAGTGCAGTTCAGTTAATAAAACTCTTTCTGCCTTTCATTGCAAGCAAGCCCGAAAGTGTTTTTATGCTTCATACTGGATTGTAAAAGCAAAGTTGCCGTGTGCTGAAAACAAGTTGTTCTTTGACAGTCTTTCAATACTGAGTGCAGTTCAGTTAATAAAACTGTCTTTCTGGTGCTCATTGCAAACAAGCTAGAAATTGTTTTTCTGTGTTCCAATTGTTAGTATAAACAAATATGCAGTCTGCTGAAAGCAAGCTGTTCTTTGATAGTCTTTCTTATGGAGTGCAGTTCAGCTAATAAAACTCTTTCTGCATTTCATTGCAAGCAAGCCCGAAAGTGTTTTTATGCTTCATAATGGATTGTAAAAGCAAAGTTGCTGTGTGCTGAAAACAAGTTGTTCTTTGACAGTCTTGAATTCTGACTGCAGTTCAGCCAATAAAAATGTATTTCTGTCATTCATTGCAAACAAGCCAGAAAGTGTTTTTCGTTGCTCTTCTTGTCTGAATAAACAAATATGCAGTTTGCTGGAAATAAGCTGTACTCTGACAGTCGTTCTTATGGAGTGCAGTTCAGCTAATAAAACTCTTTCTGCCTTTCATTGCAAGCAAGCCCGAAAGTGTTTTTATGCTTCATACTGGATTGTAAAAGCAAAGTTGCCGTGTGCTGAAAACAAGTTGTTCTTTGACAGTCTTGAATACTGAGTGCAGTTCAGTTAACAAAAATGCCTTTCTGGTGCTCATTGCAAACAAGCCAGAAAGTGTTTTTCGTTGCTCTTCTTGTCTGAATAAACAAATATGCAGTTTGCTGGAAATAAGCTGTACTCTGACAGTCGTTCTTATGGAGTGCAGTTCAGTTAATAAAACTCTTTCTGCCTTTCATTGCAAGCAAGCCCGAAAGTGTTTTTATGCTTCATACTGGATTGTAAAAGCAAAGTTGCCGTGTGCTGAAAACAAGTTGTTCTTTGACAGTCTTTCAATACTGAGTGCAGTTCAGTTAATAAAACTGTCTTTCTGGTGCTCATTGCAAACAAGCTAGAAATTGTTTTTCTGTGTTCCAATTGTTAGTATAAACAAATATGCAGTCTGCTGAAAGCAAGCTGTTCTTTGATAGTCTTTCTTATGGAGTGCAGTTCAGCTAATAAAACTCTTTCTGCATTTCATTGCAAGCAAGCCCGAAAGTGTTTTTATGCTTTATAATGGATTGTAAAAGCAAAGTTGCTGTTTGCTGAAAACAAGTTGTTCTTTGACAGTCTTGAATTCTGAAAGCAGTTCAGCCAATAAAAATGTATTTCTGTCATTCATTGCAAACAAGCCAGAAAGTGTTTTTCTTTGCTCTTCTCGTCTGTATAAGCAAAGATGCAGTTTGCTGGAAATAAGCCGTACTCTGACAGTCGTTCTTATGGAGTGCAGTTCAGCTAATGAAACTCTATCTGCCTTTCATTGCAAGCAAGCCCGAAAGTGTTTTTATGCTTCATACTGGATTGTAAAAGCAAAGTTGCCGTGTGCTGAAAACAAGTTGTTCTTTGACAGTCTTGAATACTGAGTGCAGTTCAGTTAATAAAACTGTCTTTCTGGTGCTCATTGCAAACAAGCCAGAAAGTGTTTTTCGTTGCTCTTCTTGTCTGAATAAACAAATATGCAGTTTGCTGGAAATAAGCTGTACTCTGACAGTCGTTCTTATGGAGTGCAGTTCAGTTAATAAAACTCTTTCTGCCTTTCATTGCAAGCAAGCCCGAAAGTGTTTTTATGCTTCATACTGGATTGTAAAAGCAAAGTTGCCGTGTGCTGAAAACAAGTTGTTCTTTGACAGTTTTGAATACTGAGTGCAGTTCAGTTAATAAAACTGTCTTTCTGGTGCTCATTGCAAACAAGCCAGAAAGTGTTTTTCGTTGCTCTTCTTGTCTGAATAAACAAATATGCAGTTTGCTGGAAATAAGCTGTACTCTGACAGTCGTTCTTATGGAGTGCAATTCAGTTAATAAAACTCTTTCTGCCTTTCATTGCAAGCAAGCCCGAAAGTGTTTTTATGCTTCATACTGGATTGTAAAAGCAAAGTTGCCGTGTGCTGAAAACAAGTTGTTCTTTGACAGTCTTGAATACTGAGTGCAGTTCAGTTAATAAAACTGTCTTTCTGGTGCTCATTGCAAACAAGCCAGAAAGTGTTTTTCGTTGCTCTTCTTGTCTGAATAAACAATTATGCAGTTTGCTGGAAATAAGCTGTACTCTGACAGTCGTCCTTATGGAGTGCAGTTCAGCTAATAAAACTCTTTCTGCCTTTCATTGCAAGCAAGCCCGAAAGTGTTTTTATGCTTCATACTGGATTGTAAAAGCAAAGTTGCCGTGTGCTGAAAACAAGTTGTTCTTTGACAGTCTTTCAATACTGAGTGCAGTTCAGTTAATAAAACTGTCTTTCTGGTGCTCATTGCAAACAAGCTAGAAATTGTTTTTCTGTGTTCCAATTGTTAGTATAAACAAATATGCAGTCTGCTGAAAGCAAGCTGTTCTTTGATAGTCTTTCTTATGGAGTGCAGTTCAGCTAATAAAACTCTTTCTGCATTTCATTGCAAGCAAGCCCGAAAGTGTTTTAATGCTTCATAATGGATTGTAAAAGCAAAGTTGCTGTGTGCTGAAAACAAGTTGTTCTTTGACAGTCTTGAATTCTGACTGCAGTTCAGCCAATAAAAATGTATTTCTGTCATTCATTGCAAACAAGCCAGAAAGTGTTTTTCGTTGCTCTTCTTGTCTGAATAAACAAATATGCAGTTTGCTGGAAATAAGCTGTACTCTGACAGTCGTTCTTATGGAGTGCAGTTCAGCTAATAAAACTCTTTCTGCCTTTCATTGCAAGCAAGCCCGAAAGTGTTTTTATGCTTCATACTGGATTGTAAAAGCAAAGTTGCCGTGTGCTGAAAACAAGTTGTTCTTTGACAGTCTTGAATACTGAGTGCAGTTCAGTTAACAAAAATGCCTTTCTGGTGCTCATTGCAAACAAGCCAGAAAGTGTTTTTCGTTGCTCTTCTTGTCTGAATAAACAAATATGCAGTTTGCTGGAAATAAGCTGTACTCTGACAGTCGTTCTTATGGAGTGCAGTTCAGTTAATAAAACTCTTTCTGCCTTTCATTGCAAGCAAGCCCGAAAGTGTTTTTATGCTTCATACTGGATTGTAAAAGCAAAGTTGCCGTGTGCTGAAAACAAGTTGTTCTTTGACAGTCTTTCAATACTGAGTGCAGTTCAGTTAATAAAACTGTCTTTCTGGTGCTCATTGCAAACAAGCTAGAAATTGTTTTTCTGTGTTCCAATTGTTAGTATAAACAAATATGCAGTCTGCTGAAAGCAAGCTGTTCTTTGATAGTCTTTCTTATGGAGTGCAGTTCAGCTAATAAAACTCTTTCTGCATTTCATTGCAAGCAAGCCCGAAAGTGTTTTTATGCTTTATAATGGATTGTAAAAGCAAAGTTGCTGTTTGCTGAAAACAAGTTGTTCTTTGACAGTCTTGAATTCTGAAAGCAGTTCAGCCAATAAAAATGTATTTCTGTCATTCATTGCAAACAAGCCAGAAAGTGTTTTTCTTTGCTCTTCTCGTCTGTATAAGCAAAGATGCAGTTTGCTGGAAATAAGCCGTACTCTGACAGTCGTTCTTATGGAGTGCAGTTCAGCTAATGAAACTCTATCTGCCTTTCATTGCAAGCAAGCCCGAAAGTGTTTTTATGCTTCATACTGGATTGTAAAAGCAAAGTTGCCGTGTGCTGAAAACAAGTTGTTCTTTGACAGTTTTGAATACTGAGTGCAGTTCAGTTAATAAAACTGTCTTTCTGGTGCTCATTGCAAACAAGCCAGAAAGTGTTTTTCGTTGCTCTTCTTGTCTGAATAAACAAATATGCAGTTTGCTGGAAATAAGCTGTACTCTGACAGTCGTTCTTATGGAGTGCAGTTCAGTTAATAAAACTCTTTCTGCCTTTCATTGCAAGCAAGCCCGAAAGTGTTTTTATGCTTCATACTGGATTGTAAAAGCAAAGTTGCCGTGTGCTGAAAACAAGTTGTTCTTTGACAGTCTTGAATACTGAGTGCAGTTCGGTTAATAAAACTGTCTTTCTGGTGCTCATTGCAAACAAGCCAGAAAGTGTTTTTCGTTGCTCTTCTTGTCTGAATAAACAATTATGCAGTTTGCTGGAAATAAGCTGTACTCTGACAGTCGTCCTTATGGAGTGCAGTTCAGCTAATAAAACTCTTTCTGCCTTTCATTGCAAGCAAGCCCGAAAGTGTTTTTATGCTTCATACTGGATTGTAAAAGCAAAGTTGCCGTGTGCTGAAAACAAGTTGTTCTTTGACAGTCTTGAATACTGAGTGCAGTTCAGTTAATAAAACTGTCTTTCTGGTGCTCATTGCAAACAAGCTAGAAATTGTTTTTCTGTGTTCCAATTGTTAGTATAAACAAATATGCAGTCTGCTGAAAGCAAGCTGTTCTTTGATAGTCTTTCTTATGGAGTGCAGTTCAGCTAATAAAACTCTTTCTGCATTTCATTGCAAGCAAGCCCGAAAGTGTTTTAATGCTTCATAATGGATTGTAAAAGCAAAGTTGCTGTGTGCTGAAAACAAGTTGTTCTTTGACAGTCTTGAATTCTGACTGCAGTTCAGCCAATAAAAATGTATTTCTGTCATTCATTGCAAACAAGCCAGAAAGTGTTTTTCGTTGCTCTTCTTGTCTGAATAAACAAATATGCAGTTTGCTGGAAATAAGCTGTACTCTGACAGTCGTTCTTATGGAGTGCAGTTCAGCTAATAAAACTCTTTCTGCCTTTCATTGCAAGCAAGCCCGAAAGTGTTTTTATGCTTCATACTGGATTGTAAAAGCAAAGTTGCCGTGTGCTGAAAACAAGTTGTTCTTTGACAGTCTTGAATACTGAGTGCAGTTCAGTTAACAAAAATGCCTTTCTGGTGCTCATTGCAAACAAGCCAGAAAGTGTTTTTCGTTGCTCTTCTTGTCTGAATAAACAAATATGCAGTTTGCTGGAAATAAGCTGTACTCTGACAGTCGTTCTTATGGAGTGCAGTTCAGCTAATAAAACTCTTTCTGCCTTTCATTGCAAGCAAGCCCGAAAGTGTTTTTATGCTTCATACTGGATTGTAAAAGCAAAGTTGCCGTGTGCTGAAAACAAGTTGTTCTTTGACAGTCTTTCAATACTGAGTGCAGTTCAGTTAATAAAACTGTCTTTCTGGTGCTCATTGCAAACAAGCTAGAAATTGTTTTTCTGTGTTCCAATTGTTAGTATAAACAAATATGCAGTCTGCTGAAAGCAAGCTGTTCTTTGATAGTCTTTCTTATGGAGTGCAGTTCAGCTAATAAAACTCTTTCTGCATTTCATTGCAAGCAAGCCCGAAAGTGTTTTTATGCTTTATAATGGATTGTAAAAGCAAAGTTGCTGTTTGCTGAAAACAAGTTGTTCTTTGACAGTCTTGAATTCTGAAAGCAGTTCAGCCAATAAAAATGTATTTCTGTCATTCATTGCAAACAAGCCAGAAAGTGTTTTTCTTTGCTCTTCTCGTCTGTATAAGCAAAGATGCAGTTTGCTGGAAATAAGCCGTACTCTGACAGTCGTTCTTATGGAGTGCAGTTCAGCTAATGAAACTCTATCTGCCTTTCATTGCAAGCAAGCCCGAAAGTGTTTTTATGCTTCATACTGGATTGTAAAAGCAAAGTTGCCGTGTGCTGAAAACAAGTTGTTCTTTGACAGTTTTGAATACTGAGTGCAGTTCAGTTAATAAAACTGTCTTTCTGGTGCTCATTGCAAACAAGCCAGAAAGTGTTTTTCGTTGCTCTTCTTGTCTGAATAAACAAATATGCAGTTTGCTGGAAATAAGCTGTACTCTGACAGTCGTTCTTATGGAGTGCAGTTCAGTTAATAAAACTCTTTCTGCCTTTCATTGCAAGCAAGCCCGAAAGTGTTTTTATGCTTCATACTGGATTGTAAAAGCAAAGTTGCCGTGTGCTGAAAACAAGTTGTTCTTTGACAGTCTTGAATACTGAGTGCAGTTCGGTTAATAAAACTGTCTTTCTGGTGCTCATTGCAAACAAGCCAGAAAGTGTTTTTCGTTGCTCTTCTTGTCTGAATAAACAATTATGCAGTTTGCTGGAAATAAGCTGTACTCTGACAGTCGTCCTTATGGAGTGCAGTTCAGCTAATAAAACTCTTTCTGCCTTTCATTGCAAGCAAGCCCGAAAGTGTTTTTATGCTTCATACTGGATTGTAAAAGCAAAGTTGCCGTGTGCTGAAAACAAGTTGTTCTTTGACAGTCTTGAATACTGAGTGCAGTTCAGTTAATAAAACTGTCTTTCTGGTGCTCATTGCAAACAAGCTAGAAATTGTTTTTCTGTGTTCCAATTGTTAGTATAAACAAATATGCAGTCTGCTGAAAGCAAGCTGTTCTTTGATAGTCTTTCTTATGGAGTGCAGTTCAGCTAATAAAACTCTTTCTGCATTTCATTGCAAGCAAGCCCGAAAGTGTTTTAATGCTTCATAATGGATTGTAAAAGCAAAGTTGCTGTGTGCTGAAAACAAGTTGTTCTTTGACAGTCTTGAATTCTGACTGCAGTTCAGCCAATAAAAATGTATTTCTGTCATTCATTGCAAACAAGCCAGAAAGTGTTTTTCGTTGCTCTTCTTGTCTGAATAAACAAATATGCAGTTTGCTGGAAATAAGCTGTACTCTGACAGTCGTTCTTATGGAGTGCAGTTCAGCTAATAAAACTCTTTCTGCCTTTCATTGCAAGCAAGCCCGAAAGTGTTTTTATGCTTCATACTGGATTGTAAAAGCAAAGTTGCCGTGTGCTGAAAACAAGTTGTTCTTTGACAGTCTTGAATACTGAGTGCAGTTCAGTTAACAAAAATGCCTTTCTGGTGCTCATTGCAAACAAGCCAGAAAGTGTTTTTCGTTGCTCTTCTTGTCTGAATAAACAAATATGCAGTTTGCTGGAAATAAGCTGTACTCTGACAGTCGTTCTTATGGAGTGCAGTTCAGTTAATAAAACTCTTTCTGCCTTTCATTGCAAGCAAGCCCGAAAGTGTTTTTATGCTTCATACTGGATTGTAAAAGCAAAGTTGCCGTGTGCTGAAAACAAGTTGTTCTTTGACAGTCTTGAATACTGAGTGCAGTTCAGTTAATAAAACTGTCTTTCTGGTGCTCATTGCAAACAAGCCAGAAAGTGTTTTTCGTTGCTCTTCTTGTCTGAATAAACAAATATGCAGTTTGCTGGAAATAAGCTGTACTCTGACAGTCGTTCTTATGGAGTGCAGTTCAGCTAATAAACCTCTTTCTGCCTTTCATTGCAAGCAAGCCCGAAAGTGTTTTTATGCTTCATACTGGATTGTAAAAGCAAAGTTGCCGTGTGCTGAAAACAAGTTGTTCTTTGACAGTCTTTCAATACTGAGTGCAGTTCAGTTAATAAAACTGTCTTTCTGGTGCTCATTGCAAACAAGCTAGAAATTGTTTTTCTGTGTTCCAATTGTTAGTATAAACAAATATGCAGTCTGCTGAAAGCAAGCTGTTCTTTGATAGTCTTTCTTATGGAGTGCAGTTCAGCTAATAAAACTCTTTCTGCATTTCATTGCAAGCAAGCCCGAAAGTGTTTTAATGCTTCATAATGGATTGTAAAAGCAAAGTTGCTGTGTGCTGAAAACAAGTTGTTCTTTGACAGTCTTGAATTCTGACTGCAGTTCAGCCAATAAAAATGTATTTCTGTCATTCATTGCAAACAAGCCAGAAAGTGTTTTTCGTTGCTCTTCTTGTCTGAATAAACAAATATGCAGTTTGCTGGAAATAAGCTGTACTCTGACAGTCGTTCTTATGGAGTGCAGTTCAGCTAATAAAACTCTTTCTGCCTTTCATTGCAAGCAAGCCCGAAAGTGTTTTTATGCTTCATACTGGATTGTAAAAGCAAAGTTGCCGTGTGCTGAAAACAAGTTGTTCTTTGACAGTCTTGAATACTGAGTGCAGTTCAGTTAACAAAAATGCCTTTCTGGTGCTCATTGCAAACAAGCCAGAAAGTGTTTTTCGTTGCTCTTCTTGTCTGAATAAACAAATATGCAGTTTGCTGGAAATAAGCTGTACTCTGACAGTCGTTCTTATGGAGTGCAGTTCAGTTAATAAAACTCTTTCTGCCTTTCATTGCAAGCAAGCCCGAAAGTGTTTTTATGCTTCATACTGGATTGTAAAAGCAAAGTTGCCGTGTGCTGAAAACAAGTTGTTCTTTGACAGTCTTTCAATACTGAGTGCAGTTCAGTTAATAAAACTGTCTTTCTGGTGCTCATTGCAAACAAGCTAGAAATTGTTTTTCTGTGTTCCAATTGTTAGTATAAACAAATATGCAGTCTGCTGAAAGCAAGCTGTTCTTTGATAGTCTTTCTTATGGAGTGCAGTTCAGCTAATAAAACTCTTTCTGCATTTCATTGCAAGCAAGCCCGAAAGTGTTTTTATGCTTTATAATGGATTGTAAAAGCAAAGTTGCTGTTTGCTGAAAACAAGTTGTTCTTTGACAGTCTTGAATTCTGAAAGCAGTTCAGCCAATAAAAATGTATTTCTGTCATTCATTGCAAACAAGCCAGAAAGTGTTTTTCTTTGCTCTTCTCGTCTGTATAAGCAAAGATGCAGTTTGCTGGAAATAAGCCGTACTCTGACAGTCGTTCTTATGGAGTGCAGTTCAGCTAATGAAACTCTATCTGCCTTTCATTGCAAGCAAGCCCGAAAGTGTTTTTATGCTTCATACTGGATTGTAAAAGCAAAGTTGCCGTGTGCTGAAAACAAGTTGTTCTTTGACAGTCTTGAATACTGAGTGCAGTTCAGTTAATAAAACTGTCTTTCTGGTGCTCATTGCAAACAAGCCAGAAAGTGTTTTTCGTTGCTCTTCTTGTCTGAATAAACAAATATGCAGTTTGCTGGAAATAAGCTGTACTCTGACAGTCGTTCTTATGGAGTGCAGTTCAGTTAATAAAACTCTTTCTGCCTTTCATTGCAAGCAAGCCCGAAAGTGTTTTTATGCTTCATACTGGATTGTAAAAGCAAAGTTGCCGTGTGCTGAAAACAAGTTGTTCTTTGACAGTTTTGAATACTGAGTGCAGTTCAGTTAATAAAACTGTCTTTCTGGTGCTCATTGCAAACAAGCCAGAAAGTGTTTTTCGTTGCTCTTCTTGTCTGAATAAACAAATATGCAGTTTGCTGGAAATAAGCTGTACTCTGACAGTCGTTCTTATGGAGTGCAGTTCAGTTAATAAAACTCTTTCTGCCTTTCATTGCAAGCAAGCCCGAAAGTGTTTTTATGCTTCATACTGGATTGTAAAAGCAAAGTTGCCGTGTGCTGAAAACAAGTTGTTCTTTGACAGTCTTGAATACTGAGTGCAGTTCAGTTAATAAAACTGTCTTTCTGGTGCTCATTGCAAACAAGCCAGAAAGTGTTTTTCGTTGCTCTTCTTGTCTGAATAAACAATTATGCAGTTTGCTGGAAATAAGCTGTACTCTGACAGTCGTCCTTATGGAGTGCAGTTCAGCTAATAAAACTCTTTCTGCCTTTCATTGCAAGCAAGCCCGAAAGTGTTTTTATGCTTCATACTGGATTGTAAAAGCAAAGTTGCCGTGTGCTGAAAACAAGTTGTTCTTTGACAGTCTTGAATACTGAGTGCAGTTCAGTTAATAAAACTGTCTTTCTGGTGCTCATTGCAAACAAGCTAGAAATTGTTTTTCTGTGTTCCAATTGTTAGTATAAACAAATATGCAGTCTGCTGAAAGCAAGCTGTTCTTTGATAGTCTTTCTTATGGAGTGCAGTTCAGCTAATAAAACTCTTTCTGCATTTCATTGCAAGCAAGCCCGAAAGTGTTTTAATGCTTCATAATGGATTGTAAAAGCAAAGTTGCTGTGTGCTGAAAACAAGTTGTTCTTTGACAGTCTTGAATTCTGACTGCAGTTCAGCCAATAAAAATGTATTTCTGTCATTCATTGCAAACAAGCCAGAAAGTGTTTTTCGTTGCTCTTCTTGTCTGAATAAACAAATATGCAGTTTGCTGGAAATAAGCTGTACTCTGACAGTCGTTCTTATGGAGTGCAGTTCAGCTAATAAAACTCTTTCTGCCTTTCATTGCAAGCAAGCCCGAAAGTGTTTTTATGCTTCATACTGGATTGTAAAAGCAAAGTTGCCGTGTGCTGAAAACAAGTTGTTCTTTGACAGTCTTGAATACTGAGTGCAGTTCAGTTAACAAAAATGCCTTTCTGGTGCTCATTGCAAACAAGCCAGAAAGTGTTTTTCGTTGCTCTTCTTGTCTGAATAAACAAATATGCAGTTTGCTGGAAATAAGCTGTACTCTGACAGTCGTTCTTATGGAGTGCAGTTCAGTTAATAAAACTCTTTCTGCCTTTCATTGCAAGCAAGCCCGAAAGTGTTTTTATGCTTCATACTGGATTGTAAAAGCAAAGTTGCCGTGTGCTGAAAACAAGTTGTTCTTTGACAGTCTTGAATACTGAGTGCAGTTCAGTTAATAAAACTGTCTTTCTGGTGCTCATTGCAAACAAGCCAGAAAGTGTTTTTCGTTGCTCTTCTTGTCTGAATAAACAAATATGCAGTTTGCTGGAAATAAGCTGTACTCTGACAGTCGTTCTTATGGAGTGCAATTCAGTTAATAAAACTCTTTCTGCCTTTCATTGCAAGCAAGCCCGAAAGTGTTTTTATGCTTCATACTGGATTGTAAAAGCAAAGTTGCCGTGTGCTGAAAACAAGTTGTTCTTTGACAGTCTTTCAATACTGAGTGCAGTTCAGTTAATAAAACTGTCTTTCTGGTGCTCATTGCAAACAAGCTAGAAATTGTTTTTCTGTGTTCCAATTGTTAGTATAAACAAATATGCAGTCTGCTGAAAGCAAGCTGTTCTTTGATAGTCTTTCTTATGGAGTGCAGTTCAGCTAATAAAACTCTTTCTGCATTTCATTGCAAGCAAGCCCGAAAGTGTTTTAATGCTTCATAATGGATTGTAAAAGCAAAGTTGCTGTGTGCTGAAAACAAGTTGTTCTTTGACAGTCTTGAATTCTGACTGCAGTTCAGCCAATAAAAATGTATTTCTGTCATTCATTGCAAACAAGCCAGAAAGTGTTTTTCGTTGCTCTTCTTGTCTGAATAAACAAATATGCAGTTTGCTGGAAATAAGCTGTACTCTGACAGTCGTTCTTATGGAGTGCAGTTCAGCTAATAAAACTCTTTCTGCCTTTCATTGCAAGCAAGCCCGAAAGTGTTTTTATGCTTCATACTGGATTGTAAAAGCAAAGTTGCCGTGTGCTGAAAACAAGTTGTTCTTTGACAGTCTTGAATACTGAGTGCAGTTCAGTTAACAAAAATGCCTTTCTGGTGCTCATTGCAAACAAGCCAGAAAGTGTTTTTCGTTGCTCTTCTTGTCTGAATAAACAAATATGCAGTTTGCTGGAAATAAGCTGTACTCTGACAGTCGTTCTTATGGAGTGCAGTTCAGTTAATAAAACTCTTTCTGCCTTTCATTGCAAGCAAGCCCGAAAGTGTTTTTATGCTTCATACTGGATTGTAAAAGCAAAGTTGCCGTGTGCTGAAAACAAGTTGTTCTTTGACAGTCTTTCAATACTGAGTGCAGTTCAGTTAATAAAACTGTCTTTCTGGTGCTCATTGCAAACAAGCTAGAAATTGTTTTTCTGTGTTCCAATTGTTAGTATAAACAAATATGCAGTCTGCTGAAAGCAAGCTGTTCTTTGATAGTCTTTCTTATGGAGTGCAGTTCAGCTAATAAAACTCTTTCTGCATTTCATTGCAAGCAAGCCCGAAAGTGTTTTTATGCTTTATAATGGATTGTAAAAGCAAAGTTGCTGTTTGCTGAAAACAAGTTGTTCTTTGACAGTCTTGAATTCTGAAAGCAGTTCAGCCAATAAAAATGTATTTCTGTCATTCATTGCAAACAAGCCAGAAAGTGTTTTTCTTTGCTCTTCTCGTCTGTATAAGCAAAGATGCAGTTTGCTGGAAATAAGCCGTACTCTGACAGTCGTTCTTATGGAGTGCAGTTCAGCTAATGAAACTCTATCTGCCTTTCATTGCAAGCAAGCCCGAAAGTGTTTTTATGCTTCATACTGGATTGTAAAAGCAAAGTTGCCGTGTGCTGAAAACAAGTTGTTCTTTGACAGTCTTGAATACTGAGTGCAGTTCAGTTAATAAAACTGTCTTTCTGGTGCTCATTGCAAACAAGCCAGAAAGTGTTTTTCGTTGCTCTTCTTGTCTGAATAAACAAATATGCAGTTTGCTGGAAATAAGCTGTACTCTGACAGTCGTTCTTATGGAGTGCAGTTCAGTTAATAAAACTCTTTCTGCCTTTCATTGCAAGCAAGCCCGAAAGTGTTTTTATGCTTCATACTGGATTGTAAAAGCAAAGTTGCCGTGTGCTGAAAACAAGTTGTTCTTTGACAGTTTTGAATACTGAGTGCAGTTCAGTTAATAAAACTGTCTTTCTGGTGCTCATTGCAAACAAGCCAGAAAGTGTTTTTCGTTGCTCTTCTTGTCTGAATAAACAAATATGCAGTTTGCTGGAAATAAGCTGTACTCTGACAGTCGTTCTTATGGAGTGCAGTTCAGTTAATAAAACTCTTTCTGCCTTTCATTGCAAGCAAGCCCGAAAGTGTTTTTATGCTTCATACTGGATTGTAAAAGCAAAGTTGCCGTGTGCTGAAAACAAGTTGTTCTTTGACAGTCTTGAATACTGAGTGCAGTTCAGTTAATAAAACTGTCTTTCTGGTGCTCATTGCAAACAAGCCAGAAAGTGTTTTTCGTTGCTCTTCTTGTCTGAATAAACAATTATGCAGTTTGCTGGAAATAAGCTGTACTCTGACAGTCGTCCTTATGGAGTGCAGTTCAGCTAATAAAACTCTTTCTGCCTTTCATTGCAAGCAAGCCCGAAAGTGTTTTTATGCTTCATACTGGATTGTAAAAGCAAAGTTGCCGTGTGCTGAAAACAAGTTGTTCTTTGACAGTCTTTCAATACTGAGTGCAGTTCAGTTAATAAAACTGTCTTTCTGGTGCTCATTGCAAACAAGCTAGAAATTGTTTTTCTGTGTTCCAATTGTTAGTATAAACAAATATGCAGTCTGCTGAAAGCAAGCTGTTCTTTGATAGTCTTTCTTATGGAGTGCAGTTCAGCTAATAAAACTCTTTCTGCATTTCATTGCAAGCAAGCCCGAAAGTGTTTTAATGCTTCATAATGGATTGTAAAAGCAAAGTTGCTGTGTGCTGAAAACAAGTTGTTCTTTGACAGTCTTGAATTCTGACTGCAGTTCAGCCAATAAAAATGTATTTCTGTCATTCATTGCAAACAAGCCAGAAAGTGTTTTTCGTTGCTCTTCTTGTCTGAATAAACAAATATGCAGTTTGCTGGAAATAAGCTGTACTCTGACAGTCGTTCTTATGGAGTGCAGTTCAGCTAATAAAACTCTTTCTGCCTTTCATTGCAAGCAAGCCCGAAAGTGTTTTTATGCTTCATACTGGATTGTAAAAGCAAAGTTGCCGTGTGCTGAAAACAAGTTGTTCTTTGACAGTCTTGAATACTGAGTGCAGTTCAGTTAACAAAAATGCCTTTCTGGTGCTCATTGCAAACAAGCCAGAAAGTGTTTTTCGTTGCTCTTCTTGTCTGAATAAACAAATATGCAGTTTGCTGGAAATAAGCTGTACTCTGACAGTCGTTCTTATGGAGTGCAGTTCAGTTAATAAAACTCTTTCTGCCTTTCATTGCAAGCAAGCCCGAAAGTGTTTTTATGCTTCATACTGGATTGTAAAAGCAAAGTTGCCGTGTGCTGAAAACAAGTTGTTCTTTGACAGTCTTTCAATACTGAGTGCAGTTCAGTTAATAAAACTGTCTTTCTGGTGCTCATTGCAAACAAGCTAGAAATTGTTTTTCTGTGTTCCAATTGTTAGTATAAACAAATATGCAGTCTGCTGAAAGCAAGCTGTTCTTTGATAGTCTTTCTTATGGAGTGCAGTTCAGCTAATAAAACTCTTTCTGCATTTCATTGCAAGCAAGCCCGAAAGTGTTTTAATGCTTCATAATGGATTGTAAAAGCAAAGTTGCTGTGTGCTGAAAACAAGTTGTTCTTTGACAGTCTTGAATTCTGACTGCAGTTCAGCCAATAAAAATGTATTTCTGTCATTCATTGCAAACAAGCCAGAAAGTGTTTTTCGTTGCTCTTCTTGTCTGAATAAACAAATATGCAGTTTGCTGGAAATAAGCTGTACTCTGACAGTCGTTCTTATGGAGTGCAGTTCAGCTAATAAAACTCTTTCTGCCTTTCATTGCAAGCAAGCCCGAAAGTGTTTTTATGCTTCATACTGGATTGTAAAAGCAAAGTTGCCGTGTGCTGAAAACAAGTTGTTCTTTGACAGTCTTGAATACTGAGTGCAGTTCAGTTAACAAAAATGCCTTTCTGGTGCTCATTGCAAACAAGCCAGAAAGTGTTTTTCGTTGCTCTTCTTGTCTGAATAAACAAATATGCAGTTTGCTGGAAATAAGCTGTACTCTGACAGTCGTTCTTATGGAGTGCAGTTCAGTTAATAAAACTCTTTCTGCCTTTCATTGCAAGCAAGCCCGAAAGTGTTTTTATGCTTCATACTGGATTGTAAAAGCAAAGTTGCCGTGTGCTGAAAACAAGTTGTTCTTTGACAGTCTTTCAATACTGAGTGCAGTTCAGTTAATAAAACTGTCTTTCTGGTGCTCATTGCAAACAAGCTAGAAATTGTTTTTCTGTGTTCCAATTGTTAGTATAAACAAATATGCAGTCTGCTGAAAGCAAGCTGTTCTTTGATAGTCTTTCTTATGGAGTGCAGTTCAGCTAATAAAACTCTTTCTGCATTTCATTGCAAGCAAGCCCGAAAGTGTTTTTATGCTTCATAATGGATTGTAAAAGCAAAGTTGCTGTGTGCTGAAAACAAGTTGTTCTTTGACAGTCTTGAATTCTGACTGCAGTTCAGCCAATAAAAATGTATTTCTGTCATTCATTGCAAACAAGCCAGAAAGTGTTTTTCGTTGCTCTTCTTGTCTGAATAAACAAATATGCAGTTTGCTGGAAATAAGCTGTACTCTGACAGTCGTTCTTATGGAGTGCAGTTCAGCTAATAAAACTCTTTCTGCCTTTCATTGCAAGCAAGCCCGAAAGTGTTTTTATGCTTCATACTGGATTGTAAAAGCAAAGTTGCCGTGTGCTGAAAACAAGTTGTTCTTTGACAGTCTTGAATACTGAGTGCAGTTCAGTTAACAAAAATGCCTTTCTGGTGCTCATTGCAAACAAGCCAGAAAGTGTTTTTCGTTGCTCTTCTTGTCTGAATAAACAAATATGCAGTTTGCTGGAAATAAGCTGTACTCTGACAGTCGTTCTTATGGAGTGCAGTTCAGTTAATAAAACTCTTTCTGCCTTTCATTGCAAGCAAGCCCGAAAGTGTTTTTATGCTTCATACTGGATTGTAAAAGCAAAGTTGCCGTGTGCTGAAAACAAGTTGTTCTTTGACAGTCTTTCAATACTGAGTGCAGTTCAGTTAATAAAACTGTCTTTCTGGTGCTCATTGCAAACAAGCTAGAAATTGTTTTTCTGTGTTCCAATTGTTAGTATAAACAAATATGCAGTCTGCTGAAAGCAAGCTGTTCTTTGATAGTCTTTCTTATGGAGTGCAGTTCAGCTAATAAAACTCTTTCTGCATTTCATTGCAAGCAAGCCCGAAAGTGTTTTTATGCTTTATAATGGATTGTAAAAGCAAAGTTGCTGTTTGCTGAAAACAAGTTGTTCTTTGACAGTCTTGAATTCTGAAAGCAGTTCAGCCAATAAAAATGTATTTCTGTCATTCATTGCAAACAAGCCAGAAAGTGTTTTTCTTTGCTCTTCTCGTCTGTATAAGCAAAGATGCAGTTTGCTGGAAATAAGCCGTACTCTGACAGTCGTTCTTATGGAGTGCAGTTCAGCTAATGAAACTCTATCTGCCTTTCATTGCAAGCAAGCCCGAAAGTGTTTTTATGCTTCATACTGGATTGTAAAAGCAAAGTTGCCGTGTGCTGAAAACAAGTTGTTCTTTGACAGTCTTGAATACTGAGTGCAGTTCAGTTAATAAAACTGTCTTTCTGGTGCTCATTGCAAACAAGCCAGAAAGTGTTTTTCGTTGCTCTTCTTGTCTGAATAAACAAATATGCAGTTTGCTGGAAATAAGCTGTACTCTGACAGTCGTTCTTATGGAGTGCAGTTCAGTTAATAAAACTCTTTCTGCCTTTCATTGCAAGCAAGCCCGAAAGTGTTTTTATGCTTCATACTGGATTGTAAAAGCAAAGTTGCCGTGTGCTGAAAACAAGTTGTTCTTTGACAGTTTTGAATACTGAGTGCAGTTCAGTTAATAAAACTGTCTTTCTGGTGCTCATTGCAAACAAGCCAGAAAGTGTTTTTCGTTGCTCTTCTTGTCTGAATAAACAAATATGCAGTTTGCTGGAAATAAGCTGTACTCTGACAGTCGTTCTTATGGAGTGCAATTCAGTTAATAAAACTCTTTCTGCCTTTCATTGCAAGCAAGCCCGAAAGTGTTTTTATGCTTCATACTGGATTGTAAAAGCAAAGTTGCCGTGTGCTGAAAACAAGTTGTTCTTTGACAGTCTTGAATACTGAGTGCAGTTCAGTTAATAAAACTGTCTTTCTGGTGCTCATTGCAAACAAGCCAGAAAGTGTTTTTCGTTGCTCTTCTTGTCTGAATAAACAATTATGCAGTTTGCTGGAAATAAGCTGTACTCTGACAGTCGTCCTTATGGAGTGCAGTTCAGCTAATAAAACTCTTTCTGCCTTTCATTGCAAGCAAGCCCGAAAGTGTTTTTATGCTTCATACTGGATTGTAAAAGCAAAGTTGCCGTGTGCTGAAAACAAGTTGTTCTTTGACAGTCTTTCAATACTGAGTGCAGTTCAGTTAATAAAACTGTCTTTCTGGTGCTCATTGCAAACAAGCTAGAAATTGTTTTTCTGTGTTCCAATTGTTAGTATAAACAAATATGCAGTCTGCTGAAAGCAAGCTGTTCTTTGATAGTCTTTCTTATGGAGTGCAGTTCAGCTAATAAAACTCTTTCTGCATTTCATTGCAAGCAAGCCCGAAAGTGTTTTAATGCTTCATAATGGATTGTAAAAGCAAAGTTGCTGTGTGCTGAAAACAAGTTGTTCTTTGACAGTCTTGAATTCTGACTGCAGTTCAGCCAATAAAAATGTATTTCTGTCATTCATTGCAAACAAGCCAGAAAGTGTTTTTCGTTGCTCTTCTTGTCTGAATAAACAAATATGCAGTTTGCTGGAAATAAGCTGTACTCTGACAGTCGTTCTTATGGAGTGCAGTTCAGCTAATAAAACTCTTTCTGCCTTTCATTGCAAGCAAGCCCGAAAGTGTTTTTATGCTTCATACTGGATTGTAAAAGCAAAGTTGCCGTGTGCTGAAAACAAGTTGTTCTTTGACAGTCTTGAATACTGAGTGCAGTTCAGTTAACAAAAATGCCTTTCTGGTGCTCATTGCAAACAAGCCAGAAAGTGTTTTTCGTTGCTCTTCTTGTCTGAATAAACAAATATGCAGTTTGCTGGAAATAAGCTGTACTCTGACAGTCGTTCTTATGGAGTGCAGTTCAGTTAATAAAACTCTTTCTGCCTTTCATTGCAAGCAAGCCCGAAAGTGTTTTTATGCTTCATACTGGATTGTAAAAGCAAAGTTGCCGTGTGCTGAAAACAAGTTGTTCTTTGACAGTCTTTCAATACTGAGTGCAGTTCAGTTAATAAAACTGTCTTTCTGGTGCTCATTGCAAACAAGCTAGAAATTGTTTTTCTGTGTTCCAATTGTTAGTATAAACAAATATGCAGTCTGCTGAAAGCAAGCTGTTCTTTGATAGTCTTTCTTATGGAGTGCAGTTCAGCTAATAAAACTCTTTCTGCATTTCATTGCAAGCAAGCCCGAAAGTGTTTTTATGCTTTATAATGGATTGTAAAAGCAAAGTTGCTGTTTGCTGAAAACAAGTTGTTCTTTGACAGTCTTGAATTCTGAAAGCAGTTCAGCCAATAAAAATGTATTTCTGTCATTCATTGCAAACAAGCCAGAAAGTGTTTTTCTTTGCTCTTCTCGTCTGTATAAGCAAAGATGCAGTTTGCTGGAAATAAGCCGTACTCTGACAGTCGTTCTTATGGAGTGCAGTTCAGCTAATGAAACTCTATCTGCCTTTCATTGCAAGCAAGCCCGAAAGTGTTTTTATGCTTCATACTGGATTGTAAAAGCAAAGTTGCCGTGTGCTGAAAACAAGTTGTTCTTTGACAGTTTTGAATACTGAGTGCAGTTCAGTTAATAAAACTGTCTTTCTGGTGCTCATTGCAAACAAGCCAGAAAGTGTTTTTCGTTGCTCTTCTTGTCTGAATAAACAAATATGCAGTTTGCTGGAAATAAGCTGTACTCTGACAGTCGTTCTTATGGAGTGCAGTTCAGTTAATAAAACTCTTTCTGCCTTTCATTGCAAGCAAGCCCGAAAGTGTTTTTATGCTTCATACTGGATTGTAAAAGCAAAGTTGCCGTGTGCTGAAAACAAGTTGTTCTTTGACAGTCTTGAATACTGAGTGCAGTTCGGTTAATAAAACTGTCTTTCTGGTGCTCATTGCAAACAAGCCAGAAAGTGTTTTTCGTTGCTCTTCTTGTCTGAATAAACAATTATGCAGTTTGCTGGAAATAAGCTGTACTCTGACAGTCGTCCTTATGGAGTGCAGTTCAGCTAATAAAACTCTTTCTGCCTTTCATTGCAAGCAAGCCCGAAAGTGTTTTTATGCTTCATACTGGATTGTAAAAGCAAAGTTGCCGTGTGCTGAAAACAAGTTGTTCTTTGACAGTCTTGAATACTGAGTGCAGTTCAGTTAATAAAACTGTCTTTCTGGTGCTCATTGCAAACAAGCTAGAAATTGTTTTTCTGTGTTCCAATTGTTAGTATAAACAAATATGCAGTCTGCTGAAAGCAAGCTGTTCTTTGATAGTCTTTCTTATGGAGTGCAGTTCAGCTAATAAAACTCTTTCTGCATTTCATTGCAAGCAAGCCCGAAAGTGTTTTAATGCTTCATAATGGATTGTAAAAGCAAAGTTGCTGTGTGCTGAAAACAAGTTGTTCTTTGACAGTCTTGAATTCTGACTGCAGTTCAGCCAATAAAAATGTATTTCTGTCATTCATTGCAAACAAGCCAGAAAGTGTTTTTCGTTGCTCTTCTTGTCTGAATAAACAAATATGCAGTTTGCTGGAAATAAGCTGTACTCTGACAGTCGTTCTTATGGAGTGCAGTTCAGCTAATAAAACTCTTTCTGCCTTTCATTGCAAGCAAGCCCGAAAGTGTTTTTATGCTTCATACTGGATTGTAAAAGCAAAGTTGCCGTGTGCTGAAAACAAGTTGTTCTTTGACAGTCTTGAATACTGAGTGCAGTTCAGTTAACAAAAATGCCTTTCTGGTGCTCATTGCAAACAAGCCAGAAAGTGTTTTTCGTTGCTCTTCTTGTCTGAATAAACAAATATGCAGTTTGCTGGAAATAAGCTGTACTCTGACAGTCGTTCTTATGGAGTGCAGTTCAGCTAATAAAACTCTTTCTGCCTTTCATTGCAAGCAAGCCCGAAAGTGTTTTTATGCTTCATACTGGATTGTAAAAGCAAAGTTGCCGTGTGCTGAAAACAAGTTGTTCTTTGACAGTCTTTCAATACTGAGTGCAGTTCAGTTAATAAAACTGTCTTTCTGGTGCTCATTGCAAACAAGCTAGAAATTGTTTTTCTGTGTTCCAATTGTTAGTATAAACAAATATGCAGTCTGCTGAAAGCAAGCTGTTCTTTGATAGTCTTTCTTATGGAGTGCAGTTCAGCTAATAAAACTCTTTCTGCATTTCATTGCAAGCAAGCCCGAAAGTGTTTTTATGCTTTATAATGGATTGTAAAAGCAAAGTTGCTGTTTGCTGAAAACAAGTTGTTCTTTGACAGTCTTGAATTCTGAAAGCAGTTCAGCCAATAAAAATGTATTTCTGTCATTCATTGCAAACAAGCCAGAAAGTGTTTTTCTTTGCTCTTCTCGTCTGTATAAGCAAAGATGCAGTTTGCTGGAAATAAGCCGTACTCTGACAGTCGTTCTTATGGAGTGCAGTTCAGCTAATGAAACTCTATCTGCCTTTCATTGCAAGCAAGCCCGAAAGTGTTTTTATGCTTCATACTGGATTGTAAAAGCAAAGTTGCCGTGTGCTGAAAACAAGTTGTTCTTTGACAGTTTTGAATACTGAGTGCAGTTCAGTTAATAAAACTGTCTTTCTGGTGCTCATTGCAAACAAGCCAGAAAGTGTTTTTCGTTGCTCTTCTTGTCTGAATAAACAAATATGCAGTTTGCTGGAAATAAGCTGTACTCTGACAGTCGTTCTTATGGAGTGCAGTTCAGTTAATAAAACTCTTTCTGCCTTTCATTGCAAGCAAGCCCGAAAGTGTTTTTATGCTTCATACTGGATTGTAAAAGCAAAGTTGCCGTGTGCTGAAAACAAGTTGTTCTTTGACAGTCTTGAATACTGAGTGCAGTTCGGTTAATAAAACTGTCTTTCTGGTGCTCATTGCAAACAAGCCAGAAAGTGTTTTTCGTTGCTCTTCTTGTCTGAATAAACAATTATGCAGTTTGCTGGAAATAAGCTGTACTCTGACAGTCGTCCTTATGGAGTGCAGTTCAGCTAATAAAACTCTTTCTGCCTTTCATTGCAAGCAAGCCCGAAAGTGTTTTTATGCTTCATACTGGATTGTAAAAGCAAAGTTGCCGTGTGCTGAAAACAAGTTGTTCTTTGACAGTCTTGAATACTGAGTGCAGTTCAGTTAATAAAACTGTCTTTCTGGTGCTCATTGCAAACAAGCTAGAAATTGTTTTTCTGTGTTCCAATTGTTAGTATAAACAAATATGCAGTCTGCTGAAAGCAAGCTGTTCTTTGATAGTCTTTCTTATGGAGTGCAGTTCAGCTAATAAAACTCTTTCTGCATTTCATTGCAAGCAAGCCCGAAAGTGTTTTAATGCTTCATAATGGATTGTAAAAGCAAAGTTGCTGTGTGCTGAAAACAAGTTGTTCTTTGACAGTCTTGAATTCTGACTGCAGTTCAGCCAATAAAAATGTATTTCTGTCATTCATTGCAAACAAGCCAGAAAGTGTTTTTCGTTGCTCTTCTTGTCTGAATAAACAAATATGCAGTTTGCTGGAAATAAGCTGTACTCTGACAGTCGTTCTTATGGAGTGCAGTTCAGCTAATAAAACTCTTTCTGCCTTTCATTGCAAGCAAGCCCGAAAGTGTTTTTATGCTTCATACTGGATTGTAAAAGCAAAGTTGCCGTGTGCTGAAAACAAGTTGTTCTTTGACAGTCTTGAATACTGAGTGCAGTTCAGTTAACAAAAATGCCTTTCTGGTGCTCATTGCAAACAAGCCAGAAAGTGTTTTTCGTTGCTCTTCTTGTCTGAATAAACAAATATGCAGTTTGCTGGAAATAAGCTGTACTCTGACAGTCGTTCTTATGGAGTGCAGTTCAGTTAATAAAACTCTTTCTGCCTTTCATTGCAAGCAAGCCCGAAAGTGTTTTTATGCTTCATACTGGATTGTAAAAGCAAAGTTGCCGTGTGCTGAAAACAAGTTGTTCTTTGACAGTCTTGAATACTGAGTGCAGTTCAGTTAATAAAACTGTCTTTCTGGTGCTCATTGCAAACAAGCCAGAAAGTGTTTTTCGTTGCTCTTCTTGTCTGAATAAACAAATATGCAGTTTGCTGGAAATAAGCTGTACTCTGACAGTCGTTCTTATGGAGTGCAGTTCAGCTAATAAACCTCTTTCTGCCTTTCATTGCAAGCAAGCCCGAAAGTGTTTTTATGCTTCATACTGGATTGTAAAAGCAAAGTTGCCGTGTGCTGAAAACAAGTTGTTCTTTGACAGTCTTTCAATACTGAGTGCAGTTCAGTTAATAAAACTGTCTTTCTGGTGCTCATTGCAAACAAGCTAGAAATTGTTTTTCTGTGTTCCAATTGTTAGTATAAACAAATATGCAGTCTGCTGAAAGCAAGCTGTTCTTTGATAGTCTTTCTTATGGAGTGCAGTTCAGCTAATAAAACTCTTTCTGCATTTCATTGCAAGCAAGCCCGAAAGTGTTTTTATGCTTTATAATGGATTGTAAAAGCAAAGTTGCTGTTTGCTGAAAACAAGTTGTTCTTTGACAGTCTTGAATTCTGAAAGCAGTTCAGCCAATAAAAATGTATTTCTGTCATTCATTGCAAACAAGCCAGAAAGTGTTTTTCTTTGCTCTTCTCGTCTGTATAAGCAAAGATGCAGTTTGCTGGAAATAAGCCGTACTCTGACAGTCGTTCTTATGGAGTGCAGTTCAGCTAATGAAACTCTTTCTGCCTTTCATTGCAAGCAAGCCCGAAAGTGTTTTTATGCTTCATACTGGGTTGTAAAAGCAAAGTTGCCGTGTGCTGAAAACAAGTTGTTCTTTGACAGTCTTGAATACTGAGTGCAGTTCAGTTAATAAAACTGTCTTTCTGGTGCTCATTGCAAACAAGCCAGAAAGTGTTTTTCGTTGCTCTTCTTGTCTGAATAAACAAATATGCAGTTTGCTGGAAATAAGCTGTACTCTGACAGTCGTTCTTATGGAGTGCAGTTCAGTTAATAAAACTCTTTCTGCCTTTCATTGCAAGCAAGCCCGAAAGTGTTTTTATGCTTCATACTGGATTGTAAAAGCAAAGTTGCCGTGTGCTGAAAACAAGTTGTTCTTTGACAGTTTTGAATACTGAGTGCAGTTCAGTTAATAAAACTGTCTTTCTGGTGCTCATTGCAAACAAGCCAGAAAGTGTTTTTCGTTGCTCTTCTTGTCTGAATAAACAAATATGCAGTTTGCTGGAAATAAGCTGTATTCTGACAGTCGTTCTTATGGAGTGCAGTTCAGCTAATAAAACTCTTTCTGCCTTTCATTGCAAGCAAGCCCGAAAGTGTTTTTATGCTTCATACTGGATTGTAAAAGCAAAGTTGCCGTGTGCTGAAAACAAGTTGTTCTTTGACAGTCTTGAATACTGAGTGCAGTTCAGTTAATAAAACTGTCTTTCTGGTGCTCATTGCAAACAAGCCAGAAAGTGTTTTTCGTTGCTCTTCTTGTCTGAATAAACAAATATGCAGTTTGCTGGAAATAAGCTGTACTCTGACAGTCGTTCTTATGGAGTGCAGTTCAGTTAATAAAACTCTTTCTGCCTTTCATTGCAAGCAAGCCCGAAAGTGTTTTTATGCTTCATACTGGATTGTAAAAGCAAAGTTGCCGTGTGCTGAAAACAAGTTGTTCTTTGACAGTCTTGAATACTGAGTGCAGTTCAGTTAATAAAACTGTCTTTCTGGTGCTCATTGCAAACAAGCCAGAAAGTGTTTTTCGTTGCTCTTCTTGTCTGAATAAACAATTATGCAGTTTGCTGGAAATAAGCTGTACTCTGACAGTCGTCCTTATGGAGTGCAGTTCAGCTAATAAAACTCTTTCTGCCTTTCATTGCAAGCAAGCCCGAAAGTGTTTTTATGCTTCATACTGGATTGTAAAAGCAAAGTTGCCGTGTGCTGAAAACAAGTTGTTCTTTGACAGTCTTGAATACTGAGTGCAGTTCAGTTAATAAAACTGTCTTTCTGGTGCTCATTGCAAACAAGCTAGAAATTGTTTTTCTGTGTTCCAATTGTTAGTATAAACAAATATGCAGTCTGCTGAAAGCAAGCTGTTCTTTGATAGTCTTTCTTATGGAGTGCAGTTCAGCTAATAAAACTCTTTCTGCATTTCATTGCAAGCAAGCCCGAAAGTGTTTTAATGCTTCATAATGGATTGTAAAAGCAAAGTTGCTGTGTGCTGAAAACAAGTTGTTCTTTGACAGTCTTGAATTCTGACTGCAGTTCAGCCAATAAAAATGTATTTCTGTCATTCATTGCAAACAAGCCAGAAAGTGTTTTTCGTTGCTCTTCTTGTCTGAATAAACAAATATGCAGTTTGCTGGAAATAAGCTGTACTCTGACAGTCGTTCTTATGGAGTGCAGTTCAGCTAATAAAACTCTTTCTGCCTTTCATTGCAAGCAAGCCCGAAAGTGTTTTTATGCTTCATACTGGATTGTAAAAGCAAAGTTGCCGTGTGCTGAAAACAAGTTGTTCTTTGACAGTCTTGAATACTGAGTGCAGTTCAGTTAACAAAAATGCCTTTCTGGTGCTCATTGCAAACAAGCCAGAAAGTGTTTTTCGTTGCTCTTCTTGTCTGAATAAACAAATATGCAGTTTGCTGGAAATAAGCTGTACTCTGACAGTCGTTCTTATGGAGTGCAGTTCAGTTAATAAAACTCTTTCTGCCTTTCATTGCAAGCAAGCCCGAAAGTGTTTTTATGCTTCATACTGGATTGTAAAAGCAAAGTTGCCGTGTGCTGAAAACAAGTTGTTCTTTGACAGTCTTGAATACTGAGTGCAGTTCAGTTAATAAAACTGTCTTTCTGGTGCTCATTGCAAACAAGCCAGAAAGTGTTTTTCGTTGCTCTTCTTGTCTGAATAAACAATTATGCAGTTTGCTGGAAATAAGCTGTACTCTGACAGTCGTCCTTATGGAGTGCAGTTCAGCTAATAAAACTCTTTCTGCCTTTCATTGCAAGCAAGCCCGAAAGTGTTTTTATGCTTCATACTGGATTGTAAAAGCAAAGTTGCCGTGTGCTGAAAACAAGTTGTTCTTTGACAGTCTTGAATACTGAGTGCAGTTCAGTTAATAAAACTGTCTTTCTGGTGCTCATTGCAAACAAGCTAGAAATTGTTTTTCTGTGTTCCAATTGTTAGTATAAACAAATATGCAGTCTGCTGAAAGCAAGCTGTTCTTTGATAGTCTTTCTTATGGAGTGCAGTTCAGCTAATAAAACTCTTTCTGCCTTTCATTGCAAGCAAGCCCGAAAGTGTTTTTATGCTTCATACTGGATTGTAAAAGCAAAGTTGCCGTGTGCTGAAAACAAGTTGTTCTTTGACAGTCTTGAATACTGAGTGCAGTTCAGTTAATAAAACTGTCTTTCTGGTGCTCATTGCAAACAAGCCAGAAAGTGTTTTTCGTTGCTCTTCTTGTCTGAATAAACAAATATGCAGTTTGCTGGAAATAAGCTGTACTCTGACAGTCGTTCTTATGGAGTGCAGTTCAGTTAATAAAACTCTTTCTGCCTTTCATTGCAAGCAAGCCCGAAAGTGTTTTTATGCTTCATACTGGATTGTAAAAGCAAAGTTGCCGTGTGCTGAAAACAAGTTGTTCTTTGACAGTCTTGAATACTGAGTGCAGTTCAGTTAATAAAACTGTCTTTCTGGTGCTCATTGCAAACAAGCCAGAAAGTGTTTTTCGTTGCTCTTCTTGTCTGAATAAACAATTATGCAGTTTGCTGGAAATAAGCTGTACTCTGACAGTCGTCCTTATGGAGTGCAGTTCAGCTAATAAAACTCTTTCTGCCTTTCATTGCAAGCAAGCCCGAAAGTGTTTTTATGCTTCATACTGGATTGTAAAAGCAAAGTTGCCGTGTGCTGAAAACAAGTTGTTCTTTGACAGTCTTGAATACTGAGTGCAGTTCAGTTAATAAAACTGTCTTTCTGGTGCTCATTGCAAACAAGCTAGAAATTGTTTTTCTGTGTTCCAATTGTTAGTATAAACAAATATGCAGTCTGCTGAAAGCAAGCTGTTCTTTGATAGTCTTTCTTATGGAGTGCAGTTCAGCTAATAAAACTCTTTCTGCATTTCATTGCAAGCAAGCCCGAAAGTGTTTTAATGCTTCATAATGGATTGTAAAAGCAAAGTTGCTGTGTGCTGAAAACAAGTTGTTCTTTGACAGTCTTGAATTCTGACTGCAGTTCAGCCAATAAAAATGTATTTCTGTCATTCATTGCAAACAAGCCAGAAAGTGTTTTTCGTTGCTCTTCTTGTCTGAATAAACAAATATGCAGTTTGCTGGAAATAAGCTGTACTCTGACAGTCGTTCTTATGGAGTGCAGTTCAGCTAATAAAACTCTTTCTGCCTTTCATTGCAAGCAAGCCCGAAAGTGTTTTTATGCTTCATACTGGATTGTAAAAGCAAAGTTGCCGTGTGCTGAAAACAAGTTGTTCTTTGACAGTCTTGAATACTGAGTGCAGTTCAGTTAACAAAAATGCCTTTCTGGTGCTCATTGCAAACAAGCCAGAAAGTGTTTTTCGTTGCTCTTCTTGTCTGAATAAACAAATATGCAGTTTGCTGGAAATAAGCTGTACTCTGACAGTCGTTCTTATGGAGTGCAGTTCAGTTAATAAAACTCTTTCTGCCTTTCATTGCAAGCAAGCCCGAAAGTGTTTTTATGCTTCATACTGGATTGTAAAAGCAAAGTTGCCGTGTGCTGAAAACAAGTTGTTCTTTGACAGTCTTTCAATACTGAGTGCAGTTCAGTTAATAAAACTGTCTTTCTGGTGCTCATTGCAAACAAGCTAGAAATTGTTTTTCTGTGTTCCAATTGTTAGTATAAACAAATATGCAGTCTGCTGAAAGCAAGCTGTTCTTTGATAGTCTTTCTTATGGAGTGCAGTTCAGCTAATAAAACTCTTTCTGCATTTCATTGCAAGCAAGCCCGAAAGTGTTTTTATGCTTTATAATGGATTGTAAAAGCAAAGTTGCTGTTTGCTGAAAACAAGTTGTTCTTTGACAGTCTTGAATTCTGAAAGCAGTTCAGCCAATAAAAATGTATTTCTGTCATTCATTGCAAACAAGCCAGAAAGTGTTTTTCTTTGCTCTTCTCGTCTGTATAAGCAAAGATGCAGTTTGCTGGAAATAAGCCGTACTCTGACAGTCGTTCTTATGGAGTGCAGTTCAGCTAATGAAACTCTTTCTGCCTTTCATTGCAAGCAAGCCCGAAAGTGTTTTTATGCTTCATACTGGATTGTAAAAGCAAAGTTGCCGTGTGCTGAAAACAAGTTGTTCTTTGACAGTCTTGAATACTGAGTGCAGTTCAGTTAATAAAACTGTCTTTCTGGTGCTCATTGCAAACAAGCCAGAAAGTGTTTTTCGTTGCTCTTCTTGTCTGAATAAACAAATATGCAGTTTGCTGGAAATAAGCTGTACTCTGACAGTCGTTCTTATGGAGTGCAGTTCAGTTAATAAAACTCTTTCTGCCTTTCATTGCAAGCAAGCCCGAAAGTGTTTTTATGCTTCATACTGGATTGTAAAAGCAAAGTTGCCGTGTGCTGAAAACAAGTTGTTCTTTGACAGTTTTGAATACTGAGTGCAGTTCAGTTAATAAAACTGTCTTTCTGGTGCTCATTGCAAACAAGCCAGAAAGTGTTTTTCGTTGCTCTTCTTGTCTGAATAAACAAATATGCAGTTTGCTGGAAATAAGCTGTATTCTGACAGTCGTTCTTATGGAGTGCAGTTCAGCTAATAAAACTCTTTCTGCCTTTCATTGCAAGCAAGCCCGAAAGTGTTTTTATGCTTCATACTGGATTGTAAAAGCAAAGTTGCCGTGTGCTGAAAACAAGTTGTTCTTTGACAGTCTTGAATACTGAGTGCAGTTCAGTTAATAAAACTGTCTTTCTGGTGCTCATTGCAAACAAGCCAGAAAGTGTTTTTCGTTGCTCTTCTTGTCTGAATAAACAAATATGCAGTTTGCTGGAAATAAGCTGTACTCTGACAGTCGTTCTTATGGAGTGCAGTTCAGTTAATAAAACTCTTTCTGCCTTTCATTGCAAGCAAGCCCGAAAGTGTTTTTATGCTTCATACTGGATTGTAAAAGCAAAGTTGCCGTGTGCTGAAAACAAGTTGTTCTTTGACAGTCTTGAATACTGAGTGCAGTTCAGTTAATAAAACTGTCTTTCTGGTGCTCATTGCAAACAAGCCAGAAAGTGTTTTTCGTTGCTCTTCTTGTCTGAATAAACAATTATGCAGTTTGCTGGAAATAAGCTGTACTCTGACAGTCGTCCTTATGGAGTGCAGTTCAGCTAATAAAACTCTTTCTGCCTTTCATTGCAAGCAAGCCCGAAAGTGTTTTTATGCTTCATACTGGATTGTAAAAGCAAAGTTGCCGTGTGCTGAAAACAAGTTGTTCTTTGACAGTCTTGAATACTGAGTGCAGTTCAGTTAATAAAACTGTCTTTCTGGTGCTCATTGCAAACAAGCTAGAAATTGTTTTTCTGTGTTCCAATTGTTAGTATAAACAAATATGCAGTCTGCTGAAAGCAAGCTGTTCTTTGATAGTCTTTCTTATGGAGTGCAGTTCAGCTAATAAAACTCTTTCTGCATTTCATTGCAAGCAAGCCCGAAAGTGTTTTAATGCTTCATAATGGATTGTAAAAGCAAAGTTGCTGTGTGCTGAAAACAAGTTGTTCTTTGACAGTCTTGAATTCTGACTGCAGTTCAGCCAATAAAAATGTATTTCTGTCATTCATTGCAAACAAGCCAGAAAGTGTTTTTCGTTGCTCTTCTTGTCTGAATAAACAAATATGCAGTTTGCTGGAAATAAGCTGTACTCTGACAGTCGTTCTTATGGAGTGCAGTTCAGCTAATAAAACTCTTTCTGCCTTTCATTGCAAGCAAGCCCGAAAGTGTTTTTATGCTTCATACTGGATTGTAAAAGCAAAGTTGCCGTGTGCTGAAAACAAGTTGTTCTTTGACAGTCTTGAATACTGAGTGCAGTTCAGTTAACAAAAATGCCTTTCTGGTGCTCATTGCAAACAAGCCAGAAAGTGTTTTTCGTTGCTCTTCTTGTCTGAATAAACAAATATGCAGTTTGCTGGAAATAAGCTGTACTCTGACAGTCGTTCTTATGGAGTGCAGTTCAGTTAATAAAACTCTTTCTGCCTTTCATTGCAAGCAAGCCCGAAAGTGTTTTTATGCTTCATACTGGATTGTAAAAGCAAAGTTGCCGTGTGCTGAAAACAAGTTGTTCTTTGACAGTCTTGAATACTGAGTGCAGTTCAGTTAATAAAACTGTCTTTCTGGTGCTCATTGCAAACAAGCCAGAAAGTGTTTTTCGTTGCTCTTCTTGTCTGAATAAACAATTATGCAGTTTGCTGGAAATAAGCTGTACTCTGACAGTCGTCCTTATGGAGTGCAGTTCAGCTAATAAAACTCTTTCTGCCTTTCATTGCAAGCAAGCCCGAAAGTGTTTTTATGCTTCATACTGGATTGTAAAAGCAAAGTTGCCGTGTGCTGAAAACAAGTTGTTCTTTGACAGTCTTGAATACTGAGTGCAGTTCAGTTAATAAAACTGTCTTTCTGGTGCTCATTGCAAACAAGCTAGAAATTGTTTTTCTGTGTTCCAATTGTTAGTATAAACAAATATGCAGTCTGCTGAAAGCAAGCTGTTCTTTGATAGTCTTTCTTATGGAGTGCAGTTCAGCTAATAAAACTCTTTCTGCATTTCATTGCAAGCAAGCCCGAAAGTGTTTTTATGCTTTATAATGGATTGTAAAAGCAAAGTTGCTGTTTGCTGAAAACAAGTTGTTCTTTGACAGTCTTGAATTCTGAAAGCAGTTCAGCCAATAAAAATGTATTTCTGTCATTCATTGCAAACAAGCCAGAAAGTGTTTTTCTTTGCTCTTCTCGTCTGTATAAGCAAAGATGCAGTTTGCTGGAAATAAGCCGTACTCTGACAGTCGTTCTTATGGAGTGCAGTTCAGCTAATGAAACTCTATCTGCCTTTCATTGCAAGCAAGCCCGAAAGTGTTTTTATGCTTCATACTGGATTGTAAAAGCAAAGTTGCCGTGTGCTGAAAACAAGTTGTTCTTTGACAGTCTTGAATACTGAGTGCAGTTCAGTTAATAAAACTGTCTTTCTGGTGCTCATTGCAAACAAGCCAGAAAGTGTTTTTCGTTGCTCTTCTTGTCTGAATAAACAAATATGCAGTTTGCTGGAAATAAGCTGTACTCTGACAGTCGTTCTTATGGAGTGCAGTTCAGCTAATAAACCTCTTTCTGCCTTTCATTGCAAGCAAGCCCGAAAGTGTTTTTATGCTTCATACTGGATTGTAAAAGCAAAGTTGCCGTGTGCTGAAAACAAGTTGTTCTTTGACAGTCTTTCAATACTGAGTGCAGTTCAGTTAATAAAACTGTCTTTCTGGTGCTCATTGCAAACAAGCTAGAAATTGTTTTTCTGTGTTCCAATTGTTAGTATAAACAAATATGCAGTCTGCTGAAAGCAAGCTGTTCTTTGATAGTCTTTCTTATGGAGTGCAGTTCAGCTAATAAAACTCTTTCTGCATTTCATTGCAAGCAAGCCCGAAAGTGTTTTTATGCTTTATAATGGATTGTAAAAGCAAAGTTGCTGTTTGCTGAAAACAAGTTGTTCTTTGACAGTCTTGAATTCTGAAAGCAGTTCAGCCAATAAAAATGTATTTCTGTCATTCATTGCAAACAAGCCAGAAAGTGTTTTTCTTTGCTCTTCTCGTCTGTATAAGCAAAGATGCAGTTTGCTGGAAATAAGCCGTACTCTGACAGTCGTTCTTATGGAGTGCAGTTCAGCTAATGAAACTCTTTCTGCCTTTCATTGCAAGCAAGCCCGAAAGTGTTTTTATGCTTCATACTGGATTGTAAAAGCAAAGTTGCCGTGTGCTGAAAACAAGTTGTTCTTTGACAGTCTTGAATACTGAGTGCAGTTCAGTTAATAAAACTGTCTTTCTGGTGCTCATTGCAAACAAGCCAGAAAGTGTTTTTCGTTGCTCTTCTTGTCTGAATAAACAAATATGCAGTTTGCTGGAAATAAGCTGTACTCTGACAGTCGTTCTTATGGAGTGCAGTTCAGTTAATAAAACTCTTTCTGCCTTTCATTGCAAGCAAGCCCGAAAGTGTTTTTATGCTTCATACTGGATTGTAAAAGCAAAGTTGCCGTGTGCTGAAAACAAGTTGTTCTTTGACAGTTTTGAATACTGAGTGCAGTTCAGTTAATAAAACTGTCTTTCTGGTGCTCATTGCAAACAAGCCAGAAAGTGTTTTTCGTTGCTCTTCTTGTCTGAATAAACAAATATGCAGTTTGCTGGAAATAAGCTGTACTCTGACAGTCGTTCTTATGGAGTGCAGTTCAGCTAATAAAACTCTTTCTGCCTTTCATTGCAAGCAAGCCCGAAAGTGTTTTTATGCTTCATACTGGATTGTAAAAGCAAAGTTGCCGTGTGCTGAAAACAAGTTGTTCTTTGACAGTCTTGAATACTGAGTGCAGTTCAGTTAATAAAACTGTCTTTCTGGTGCTCATTGCAAACAAGCCAGAAAGTGTTTTTCGTTGCTCTTCTTGTCTGAATAAACAAATATGCAGTTTGCTGGAAATAAGCTGTACTCTGACAGTCGTTCTTATGGAGTGCAGTTCAGTTAATAAAACTCTTTCTGCCTTTCATTGCAAGCAAGCCCGAAAGTGTCTTTATGCTTCATACTGGATTGTAAAAGCAAAGTTGCCGTGTGCTGAAAACAAGTTGTTCTTTGACAGTCTTGAATACTGAGTGCAGTTCAGTTAATAAAACTGTCTTTCTGGTGCTCATTGCAAACAAGCCAGAAAGTGTTTTTCGTTGCTCTTCTTGTCTGAATAAACAATTATGCAGTTTGCTGGAAATAAGCTGTACTCTGACAGTCGTCCTTATGGAGTGCAGTTCAGCTAATAAAACTCTTTCTGCCTTTCATTGCAAGCAAGCCCGAAAGTGTTTTTATGCTTCATACTGGATTGTAAAAGCAAAGTTGCCGTGTGCTGAAAACAAGTTGTTCTTTGACAGTCTTGAATACTGAGTGCAGTTCAGTTAATAAAACTGTCTTTCTGGTGCTCATTGCAAACAAGCTAGAAATTGTTTTTCTGTGTTCCAATTGTTAGTATAAACAAATATGCAGTCTGCTGAAAGCAAGCTGTTCTTTGATAGTCTTTCTTATGGAGTGCAGTTCAGCTAATAAAACTCTTTCTGCATTTCATTGCAAGCAAGCCCGAAAGTGTTTTAATGCTTCATAATGGATTGTAAAAGCAAAGTTGCTGTGTGCTGAAAACAAGTTGTTCTTTGACAGTCTTGAATTCTGACTGCAGTTCAGCCAATAAAAATGTATTTCTGTCATTCATTGCAAACAAGCCAGAAAGTGTTTTTCGTTGCTCTTCTTGTCTGAATAAACAAATATGCAGTTTGCTGGAAATAAGCTGTACTCTGACAGTCGTTCTTATGGAGTGCAGTTCAGCTAATAAAACTCTTTCTGCCTTTCATTGCAAGCAAGCCCGAAAGTGTTTTTATGCTTCATACTGGATTGTAAAAGCAAAGTTGCCGTGTGCTGAAAACAAGTTGTTCTTTGACAGTCTTGAATACTGAGTGCAGTTCAGTTAACAAAAATGCCTTTCTGGTGCTCATTGCAAACAAGCCAGAAAGTGTTTTTCGTTGCTCTTCTTGTCTGAATAAACAAATATGCAGTTTGCTGGAAATAAGCTGTACTCTGACAGTCGTTCTTATGGAGTGCAGTTCAGTTAATAAAACTCTTTCTGCCTTTCATTGCAAGCAAGCCCGAAAGTGTTTTTATGCTTCATACTGGATTGTAAAAGCAAAGTTGCCGTGTGCTGAAAACAAGTTGTTCTTTGACAGTTTTGAATACTGAGTGCAGTTCAGTTAATAAAACTGTCTTTCTGGTGCTCATTGCAAACAAGCCAGAAAGTGTTTTTCGTTGCTCTTCTTGTCTGAATAAACAAATATGCAGTTTGCTGGAAATAAGCTGTACTCTGACAGTCGTTCTTATGGAGTGCAGTTAAGCTAATAAAACTCTTTCTGCCTTTCATTGCAAGCAAGCCCGAAAGTGTTTTTATGCTTCATACTGGATTGTAAAAGCAAAGTTGCCGTGTGCTGAAAACAAGTTGTTCTTTGACAGTCTTGAATACTGAGTGCAGTTCAGTTAATAAAAATGTATTTCTGTCATTCATTGCAAACAAGCCAGAAAGTGTTTTTCTTTGCTCTTCTCGTCTGTATAAGCAAAGATGCAGTTTGCTGGAAATAAGCCGTACTCTGACAGTCGTTCTTATGGAGTGCAGTTCAGCTAATGAAACTCTATCTGCCTTTCATTGCAAGCAAGCCCGAAAGTGTTTTTATGCTTCATACTGGATTGTAAAAGCAAAGTTGCCGTGTGCTGAAAACAAGTTGTTCTTTGACAGTCTTGAATACTGAGTGCAGTTCAGTTAATAAAACTGTCTTTCTGGTGCTCATTGCAAACAAGCCAGAAAGTGTTTTTCGTTGCTCTTCTTGTCTGAATGAACAAATATGCAGTTTGCTGGAAATAAGCTGTACTCTGACAGTCGTTCTTATGGAGTGCAGTTCAGTTAATAAAACTCTTTCTGCCTTTCATTGCAAGCAAGCCCGAAAGTGTTTTTATGCTTCATACTGGATTGTAAAAGCAAAGTTGCCGTGTGCTGAAAACAAGTTGTTCTTTGACAGTTTTGAATACTGAGTGCAGTTCAGTTAATAAAACTGTCTTTCTGGTGCTCATTGCAAACAAGCCAGAAAGTGTTTTTCGTTGCTCTTCTTGTCTGAATAAACAAATATGCAGTTTGCTGGAAATAAGCTGTACTCTGACAGTCGTTCTTATGGAGTGCAGTTCAGCTAATAAAACTCTTTCTGCCTTTCATTGCAAGCAAGCCCGAAAGTGTTTTTATGCTTCATACTGGATTGTAAAAGCAAAGTTGCCGTGTGCTGAAAACAAGTTGTTCTTTGACAGTCTTGAATACTGAGTGCAGTTCAGTTAACAAAAATGCCTTTCTGGTGCTCATTGCAAACAAGCCAGAAAGTGTTTTTCGTTGCTCTTCTTGTCTGAATAAACAAATATGCAGTTTGCTGGAAATAAGCTGTACTCTGACAGTCGTTCTTATGGAGTGCAGTTCAGTTAATAAAACTCTTTCTGCCTTTCATTGCAAGCAAGCCCGAAAGTGTTTTTATGCTTCATACTGGATTGTAAAAGCAAAGTTGCCGTGTGCTGAAAACAAGTTGTTCTTTGACAGTTTTGAATACTGAGTGCAGTTCAGTTAATAAAACTGTCTTTCTGGTGCTCATTGCAAACAAGCCAGAAAGTGTTTTTCGTTGCTCTTCTTGTCTGAATAAACAAATATGCAGTTTGCTGGAAATAAGCTGTACTCTGACAGTCGTTCTTATGGAGTGCAGTTAAGCTAATAAAACTCTTTCTGCCTTTCATTGCAAGCAAGCCCGAAAGTGTTTTTATGCTTCATACTGGATTGTAAAAGCAAAGTTGCCGTGTGCTGAAAACAAGTTGTTCTTTGACAGTCTTGAATACTGAGTGCAGTTCAGTTAATAAAAATGTATTTCTGTCATTCATTGCAAACAAGCCAGAAAGTGTTTTTCTTTGCTCTTCTCGTCTGTATAAGCAAAGATGCAGTTTGCTGGAAATAAGCCGTACTCTGACAGTCGTTCTTATGGAGTGCAGTTCAGCTAATGAAACTCTATCTGCCTTTCATTGCAAGCAAGCCCGAAAGTGTTTTTATGCTTCATACTGGATTGTAAAAGCAAAGTTGCCGTGTGCTGAAAACAAGTTGTTCTTTGACAGTCTTGAATACTGAGTGCAGTTCAGTTAATAAAACTGTCTTTCTGGTGCTCATTGCAAACAAGCCAGAAAGTGTTTTTCGTTGCTCTTCTTGTCTGAATGAACAAATATGCAGTTTGCTGGAAATAAGCTGTACTCTGACAGTCGTTCTTATGGAGTGCAGTTCAGTTAATAAAACTCTTTCTGCCTTTCATTGCAAGCAAGCCCGAAAGTGTTTTTATGCTTCATACTGGATTGTAAAAGCAAAGTTGCCGTGTGCTGAAAACAAGTTGTTCTTTGACAGTTTTGAATACTGAGTGCAGTTCAGTTAATAAAACTGTCTTTCTGGTGCTCATTGCAAACAAGCCAGAAAGTGTTTTTCGTTGCTCTTCTTGTCTGAATAAACAAATATGCAGTTTGCTGGAAATAAGCTGTACTCTGACAGTCGTTCTTATGGAGTGCAGTTCAGTTAATAAAACTCTTTCTGCCTTTCATTGCAAGCAAGCCCGAAAGTGTTTTTATGCTTCATACTGGATTGTAAAAGCAAAGTTGCCGTGTGCTGAAAACAAGTTGTTCTTTGACAGTCTTGAATACTGAGTGCAGTTCAGTTAATAAAACTGTCTTTCTGGTGCTCATTGCAAACAAGCCAGAAAGTGTTTTTCGTTGCTCTTCTTGTCTGAATAAACAATTATGCAGTTTGCTGGAAATAAGCTGTACTCTGACAGTCGTCCTTATGGAGTGCAGTTCAGCTAATAAAACTCTTTCTGCCTTTCATTGCAAGCAAGCCCGAAAGTGTTTTTATGCTTCATACTGGATTGTAAAAGCAAAGTTGCCGTGTGCTGAAAACAAGTTGTTCTTTGACAGTCTTGAATACTGAGTGCAGTTCAGTTAATAAAACTGTCTTTCTGGTGCTCATTGCAAACAAGCTAGAAATTGTTTTTCTGTGTTCCAATTGTTAGTATAAACAAATATGCAGTCTGCTGAAAGCAAGCTGTTCTTTGATAGTCTTTCTTATGGAGTGCAGTTCAGCTAATAAAACTCTTTCTGCATTTCATTGCAAGCAAGCCCGAAAGTGTTTTAATGCTTCATAATGGATTGTAAAAGCAAAGTTGCTGTGTGCTGAAAACAAGTTGTTCTTTGACAGTCTTGAATTCTGACTGCAGTTCAGCCAATAAAAATGTATTTCTGTCATTCATTGCAAACAAGCCAGAAAGTGTTTTTCGTTGCTCTTCTTGTCTGAATAAACAAATATGCAGTTTGCTGGAAATAAGCTGTACTCTGACAGTCGTTCTTATGGAGTGCAGTTCAGCTAATAAAACTCTTTCTGCCTTTCATTGCAAGCAAGCCCGAAAGTGTTTTTATGCTTCATACTGGATTGTAAAAGCAAAGTTGCCGTGTGCTGAAAACAAGTTGTTCTTTGACAGTCTTGAATACTGAGTGCAGTTCAGTTAACAAAAATGCCTTTCTGGTGCTCATTGCAAACAAGCCAGAAAGTGTTTTTCGTTGCTCTTCTTGTCTGAATAAACAAATATGCAGTTTGCTGGAAATAAGCTGTACTCTGACAGTCGTTCTTATGGAGTGCAGTTCAGCTAATAAAACTCTTTCTGCCTTTCATTGCAAGCAAGCCCGAAAGTGTTTTTATGCTTCATACTGGATTGTAAAAGCAAAGTTGCCGTGTGCTGAAAACAAGTTGTTCTTTGACAGTCTTGAATACTGAGTGCAGTTCAGTTAACAAAAATGCCTTTCTGGTGCTCATTGCAAACAAGCCAGAAAGTGTTTTTCGTTGCTCTTCTTGTCTGAATAAACAAATATGCAGTTTGCTGGAAATAAGCTGTACTCTGACAGTCGTTCTTATGGAGTGCAGTTCAGTTAATAAAACTCTTTCTGCCTTTCATTGCAAGCAAGCCCGAAAGTGTTTTTATGCTTCATACTGGATTGTAAAAGCAGAGTTGCCGTGTGCTGAAAATAAGTTGTTCTTTGACAGTCTTGAATACTGAGTGCAGTTCAGTTAATAAAACTGTCTTTCTGGTGCTCATTGCAAACAAGCTAGAAATTGTTTTTCTGTGTTCCAATTGTTAGTATAAACAAATATGCAGTCTGCTGAAAGCAAGCTGTTCTTTGATAGTCTTTCTTATGGAGTGCAGATCAGCTAATAAAACTCTTTCTGCCTTTCATTGCAAGCAAGCCCGAAAGTGTTTTTATGCTTCATAATGGATTGTAAAAGCAAAGTTGCCGTGTGCTGAAAACAAGTTGTTCTTTGACAGTCTTGAATACTGAGTGCAGTTCAGTTAACAAAAATGCCTTTCTGGTGCTCATTGCAAACAAGCCAGAAAGTGTTTTTCTGTGTTCCAATTGTTAGTATAAACAAATATGCAGTCTGCTGAAAGCAAGCTGTTCTTTGATAGTCTTTCTTATGGAGTGCAGTTCACCTAATAAAACTCTTTCTGCCTTTCATTGCAAGCAAGCCCGAAAGTGTTTTTATGCTTTATAATGGATTGTAAAGGCAAAGTTGCAGTTTGCTGAAAACAAGTTGTTCTTTGACAGTCTTGAATTCTGACTGCAGTTCAGCCAATAAAAATGTATTTCTGTCATTCATTGCAAACAAGCCAGAAAGTGTTTTTCGTTGCTCTTCTTGTCTGAATAAACAATTATGCAGTTTGCTGGAAATAAGCTGTACTCTGACAGTCGTCCTTATGGATTGCAGTTCAGCTAATAAAACTCTTTCTGCCTTTCATTGCAAGCAAGCCCGAAAGTGTTTTTATGCTTCATACTGGATTGTAAAAGCAAAGTTGCCGTGTGCTGAAAACAAGTTGTTCTTTGACAGTCTTGAATACTGAGTGCAGTTCAGTTAATAAAACTGTCTTTCTGGTGCTCATTGCAAA
This sequence comes from Hoplias malabaricus, assembly GCF_029633855.1. Lineage (NCBI taxonomy): Eukaryota > Metazoa > Chordata > Actinopteri > Characiformes > Erythrinidae > Hoplias > Hoplias malabaricus. Next base: position 26,451,266 of record NC_089810.1, read on the forward strand.
CAAGCCAGAAAGTGTTTTTCGTATCTCTTCTTGTCTGAATAAACAAATATGCAGTTTGCTGGAAATAAGCTGTACTCTGACAGTCGTTCTTATGGAGTGCAGTTCAGCTAATAAAACTCTTTCTGCCTTTCATTGCAAGCAAGCCCAAAAGTGTTTTTATGCTTCATACTGGATTGTAAAAGCAGAGTTGCCGTGTGCTGAAAATAAGTTGTTCTTTGACAGTCTTGAATACTGAGTGCAGTTCAGTTAATAAAACTGTCTTTCTGGTGCTCATTGCAAACAAGCTAGAAATTGTTTTTCTGTGTTCCAATTGTTAGTATAAACAAATATGCAGTCTGCTGAAAGCAAGCTGTTCTTTGATAGTCTTTCTTATGGAGTGCAGTTCAGCTAATAAAACTCTTTCTACATTTCATTGCAAGCAAGCCCGAAAGTGTTTTTATGCTTTATAATGGATTGTAAAAGCAAAGTTGCAGTTTGCTGAAAACAAGTTGTTCTTTGACAGTCTTGAATTCTGACTGCAGTTCAGCCAATAAAAATGTATTTCTGTCATTCATTGCAAACAAGCCAGAAAGTGTTTTTCGTTGCTCTTCTTGTCTGAATAAACAAATATGCAGTTTGCTGGAAATAAGCTGTACTCTGACAGTCGTTCTTATGGAGTGCAGTTCAGCTAATAAAACTCTTTCTGCCTTTCATTGCAAGCAAGCCCGAAAGTGTTTTTATGCTTCATACTGGATTGTAAAAGCAAAGTTGCCGTGTGCTGAAAACAAGTTGTTCTTTGACAGTCTTGAATACTGAGTGCAGTTCAGTTAATAAAACTGTCTTTCTGGTGCTCATTGCAAACAAGCTAGAAATTGTTTTTCTGTGTTCCAATTGTTAGTATAAACAAATATGCAGTCTGCTGAAAGCAAGCTGTTCTTTGATAGTCTTTCTTATGGAGTGCAGATCAGCTAATAAGCCTCTTTCTGCCTTTCATTGCAAGCAAGCCCGAAAGTGTTTTTATGCTTCATAATGGATTGTAAAAGCAAAGTAGAAGTTTGCTGAAAACAAGTTGTTCTTTGACAGTCTTGAATTCTGACTGCAGTTCAGCCAATAAAAATGTATTTCTGTCATTCATTGCAAACAAGCCAGAAAGTGTTTTTCGTTGCTCTTCTTGTCTGAATAAACAAATATGCAGTTTGCTGGAAATAAGCTGTACTCTGACAGTCGTTCTTATGGAGTGCAGTTCAGCTAATAAAACTCTTTCTGCCTTTCATTGCAAGCAAGCCCGAAAGTGTTTTTATGCTTCATACTGGATTGTAAAAGCAAAGTTGCCGTGTGCTGAAAACAAGTTGTTCTTTGACAGTCTTGAATACTGAGTGCAGTTCAGTTAATAAAACTGTCTTTCTGGTGCTCATTGCAAACAAGCTAGAAATTGTTTTTCTGTGTTCCAATTGTTAGTATAAACAAATATGCAGTCTGCTCAAAGCAAGCTGTTCTTTGATAGTCTTTCTTATGGAGTGCAGTTCAGCTAATAAAACTCTTTCTGCATTTCATTGCAAGCAAGCCCGAAAGTGTTTTTATGCTTTATAATGGATTGTAAAAGCAAAGTTGCAGTTTGCTGAAAACAAGTTGTTCTTTGACAGTCTTGAATTCTGACTGCAGTTCAGCCAATAAAAATGTATTTCTGTCATTCATTGCAAACAAGCCAGAAAGTGTTTTTCGTTGCTCTTCTTGTCTGAATAAACAAATATGCAGTTTGCTGGAAATAAGCTGTACTCTGACAGTCGTTCTTATGGAGTGCAGTTCAGCTAATAAAACTCTTTCTGCCTTTCATTGCAAGCAAGCCCGAAAGTGTTTTTATGCTTTATAATGGATTGTAAAAGCAAAGTTGCAGTTTGCTGAAAATAAGTTGTTCTTTGACAGTCTTGAATTCTGACTGCAGTTCAGCCAATAAAAATGTATTTCTGTCATTCATTGCAAACAAGCCAGAAAGTGTTTTTCGTTGCTCTTCTTGTCTGAATAAACAAATATGCAGTTTGCTGAAAACAAGTTGTTCTTTGACAGTCTTGAATTCTGACTGCAGTTCAGCCAATAAAAATGTATTTCTGTCATTCATTGCAAACAAGCCAGAAAGTGTTTTTCTTTGCTCTTCTCGTCTGTATAAGCAAAGATGCAGTTTGCTGGAAATAAGCCGTACTCTGACAGTCGTTCTTATGGAGTGCAGTTCAGCTAATAAAACTCTTTCTGCCTTTCATTGCAAGCAAGCCCGAAAGTGTTTTTATGCTTCATAATGGATTGTAAAAGCAAAGTTGCCGTGTGCTGAAAACAAGTTGTTCTTTGACAGTCTTGAATACTGAGTGCAGTTCAGTTAACAAAAATGCCTTTCTGGTGCTCATTGCAAACAAGCCAGAAAGTGTTTTTCTGTGTTCCAATTGTTAGTATAAACAAATATGCAGTCTGCTGAAAGCAAGCTTTTCTTTGATAGTCTTTCTTATGGAGTGCAGTTCAGCTAATAAAACTCTTTCTGCCTTTCATTGCAAGCAAGCCCGAAAGTGTTTTTATGCTTTATAATGGATTGTAAAGGCAAAGTTGCAGTTTGCTGAAAACAAGTTGTTCTTTGACAGTCTTGAATTCTGACTGCAGTTCAGCCAATAAAAATGTATTTCTGTCATTCATTGCAAACAAGCCAGAAAGTGTTTTTCGTTGCTCTTCTTGTCTGAATAAACAATTATGCAGTTTGCTGGAAATAAGCTGTACTCTGACAGTCGTTCTTATGGAGTGCAGTTCAGCTAATAAAACTCTTTCTGCCTTTCATTGCAAGCGAGCCCGAAAGTGTTTTTATGCTTCATACTGGATTGTAAAAGCAGAGTTGCCGTGTGCTGAAAATAAGTTGTTCTTTGACAGTCTTGAATACTGAGTGCAGTTCAGTTAACAAAACTGTCTTTCTGGTGCTCATTGCAAACAAGCTAGAAATTGTTTTTCTGTGTTCCAATTGTTAGTATAAACAAATATGCAGTCTGCTGAAAGCAAGCTGTTCTTTGATAGTCTTTCTTATGGAGTGCAGATCAGCTAATAAAACTCTTTCTGCCTTTCATTGCAAGCAAGCCCGAAAGTGTTTTTATGCTTCATAATGGATTGTAAAAGCAAAGTTGCCGTGTGCTGAAAACAAGTTGTTCTTTGACAGTCTTGAATACTGAGTGCAGTTCAGTTAACAAAAATGCCTTTCTGGTGCTCATTGCAAACAAGCCAGAAAGTGTTTTTCTGTGTTCCAATTGTTAGTATAAACAAATATGCAGTCTGCTGAAAGCAAGCTGTTCTTTGATAGTCTTTCTTATGGAGTGCAGTTCAGCTAATAAAACTCTTTCTGCCTTTCATTGCAAGCAAGCCCGAAAGTGTTTTTATGCTTTATAATGGATTGTAAAGGCAAAGTTGCAGTTTGCTGAAAACAAGTTGTTCTTTGACAGTCTTGAATTCTGACTGCAGTTCAGCCAATAAAAATGTATTTCTGTCATTCATTGCAAACAAGCCAGAAAGTGTTTTTCGTTGCTCTTCTTGTCTGAATAAACAATTATGCAGTTTGCTGGAAATAAGCTGTACTCTGACAATCGTCCTTATGGAGTGCAGTTCAGCTAATAAAACTCTTTCTGCCTTTCATTGCAAGCAAGCCCGAAAGTGTTTTTATGCTTCATACTGGATTGTAAAAGCAAAGTTGCCGTGTGCTGAAAACAAGTTGTTCTTTGACAGTCTTGAATACTGAGTGCAGTTCAGTTAATAAAACTGTCTTTCTGGTGCTCATTGCAAACAAGCCAGAAAGTGTTTTTCGTTGCTCTTCTTGTCTGAATAAACAAATATGCAGTTTGCTGGAAATAAGCTGTACTCTGACAGTCGTTCTTATGGAGTGCAGTTCAGCTAATAAAACTCTTTCTGCCTTTCATTGCAAGCAAGCCCGAAAGTGTTTTTATGCTTCATACTGGATTGTAAAAGCAAAGTTGCCGTGTGCTGAAAACAAGTTGTTCTTTGACAGTCTTGAATACTGAGTGCAGTTCAGTTAACAAAAATGCCTTTCTGGTGCTCATTGCAAACAAGCCAGAAAGTGTTTTTCTGTGTTCCAATTGTTAGTATAAACAAATATGCAGTCTGCTGAAAGCAAGCTGTTCTTTGATAGTCTTTCTTATGGAGTGCAGTTCAGCTAATAAAACTCTTTCTGCCTTTCATTGCAAGCAAGCCCGAAAGTGTTTTTATGCTTTATAATGGATTGTAAAGGCAAAATTGCAGTTTGCTGAAAACAAGTTGTTCTTTGACAGTCTTGAATTCTGACTGCAGTTCAGCCAATAAAAATGTATTTTTGTCATTCATTGCAAACAAGCCAGAAAGTGTTTTTCTTTGCTCTTCTCGTCTGTATAAGCAAAGATGCAGTTTGCTGGAAATAAGCCGTACTCTGACAGTCGTTCTTATGGAGTGCAGTTCAGCTAATAAAACTCTTTCTGCCTTTCATTGCAAGCAAGCCCGAAAGTGTTTTTATGCTTCATACTGGATTGTAAAAGCAAAGTTGCCGTGTGCTGAAAACAAGTTGTTCTTTGACAGTCTTGAATACTGAGTGCAGTTCAGTTAATAAAACTGTCTTTCTGGTGCTCATTGCAAACAAGCCAGAAAGTGTTTTTCGTTGCTCTTCTTGTCTGAATAAACAAATATGCAGTTTGCTGGAAATAAGCTGTACTCTGACAGTCGTTCTTATGGAGTGCAGTTCAGCTAATAAAACTCTTTCTGCCTTTCATTGCAAGCAAGCCCGAAAGTGTTTTTATGCTTCATACTGGATTGTAAAAGCAAAGTTGCCGTGTGCTGAAAACAAGTTGTTCTTTGACAGTCTTGAATACTGAGTGCAGTTCAGTTAACAAAAATGCCTTTCTGGTGCTCATTGCAAACAAGCCAGAAAGTGTTTTTCTGTGTTCCAATTGTTAGTATAAACAAATATGCAGTCTGCTGAAAGCAAGCTGTTCTTTGATAGTCTTTCTTATGGAGTGCAGTTCAGCTAATAAAACTCTTTCTGCCTTTCATTGCAAGCAAGCCCGAAAGTGTTTTTATGCTTTATAATGGATTGTAAAGGCAAAATTGCAGTTTGCTGAAAACAAGTTGTTCTTTGACAGTCTTGAATTCTGACTGCAGTTCAGCCAATAAAAATGTATTTCTGTCATTCATTGCAAACAAGCCAGAAAGTGTTTTTCTTTGCTCTTCTCGTCTGTATAAGCAAAGATGCAGTTTGCTGGAAATAAGCCGTACTCTGACAGTCGTTCTTATGGCGTGCAGTTCAGCTAATAAAACTCTTTCTGCCTTTCATTGCAAGCAAGCCCGAAAGTGTTTTTATGCTTCATACTGGATTGTAAAAGCAAAGTTGCCGTGTGCTGAAAACAAGTTGTTCTTTGACAGTCTTGAATACTGAGTGCAGTTCAGTTAATAAAACTGTCTTTCTGGTGCTCATTGCAAACAAGCCAGAAAGTGTTTTTCGTTGCTCTTCTTGTCTGAATAAACAAATATGCAGTTTGCTGGAAATAAGCTGTACTCTGACAGTCGTTCTTATGGAGTGCAGTTCAGCTAATAAAACTCTTTCTGCCTTTCATTGCAAGCAAGCCCGAAAGTGTTTTTATGCTTCATACTGGATTGTAAAAGCAGAGTTGCCGTGTGCTGAAAATAAGTTGTTCTTTGACAGTCTTGAATACTGAGTGCAGTTCAGTTAATAAAACTGTCTTTCTGGTGCTCATTGCAAACAAGCTAGAAATTGTTTTTCTGTGTTCCAATTGTTAGTATAAACAAATATGCAGTCTGCTGAAAGCAAGCTGTTCTTTGATAGTCTTTCTTATGGAGTGCAGATCAGCTAATAAAACTCTTTCTGCCTTTCATTGCAAGCAAGCCCGAAAGTGTTTTTATGCTTCATAATGGATTGTAAAAGCAAAGTTGCCGTGTGCTGAAAACAAGTTGTTCTTTGACAGTCTTGAATACTGAGTGCAGTTCAGTTAACAAAAATGCCTTTCTGGTGCTCATTGCAAACAAGCCAGAAAGTGTTTTTCTGTGTTCCAATTGTTAGTATAAACAAATATGCAGTCTGCTGAAAGCAAGCTGTTCTTTGATAGTCTTTCTTATGGAGTGCAGTTCAGCTAATAAAACTCTTTCTGCCTTTCATTGCAAGCAAGCCCGAAAGTGTTTTTATGCTTTATAATGGATTGTAAAGGCAAAGTTGCAGTTTGCTGAAAACAAGTTGTTCTTTGACAGTCTTGAATTCTGACTGCAGTTCAGCCAATAAAAATGTATTTCTGTCATTCATTGCAAACAAGCCAGAAAGTGTTTTTCGTTGCTCTTCTTGTCTGAATAAACAATTATGCAGTTTGCTGGAAATAAGCTGTACTCTGACAGTCGTCCTTATGGAGTGCAGTTCAGCTAATAAAACTCTTTCTGCCTTTCATTGCAAGCAAGCCCGAAAGTGTTTTTATGCTTCATACTGGATTGTAAAAGCAAAGTTGCCGTGTGCTGAAAACAAGTTGTTCTTTGACAGTCTTGAATACTGAGTGCAGTTCAGTTAATAAAACTGTCTTTCTGGTGCTCATTGCAAACAAGCCAGAAAGTGTTTTTCGTTGCTCTTCTTGTCTGAATAAACAAATATGCAGTTTGCTGGAAATAAGCTGTACTCTGACAGTCGTTCTTATGGAGTGCAGTTCAGCTAATAAAACTCTTTCTGCCTTTCATTGCAAGCAAGCCCGAAAGTGTTTTTATGCTTCATACTGGATTGTAAAAGCAAAGTTGCCGTGTGCTGAAAACAAGTTGTTCTTTGACAGTCTTGAATACTGAGTGCAGTTCAGTTAACAAAAATGCCTTTCTGGTGCTCATTGCAAACAAGCCAGAAAGTGTTTTTCTGTGTTCCAATTGTTAGTATAAACAAATATGCAGTCTGCTGAAAGCAAGCTGTTCTTTGATAGTCTTTCTTATGGAGTGCAGTTCAGCTAATAAAACTCTTTCTGCCTTTCATTGCAAGCAAGCCCGAAAGTGTTTTTATGCTTTATAATGGATTGTAAAGGCAAAGTTGCAGTTTGCTGAAAACAAGTTGTTCTTTGACAGTCTTGAATTCTGACTGCAGTTCAGCCAATAAAAATGTATTTCTGTCATTCATTGCAAACAAGCCAGAAAGTGTTTTTCGTTGCTCTTCTTGTCTGAATAAACAATTATGCAGTTTGCTGGAAATAAGCTGTACTCTGACAGTCGTCCTTATGGAGTGCAGTTCAGCTAATAAAACTCTTTCTGCCTTTCATTGCAAGCAAGCCCGAAAGTGTTTTTATGCTTCATACTGGATTGTAAAAGCAAAGTTGCCGTGTGCTGAAAACAAGTTGTTCTTTGACAGTCTTGAATACTGAGTGCAGTTCAGTTAATAAAACTGTCTTTCTGGTGCTCATTGCAAACAAGCCAGAAAGTGTTTTTCGTTGCTCTTCTTGTCTGAATAAACAAATATGCAGTTTGCTGGAAATAAGCTGTACTCTGACAGTCGTTCTTATGGAGTGCAGTTCAGCTAATAAAACTCTTTCTGCCTTTCATTGCAAGCAAGCCCGAAAGTGTTTTTATGCTTCATACTGGATTGTAAAAGCAAAGTTGCCGTGTGCTGAAAACAAGTTGTTCTTTGACAGTCTTGAATACTGAGTGCAGTTCAGTTAACAAAAATGCCTTTCTGGTGCTCATTGCAAACAAGCCAGAAAGTGTTTTTCTGTGTTCCAATTGTTAGTATAAACAAATATGCAGTCTGCTGAAAGCAAGCTGTTCTTTGATAGTCTTTCTTATGGAGTGCAGTTCAGCTAATAAAACTCTTTCTGCCTTTCATTGCAAGCAAGCCCGAAAGTGTTTTTATGCTTTATAATGGATTGTAAAGGCAAAATTGCAGTTTGCTGAAAACAAGTTGTTCTTTGACAGTCTTGAATTCTGACTGCAGTTCAGCCAATAAAAATGTATTTCTGTCATTCATTGCAAACAAGCCAGAAAGTGTTTTTCTTTGCTCTTCTCGTCTGTATAAGCAAAGATGCAGTTTGCTGGAAATAAGCCGTACTCTGACAGTCGTTCTTATGGCGTGCAGTTCAGCTAATAAAACTCTTTCTGCCTTTCATTGCAAGCAAGCCCGAAAGTGTTTTTATGCTTCATACTGGATTGTAAAAGCAAAGTTGCCGTGTGCTGAAAACAAGTTGTTCTTTGACAGTCTTGAATACTGAGTGCAGTTCAGTTAATAAAACTGTCTTTCTGGTGCTCATTGCAAACAAGCCAGAAAGTGTTTTTCGTTGCTCTTCTTGTCTGAATAAACAAATATGCAGTTTGCTGGAAATAAGCTGTACTCTGACAGTCGTTCTTATGGAGTGCAGTTCAGCTAATAAAACTCTTTCTGCCTTTCATTGCAAGCAAGCCCGAAAGTGTTTTTATGCTTCATACTGGATTGTAAAAGCAGAGTTGCCGTGTGCTGAAAATAAGTTGTTCTTTGACAGTCTTGAATACTGAGTGCAGTTCAGTTAATAAAACTGTCTTTCTGGTGCTCATTGCAAACAAGCTAGAAATTGTTTTTCTGTGTTCCAATTGTTAGTATAAACAAATATGCAGTCTGCTGAAAGCAAGCTGTTCTTTGATAGTCTTTCTTATGGAGTGCAGATCAGCTAATAAAACTCTTTCTGCCTTTCATTGCAAGCAAGCCCGAAAGTGTTTTTATGCTTCATAATGGATTGTAAAAGCAAAGTTGCCGTGTGCTGAAAACAAGTTGTTCTTTGACAGTCTTGAATACTGAGTGCAGTTCAGTTAACAAAAATGCCTTTCTGGTGCTCATTGCAAACAAGCCAGAAAGTGTTTTTCTGTGTTCCAATTGTTAGTATAAACAAATATGCAGTCTGCTGAAAGCAAGCTGTTCTTTGATAGTCTTTCTTATGGAGTGCAGTTCAGCTAATAAAACTCTTTCTGCCTTTCATTGCAAGCAAGCCCGAAAGTGTTTTTATGCTTAATAATGGATTGTAAAGGCAAAGTTGCAGTTTGCTGAAAACAAGTTGTTCTTTGACAGTCTTGAATTCTGACTGCAGTTCAGCCAATAAAAATGTATTTCTGTCATTCATTGCAAACAAGCCAGAAAGTGTTTTTCGTTGCTCTTCTTGTCTGAATAAACAATTATGCAGTTTGCTGGAAATAAGCTGTACTCTGACAGTCGTCCTTATGGAGTGCAGTTCAGCTAATAAAACTCTTTCTGCCTTTCATTGCAAGCAAGCCCGAAAGTGTTTTTATGCTTCATACTGGATTGTAAAAGCAAAGTTGCCGTGTGCTGAAAACAAGTTGTTCTTTGACAGTCTTGAATACTGAGTGCAGTTCAGTTAATAAAACTGTCTTTCTGGTGCTCATTGCAAACAAGCCAGAAAGTGTTTTTCGTTGCTCTTCTTGTCTGAATAAACAAATATGCAGTTTGCTGGAAATAAGCTGTACTCTGACAGTCGTTCTTATGGAGTGCAGTTCAGCTAATAAAACTCTTTCTGCCTTTCATTGCAAGCAAGCCCGAAAGTGTTTTTATGCTTCATACTGGATTGTAAAAGCAAAGTTGCCGTGTGCTGAAAACAAGTTGTTCTTTGACAGTCTTGAATACTGAGTGCAGTTCAGTTAACAAAAATGCCTTTCTGGTGCTCATTGCAAACAAGCCAGAAAGTGTTTTTCTGTGTTCCAATTGTTAGTATAAACAAATATGCAGTCTGCTGAAAGCAAGCTGTTCTTTGATAGTCTTTCTTATGGAGTGCAGTTCAGCTAATAAAACTCTTTCTGCCTTTCATTGCAAGCAAGCCCGAAAGTGTTTTTATGCTTTATAATGGATTGTAAAGGCAAAGTTGCAGTTTGCTGAAAACAAGTTGTTCTTTGACAGTCTTGAATTCTGACTGCAGTTCAGCCAATAAAAATGTATTTCTGTCATTCATTGCAAACAAGCCAGAAAGTGTTTTTCGTTGCTCTTCTTGTCTGAATAAACAATTATGCAGTTTGCTGGAAATAAGCTGTACTCTGACAGTCGTCCTTATGGAGTGCAGTTCAGCTAATAAAACTCTTTCTGCCTTTCATTGCAAGCAAGCCCGAAAGTGTTTTTATGCTTCATACTGGATTGTAAAAGCAAAGTTGCCGTGTGCTGAAAACAAGTTGTTCTTTGACAGTCTTGAATACTGAGTGCAGTTCAGTTAATAAAACTGTCTTTCTGGTGCTCATTGCAAACAAGCCAGAAAGTGTTTTTCGTTGCTCTTCTTGTCTGAATAAACAAATATGCAGTTTGCTGGAAATAAGCTGTACTCTGACAGTCGTTCTTATGGAGTGCAGTTCAGCTAATAAAACTCTTTCTGCCTTTCATTGCAAGCAAGCCCGAAAGTGTTTTTATGCTTCATACTGGATTGTAAAAGCAAAGTTGCCGTGTGCTGAAAACAAGTTGTTCTTTGACAGTCTTGAATACTGAGTGCAGTTCAGTTAATAAAACTGTCTTTCTGGTGCTCATTGCAAACAAGCTAGAAATTGTTTTTCTGTGTTCCAATTGTTAGTATAAACAAATATGCAGTCTGCTGAAAGCAAGCTGTTCTTTGATAGTCTTTCTTATGGAGTGCAGTTCAGCTAATAAAACTCTTTCTGCATTTCATTGCAAGCAAGCCCGAAAGTGTTTTTATGCTTTATAATGGATTGTAAAAGCAAAGTTGCAGTTTGCTGAAAACAAGTTGTTCTTTGACAGTCTTGAATTCTGACTGCAGTTCAGCCAATAAAAATGTATTTCTGTCATTCATTGCAAACAAGCCAGAAAGTGTTTTTCGTTGCTCTTCTTGTCTGAATAAACAAATATGCAGTTTGCTGGAAACAAGTTGTTCTTTGACAGTCTTGAATTCTGACTGCAGTTCAGCCAATAAAAATGTATTTCTGTCATTCATTGCAAACAAGCCAGAAAGTGTTTTTCTTTGCTCTTCTCGTCTGTATAAGCAAAGATGCAGTTTGCCGGAAATAAGCCGTACTCTGACAGTCGTTCTTATGGAGTGCAGTTCAGCTAATAAAACTCTTTCTGCCTTTCATTGCAAGCAAGCCCGAAAGTGTTTTTATGCTTCATACTGGATTGTAAAAGCAAAGTTGCCGTGTGCTGAAAACAAGTTGTTCTTTGACAGTCTTGAATACTGAGTGCAGTTCAGTTAACAAAAATGCCTTTCTGGTGCTCATTGCAAACAAGCCAGAAAGTGTTTTTCTGTGTTCCAATTGTTAGTATAAACAAATATGCAGTCTGCTGAAAGCAAGCTGTTCTTTGATAGTCTTTCTTATGGAGTGCAGTTCAGCTAATAAAACTCTTTCTGCCTTTCATTGCAAGCAAGCCCGAAAGTGTTTTTATGCTTTATAATGGATTGTAAAGGCAAAGTTGCAGTTTGCTGAAAACAAGTTGTTCTTTGACAGTCTTGAATTCTGACTGCAGTTCAGCCAATAAAAATGTATTTCTGTCATTCATTGCAAACAAGCCAGAAAGTGTTTTTCGTTGCTCTTCTTGTCTGAATAAACAATTATGCAGTTTGCTGGAAATAAGCTGTACTCTGACAGTCGTCCTTATGGAGTGCAGTTCAGCTAATAAAACTCTTTCTGCCTTTCATTGCAAGCAAGCCCGAAAGTGTTTTTATGCTTCATACTGGATTGTAAAAGCAAAGTTGCCGTGTGCTGAAAACAAGTTGTTCTTTGACAGTCTTGAATACTGAGTGCAGTTCAGTTAATAAAACTGTCTTTCTGGTGCTCATTGCAAACAAGCCAGAAAGTGTTTTTCGTTGCTCTTCTTGTCTGAATAAACAAATATGCAGTTTGCTGGAAATAAGCTGTACTCTGACAGTCGTTCTTATGGAGTGCAGTTCAGCTAATAAAACTCTTTCTGCCTTTCATTGCAAGCAAGCCCGAAAGTGTTTTTATGCTTCATACTGGATTGTAAAAGCAAAGTTGCCGTGTGCTGAAAACAAGTTGTTCTTTGACAGTCTTGAATACTGAGTGCAGTTCAGTTAACAAAAATGCCTTTCTGGTGCTCATTGCAAACAAGCCAGAAAGTGTTTTTCTGTGTTCCAATTGTTAGTATAAACAAATATGCAGTCTGCTGAAAGCAAGCTGTTCTTTGATAGTCTTTCTTATGGAGTGCAGTTCAGCTAATAAAACTCTTTCTGCCTTTCATTGCAAGCAAGCCCGAAAGTGTTTTTATGCTTTATAATGGATTGTAAAGGCAAAATTGCAGTTTGCTGAAAACAAGTTGTTCTTTGACAGTCTTGAATTCTGACTGCAGTTCAGCCAATAAAAATGTATTTCTGTCATTCATTGCAAACAAGCCAGAAAGTGTTTTTCTTTGCTCTTCTCGTCTGTATAAGCAAAGATGCAGTTTGCTGGAAATAAGCCGTACTCTGACAGTCGTTCTTATGGCGTGCAGTTCAGCTAATAAAACTCTTTCTGCCTTTCATTGCAAGCAAGCCCGAAAGTGTTTTTATGCTTCATACTGGATTGTAAAAGCAAAGTTGCCGTGTGCTGAAAACAAGTTGTTCTTTGACAGTCTTGAATACTGAGTGCAGTTCAGTTAATAAAACTGTCTTTCTGGTGCTCATTGCAAACAAGCCAGAAAGTGTTTTTCGTTGCTCTTCTTGTCTGAATAAACAAATATGCAGTTTGCTGGAAATAAGCTGTACTCTGACAGTCGTTCTTATGGAGTGCAGTTCAGCTAATAAAACTCTTTCTGCCTTTCATTGCAAGCAAGCCCGAAAGTGTTTTTATGCTTCATACTGGATTGTAAAAGCAGAGTTGCCGTGTGCTGAAAATAAGTTGTTCTTTGACAGTCTTGAATACTGAGTGCAGTTCAGTTAATAAAACTGTCTTTCTGGTGCTCATTGCAAACAAGCTAGAAATTGTTTTTCTGTGTTCCAATTGTTAGTATAAACAAATATGCAGTCTGCTGAAAGCAAGCTGTTCTTTGATAGTCTTTCTTATGGAGTGCAGATCAGCTAATAAAACTCTTTCTGCCTTTCATTGCAAGCAAGCCCGAAAGTGTTTTTATGCTTCATAATGGATTGTAAAAGCAAAGTTGCCGTGTGCTGAAAACAAGTTGTTCTTTGACAGTCTTGAATACTGAGTGCAGTTCAGTTAACAAAAATGCCTTTCTGGTGCTCATTGCAAACAAGCCAGAAAGTGTTTTTCTGTGTTCCAATTGTTAGTATAAACAAATATGCAGTCTGCTGAAAGCAAGCTGTTCTTTGATAGTCTTTCTTATGGAGTGCAGTTCAGCTAATAAAACTCTTTCTGCCTTTCATTGCAAGCAAGCCCGAAAGTGTTTTTATGCTTAATAATGGATTGTAAAGGCAAAGTTGCAGTTTGCTGAAAACAAGTTGTTCTTTGACAGTCTTGAATTCTGACTGCAGTTCAGCCAATAAAAATGTATTTCTGTCATTCATTGCAAACAAGCCAGAAAGTGTTTTTCGTTGCTCTTCTTGTCTGAATAAACAATTATGCAGTTTGCTGGAAATAAGCTGTACTCTGACAGTCGTCCTTATGGAGTGCAGTTCAGCTAATAAAACTCTTTCTGCCTTTCATTGCAAGCAAGCCCGAAAGTGTTTTTATGCTTCATACTGGATTGTAAAAGCAAAGTTGCCGTGTGCTGAAAACAAGTTGTTCTTTGACAGTCTTGAATACTGAGTGCAGTTCAGTTAATAAAACTGTCTTTCTGGTGCTCATTGCAAACAAGCCAGAAAGTGTTTTTCGTTGCTCTTCTTGTCTGAATAAACAAATATGCAGTTTGCTGGAAATAAGCTGTACTCTGACAGTCGTTCTTATGGAGTGCAGTTCAGCTAATAAAACTCTTTCTGCCTTTCATTGCAAGCAAGCCCGAAAGTGTTTTTATGCTTCATACTGGATTGTAAAAGCAAAGTTGCCGTGTGCTGAAAACAAGTTGTTCTTTGACAGTCTTGAATACTGAGTGCAGTTCAGTTAACAAAAATGCCTTTCTGGTGCTCATTGCAAACAAGCCAGAAAGTGTTTTTCTGTGTTCCAATTGTTAGTATAAACAAATATGCAGTCTGCTGAAAGCAAGCTGTTCTTTGATAGTCTTTCTTATGGAGTGCAGTTCAGCTAATAAAACTCTTTCTGCCTTTCATTGCAAGCAAGCCCGAAAGTGTTTTTATGCTTTATAATGGATTGTAAAGGCAAAGTTGCAGTTTGCTGAAAACAAGTTGTTCTTTGACAGTCTTGAATTCTGACTGCAGTTCAGCCAATAAAAATGTATTTCTGTCATTCATTGCAAACAAGCCAGAAAGTGTTTTTCGTTGCTCTTCTTGTCTGAATAAACAATTATGCAGTTTGCTGGAAATAAGCTGTACTCTGACAGTCGTCCTTATGGAGTGCAGTTCAGCTAATAAAACTCTTTCTGCCTTTCATTGCAAGCAAGCCCGAAAGTGTTTTTATGCTTCATACTGGATTGTAAAAGCAAAGTTGCCGTGTGCTGAAAACAAGTTGTTCTTTGACAGTCTTGAATACTGAGTGCAGTTCAGTTAATAAAACTGTCTTTCTGGTGCTCATTGCAAACAAGCCAGAAAGTGTTTTTCGTTGCTCTTCTTGTCTGAATAAACAAATATGCAGTTTGCTGGAAATAAGCTGTACTCTGACAGTCGTTCTTATGGAGTGCAGTTCAGCTAATAAAACTCTTTCTGCCTTTCATTGCAAGCAAGCCCGAAAGTGTTTTTATGCTTCATACTGGATTGTAAAAGCAAAGTTGCCGTGTGCTGAAAACAAGTTGTTCTTTGACAGTCTTGAATACTGAGTGCAGTTCAGTTAATAAAACTGTCTTTCTGGTGCTCATTGCAAACAAGCTAGAAATTGTTTTTCTGTGTTCCAATTGTTAGTATAAACAAATATGCAGTCTGCTGAAAGCAAGCTGTTCTTTGATAGTCTTTCTTATGGAGTGCAGTTCAGCTAATAAAACTCTTTCTGCATTTCATTGCAAGCAAGCCCGAAAGTGTTTTTATGCTTTATAATGGATTGTAAAAGCAAAGTTGCAGTTTGCTGAAAACAAGTTGTTCTTTGACAGTCTTGAATTCTGACTGCAGTTCAGCCAATAAAAATGTATTTCTGTCATTCATTGCAAACAAGCCAGAAAGTGTTTTTCGTTGCTCTTCTTGTCTGAATAAACAAATATGCAGTTTGCTGGAAACAAGTTGTTCTTTGACAGTCTTGAATTCTGACTGCAGTTCAGCCAATAAAAATGTATTTCTGTCATTCATTGCAAACAAGCCAGAAAGTGTTTTTCTTTGCTCTTCTCGTCTGTATAAGCAAAGATGCAGTTTGCCGGAAATAAGCCGTACTCTGACAGTCGTTCTTATGGAGTGCAGTTCAGCTAATAAAACTCTTTCTGCCTTTCATTGCAAGCAAGCCCGAAAGTGTTTTTATGCTTCATACTGGATTGTAAAAGCAAAGTTGCCGTGTGCTGAAAACAAGTTGTTCTTTGACAGTCTTGAATACTGAGTGCAGTTCAGTTAATAAAACTGTCTTTCTGGTGCTCATTGCAAACAAGCCAGAAAGTGTTTTTCGTTGCTCTTCTTGTCTGAATAAACAAATATGCAGTTTGCTGGAAATAAGCTGTACTCTGACAGTCGTTCTTATGGAGTGCAGTTCAGCTAATAAAACTCTTTCTGCCTTTCATTGCAAGCAAGCCCGAAAGTGTTTTTATGCTTCATACTGGATTGTAAAAGCAAAGTTGCCGTGTGCTGAAAACAAGTTGTTCTTTGACAGTCTTGAATACTGAGTGCAGTTCAGTTAACAAAAATGCCTTTCTGGTGCTCATTGCAAACAAGCCAGAAAGTGTTTTTCTGTGTTCCAATTGTTAGTATAAACAAATATGCAGTCTGCTGAAAGCAAGCTGTTCTTTGATAGTCTTTCTTATGGAGTGCAGTTCAGCTAATAAAACTCTTTCTGCCTTTCATTGCAAGCAAGCCCGAAAGTGTTTTTATGCTTTATAATGGATTGTAAAGGCAAAGTTGCAGTTTGCTGAAAACAAGTTGTTCTTTGACAGTCTTGAATTCTGACTGCAGTTCAGCCAATAAAAATGTATTTCTGTCATTCATTGCAAACAAGCCAGAAAGTGTTTTTCGTTGCTCTTCTTGTCTGAATAAACAATTATGCAGTTTGCTGGAAATAAGCTGTACTCTGACAGTCGTCCTTATGGAGTGCAGTTCAGCTAATAAAACTCTTTCTGCCTTTCATTGCAAGCAAGCCCGAAAGTGTTTTTATGCTTCATACTGGATTGTAAAAGCAAAGTTGCTGTGTGCTGAAAACAAGTTGTTCTTTGACAGTCTTGAATACTGAGTGCAGTTCAGTTAATAAAACTGTCTTTCTGGTGCTCATTGCAAACAAGCCAGAAAGTGTTTTTCGTTGCTCTTCTTGTCTGAATAAACAAATATGCAGTTTGCTGGAAATAAGCTGTACTCTGACAGTCGTTCTTATGGAGTGAGGTTCAGCTAATAAAACTCTTTCTGCCTTTCATTGCAAGCAAGCCCGAAAGTGTTTTTATGCTTCATACTGGATTGTAAAAGCAAAGTTGCCGTGTGCTGAAAACAAGTTGTTCTTTGACAGTCTTGAATACTGAGTGCAGTTCAGTTAATAAAACTGTCTTTCTGGTGCTCATTGCAAACAAGCTAGAAATTGTTTTTCTGTGTTCCAATTGTTAGTATAAACAAATATGCAGTCTGCTGAAAGCAAGCTGTTCTTTGATAGTCTTTCTTATGGAGTGCAGTTCAGCTAATAAAACTCTTTCTGCATTTCATTGCAAGCAAGCCCGAAAGTGTTTTTATGCTTTATAATGGATTGTAAAAGCAAAGTTGCAGTTTGCTGAAAACAAGTTGTTCTTTGACAGTCTTGAATTCTGACTGCAGTTCAGCCAATAAAAATGTATTTCTGTCATTCATTGCAAACAAGCCAGAAAGTGTTTTTCGTTGCTCTTCTTGTCTGAATAAACAAATATGCAGTTTGCTGGAAACAAGTTGTTCTTTGACAGTCTTGAATTCTGACTGCAGTTCAGCCAATAAAAATGTATTTCTGTCATTCATTGCAAACAAGCCAGAAAGTGTTTTTCTTTGCTCTTCTCGTCTGTATAAGCCAAGATGCAGTTTGCCGGAAATAAGCCGTACTCTGACAGTCGTTCTTATGGAGTGCAGTTCAGCTAATAAAACTCTTTCTGCCTTTCATTGCAAGCAAGCCCGAAAGTGTTTTTATGCTTCATACTGGATTGTAAAAGCAAAGTTGCCGTGTGCTGAAAACAAGTTGTTCTTTGACAGTCTTGAATACTGAGTGCAGTTCAGTTAATAAAACTGTCTTTCTGGTGCTCATTGCAAACAAGCCAGAAAGTGTTTTTCGTTGCTCTTCTTGTCTGAATAAACAAATATGCAGTTTGCTGGAAATAAGCTGTACTCTGACAGTCGTTCTTATGGAGTGCAGTTCAGCTAATAAAACTCTTTCTGCCTTTCATTGCAAGCAAGCCCGAAAGTGTTTTTATGCTTCATACTGGATTGTAAAAGCAAAGTTGCCGTGTGCTGAAAACAAGTTGTTCTTTGACAGTCTTGAATACTGAGTGCAGTTCAGTTAATAAAACTGTCTTTCTGGTGCTCATTGCAAACAAGCCAGAAAGTGTTTTTCGTTGCTCTTCTTGTCTGAATAAACAAATATGCAGTTTGCTGGAAATAAGCTGTACTCTGACAGTCGTTCTTATGGAGTGCAGTTCAGCTAATAAAACTCTTTCTGCCTTTCATTGCAAGCAAGCCCGAAAGTGTTTTTATGCTTCATACTGGATTGTAAAAGCAGAGTTGCCGTGTGCTGAAAATAAGTTGTTCTTTGACAGTCTTGAATACTGAGTGCAGTTCAGTTAATAAAACTGTCTTTCTGGTGCTCATTGCAAACAAGCTAGAAATTGTTTTTCTGTGTTCCAATTGTTAGTATAAACAAATATGCAGTCTGCTGAAAGCAAGCTGTTCTTTGATAGTCTTTCTTATGGAGTGCAGATCAGCTAATAAAACTCTTTCTGCCTTTCATTGCAAGCAAGCCCGAAAGTGTTTTTATGCTTCATAATGGATTGTAAAAGCAAAGTTGCCGTGTGCTGAAAACAAGTTGTTCTTTGACAGTCTTGAATACTGAGTGCAGTTCAGTTAACAAAAATGCCTTTCTGGTGCTCATTGCAAACAAGCCAGAAAGTGTTTTTCTGTGTTCCAATTGTTAGTATAAACAAATATGCAGTCTGCTGAAAGCAAGCTGTTCTTTGATAGTCTTTCTTATGGAGTGCAGTTCAGCTAATAAAACTCTTTCTGCCTTTCATTGCAAGCAAGCCCGAAAGTGTTTTTATGCTTTATAATGGTTTGTAAAGGCAAAGGTGCAGTTTGCTGAAAACAAGTTGTTCTTTGACAGTCTTGAATTCTGACTGCAGTTCAGCCAATAAAAATGTATTTCTGTCATTCATTGCAAACAAGCCAGAAAGTGTTTTTCGTTGCTCTTCTTGTCTGAATAAACAATTGTGCAGTTTGCTGGAAATAAGCTGTACTCTGACAGTCGTCCTTATGGAGTGCAGTTCAGCTAATAAAACTCTTTCTGCCTTTCATTGCAAGCAAGCCCGAAAGTGTTTTTATGCTTCATACTGGATTGTAAAAGCAAAGTTGCCGTGTGCTGAAAACAAGTTGTTCTTTGACAGTCTTGAATACTGAGTGCAGTTCAGTTAATAAAACTGTCTTTCTGGTGCTCATAGCAAACAAGCCAGAAAGTGTTTTTCGTTGCTCTTCTTGTCTGAATAAACAAATATGCAGTTTGCTGGAAATAAGCTGTACTCTGACAGTCGTTCTTATGGAGTGCAGTTCAGCTAATAAAACTCTTTCTGCCTTTCATTGCAAGCAAGCCCGAAAGTGTTTTTATGCTTCATACTGGATTGTAAAAGCAGAGTTGCCGTGTGCTGAAAATAAGTTGTTCTTTGACAGTCTTGAATACTGAGTGCAGTTCAGTTAATAAAACTGTCTTTCTGGTGCTCATTGCAAACAAGCTAGAAATTGTTTTTCTGTGTTCCAATTGTTAGTATAAACAAATATGCAGTCTGCTGAAAGCAAGCTGTTCTTTGATAGTCTTTCTTATGGAGTGCAGATCAGCTAATAAAACTCTTTCTGCCTTTCATTGCAAGCAAGCCCGAAAGTGTTTTTATGCTTCATAATGGATTGTAAAAGCAAAGTTGCCGTGTGCTGAAAACAAGTTGTTCTTTGACAGTCTTGAATACTGAGTGCAGTTCAGTTGACAAAAATGCCTTTCTGGTGCTCATTGCAAACAAGCCAGAAAGTGTTTTTCTGTGTTCCAATTGTTAGTATAAACAAATATGCAGTCTGCTGAAAGCAAGCTGTTCTTTGATAGTCTTTCTTATGGAGTGCAGTTCAGCTAATAAAACTCTTTCTGCATTTCATTGCAAGCAAGCCCGAAAGTGTTTTTATGCTTTATAATGGATTGTAAAAGCAAAGTTGCAGTTTGCTGAAAACAAGTTGTTCTTTGACAGTCTTGAATTCTGACTGCAGTTCAGCCAATAAAAATGTATTTCTGTCATTCATTGCAAACAAGCCAGAAAGTGTTTTTCGTTGCTCTTCTTGTCTGAATAAACAAATATGCAGTTTGCTGAAAACAAGTTGTTCTTTGACAGTCTTGAATTCTGACTGCAGTTCAGCCAATAAAAATGTATTTCTGTCATTCATTGCAAACAAGCCAGAAAGTGTTTTTCTTTGCTCTTCTCGTCTGTATAAGCAAAGATGCAGTTTGCTGGAAATAAGCCGTACTCTGACAGTCGTTCTTATGGAGTGCAGTTCAGCTAATAAAACTCTTTCTGCCTTTCATTGCAAGCAAGCCCGAAAGTGTTTTTATGCTTCATACTGGATTGTAAAAGCAAAGTTGCCGTGTGCTGAAAACAAGTTGTTCTTTGACAGTCTTGAATACTGAGTGCAGTTCAGTTAATAAAACTGTCTTTCTGGTGCTCATTGCAAACAAGCTAGAAATTGTTTTTCTGTGTTCCAATTGTTAGTATAAACAAATATGCAGTCTGCTGAAAGCAAGCTGTTCTTTGATAGTCGTTCTTATGGAGTGCAGTTCAGCTAATAAAACTCTTTCTGCCTTTTATTGCAAGCAAGCCCGAAAGTGTTTTTATGCTTCATAATGGATTGTAAAAGCAAAGTAGAAGTTTGCTGAAAACAAGTTGTTCTTTGACAGTCTTGAATTCTGACTGCAGTTCAGCCAATAAAAATGTATTTCTGTCATTCATTGCAAACAAGCCAGAAAGTGTTTTTCGTTGCTCTTCTTGTCTGAATAAACAATTGTGCAGTTTGCTGGAAATAAGCTGTACTCTGACAGTCGTCCTTATGGAGTGCAGTTCAGCTAATAAAACTCTTTCTGCCTTTCATTGCAAGCAAGCCCGAAAGTGTTTTTATGCTTCATACTGGATTGTAAAAGCAAAGTTGCCGTGTGCTGAAAACAAGTTGTTCTTTGACAGTCTTGAATACTGAGTGCAGTTCAGTTAATAAAACTGTCTTTCTGGTGCTCATAGCAAACAAGCCAGAAAGTGTTTTTCGTTGCTCTTCTTGTCTGAATAAACAAATATGCAGTTTGCTGGAAATAAGCTGTACTCTGACAGTCGTTCTTATGGAGTGCAGTTCAGCTAATAAAACTCTTTCTGCCTTTCATTGCAAGCAAGCCCGAAAGTGTTTTTATGCTTCATACTGGATTGTAAAAGCAGAGTTGCCGTGTGCTGAAAATAAGTTGTTCTTTGACAGTCTTGAATACTGAGTGCAGTTCAGTTAATAAAACTGTCTTTCTGGTGCTCATTGCAAACAAGCTAGAAATTGTTTTTCTGTGTTCCAATTGTTAGTATAAACAAATATGCAGTCTGCTGAAAGCAAGCTGTTCTTTGATAGTCTTTCTTATGGAGTGCAGATCAGCTAATAAAACTCTTTCTGCCTTTCATTGCAAGCAAGCCCGAAAGTGTTTTTATGCTTCATAATGGATTGTAAAAGCAAAGTTGCCGTGTGCTGAAAACAAGTTGTTCTTTGACAGTCTTGAATACTGAGTGCAGTTCAGTTGACAAAAATGCCTTTCTGGTGCTCATTGCAAACAAGCCAGAAAGTGTTTTTCTGTGTTCCAATTGTTAGTATAAACAAATATGCAGTCTGCTGAAAGCAAGCTGTTCTTTGATAGTCTTTCTTATGGAGTGCAGTTCAGCTAATAAAACTCTTTCTGCATTTCATTGCAAGCAAGCCCGAAAGTGTTTTTATGCTTTATAATGGATTGTAAAAGCAAAGTTGCAGTTTGCTGAAAACAAGTTGTTCTTTGACAGTCTTGAATTCTGACTGCAGTTCAGCCAATAAAAATGTATTTCTGTCATTCATTGCAAACAAGCCAGAAAGTGTTTTTCGTTGCTCTTCTTGTCTGAATAAACAAATATGCAGTTTGCTGAAAACAAGTTGTTCTTTGACAGTCTTGAATTCTGACTGCAGTTCAGCCAATAAAAATGTATTTCTGTCATTCATTGCAAACAAGCCAGAAAGTGTTTTTCTTTGCTCTTCTCGTCTGTATAAGCAAAGATGCAGTTTGCTGGAAATAAGCCGTACTCTGACAGTCGTTCTTATGGAGTGCAGTTCAGCTAATAAAACTCTTTCTGCCTTTCATTGCAAGCAAGCCCGAAAGTGTTTTTATGCTTCATACTGGATTGTAAAAGCAAAGTTGCCGTGTGCTGAAAACAAGTTGTTCTTTGACAGTCTTGAATACTGAGTGCAGTTCAGTTAATAAAACTGTCTTTCTGGTGCTCATTGCAAACAAGCTAGAAATTGTTTTTCTGTGTTCCAATTGTTAGTATAAACAAATATGCAGTCTGCTGAAAGCAAGCTGTTCTTTGATAGTCGTTCTTATGGAGTGCAGTTCAGCTAATAAAACTCTTTCTGCCTTTTATTGCAAGCAAGCCCGAAAGTGTTTTTATGCTTCATAATGGATTGTAAAAGCAAAGTAGAAGTTTGCTGAAAACAAGTTGTTCTTTGACAGTCTTGAATTCTGACTGCAGTTCAGCCAATAAAAATGTATTTCTGTCATTCATTGCAAACAAGCCAGAAAGTGTTTTTCGTTGCTCTTCTTGTCTGAATAAACAATTATGCAGTTTGCTGGAAATAAGCTGTACTCTGACAGTCGTCCTTATGGAGTGCAGTTCAGCTAATAAAACTCTTTCTGCCTTTCATTGCAAGCAAGCCCGAAAGTGTTTTTATGCTTCATACTGGATTGTAAAAGCAAAGTTGCCGTGTGCTGAAAACAAGTTGTTCTTTGACAGTCTTGAATACTCAGTGCAGTTCAGTTAATAAAACTGTCTTTCTGGTGCTCATTGCAAGCAAGCCCGAAAGTGTTTTTATGCTTCATACTGGATTGTAAAAGCAAAGTTGCCATGTGCTGAAAACAAGTTGTTCTTTGACAGTCTTGAATACTGAGTGCAGTTCAGTTAATAAAACTGTCTTTCTGGTGCTCATTGCAAACAAGCTAGAAATTGTTTTTCTGTGTTCCAATTGTTAGTATAAACAAATATGCAGTCTGCTGAAAGCAAGCTGTTCTTTGATAGTCGTTCTTATGGAGTGCAGTTCAGCTAATAAAACTCTTTCTGCCTTTCATTGCAAGCAAGCCCGAAAGTGTTTTTATGCTTCATACTGGATTGTAAAAGCAAAGTTGCCGTGTGCTGAAAACAAGTTGTTCTTTGACAGTCTTGAATACTGAGTGCAGTTCAGTTAAGAAAAATGCCGTTCTGGTGCTCATTGCAAGCAAGCCAGAAAGTGTTTTTCTTTGCTCTTCTCGTATGCATAAGCAAAGATGCAGTTTGCTGGAAATAAGCCGTACTCTGACAGTCGTTCTTATGGAGTGCAGTTCAGCTAATAAAACTCTTTCTGCCTTTTATTGCAAGCAAGCCCGAAAGTGTTTTTATGCTTCATAATGGATTGTAAAAGCAAAGTTGCCGTGTGCTGAAAACAAGTTGTTCTTTGACAGTCTTGAATACTGAGTGCAGTTCAGTTAACAAAAATGCCTTTCTGGTGCTCATTGCAAACAAGCCAGAAAGTGTTTTTCTGTGTTCCAATTGTTAGTATAAACAAATATGCAGTCTGCTGAAAGCAAGCTGTTCTTTGATAGTCGTTCTTATGGAGTGCAGTTCAGCTAATAAAACTCTTTCTGCCTTTCATTGCAAGCAAGCCCGAAAGTGTTTTTATGCTTCATACTGGATTGTAAAAGCAAAGTTGCCGTGTGCTGAAAACAAGTTGTTCTTTGACAGTCTTGAATACTGAGTGCAGTTCAGTTAATAAAACTGTCTTTCTGGTGCTCATTGCAAACAAGCCAGAAAGTGTTTTTCGTTGCTCTTCTTGTCTGAATAAACAAATATGCAGTTTGCTGGAAATAAGCTGTACTCTGACAGTCGTTCTTATGGAGTGCAGTTCAGCTAATAAAACTCTTTCTGCCTTTCATTGCAAGCAAGCCCGAAAGTGTTTTTATGCTTCATACTGGATTGTAAAAGCAAAGTTGCCGTGTGCTGAAAACAAGTTGTTCTTTGACAGTCTTGAATACTGAGTGCAGTTCAGTTAAGAAAAATGCCGTTCTGGTGCTCATTGCAAGCAAGCCCGAAAGTGTTTTTCTTTGCTCTTCTCGTATGCATAAGCAAAGATGCAGTTTGCTGGAAATAAGCCGTACTCTGACAGTCGTTCTTATGGAGTGCAGTTCAGCTAATAAAACTCTTTCTGCCTTTTATTGCAAGCAAGCCCGAAAGTGTTTTTATGCTTCATAATGGATTGTAAAAGCAAAGATGCCGTGTGCTGAAAATAAGTTGTTCTTTGACAGTCTTGAATACTGAGTGCAGTTCAGTTAATAAAACTGTCTTTCTGGTGCTCATTGCAAACAAGCTAGAAATTGTTTTTCTGTGTTCCAATTGTTAGTATAAACAAATATGCAGTCTGCTGAAAGCAAGCTGTTCTTTGATAGTCTTTCTTATGGAGTGCAGTTCAGCTAATAAAACTCTTTCTGCATTTCATTGCAAGCAAGCCCGAAAGTGTTTTTATGCTTTATAATGGATTGTAAAAGCAAAGTTGCAGTTTGCTGAAAAGAAGTTGTTCTTTGACAGTCTTGAATTCTGACTGCAGTTCAGCCAATAAAATTGTATTTCTGTCATTCATTGCAAACAAGCCAGAAAGTGTTTTTCGTTGCTCTTCTTGTCTGAATAAACAAATATGCAGTTTGCTGGAAATAAGCTGTATTCTGACAGTCGTTCTTATGGAGTGCAGTTCAGCTAATAAAACTCTTTCTGCCTTTCATTGCAAGCAAGCCCGAAAGTGTTTTTATGCTTCATACTGGATTGTAAAAGCAAAGTTGCCGTGTGCTGAAAACAAGTTGTTCTTTGACAGTCTTGAATACTGAGTGCAGTTCAGTTAATAAAACTGTCTTTCTGGTGCTCATTGCAAACAAGCTAGAAATTGTTTTTCTGTGTTCCAATTGTTAGTATAAACAAATATGCAGTCTGCTGAAAGCAAGCTGTTCTTTGATAGTCGTTCTTATGGAGTGCAGTTCAGCTAATAAAACTCTTTCTGCCTTTTATTGCAAGCAAGCCCGAAAGTGTTTTTATGCTTCATAATGGATTGTAAAAGCAAAGTAGAAGTTTGCTGAAAACAAGTTGTTCTTTGACAGTCTAGAATTCTGACTGCAGTTCAGCCAATAAAAATGTATTTCTGTCATTCATTGCAAACAAGCCAGAAAGTGTTTTTCGTTGCTCTTCTTGTCTGAATAAACAATTATGCAGTTTGCTGGAAATAAGCTGTACTCTGACAGTCGTCCTTATGGAGTGCAGTTCAGCTAATAAAACTCTTTCTGCCTTTCATTGCAAGCAAGCCCGAAAGTGTTTTTATGCTTCATACTGGATTGTAAAAGCAAAGTTGCCGTGTGCTGAAAACAAGTTGTTCTTTGACAGTCTTGAATACTCAGTGCAGTTCAGTTAATAAAACTGTCTTTCTGGTGCTCATTGCAAGCAAGCCCGAAAGTGTTTTTATGCTTCATACTGGATTGTAAAAGCAAAGTTGCCGTGTGCTGAAAACAAGTTGTTCTTTGACAGTCTTGAATACTGAGTGCAGTTCAGTTAATAAAACTGTCTTTCTGGTGCTCATTGCAAACAAGCTAGAAATTGTTTTTCTGTGTTCCAATTGTTAGTATAAACAAATATGCAGTCTGCTGAAAGCAAGCTGTTCTTTGATAGTCGTTCTTATGGAGTGCAGTTCAGCTAATAAAACTCTTTCTGCCTTTCATTGCAAGCAAGCCCGAAAGTGTTTTTATGCTTCATACTGGATTGTAAAAGCAAAGTTGCCGTGTGCTGAAAACAAGTTGTTCTTTGACAGTCTTGAATACTGAGTGCAGTTCAGTTAAGAAAAATGCCGTTCTGGTGCTCATTGCAAGCAAGCCCGAAAGTGTTTTTCTTTGCTCTTCTCGTATGCATAAGCAAAGATGCAGTTTGCTGGAAATAAGCCGTACTCTGACAGTCGTTCTTATGGAGTGCAGTTCAGCTAATAAAACTCTTTCTGCCTTTTATTGCAAGCAAGCCCGAAAGTGTTTTTATGCTTCATACTGGATTGTAAAAGCAAAGATGCCGTGTGCTGAAAATAAGTTGTTCTTTGACAGTCTTGAATACTGAGTGCAGTTCAGTTAACAAAAATGCCTTTCTGGTGCTCATTGCAAACAAGCCAGAAAGTGTTTTTCTGTGTTCCAATTGTTAGTATAAACAAATATGCAGTCTGCTGAAAGCAAGCTGTTCTTTGATAGTCGTTCTTATGGAGTGCAGTTCAGCTAATAAAACTCTTTCTGCCTTTCATTGCAAGCAAGCCCGAAAGTGTTTTTATGCTTCATACTGGATTGTAAAAGCAAAGTTGCCGTGTGCTGAAAACAAGTTGTTCTTTGACAGTCTTGAATACTGAGTGCAGTTCAGTTAATAAAACTGTCTTTCTGGTGCTCATTGCAAACAAGCTAGAAATTGTTTTTCTGTGTTCCAATTGTTAGTATAAACAAATATGCAGTCTGCTGAAAGCAAGCTGTTCTTTGATAGTCGTTCTTATGGAGTGCAGTTCAGCTAATAAAACTCTTTCTGCCTTTTATTGCAAGCAAGCCCGAAAGTGTTTTTATGCTTCATAATGGATTGTAAAAGCAAAGTAGAAGTTTGCTGAAAACAAGTTGTTCTTTGACAGTCTTGAATTCTGACTGCAGTTCAGCCAATAAAAATGTATTTCTGTCATTCATTGCAAACAAGCCAGAAAGTGTTTTTCGTTGCTCTTCTTGTCTGAATAAACAATTATGCAGTTTGCTGGAAATAAGCTGTACTCTGACAGTCGTCCTTATGGAGTGCAGTTCAGCTAATAAAACTCTTTCTGCCTTTCATTGCAAGCAAGCCCGAAAGTGTTTTTATGCTTCATACTGGATTGTAAAAGCAAAGTTGCCGTGTGCTGAAAACAAGTTGTTCTTTGACAGTCTTGAATACTCAGTGCAGTTCAGTTAATAAAACTGTCTTTCTGGTGCTCATTGCAAGCAAGCCCGAAAGTGTTTTTATGCTTCATACTGGATTGTAAAAGCAAAGTTGCCGTGTGCTGAAAACAAGTTGTTCTTTGACAGTCTTGAATACTGAGTGCAGTTCAGTTAATAAAACTGTCTTTCTGGTGCTCATTGCAAACAAGCTAGAAATTGTTTTTCTGTGTTCCAATTGTTAGTATAAACAAATATGCAGTCTGCTGAAAGCAAGCTGTTCTTTGATAGTCGTTCTTATGGAGTGCAGTTCAGCTAATAAAACTCTTTCTGCCTTTCATTGCAAGCAAGCCCGAAAGTGTTTTTATGCTTCATACTGGATTGTAAAAGCAAAGTTGCCGTGTGCTGAAAACAAGTTGTTCTTTGACAGTCTTGAATACTGAGTGCAGTTCAGTTAAGAAAAATGCCGTTCTGGTGCTCATTGCAAGCAAGCCAGAAAGTGTTTTTCTTTGCTCTTCTCGTATGCATAAGCAAAGATGCAGTTTGCTGGAAATAAGCCGTACTCTGACAGTCGTTCTTATGGAGTGCAGTTCAGCTAATAAAACTCTTTCTGCCTTTTATTGCAAGCAAGCCCGAAAGTGTTTTTATGCTTCATAATGGATTGTAAAAGCAAAGTTGCCGTGTGCTGAAAACAAGTTGTTCTTTGACAGTCTTGAATACTGAGTGCAGTTCAGTTAACAAAAATGCCTTTCTGGTGCTCATTGCAAACAAGCCAGAAAGTGTTTTTCTGTGTTCCAATTGTTAGTATAAACAAATATGCAGTCTGCTGAAAGCAAGCTGTTCTTTGATAGTCGTTCTTATGGAGTGCAGTTCAGCTAATAAAACTCTTTCTGCCTTTCATTGCAAGCAAGCCCGAAAGTGTTTTTATGCTTCATACTGGATTGTAAAAGCAGAGTTGCCGTGTGCTGAAAATAAGTTGTTCTTTGACAGTCTTGAATACTGAGTGCAGTTCAGTTAATAAAACTGTCTTTCTGGTGCTCATTGCAAACAAGCTAGAAATTGTTTTTTTGTGTTCCAATTGTTAGTATAAACAAATATGCAGTCTGCTGAAAGCAAGCTGTTCTTTGATAGTCTTTCTTATGGAGTGCAGTTCAGCTAATAAAACTCTTTCTGCATTTCATTGCAAGCAAGCCCGAAAGTGTTTTTATGCTTTATAATGGATTGCAAAAGCAAAGTTGCAGTTTGCTGAAAACAAGTTGTTCTTTGACAGTCTTGAATTCTGACTGCAGTTCAGCCAATAAAATTGTATTTCTGTCATTCATTGCAAACAAGCCAGAAAGTGTTTTTCGTTGCTCTTCTTGTCTGAATAAACAAATATGCAGTTTGCTGGAAATAAGCTGTATTCTGACAGTCGTTCTTATGGAGTGCAGTTCAGCTAATAAAACTCTTTCTGCCTTTCATTGCAAGCAAGCCCGGAAGTGTTTTTATGCTTCATACTGGATTGTAAAAGCAAAGTTGCCGTGTGCTGAAAACAAGTTGTTCTTTGACAGTCTTGAATACTGAGTGCAGTTCAGTTAAGAAAAGTGCCTTTCTGGTGCTCATTGCAAGCAAGCCAGAAAGTGTTTTTCTTTGCTCTTCTCGTATGCATAAGCAAAGATGCAGTTTGCTGGAAATAAGCCGTACTCTGACAGTCGTTCTTATGGAGTGCAGTTCAGCTAATAAAACTCTTTCTGCCTTTCATTGCAAGCAAGCCCGAAAGTGTTTTTATGCTTCATACTGGTTTGTAAAAGCAAAGTTGCCGTGTGCTGAAAACAAGTTGTTCTTTGACAGTCTTGAATACTGAGTGCAGTTCAGTTAATAAAACTGTCTTTCTGGTGCTCATTGCAAGCAAGCCCGAAAGTGTTTTTATGCTTCATACTGGATTGTAAAAGCAAAGTTGCCGTGTGCTGAAAACAAGTTGTTCTTTGACAGTCTTGAATACTGAGTGCAGTTCAGTTAATAAAACTGTCTTTCTGGTGCTCATTGCAAACAAGCTAGAAATTGTTTTTCTGTGTTCCAATTGTTAGTATAAACAAATATGCAGTCTGCTGAAAGCAAGCTGTTCTTTGATAGTCGTTCTTATGGAGTGCAGTTCAGCTAATAAAACTCTTTCTGCCTTTTATTGCAAGCAAGCCCGAAAGTGTTTTTATGCTTCATAATGGATTGTAAAAGCAAAGTAGAAGTTTGCTGAAAACAAGTTGTTCTTTGACAGTCTTGAATTCTGACTGCAGTTCAGCCAATAAAAATGTATTTCTGTCATTCATTGCAAACAAGCCAGAAAGTGTTTTTCGTTGCTCTTCTTGTCTGAATAAACAATTATGCAGTTTGCTGGAAATAAGCTGTACTCTGACAGTCGTCCTTATGGAGTGCAGTTCAGCTAATAAAACTCTTTCTGCCTTTCATTGCAAGCAAGCCCGAAAGTGTTTTTATGCTTCATACTGGATTGTAAAAGCAAAGTTGCCGTGTGCTGAAAACAAGTTGTTCTTTGACAGTCTTGAATACTCAGTGCAGTTCAGTTAATAAAACTGTCTTTCTGGTGCTCATTGCAAGCAAGCCAGAAAGTGTTTTTATGCTTCATACTGGATTGTAAAACCAAAGTTGCCGTGTGCTGAAAACAAGTTGTTCTTTGACAGTCTTGAATACTGAGTGCAGTTCAGTTAATAAAACTGTCTTTCTGGTGCTCATTGCAAACAAGCTAGAAATTGTTTTTCTGTGTTCCAATTGTTAGTATAAACAAATATGCAGTCTGCTGAAAGCAAGCTGTTCTTTGATAGTCGTTCTTATGGAGTGCAGTTCAGCTAATAAAACTTTTTCTGCCTTTCATTGCAAGCAAGCCCGAAAGTGTTTTTATGCTTCATACTGGATTGTAAAAGCAAAGTTGCCGTGTGCTGAAAACAAGTTGTTCTTTGACAGTCTTGAATACTGAGTGCAGTTCAGTTAAGAAAAATGCCGTTCTGGTGCTCATTGCAAGCAAGCCAGAAAGTGTTTTTCTTTGCTCTTCTCGTATGCATAAGCAAAGATGCAGTTTGCTGGAAATAAGCCGTACTCTGACAGTCGTTCTTATGGAGTGCAGTTCAGCTAATAAAACTCTTTCTGCCTTTTATTGCAAGCAAGCCCGAAAGTGTTTTTATGCTTCATAATGGATTGTAAAAGCAAAGTTGCCGTGTGCTGAAAACAAGTTGTTCTTTGACAGTCTTGAATACTGAGTGCAGTTCAGTTAACAAAAATGCCTTTCTGGTGCTCATTGCAAACAAGCCAGAAAGTGTTTTTCTGTGTTCCAATTGTTAGTATAAACAAATATGCAGTCTGCTGAAAGCAAGCTGTTCTTTGATAGTCGTTCTTATGGAGTGCAGTTCAGCTAATAAAACTCTTTCTGCCTTTTATTGCAAGCAAGCCCGAAAGTGTTTTTATGCTTCATACTGGATTGTAAAAGCAGAGTTGCCGTGTGCTGAAAATAAGTTGTTCTTTGACAGTCTTGAATACTGAGTGCAGTTCAGTTAATAAAACTGTCTTTCTGGTGCTCATTGCAAACAAGCTAGAAATTGTTTTTTTGTGTTCCAATTGTTAGTATAAACAAATATGCAGTCTGCTGAAAGCAAGCTGTTCTTTGATAGTCTTTCTTATGGAGTGCAGTTCAGCTAATAAAACTCTTTCTGCATTTCATTGCAAGCAAGCCCGAAAGTGTTTTTATGCTTTATAATGGATTGCAAAAGCAAAGTTGCAGTTTGCTGAAAACAAGTTGTTCTTTGACAGTCTTGAATTCTGACTGCAGTTCAGCCAATAAAATTGTATTTCTGTCATTCATTGCAAACAAGCCAGAAAGTGTTTTTCGTTGCTCTTCTTGTCTGAATAAACAAATATGCAGTTTGCTGGAAATAAGCTGTATTCTGACAGTCGTTCTTATGGAGTGCAGTTCAGCTAATAAAACTCTTTCTGCCTTTCATTGCAAGCAAGCCCGGAAGTGTTTTTATGCTTCATACTGGATTGTAAAAGCAAAGTTGCCGTGTGCTGAAAACAAGTTGTTCTTTGACAGTCTTGAATACTGAGTGCAGTTCAGTTAAGAAAAGTGCCTTTCTGGTGCTCATTGCAAGCAAGCCAGAAAGTGTTTTTCTTTGCTCTTCTCGTATGCATAAGCAAAGATGCAGTTTGCTGGAAATAAGCCGTACTCTGACAGTCGTTCTTATGGAGTGCAGTTCAGCTAATAAAACTCTTTCTGCCTTTTATTGCAAGCAAGCCCGAAAGTGTTTTTATGCTTCATAATGGATTGTAAAAGCAAAGTTGCCGTGTGCTGAAAACAAGTTGTTCTTTGACAGTCTTGAATACTGAGTGCAGTTCAGTTAATAAAACTGTCTTTCTGGTGCTCATTGCAAACAAGCCAGAAAGTGTTTTTCTGTGTTCCAATTGTTAGTATAAACAAATATGCAGTCTGCTGAAAGCAAGCTGTTCTTTGATAGTCGTTCTTATGGAGTGCAGTTCAGCTAATAAAACTCTTTCTGCCTTTCATTGCAAGCAAGCCCGAAAGTGTTTTTATGCTTCATAATGGATTGTAAAAGAAAAGTAGAAGTTTGCTGAAAACAAGTTGTTCTTTGACAGTCTTGAAATCTGACTGCAGTTCAGCCAATAAAAATGTATTTCTGTCATTTATTGCAAAACAAGCCAGAAAGTGTTTTTCGTTGCTCTTCTTGTCTGAATAAACAAATATTCAGTTTGCTGGAAATAAGCTGTACTCTGACAGTCGTTCTTATGGAGTGCAGTTCAGCTAATAAAACTCTTTCTGCCTTTCATTGCAAGCAAGCCCGAAAGTGTTTTTATGCTTCATACTGGATTGTAAAAGCAAAGTTGCCGTGTGCTGAAAACAAGTTGTTCTTTGACAGTCTTGAATACTGAGTGCAGTTCAGTTAATAAAACTGTCTTTCTGGTGCTCATTGCAAACAAGCTAGAAATTGTTTTTCTGTGTTCCAATTGTTAGTATAAACAAATATGCAGTCTGCTGAAAGCAAGCTGTTCTTTGATAGTCTTTCTTATGGAGTGCAGATCAGCTAATAAAACTCTTTCTGCCTTTCATTGCAAGCAAGCCCGAAAGTGTTTTTATGCTTCATAATGGATTGTAAAAGCAAAGTAGAAGTTTGCTGAAAACAAGTTGTTCTTTGACAGTCTTGAATTCTGACTGCAGTTCAGCCAATAAAAATGTATTTCTGTCATTCATTGCAAACAAGCCAGAAAGTGTTTTTCGTTGCTCTTCTTGTCTGAATAAACAATTATGCAGTTTGCTGGAAATAAGCTGTACTCTGACAGTCGTCCTTATGGAGTGCAGTTCAGCTAATAAAACTCTTTCTGCCTTTCATTGCAAGCAAGCCCGAAAGTGTTTTTATGCTTCATACTGGATTGTAAAAGCAAAGTTGCCGTGTGCTGAAAACAAGTTGTTCTTTGACAGTCTTGAATACTGAGTGCAGTTCAGTTAAGAAAAATGCCTTTCTGGTGCTCATTGCAAGCAAGCCAGAAAGTGTTTTTCTTTGCTCTTCTCGTATGCATAAGCAAAGGTGCAGTTTGCTGGAAATAAGCCGTACTCTGACAGTCGTTCTTATGGAGTGCAGTTCAGCTAATAAAACTCTTTCTGCCTTTTATTGCAAGCAAGCCCGAAAGTGTTTTTATGCTTCATAATGGATTGTAAAAGCAAAGTTGCCGTGTGCTGAAAACAAGTTGTTCTTTGACAGTCTTGAATACTGAGTGCAGTTCAGTTAATAAAACTGTCTTTCTGGTGCTAATTGCAAACAAGCCAGAAAGTGTTTTTCGTTGCTCTTCTTGTCTGAATAAACAAATATGCAGTTTGCTGGAAATAAGCTGTATTCTGACAGTCGTTCTTATGGAGTGCAGTTCAGCTAATAAAACTCTTTCTGCCTTTCATTGCAAGCAAGCCCGAAAGTGTTTTTATGCTTCATACTGGATTGTAAAAGCAAAGTTGCCGTGTGCTGAAAACAAGTTGTTCTTTGACAGTCTTGAATACTGAGTGCAGTTCAGTTAAGAA
Source organism: Hoplias malabaricus (assembly GCF_029633855.1). Lineage (NCBI taxonomy): Eukaryota > Metazoa > Chordata > Actinopteri > Characiformes > Erythrinidae > Hoplias > Hoplias malabaricus. The sequence goes on from NC_089810.1 coordinate 26,483,871, forward strand.
AAGTGCCTTTCTGGTGCTCATTGCAAGCAAGCCAGAAAGTGTTTTTCTTTGCTCTTCTCGTATGCATAAGCAAAGATGCAGTTTGCTGGAGATAAGCCGTACTCTGACAGTCGTTCTTATGGAGTGCAGTTCAGCTAATAAAACTCTTTCTGCCTTTTATTGCAAGCAAGCCCGAAAGTGTTTTTATGCTTCATAATGGATTGTAAAAGCAAAGTTGCCGTGTGCTGAAAACAAGTTGTTCTTTGACAGTCTTGAATACTGAGTGCAGTTCAGTTAATAAAACTGTCTTTCTGGTGCTCATTGCAAACAAGCTAGAAATTGTTTTTCTGTGTTCCAATTGTTAGTATAAACAAATATGCAGTCTGCTGAAAGCAAGCTGTTCTTTGATAGTCTTTCTTATGGAGTGCAGTTCAGCTAATAAAACTCTTTCTGCATTTCATTGCAAGCAAGCCCGAAAGTGTTTTTATGCTTTATAATGGATTGTAAAAGCAAAGTTGCAGTTTGCTGAAAACAAGTTGTTCTTTGACAGTCTTGAATTCTGACTGCAGTTCAGCCAATAAAAATGTATTTCTGTCATTCATTGCAAACAAGCCAGAAAGTGTTTTTCGTTGCTCTTCTTGTCTGAATAAACAAATATGCAGTTTGCTGGAAACAAGTTGTTCTTTGACAGTCTTGAATTCTGACTGCAGTTCAGCCAATAAAAATGTATTTCTGTCATTCATTGCAAACAAGCCAGAAAGTGTTTTTCTTTGCTCTTCTCGTCTGTATAAGCAAAGATGCAGTTTGCCGGAAATAAGCCGTACTCTGACAGTCGTTCTTATGGAGTGCAGTTCAGCTAATAAAACTCTTTCTGCCTTTCATTGCAAGCAAGCCCGAAAGTGTTTTTATGCTTCATACTGGATTGTAAAAGCAAAGTTGCCGTGTGCTGAAAACAAGTTGTTCTTTGACAGTCTTGAATACTGAGTGCAGTTCAGTTAATAAAACTGTCTTTCTGGTGCTCATTGCAAACAAGCCAGAAAGTGTTTTTCGTTGCTCTTCTTGTCTGAATAAACAAATATGCAGTTTGCTGGAAATAAGCTGTACTCTGACAGTCGTTCTTATGGAGTGCAGTTCAGCTAATAAAACTCTTTCTGCCTTTCATTGCAAGCAAGCCCGAAAGTGTTTTTATGCTTCATACTGGATTGTAAAAGCAAAGTTGCCGTGTGCTGAAAACAAGTTGTTCTTTGACAGTCTTGAATACTGAGTGCAGTTCAGTTAACAAAAATGCCTTTCTGGTGCTCATTGCAAACAAGCCAGAAAGTGTTTTTCTGTGTTCCAATTGTTAGTATAAACAAATATGCAGTCTGCTGAAAGCAAGCTGTTCTTTGATAGTCTTTCTTATGGAGTGCAGTTCAGCTAATAAAACTCTTTCTGCCTTTCATTGCAAGCAAGCCCGAAAGTGTTTTTATGCTTTATAATGGATTGTAAAGGCAAAGTTGCAGTTTGCTGAAAACAAGTTGTTCTTTGACAGTCTTGAATTCTGACTGCAGTTCAGCCAATAAAAATGTATTTCTGTCATTCATTGCAAACAAGCCAGAAAGTGTTTTTCGTTGCTCTTCTTGTCTGAATAAACAATTATGCAGTTTGCTGGAAATAAGCTGTACTCTGACAGTCGTCCTTATGGAGTGCAGTTCAGCTAATAAAACTCTTTCTGCCTTTCATTGCAAGCAAGCCCGAAAGTGTTTTTATGCTTCATACTGGATTGTAAAAGCAAAGTTGCCGTGTGCTGAAAACAAGTTGTTCTTTGACAGTCTTGAATACTGAGTGCAGTTCAGTTAATAAAACTGTCTTTCTGGTGCTCATTGCAAACAAGCCAGAAAGTGTTTTTCGTTGCTCTTCTTGTCTGAATAAACAAATATGCAGTTTGCTGGAAATAAGCTGTACTCTGACAGTCGTTCTTATGGAGTGAGGTTCAGCTAATAAAACTCTTTCTGCCTTTCATTGCAAGCAAGCCCGAAAGTGTTTTTATGCTTCATACTGGATTGTAAAAGCAAAGTTGCCGTGTGCTGAAAACAAGTTGTTCTTTGACAGTCTTGAATACTGAGTGCAGTTCAGTTAATAAAACTGTCTTTCTGGTGCTCATTGCAAACAAGCTAGAAATTGTTTTTCTGTGTTCCAATTGTTAGTATAAACAAATATGCAGTCTGCTGAAAGCAAGCTGTTCTTTGATAGTCTTTCTTATGGAGTGCAGTTCAGCTAATAAAACTCTTTCTGCATTTCATTGCAAGCAAGCCCGAAAGTGTTTTTATGCTTTATAATGGATTGTAAAAGCAAAGTTGCAGTTTGCTGAAAACAAGTTGTTCTTTGACAGTCTTGAATTCTGACTGCAGTTCAGCCAATAAAAATGTATTTCTGTCATTCATTGCAAACAAGCCAGAAAGTGTTTTTCGTTGCTCTTCTTGTCTGAATAAACAAATATGCAGTTTGCTGGAAACAAGTTGTTCTTTGACAGTCTTGAATTCTGACTGCAGTTCAGCCAATAAAAATGTATTTCTGTCATTCATTGCAAACAAGCCAGAAAGTGTTTTTCTTTGCTCTTCTCGTCTGTATAAGCCAAGATGCAGTTTGCCGGAAATAAGCCGTACTCTGACAGTCGTTCTTATGGAGTGCAGTTCAGCTAATAAAACTCTTTCTGCCTTTCATTGCAAGCAAGCCCGAAAGTGTTTTTATGCTTCATACTGGATTGTAAAAGCAAAGTTGCCGTGTGCTGAAAACAAGTTGTTCTTTGACAGTCTTGAATACTGAGTGCAGTTCAGTTAATAAAACTGTCTTTCTGGTGCTCATTGCAAACAAGCCAGAAAGTGTTTTTCGTTGCTCTTCTTGTCTGAATAAACAAATATGCAGTTTGCTGGAAATAAGCTGTACTCTGACAGTCGTTCTTATGGAGTGCAGTTCAGCTAATAAAACTCTTTCTGCCTTTCATTGCAAGCAAGCCCGAAAGTGTTTTTATGCTTCATACTGGATTGTAAAAGCAAAGTTGCCGTGTGCTGAAAACAAGTTGTTCTTTGACAGTCTTGAATACTGAGTGCAGTTCAGTTAATAAAACTGTCTTTCTGGTGCTCATTGCAAACAAGCCAGAAAGTGTTTTTCGTTGCTCTTCTTGTCTGAATAAACAAATATGCAGTTTGCTGGAAATAAGCTGTACTCTGACAGTCGTTCTTATGGAGTGCAGTTCAGCTAATAAAACTCTTTCTGCCTTTCATTGCAAGCAAGCCCGAAAGTGTTTTTATGCTTCATACTGGATTGTAAAAGCAGAGTTGCCGTGTGCTGAAAATAAGTTGTTCTTTGACAGTCTTGAATACTGAGTGCAGTTCAGTTAATAAAACTGTCTTTCTGGTGCTCATTGCAAACAAGCTAGAAATTGTTTTTCTGTGTTCCAATTGTTAGTATAAACAAATATGCAGTCTGCTGAAAGCAAGCTGTTCTTTGATAGTCTTTCTTATGGAGTGCAGATCAGCTAATAAAACTCTTTCTGCCTTTCATTGCAAGCAAGCCCGAAAGTGTTTTTATGCTTCATAATGGATTGTAAAAGCAAAGTTGCCGTGTGCTGAAAACAAGTTGTTCTTTGACAGTCTTGAATACTGAGTGCAGTTCAGTTAACAAAAATGCCTTTCTGGTGCTCATTGCAAACAAGCCAGAAAGTGTTTTTCTGTGTTCCAATTGTTAGTATAAACAAATATGCAGTCTGCTGAAAGCAAGCTGTTCTTTGATAGTCTTTCTTATGGAGTGCAGTTCAGCTAATAAAACTCTTTCTGCCTTTCATTGCAAGCAAGCCCGAAAGTGTTTTTATGCTTTATAATGGTTTGTAAAGGCAAAGGTGCAGTTTGCTGAAAACAAGTTGTTCTTTGACAGTCTTGAATTCTGACTGCAGTTCAGCCAATAAAAATGTATTTCTGTCATTCATTGCAAACAAGCCAGAAAGTGTTTTTCGTTGCTCTTCTTGTCTGAATAAACAATTGTGCAGTTTGCTGGAAATAAGCTGTACTCTGACAGTCGTCCTTATGGAGTGCAGTTCAGCTAATAAAACTCTTTCTGCCTTTCATTGCAAGCAAGCCCGAAAGTGTTTTTATGCTTCATACTGGATTGTAAAAGCAAAGTTGCCGTGTGCTGAAAACAAGTTGTTCTTTGACAGTCTTGAATACTGAGTGCAGTTCAGTTAATAAAACTGTCTTTCTGGTGCTCATAGCAAACAAGCCAGAAAGTGTTTTTCGTTGCTCTTCTTGTCTGAATAAACAAATATGCAGTTTGCTGGAAATAAGCTGTACTCTGACAGTCGTTCTTATGGAGTGCAGTTCAGCTAATAAAACTCTTTCTGCCTTTCATTGCAAGCAAGCCCGAAAGTGTTTTTATGCTTCATACTGGATTGTAAAAGCAGAGTTGCCGTGTGCTGAAAATAAGTTGTTCTTTGACAGTCTTGAATACTGAGTGCAGTTCAGTTAATAAAACTGTCTTTCTGGTGCTCATTGCAAACAAGCTAGAAATTGTTTTTCTGTGTTCCAATTGTTAGTATAAACAAATATGCAGTCTGCTGAAAGCAAGCTGTTCTTTGATAGTCTTTCTTATGGAGTGCAGATCAGCTAATAAAACTCTTTCTGCCTTTCATTGCAAGCAAGCCCGAAAGTGTTTTTATGCTTCATAATGGATTGTAAAAGCAAAGTTGCCGTGTGCTGAAAACAAGTTGTTCTTTGACAGTCTTGAATACTGAGTGCAGTTCAGTTGACAAAAATGCCTTTCTGGTGCTCATTGCAAACAAGCCAGAAAGTGTTTTTCTGTGTTCCAATTGTTAGTATAAACAAATATGCAGTCTGCTGAAAGCAAGCTGTTCTTTGATAGTCTTTCTTATGGAGTGCAGTTCAGCTAATAAAACTCTTTCTGCATTTCATTGCAAGCAAGCCCGAAAGTGTTTTTATGCTTTATAATGGATTGTAAAAGCAAAGTTGCAGTTTGCTGAAAACAAGTTGTTCTTTGACAGTCTTGAATTCTGACTGCAGTTCAGCCAATAAAAATGTATTTCTGTCATTCATTGCAAACAAGCCAGAAAGTGTTTTTCGTTGCTCTTCTTGTCTGAATAAACAAATATGCAGTTTGCTGAAAACAAGTTGTTCTTTGACAGTCTTGAATTCTGACTGCAGTTCAGCCAATAAAAATGTATTTCTGTCATTCATTGCAAACAAGCCAGAAAGTGTTTTTCTTTGCTCTTCTCGTCTGTATAAGCAAAGATGCAGTTTGCTGGAAATAAGCCGTACTCTGACAGTCGTTCTTATGGAGTGCAGTTCAGCTAATAAAACTCTTTCTGCCTTTCATTGCAAGCAAGCCCGAAAGTGTTTTTATGCTTCATACTGGATTGTAAAAGCAAAGTTGCCGTGTGCTGAAAACAAGTTGTTCTTTGACAGTCTTGAATACTGAGTGCAGTTCAGTTAATAAAACTGTCTTTCTGGTGCTCATTGCAAACAAGCTAGAAATTGTTTTTCTGTGTTCCAATTGTTAGTATAAACAAATATGCAGTCTGCTGAAAGCAAGCTGTTCTTTGATAGTCGTTCTTATGGAGTGCAGTTCAGCTAATAAAACTCTTTCTGCCTTTTATTGCAAGCAAGCCCGAAAGTGTTTTTATGCTTCATAATGGATTGTAAAAGCAAAGTAGAAGTTTGCTGAAAACAAGTTGTTCTTTGACAGTCTTGAATTCTGACTGCAGTTCAGCCAATAAAAATGTATTTCTGTCATTCATTGCAAACAAGCCAGAAAGTGTTTTTCGTTGCTCTTCTTGTCTGAATAAACAATTGTGCAGTTTGCTGGAAATAAGCTGTACTCTGACAGTCGTCCTTATGGAGTGCAGTTCAGCTAATAAAACTCTTTCTGCCTTTCATTGCAAGCAAGCCCGAAAGTGTTTTTATGCTTCATACTGGATTGTAAAAGCAAAGTTGCCGTGTGCTGAAAACAAGTTGTTCTTTGACAGTCTTGAATACTGAGTGCAGTTCAGTTAATAAAACTGTCTTTCTGGTGCTCATAGCAAACAAGCCAGAAAGTGTTTTTCGTTGCTCTTCTTGTCTGAATAAACAAATATGCAGTTTGCTGGAAATAAGCTGTACTCTGACAGTCGTTCTTATGGAGTGCAGTTCAGCTAATAAAACTCTTTCTGCCTTTCATTGCAAGCAAGCCCGAAAGTGTTTTTATGCTTCATACTGGATTGTAAAAGCAGAGTTGCCGTGTGCTGAAAATAAGTTGTTCTTTGACAGTCTTGAATACTGAGTGCAGTTCAGTTAATAAAACTGTCTTTCTGGTGCTCATTGCAAACAAGCTAGAAATTGTTTTTCTGTGTTCCAATTGTTAGTATAAACAAATATGCAGTCTGCTGAAAGCAAGCTGTTCTTTGATAGTCTTTCTTATGGAGTGCAGATCAGCTAATAAAACTCTTTCTGCCTTTCATTGCAAGCAAGCCCGAAAGTGTTTTTATGCTTCATACTGGATTGTAAAAGCAGAGTTGCCGTGTGCTGAAAATAAGTTGTTCTTTGACAGTCTTGAATACTGAGTGCAGTTCAGTTAATAAAACTGTCTTTCTGGTGCTCATTGCAAACAAGCTAGAAATTGTTTTTCTGTGTTCCAATTGTTAGTATAAACAAATATGCAGTCTGCTGAAAGCAAGCTGTTCTTTGATAGTCTTTCTTATGGAGTGCAGATCAGCTAATAAAACTCTTTCTGCCTTTCATTGCAAGCAAGCCCGAAAGTGTTTTTATGCTTCATAATGGATTGTAAAAGCAAAGTTGCCGTGTGCTGAAAACAAGTTGTTCTTTGACAGTCTTGAATACTGAGTGCAGTTCAGTTGACAAAAATGCCTTTCTGGTGCTCATTGCAAACAAGCCAGAAAGTGTTTTTCTGTGTTCCAATTGTTAGTATAAACAAATATGCAGTCTGCTGAAAGCAAGCTGTTCTTTGATAGTCTTTCTTATGGAGTGCAGTTCAGCTAATAAAACTCTTTCTGCATTTCATTGCAAGCAAGCCCGAAAGTGTTTTTATGCTTTATAATGGATTGTAAAAGCAAAGTTGCAGTTTGCTGAAAACAAGTTGTTCTTTGACAGTCTTGAATTCTGACTGCAGTTCAGCCAATAAAAATGTATTTCTGTCATTCATTGCAAACAAGCCAGAAAGTGTTTTTCGTTGCTCTTCTTGTCTGAATAAACAAATATGCAGTTTGCTGAAAACAAGTTGTTCTTTGACAGTCTTGAATTCTGACTGCAGTTCAGCCAATAAAAATGTATTTCTGTCATTCATTGCAAACAAGCCAGAAAGTGTTTTTCTTTGCTCTTCTCGTCTGTATAAGCAAAGATGCAGTTTGCTGGAAATAAGCCGTACTCTGACAGTCGTTCTTATGGAGTGCAGTTCAGCTAATAAAACTCTTTCTGCCTTTCATTGCAAGCAAGCCCGAAAGTGTTTTTATGCTTCATACTGGATTGTAAAAGCAAAGTTGCCGTGTGCTGAAAACAAGTTGTTCTTTGACAGTCTTGAATACTGAGTGCAGTTCAGTTAATAAAACTGTCTTTCTGGTGCTCATTGCAAACAAGCTAGAAATTGTTTTTCTGTGTTCCAATTGTTAGTATAAACAAATATGCAGTCTGCTGAAAGCAAGCTGTTCTTTGATAGTCGTTCTTATGGAGTGCAGTTCAGCTAATAAAACTCTTTCTGCCTTTTATTGCAAGCAAGCCCGAAAGTGTTTTTATGCTTCATAATGGATTGTAAAAGCAAAGTAGAAGTTTGCTGAAAACAAGTTGTTCTTTGACAGTCTTGAATTCTGACTGCAGTTCAGCCAATAAAAATGTATTTCTGTCATTCATTGCAAACAAGCCAGAAAGTGTTTTTCGTTGCTCTTCTTGTCTGAATAAACAATTGTGCAGTTTGCTGGAAATAAGCTGTACTCTGACAGTCGTCCTTATGGAGTGCAGTTCAGCTAATAAAACTCTTTCTGCCTTTCATTGCAAGCAAGCCCGAAAGTGTTTTTATGCTTCATACTGGATTGTAAAAGCAAAGTTGCCGTGTGCTGAAAACAAGTTGTTCTTTGACAGTCTTGAATACTGAGTGCAGTTCAGTTAATAAAACTGTCTTTCTGGTGCTCATAGCAAACAAGCCAGAAAGTGTTTTTCGTTGCTCTTCTTGTCTGAATAAACAAATATGCAGTTTGCTGGAAATAAGCTGTACTCTGACAGTCGTTCTTATGGAGTGCAGTTCAGCTAATAAAACTCTTTCTGCCTTTCATTGCAAGCAAGCCCGAAAGTGTTTTTATGCTTCATACTGGATTGTAAAAGCAGAGTTGCCGTGTGCTGAAAATAAGTTGTTCTTTGACAGTCTTGAATACTGAGTGCAGTTCAGTTAATAAAACTGTCTTTCTGGTGCTCATTGCAAACAAGCTAGAAATTGTTTTTCTGTGTTCCAATTGTTAGTATAAACAAATATGCAGTCTGCTGAAAGCAAGCTGTTCTTTGATAGTCTTTCTTATGGAGTGCAGATCAGCTAATAAAACTCTTTCTGCCTTTCATTGCAAGCAAGCCCGAAAGTGTTTTTATGCTTCATAATGGATTGTAAAAGCAAAGTTGCCGTGTGCTGAAAACAAGTTGTTCTTTGACAGTCTTGAATACTGAGTGCAGTTCAGTTGACAAAAATGCCTTTCTGGTGCTCATTGCAAACAAGCCAGAAAGTGTTTTTCTGTGTTCCAATTGTTAGTATAAACAAATATGCAGTCTGCTGAAAGCAAGCTGTTCTTTGATAGTCTTTCTTATGGAGTGCAGTTCAGCTAATAAAACTCTTTCTGCATTTCATTGCAAGCAAGCCCGAAAGTGTTTTTATGCTTTATAATGGATTGTAAAAGCAAAGTTGCAGTTTGCTGAAAACAAGTTGTTCTTTGACAGTCTTGAATTCTGACTGCAGTTCAGCCAATAAAAATGTATTTCTGTCATTCATTGCAAACAAGCCAGAAAGTGTTTTTCGTTGCTCTTCTTGTCTGAATAAACAAATATGCAGTTTGCTGAAAACAAGTTGTTCTTTGACAGTCTTGAATTCTGACTGCAGTTCAGCCAATAAAAATGTATTTCTGTCATTCATTGCAAACAAGCCAGAAAGTGTTTTTCTTTGCTCTTCTCGTCTGTATAAGCAAAGATGCAGTTTGCTGGAAATAAGCCGTACTCTGACAGTCGTTCTTATGGAGTGCAGTTCAGCTAATAAAACTCTTTCTGCCTTTCATTGCAAGCAAGCCCGAAAGTGTTTTTATGCTTCATACTGGATTGTAAAAGCAAAGTTGCCGTGTGCTGAAAACAAGTTGTTCTTTGACAGTCTTGAATACTGAGTGCAGTTCAGTTAATAAAACTGTCTTTCTGGTGCTCATTGCAAACAAGCTAGAAATTGTTTTTCTGTGTTCCAATTGTTAGTATAAACAAATATGCAGTCTGCTGAAAGCAAGCTGTTCTTTGATAGTCGTTCTTATGGAGTGCAGTTCAGCTAATAAAACTCTTTCTGCCTTTTATTGCAAGCAAGCCCGAAAGTGTTTTTATGCTTCATAATGGATTGTAAAAGCAAAGTAGAAGTTTGCTGAAAACAAGTTGTTCTTTGACAGTCTTGAATTCTGACTGCAGTTCAGCCAATAAAAATGTATTTCTGTCATTCATTGCAAACAAGCCAGAAAGTGTTTTTCGTTGCTCTTCTTGTCTGAATAAACAATTGTGCAGTTTGCTGGAAATAAGCTGTACTCTGACAGTCGTCCTTATGGAGTGCAGTTCAGCTAATAAAACTCTTTCTGCCTTTCATTGCAAGCAAGCCCGAAAGTGTTTTTATGCTTCATACTGGATTGTAAAAGCAAAGTTGCCGTGTGCTGAAAACAAGTTGTTCTTTGACAGTCTTGAATACTGAGTGCAGTTCAGTTAATAAAACTGTCTTTCTGGTGCTCATAGCAAACAAGCCAGAAAGTGTTTTTCGTTGCTCTTCTTGTCTGAATAAACAAATATGCAGTTTGCTGGAAATAAGCTGTACTCTGACAGTCGTTCTTATGGAGTGCAGTTCAGCTAATAAAACTCTTTCTGCCTTTCATTGCAAGCAAGCCCGAAAGTGTTTTTATGCTTCATACTGGATTGTAAAAGCAGAGTTGCCGTGTGCTGAAAATAAGTTGTTCTTTGACAGTCTTGAATACTGAGTGCAGTTCAGTTAATAAAACTGTCTTTCTGGTGCTCATTGCAAACAAGCTAGAAATTGTTTTTCTGTGTTCCAATTGTTAGTATAAACAAATATGCAGTCTGCTGAAAGCAAGCTGTTCTTTGATAGTCTTTCTTATGGAGTGCAGATCAGCTAATAAAACTCTTTCTGCCTTTCATTGCAAGCAAGCCCGAAAGTGTTTTTATGCTTCATACTGGATTGTAAAAGCAGAGTTGCCGTGTGCTGAAAATAAGTTGTTCTTTGACAGTCTTGAATACTGAGTGCAGTTCAGTTAATAAAACTGTCTTTCTGGTGCTCATTGCAAACAAGCTAGAAATTGTTTTTCTGTGTTCCAATTGTTAGTATAAACAAATATGCAGTCTGCTGAAAGCAAGCTGTTCTTTGATAGTCTTTCTTATGGAGTGCAGATCAGCTAATAAAACTCTTTCTGCCTTTCATTGCAAGCAAGCCCGAAAGTGTTTTTATGCTTCATAATGGATTGTAAAAGCAAAGTTGCCGTGTGCTGAAAACAAGTTGTTCTTTGACAGTCTTGAATACTGAGTGCAGTTCAGTTGACAAAAATGCCTTTCTGGTGCTCATTGCAAACAAGCCAGAAAGTGTTTTTCTGTGTTCCAATTGTTAGTATAAACAAATATGCAGTCTGCTGAAAGCAAGCTGTTCTTTGATAGTCTTTCTTATGGAGTGCAGTTCAGCTAATAAAACTCTTTCTGCATTTCATTGCAAGCAAGCCCGAAAGTGTTTTTATGCTTTATAATGGATTGTAAAAGCAAAGTTGCAGTTTGCTGAAAACAAGTTGTTCTTTGACAGTCTTGAATTCTGACTGCAGTTCAGCCAATAAAAATGTATTTCTGTCATTCATTGCAAACAAGCCAGAAAGTGTTTTTCGTTGCTCTTCTTGTCTGAATAAACAAATATGCAGTTTGCTGAAAACAAGTTGTTCTTTGACAGTCTTGAATTCTGACTGCAGTTCAGCCAATAAAAATGTATTTCTGTCATTCATTGCAAACAAGCCAGAAAGTGTTTTTCTTTGCTCTTCTCGTCTGTATAAGCAAAGATGCAGTTTGCTGGAAATAAGCCGTACTCTGACAGTCGTTCTTATGGAGTGCAGTTCAGCTAATAAAACTCTTTCTGCCTTTCATTGCAAGCAAGCCCGAAAGTGTTTTTATGCTTCATACTGGATTGTAAAAGCAAAGTTGCCGTGTGCTGAAAACAAGTTGTTCTTTGACAGTCTTGAATACTGAGTGCAGTTCAGTTAATAAAACTGTCTTTCTGGTGCTCATTGCAAACAAGCTAGAAATTGTTTTTCTGTGTTCCAATTGTTAGTATAAACAAATATGCAGTCTGCTGAAAGCAAGCTGTTCTTTGATAGTCGTTCTTATGGAGTGCAGTTCAGCTAATAAAACTCTTTCTGCCTTTTATTGCAAGCAAGCCCGAAAGTGTTTTTATGCTTCATAATGGATTGTAAAAGCAAAGTAGAAGTTTGCTGAAAACAAGTTGTTCTTTGACAGTCTTGAATTCTGACTGCAGTTCAGCCAATAAAAATGTATTTCTGTCATTCATTGCAAACAAGCCAGAAAGTGTTTTTCGTTGCTCTTCTTGTCTGAATAAACAATTGTGCAGTTTGCTGGAAATAAGCTGTACTCTGACAGTCGTCCTTATGGAGTGCAGTTCAGCTAATAAAACTCTTTCTGCCTTTCATTGCAAGCAAGCCCGAAAGTGTTTTTATGCTTCATACTGGATTGTAAAAGCAAAGTTGCCGTGTGCTGAAAACAAGTTGTTCTTTGACAGTCTTGAATACTGAGTGCAGTTCAGTTAATAAAACTGTCTTTCTGGTGCTCATAGCAAACAAGCCAGAAAGTGTTTTTCGTTGCTCTTCTTGTCTGAATAAACAAATATGCAGTTTGCTGGAAATAAGCTGTACTCTGACAGTCGTTCTTATGGAGTGCAGTTCAGCTAATAAAACTCTTTCTGCCTTTCATTGCAAGCAAGCCCGAAAGTGTTTTTATGCTTCATACTGGATTGTAAAAGCAGAGTTGCCGTGTGCTGAAAATAAGTTGTTCTTTGACAGTCTTGAATACTGAGTGCAGTTCAGTTAATAAAACTGTCTTTCTGGTGCTCATTGCAAACAAGCTAGAAATTGTTTTTCTGTGTTCCAATTGTTAGTATAAACAAATATGCAGTCTGCTGAAAGCAAGCTGTTCTTTTATAGTCTTTCTTATGGAGTGCAGATCAGCTAATAAAACTCTTTCTGCCTTTCATTGCAAGCAAGCCCGAAAGTGTTTTTATGCTTCATAATGGATTGTAAAAGCAAAGTTGCCGTGTGCTGAAAACAAGTTGTTCTTTGACAGTCTTGAATACTGAGTGCAGTTCAGTTGACAAAAATGCCTTTCTGGTGCTCATTGCAAACAAGCCAGAAAGTGTTTTTCTGTGTTCCAATTGTTAGTATAAACAAATATGCAGTCTGCTGAAAGCAAGCTGTTCTTTGATAGTCTTTCTTATGGAGTGCAGTTCAGCTAATAAAACTCTTTCTGCATTTCATTGCAAGCAAGCCCGAAAGTGTTTTTATGCTTTATAATGGATTGTAAAAGCAAAGTTGCAGTTTGCTGAAAACAAGTTGTTCTTTGACAGTCTTGAATTCTGACTGCAGTTCAGCCAATAAAAATGTATTTCTGTCATTCATTGCAAACAAGCCAGAAAGTGTTTTTCGTTGCTCTTCTTGTCTGAATAAACAAATATGCAGTTTGCTGAAAACAAGTTGTTCTTTGACAGTCTTGAATTCTGACTGCAGTTCAGCCAATAAAAATGTATTTCTGTCATTCATTGCAAACAAGCCAGAAAGTGTTTTTCTTTGCTCTTCTCGTCTGTATAAGCAAAGATGCAGTTTGCTGGAAATAAGCCGTACTCTGACAGTCGTTCTTATGGAGTGCAGTTCAGCTAATAAAACTCTTTCTGCCTTTCATTGCAAGCAAGCCCGAAAGTGTTTTTATGCTTCATACTGGATTGTAAAAGCAAAGTTGCCGTGTGCTGAAAACAAGTTGTTCTTTGACAGTCTTGAATACTGAGTGCAGTTCAGTTAATAAAACTGTCTTTCTGGTGCTCATTGCAAACAAGCTAGAAATTGTTTTTCTGTGTTCCAATTGTTAGTATAAACAAATATGCAGTCTGCTGAAAGCAAGCTGTTCTTTGATAGTCGTTCTTATGGAGTGCAGTTCAGCTAATAAAACTCTTTCTGCCTTTTATTGCAAGCAAGCCCGAAAGTGTTTTTATGCTTCATAATGGATTGTAAAAGCAAAGTAGAAGTTTGCTGAAAACAAGTTGTTCTTTGACAGTCTTGAATTCTGACTGCAGTTCAGCCAATAAAAATGTATTTCTGTCATTCATTGCAAACAAGCCAGAAAGTGTTTTTCGTTGCTCTTCTTGTCTGAATAAACAATTATGCAGTTTGCTGGAAATAAGCTGTACTCTGACAGTCGTCCTTATGGAGTGCAGTTCAGCTAATAAAACTCTTTCTGCCTTTCATTGCAAGCAAGCCCGAAAGTGTTTTTATGCTTCATACTGGATTGTAAAAGCAAAGTTGCCGTGTGCTGAAAACAAGTTGTTCTTTGACAGTCTTGAATACTCAGTGCAGTTCAGTTAATAAAACTGTCTTTCTGGTGCTCATTGCAAGCAAGCCCGAAAGTGTTTTTATGCTTCATACTGGATTGTAAAAGCAAAGTTGCCATGTGCTGAAAACAAGTTGTTCTTTGACAGTCTTGAATACTGAGTGCAGTTCAGTTAATAAAACTGTCTTTCTGGTGCTCATTGCAAACAAGCTAGAAATTGTTTTTCTGTGTTCCAATTGTTAGTATAAACAAATATGCAGTCTGCTGAAAGCAAGCTGTTCTTTGATAGTCGTTCTTATGGAGTGCAGTTCAGCTAATAAAACTCTTTCTGCCTTTCATTGCAAGCAAGCCCGAAAGTGTTTTTATGCTTCATACTGGATTGTAAAAGCAAAGTTGCCGTGTGCTGAAAACAAGTTGTTCTTTGACAGTCTTGAATACTGAGTGCAGTTCAGTTAAGAAAAATGCCGTTCTGGTGCTCATTGCAAGCAAGCCAGAAAGTGTTTTTCTTTGCTCTTCTCGTATGCATAAGCAAAGATGCAGTTTGCTGGAAATAAGCCGTACTCTGACAGTCGTTCTTATGGAGTGCAGTTCAGCTAATAAAACTCTTTCTGCCTTTTATTGCAAGCAAGCCCGAAAGTGTTTTTATGCTTCATAATGGATTGTAAAAGCAAAGTTGCCGTGTGCTGAAAACAAGTTGTTCTTTGACAGTCTTGAATACTGAGTGCAGTTCAGTTAACAAAAATGCCTTTCTGGTGCTCATTGCAAACAAGCCAGAAAGTGTTTTTCTGTGTTCCAATTGTTAGTATAAACAAATATGCAGTCTGCTGAAAGCAAGCTGTTCTTTGATAGTCGTTCTTATGGAGTGCAGTTCAGCTAATAAAACTCTTTCTGCCTTTCATTGCAAGCAAGCCCGAAAGTGTTTTTATGCTTCATACTGGATTGTAAAAGCAAAGTTGCCGTGTGCTGAAAACAAGTTGTTCTTTGACAGTCTTGAATACTGAGTGCAGTTCAGTTAATAAAACTGTCTTTCTGGTGCTCATTGCAAACAAGCCAGAAAGTGTTTTTCGTTGCTCTTCTTGTCTGAATAAACAAATATGCAGTTTGCTGGAAATAAGCTGTACTCTGACAGTCGTTCTTATGGAGTGCAGTTCAGCTAATAAAACTCTTTCTGCCTTTCATTGCAAGCAAGCCCGAAAGTGTTTTTATGCTTCATACTGGATTGTAAAAGCAAAGTTGCCGTGTGCTGAAAACAAGTTGTTCTTTGACAGTCTTGAATACTGAGTGCAGTTCAGTTAAGAAAAATGCCGTTCTGGTGCTCATTGCAAGCAAGCCCGAAAGTGTTTTTCTTTGCTCTTCTCGTATGCATAAGCAAAGATGCAGTTTGCTGGAAATAAGCCGTACTCTGACAGTCGTTCTTATGGAGTGCAGTTCAGCTAATAAAACTCTTTCTGCCTTTTATTGCAAGCAAGCCCGAAAGTGTTTTTATGCTTCATAATGGATTGTAAAAGCAAAGATGCCGTGTGCTGAAAATAAGTTGTTCTTTGACAGTCTTGAATACTGAGTGCAGTTCAGTTAATAAAACTGTCTTTCTGGTGCTCATTGCAAACAAGCTAGAAATTGTTTTTCTGTGTTCCAATTGTTAGTATAAACAAATATGCAGTCTGCTGAAAGCAAGCTGTTCTTTGATAGTCTTTCTTATGGAGTGCAGTTCAGCTAATAAAACTCTTTCTGCATTTCATTGCAAGCAAGCCCGAAAGTGTTTTTATGCTTTATAATGGATTGTAAAAGCAAAGTTGCAGTTTGCTGAAAAGAAGTTGTTCTTTGACAGTCTTGAATTCTGACTGCAGTTCAGCCAATAAAATTGTATTTCTGTCATTCATTGCAAACAAGCCAGAAAGTGTTTTTCGTTGCTCTTCTTGTCTGAATAAACAAATATGCAGTTTGCTGGAAATAAGCTGTATTCTGACAGTCGTTCTTATGGAGTGCAGTTCAGCTAATAAAACTCTTTCTGCCTTTCATTGCAAGCAAGCCCGAAAGTGTTTTTATGCTTCATACTGGATTGTAAAAGCAAAGTTGCCGTGTGCTGAAAACAAGTTGTTCTTTGACAGTCTTGAATACTGAGTGCAGTTCAGTTAATAAAACTGTCTTTCTGGTGCTTATTGCAAGCAAGCCCGAAAGTGTTTTTATGCTTCATACTGGATTGTAAAAGCAAAGTTGCCGTGTGCTGAAAACAAGTTGTTCTTTGACAGTCTTGAATACTGAGTGCAGTTCAGTTAATAAAACTGTCTTTCTGGTGCTCATTGCAAACAAGCTAGAAATTGTTTTTCTGTGTTCCAATTGTTAGTATAAACAAATATGCAGTCTGCTGAAAGCAAGCTGTTCTTTGATAGTCGTTCTTATGGAGTGCAGTTCAGCTAATAAAACTCTTTCTGCCTTTTATTGCAAGCAAGCCCGAAAGTGTTTTTATGCTTCATAATGGATTGTAAAAGCAAAGTAGAAGTTTGCTGAAAACAAGTTGTTCTTTGACAGTCTAGAATTCTGACTGCAGTTCAGCCAATAAAAATGTATTTCTGTCATTCATTGCAAACAAGCCAGAAAGTGTTTTTCGTTGCTCTTCTTGTCTGAATAAACAATTATGCAGTTTGCTGGAAATAAGCTGTACTCTGACAGTCGTCCTTATGGAGTGCAGTTCAGCTAATAAAACTCTTTCTGCCTTTCATTGCAAGCAAGCCCGAAAGTGTTTTTATGCTTCATACTGGATTGTAAAAGCAAAGTTGCCGTGTGCTGAAAACAAGTTGTTCTTTGACAGTCTTGAATACTCAGTGCAGTTCAGTTAATAAAACTGTCTTTCTGGTGCTCATTGCAAGCAAGCCCGAAAGTGTTTTTATGCTTCATACTGGATTGTAAAAGCAAAGTTGCCGTGTGCTGAAAACAAGTTGTTCTTTGACAGTCTTGAATACTGAGTGCAGTTCAGTTAATAAAACTGTCTTTCTGGTGCTCATTGCAAACAAGCTAGAAATTGTTTTTCTGTGTTCCAATTGTTAGTATAAACAAATATGCAGTCTGCTGAAAGCAAGCTGTTCTTTGATAGTCGTTCTTATGGAGTGCAGTTCAGCTAATAAAACTCTTTCTGCCTTTCATTGCAAGCAAGCCCGAAAGTGTTTTTATGCTTCATACTGGATTGTAAAAGCAAAGTTGCCGTGTGCTGAAAACAAGTTGTTCTTTGACAGTCTTGAATACTGAGTGCAGTTCAGTTAAGAAAAATGCCGTTCTGGTGCTCATTGCAAGCAAGCCCGAAAGTGTTTTTCTTTGCTCTTCTCGTATGCATAAGCAAAGATGCAGTTTGCTGGAAATAAGCCGTACTCTGACAGTCGTTCTTATGGAGTGCAGTTCAGCTAATAAAACTCTTTCTGCCTTTTATTGCAAGCAAGCCCGAAAGTGTTTTTATGCTTCATACTGGATTGTAAAAGCAAAGATGCCGTGTGCTGAAAATAAGTTGTTCTTTGACAGTCTTGAATACTGAGTGCAGTTCAGTTAACAAAAATGCCTTTCTGGTGCTCATTGCAAACAAGCCAGAAAGTGTTTTTCTGTGTTCCAATTGTTAGTATAAACAAATATGCAGTCTGCTGAAAGCAAGCTGTTCTTTGATAGTCGTTCTTATGGAGTGCAGTTCAGCTAATAAAACTCTTTCTGCCTTTCATTGCAAGCAAGCCCGAAAGTGTTTTTATGCTTCATACTGGATTGTAAAAGCAAAGTTGCCGTGTGCTGAAAACAAGTTGTTCTTTGACAGTCTTGAATACTGAGTGCAGTTCAGTTAATAAAACTGTCTTTCTGGTGCTCATTGCAAACAAGCTAGAAATTGTTTTTCTGTGTTCCAATTGTTAGTATAAACAAATATGCAGTCTGCTGAAAGCAAGCTGTTCTTTGATAGTCGTTCTTATGGAGTGCAGTTCAGCTAATAAAACTCTTTCTGCCTTTTATTGCAAGCAAGCCCGAAAGTGTTTTTATGCTTCATAATGGATTGTAAAAGCAAAGTAGAAGTTTGCTGAAAACAAGTTGTTCTTTGACAGTCTTGAATTCTGACTGCAGTTCAGCCAATAAAAATGTATTTCTGTCATTCATTGCAAACAAGCCAGAAAGTGTTTTTCGTTGCTCTTCTTGTCTGAATAAACAATTATGCAGTTTGCTGGAAATAAGCTGTACTCTGACAGTCGTCCTTATGGAGTGCAGTTCAGCTAATAAAACTCTTTCTGCCTTTCATTGCAAGCAAGCCCGAAAGTGTTTTTATGCTTCATACTGGATTGTAAAAGCAAAGTTGCCGTGTGCTGAAAACAAGTTGTTCTTTGACAGTCTTGAATACTCAGTGCAGTTCAGTTAATAAAACTGTCTTTCTGGTGCTCATTGCAAGCAAGCCCGAAAGTGTTTTTATGCTTCATACTGGATTGTAAAAGCAAAGTTGCCGTGTGCTGAAAACAAGTTGTTCTTTGACAGTCTTGAATACTGAGTGCAGTTCAGTTAATAAAACTGTCTTTCTGGTGCTCATTGCAAACAAGCTAGAAATTGTTTTTCTGTGTTCCAATTGTTAGTACAAACAAATATGCAGTCTGCTGAAAGCAAGCTGTTCTTTGATAGTCGTTCTTATGGAGTGCAGTTCAGCTAATAAAACTCTTTCTGCCTTTCATTGCAAGCAAGCCCGAAAGTGTTTTTATGCTTCATACTGGATTGTAAAAGCAAAGTTGCCGTGTGCTGAAAACAAGTTGTTCTTTGACAGTCTTGAATACTGAGTGCAGTTCAGTTAAGAAAAATGCCGTTCTGGTGCTCATTGCAAGCAAGCCAGAAAGTGTTTTTCTTTGCTCTTCTCGTATGCATAAGCAAAGATGCAGTTTGCTGGAAATAAGCCGTACTCTGACAGTCGTTCTTATGGAGTGCAGTTCAGCTAATAAAACTCTTTCTGCCTTTTATTGCAAGCAAGCCCGAAAGTGTTTTTATGCTTCATAATGGATTGTAAAAGCAAAGTTGCCGTGTGCTGAAAACAAGTTGTTCTTTGACAGTCTTGAATACTGAGTGCAGTTCAGTTAACAAAAATGCCTTTCTGGTGCTCATTGCAAACAAGCCAGAAAGTGTTTTTCTGTGTTCCAATTGTTAGTATAAACAAATATGCAGTCTGCTGAAAGCAAGCTGTTCTTTGATAGTCGTTCTTATGGAGTGCAGTTCAGCTAATAAAACTCTTTCTGCCTTTCATTGCAAGCAAGCCCGAAAGTGTTTTTATGCTTCATACTGGATTGTAAAAGCAGAGTTGCCGTGTGCTGAAAATAAGTTGTTCTTTGACAGTCTTGAATACTGAGTGCAGTTCAGTTAATAAAACTGTCTTTCTGGTGCTCATTGCAAACAAGCTAGAAATTGTTTTTTTGTGTTCCAATTGTTAGTATAAACAAATATGCAGTCTGCTGAAAGCAAGCTGTTCTTTGATAGTCTTTCTTATGGAGTGCAGTTCAGCTAATAAAACTCTTTCTGCATTTCATTGCAAGCAAGCCCGAAAGTGTTTTTATGCTTTATAATGGATTGCAAAAGCAAAGTTGCAGTTTGCTGAAAACAAGTTGTTCTTTGACAGTCTTGAATTCTGACTGCAGTTCAGCCAATAAAATTGTATTTCTGTCATTCATTGCAAACAAGCCAGAAAGTGTTTTTCGTTGCTCTTCTTGTCTGAATAAACAAATATGCAGTTTGCTGGAAATAAGCTGTATTCTGACAGTCGTTCTTATGGAGTGCAGTTCAGCTAATAAAACTCTTTCTGCCTTTCATTGCAAGCAAGCCCGGAAGTGTTTTTATGCTTCATACTGGATTGTAAAAGCAAAGTTGCCGTGTGCTGAAAACAAGTTGTTCTTTGACAGTCTTGAATACTGAGTGCAGTTCAGTTAAGAAAAGTGCCTTTCTGGTGCTCATTGCAAGCAAGCCAGAAAGTGTTTTTCTTTGCTCTTCTCGTATGCATAAGCAAAGATGCAGTTTGCTGGAAATAAGCCGTACTCTGACAGTCGTTCTTATGGAGTGCAGTTCAGCTAATAAAACTCTTTCTGCCTTTCATTGCAAGCAAGCCCGAAAGTGTTTTTATGCTTCATACTGGTTTGTAAAAGCAAAGTTGCCGTGTGCTGAAAACAAGTTGTTCTTTGACAGTCTTGAATACTGAGTGCAGTTCAGTTAATAAAACTGTCTTTCTGGTGCTCATTGCAAGCAAGCCCGAAAGTGTTTTTATGCTTCATACTGGATTGTAAAAGCAAAGTTGCCGTGTGCTGAAAACAAGTTGTTCTTTGACAGTCTTGAATACTGAGTGCAGTTCAGTTAATAAAACTGTCTTTCTGGTGCTCATTGCAAACAAGCTAGAAATTGTTTTTCTGTGTTCCAATTGTTAGTATAAACAAATATGCAGTCTGCTGAAAGCAAGCTGTTCTTTGATAGTCGTTCTTATGGAGTGCAGTTCAGCTAATAAAACTCTTTCTGCCTTTTATTGCAAGCAAGCCCGAAAGTGTTTTTATGCTTCATAATGGATTGTAAAAGCAAAGTAGAAGTTTGCTGAAAACAAGTTGTTCTTTGACAGTCTTGAATTCTGACTGCAGTTCAGCCAATAAAAATGTATTTCTGTCATTCATTGCAAACAAGCCAGAAAGTGTTTTTCGTTGCTCTTCTTGTCTGAATAAACAATTATGCAGTTTGCTGGAAATAAGCTGTACTCTGACAGTCGTCCTTATGGAGTGCAGTTCAGCTAATAAAACTCTTTCTGCCTTTCATTGCAAGCAAGCCCGAAAGTGTTTTTATGCTTCATACTGGATTGTAAAAGCAAAGTTGCCGTGTGCTGAAAACAAGTTGTTCTTTGACAGTCTTGAATACTCAGTGCAGTTCAGTTAATAAAACTGTCTTTCTGGTGCTCATTGCAAGCAAGCCAGAAAGTGTTTTTATGCTTCATACTGGATTGTAAAAGCAAAGTTGCCGTGTGCTGAAAACAAGTTGTTCTTTGACAGTCTTGAATACTGAGTGCAGTTCAGTTAATAAAACTGTCTTTCTGGTGCTCATTGCAAACAAGCTAGAAATTGTTTTTCTGTGTTCCAATTGTTAGTATAAACAAATATGCAGTCTGCTGAAAGCAAGCTGTTCTTTGATAGTCGTTCTTATGGAGTGCAGTTCAGCTAATAAAACTTTTTCTGCCTTTCATTGCAAGCAAGCCCGAAAGTGTTTTTATGCTTCATACTGGATTGTAAAAGCAAAGTTGCCGTGTGCTGAAAACAAGTTGTTCTTTGACAGTCTTGAATACTGAGTGCAGTTCAGTTAAGAAAAATGCCGTTCTGGTGCTCATTGCAAGCAAGCCAGAAAGTGTTTTTCTTTGCTCTTCTCGTATGCATAAGCAAAGATGCAGTTTGCTGGAAATAAGCCGTACTCTGACAGTCGTTCTTATGGAGTGCAGTTCAGCTAATAAAACTCTTTCTGCCTTTTATTGCAAGCAAGCCCGAAAGTGTTTTTATGCTTCATAATGGATTGTAAAAGCAAAGTTGCCGTGTGCTGAAAACAAGTTGTTCTTTGACAGTCTTGAATACTGAGTGCAGTTCAGTTAACAAAAATGCCTTTCTGGTGCTCATTGCAAACAAGCCAGAAAGTGTTTTTCTGTGTTCCAATTGTTAGTATAAACAAATATGCAGTCTGCTGAAAGCAAGCTGTTCTTTGATAGTCGTTCTTATGGAGTGCAGTTCAGCTAATAAAACTCTTTCTGCCTTTCATTGCAAGCAAGCCCGAAAGTGTTTTTATGCTTCATACTGGATTGTAAAAGCAGAGTTGCCGTGTGCTGAAAATAAGTTGTTCTTTGACAGTCTTGAATACTGAGTGCAGTTCAGTTAATAAAACTGTCTTTCTGGTGCTCATTGCAAACAAGCTAGAAATTGTTTTTTTGTGTTCCAATTGTTAGTATAAACAAATATGCAGTCTGCTGAAAGCAAGCTGTTCTTTGATAGTCTTTCTTATGGAGTGCAGTTCAGCTAATAAAACTCTTTCTGCATTTCATTGCAAGCAAGCCCGAAAGTGTTTTTATGCTTTATAATGGATTGCAAAAGCAAAGTTGCAGTTTGCTGAAAACAAGTTGTTCTTTGACAGTCTTGAATTCTGACTGCAGTTCAGCCAATAAAATTGTATTTCTGTCATTCATTGCAAACAAGCCAGAAAGTGTTTTTCGTTGCTCTTCTTGTCTGAATAAACAAATATGCAGTTTGCTGGAAATAAGCTGTATTCTGACAGTCGTTCTTATGGAGTGCAGTTCAGCTAATAAAACTCTTTCTGCCTTTCATTGCAAGCAAGCCCGGAAGTGTTTTTATGCTTCATACTGGATTGTAAAAGCAAAGTTGCCGTGTGCTGAAAACAAGTTGTTCTTTGACAGTCTTGAATACTGAGTGCAGTTCAGTTAAGAAAAGTGCCTTTCTGGTGCTCATTGCAAGCAAGCCAGAAAGTGTTTTTCTTTGCTCTTCTCGTATGCATAAGCAAAGATGCAGTTTGCTGGAAATAAGCCGTACTCTGACAGTCGTTCTTATGGAGTGCAGTTCAGCTAATAAAACTCTTTCTGCCTTTCATTGCAAGCAAGCCCGAAAGTGTTTTTATGCTTCATACTGGTTTGTAAAAGCAAAGTTGCCGTGTGCTGAAAACAAGTTGTTCTTTGACAGTCTTGAATACTGAGTGCAGTTCAGTTAATAAAACTGTCTTTCTGGTGCTCATTGCAAGCAAGCCCGAAAGTGTTTTTATGCTTCATACTGGATTGTAAAAGCAAAGTTGCCGTGTGCTGAAAACAAGTTGTTCTTTGACAGTCTTGAATACTGAGTGCAGTTCAGTTAATAAAACTGTCTTTCTGGTGCTCATTGCAAACAAGCTAGAAATTGTTTTTCTGTGTTCCAATTGTTAGTATAAACAAATATGCAGTCTGCTGAAAGCAAGCTGTTCTTTGATAGTCGTTCTTATGGAGTGCAGTTCAGCTAATAAAACTCTTTCTGCCTTTTATTGCAAGCAAGCCCGAAAGTGTTTTTATGCTTCATAATGGATTGTAAAAGCAAAGTAGAAGTTTGCTGAAAACAAGTTGTTCTTTGACAGTCTTGAATTCTGACTGCAGTTCAGCCAATAAAAATGTATTTCTGTCATTCATTGCAAACAAGCCAGAAAGTGTTTTTCGTTGCTCTTCTTGTCTGAATAAACAATTATGCAGTTTGCTGGAAATAAGCTGTACTCTGACAGTCGTCCTTATGGAGTGCAGTTCAGCTAATAAAACTCTTTCTGCCTTTCATTGCAAGCAAGCCCGAAAGTGTTTTTATGCTTCATACTGGATTGTAAAAGCAAAGTTGCCGTGTGCTGAAAACAAGTTGTTCTTTGACAGTCTTGAATACTCAGTGCAGTTCAGTTAATAAAACTGTCTTTCTGGTGCTCATTGCAAGCAAGCCAGAAAGTGTTTTTATGCTTCATACTGGATTGTAAAAGCAAAGTTGCCGTGTGCTGAAAACAAGTTGTTCTTTGACAGTCTTGAATACTGAGTGCAGTTCAGTTAATAAAACTGTCTTTCTGGTGCTCATTGCAAACAAGCTAGAAATTGTTTTTCTGTGTTCCAATTGTTAGTATAAACAAATATGCAGTCTGCTGAAAGCAAGCTGTTCTTTGATAGTCGTTCTTATGGAGTGCAGTTCAGCTAATAAAACTTTTTCTGCCTTTCATTGCAAGCAAGCCCGAAAGTGTTTTTATGCTTCATACTGGATTGTAAAAGCAAAGTTGCCGTGTGCTGAAAACAAGTTGTTCTTTGACAGTCTTGAATACTGAGTGCAGTTCAGTTAAGAAAAATGCCGTTCTGGTGCTCATTGCAAGCAAGCCAGAAAGTGTTTTTCTTTGCTCTTCTCGTATGCATAAGCAAAGATGCAGTTTGCTGGAAATAAGCCGTACTCTGACAGTCGTTCTTATGGAGTGCAGTTCAGCTAATAAAACTCTTTCTGCCTTTTATTGCAAGCAAGCCCGAAAGTGTTTTTATGCTTCATAATGGATTGTAAAAGCAAAGTTGCCGTGTGCTGAAAACAAGTTGTTCTTTGACAGTCTTGAATACTGAGTGCAGTTCAGTTAACAAAAATGCCTTTCTGGTGCTCATTGCAAACAAGCCAGAAAGTGTTTTTCTGTGTTCCAATTGTTAGTATAAACAAATATGCAGTCTGCTGAAAGCAAGCTGTTCTTTGATAGTCGTTCTTATGGAGTGCAGTTCAGCTAATAAAACTCTTTCTGCCTTTTATTGCAAGCAAGCCCGAAAGTGTTTTTATGCTTCATACTGGATTGTAAAAGCAGAGTTGCCGTGTGCTGAAAATAAGTTGTTCTTTGACAGTCTTGAATACTGAGTGCAGTTCAGTTAATAAAACTGTCTTTCTGGTGCTCATTGCAAACAAGCTAGAAATTGTTTTTTTGTGTTCCAATTGTTAGTATAAACAAATATGCAGTCTGCTGAAAGCAAGCTGTTCTTTGATAGTCTTTCTTATGGAGTGCAGTTCAGCTAATAAAACTCTTTCTGCATTTCATTGCAAGCAAGCCCGAAAGTGTTTTTATGCTTTATAATGGATTGCAAAAGCAAAGTTGCAGTTTGCTGAAAACAAGTTGTTCTTTGACAGTCTTGAATTCTGACTGCAGTTCAGCCAATAAAATTGTATTTCTGTCATTCATTGCAAACAAGCCAGAAAGTGTTTTTCGTTGCTCTTCTTGTCTGAATAAACAAATATGCAGTTTGCTGGAAATAAGCTGTATTCTGACAGTCGTTCTTATGGAGTGCAGTTCAGCTAATAAAACTCTTTCTGCCTTTCATTGCAAGCAAGCCCGGAAGTGTTTTTATGCTTCATACTGGATTGTAAAAGCAAAGTTGCCGTGTGCTGAAAACAAGTTGTTCTTTGACAGTCTTGAATACTGAGTGCAGTTCAGTTAAGAAAAGTGCCTTTCTGGTGCTCATTGCAAGCAAGCCAGAAAGTGTTTTTCTTTGCTCTTCTCGTATGCATAAGCAAAGATGCAGTTTGCTGGAAATAAGCCGTACTCTGACAGTCGTTCTTATGGAGTGCAGTTCAGCTAATAAAACTCTTTCTGCCTTTTATTGCAAGCAAGCCCGAAAGTGTTTTTATGCTTCATAATGGATTGTAAAAGCAAAGTTGCCGTGTGCTGAAAACAAGTTGTTCTTTGACAGTCTTGAATACTGAGTGCAGTTCAGTTAATAAAACTGTCTTTCTGGTGCTCATTGCAAACAAGCCAGAAAGTGTTTTTCTGTGTTCCAATTGTTAGTATAAACAAATATGCAGTCTGCTGAAAGCAAGCTGTTCTTTGATAGTCGTTCTTATGGAGTGCAGTTCAGCTAATAAAACTCTTTCTGCCTTTCATTGCAAGCAAGCCCGAAAGTGTTTTTATGCTTCATAATGGATTGTAAAAGAAAAGTAGAAGTTTGCTGAAAACAAGTTGTTCTTTGACAGTCTTGAAATCTGACTGCAGTTCAGCCAATAAAAATGTATTTCTGTCATTTATTGCAAAACAAGCCAGAAAGTGTTTTTCGTTGCTCTTCTTGTCTGAATAAACAAATATTCAGTTTGCTGGAAATAAGCTGTACTCTGACAGTCGTTCTTATGGAGTGCAGTTCAGCTAATAAAACTCTTTCTGCCTTTCATTGCAAGCAAGCCCGAAAGTGTTTTTATGCTTCATACTGGATTGTAAAAGCAAAGTTGCCGTGTGCTGAAAACAAGTTGTTCTTTGACAGTCTTGAATACTGAGTGCAGTTCAGTTAATAAAACTGTCTTTCTGGTGCTCATTGCAAACAAGCTAGAAATTGTTTTTCTGTGTTCCAATTGTTAGTATAAACAAATATGCAGTCTGCTGAAAGCAAGCTGTTCTTTGATAGTCTTTCTTATGGAGTGCAGATCAGCTAATAAAACTCTTTCTGCCTTTCATTGCAAGCAAGCCCGAAAGTGTTTTTATGCTTCATAATGGATTGTAAAAGCAAAGTAGAAGTTTGCTGAAAACAAGTTGTTCTTTGACAGTCTTGAATTCTGACTGCAGTTCAGCCAATAAAAATGTATTTCTGTCATTCATTGCAAACAAGCCAGAAAGTGTTTTTCGTTGCTCTTCTTGTCTGAATAAACAATTATGCAGTTTGCTGGAAATAAGCTGTACTCTGACAGTCGTCCTTATGGAGTGCAGTTCAGCTAATAAAACTCTTTCTGCCTTTCATTGCAAGCAAGCCCGAAAGTGTTTTTATGCTTCATACTGGATTGTAAAAGCAAAGTTGCCGTGTGCTGAAAACAAGTTGTTCTTTGACAGTCTTGAATACTGAGTGCAGTTCAGTTAAGAAAAATGCCTTTCTGGTGCTCATTGCAAGCAAGCCAGAAAGTGTTTTTCTTTGCTCTTCTCGTATGCATAAGCAAAGGTGCAGTTTGCTGGAAATAAGCCGTACTCTGACAGTCGTTCTTATGGAGTGCAGTTCAGCTAATAAAACTCTTTCTGCCTTTTATTGCAAGCAAGCCCGAAAGTGTTTTTATGCTTCATAATGGATTGTAAAAGCAAAGTTGCCGTGTGCTGAAAACAAGTTGTTCTTTGACAGTCTTGAATACTGAGTGCAGTTCAGTTAATAAAACTGTCTTTCTGGTGCTAATTGCAAACAAGCCAGAAAGTGTTTTTCGTTGCTCTTCTTGTCTGAATAAACAAATATGCAGTTTGCTGGAAATAAGCTGTATTCTGACAGTCGTTCTTATGGAGTGCAGTTCAGCTAATAAAACTCTTTCTGCCTTTCATTGCAAGCAAGCCCGAAAGTGTTTTTATGCTTCATACTGGATTGTAAAAGCAAAGTTGCCGTGTGCTGAAAACAAGTTGTTCTTTGACAGTCTTGAATACTGAGTGCAGTTCAGTTAAGAAAAGTGCCTTTCTGGTGCTCATTGCAAGCAAGCCAGAAAGTGTTTTTCTTTGCTCTTCTCGTATGCATAAGCAAAGATGCAGTTTGCTGGAGATAAGCCGTACTCTGACAGTCGTTCTTATGGAGTGCAGTTCAGCTAATAAAACTCTTTCTGCCTTTTATTGCAAGCAAGCCCGAAAGTGTTTTTATGCTTCATAATGGATTGTAAAAGCAAAGTTGCCGTGTGCTGAAAACAAGTTGTTCTTTGACAGTCTTGAATACTGAGTGCAGTTCAGTTAATAAAACTGTCTTTCTGGTGCTCATTGCAAACAAGACAGAAAGTGTTTTTCTGTGTTCCAATTGTTAGTATAAACAAATATGCAGTCTGCTGAAAGCAAGCTGTTCTTTGATAGTCGTTCTTATGGAGTGCAGTTCAGCTAATAAAACTCTTTCTGCCTTTCATTGCAAGCAAGCCCGAAAGTGTTTTTATGCTTCATAATGGATTGTAAAAGCAAAGTAGAAGTTTGCTGAAAACAAGTTGTTCTTTGACAGTCTTGAAATCTGACTGCAGTTCAGCCAATAAAAATGTATTTCTGTCATTCATTGCAAAACAAGCCAGAAAGTGTTTTTCGTTGCTCTTCTTGTCTGAATAAACAAATATGCAGTTTGCTGGAAATAAGCTGTACTCTGACAGTCGTTCTTATGGAGTGCAGTTCAGCTAATAAAACTCTTTCTGCCTTTCATTGCAAGCAAGCCCGAAAGTGTTTTTATGCTTCATACTGGATTGTAAAAGCAAAGTTGCCGTGTGCTGAAAACAAGTTGTTCTTTGACAGTCTTGAATACTGAGTGCAGTTCAGTTAATAAAACTGTCTTTCTGGTGCTCATTGCAAACAAGCTAGAATTTGTTTTTCTGTGTTCCAATTGTTAGTATAAACAAATATGCAGTCTGCTGAAAGAAAGCTGTTCTTTGATAGTCTTTCTTATGGAGTGCAGATCAGCTAATAAAACTCTTTCTGCCTTTCATTGCAAGCAAGCCCGAAAGTGTTTTTATGCTTCATAATGGATTGTAAAAGCAAAGTAGAAGTTTGCTGAAAACAAGTTGTTCTTTGACAGTCTTGAATTCTGACTGCAGTTCAGCCAATAAAAATGTATTTCTGTCATTCATTGCAAACAAGCCAGAAAGTGTTTTTCGTTGCTCTTCTTGTCTGAATAAACAATTATGCAGTTTGCTGGAAATAAGCTGTACTCTGACAGTCGTCCTTATGGAGTGCAGTTCAGCTAATAAAACTCTTTCTGCCTTTCATTGCAAGCAAGCCCGAAAGTGTTTTTATGCTTCATACTGGATTGTAAAAGCAAAGTTGCCGTGTGCTGAAAACAAGTTGTTCTTTGACAGTCTTGAATACTGAGTGCAGTTCAGTTAAGAAAAATGCCTTTCTGGTGCTCATTGCAAGCAAGCCAGAAAGTGTTTTTCTTTGCTCTTCTCGTATGCATAAGCAAAGGTGCAGTTTGCTGGAAATAAGCCGTACTCTGACAGTCGTTCTTATGGAGTGCAGTTCAGCTAATAAAACTCTTTCTGCCTTTTATTGCAAGCAAGCCCGAAAGTGTTTTTATGCTTCATAATGGATTGTAAAAGCAAAGTTGCCGTGTGCTGAAAACAAGTTGTTCTTTGACAGTCTTGAATACTGAGTGCAGTTCAGTTAATAAAACTGTCTTTCTGGTGCTAATTGCAAACAAGCCAGAAAGTGTTTTTCGTTGCTCTTCTTGTCTGAATAAACAAATATGCAGTTTGCTGGAAATAAGCTGTACTCTGACAGTCGTTCTTATGGAGTGCAGTTCAGCTAATAAAACTCTTTCTGCCTTTCATTGCAAGCAAGCCCGAAAGTGTTTTTATGCTTCATACTGGATTGTAAAAGCAAAGTTGCCGTGTGCTGAAAACAAGTTGTTCTTTGACAGTCTTGAATACTGAGTGCAGTTCAGTTAACAAAAATGCCTTTCTGGTGCTCATTGCAAACAAGCCAGAAAGTGTTTTTCTGTGTTCCAATTGTTAGTATAAACAAATATGCAGTCTGCTGAAAGCAAGCTGTTCTTTGATAGTCGTTCTTATGGAGTGCAGTTCAGCTAATAAAACTCTTTCTGCCTTTCATTGCAAGCAAGCCCGAAAGTGTTTTTATGCTTCATACTGGATTGTAAAAGCAAAGTTGCCGTGTGCTGAAAACAAGTTGTTCTTTGACAGTCTTGAATACTGAGTGCAGTTCAGTTAATAAAACTGTCTTTCTGGTGCTCATTGCAAACAAGCCAGAAAGTGTTTTTCGTTGCTCTTCTTGTCTGAATAAACAAATATGCAGTTTGCTGGAAATAAGCTGTACTCTGACAGTCGTTCTTATGGAGTGCAGTTCAGCTAATAAAACTCTTTCTGCCTTTCATTGCAAGCAAGCCCGAAAGTGTTTTTATGCTTCATACTGGATTGTAAAAGCAGAGTTGCCGTGTGCTGAAAATAAGTTGTTCTTTGACAGTCTTGAATACTGAGTGCAGTTCAGTTAATAAAACTGTCTTTCTGGTGCTCATTGCAAACAAGCTAGAAATTGTTTTTCTGTGTTCCAATTGTTAGTATAAACAAATATGCAGTCTGCTGAAAGCAAGCTGTTCTTTGATAGTCTTTCTTATGGAGTGCAGTTCAGCTAATAAAACTCTTTCTACATTTCATTGCAAGCAAGCCCGAAAGTGTTTTTATGCTTTATAATGGATTGTAAAAGCAAGGTTGCAGTTTGCTGAAAACAAGTTGTTCTTTGACAGTCTTGAATTCTGACTGCAGTTCAGCCAATAAAAATGTATTTCTGTCATTCATTGCAAACAAGCCAGAAAGTGTTTTTCGTTGCTCTTCTTGTCTGAATAAACAAATATGCAGTTTGCTGGAAATAAGCTGTACTCTGACAGTCGTTCTTATGGAGTGCAGTTCAGCTAATAAAACTCTTTCTGCCTTTCATTGCAAGCAAGCCCGAAAGTGTTTTTATGCTTCATACTGGATTGTAAAAGCAAAGTTGCCGTGTGCTGAAAACAAGTTGTTCTTTGACAGTCTTGAATACTGAGTGCAGTTCAGTTGAGAAAAATGCCTTTCTGGTGCTCATTGCAAGCAAGCCAGAAAGTGTTTTTCTTTGCTCTTCTCGTATGCATAAGCAGAGATGCAGTTTGCTGGAAATAAGCCGTACTCTGACAGTCGTTCTTATGGAGTGCAGTTCAGCTAATAAAACTCTTTCTGCCTTTTATTGCAAGCAAGCCCGAAAGTGTTTTTATGCTTCATAATGGATTGTAAAAGCAAAGTTGCCGTGTGCTGAAAACAAGTTGTTCTTTGACAGTCTTGAATACTGAGTGCAGTTCAGTTAACAAAAATGCCTTTCTGGTGCTCATTGCAAACAAGCCAGAAAGTGTTTTTCTGTGTTCCAATTGTTAGTATAAACAAATATGCAGTCTGCTGAAAGCAAGCTGTTCTTTGATAGTCGTTCTTATGGAGTGCAGTTCAGCTAATAAAACTCTTTCTGCCTTTCATTGCAAGCAAGCCCGAAAGTGTTTTTATGCTTCATACTGGATTGTAAAAGCAAAGTTGCCGTGTGCTGAAAACAAGTTGTTCTTTGACAGTCTTGAATACTGAGTGCAGTTCAGTTAATAAAACTGTCTTTCTGGTGCTCATTGCAAACAAGCTAGAAATTGTTTTTCTGTGTTCCAATTGTTAGTATAAACAAATGTGCAGTCTGCTGAAAGCAAGTTGTTCTTTGATAGTCTTTCTTATGGAGTGCAGTTCAGCTAATAAAACTCTTTCTGCATTTCATTGCAAGCAAGCCCGAAAGTGTTTTAATGCTTCATAATGGATTGTAAAAGCAAAGTTGCTGTGTGCTGAAAACAAGTTGTTCTTTGACAGTCTTGAATTCTGACTGCAGTTCAGCCAATAAAAATGTATTTCTGTCATTCATTGCAAACAAGCCAGAAAGTGTTTTTCGTTGCTCTTCTTGTCTGAATAAACAAATATGCAGTTTGCTGGAAATAAGCTGTACTCTGACAGTCGTTCTTATGGAGTGCAGTTCAGCTAATAAAACTCTTTCTGCCTTTCATTGCAAGCAAGCCCGAAAGTGTTTTTATGCTTCATACTGGATTGTAAAAGCAAAGTTGCCGTGTGCTGAAAACAAGTTGTTCTTTGACAGTCTTGAATACTGAGTGCAGTTCAGTTAACAAAAATGCCTTTCTGGTGCTCATTGCAAACAAGCCAGAAAGTGTTTTTCGTTGCTCTTCTTGTCTGAATAAACAAATATGCAGTTTGCTGGAAATAAGCTGTACTCTGACAGTCGTTCTTATGGAGTGCAGTTCAGTTAATAAAACTCTTTCTGCATCTCATTGCAAGCAAGCCCGAAAGTGTTTTTATGCTTCATACTGGATTGTAAAAGCAAAGTTGCCGTGTGCTGAAAACAAGTTGTTCTTTGACAGTCTTGAATACTGAGTGCAGTTCAGTTAATAAAACTGTCTTTCTGGTGCTCATTGCAAACAAGCCAGAAAGTGTTTTTCGTTGCTCTTCTTGTCTGAATAAACAAATATGCAGTTTGCTGGAAATAAGCTGTACTCTGACAGTCGTTCTTATGGAGTGCAGTTCAGTTAATAAAACTCTTTCTGCCTTTCATTGCAAGCAAGCCCGAAAGTGTTTTTATGCTTCATACTGGATTGTAAAAGCAAAGTTGCCGTGTGCTGAAAACAAGTTGTTCTTTGACAGTCTTGAATACTGAGTGCAGTTCAGTTAATAAAACTGTCTTTCTGGTGCTCATTGCAAACAAGCCAGAAAGTGTTTTTCGTTGCTCTTCTTGTCTGAATAAACAATTATGCAGTTTGCTGGAAATAAGCTGTACTCTGACAGTCGTCCTTATGGAGTGCAGTTCAGCTAATAAAACTCTTTCTGCCTTTCATTGCAAGCAAGCCCGAAAGTGTTTTTATGCTTCATACTGGATTGTAAAAGCAAAGTTGCCGTGTGCTGAAAACAAGTTGTTCTTTGACAGTCTTGAATACTGAGTGCAGTTCAGTTAATAAAACTGTCTTTCTGGTGCTCATTGCAAACAAGCCAGAAAGTGTTTTTCGTTGCTCTCCTTGTCTGAATAAACAAATATGCAGTTTGCTGGAAATAAGCTGTACTCTGACAGTCGTTCTTATGGAGTGCAGTTCAGCTAATAAAACTCTTTCTGCCTTTCATTGCAAGCAAGCCCGAAAGTGTTTTTATGCTTCATACTGGATTGTAAAAGCAAAGTTGCCGTGTGCTGAAAACAAGTTGTTCTTTGACAGTCTTGAATACTGAGTGCAGTTCAGTTAATAAAACTGTCTTTCTGGTGCTCATTGCAAACAAGCCAGAAAGTGTTTTTCGTTGCTCTTCTTGTCTGAATAAACAATTATGCAGTTTGCTGGAAATAAGCTGTACTCTGACAGTCGTCCTTATGGAGTGCAGTTCAGCTAATAAAACTCTTTCTGCCTTTCATTGCAAGCAAGCCCGAAAGTGTTTTAATGCTTCATAATGGATTGTAAAAGCAAAGTTGCTGTGTGCTGAAAACAAGTTGTTCTTTGACAGTCTTGAATTCTGACTGCAGTTCAGCCAATAAAAATGTATTTCTGTCATTCATTGCAAACAAGCCAGAAAGTGTTTTTCGTTGCTCTTCTTGTCTGAATAAACAAATATGCAGTTTGCTGGAAATAAGCTGTACTCTGACAGTCGTTCTTATGGAGTGCAGTTCAGCTAATAAAACTCTTTCTGCCTTTCATTGCAAGCAAGCCCGAAAGTGTTTTTATGCTTCATACTGGATTGTAAAAGCAAAGTTGCCGTGTGCTGAAAACAAGTTGTTCTTTGACAGTCTTGAATACTGAGTGCAGTTCAGTTAATAAAACTGTCTTTCTGGTGCTCTTTGCAAACAAGCCAGAAAGTGTTTTTCGTTGCTCTCCTTGTCTGAATAAACAAATATGCAGTTTGCTGGAAGTAAGCTGTACTCTGACAGTCGTTCTTATGGAGTGCAGTTCAGCTAATAAAACTCTTTCTGCCTTTCATTGCAAGCAAGTCCGAAAGTGTTTTTATGCTTCATACTGGATTGTAAAAGCAAAGTTGCCGTGTGCTGAAAACAAGTTGTTCTTTGACAGTCTTGAATACTGAGTGCAGTTCAGTTAATAAAACTGTCTTTCTGGTGCTCATTGCAAACAAGCTAGAAATTGTTTTTCTGTGTTCCAATTGTTAGTATAAACAAATATGCAGTCTGCTGAAAGCAAGCTGTTCTTTGATAGTCTTTCTTATGGAGTGCAGTTCAGCTAATAAAACTCTTTCTACATTTCATTGCAAGCAAGCCCGAAAGTGTTTTTATGCTTTATAATGGATTGTAAAAGCAAGGTTGCAGTTTGCTGAAAACAAGTTGTTCTTTGACAGTCTTGAATTCTGACTGCAGTTCAGCCAATAAAAATGTATTTCTGTCATTCATTGCAAACAAGCCAGAAAGTGTTTTTCGTTGCTCTTCTTGTCTGAATAAACAAATATGCAGTTTGCTGGAAATAAGCTGTACTCTGACAGTCGTTCTTATGGAGTGCAGTTCAGCTAATAAAACTCTTTCTGCCTTTCATTGCAAGCAAGCCCGAAAGTGTTTTTATGCTTCATACTGGATTGTAAAAGCAAAGTTGCCGTGTGCTGAAAACAAGTTGTTCTTTGACAGTCTTGAATACTGAGTGCAGTTCAGTTGAGAAAAATGCCTTTCTGGTGCTCATTGCAAGCAAGCCAGAAAGTGTTTTTCTTTGCTCTTCTCGTATGCATAAGCAGAGATGCAGTTTGCTGGAAATAAGCCGTACTCTGACAGTCGTTCTTATGGAGTGCAGTTCAGCTAATAAAACTCTTTCTGCCTTTTATTGCAAGCAAGCCCGAAAGTGTTTTTATGCTTCATAATGGATTGTAAAAGCAAAGTTGCCGTGTGCTGAAAACAAGTTGTTCTTTGACAGTCTTGAATACTGAGTGCAGTTCAGTTAACAAAAATGCCTTTCTGGTGCTCATTGCAAACAAGCCAGAAAGTGTTTTTCTGTGTTCCAATTGTTAGTATAAACAAATATGCAGTCTGCTGAAAGCAAGCTGTTCTTTGATAGTCGTTCTTATGGAGTGCAGTTCAGCTAATAAAACTCTTTCTGCCTTTCATTGCAAGCAAGCCCGAAAGTGTTTTTATGCTTCATACTGGATTGTAAAAGCAAAGTTGCCGTGTGCTGAAAACAAGTTGTTCTTTGACAGTCTTGAATACTGAGTGCAGTTCAGTTAATAAAACTGTCTTTCTGGTGCTCATTGCAAACAAGCTAGAAATTGTTTTTCTGTGTTCCAATTGTTAGTATAAACAAATGTGCAGTCTGCTGAAAGCAAGTTGTTCTTTGATAGTCTTTCTTATGGAGTGCAGTTCAGCTAATAAAACTCTTTCTGCATTTCATTGCAAGCAAGCCCGAAAGTGTTTTAATGCTTCATAATGGATTGTAAAAGCAAAGTTGCTGTGTGCTGAAAACAAGTTGTTCTTTGACAGTCTTGAATTCTGACTGCAGTTCAGCCAATAAAAATGTATTTCTGTCATTCATTGCAAACAAGCCAGAAAGTGTTTTTCGTTGCTCTTCTTGTCTGAATAAACAAATATGCAGTTTGCTGGAAATAAGCTGTACTCTGACAGTCGTTCTTATGGAGTGCAGTTCAGCTAATAAAACTCTTTCTGCCTTTCATTGCAAGCAAGCCCGAAAGTGTTTTTATGCTTCATACTGGATTGTAAAAGCAAAGTTGCCGTGTGCTGAAAACAAGTTGTTCTTTGACAGTCTTGAATACTGAGTGCAGTTCAGTTAACAAAAATGCCTTTCTGGTGCTCATTGCAAACAAGCCAGAAAGTGTTTTTCGTTGCTCTTCTTGTCTGAATAAACAAATATGCAGTTTGCTGGAAATAAGCTGTACTCTGACAGTCGTTCTTATGGAGTGCAGTTCAGTTAATAAAACTCTTTCTGCATTTCATTGCAAGCAAGCCCGAAAGTGTTTTTATGCTTCATACTGGATTGTAAAAGCAAAGTTGCCGTGTGCTGAAAACAAGTTGTTCTTTGACAGTCTTGAATACTGAGTGCAGTTCAGTTAATAAAACTGTCTTTCTGGTGCTCATTGCAAACAAGCCAGAAAGTGTTTTTCGTTGCTCTTCTTGTCTGAATAAACAAATATGCAGTTTGCTGGAAATAAGCTGTACTCTGACAGTCGTTCTTATGGAGTGCAGTTCAGTTAATAAAACTCTTTCTGCCTTTCATTGCAAGCAAGCCCGAAAGTGTTTTTATGCTTCATACTGGATTGTAAAAGCAAAGTTGCCGTGTGCTGAAAACAAGTTGTTCTTTGACAGTCTTGAATACTGAGTGCAGTTCAGTTAATAAAACTGTCTTTCTGGTGCTCATTGCAAACAAGCCAGAAAGTGTTTTTCGTTGCTCTTCTTGTCTGAATAAACAATTATGCAGTTTGCTGGAAATAAGCTGTACTCTGACAGTCGTCCTTATGGAGTGCAGTTCAGCTAATAAAACTCTTTCTGCCTTTCATTGCAAGCAAGCCCGAAAGTGTTTTTATGCTTCATACTGGATTGTAAAAGCAAAGTTGCCGTGTGCTGAAAACAAGTTGTTCTTTGACAGTCTTGAATACTGAGTGCAGTTCAGTTAATAAAACTGTCTTTCTGGTGCTCATTGCAAACAAGCCAGAAAGTGTTTTTCGTTGCTCTCCTTGTCTGAATAAACAAATATGCAGTTTGCTGGAAATAAGCTGTACTCTGACAGTCGTTCTTATGGAGTGCAGTTCAGCTAATAAAACTCTTTCTGCCTTTCATTGCAAGCAAGCCCGAAAGTGTTTTTATGCTTCATACTGGATTGTAAAAGCAAAGTTGCCGTGTGCTGAAAACAAGTTGTTCTTTGACAGTCTTGAATACTGAGTGCAGTTCAGTTAATAAAACTGTCTTTCTGGTGCTCATTGCAAACAAGCCAGAAAGTGTTTTTCGTTGCTCTTCTTGTCTGAATAAACAAATATGCAGTTTGCTGGAAATAAGCTGTACTCTGACAGTCGTTCTTATGGAGTGCAGTTCAGCTAATAAAACTCTTTCTGCCTTTCATTGCAAGCAAGCCCGAAAGTGTTTTTATGCTTCATACTGGATTGTAAAAGCAAAGTTGCCGTGTGCTGAAAACAAGTTGTTCTTTGACAGTCTTGAATACTGAGTGCAGTTCAGTTAATAAAACTGTCTTTCTGGTGCTCATTGCAAACAAGCCAGAAAGTGTTTTTCGTTGCTCTTCTTGTCTGAATAAACAAATATGCAGTTTGCTGGAAATAAGCTGTACTCTGACAGTCGTTCTTATGGAGTGCAGTTCAGTTAATAAAACTCTTTCTGCCTTTCATTGCAAGCAAGCCCGAAAGTGTTTTTATGCTTCATACTGGATTGTAAAAGCAAAGTTGCCGTGTGCTGAAAACAAGTTGTTCTTTGACAGTCTTGAATACTGAGTGCAGTTCAGTTAATAAAACTGTCTTTCTGGTGCTCATTGCAAACAAGCCAGAAAGTGTTTTTCGTTGCTCTTCTTGTCTGAATAAACAATTATGCAGTTTGCTGGAAATAAGCTGTACTCTGACAGTCGTCCTTATGGAGTGCAGTTCAGCTAATAAAACTCTTTCTGCCTTTCATTGCAAGCAAGCCCGAAAGTGTTTTAATGCTTCATAATGGATTGTAAAAGCAAAGTTGCTGTGTGCTGAAAACAAGTTGTTCTTTGACAGTCTTGAATTCTGACTGCAGTTCAGCCAATAAAAATGTATTTCTGTCATTCATTGCAAACAAGCCAGAAAGTGTTTTTCGTTGCTCTTCTTGTCTGAATAAACAAATATGCAGTTTGCTGGAAATAAGCTGTACTCTGACAGTCGTTCTTATGGAGTGCAGTTCAGCTAATAAAACTCTTTCTGCCTTTCATTGCAAGCAAGCCCGAAAGTGTTTTTATGCTTCATACTGGATTGTAAAAGCAAAGTTGCCGTGTGCTGAAAACAAGTTGTTCTTTGACAGTCTTGAATACTGAGTGCAGTTCAGTTAATAAAACTGTCTTTCTGGTGCTCTTTGCAAACAAGCCAGAAAGTGTTTTTCGTTGCTCTCCTTGTCTGAATAAACAAATATGCAGTTTGCTGGAAGTAAGCTGTACTCTGACAGTCGTTCTTATGGAGTGCAGTTCAGCTAATAAAACTCTTTCTGCCTTTCATTGCAAGCAAGTCCGAAAGTGTTTTTATGCTTCATACTGGATTGTAAAAGCAAAGTTGCCGTGTGCTGAAAACAAGTTGTTCTTTGACAGTCTTGAATACTGAGTGCAGTTCAGTTAATAAAACTGTCTTTCTGGTGCTCATTGCAAACAAGCTAGAAATTGTTTTTCTGTGT
Organism: Hoplias malabaricus; assembly: GCF_029633855.1. Taxonomy (NCBI): domain Eukaryota; kingdom Metazoa; phylum Chordata; class Actinopteri; order Characiformes; family Erythrinidae; genus Hoplias; species Hoplias malabaricus. Next base: position 26,521,040 of record NC_089810.1, read on the forward strand.
TCCAATTGTTAGTATAAACAAATATGCAGTCTGCTGAAAGCAAGCTGTTCTTTGATAGTCTTTCTTATGGAGTGCAGTTCAGCTAATAAAACTCTTTCTGCATTTCATTGCAAGCAAGCCCGAAAGTGTTTTTATGCTTTATAATGGATTGTAAAAGCAAAGTTGCAGTTTGCTGAAAACAAGTTGTTCTTTGACAGTCTTGAATTCTGACTGCAGTTCAGCCAATAAAAATGTATTTCTGTCATTCATTGCAAACAAGCCAGAAAGTGTTTTTCGTTGCTCTTCTTGTCTGAATAAACAAATATGCAGTTTGCTGGAAATAAGCTGTACTCTGACAGTCGTTCTTATGGAGTGCAGTTCAGTTAATAAAACTCTTTCTGCCTTTCATTGCAAGCAAGCCCGAAAGTGTTTTTATGCTTCATACTGGATTGTAAAAGCAAAGTTGCCGTGTGCTGAAAACAAGTTGTTCTTTGACAGTTTTGAATACTGAGTGCAGTTCAGTTAATAAAACTGTCTTTCTGGTGCTCATTGCAAACAAGCCAGAAAGTGTTTTTCTTTGCTCTTCTTGTCTGAATAAACAAATATGCAGTTTGCTGGAAATAAGCTGTACTCTGACAGTCGTTCTTATGGAGTGCAGTTCAGCTAATAAAACTCTTTCTGCCTTTCATTGCAAGCAAGCCCGAAAGTGTTTTTATGCTTCATACTGGATTGTAAAAGCAAAGTTGCCGTGTGCTGAAAACAAGTTGTTCTTTGACAGTCTTGAATACTGAGTGCAGTTCAGTTAATAAAACTGTCTTTCTGGTGCTCATTGCAAACAAGCCAGAAAGTGTTTTTCGTTGCTCTTCTTGTCTGAATAAACAAATATGCAGTTTGCTGGAAATAAGCTGTACTCTGACAGTCGTTCTTATGGAGTGCAGTTCAGTTAATAAAACTCTTTCTGCCTTTCATTGCAAGCAAGCCCGAAAGTGTTTTTATGCTTCATACTGGATTGTAAAAGCAAAGTTGCCGTGTGCTGAAAACAAGTTGTTCTTTGACAGTCTTGAATACTGAGTGCAGTTCAGTTAATAAAACTGTCTTTCTGGTGCTCATTGCAAACAAGCTAGAAATTGTTTTTCTGTGTTCCAATTGTTAGTATAAACAAATATGCAGTCTGCTGAAAGCAAGCTGTTCTTTGATAGTCTTTCTTATGGAGTGCAGTTCAGCTAATAAAACTCTTTCTGCATTTCATTGCAAGCAAGCCCGAAAGTGTTTTAATGCTTCATAATGGATTGTAAAAGCAAAGTTGCCGTGTGCTGAAAACAAGTTGTTCTTTGACAGTCTTGAATACTGAGTGCAGTTCAGTTAACAAAAATGCTTTTCTGGTGCTCATTGCAAACAAGCCAGAAAGTGTTTTTCTGTGTTCCAATTGTTAGTATAAACAAATATGCAGTCTGCTGAAAGCAAGCTGTTCTTTGATAGTCGTTCTTATGGAGTGCAGTTCAGCTAATAAAACTCTTTCTGCCTTTCATTGCAAGCAAGCCCGAAAGTGTTTTTATGCTTCATACTGGATTGTAAAAGCAAAGTTGCCGTGTGCTGAAAACAAGTTGTTCTTTGACAGTCTTGAATACTGAGTGCAGTTCAGTTAATAAAACTGTCTTTCTGGTGCTCATTGCAAACAAGCTAGAAATTGTTTTTCTGTGTTCCAATTGTTAGTATAAACAAATGTGCAGTCTGCTGAAAGCAAGCTGTTCTTTGATAGTCTTTCTTATGGAGTGCAGTTCAGCTAATAAAACTCTTTCTGCATTTCATTGCAAGCAAGCCCGAAAGTGTTTTAATGCTTCATAATGGATTGTAAAAGCAAAGTTGCTGTGTGCTGAAAACAAGTTGTTCTTTGACAGTCTTGAATTCTGACTGCAGTTCAGCCAATAAAAATGTATTTCTGTCATTCATTGCAAACAAGCCAGAAAGTGTTTTTCGTTGCTCTTCTTGTCTGAATAAACAAATATGCAGTTTGCTGGAAATAAGCTGTACTCTGACAGTCGTTCTTATGGAGTGCAGTTCAGCTAATAAAACTCTTTCTGCCTTTCATTGCAAGCAAGCCCGAAAGTGTTTTTATGCTTCATACTGGATTGTAAAAGCAAAGTTGCCGTGTGCTGAAAACAAGTTGTTCTTTGACAGTCTTGAATACTGAGTGCAGTTCAGTTAACAAAAATGCCTTTCTGGTGCTCATTGCAAACAAGCCAGAAAGTGTTTTTCGTTGCTCTTCTTGTCTGAATAAACAAATATGCAGTTTGCTGGAAATAAGCTGTACTCTGACAGTCGTTCTTATGGAGTGCAGTTCAGTTAATAAAACTCTTTCTGCCTTTCATTGTAAGCAAGCCCGAAAGTGTTTTTATGCTTCATACTGGATTGTAAAAGCAAAGTTGCCGTGTGCTGAAAACAAGTTGTTCTTTGACAGTCTTGAATACTGAGTGCAGTTCAGTTAATAAAACTGTCTTTCTGGTGCTCATTGCAAACAAGCCAGAAAGTGTTTTTCGTTGCTCTTCTTGTCTGAATAAACAATTATGCAGTTTGCTGGAAATAAGCTGTACTCTGACAGTCGTCCTTATGGAGTGCAGTTCAGCTAATAAAACTCTTTCTGCCTTTCATTGCAAGCAAGCCCGAAAGTGTTTTTATGCTTCATACTGGATTGTAAAAGCAAAGTTGCCGTGTGCTGAAAACAAGTTGTTCTTTGACAGTCTTGAATACTGAGTGCAGTTCAGTTAATAAAACTGTCTTTCTGGTGCTCATTGCAAACAAGCCAGAAAGTGTTTTTCGTTGCTCTCCTTGTCTGAATAAACAAATATGCAGTTTGCTGGAAATAAGCTGTACTCTGACAGTCGTTCTTATGGAGTGCAGTTCAGCTAATAAAACTCTTTCTGCCTTTCATTGCAAGCAAGCCCGAAAGTGTTTTTATGCTTCATACTGGATTGTAAAAGCAAAGTTGCCGTGTGCTGAAAACAAGTTGTTCTTTGACAGTCTTGAATACTGAGTGCAGTTCAGTTAATAAAACTGTCTTTCTGGTGCTCATTGCAAACAAGCCAGAAAGTGTTTTTCGTTGCTCTTCTTGTCTGAATAAACAAATATGCAGTTTGCTGGAAATAAGCTGTACTCTGACAGTCGTTCTTATGGAGTGCAGTTCAGCTAATAAAACTCTTTCTGCCTTTCATTGCAAGCAAGCCCGAAAGTGTTTTTATGCTTCATACTGGATTGTAAAAGCAAAGTTGCCGTGTGCTGAAAACAAGTTGTTCTTTGACAGTCTTGAATACTGAGTGCAGTTCAGTTAATAAAACTGTCTTTCTGGTGCTCATTGCAAACAAGCCAGAAAGTGTTTTTCGTTGCTCTTCTTGTCTGAATAAACAAATATGCAGTTTGCTGGAAATAAGCTGTACTCTGACAGTCGTTCTTATGGAGTGCAGTTCAGTTAATAAAACTCTTTCTGCCTTTCATTGCAAGCAAGCCCGAAAGTGTTTTTATGCTTCATACTGGATTGTAAAAGCAAAGTTGCCGTGTGCTGAAAACAAGTTGCTCTTTGACAGTCTTGAATACTGAGTGCAGTTCAGTTAATAAAACTGTCTTTCTGGTGCTCATTGCAAACAAGCCAGAAAGTGTTTTTCGTTGCTCTTCTTGTCTGAATAAACAATTATGCAGTTTGCTGGAAATAAGCTGTACTCTGACAGTCGTCCTTATGGAGTGCAGTTCAGCTAATAAAACTCTTTCTGCCTTTCATTGCAAGCAAGCCCGAAAGTGTTTTAATGCTTCATAATGGATTGTAAAAGCAAAGTTGCTGTGTGCTGAAAACAAGTTGTTCTTTGACAGTCTTGAATTCTGACTGCAGTTCAGCCAATAAAAATGTATTTCTGTCATTCATTGCAAACAAGCCAGAAAGTGTTTTTCGTTGCTCTTCTTGTCTGAATAAACAAATATGCAGTTTGCTGGAAATAAGCTGTACTCTGACAGTCGTTCTTATGGAGTGCAGTTCAGCTAATAAAACTCTTTCTGCCTTTCATTGCAAGCAAGCCCGAAAGTGTTTTTATGCTTCATACTGGATTGTAAAAGCAAAGTTGCCGTGTGCTGAAAACAAGTTGTTCTTTGACAGTCTTGAATACTGAGTGCAGTTCAGTTAATAAAACTGTCTTTCTGGTGCTCATTGCAAACAAGCCAGAAAGTGTTTTTCGTTGCTCTCCTTGTCTGAATAAACAAATATGCAGTTTGCTGGAAATAAGCTGTACTCTGACAGTCGTTCTTATGGAGTGCAGTTCAGCTAATAAAACTCTTTCTGCCTTTCATTGCAAGCAAGTCCGAAAGTGTTTTTATGCTTCATACTGGATTGTAAAAGCAAAGTTGCCGTGTGCTGAAAACAAGTTGTTCTTTGACAGTCTTGAATACTGAGTGCAGTTCAGTTAATAAAACTGTCTTTCTGGTGCTCATTGCAAACAAGCTAGAAATTGTTTTTCTGTGTTCCAATTGTTAGTATAAACAAATATGCAGTCTGCTGAAAGCAAGCTGTTCTTTGATAGTCTTTCTTATGGAGTGCAGTTCAGCTAATAAAACTCTTTCTGCATTTCATTGCAAGCAAGCCCGAAAGTGTTTTTATGCTTTATAATGGATTGTAAAAGCAAAGTTGCAGTTTGCTGAAAACAAGTTGTTCTTTGACAGTCTTGAATTCTGACTGCAGTTCAGCCAATAAAAATGTATTTCTGTCATTCATTGCAAACAAGCCAGAAAGTGTTTTTCGTTGCTCTTCTTGTCTGAATAAACAAATATGCAGTTTGCTGGAAATAAGCTGTACTCTGACAGTCGTTCTTATGGAGTGCAGTTCAGTTAATAAAACTCTTTCTGCCTTTCATTGCAAGCAAGCCCGAAAGTGTTTTTATGCTTCATACTGGATTGTAAAAGCAAAGTTGCCGTGTGCTGAAAACAAGTTGTTCTTTGACAGTTTTGAATACTGAGTGCAGTTCAGTTAATAAAACTGTCTTTCTGGTGCTCATTGCAAACAAGCCAGAAAGTGTTTTTCTTTGCTCTTCTTGTCTGAATAAACAAATATGCAGTTTGCTGGAAATAAGCTGTACTCTGACAGTCGTTCTTATGGAGTGCAGTTCAGCTAATAAAACTCTTTCTGCCTTTCATTGCAAGCAAGCCCGAAAGTGTTTTTATGCTTCATACTGGATTGTAAAAGCAAAGTTGCCGTGTGCTGAAAACAAGTTGTTCTTTGACAGTCTTGAATACTGAGTGCAGTTCAGTTAATAAAACTGTCTTTCTGGTGCTCATTGCAAACAAGCCAGAAAGTGTTTTTCGTTGCTCTTCTTGTCTGAATAAACAAATATGCAGTTTGCTGGAAATAAGCTGTACTCTGACAGTCGTTCTTATGGAGTGCAGTTCAGTTAATAAAACTCTTTCTGCCTTTCATTGCAAGCAAGCCCGAAAGTGTTTTTATGCTTCATACTGGATTGTAAAAGCAAAGTTGCCGTGTGCTGAAAACAAGTTGTTCTTTGACAGTCTTGAATACTGAGTGCAGTTCAGTTAATAAAACTGTCTTTCTGGTGCTCATTGCAAACAAGCTAGAAATTGTTTTTCTGTGTTCCAATTGTTAGTATAAACAAATATGCAGTCTGCTGAAAGCAAGCTGTTCTTTGATAGTCTTTCTTATGGAGTGCAGTTCAGCTAATAAAACTCTTTCTGCATTTCATTGCAAGCAAGCCCGAAAGTGTTTTAATGCTTCATAATGGATTGTAAAAGCAAAGTTGCTGTGTGCTGAAAACAAGTTGTTCTTTGACAGTCTTGAATTCTGACTGCAGTTCAGCCAATAAAAATGTATTTCTGTCATTCATTGCAAACAAGCCAGAAAGTGTTTTTCGTTGCTCTTCTTGTCTGAATAAACAAATATGCAGTTTGCTGGAAATAAGCTGTACTCTGACAGTCGTTCTTATGGAGTGCACTTCAGCTAATAAAACTCTTTCGGCCTTTCATTGCAAGCAAGCCCGAAAGTGTTTTTATGCTTCATACTGGATTGTAAAAGCAAAGTTGCCGTGTGCTGAAAACAAGTTGTTCTTTGACAGTCTTGAATACTGAGTGCAGTTCAGTTAACAAAAATGCCTTTCTGGTGCTCATTGCAAACAAGCCAGAAAGTGTTTTTCGTTGCTCTTCTTGTCTGAATAAACAAATATGCAGTTTGCTGGAAATAAGCTGTACTCTGACAGTCGTTCTTATGGAGTGCAGTTCAGTTAATAAAACTCTTTCTGCCTTTCATTGCAAGCAAGCCCGAAAGTGTTTTTATGCTTCATACTGGATTGTAAAAGCAAAGTTGCCGTGTGCTGAAAACAAGTTGTTCTTTGACAGTCTTGAATACTGAGTGCAGTTCAGTTAATAAAACTGTCTTTCTGGTGCTCATTGCAAACAAGCCAGAAAGTGTTTTTCGTTGCTCTTCTTGTCTGAATAAACAAATATGCAGTTTGCTGGAAGTAAGCTGTACTCTGACAGTCGTTCTTATGGAGTGCAGTTCAGCTAATAAAACTCTTTCTGCCTTTCATTGCAAGCAAGTCCGAAAGTGTTTTTATGCTTCATACTGGATTGTAAAAGCAAAGTTGCCGTGTGCTGAAAACAAGTTGTTCTTTGACAGTCTTGAATACTGAGTGCAGTTCAGTTAATAAAACTGTCTTTCTGGTGCTCATTGCAAACAAGCTAGAAATTGTTTTTCTGTGTTCCAATTGTTAGTATAAACAAATATGCAGTCTGCTGAAAGCAAGCTGTTCTTTGATAGTCTTTCTTATGGAGTGCAGTTCAGCTAATAAAACTCTTTCTGCATTTCATTGCAAGCAAGCCCGAAAGTGTTTTTATGCTTTATAATGGATTGTAAAAGCAAAGTTGCAGTTTGCTGAAAACAAGTTGTTCTTTGACAGTCTTGAATTCTGACTGCAGTTCAGCCAATAAAAATGTATTTCTGTCATTCATTGCAAACAAGCCAGAAAGTGTTTTTCGTTGCTCTTCTTGTCTGAATAAACAAATATGCAGTTTGCTGGAAATAAGCTGTACTCTGACAGTCGTTCTTATGGAGTGCAGTTCAGTTAATAAAACTCTTTCTGCCTTTCATTGCAAGCAAGCCCGAAAGTGTTTTTATGCTTCATACTGGATTGTAAAAGCAAAGTTGCCGTGTGCTGAAAACAAGTTGTTCTTTGACAGTTTTGAATACTGAGTGCAGTTCAGTTAATAAAACTGTCTTTCTGGTGCTCATTGCAAACAAGCCAGAAAGTGTTTTTCTTTGCTCTTCTTGTCTGAATAAACAAATATGCAGTTTGCTGGAAATAAGCTGTACTCTGACAGTCGTTCTTATGGAGTGCAGTTCAGCTAATAAAACTCTTTCTGCCTTTCATTGCAAGCAAGCCCGAAAGTGTTTTTATGCTTCATACTGGATTGTAAAAGCAAAGTTGCCGTGTGCTGAAAACAAGTTGTTCTTTGACAGTCTTGAATACTGAGTGCAGTTCAGTTAATAAAACTGTCTTTCTGGTGCTCATTGCAAACAAGCCAGAAAGTGTTTTTCGTTGCTCTTCTTGTCTGAATAAACAAATATGCAGTTTGCTGGAAATAAGCTGTACTCTGACAGTCGTTCTTATGGAGTGCAGTTCAGTTAATAAAACTCTTTCTGCCTTTCATTGCAAGCAAGCCCGAAAGTGTTTTTATGCTTCATACTGGATTGTAAAAGCAAAGTTGCCGTGTGCTGAAAACAAGTTGTTCTTTGACAGTCTTGAATACTGAGTGCAGTTCAGTTAATAAAACTGTCTTTCTGGTGCTCATTGCAAACAAGCTAGAAATTGTTTTTCTGTGTTCCAATTGTTAGTATAAACAAATATGCAGTCTGCTGAAAGCAAGCTGTTCTTTGATAGTCTTTCTTATGGAGTGCAGTTCAGCTAATAAAACTCTTTCTGCATTTCATTGCAAGCAAGCCCGAAAGTGTTTTAATGCTTCATAATGGATTGTAAAAGCAAAGTTGCCGTGTGCTGAAAACAAGTTGTTCTTTGACAGTCTTGAATACTGAGTGCAGTTCAGTTAACAAAAATGCTTTTCTGGTGCTCATTGCAAACAAGCCAGAAAGTGTTTTTCTGTGTTCCAATTGTTAGTATAAACAAATATGCAGTCTGCTGAAAGCAAGCTGTTCTTTGATAGTCGTTCTTATGGAGTGCAGTTCAGCTAATAAAACTCTTTCTGCCTTTCATTGCAAGCAAGCCCGAAAGTGTTTTTATGCTTCATACTGGATTGTAAAAGCAAAGTTGCCGTGTGCTGAAAACAAGTTGTTCTTTGACAGTCTTGAATACTGAGTGCAGTTCAGTTAATAAAACTGTCTTTCTGGTGCTCATTGCAAACAAGCTAGAAATTGTTTTTCTGTGTTCCAATTGTTAGTATAAACAAATGTGCAGTCTGCTGAAAGCAAGCTGTTCTTTGATAGTCTTTCTTATGGAGTGCAGTTCAGCTAATAAAACTCTTTCTGCATTTCATTGCAAGCAAGCCCGAAAGTGTTTTAATGCTTCATAATGGATTGTAAAAGCAAAGTTGCTGTGTGCTGAAAACAAGTTGTTCTTTGACAGTCTTGAATTCTGACTGCAGTTCAGCCAATAAAAATGTATTTCTGTCATTCATTGCAAACAAGCCAGAAAGTGTTTTTCGTTGCTCTTCTTGTCTGAATAAACAAATATGCAGTTTGCTGGAAATAAGCTGTACTCTGACAGTCGTTCTTATGGAGTGCAGTTCAGCTAATAAAACTCTTTCTGCCTTTCATTGCAAGCAAGCCCGAAAGTGTTTTTATGCTTCATACTGGATTGTAAAAGCAAAGTTGCCGTGTGCTGAAAACAAGTTGTTCTTTGACAGTCTTGAATACTGAGTGCAGTTCAGTTAACAAAAATGCCTTTCTGGTGCTCATTGCAAACAAGCCAGAAAGTGTTTTTCGTTGCTCTTCTTGTCTGAATAAACAAATATGCAGTTTGCTGGAAATAAGCTGTACTCTGACAGTCGTTCTTATGGAGTGCAGTTCAGTTAATAAAACTCTTTCTGCCTTTCATTGTAAGCAAGCCCGAAAGTGTTTTTATGCTTCATACTGGATTGTAAAAGCAAAGTTGCCGTGTGCTGAAAACAAGTTGTTCTTTGACAGTCTTGAATACTGAGTGCAGTTCAGTTAATAAAACTGTCTTTCTGGTGCTCATTGCAAACAAGCCAGAAAGTGTTTTTCGTTGCTCTTCTTGTCTGAATAAACAATTATGCAGTTTGCTGGAAATAAGCTGTACTCTGACAGTCGTCCTTATGGAGTGCAGTTCAGCTAATAAAACTCTTTCTGCCTTTCATTGCAAGCAAGCCCGAAAGTGTTTTTATGCTTCATACTGGATTGTAAAAGCAAAGTTGCCGTGTGCTGAAAACAAGTTGTTCTTTGACAGTCTTGAATACTGAGTGCAGTTCAGTTAATAAAACTGTCTTTCTGGTGCTCATTGCAAACAAGCCAGAAAGTGTTTTTCGTTGCTCTCCTTGTCTGAATAAACAAATATGCAGTTTGCTGGAAATAAGCTGTACTCTGACAGTCGTTCTTATGGAGTGCAGTTCAGCTAATAAAACTCTTTCTGCCTTTCATTGCAAGCAAGCCCGAAAGTGTTTTTATGCTTCATACTGGATTGTAAAAGCAAAGTTGCCGTGTGCTGAAAACAAGTTGTTCTTTGACAGTCTTGAATACTGAGTGCAGTTCAGTTAATAAAACTGTCTTTCTGGTGCTCATTGCAAACAAGCCAGAAAGTGTTTTTCGTTGCTCTTCTTGTCTGAATAAACAAATATGCAGTTTGCTGGAAATAAGCTGTACTCTGACAGTCGTTCTTATGGAGTGCAGTTCAGCTAATAAAACTCTTTCTGCCTTTCATTGCAAGCAAGCCCGAAAGTGTTTTTATGCTTCATACTGGATTGTAAAAGCAAAGTTGCCGTGTGCTGAAAACAAGTTGTTCTTTGACAGTCTTGAATACTGAGTGCAGTTCAGTTAATAAAACTGTCTTTCTGGTGCTCATTGCAAACAAGCCAGAAAGTGTTTTTCGTTGCTCTTCTTGTCTGAATAAACAAATATGCAGTTTGCTGGAAATAAGCTGTACTCTGACAGTCGTTCTTATGGAGTGCAGTTCAGTTAATAAAACTCTTTCTGCCTTTCATTGCAAGCAAGCCCGAAAGTGTTTTTATGCTTCATACTGGATTGTAAAAGCAAAGTTGCCGTGTGCTGAAAACAAGTTGCTCTTTGACAGTCTTGAATACTGAGTGCAGTTCAGTTAATAAAACTGTCTTTCTGGTGCTCATTGCAAACAAGCCAGAAAGTGTTTTTCGTTGCTCTTCTTGTCTGAATAAACAATTATGCAGTTTGCTGGAAATAAGCTGTACTCTGACAGTCGTCCTTATGGAGTGCAGTTCAGCTAATAAAACTCTTTCTGCCTTTCATTGCAAGCAAGCCCGAAAGTGTTTTAATGCTTCATAATGGATTGTAAAAGCAAAGTTGCTGTGTGCTGAAAACAAGTTGTTCTTTGACAGTCTTGAATTCTGACTGCAGTTCAGCCAATAAAAATGTATTTCTGTCATTCATTGCAAACAAGCCAGAAAGTGTTTTTCGTTGCTCTTCTTGTCTGAATAAACAAATATGCAGTTTGCTGGAAATAAGCTGTACTCTGACAGTCGTTCTTATGGAGTGCAGTTCAGCTAATAAAACTCTTTCTGCCTTTCATTGCAAGCAAGCCCGAAAGTGTTTTTATGCTTCATACTGGATTGTAAAAGCAAAGTTGCCGTGTGCTGAAAACAAGTTGTTCTTTGACAGTCTTGAATACTGAGTGCAGTTCAGTTAATAAAACTGTCTTTCTGGTGCTCATTGCAAACAAGCCAGAAAGTGTTTTTCGTTGCTCTCCTTGTCTGAATAAACAAATATGCAGTTTGCTGGAAATAAGCTGTACTCTGACAGTCGTTCTTATGGAGTGCAGTTCAGCTAATAAAACTCTTTCTGCCTTTCATTGCAAGCAAGTCCGAAAGTGTTTTTATGCTTCATACTGGATTGTAAAAGCAAAGTTGCCGTGTGCTGAAAACAAGTTGTTCTTTGACAGTCTTGAATACTGAGTGCAGTTCAGTTAATAAAACTGTCTTTCTGGTGCTCATTGCAAACAAGCTAGAAATTGTTTTTCTGTGTTCCAATTGTTAGTATAAACAAATATGCAGTCTGCTGAAAGCAAGCTGTTCTTTGATAGTCTTTCTTATGGAGTGCAGTTCAGCTAATAAAACTCTTTCTGCATTTCATTGCAAGCAAGCCCGAAAGTGTTTTTATGCTTTATAATGGATTGTAAAAGCAAAGTTGCAGTTTGCTGAAAACAAGTTGTTCTTTGACAGTCTTGAATTCTGACTGCAGTTCAGCCAATAAAAATGTATTTCTGTCATTCATTGCAAACAAGCCAGAAAGTGTTTTTCGTTGCTCTTCTTGTCTGAATAAACAAATATGCAGTTTGCTGGAAATAAGCTGTACTCTGACAGTCGTTCTTATGGAGTGCAGTTCAGTTAATAAAACTCTTTCTGCCTTTCATTGCAAGCAAGCCCGAAAGTGTTTTTATGCTTCATACTGGATTGTAAAAGCAAAGTTGCCGTGTGCTGAAAACAAGTTGTTCTTTGACAGTTTTGAATACTGAGTGCAGTTCAGTTAATAAAACTGTCTTTCTGGTGCTCATTGCAAACAAGCCAGAAAGTGTTTTTCTTTGCTCTTCTTGTCTGAATAAACAAATATGCAGTTTGCTGGAAATAAGCTGTACTCTGACAGTCGTTCTTATGGAGTGCAGTTCAGCTAATAAAACTCTTTCTGCCTTTCATTGCAAGCAAGCCCGAAAGTGTTTTTATGCTTCATACTGGATTGTAAAAGCAAAGTTGCCGTGTGCTGAAAACAAGTTGTTCTTTGACAGTCTTGAATACTGAGTGCAGTTCAGTTAATAAAACTGTCTTTCTGGTGCTCATTGCAAACAAGCCAGAAAGTGTTTTTCGTTGCTCTTCTTGTCTGAATAAACAAATATGCAGTTTGCTGGAAATAAGCTGTACTCTGACAGTCGTTCTTATGGAGTGCAGTTCAGTTAATAAAACTCTTTCTGCCTTTCATTGCAAGCAAGCCCGAAAGTGTTTTTATGCTTCATACTGGATTGTAAAAGCAAAGTTGCCGTGTGCTGAAAACAAGTTGTTCTTTGACAGTCTTGAATACTGAGTGCAGTTCAGTTAATAAAACTGTCTTTCTGGTGCTCATTGCAAACAAGCTAGAAATTGTTTTTCTGTGTTCCAATTGTTAGTATAAACAAATATGCAGTCTGCTGAAAGCAAGCTGTTCTTTGATAGTCTTTCTTATGGAGTGCAGTTCAGCTAATAAAACTCTTTCTGCATTTCATTGCAAGCAAGCCCGAAAGTGTTTTAATGCTTCATAATGGATTGTAAAAGCAAAGTTGCTGTGTGCTGAAAACAAGTTGTTCTTTGACAGTCTTGAATTCTGACTGCAGTTCAGCCAATAAAAATGTATTTCTGTCATTCATTGCAAACAAGCCAGAAAGTGTTTTTCGTTGCTCTTCTTGTCTGAATAAACAAATATGCAGTTTGCTGGAAATAAGCTGTACTCTGACAGTCGTTCTTATGGAGTGCACTTCAGCTAATAAAACTCTTTCGGCCTTTCATTGCAAGCAAGCCCGAAAGTGTTTTTATGCTTCATACTGGATTGTAAAAGCAAAGTTGCCGTGTGCTGAAAACAAGTTGTTCTTTGACAGTCTTGAATACTGAGTGCAGTTCAGTTAACAAAAATGCCTTTCTGGTGCTCATTGCAAACAAGCCAGAAAGTGTTTTTCGTTGCTCTTCTTGTCTGAATAAACAAATATGCAGTTTGCTGGAAATAAGCTGTACTCTGACAGTCGTTCTTATGGAGTGCAGTTCAGTTAATAAAACTCTTTCTGCCTTTCATTGCAAGCAAGCCCGAAAGTGTTTTTATGCTTCATACTGGATTGTAAAAGCAAAGTTGCCGTGTGCTGAAAACAAGTTGTTCTTTGACAGTCTTGAATACTGAGTGCAGTTCAGTTAATAAAACTGTCTTTCTGGTGCTCATTGCAAACAAGCCAGAAAGTGTTTTTCGTTGCTCTTCTTGTCTGAATAAACAAATATGCAGTTTGCTGGAAATAAGCTGTACTCTGACAGTCGTTCTTATGGAGTGCAGTTCAGCTAATAAACCTCTTTCTGCCTTTCATTGCAAGCAAGCCCGAAAGTGTTTTTATGCTTCATACTGGATTGTAAAAGCAAAGTTGCCGTTTGCTGAAAACAAGTTGTTCTTTGACAGTCTTTCAATACTGAGTGCAGTTCAGTTAATAAAACTGTCTTTCTGGTGCTCATTGCAAACAAGCTAGAAATTGTTTTTCTGTGTTCCAATTGTTAGTATAAACAAATATGCAGTCTGCTGGAAATAAGCTGTTCTTTGATAGTCTTTCTTATGGAGTGCAGTTCAGCTAATAAAACTCTTTCTGCCTTTCATTGCAAGCAAGCCCGAAAGTGTTTTTATGCTTTATAATGGATTGTAAAGGCAAAGTTGCAGTTTGCTGAAAACAAGTTGTTCTTTGACAGTCTTGAATTCTGACTGCAGTTCAGCCAATAAAAATGTATTTCTGTCATTCATTGCAAACAAGCCAGAAAGTATTTTTCGTTGCTCTTCTTGTCTGAATAAACAATTATGCAGTTTGCTGGAAATAAGCTGTACTCTGACAGTCGTCCTTATGGAGTGCAGTTCAGCTAATAAAACTCTTTCTGCCTTTCATTGCAAGCAAGCCCGAAAGTGTTTTTATGCTTCATACTGGATTGTAAAAGCAAAGTTGCCGTGTGCTGAAAACAAGTTGTTCTTTGACAGTCTTGAATACTGAGTGCAGTTCAGTTAATAAAAATGCCTTTCTGGTGCTCATTGCAAACAAGCCAGAAAGTGTTTTTCGTTGCTCTTCTTGTCTGAATAAACAAATATGCAGTTTGCTGGAAATAAGCTGTACTCTGACAGTCGTTCTTATGGAGTGCAGTTCAGTTAATAAAACTCTTTCTGCCTTTCATTGCAAGCAAGCCCGAAAGTGTTTTTATGCTTCATACTGGATTGTAAAAGCAAAGTTGCCGTGTGCTGAAAACAAGTTGTTCTTTGACAGTCTTGAATACTGAGTGCAGTTCAGTTAATAAAACTGTCTTTCTGGTGCTCATTGCAAACAAGCCAGAAAGTGTTTTTCGTTGCTCTTCTTGTCTGAATAAACAAATATGCAGTTTGCTGGAAATAAGCTGTACTCTGACAGTCGTTCTTATGGAGTGCAGTTCAGCTAATAAAACTCTTTCTGCCTTTCATTGCAAGCAAGCCCGAAAGTGTTTTTATGCTTCATACTGGATTGTAAAAGCAAAGTTGCCGTGTGCTGAAAACAAGTTGTTCTTTGACAGTCTTGAATACTGAGTGCAGTTCAGTTAACAAAAATGCCTTTCTGGTGCTCATTGCAAACAAGCCAGAAAGTGTTTTTCGTTGCTCTTCTTGTCTGAATAAACAAATATGCAGTTTGCTGGAAATAAGCTGTACTCTGACAGTCGTTCTTATGGAGTGCAGTTCAGTTAATAAAACTCTTTCTGCCTTTCTTTGCAAGCAAGCCCGAAAGTGTTTTTATGCTTCATACTGGATTGTAAAAGCAAAGTTGCCGTGTGCTGAAAACAAGTTGTTCTTTGACAGTCTTGAATACTGAGTGCAGTTCAGTTAATAAAACTGTCTTTCTGGTGCTCATTGCAAACAAGCCAGAAAGTGTTTTTCGTTGCTCTTCTTGTCTGAATAAACAAATATGCAGTTTGCTGGAAATAAGCTGTACTCTGACAGTCGTTCTTATGGAGTGCAGTTCAGCTAATAAAACTCTTTCTGCCTTTCATTGCAAGCAAGCCCGAAAGTGTTTTTATGCTTCATACTGGATTGTAAAAGCAAAGTTGCCGTGTGCTGAAAACAAGTTGTTCTTTGACAGTCTTGAATACTGAGTGCAGTTCAGTTAACAAAAATGCCTTTCTGGTGCTCATTGCAAACAAGCCAGAAAGTGTTTTTCGTTGCTCCTCTTGTCTGAATAAACAAATATGCAGTTTGCTGGAAATAAGCTGTACTCTGACAGTCGTTCTTATGGAGTGCAGTTCAGTTAATAAAACTCTTCCTGCCTTTCATTGCAAGCAAGCCCGAAAGTGTTTTTATGCTTCATACTGGATTGTAAAAGCAAAGTTGCCGTGTGCTGAAAACAAGTTGTTCTTTGACAGTCTTGAATACTGAGTGCAGTTCAGTTAATAAAACTGTCTTTCTGGTGCTCATTGCAAACAAGCCAGAAAGTGTTTTTCGTTGCTCTTCTTGTCTGAATAAACAAATATGCAGTTTGCTGGAAATAAGCTGTACTCTGACAGTCGTTCTTATGGAGTGCAGTTCAGCTAATAAACCTCTTTCTGCCTTTCATTGCAAGCAAGCCCGAAAGTGTTTTTATGCTTCATACTGGATTGTAAAAGCAAAGTTGCCGTGTGCTGAAAACAAGTTGTTCTTTGACAGTCTTTCAATACTGAGTGCAGTTCAGTTAATAAAACTGTCTTTCTGGTGCTCATTGCAAACAAGCTAGAAATTGTTTTTCTGTGTTCCAATTGTTAGTATAAACAAATATGCAGTCTGCTGAAAGCAAGCTGTTCTTTGATAGTCTTTCTTATGGAGTGCAGTTCAGCTAATAAAACTCTTTCTGCATTTCATTGCAAGCAAGCCCGAAAGTGTTTTAATGCTTCATAATGGATTGTAAAAGCAAAGTTGCTGTGTGCTGAAAACAAGTTGTTCTTTGACAGTCTTGAATTCTGACTGCAGTTCAGCCAATAAAAATGTATTTCTGTCATTCATTGCAAACAAGCCAGAAAGTGTTTTTCGTTGCTCTTCTTGTCTGAATAAACAAATATGCAGTTTGCTGGAAATAAGCTGTACTCTGACAGTCGTTCTTATGGAGTGCAGTTCAGCTAATAAAACTCTTTCTGCCTTTCATTGCAAGCAAGCCCGAAAGTGTTTTTATGCTTCATACTGGATTGTAAAAGCAAAGTTGCCGTGTGCTGAAAACAAGTTGTTCTTTGACAGTCTTGAATACTGAGTGCAGTTCAGTTAACAAAAATGCCTTTCTGGTGCTCATTGCAAACAAGTCAGAAAGTGTTTTTCGTTGCTCTTCTTGTCTGAATAAACAAATATGCAGTTTGCTGGAAATAAGCTGTACTCTGACAGTCGTTCTTATGGAGTGCAGTTCAGTTAATAAAACTCTTTCTGCCTTTCATTGCAAGCAAGCCCGAAAGTGTTTTTATGCTTCATACTGGATTGTAAAAGCAAAGTTGCCGTGTGCTGAAAACAAGTTGTTCTTTGACAGTCTTGAATACTGAGTGCAGTTCAGTTAATAAAACTGTCTTTCTGGTGCTCATTGCAAGCAAGCCAGAAAGTGTTTTTCGTTGCTCTTCTTGTCTGAATAAACAATTATGCAGTTTGCTGGAAATAAGCTGTACTCTGACAGTCGTTCTTATGGAGTGCAGTTCAGCTAATAAAACTCTTTCTGCCTTTCATTGCAAGCAAGCCCGAAAGTGTTTTTATGCTTCATACTGGATTGTAAAAGCAAAGTTGCCGTGTGCTGAAAACAAGTTGTTCTTTGACAGTCTTGAATACTGAGTGCAGTTCAGTTAATAAAACTGTCTTTCTGGTGCTCATTGCAAACAAGCTAGAAATTGTTTTTCTGTGTTCCAATTGTTAGTATAAACAAATATGCAGTCTGCTGAAAGCAAGCTGTTCTTTGATAGTCTTTCTTATGGAGTGCAGTTCAGCTAATAAAACTCTTTCTGCATTTCATTGCAAGCAAGCCCGAAAGTGTTTTTATGCTTTATAATGGATTGTAAAAGCAAAGTTGCTGTTTGCTGAAAACAAGTTGTTCTTTGACAGTCTTGAATTCTGACTGCAGTTCAGCCAATAAAAATGTATTTCTGTCATTCATTGCAAACAAGCCCGAAAGTGTTTTTATCCTTCATACTGGATTGTAAAAGCAAAGTTGCCGTGTGCTGAAAACAAGTTGTTCTTTGACAGTCTTGAATACTGAGTGCAGTTCAGTTAATAAAACTGTCTTTCTGGTGCTCATTGCAAACAAGCCAGAAAGTGTTTTTCGTTGCTCTTCTTGTCTGAATAAACAAATATGCAGTTTGCTGGAAATAAGCTGTACTCTGACAGTCGTTCTTATGGAGTGCAGTTCAGCTAATAAAACTCTTTCTGCCTTTCATTGCAAGCAAGCCCGAAAGTGTTTTTATGCTTCATACTGGATTGTAAAAGCAGAGTTGCCGTGTGCTGAAAACAAGTTGTTCTTTGACAGTCTTGAATACTGAGTGCAGTTCAGTTAACAAAAATGCCTTTCTGGTGCTCATTGCAAACAAGCCAGAAAGTGTTTTTCTGTGTTCCAATTGTTAGTATAAACAAATATGCAGTCTGCTGAAAGCAAGCTGTTCTTTGATAGTCTTTCTTATGGAGTGCAGTTCAGCTAATAAAACTCTTTCTGCCTTTCATTGCAAGCAAGCCCGAAAGTGTTTTTATGCTTTATAATGGATTGTAAAGGCAAAGTTGCAGTTTGCTGAAAACAAGTTGTTCTTTGACAGTCTTGAATTCTGACTGCAGTTCAGCCAATAAAAATGTATTTCTGTCATTCATTGCAAACAAGCCAGAAAGTATTTTTCGTTGCTCTTCTTGTCTGAATAAACAATTATGCAGTTTGCTGGAAATAAGCTGTACTCTGACAGTCGTCCTTATGGAGTGCAGTTCAGCTAATAAAACTCTTTCTGCCTTTCATTGCAAGCAAGCCCGGAAGTGTTTTTATGCTTCATACTGGATTGTAAAAGCAAAGTTGCTGTGTGCTGAAAACAAGTTGTTCTTTGACAGTCTTGAATACTGAGTGCAGTTCAGTTAATAAAACTGTCTTTCTGGTGCTCATTGCAAACAAGCCAGAAAGTGTTTTTCGTTGCTCTTCTTGTCTGAATAAACAAATATGCAGTTTGCTGGAAATAAGCTGTACTCTGACAGTCGTTCTTATGGAGTGCAGTTCAGTTAATAAAACTCTTTCTGCCTTTCATTGCAAGCAAGCCCGAAAGTGTTTTTATGCTTCATACTGGATTGTAAAAGCAAAGTTGCCGTGTGCTGAAAACAAGTTGTTCTTTGACAGTCTTGAATACTGAGTGCAGTTCAGTTAATAAAACTGTCTTTCTGGTGCTCATTGCAAGCAAGCCAGAAAGTGTTTTTCGTTGCTCTTCTTGTCTGAATAAACAATTATGCAGTTTGCTGGAAATAAGCTGTACTCTGACAGTCGTCCTTATGGAGTGCAGTTCAGCTAATAAAACTCTTTCTGCCTTTCATTGCAAGCAAGCCCGAAAGTGTTTTTATGCTTCATACTGGATTGTAAAAGCAAAGTTGCCGTGTGCTGAAAACAAGTTGTTCTTTGACAGTCTTGAATACTGAGTGCAGTTCAGTTAATAAAACTGTCTTTCTGGTGCTCATTGCAAACAAGCCAGAAAGTGTTTTTCGTTGCTCTCCTTGTCTGAATAAACAAATATGCAGTTTGCTGGAAATAAGCTGTACTCTGACAGTCGTTCTTATGGAGTGCAGTTCAGCTAATAAAACTCTTTCTGCCTTTCATTGCAAGCAAGCCCGAAAGTGTTTTTATGCTTCATACTAGATTGTAAAAGCAAAGTTGCCGTGTGCTGAAAACAAGTTGTTCTTTGACAGTCTTGAATACTGAGTGCAGTTCAGTTAATAAAACTGTCTTTCTGGTGCTCATTGCAAACAAGCTAGAAATTGTTTTTCTGTGTTCCAATTGTTAGTATAAACAAATATGCAGTCTGCTGAAAGCAAGCTGTTCTTTGATAGTCTTTCTTATGGAGTGCAGTTCAGCTAATAAAACTCTTTCTGCATTTCATTGCAAGCAAGCCCGAAAGTGTTTTTATGCTTTATAATGGATTGTAAAAGCAAAGTTGCAGTTTGCTGAAAACAAGTTGTTCTTTGACAGTCTTGAATTCTGACTGCAGTTCAGCCAATAAAAATGTATTTCTGTCATTCATTGCAAACAAGCCAGAAAGTGTTTTTCGTTGCTCTTCTTGTCTGAATAAACAAATATGCAGTTTGCTGGAAATAAGCTGTACTCTGACAGTCGTTCTTATGGAGTGCAGTTCAGCTAATAAAACTCTTTCTGCCTTTCATTGCAAGCAAGCCCGAAAGTGTTTTTATGCTTCATACTGGATTGTAAAAGCAAAGTTGCCGTGTGCTGAAAACAAGTTGTTCTTTGACAGTCTTGAATACTGAGTGCAGTTCAGTTAATAAAACTGTCTTTCTGGTGCTCATTGCAAACAAGCCAGAAAGTGTTTTTCGTTGCTCTTCTTGTCTGAATAAACAAATATGCAGTTTGCTGGAAATAAGCTGTACTCTGACAGTCGTTCTTATGGAGTGCAGTTCAGCTAATAAAACTCTTTCTGCCTTTCATTGCAAGCAAGCCCGAAAGTGTTTTTATGCTTCATACTGGATTGTAACAGCAAAGTTGCCGTGTGCTGAAAACAAGTTGTTCTTTGACAGTCTTGAATACTGAGTGCAGTTCAGTTAATAAAACTGTCTTTCTGGTGCTCATTGCAAACAAGCCAGAAAGTGTTTTTCTGTGCTCCAATTGTTAGTATAAAAAAATATGCAGTCTGCTGAAAGCAAGCTGTTCTTTGATAGTCTTTCTTATGGAGTGCAGTTCAGCTAATAAAACTCTTTCTGCCTTTCATTGCAAGCAAGCCCGAAAGTGTTTTTATGCTTTATAGTGGATTGTAAAGGCAAAGTTGCAGTTTGCTGAAAACAAGTTGTTCTTTGACAGTCTTGAATTCTGACTGCAGTTCAGCCAATAAAAATGTATTTCTGTCATTCATTGCAAACAAGCCAGAAAGTATTTTTCGTTGCTCTTCTTGTCTGAATAAACAATTATGCAGTTTGCTGGAAATAAGCTGTACTCTGACAGTCGTCCTTATGGAGTGCAGTTCAGCTAATAAAACTCTTTCTGCCTTTCATTGCAAGCAAGCCCGAAAGTGTTTTTATGCTTCATACTGGATTGTAAAAGCAAAGTTGCCGTGTGCTTAAAACAAGTTGTTCTTTGACAGTCTTGAATACTGAGTGCAGTTCAGTTAATAAAACTGTCTTTCTGGTGCTCATTGCAAACAAGCCAGAAAGTGTTTTTCGTTGCTCTTCTTGTCTGAATAAACAATTATGCAGTTTGCTGGAAATAAGCTGTACTCTGACAGTCGTCCTTATGGAGTGCAGTTCAGCTAATAAAACTCTTTCTGCCTTTCATTGCAAGCAAGCCCGAAAGTGTTTTTATGCTTCATACTGGATTGTAAAAGCAAAGTTGCCGTGTGCTGAAAACAAGTTGTTCTTTGACAGTCTTGAATACTGAGTGCAGTTCAGTTAATAAAACTGTCTTTCTGGTGCTCATTGCAAACAAGCCAAAAAGTGTTTTTCGTTGCTCTCCTTGTCTGAATAAACAAATATGCAGTTTGCTGGAAATAAGCTGTACTCTGACAGTCGTTCTTATGGAGTGCAGTTCAGCTAATAAAACTCTTTCTGCCTTTCATTGCAAGCAAGCCCGAAAGTGTTTTTATGCTTCATACTGGATTGTAAAAGCAAAGTTGCCGTGTGCTGAAAACAAGTTGTTCTTTGACAGTCTTGAATACTGAGTGCAGTTCAGTTAATAAAACTGTCTTTCTGGTGCTCATTGCAAACAAGCTAGAAATTGTTTTTCTGCGTTCCAATTGTTAGTATAAACAAATATGCAGTCTGCTGAAAGCAAGCTTTTCTTTGATAGTCTTTCTTATGGAGTGCAGTTCAGCTAATAAAACTCTTTCTGCCTTTCATTGCAAGCAAGCCCGAAAGTGTTTTTATGCTTCATACTGGATTGTAAAAGCAAAGTTGCCGTGTGCTGAAAACAAGTTGTTCTTTGACAGTCTTGAATACTGAGTGCAGTTCAGTTAATAAAACTGTCTTTCTGGTGCTCATTGCAAACAAGCCAGAAAGTGTTTTTCGTTGCTCTTCTTGTCTGAATAAACAAATATGCAGTTTGCTGGAAATAAGCTGTACTCTGACAGTCGTTCTTATGGAGTGCAGTTCAGCTAATAAAACTCTTTCTGCCTTTCATTGCAAGCAAGCCCGAAAGTGTTTTTATGCTTCATACTGGATTGTAAAAGCAAAGTTGCCGTGTGCTGAAAACAAGTTGTTCTTTGACAGTGTTGAATACTGAGTGCAGTTCAGTTAATAAAACTGTCTTTCTGGTGCTCATTGCAAACAAGCCAGAAAGTGTTTTTCTGTGTTCCAATTGTTAGTATAAACAAATATGCAGTCTGCTGAAAGCAAGCTGTTCTTTGATAGTCTTTCTTATGGAGTGCAGTTCAGCTAATAAAACTCTTTCTGCCTTTCATTGCAAGCAAGCCCGAAAGTGTTTTTATGCTTCATAATGGATTGTAAAAGCAAAGTTGCCGTGTGCTGAAAACAAGTTGTTCTTTGACAGTCTTGAATACTGAGTGCAGTTCAGTTAACAAAAATGCCTTTCTGGTGCTCATTGCAAACAAGCCAGAAAGTGTTTTTCTGTGTTCCAATTGTTAGTATAAACAAATATGCAGTCTGCTGAAAGCAAGCTGTTCTTTGATAGTCTTTCTTATGGAGTGCAGTTCAGCTAATAAAACTCTTTCTGCCTTTCATTGCAAGCAAGCCCGAAAGTGTTTTTATGCTTTATAATGGATTGTAAAGGCAAAGTTGCAGTTTGCTGAAAACAAGTTGTTCTTTGACAGTCTTGAATTCTGACTGCAGTTCAGCCAATAAAAATGTATTTCTGTCATTCATTGCAAACAAGCCAGAAAGTATTTTTCGTTGCTCTTCTTGTCTGAATAAACAATTATGCAGTTTGCTGGAAATAAGCTGTACTCTGACAGTCGTCCTTATGGAGTGCAGTTCAGCTAATAAAACTCTTTCTGCCTTTCATTGCAAGCAAGCCCGGAAGTGTTTTTATGCTTCATACTGGATTGTAAAAGCAAAGTTGCCGTGTGCTGAAAACAAGTTGTTCTTTGACAGTCTTGAATACTGAGTGCAGTTCAGTTAATAAAACTGTCTTTCTGGTGCTCATTGCAAACAAGCCAGAAAGTGTTTTTCGTTGCTCTTCTTGTCTGAATAAACAAATATGCAGTTTGCTGGAAATAAGCTGTACTCTGACAGTCGTTCTTATGGAGTGCAGTTCAGTTAATAAAACTCTTTCTGCCTTTCATTGCAAGCAAGCCCGAAAGTGTTTTTATGCTTCATACTGGATTGTAAAAGCAAAGTTGCCGTGTGCTGAAAACAAGTTGTTCTTTGACAGTCTTGAATACTGAGTGCAGTTCAGTTAATAAAACTGTCTTTCTGGTGCTCATTGCAAACAAGCTAGAAATTGTTTTTCTGTGTTCCAATTGTTAGTATAAACAAATATGCAGTCTGCTGAAAGCAAGCTGTTCTTTGATAGTCTTTCTTATGGAGTGCAGTTCAGCTAATAAAACTCTTTCTGCCTTTCATTGCAAGCAAGCCCGAAAGTGTTTTTATGCTTCATACTGGATTGTAAAAGCAAAGTTGCCGTGTGCTGAAAACAAGTTGTTCTTTGACAGTCTTGAATACTGAGTGCAGTTCAGTTAATAAAACTGTCTTTCTGGTGCTCATTGCAAACAAGCCAGAAAGTGTTTTTCGTTGCTCTTCTTGTCTGAATAAACAAATATGCAGTTTGCTGGAAATAAGCTGTACTCTGACAGTCGTTCTTATGGAGTGCAGTTCAGTTAATAAAACTCTTTCTGCCTTTCATTGCAAGCAAGCCCGAAAGTGTTTTTATGCTTCATACTGGATTGTAAAAGCAAAGTTGCCGTGTGCTGAAAACAAGTTGTTCTTTGACAGTCTTGAATACTGAGTGCAGTTCAGTTAATAAAACTGTCTTTCTGGTGCTCATTGCAAACAAGCTAGAAATTGTTTTTCTGTGTTCCAATTGTTAGTATAAACAAATATGCAGTCTGCTGAAAGCAAGCTGTTCTTTGATAGTCTTTCTTATGGAGTGCAGTTCAGCTAATAAAACTCTTTCTGCCTTTCATTGCAAGCAAGCCCGAAAGTGTTTTTATGCTTCATACTGGATTGTAAAAGCAAAGTTGCCGTGTGCTGAAAACAAGTTGTTCTTTGACAGTGTTGAATACTGAGTGCAGTTCAGTTAATAAAACTATCTTTCTGGTGCTCATTGCAAACAAGCCAGAAAGTGTTTTTCTGTGTTCCAATTGTTAGTATAAACAAATATGCAGTCTGCTGAAAGCAAGCTGTTCTTGGATAGTCTTTCTTATGGAGTGCAGTTCAGCTAATAAAACTCTTTCTGCCTTTCATTGCAAGCAAGCCCGAAAGTGTTTTTATGCTTCATAATGGATTGTAAAAGCAAAGTTGCCGTGTGCTGAAAACAAGTTGTTCTTTGACAGTCTTGAATACTGAGTGCAGTTCAGTTAACAAAAATGCCTTTCTGGTGCTCATTGCAAACAAGCCAGAAAGTGTTTTTCTGTGTTCCAATTGTTAGTATAAACAAATATGCAGTCTGCTGAAAGCAAGCTGTTCTTTGATAGTCTTTCTTATGGAGTGCAGTTCAGCTAATAAAACTCTTTCTGCCTTTCATTGCAAGCAAGCCCGAAAGTGTTTTTATGCTTTATAATGGATTGTAAAGGCAAAGTTGCCGTGTGCTGAAAACAAGTTGTTCTTTGACAGTCTTGAATTCTGACTGCAGTTCAGCCAATAAAAATGTATTTCTGTCATTCATTGCAAACAAGCCAGAAAGTATTTTTCGTTGCTCTTCTTGTCTGAATAAACAATTATGCAGTTTGCTGGAAATAAGCTGTACTCTGACAGTCGT
Source organism: Hoplias malabaricus (assembly GCF_029633855.1). Taxonomy (NCBI): domain Eukaryota; kingdom Metazoa; phylum Chordata; class Actinopteri; order Characiformes; family Erythrinidae; genus Hoplias; species Hoplias malabaricus. The sequence continues at coordinate 26,545,045 of NC_089810.1, forward strand.
CCTTATGGAGTGCAGTTCAGCTAATAAAACTCTTTCTGCCTTTCATTGCAAGCAAGCCCGAAAGTGTTTTTATGCTTCATACTGGATTGTAAAAGCAAAGTTGCCGTGTGCTGAAAACAAGTTGTTCTTTGACAGTCTTGAATACTGAGTGCAGTTCAGTTAATAAAACTGTCTTTCTGGTGCTCATTGCAAACAAGCTAGAAATTGTTTTTCTGTGTTCCAATTGTTAGTATAAACAAATATGCAGTCTGCTGAAAGCAAGCTGTTCTTTGATAGTCTTTCTTATGGAGTGCAGTTCAGCTAATAAAACTCTTTCTGCCTTTCATTGCAAGCAAGCCCGAAAGTGTTTTTATGCTTCATACTGGATTGTAAAAGCAAAGTTGCCGTGTGCTGAAAACAAGTTGTTCTTTGACAGTCTTGAATACTGAGTGCAGTTCAGTTAATAAAACTGTCTTTCTGGTGCTCATTGCAAACAAGCCAGAAAGTGTTTTTCGTTGCTCTTCTTGTCTGAATAAACAAATATGCAGTTTGCTGGAAATAAGCTGTACTCTGACAGTCGTTCTTATGGAGTGCAGTTCAGTTAATAAAACTCTTTCTGCCTTTCATTGCAAGCAAGCCCGAAAGTGTTTTTATGCTTCATACTGGATTGTAAAAGCAAAGTTGCCGTGTGCTGAAAACAAGTTGTTCTTTGACAGTCTTGAATACTGAGTGCAGTTCAGTTAATAAAACTGTCTTTCTGGTGCTCATTGCAAACAAGCTAGAAATTGTTTTTCTGTGTTCCAATTGTTAGTATAAACAAATATGCAGTCTGCTGAAAGCAAGCTGTTCTTTGATAGTCTTTCTTATGGAGTGCAGTTCAGCTAATAAAACTCTTTCTGCCTTTCATTGCAAGCAAGCCCGAAAGTGTTTTTATGCTTCATACTGGATTGTAAAAGCAAAGTTGCCGTGTGCTGAAAACAAGTTGTTCTTTGACAGTGTTGAATACTGAGTGCAGTTCAGTTAATAAAACTATCTTTCTGGTGCTCATTGCAAACAAGCCAGAAAGTGTTTTTCTGTGTTCCAATTGTTAGTATAAACAAATATGCAGTCTGCTGAAAGCAAGCTGTTCTTTGATAGTCTTTCTTATGGAGTGCAGTTCAGCTAATAAAACTCTTTCTGCCTTTCATTGCAAGCAAGCCCGAAAGTGTTTTTATGCTTCATACTGGATTGTAAAAGCAGAGTTGCCGTGTGCTGAAAACAAGTTGTTCTTTGACAGTCTTGAATACTGAGTGCAGTTCAGTTAACAAAAATGCCTTTCTGGTGCTCATTGCAAACAAGCCAGAAAGTGTTTTTCTGTGTTCCAATTGTTAGTATAAACAAATATGCAGTCTGCTGAAAGCAAGCTGTTCTTTGATAGTCTTTCTTATGGAGTGCAGTTCAGCTAATAAAACTCTTTCTGCCTTTCATTGCAAGCAAGCCCGAAAGTGTTTTTATGCTTTATAATGGATTGTAAAGGCAAAGTTGCAGTTTGCTGAAAACAAGTTGTTCTTTGACAGTCTTGAATTCTGACTGCAGTTCAGCCAATAAAAATGTATTTCTGTCATTCATTGCAAACAAGCCAGAAAGTATTTTTCGTTGCTCTTCTTGTCTGAATAAACAATTATGCAGTTTGCTGGAAATAAGCTGTACTCTGACAGTCGTCCTTATGGAGTGCAGTTCAGCTAATAAAACTCTTTCTGCCTTTCATTGCAAGCAAGCCCGGAAGTGTTTTTATGCTTCATACTGGATTGTAAAAGCAAAGTTGCTGTGTGCTGAAAACAAGTTGTTCTTTGACAGTCTTGAATACTGAGTGCAGTTCAGTTAATAAAACTGTCTTTCTGGTGCTCATTGCAAACAAGCCAGAAAGTGTTTTTCGTTGCTCTTCTTGTCTGAATAAACAAATATGCAGTTTGCTGGAAATAAGCTGTACTCTGACAGTCGTTCTTATGGAGTGCAGTTCAGTTAATAAAACTCTTTCTGCCTTTCATTGCAAGCAAGCCCGAAAGTGTTTTTATGCTTCATACTGGATTGTAAAAGCAAAGTTGCCGTGTGCTGAAAACAAGTTGTTCTTTGACAGTCTTGAATACTGAGTGCAGTTCAGTTAATAAAACTGTCTTTCTGGTGCTCATTGCAAGCAAGCCAGAAAGTGTTTTTCGTTGCTCTTCTTGTCTGAATAAACAATTATGCAGTTTGCTGGAAATAAGCTGTACTCTGACAGTCGTCCTTATGGAGTGCAGTTCAGCTAATAAAACTCTTTCTGCCTTTCATTGCAAGCAAGCCCGAAAGTGTTTTTATGCTTCATACTGGATTGTAAAAGCAAAGTTGCCGTGTGCTGAAAACAAGTTGTTCTTTGACAGTCTTGAATACTGAGTGCAGTTCAGTTAATAAAACTGTCTTTCTGGTGCTCATTGCAAACAAGCCAGAAAGTGTTTTTCGTTGCTCTCCTTGTCTGAATAAACAAATATGCAGTTTGCTGGAAATAAGCTGTACTCTGACAGTCGTTCTTATGGAGTGCAGTTCAGCTAATAAAACTCTTTCTGCCTTTCATTGCAAGCAAGCCCGAAAGTGTTTTTATGCTTCATACTAGATTGTAAAAGCAAAGTTGCCGTGTGCTGAAAACAAGTTGTTCTTTGACAGTCTTGAATACTGAGTGCAGTTCAGTTAATAAAACTGTCTTTCTGGTGCTCATTGCAAACAAGCTAGAAATTGTTTTTCTGTGTTCCAATTGTTAGTATAAACAAATATGCAGTCTGCTGAAAGCAAGCTGTTCTTTGATAGTCTTTCTTATGGAGTGCAGTTCAGCTAATAAAACTCTTTCTGCATTTCATTGCAAGCAAGCCCGAAAGTGTTTTTATGCTTTATAATGGATTGTAAAAGCAAAGTTGCAGTTTGCTGAAAACAAGTTGTTCTTTGACAGTCTTGAATTCTGACTGCAGTTCAGCCAATAAAAATGTATTTCTGTCATTCATTGCAAACAAGCCAGAAAGTGTTTTTCGTTGCTCTTCTTGTCTGAATAAACAAATATGCAGTTTGCTGGAAATAAGCTGTACTCTGACAGTCGTTCTTATGGAGTGCAGTTCAGCTAATAAAACTCTTTCTGCCTTTCATTGCAAGCAAGCCCGAAAGTGTTTTTATGCTTCATACTGGATTGTAAAAGCAAAGTTGCCGTGTGCTGAAAACAAGTTGTTCTTTGACAGTCTTGAATACTGAGTGCAGTTCAGTTAATAAAACTGTCTTTCTGGTGCTCATTGCAAACAAGCCAGAAAGTGTTTTTCGTTGCTCTTCTTGTCTGAATAAACAAATATGCAGTTTGCTGGAAATAAGCTGTACTCTGACAGTCGTTCTTATGGAGTGCAGTTCAGCTAATAAAACTCTTTCTGCCTTTCATTGCAAGCAAGCCCGAAAGTGTTTTTATGCTTCATACTGGATTGTAACAGCAAAGTTGCCGTGTGCTGAAAACAAGTTGTTCTTTGACAGTCTTGAATACTGAGTGCAGTTCAGTTAATAAAACTGTCTTTCTGGTGCTCATTGCAAACAAGCCAGAAAGTGTTTTTCTGTGCTCCAATTGTTAGTATAAAAAAATATGCAGTCTGCTGAAAGCAAGCTGTTCTTTGATAGTCTTTCTTATGGAGTGCAGTTCAGCTAATAAAACTCTTTCTGCCTTTCATTGCAAGCAAGCCCGAAAGTGTTTTTATGCTTTATAGTGGATTGTAAAGGCAAAGTTGCAGTTTGCTGAAAACAAGTTGTTCTTTGACAGTCTTGAATTCTGACTGCAGTTCAGCCAATAAAAATGTATTTCTGTCATTCATTGCAAACAAGCCAGAAAGTATTTTTCGTTGCTCTTCTTGTCTGAATAAACAATTATGCAGTTTGCTGGAAATAAGCTGTACTCTGACAGTCGTCCTTATGGAGTGCAGTTCAGCTAATAAAACTCTTTCTGCCTTTCATTGCAAGCAAGCCCGAAAGTGTTTTTATGCTTCATACTGGATTGTAAAAGCAAAGTTGCCGTGTGCTTAAAACAAGTTGTTCTTTGACAGTCTTGAATACTGAGTGCAGTTCAGTTAATAAAACTGTCTTTCTGGTGCTCATTGCAAACAAGCCAGAAAGTGTTTTTCGTTGCTCTTCTTGTCTGAATAAACAATTATGCAGTTTGCTGGAAATAAGCTGTACTCTGACAGTCGTCCTTATGGAGTGCAGTTCAGCTAATAAAACTCTTTCTGCCTTTCATTGCAAGCAAGCCCGAAAGTGTTTTTATGCTTCATACTGGATTGTAAAAGCAAAGTTGCCGTGTGCTGAAAACAAGTTGTTCTTTGACAGTCTTGAATACTGAGTGCAGTTCAGTTAATAAAACTGTCTTTCTGGTGCTCATTGCAAACAAGCCAAAAAGTGTTTTTCGTTGCTCTCCTTGTCTGAATAAACAAATATGCAGTTTGCTGGAAATAAGCTGTACTCTGACAGTCGTTCTTATGGAGTGCAGTTCAGCTAATAAAACTCTTTCTGCCTTTCATTGCAAGCAAGCCCGAAAGTGTTTTTATGCTTCATACTGGATTGTAAAAGCAAAGTTGCCGTGTGCTGAAAACAAGTTGTTCTTTGACAGTCTTGAATACTGAGTGCAGTTCAGTTAATAAAACTGTCTTTCTGGTGCTCATTGCAAACAAGCTAGAAATTGTTTTTCTGCGTTCCAATTGTTAGTATAAACAAATATGCAGTCTGCTGAAAGCAAGCTTTTCTTTGATAGTCTTTCTTATGGAGTGCAGTTCAGCTAATAAAACTCTTTCTGCCTTTCATTGCAAGCAAGCCCGAAAGTGTTTTTATGCTTCATACTGGATTGTAAAAGCAAAGTTGCCGTGTGCTGAAAACAAGTTGTTCTTTGACAGTCTTGAATACTGAGTGCAGTTCAGTTAATAAAACTGTCTTTCTGGTGCTCATTGCAAACAAGCCAGAAAGTGTTTTTCGTTGCTCTTCTTGTCTGAATAAACAAATATGCAGTTTGCTGGAAATAAGCTGTACTCTGACAGTCGTTCTTATGGAGTGCAGTTCAGCTAATAAAACTCTTTCTGCCTTTCATTGCAAGCAAGCCCGAAAGTGTTTTTATGCTTCATACTGGATTGTAAAAGCAAAGTTGCCGTGTGCTGAAAACAAGTTGTTCTTTGACAGTCTTGAATACTGAGTGCAGTTCAGTTAATAAAACTGTCTTTCTGGTGCTCATTGCAAACAAGCCAAAAAGTGTTTTTCGTTGCTCTCCTTGTCTGAATAAACAAATATGCAGTTTGCTGGAAATAAGCTGTACTCTGACAGTCGTTCTTATGGAGTGCAGTTCAGCTAATAAAACTCTTTCTGCCTTTCATTGCAAGCAAGCCCGAAAGTGTTTTTATGCTTCATACTGGATTGTAAAAGCAAAGTTGCCGTGTGCTGAAAACAAGTTGTTCTTTGACAGTCTTGAATACTGAGTGCAGTTCAGTTAATAAAACTGTCTTTCTGGTGCTCATTGCAAACAAGCTAGAAATTGTTTTTCTGCGTTCCAATTGTTAGTATAAACAAATATGCAGTCTGCTGAAAGCAAGCTTTTCTTTGATAGTCTTTCTTATGGAGTGCAGTTCAGCTAATAAAACTCTTTCTGCCTTTCATTGCAAGCAAGCCCGAAAGTGTTTTTATGCTTCATACTGGATTGTAAAAGCAAAGTTGCCGTGTGCTGAAAACAAGTTGTTCTTTGACAGTCTTGAATACTGAGTGCAGTTCAGTTAATAAAACTGTCTTTCTGGTGCTCATTGCAAACAAGCCAGAAAGTGTTTTTCGTTGCTCTTCTTGTCTGAATAAACAAATATGCAGTTTGCTGGAAATAAGCTGTACTCTGACAGTCGTTCTTATGGAGTGCAGTTCAGCTAATAAAACTCTTTCTGCCTTTCATTGCAAGCAAGCCCGAAAGTGTTTTTATGCTTCATACTGGATTGTAAAAGCAAAGTTGCCGTGTGCTGAAAACAAGTTGTTCTTTGACAGTGTTGAATACTGAGTGCAGTTCAGTTAATAAAACTGTCTTTCTGGTGCTCATTGCAAACAAGCCAGAAAGTGTTTTTCTGTGTTCCAATTGTTAGTATAAACAAATATGCAGTCTGCTGAAAGCAAGCTGTTCTTTGATAGTCTTTCTTATGGAGTGCAGTTCAGCTAATAAAACTCTTTCTGCCTTTCATTGCAAGCAAGCCCGAAAGTGTTTTTATGCTTCATAATGGATTGTAAAAGCAAAGTTGCCGTGTGCTGAAAACAAGTTGTTCTTTGACAGTCTTGAATACTGAGTGCAGTTCAGTTAACAAAAATGCCTTTCTGGTGCTCATTGCAAACAAGCCAGAAAGTGTTTTTCTGTGTTCCAATTGTTAGTATAAACAAATATGCAGTCTGCTGAAAGCAAGCTGTTCTTTGATAGTCTTTCTTATGGAGTGCAGTTCAGCTAATAAAACTCTTTCTGCCTTTCATTGCAAGCAAGCCCGAAAGTGTTTTTATGCTTTATAATGGATTGTAAAGGCAAAGTTGCAGTTTGCTGAAAACAAGTTGTTCTTTGACAGTCTTGAATTCTGACTGCAGTTCAGCCAATAAAAATGTATTTCTGTCATTCATTGCAAACAAGCCAGAAAGTATTTTTCGTTGCTCTTCTTGTCTGAATAAACAATTATGCAGTTTGCTGGAAATAAGCTGTACTCTGACAGTCGTCCTTATGGAGTGCAGTTCAGCTAATAAAACTCTTTCTGCCTTTCATTGCAAGCAAGCCCGGAAGTGTTTTTATGCTTCATACTGGATTGTAAAAGCAAAGTTGCCGTGTGCTGAAAACAAGTTGTTCTTTGACAGTCTTGAATACTGAGTGCAGTTCAGTTAATAAAACTGTCTTTCTGGTGCTCATTGCAAACAAGCCAGAAAGTGTTTTTCGTTGCTCTTCTTGTCTGAATAAACAAATATGCAGTTTGCTGGAAATAAGCTGTACTCTGACAGTCGTTCTTATGGAGTGCAGTTCAGTTAATAAAACTCTTTCTGCCTTTCATTGCAAGCAAGCCCGAAAGTGTTTTTATGCTTCATACTGGATTGTAAAAGCAAAGTTGCCGTGTGCTGAAAACAAGTTGTTCTTTGACAGTCTTGAATACTGAGTGCAGTTCAGTTAATAAAACTGTCTTTCTGGTGCTCATTGCAAACAAGCTAGAAATTGTTTTTCTGTGTTCCAATTGTTAGTATAAACAAATATGCAGTCTGCTGAAAGCAAGCTGTTCTTTGATAGTCTTTCTTATGGAGTGCAGTTCAGCTAATAAAACTCTTTCTGCCTTTCATTGCAAGCAAGCCCGAAAGTGTTTTTATGCTTCATACTGGATTGTAAAAGCAAAGTTGCCGTGTGCTGAAAACAAGTTGTTCTTTGACAGTCTTGAATACTGAGTGCAGTTCAGTTAATAAAACTGTCTTTCTGGTGCTCATTGCAAACAAGCCAGAAAGTGTTTTTCGTTGCTCTTCTTGTCTGAATAAACAAATATGCAGTTTGCTGGAAATAAGCTGTACTCTGACAGTCGTTCTTATGGAGTGCAGTTCAGTTAATAAAACTCTTTCTGCCTTTCATTGCAAGCAAGCCCGAAAGTGTTTTTATGCTTCATACTGGATTGTAAAAGCAAAGTTGCCGTGTGCTGAAAACAAGTTGTTCTTTGACAGTCTTGAATACTGAGTGCAGTTCAGTTAATAAAACTGTCTTTCTGGTGCTCATTGCAAACAAGCTAGAAATTGTTTTTCTGTGTTCCAATTGTTAGTATAAACAAATATGCAGTCTGCTGAAAGCAAGCTGTTCTTTGATAGTCTTTCTTATGGAGTGCAGTTCAGCTAATAAAACTCTTTCTGCCTTTCATTGCAAGCAAGCCCGAAAGTGTTTTTATGCTTCATACTGGATTGTAAAAGCAAAGTTGCCGTGTGCTGAAAACAAGTTGTTCTTTGACAGTGTTGAATACTGAGTGCAGTTCAGTTAATAAAACTATCTTTCTGGTGCTCATTGCAAACAAGCCAGAAAGTGTTTTTCTGTGTTCCAATTGTTAGTATAAACAAATATGCAGTCTGCTGAAAGCAAGCTGTTCTTGGATAGTCTTTCTTATGGAGTGCAGTTCAGCTAATAAAACTCTTTCTGCCTTTCATTGCAAGCAAGCCCGAAAGTGTTTTTATGCTTCATAATGGATTGTAAAAGCAAAGTTGCCGTGTGCTGAAAACAAGTTGTTCTTTGACAGTCTTGAATACTGAGTGCAGTTCAGTTAACAAAAATGCCTTTCTGGTGCTCATTGCAAACAAGCCAGAAAGTGTTTTTCTGTGTTCCAATTGTTAGTATAAACAAATATGCAGTCTGCTGAAAGCAAGCTGTTCTTTGATAGTCTTTCTTATGGAGTGCAGTTCAGCTAATAAAACTCTTTCTGCCTTTCATTGCAAGCAAGCCCGAAAGTGTTTTTATGCTTTATAATGGATTGTAAAGGCAAAGTTGCCGTGTGCTGAAAACAAGTTGTTCTTTGACAGTCTTGAATTCTGACTGCAGTTCAGCCAATAAAAATGTATTTCTGTCATTCATTGCAAACAAGCCAGAAAGTATTTTTCGTTGCTCTTCTTGTCTGAATAAACAATTATGCAGTTTGCTGGAAATAAGCTGTACTCTGACAGTCGTCCTTATGGAGTGCAGTTCAGCTAATAAAACTCTTTCTGCCTTTCATTGCAAGCAAGCCCGAAAGTGTTTTTATGCTTCATACTGGATTGTAAAAGCAAAGTTGCCGTGTGCTGAAAACAAGTTGTTCTTTGACAGTCTTGAATACTGAGTGCAGTTCAGTTAATAAAACTGTCTTTCTGGTGCTCATTGCAAACAAGCTAGAAATTGTTTTTCTGTGTTCCAATTGTTAGTATAAACAAATATGCAGTCTGCTGAAAGCAAGCTGTTCTTTGATAGTCTTTCTTATGGAGTGCAGTTCAGCTAATAAAACTCTTTCTGCCTTTCATTGCAAGCAAGCCCGAAAGTGTTTTTATGCTTCATACTGGATTGTAAAAGCAAAGTTGCCGTGTGCTGAAAACAAGTTGTTCTTTGACAGTCTTGAATACTGAGTGCAGTTCAGTTAATAAAACTGTCTTTCTGGTGCTCATTGCAAACAAGCCAGAAAGTGTTTTTCGTTGCTCTTCTTGTCTGAATAAACAAATATGCAGTTTGCTGGAAATAAGCTGTACTCTGACAGTCGTTCTTATGGAGTGCAGTTCAGTTAATAAAACTCTTTCTGCCTTTCATTGCAAGCAAGCCCGAAAGTGTTTTTATGCTTCATACTGGATTGTAAAAGCAAAGTTGCCGTGTGCTGAAAACAAGTTGTTCTTTGACAGTCTTGAATACTGAGTGCAGTTCAGTTAATAAAACTGTCTTTCTGGTGCTCATTGCAAACAAGCTAGAAATTGTTTTTCTGTGTTCCAATTGTTAGTATAAACAAATATGCAGTCTGCTGAAAGCAAGCTGTTCTTTGATAGTCTTTCTTATGGAGTGCAGTTCAGCTAATAAAACTCTTTCTGCCTTTCATTGCAAGCAAGCCCGAAAGTGTTTTTATGCTTCATACTGGATTGTAAAAGCAAAGTTGCCGTGTGCTGAAAACAAGTTGTTCTTTGACAGTGTTGAATACTGAGTGCAGTTCAGTTAATAAAACTATCTTTCTGGTGCTCATTGCAAACAAGCCAGAAAGTGTTTTTCTGTGTTCCAATTGTTAGTATAAACAAATATGCAGTCTGCTGAAAGCAAGCTGTTCTTTGATAGTCTTTCTTATGGAGTGCAGTTCAGCTAATAAAACTCTTTCTGCCTTTCATTGCAAGCAAGCCCGAAAGTGTTTTTATGCTTTATAATGGATTGTAAAGGCAAAGTTGCAGTTTGCTGAAAACAAGTTGTTCTTTGACAGTCTTGAATTCTGACTGCAGTTCAGCCAATAAAAATGTATTTCTGTCATTCATTGCAAACAAGCCAGAAAGTATTTTTCGTTGCTCTTCTTGTCTGAATAAACAATTATGCAGTTTGCTGGAAATAAGCTGTACTCTGACAGTCGTCCTTATGGAGTGCAGTTCAGCTAATAAAACTCTTTCTGCCTTTCATTGCAAGCAAGCCCGGAAGTGTTTTTATGCTTCATACTGGATTGTAAAAGCAAAGTTGCCGTGTGCTGAAAACAAGTTGTTCTTTGACAGTCTTGAATACTGAGTGCAGTTCAGTTAATAAAACTGTCTTTCTGGTGCTCATTGCAAACAAGCCAGAAAGTGTTTTTCGTTGCTCTTCTTGTCTGAATAAACAAATATGCAGTTTGCTGGAAATAAGCTGTACTCTGACAGTCGTTCTTATGGAGTGCAGTTCAGTTAATAAAACTCTTTCTGCCTTTCATTGCAAGCAAGCCCGAAAGTGTTTTTATGCTTCATACTGGATTGTAAAAGCAAAGTTGCCGTGTGCTGAAAACAAGTTGTTCTTTGACAGTCTTGAATACTGAGTGCAGTTCAGTTAATAAAACTGTCTTTCTGGTGCTCATTGCAAACAAGCTAGAAATTGTTTTTCTGTGTTCCAATTGTTAGTATAAACAAATATGCAGTCTGCTGAAAGCAAGCTGTTCTTTGATAGTCTTTCTTATGGAGTGCAGTTCAGCTAATAAAACTCTTTCTGCCTTTCATTGCAAGCAAGCCCGAAAGTGTTTTTATGCTTCATACTGGATTGTAAAAGCAAAGTTGCCGTGTGCTGAAAACAAGTTGTTCTTTGACAGTGTTGAATACTGAGTGCAGTTCAGTTAATAAAACTATCTTTCTGGTGCTCATTGCAAACAAGCCAGAAAGTGTTTTTCTGTGTTCCAATTGTTAGTATAAACAAATATGCAGTCTGCTGAAAGCAAGCTGTTCTTTGATAGTCTTTCTTATGGAGTGCAGTTCAGCTAATAAAACTCTTTCTGCCTTTCATTGCAAGCAAGCCCGAAAGTGTTTTTATGCTTTATAATGGATTGTAAAGGCAAAGTTGCAGTTTGCTGAAAACAAGTTGTTCTTTGACAGTCTTGAATTCTGACTGCAGTTCAGCCAATAAAAATGTATTTCTGTCATTCATTGCAAACAAGCCAGAAAGTATTTTTCGTTGCTCTTCTTGTCTGAATAAACAATTATGCAGTTTGCTGGAAATAAGCTGTACTCTGACAGTCGTCCTTATGGAGTGCAGTTCAGCTAATAAAACTCTTTCTGCCTTTCATTGCAAGCAAGCCCGGAAGTGTTTTTATGCTTCATACTGGATTGTAAAAGCAAAGTTGCCGTGTGCTGAAAACAAGTTGTTCTTTGACAGTCTTGAATACTGAGTGCAGTTCAGTTAATAAAACTGTCTTTCTGGTGCTCATTGCAAACAAGCCAGAAAGTGTTTTTCGTTGCTCTTCTTGTCTGAATAAACAAATATGCAGTTTGCTGGAAATAAGCTGTACTCTGACAGTCGTTCTTATGGAGTGCAGTTCAGTTAATAAAACTCTTTCTGCCTTTCATTGCAAGCAAGCCCGAAAGTGTTTTTATGCTTCATACTGGATTGTAAAAGCAAAGTTGCCGTGTGCTGAAAACAAGTTGTTCTTTGACAGTCTTGAATACTGAGTGCAGTTCAGTTAATAAAACTGTCTTTCTGGTGCTCATTGCAAACAAGCTAGAAATTGTTTTTCTGTGTTCCAATTGTTAGTATAAACAAATATGCAGTCTGCTGAAAGCAAGCTGTTCTTTGATAGTCTTTCTTATGGAGTGCAGTTCAGCTAATAAAACTCTTTCTGCCTTTCATTGCAAGCAAGCCCGAAAGTGTTTTTATGCTTCATACTGGATTGTAAAAGCAAAGTTGCCGTGTGCTGAAAACAAGTTGTTCTTTGACAGTCTTGAATACTGAGTGCAGTTCAGTTAATAAAACTGTCTTTCTGGTGCTCATTGCAAACAAGCCAGAAAGTGTTTTTCGTTGCTCTTCTTGTCTGAATAAACAAATATGCAGTTTGCTGGAAATAAGCTGTACTCTGACAGTCGTTCTTATGGAGTGCAGTTCAGTTAATAAAACTCTTTCTGCCTTTCATTGCAAGCAAGCCCGAAAGTGTTTTTATGCTTCATACTGGATTGTAAAAGCAAAGTTGCCGTGTGCTGAAAACAAGTTGTTCTTTGACAGTCTTGAATACTGAGTGCAGTTCAGTTAATAAAACTGTCTTTCTGGTGCTCATTGCAAACAAGCTAGAAATTGTTTTTCTGTGTTCCAATTGTTAGTATAAACAAATATGCAGTCTGCTGAAAGCAAGCTGTTCTTTGATAGTCTTTCTTATGGAGTGCAGTTCAGCTAATAAAACTCTTTCTGCCTTTCATTGCAAGCAAGCCCGAAAGTGTTTTTATGCTTCATACTGGATTGTAAAAGCAAAGTTGCCGTGTGCTGAAAACAAGTTGTTCTTTGACAGTGTTGAATACTGAGTGCAGTTCAGTTAATAAAACTATCTTTCTGGTGCTCATTGCAAACAAGCCAGAAAGTGTTTTTCTGTGTTCCAATTGTTAGTATAAACAAATATGCAGTCTGCTGAAAGCAAGCTGTTCTTGGATAGTCTTTCTTATGGAGTGCAGTTCAGCTAATAAAACTCTTTCTGCCTTTCATTGCAAGCAAGCCCGAAAGTGTTTTTATGCTTCATAATGGATTGTAAAAGCAAAGTTGCCGTGTGCTGAAAACAAGTTGTTCTTTGACAGTCTTGAATACTGAGTGCAGTTCAGTTAATAAAACTGTCTTTCTGGTGCTCATTGCAAACAAGCCAGAAAGTGTTTTTCGTTGCTCTTCTTGTCTGAATAAACAAATATGCAGTTTGCTGGAAATAAGCTGTACTCTGACAGTCGTTCTTATGGAGTGCAGTTCAGTTAATAAAACTCTTTCTGCCTTTCATTGCAAGCAAGCCCGAAAGTGTTTTTATGCTTCATACTGGATTGTAAAAGCAAAGTTGCCGTGTGCTGAAAACAAGTTGTTCTTTGACAGTCTTGAATACTGAGTGCAGTTCAGTTAATAAAACTGTCTTTCTGGTGCTCATTGCAAACAAGCTAGAAATTGTTTTTCTGTGTTCCAATTGTTAGTATAAACAAATATGCAGTCTGCTGAAAGCAAGCTGTTCTTTGATAGTCTTTCTTATGGAGTGCAGTTCAGCTAATAAAACTCTTTCTGCCTTTCATTGCAAGCAAGCCCGAAAGTGTTTTTATGCTTCATACTGGATTGTAAAAGCAAAGTTGCCGTGTGCTGAAAACAAGTTGTTCTTTGACAGTGTTGAATACTGAGTGCAGTTCAGTTAATAAAACTATCTTTCTGGTGCTCATTGCAAACAAGCCAGAAAGTGTTTTTCTGTGTTCCAATTGTTAGTATAAACAAATATGCAGTCTGCTGAAAGCAAGCTGTTCTTTGATAGTCTTTCTTATGGAGTGCAGTTCAGCTAATAAAACTCTTTCTGCCTTTCATTGCAAGCAAGCCCGAAAGTGTTTTTATGCTTTATAATGGATTGTAAAGGCAAAGTTGCAGTTTGCTGAAAACAAGTTGTTCTTTGACAGTCTTGAATTCTGACTGCAGTTCAGCCAATAAAAATGTATTTCTGTCATTCATTGCAAACAAGCCAGAAAGTATTTTTCGTTGCTCTTCTTGTCTGAATAAACAATTATGCAGTTTGCTGGAAATAAGCTGTACTCTGACAGTCGTCCTTATGGAGTGCAGTTCAGCTAATAAAACTCTTTCTGCCTTTCATTGCAAGCAAGCCCGGAAGTGTTTTTATGCTTCATACTGGATTGTAAAAGCAAAGTTGCCGTGTGCTGAAAACAAGTTGTTCTTTGACAGTCTTGAATACTGAGTGCAGTTCAGTTAATAAAACTGTCTTTCTGGTGCTCATTGCAAACAAGCCAGAAAGTGTTTTTCGTTGCTCTTCTTGTCTGAATAAACAAATATGCAGTTTGCTGGAAATAAGCTGTACTCTGACAGTCGTTCTTATGGAGTGCAGTTCAGTTAATAAAACTCTTTCTGCCTTTCATTGCAAGCAAGCCCGAAAGTGTTTTTATGCTTCATACTGGATTGTAAAAGCAAAGTTGCCGTGTGCTGAAAACAAGTTGTTCTTTGACAGTCTTGAATACTGAGTGCAGTTCAGTTAATAAAACTGTCTTTCTGGTGCTCATTGCAAACAAGCTAGAAATTGTTTTTCTGTGTTCCAATTGTTAGTATAAACAAATATGCAGTCTGCTGAAAGCAAGCTGTTCTTTGATAGTCTTTCTTATGGAGTGCAGTTCAGCTAATAAAACTCTTTCTGCCTTTCATTGCAAGCAAGCCCGAAAGTGTTTTTATGCTTCATACTGGATTGTAAAAGCAAAGTTGCCGTGTGCTGAAAACAAGTTGTTCTTTGACAGTGTTGAATACTGAGTGCAGTTCAGTTAATAAAACTATCTTTCTGGTGCTCATTGCAAACAAGCCAGAAAGTGTTTTTCTGTGTTCCAATTGTTAGTATAAACAAATATGCAGTCTGCTGAAAGCAAGCTGTTCTTTGATAGTCTTTCTTATGGAGTGCAGTTCAGCTAATAAAACTCTTTCTGCCTTTCATTGCAAGCAAGCCCGAAAGTGTTTTTATGCTTTATAATGGATTGTAAAGGCAAAGTTGCAGTTTGCTGAAAACAAGTTGTTCTTTGACAGTCTTGAATTCTGACTGCAGTTCAGCCAATAAAAATGTATTTCTGTCATTCATTGCAAACAAGCCAGAAAGTATTTTTCGTTGCTCTTCTTGTCTGAATAAACAATTATGCAGTTTGCTGGAAATAAGCTGTACTCTGACAGTCGTCCTTATGGAGTGCAGTTCAGCTAATAAAACTCTTTCTGCCTTTCATTGCAAGCAAGCCCGGAAGTGTTTTTATGCTTCATACTGGATTGTAAAAGCAAAGTTGCCGTGTGCTGAAAACAAGTTGTTCTTTGACAGTCTTGAATACTGAGTGCAGTTCAGTTAATAAAACTGTCTTTCTGGTGCTCATTGCAAACAAGCCAGAAAGTGTTTTTCGTTGCTCTTCTTGTCTGAATAAACAAATATGCAGTTTGCTGGAAATAAGCTGTACTCTGACAGTCGTTCTTATGGAGTGCAGTTCAGTTAATAAAACTCTTTCTGCCTTTCATTGCAAGCAAGCCCGAAAGTGTTTTTATGCTTCATACTGGATTGTAAAAGCAAAGTTGCCGTGTGCTGAAAACAAGTTGTTCTTTGACAGTCTTGAATACTGAGTGCAGTTCAGTTAATAAAACTGTCTTTCTGGTGCTCATTGCAAACAAGCTAGAAATTGTTTTTCTGTGTTCCAATTGTTAGTATAAACAAATATGCAGTCTGCTGAAAGCAAGCTGTTCTTTGATAGTCTTTCTTATGGAGTGCAGTTCAGCTAATAAAACTCTTTCTGCCTTTCATTGCAAGCAAGCCCGAAAGTGTTTTTATGCTTCATACTGGATTGTAAAAGCAAAGTTGCCGTGTGCTGAAAACAAGTTGTTCTTTGACAGTCTTGAATACTGAGTGCAGTTCAGTTAATAAAACTGTCTTTCTGGTGCTCATTGCAAACAAGCCAGAAAGTGTTTTTCGTTGCTCTTCTTGTCTGAATAAACAAATATGCAGTTTGCTGGAAATAAGCTGTACTCTGACAGTCGTTCTTATGGAGTGCAGTTCAGTTAATAAAACTCTTTCTGCCTTTCATTGCAAGCAAGCCCGAAAGTGTTTTTATGCTTCATACTGGATTGTAAAAGCAAAGTTGCCGTGTGCTGAAAACAAGTTGTTCTTTGACAGTCTTGAATACTGAGTGCAGTTCAGTTAATAAAACTGTCTTTCTGGTGCTCATTGCAAACAAGCTAGAAATTGTTTTTCTGTGTTCCAATTGTTAGTATAAACAAATATGCAGTCTGCTGAAAGCAAGCTGTTCTTTGATAGTCTTTCTTATGGAGTGCAGTTCAGCTAATAAAACTCTTTCTGCCTTTCATTGCAAGCAAGCCCGAAAGTGTTTTTATGCTTCATACTGGATTGTAAAAGCAAAGTTGCCGTGTGCTGAAAACAAGTTGTTCTTTGACAGTGTTGAATACTGAGTGCAGTTCAGTTAATAAAACTATCTTTCTGGTGCTCATTGCAAACAAGCCAGAAAGTGTTTTTCTGTGTTCCAATTGTTAGTATAAACAAATATGCAGTCTGCTGAAAGCAAGCTGTTCTTGGATAGTCTTTCTTATGGAGTGCAGTTCAGCTAATAAAACTCTTTCTGCCTTTCATTGCAAGCAAGCCCGAAAGTGTTTTTATGCTTCATAATGGATTGTAAAAGCAAAGTTGCCGTGTGCTGAAAACAAGTTGTTCTTTGACAGTCTTGAATACTGAGTGCAGTTCAGTTAACAAAAATGCCTTTCTGGTGCTCATTGCAAACAAGCCAGAAAGTGTTTTTCTGTGTTCCAATTGTTAGTATAAACAAATATGCAGTCTGCTGAAAGCAAGCTGTTCTTTGATAGTCTTTCTTATGGAGTGCAGTTCAGCTAATAAAACTCTTTCTGCCTTTCATTGCAAGCAAGCCCGAAAGTGTTTTTATGCTTTATAATGGATTGTAAAGGCAAAGTTGCCGTGTGCTGAAAACAAGTTGTTCTTTGACAGTCTTGAATTCTGACTGCAGTTCAGCCAATAAAAATGTATTTCTGTCATTCATTGCAAACAAGCCAGAAAGTATTTTTCGTTGCTCTTCTTGTCTGAATAAACAATTATGCAGTTTGCTGGAAATAAGCTGTACTCTGACAGTCGTCCTTATGGAGTGCAGTTCAGCTAATAAAACTCTTTCTGCCTTTCATTGCAAGCAAGCCCGAAAGTGTTTTTATGCTTCATACTGGATTGTAAAAGCAAAGTTGCCGTGTGCTGAAAACAAGTTGTTCTTTGACAGTCTTGAATACTGAGTGCAGTTCAGTTAATAAAACTGTCTTTCTGGTGCTCATTGCAAACAAGCTAGAAATTGTTTTTCTGTGTTCCAATTGTTAGTATAAACAAATATGCAGTCTGCTGAAAGCAAGCTGTTCTTTGATAGTCTTTCTTATGGAGTGCAGTTCAGCTAATAAAACTCTTTCTGCCTTTCATTGCAAGCAAGCCCGAAAGTGTTTTTATGCTTCATACTGGATTGTAAAAGCAAAGTTGCCGTGTGCTGAAAACAAGTTGTTCTTTGACAGTCTTGAATACTGAGTGCAGTTCAGTTAATAAAACTGTCTTTCTGGTGCTCATTGCAAACAAGCCAGAAAGTGTTTTTCGTTGCTCTTCTTGTCTGAATAAACAAATATGCAGTTTGCTGGAAATAAGCTGTACTCTGACAGTCGTTCTTATGGAGTGCAGTTCAGTTAATAAAACTCTTTCTGCCTTTCATTGCAAGCAAGCCCGAAAGTGTTTTTATGCTTCATACTGGATTGTAAAAGCAAAGTTGCCGTGTGCTGAAAACAAGTTGTTCTTTGACAGTCTTGAATACTGAGTGCAGTTCAGTTAATAAAACTGTCTTTCTGGTGCTCATTGCAAACAAGCTAGAAATTGTTTTTCTGTGTTCCAATTGTTAGTATAAACAAATATGCAGTCTGCTGAAAGCAAGCTGTTCTTTGATAGTCTTTCTTATGGAGTGCAGTTCAGCTAATAAAACTCTTTCTGCCTTTCATTGCAAGCAAGCCCGAAAGTGTTTTTATGCTTCATACTGGATTGTAAAAGCAAAGTTGCCGTGTGCTGAAAACAAGTTGTTCTTTGACAGTGTTGAATACTGAGTGCAGTTCAGTTAATAAAACTATCTTTCTGGTGCTCATTGCAAACAAGCCAGAAAGTGTTTTTCTGTGTTCCAATTGTTAGTATAAACAAATATGCAGTCTGCTGAAAGCAAGCTGTTCTTTGATAGTCTTTCTTATGGAGTGCAGTTCAGCTAATAAAACTCTTTCTGCCTTTCATTGCAAGCAAGCCCGAAAGTGTTTTTATGCTTCATAATGGATTGTAAAAGCAAAGTTGCCGTGTGCTGAAAACAAGTTGTTCTTTGACAGTCTTGAATACTGAGTGCAGTTCAGTTAACAAAAATGCCTTTCTGGTGCTCATTGCAAACAAGCCAGAAAGTGTTTTTCTGTGTTCCAATTGTTAGTATAAACAAATATGCAGTCTGCTGAAAGCAAGCTGTTCTTTGATAGTCTTTCTTATGGAGTGCAGTTCAGCTAATAAAACTCTTTCTGCCTTTCATTGCAAGCAAGCCCGAAAGTGTTTTTATGCTTTATAATGGATTGTAAAGGCAAAGTTGCAGTTTGCTGAAAACAAGTTGTTCTTTGACAGTCTTGAATTCTGACTGCAGTTCAGCCAATAAAAATGTATTTCTGTCATTCATTGCAAACAAGCCAGAAAGTATTTTTCGTTGCTCTTCTTGTCTGAATAAACAATTATGCAGTTTGCTGGAAATAAGCTGTACTCTGACAGTCGTCCTTATGGAGTGCAGTTCAGCTAATAAAACTCTTTCTGCCTTTCATTGCAAGCAAGCCCGGAAGTGTTTTTATGCTTCATACTGGATTGTAAAAGCAAAGTTGCCGTGTGCTGAAAACAAGTTGTTCTTTGACAGTCTTGAATACTGAGTGCAGTTCAGTTAATAAAACTGTCTTTCTGGTGCTCATTGCAAACAAGCCAGAAAGTGTTTTTCGTTGCTCTTCTTGTCTGAATAAACAAATATGCAGTTTGCTGGAAATAAGCTGTACTCTGACAGTCGTTCTTATGGAGTGCAGTTCAGTTAATAAAACTCTTTCTGCCTTTCATTGCAAGCAAGCCCGAAAGTGTTTTTATGCTTCATACTGGATTGTAAAAGCAAAGTTGCCGTGTGCTGAAAACAAGTTGTTCTTTGACAGTCTTGAATACTGAGTGCAGTTCAGTTAATAAAACTGTCTTTCTGGTGCTCATTGCAAACAAGCCAGAAAGTGTTTTTCGTTGCTCTTCTTGTCTGAATAAACAATTATGCAGTTTGCTGGAAATAAGCTGTACTCTGACAGTCGTCCTTATGGAGTGCAGTTCAGCTAATAAAACTCTTTCTGCCTTTCATTGCAAGCAAGCCCGAAAGTGTTTTTATGCTTCATACTGGATTGTAAAAGCAAAGTTGCTGTGTGCTGAAAACAAGTTGTTCTTTGACAGTCTTGAATACTGAGTGCAGTTCAGTTATTAAAACTGTCTTTCTGGTGCTCATTGCAAACAAGCCAGAAAGTGTTTTTCGTTGCTCTCCTTGTCTGAATAAACAAATATGCAGTTTGCTGGAAATAAGCTGTACTCTGACAGTCGTTCTTATGGAGTGCAGTTCAGCTAATAAAACTCTTTCTGCCTTTCATTGCAAGCAAGTCCGAAAGTGTTTTTATGCTTCATACTGGATTGTAAAAGCAAAGTTGCCGTGTGCTGAAAACAAGTTGTTCTTTGACAGTCTTGAATACTGAGTGCAGTTCAGTTAATAAAACTGTCTTTCTGGTGCTCATTGCAAACAAGCTAGAAATTGTTTTTCTGTGTTCCAATTGTTAGTATAAACAAATATGCAGTCTGCTGAAAGCAAGCTGTTCTTTGATAGTCTTTCTTATGGAGTGCAGTTCAGCTAATAAAACTCTTTCTGCATTTCATTGCAAGCAAGCCCGAAAGTGTTTTTATGCTTTATAATGGATTGTAAAAGCAAAGTTGCAGTTTGCTGAAAACAAGTTGTTCTTTGACAGTCTTGAATTCTGACTGCAGTTCAGCCAATAAAAATGTATTTCTGTCATTCATTGCAAACAAGCCAGAAAGTGTTTTTCTTTGCTCTTCTTGTCTGAATAAACAAATATGCAGTTTGCTGGAAATAAGCTGTACTCTGACAGTCGTTCTTATGGAGTGCAGTTCAGCTAATAAAACTCTTTCTGCCTTTCATTGCAAGCAAGCCCGAAAGTGTTTTTATGCTTTATAATGGATTGTAAAAGCAAAGTTGCAGTTTGCTGAAAACAAGTTGTTCTTTGACAGTCTTGAATTCTGACTGCAGTTCAGCCAATAAAAATGTATTTCTGTCATTCATTGCAAACAAGCCAGAAAGTGTTTTTCTTTGCTCTTCTTGTCTGAATAAACAAATATGCAGTTTGCTGGAAATAAGCTGTACTCTGACAGTCGTTCTTATGGAGTGCAGTTCAGCTAATAAAACTCTTTCTGCCTTTCATTGCAAGCAAGCCCGAAAGTGTTTTTATGCTTCATACTGGATTGTAAAAGCAAAGTTGCCGTGTGCTGAAAACAAGTTGTTCTTTGACAGTCTTGAATACTGAGTGCAGTTCAGTTAATAAAACTGTCTTTCTGGTGCTCATTGCAAACAAGCCAGAAAGTGTTTTTCGTTGCTCTTCTTGTCTGAATAAACAAATATGCAGTTTGCTGGAAATAAGCTGTACTCTGACAGTCGTTCTTATGGAGTGCAGTTCAGCTAATAAAACTCTTTCTGCCTTTCATTGCAAGCAAGCCCGAAAGTGTTTTTATGCTTCATACTGGATTGTAAAAGCAAAGTTGCCGTGTGCTGAAAACAAGTTGTTCTTTGACAGTCTTGAATACTGAGTGCAGTTCAGTTAATAAAACTGTCTTTCTGGTGCTCATTGCAAACAAGCCAGAAAGTGTTTTTCTGTGCTCCAATTGTTAGTATAAACAAATATGCAGTCTGCTGAAAGCAAGCTGTTCTTTGATAGTCTTTCTTATGGAGTGCAGTTCAGCTAATAAAACTCTTTCTGCCTTTCATTGCAAGCAAGCCCGAAAGTGTTTTTATGCTTTATAGTGGATTGTAAAGGCAAAGTTGCAGTTTGCTGAAAACAAGTTGTTCTTTGACAGTCTTGAATTCTGACTGCAGTTCAGCCAATAAAAATGTATTTCTGTCATTCATTGCAAACAAGCCAGAAAGTATTTTTCGTTGCTCTTCTTGTCTGAATAAACAATTATGCAGTTTGCTGGAAATAAGCTGTACTCTGACAGTCGTCCTTATGGAGTGCAGTTCAGCTAATAAAACTCTTTCTGCCTTTCATTGCAAGCAAGCCCGAAAGTGTTTTTATGCTTCATACTGGATTGTAAAAGCAAAGTTGCCGTGTGCTTAAAACAAGTTGTTCTTTGACAGTCTTGAATACTGAGTGCAGTTCAGTTAATAAAACTGTCTTTCTGGTGCTCATTGCAAACAAGCCAGAAAGTGTTTTTCGTTGCTCTTCTTGTCTGAATAAACAAATATGCAGTTTGCTGGAAATAAGCTGTACTCTGACAGTCGTTCTTATGGAGTGCAGTTCAGTTAATAAAACTCTTTCTGCCTTTCATTGCAAGCAAGCCCGAAAGTGTTTTTATGCTTCATACTGGATTGTAAAAGCAAAGTTGCCGTGTGCTGAAAACAAGTTGTTCTTTGACAGTCTTGAATACTGAGTGCAGTTCAGTTAATAAAACTGTCTTTCTGGTGCTCATTGCAAACAAGCCAGAAAGTGTTTTTCGTTGCTCTTCTTGTCTGAATAAACAATTATGCAGTTTGCTGGAAATAAGCTGTACTCTGACAGTCGTCCTTATGGAGTGCAGTTCAGCTAATAAAACTCTTTCTGCCTTTCATTGCAAGCAAGCCCGAAAGTGTTTTTATGCTTCATACTGGATTGTAAAAGCAAAGTTGCCGTGTGCTGAAAACAAGTTGTTCTTTGACAGTCTTGAATACTGAGTGCAGTTCAGTTAATAAAACTGTCTTTCTGGTGCTCATTGCAAACAAGCCAGAAAGTGTTTTTCGTTGCTCTCCTTGTCTGAATAAACAAATATGCAGTTTGCTGGAAATAAGCTGTACTCTGACAGTCGTTCTTATGGAGTGCAGTTCAGCTAATAAAACTCTTTCTGCCTTTCATTGCAAGCAAGCCCGAAAGTGTTTTTATGCTTCATACTGGATTGTAAAAGCAAAGTTGCCGTGTGCTGAAAACAAGTTGTTCTTTGACAGTCTTGAATACTGAGTGCAGTTCAGTTAATAAAACTGTCTTTCTGGTGCTCATTGCAAACAAGCTAGAAATTGTTTTTCTGTGTTCCAATTGTTAGTATAAACAAATATGCAGTCTGCTGAAAGCAAGCTGTTCTTTGATAGTCTTTCTTATGGAGTGCAGTTCAGCTAATAAAACTCTTTCTGCCTTTCATTGCAAGCAAGCCCGAAAGTGATTTTATGCTTCATACTGGATTGTAAAAGCAAAGTTGCCGTGTGCTGAAAACAAGTTGTTCTTTGACAGTCTTGAATACTGAGTGCAGTTCAGTTAATAAAACTGTCTTTCTGGTGCTCATTGCAAACAAGCCAGAAAGTGTTTTTCGTTGCTCTTCTTGTCGGAATAAACAAATATGCAGTTTGCTGGAAATAAGCTGTACTCTGACAGTCGTTCTTATGGAGTGCAGTTCAGCTAATAAAACTCTTTCTGCCTTTCATTGCAAGCAAGCCCGAAAGTGTTTTTATGCTTCATACTGGATTGTAAAAGCAAAGTTGCCGTGTGCTGAAAACAAGTTGTTCTTTGACAGTGTTGAATACTGAGTGCAGTTCAGTTAATAAAACTGTCTTTCTGGTGCTCATTGCAAACAAGCCAGAAAGTGTTTTTCTGTGTTCCAATTGTTAGTATAAACAAATATGCAGTCTGCTGAAAGCAAGCTGTTCTTTGATAGTCTTTCTTATGGAGTGCAGTTCAGCTAATAAAACTCTTTCTGCATTTCATTGCAAGCAAGCCCGAAAGTGTTTTTATGCTTTATAATGGATTGTAAAAGCAAAGTTGCAGTTTGCTGAAAACAAGTTGTTCTTTGACAGTCTTGAATTCTGACTGCAGTTCAGCCAATAAAAATGTATTTCTGTCATTCATTGCAAACAAGCCAGAAAGTGTTTTTCTTTGCTCTTCTTGTCTGAATAAACAAATATGCAGTTTGCTGGAAATAAGCTGTACTCTGACAGTCGTTCTTATGGAGTGCAGTTCAGCTAATAAAACTCTTTCTGCCTTTCATTGCAAGCAAGCCCGAAAGTGTTTTTATGCTTTATAATGGATTGTAAAAGCAAAGTTGCAGTTTGCTGAAAACAAGTTGTTCTTTGACAGTCTTGAATTCTGACTGCAGTTCAGCCAATAAAAATGTATTTCTGTCATTCATTGCAAACAAGCCAGAAAGTGTTTTTCTTTGCTCTTCTTGTCTGAATAAACAAATATGCAGTTTGCTGGAAATAAGCTGTACTCTGACAGTCGTTCTTATGGAGTGCAGTTCAGCTAATAAAACTCTTTCTGCCTTTCATTGCAAGCAAGCCCGAAAGTGTTTTTATGCTTCATACTGGATTGTAAAAGCAAAGTTGCCGTGTGCTGAAAACAAGTTGTTCTTTGACAGTCTTGAATACTGAGTGCAGTTCAGTTAATAAAACTGTCTTTCTGGTGCTCATTGCAAACAAGCCAGAAAGTGTTTTTCGTTGCTCTTCTTGTCTGAATAAACAAATATGCAGTTTGCTGGAAATAAGCTGTACTCTGACAGTCGTTCTTATGGAGTGCAGTTCAGCTAATAAAACTCTTTCTGCCTTTCATTGCAAGCAAGCCCGAAAGTGTTTTTATGCTTCATACTGGATTGTAAAAGCAAAGTTGCCGTGTGCTGAAAACAAGTTGTTCTTTGACAGTCTTGAATACTGAGTGCAGTTCAGTTAATAAAACTGTCTTTCTGGTGCTCATTGCAAACAAGCCAGAAAGTGTTTTTCTGTGCTCCAATTGTTAGTATAAACAAATATGCAGTCTGCTGAAAGCAAGCTGTTCTTTGATAGTCTTTCTTATGGAGTGCAGTTCAGCTAATAAAACTCTTTCTGCCTTTCATTGCAAGCAAGCCCGAAAGTGTTTTTATGCTTTATAGTGGATTGTAAAGGCAAAGTTGCAGTTTGCTGAAAACAAGTTGTTCTTTGACAGTCTTGAATTCTGACTGCAGTTCAGCCAATAAAAATGTATTTCTGTCATTCATTGCAAACAAGCCAGAAAGTATTTTTCGTTGCTCTTCTTGTCTGAATAAACAATTATGCAGTTTGCTGGAAATAAGCTGTACTCTGACAGTCGTCCTTATGGAGTGCAGTTCAGCTAATAAAACTCTTTCTGCCTTTCATTGCAAGCAAGCCCGAAAGTGTTTTTATGCTTCATACTGGATTGTAAAAGCAAAGTTGCCGTGTGCTTAAAACAAGTTGTTCTTTGACAGTCTTGAATACTGAGTGCAGTTCAGTTAATAAAACTGTCTTTCTGGTGCTCATTGCAAACAAGCCAGAAAGTGTTTTTCGTTGCTCTTCTTGTCTGAATAAACAAATATGCAGTTTGCTGGAAATAACTGTACTCTGACAGTCGTTCTTATGGAGTGCAGTTCAGTTAATAAAACTCTTTCTGCCTTTCATTGCAAGCAAGCCCGAAAGTGTTTTTATGCTTCATACTGGATTGTAAAAGCAAAGTTGCCGTGTGCTGAAAACAAGTTGTTCTTTGACAGTCTTGAATACTGAGTGCAGTTCAGTTAATAAAACTGTCTTTCTGGTGCTCATTGCAAACAAGCCAGAAAGTGTTTTTCGTTGCTCTTCTTGTCTGAATAAACAATTATGCAGTTTGCTGGAAATAAGCTGTACTCTGACAGTCGTCCTTATGGAGTGCAGTTCAGCTAATAAAACTCTTTCTGCCTTTCATTGCAAGCAAGCCCGAAAGTGTTTTTATGCTTCATACTGGATTGTAAAAGCAAAGTTGCCGTGTGCTGAAAACAAGTTGTTCTTTGACAGTCTTGAATACTGAGTGCAGTTCAGTTAATAAAACTGTCTTTCTGGTGCTCATTGCAAACAAGCCAGAAAGTGTTTTTCGTTGCTCTCCTTGTCTGAATAAACAAATATGCAGTTTGCTGGAAATAAGCTGTACTCTGACAGTCGTTCTTATGGAGTGCAGTTCAGCTAATAAAACTCTTTCTGCCTTTCATTGCAAGCAAGCCCGAAAGTGTTTTTATGCTTCATACTGGATTGTAAAAGCAAAGTTGCCGTGTGCTGAAAACAAGTTGTTCTTTGACAGTCTTGAATACTGAGTGCAGTTCAGTTAATAAAACTGTCTTTCTGGTGCTCATTGCAAACAAGCTAGAAATTGTTTTTCTGTGTTCCAATTGTTAGTATAAACAAATATGCAGTCTGCTGAAAGCAAGCTGTTCTTTGATAGTCTTTCTTATGGAGTGCAGTTCAGCTAATAAAACTCTTTCTGCCTTTCATTGCAAGCAAGCCCGAAAGTGTTTTTATGCTTTATAATGGATTGTAAAAGCAAAGTTGCAGTTTGCTGAAAACAAGTTGTTCTTTGACAGTCTTGAATTCTGACTGCAGTTCAGCCAATAAAAATGTATTTCTGTCATTCATTGCAAACAAGCCAGAAAGTGTTTTTCTTTGCTCTTCTTGTCTGAATAAACAAATATGCAGTTTGCTGGAAATAAGCTGTACTCTGACAGTCGTTCTTATGGAGTGCAGTTCAGCTAATAAAACTCTTTCTGCCTTTCATTGCAAGCAAGCCCGAAAGTGTTTTTATGCTTTATAATGGATTGTAAAAGCAAAGTTGCAGTTTGCTGAAAACAAGTTGTTCTTTGACAGTCTTGAATTCTGACTGCAGTTCAGCCAATAAAAATGTATTTCTGTCATTCATTGCAAACAAGCCAGAAAGTGTTTTTCTTTGCTCTTCTTGTCTGAATAAACAAATATGCAGTTTGCTGGAAATAAGCTGTACTCTGACAGTCGTTCTTATGGAGTGCAGTTCAGCTAATAAAACTCTTTCTGCCTTTCATTGCAAGCAAGCCCGAAAGTGTTTTTATGCTTCATACTGGATTGTAAAAGCAAAGTTGCCGTGTGCTGAAAACAAGTTGTTCTTTGACAGTCTTGAATACTGAGTGCAGTTCAGTTAATAAAACTGTCTTTCTGGTGCTCATTGCAAACAAGCCAGAAAGTGTTTTTCGTTGCTCTTCTTGTCTGAATAAACAAATATGCAGTTTGCTGGAAATAAGCTGTACTCTGACAGTCGTTCTTATGGAGTGCAGTTCAGCTAATAAAACTCTTTCTGCCTTTCATTGCAAGCAAGCCCGAAAGTGTTTTTATGCTTCATACTGGATTGTAAAAGCAAAGTTGCCGTGTGCTGAAAACAAGTTGTTCTTTGACAGTCTTGAATACTGAGTGCAGTTCAGTTAATAAAACTGTCTTTCTGGTGCTCATTGCAAACAAGCCAGAAAGTGTTTTTCTGTGCTCCAATTGTTAGTATAAACAAATATGCAGTCTGCTGAAAGCAAGCTGTTCTTTGATAGTCTTTCTTATGGAGTGCAGTTCAGCTAATAAAACTCTTTCTGCCTTTCATTGCAAGCAAGCCCGAAAGTGTTTTTATGCTTTATAGTGGATTGTAAAGGCAAAGTTGCAGTTTGCTGAAAACAAGTTGTTCTTTGACAGTCTTGAATTCTGACTGCAGTTCAGCCAATAAAAATGTATTTCTGTCATTCATTGCAAACAAGCCAGAAAGTATTTTTCGTTGCTCTTCTTGTCTGAATAAACAATTATGCAGTTTGCTGGAAATAAGCTGTACTCTGACAGTCGTCCTTATGGAGTGCAGTTCAGCTAATAAAACTCTTTCTGCCTTTCATTGCAAGCAAGCCCGAAAGTGTTTTTATGCTTCATACTGGATTGTAAAAGCAAAGTTGCCGTGTGCTTAAAACAAGTTGTTCTTTGACAGTCTTGAATACTGAGTGCAGTTCAGTTAATAAAACTGTCTTTCTGGTGCTCATTGCAAACAAGCCAGAAAGTGTTTTTCGTTGCTCTTCTTGTCTGAATAAACAAATATGCAGTTTGCTGGAAATAACTGTACTCTGACAGTCGTTCTTATGGAGTGCAGTTCAGTTAATAAAACTCTTTCTGCCTTTCATTGCAAGCAAGCCCGAAAGTGTTTTTATGCTTCATACTGGATTGTAAAAGCAAAGTTGCCGTGTGCTGAAAACAAGTTGTTCTTTGACAGTCTTGAATACTGAGTGCAGTTCAGTTAATAAAACTGTCTTTCTGGTGCTCATTGCAAACAAGCCAGAAAGTGTTTTTCGTTGCTCTTCTTGTCTGAATAAACAATTATGCAGTTTGCTGGAAATAAGCTGTACTCTGACAGTCGTCCTTATGGAGTGCAGTTCAGCTAATAAAACTCTTTCTGCCTTTCATTGCAAGCAAGCCCGAAAGTGTTTTTATGCTTCATACTGGATTGTAAAAGCAAAGTTGCCGTGTGCTGAAAACAAGTTGTTCTTTGACAGTCTTGAATACTGAGTGCAGTTCAGTTAATAAAACTGTCTTTCTGGTGCTCATTGCAAACAAGCCAGAAAGTGTTTTTCGTTGCTCTCCTTGTCTGAATAAACAAATATGCAGTTTGCTGGAAATAAGCTGTACTCTGACAGTCGTTCTTATGGAGTGCAGTTCAGCTAATAAAACTCTTTCTGCCTTTCATTGCAAGCAAGCCCGAAAGTGTTTTTATGCTTCATACTGGATTGTAAAAGCAAAGTTGCCGTGTGCTGAAAACAAGTTGTTCTTTGACAGTCTTGAATACTGAGTGCAGTTCAGTTAATAAAACTGTCTTTCTGGTGCTCATTGCAAACAAGCTAGAAATTGTTTTTCTGTGTTCCAATTGTTAGTATAAACAAATATGCAGTCTGCTGAAAGCAAGCTGTTCTTTGATAGTCTTTCTTATGGAGTGCAGTTCAGCTAATAAAACTCTTTCTGCCTTTCATTGCAAGCAAGCCCGAAAGTGATTTTATGCTTCATACTGGATTGTAAAAGCAAAGTTGCCGTGTGCTGAAAACAAGTTGTTCTTTGACAGTCTTGAATACTGAGTGCAGTTCAGTTAATAAAACTGTCTTTCTGGTGCTCATTGCAAACAAGCCAGAAAGTGTTTTTCGTTGCTCTTCTTGTCGGAATAAACAAATATGCAGTTTGCTGGAAATAAGCTGTACTCTGACAGTCGTTCTTATGGAGTGCAGTTCAGCTAATAAAACTCTTTCTGCCTTTCATTGCAAGCAAGCCCGAAAGTGTTTTTATGCTTCATACTGGATTGTAAAAGCAAAGTTGCCGTGTGCTGAAAACAAGTTGTTCTTTGACAGTGTTGAATACTGAGTGCAGTTCAGTTAATAAAACTGTCTTTCTGGTGCTCATTGCAAACAAGCCAGAAAGTGTTTTTCTGTGTTCCAATTGTTAGTATAAACAAATATGCAGTCTGCTGAAAGCAAGCTGTTCTTTGATAGTCTTTCTTATGGAGTGCAGTTCAGCTAATAAAACTCTTTCTGCCTTTCATTGCAAGCAAGCCCGAAAGTGTTTTTATGCTTTATAGTGGATTGTAAAGGCAAAGTTGCAGTTTGCTGAAAACAAGTTGTTCTTTGACAGTCTTGAATTCTGACTGCAGTTCAGCCAATAAAAATGTATTTCTGTCATTCATTGCAAACAAGCCAGAAAGTATTTTTCGTTGCTCTTCTTGTCTGAATAAACAATTATGCAGTTTGCTGGAAATAAGCTGTACTCTGACAGTCGTCCTTATGGAGTGCAGTTCAGCTAATAAAACTCTTTCTGCCTTTCATTGCAAGCAAGCCCGAAAGTGTTTTTATGCTTCATACTGGATTGTAAAAGCAAAGTTGCCGTGTGCTGAAAACAAGTTGTTCTTTGACAATCTTGAATACTGAGTGCAGTTCAGTTAATAAAACTGTCTTTCTGGTGCTCATTGCAAACAAGCCAGAAAGTGTTTTTCGTTGCTCTTCTTGTCTGAATAAACAAATATGCAGTTTGCTGGAAATAAGCTGTACTCTGACAGTCGTTCTTATGGAGTGCAGTTCAGTTAATAAAACTCTTTCTGCCTTTCATTGCAAGCAAGCCCGAAAGTGTTTTTATGCTTCATACTGGATTGTAAAAGCAAAGTTGCCGTGTGCTGAAAACAAGTTGTTCTTTGACAGTCTTGAATACTGAGTGCAGTTCAGTTAATAAAACTGTCTTTCTGGTGCTCATTGCAAACAAGCCAGAAAGTGTTTTTCGTTGCTCTTCTTGTCTGAATAAACAAATATGCAGTTTGCTGGAAATAAGCTGTACTCTGACAGTCGTTCTTATGGAGTGCAGTTCAGCTAATAAAACTTTCTACCTTTCATTGCAAGCAAGCCCGAAAGTGTTTTTATGCTTCATACTGGATTGTAAAAGCAAAGTTGCCGTGTGCTGAAAACAAGTTGTTCTTTGACAGTCTTGAATACTGAGTGCAGTTCAGTTAATAAAACTGTCTTTCTGGTGCTCATTGCAAACAAGCCAGAAAGTGTTTTTCGTTGCTCTCCTTGTCTGAATAAACAAATATGCAGTTTGCTGGAAATAAGCTGTACTCTGACAGTCGTTCTTATGGAGTGCAGTTCAGCTAATAAAACTCTTTCTGCCTTTCATTGCAAGCAAGCCCGAAAGTGTTTTTATGCTTCATACTGGATTGTAAAAGCAAAGTTGCCGTGTGCTGAAAACAAGTTGTTCTTTGACAGTCTTGAATACTGAGTGCAGTTCAGTTAATAAAACTGTCTTTCTGGTGCTCATTGCAAACAAGCTAGAAATTGTTTTTCTGTGTTCCAATTGTTAGTATAAACAAATATGCAGTCTGCTGAAAGCAAGCTGTTCTTTGATAGTCTTTGTTATGGAGTGCAGTTCAGCTAATAAAACTCTTTCTGCATTTCATTGCAAGCAAGCCCGAAAGTGTTTTAATGCTTCATACTGGATTGTAAAAGCAAAGTTGCTGTGTGCTGAAAACAAGTTGTTCTTTGACAGTCTTGAATTCTGACTGCAGTTCAGCCAATAAAAATGTATTTCTGTCATTCATTGCAAACAAGCCAGAAAGTGTTTTTCGTTGCTCTTCTTGTCTGAATAAACAAATATGCAGTTTGCTGGAAATAAGCTGTACTCTGACAGTCGTTCTTATGGAGTGCAGTTCAGCTAATAAAACTCTTTCTGCCTTTCATTGCAAGCAAGCCCGAAAGTGTTTTTATGCTTCATACTGGATTGTAAAAGCAAAGTTGCCGTGTGCTGAAAACAAGTTGTTCTTTGACAGTCTTGAATACTGAGTGCAGTTCAGTTAATAAAACTGTCTTTCTGGTGCTCATTGCAAACAAGCCAGAAAGTGTTTTTCGTTGCTCTTCTTGTCTGAATAAACAAATATGCAGTTTGCTGGAAATAAGCTGTACTCTGACAGTCGTTCTTATGGAGTGCAGTTCAGTTAATAAAACTCTTTCTGCCTTTCATTGCAAGCAAGCCCGAAAGTGTTTTTATGCTTCATACTGGATTGTAAAAGCAAAGTTGCCGTGTGCTGAAAACAAGTTGTTCTTTGACAGTCTTGAATACTGAGTGCAGTTCAGTTAATAAAACTGTCTTTCTGGTGCTCATTGCAAACAAGCCAGAAAGTGTTTTTCGTTGCTCTTCTTGTCTGAATAAACAATTATGCAGTTTGCTGGAAATAAGCTGTACTCTGACAGTCGTCCTTATGGAGTGCAGTTCAGCTAATAAAACTCTTTCTGCCTTTCATTGCAAGCAAGCCCGAAAGTGTTTTTATGCTTCATACTGGATTGTAAAAGCAAAGTTGCCGTGTGCTGAAAACAAGTTGTTCTTTGACAGTCTTGAATACTGAGTGCAGTTCAGTTAATAAAACTGTCTTTCTGGTGCTCATTGCAAACAAGCCAGAAAGTGTTTTTCGTTGCTCTCCTTGTCTGAATTAACAAATATGCAGTTTGCTGGAAATAAGCTGTACTCTGACAGTCGTTCTTATGGAGTGCAGTTCAGCTAATAAAACTCTTTCTGCCTTTCATTGCAAGCAAGCCCGAAAGTGTTTTTATGCTTCATACTGGATTGTAAAAGCAAAGTTGCCGTGTGCTGAAAACAAGTTGTTCTTTGACAGTCTTGAATACTGAGTGCAGTTCAGTTAATAAAACTGTCTTTCTGGTGCTCATTGCAAACAAGCTAGAAATTGTTTTTCTGTGTTCCAATTGTTAGTATAAACAAATATGCAGTCTGCTGAAAGCAAGCTGTTCTTTGATAGTCTTTGTTATGGAGTGCAGTTCAGCTAATAAAACTCTTTCTGCATTTCATTGCAAGCAAGCCCGAAAGTGTTTTAATGCTTCATAATGGATTGTAAAAGCAAAGTTGCTGTGTGCTGAAAACAAGTTGTTCTTTGACAGTCTTGAATTCTGACTGCAGTTCAGCCAATAAAAATGTATTTCTGTCATTCATTGCAAACAAGCCAGAAAGTGTTTTTCGTTGCTCTTCTTGTCTGAATAAACAAATATGCAGTTTGCTGGAAATAAGCTGTACTCTGACAGTCGTTCTTATGGAGTGCAGTTCAGCTAATAAAACTCTTTCTGCCTTTCATTGCAAGCAAGCCCGAAAGTGTTTTTATGCTTCATACTGGATTGTAAAAGCAAAGTTGCCGTGTGCTGAAAACAAGTTGTTCTTTGACAGTCTTGAATACTGAGTGCAGTTCAGTTAATAAAACTGTCTTTCTGGTGCTCATTGCAAACAAGCCAGAAAGTGTTTTTCGTTGCTCTTCTTGTCTGAATAAACAAATATGCAGTTTGCTGGAAATAAGCTGTACTCTGACAGTCGTTCTTATGGAGTGCAGTTCAGTTAATAAAACTCTTTCTGCCTTTCATTGCAAGCAAGCCCGAAAGTGTTTTTATGCTTCATACTGGATTGTAAAAGCAAAGTTGCCGTGTGCTGAAAACGAGTTGTTCTTTGACAGTCTTGAATACTGAGTGCAGTTCAGTTAATAAAACTGTCTTTCTGGTGCTCATTGCAAACAAGCCAGAAAGTGTTTTTCGTTGCTCTTCTTGTCTGAATAAACAAATATGCAGTTTGCTGGAAATAAGCTGTACTCTGACAGTCGTTCTTATGGAGTGCAGTTCAGCTAATAAACCTCTTTCTGCCTTTCATTGCAAGCAAGCCCGAAAGTGTTTTTATGCTTCATACTGGATTGTAAAAGCAAAGTTGCCGTGTGCTGAAAACAAGTTGTTCTTTGACAGTCTTTCAATACTGAGTGCAGTTCAGTTAATAAAACTGTCTTTCTGGTGCTCATTGCAAACAAGCTAGAAATTGTTTTTCTGTGTTCCAATTGTTAGTATAAACAAATATGCAGTCTGCTGAAAGCAAGCTGTTCTTTGATAGTCTTTCTTATGGAGTGCAGTTCAGCTAATAAAACTCTTTCTGCATTTCATTGCAAGCAAGCCCGAAAGTGTTTTTATGCTTTATAATGGATTGTAAAAGCAAAGTTGCTGTTTGCTGAAAACAAGTTGTTCTTTGACAGTCTTGAATTCTGAAAGCAGTTCAGCCAATAAAAATGTATTTCTGTCATTCATTGCAAACAAGCCAGAAAGTGTTTTTCTTTGCTCTTCTCGTCTGTATAAGCAAAGATGCAGTTTGCTGGAAATAAGCCGTACTCTGACAGTCGTTCTTATGGAGTGCAGTTCAGCTAATGAAACTCTTTCTGCCTTTCATTGCAAGCAAGCCCGAAAGTGTTTTTATGCTTCATACTGGATTGTAAAAGCAAAGTTGCCGTGTGCTGAAAAGAAGTTGTTCTTTGACAGTCTTGAATACTGAGTGCAGTTCAGTTAATAAAACTGTCTTTCTGGTGCTCATTGCAAACAAGCCAGAAAGTGTTTTTCGTTGCTCTTCTTGTCTGAATAAACAAATATGCAGTTTGCTGGAAATAAGCTGTACTCTGACAGTCGTTCTTATGGAGTGCAGTTCAGCTAATAAAACTCTTTCTACCTTTCATTGCAAGCAAGCCCGAAAGTGTTTTTATGCTTCATACTGGATTGTAAAAGCAGAGTTGCCGTGTGCTGAAAACAAGTTGTTCTTTGACAGTCTTGAATACTGAGTGCAGTTCAGTGAACAAAAATGCCTTTCTGGTGCTCATTGCAAACAAGCCAGAAAGTGTTTTTCTGTGTTCCAATTGTTAGTATAAACAAATATGCAGTCTGCTGAAAGCAAGCTGTTCTTTGATAGTCTTTCTTATGGAGTGCAGTTCAGCTAATAAAACTCTTTCTGCCTTTCATTGCAAGCAAGCCCGAAAGTGTTTTTATGCTTTATAATGGATTGTAAAGGCAAAGTTGCAGTTTGCTGAAAACAAGTTGTTCTTTGACAGTCTTGAATACTGACTGCAGTTCAGCCAATAAAAATGTATTTCTGTCATTCATTGCAAACAAGCCAGAAAGTATTTTTCGTTGCTCTTCTTGTCTGAATAAACAAATATGCAGTTTGCTGGAAATAAGCTGTACTCTGACAGTCGTTCTTATGGAGTGCAGTTCAGCTAATAAAACTCTTTCTGCCTTTCATTGCAAGC
Organism: Hoplias malabaricus; assembly: GCF_029633855.1. Lineage (NCBI taxonomy): Eukaryota > Metazoa > Chordata > Actinopteri > Characiformes > Erythrinidae > Hoplias > Hoplias malabaricus. Next base: position 26,578,415 of record NC_089810.1, read on the forward strand.
AAGCCCGAAAGTGTTTTTATGCTTCATACTGGATTGTAAAAGCAAAGTTGCCGTGTGCTGAAAACAAGTTGTTCTTTGACAGTCTTGAATACTGAGTGCAGTTCAGTTAATAAAACTGTCTCTCTGGTGCTCATTGCAAACAAGCCAGAAAGTGTTTTTCGTTGCTCTTCTTGTCTGAATAAACAAATATGCAGTTTGCTGGAAATAAGCTGTACTCTGACAGTCGTTCTTATGGAGTGCAGTTCAGTTAATAAAACTCTTTCTGCCTTTCATTGCAAGCAAGCCCGAAAGTGTTTTTATGCTTCATACTGGATTGTAAAAGCAAAGTTGCCGTGTGCTGAAAACAAGTTGTTCTTTGACAGTCTTGAATACTGAGTGCAGTTCAGTTAATAAAACTGTCTTTCTGGTGCTCATTGCAAACAAGCCAGAAAGTGTTTTTCGTTGCTCTTCTTGTCTGAATAAACAAATATGCAGTTTGCTGGAAATAAGCTGTACTCTGACAGTCGTTCTTATGGAGTGCAGTTCAGCTAATAAAACTCTTTCTGCCTTTCATTGCAAGCAAGCCCGAAAGTGTTTTTATGCTTCATACTGGATTGTAAAAGCAAAGTTGCCGTGTGCTGAAAACAAGTTGTTCTTTGACAGTCTTGAATACTGAGTGCAGTTCAGTTAATAAAACTGTCTCTCTGGTGCTCATTGCAAACAAGCCAGAAAGTGTTTTTCGTTGCTCTTCTTGTCTGAATAAACAAATATGCAGTTTGCTGGAAATAAGCTGTACTCTGACAGTCGTTCTTATGGAGTGCAGTTCAGTTAATAAAACTCTTTCTGCCTTTCATTGCAAGCAAGCCCGAAAGTGTTTTTATGCTTCATACTGGATTGTAAAAGCAAAGTTGCCGTGTGCTGAAAACAAGTTGTTCTTTGACAGTCTTGAATACTGAGTGCAGTTCAGTTAATAAAACTGTCTTTCTGGTGCTCATTGCAAACAAGCCAGAAAGTGTTTTTCGTTGCTCTTCTTGTCTGAATAAACAAATATGCAGTTTGCTGGAAATAAGCTGTACTCTGACAGTCGTTCTTATGGAGTGCAGTTCAGCTAATAAACCTCTTTCTGCCTTTCATTGCAAGCAAGCCCGAAAGTGTTTTTATGCTTCATACTGGATTGTAAAAGCAAAGTTGCCGTGTGCTGAAAACAAGTTGTTCTTTGACAGTCTTTCAATACTGAGTGCAGTTCAGTTAATAAAACTGTCTTTCTGGTGCTCATTGCAAACAAGCTAGAAATTGTTTTTCTGTGTTCCAATTGTTAGTATAAACAAATATGCAGTCTGCTGAAAGCAAGCTGTTCTTTGATAGTCTTTCTTATGGAGTGCAGTTCAGCTAATAAAACTCTTTCTGCATTTCATTGCAAGCAAGCCCGAAAGTGTTTTTATGCTTTATAATGGATTGTAAAAGCAAAGTTGCTGTTTGCTGAAAACAAGTTGTTCTTTGACAGTCTTGAATTCTGACTGCAGTTCAGCCAATAAAAATGTAATTCTGTCATTCATTGCAAACAAGCCCGAAAGTGTTTTTATCCTTCATACTGGATTGTAAAAGCAAAGTTGCCGTGTGCTGAAAACAAGTTGTTCTTTGACAGTCTTGAATACTGAGTGCAGTTCAGTTAATAAAACTGTCTTTCTGGTGCTCATTGCAAACAAGCCAGAAAGTGTTTTTCGTTGCTCTTCTTGTCTGAATAAACAAATATGCAGTTTGCTGGAAATAAGCTGTACTCTGACAGTCGTTCTTATGGAGTGCAGTTCAGTTACTAAAACTCTTTCTGCCTTTCATTGCAAGCAAGCCCGAAAGTGTTTTTATGCTTCATACTGGATTGTAAAAGCAAAGTTGCCGTGTGCTGAAAACAAGTTGTTCTTTGACAGTCTTGAATACTGAGTGCAGTTCAGTTAATAAAACTGTCTTTCTGGTGCTCATTGCAAACAAGCCAGAAAGTGTTTTTCGTTGCTCTTCTTGTCTGAATAAACAAATATGCAGTTTGCTGGAAATAAGCTGTACTCTGACAGTCGTTCTTATGGAGTGCAGTTCAGCTAATAAACCTCTTTCTGCCTTTCATTGCAAGCAAGCCCGAAAGTGTTTTTATGCTTCATACTGGATTGTAAAAGCAAAGTTGCCGTGTGCTGAAAACAAGTTGTTCTTTGACAGTCTTTCAATACTGAGTGCAGTTCAGTTAATAAAACTGTCTTTCTGGTGCTCATTGCAAACAAGCTAGAAATTGTTTTTCTGTGTTCCAATTGTTAGTATAAACAAATATGCAGTCTGCTGAAAGCAAGCTGTTCTTTGATAGTCTTTCTTATGGAGTGCAGTTCAGCTAATAAAACTCTTTCTGCATTTCATTGCAAGCAAGCCCGAAAGTGTTTTTATGCTTTATAATGGATTGTAAAAGCAAAGTTGCTGTTTGCTGAAAACAAGTTGTTCTTTGACAGTCTTGAATTCTGAAAGCAGTTCAGCCAATAAAAATGTATTTCTGTCATTCATTGCAAACAAGCCAGAAAGTGTTTTTCTTTGCTCTTCTCGTCTGTATAAGCAAAGATGCAGTTTGCTGGAAATAAGCCGTACTCTGACAGTCGTTCTTATGGAGTGCAGTTCAGCTAATGAAACTCTTTCTGCCTTTCATTGCAAGCAAGCCCGAAAGTGTTTTTATGCTTCATACTGGATTGTAAAAGCAAAGTTGCCGTGTGCTGAAAACAAGTTGTTCTTTGACAGTCTTGAATACTGAGTGCAGTTCAGTTAATAAAACTGTCTTTCTGGTGCTCATTGCAAACAAGCCAGAAAGTGTTTTTCGTTGCTCTTCTTGTCTGAATAAACAAATATGCAGTTTGCTGGAAATAAGCTGTACTCTGACAGTCGTTCTTATGGAGTGCAGTTCAGCTAATAAAACTCTTTCTGCCTTTCATTGCAAGCAAGCCCGAAAGTGTTTTTATGCTTCATACTGGATTGTAAAAGCAAAGTTGCCGTGTGCTGAAAACAAGTTGTTCTTTGACAGTCTTGAATACTGAGTGCAGTTCAGTTAATAAAACTGTCTTTCTGGTGCTCATTGCAAACAAGCTAGAAATTGTTTTTCTGTGTTCCAATTGTTAGTATAAACAAATATGCAGTCTGCTGAAAGCAAGCTGTTCTTTGATAGTCTTTCTTATGGAGTGCAGTTCAGCTAATAAAACTCTTTCTGCATTTCATTGCAAGCAAGCCCGAAAGTGTTTTTATGCTTTATAATGGATTGTAAAAGCAAAGTTGCTGTTTGCTGAAAACAAGTTGTTCTTTGACAGTCTTGAATTCTGACTGCAGTTCAGCCAATAAAAATGTAATTCTGTCATTCATTGCAAACAAGCCCGAAAGTGTTTTTATCCTTCATACTGGATTGTAAAAGCAAAGTTGCCGTGTGCTGAAAACAAGTTGTTCTTTGACAGTCTTGAATACTGAGTGCAGTTCAGTTAACAAAACTGTCTTTCTGGTGCTCATTGCAAACAAGCCAGAAAGTGTTTTTCGTTGCTCTTCTTGTCTGAATAAACAATTATGCAGTTTGCTGGAAATAAGCTGTACTCTGACAGTCGTCCTTATGGAGTGCAGTTCAGCTAATAAAACTCTTTCTGCCTTTCATTGCAAGCAAGCCCGAAAGTGTTTTAATGCTTTATAATGGATTGTAAAAGCAAAGTTGCTGTGTGCTGAAAACAAGTTGTTCTTTGACAGTCTTGAATTCTGACTGCAGTTCAGCCAATAAAAATGTATTTCTGTCATTCATTGCAAACAAGCCAGAAAGTATTTTTCGTTGCTCTTCTTGTCTGAATAAACAATTATGCAGTTTGCTGGAAATAAGCTGTACTCTGACAGTCGTCCTTATGGAGTGCAGTTCAGCTAATAAAACTCTTTCTGCCTTTCATTGCAAGCAAGCCCGAAAGTGTTTTTATGCTTCATACTGGATTGTAAAAGCAAAGTTGCCGTGTGCTTAAAACAAGTTGTTCTTTGACAGTCTTGAATACTGAGTGCAGTTCAGTTAATAAAACTGTCTTTCTGGTGCTCATTGCAAACAAGCCAGAAAGTGTTTTTCGTTGCTCTTCTTGTCTGAATAAACAAATATGCAGTTTGCTGGAAATAAGCTGTACTCTGACAGTCGTTCTTATGGAGTGCAGTTCAGTTAATAAAACTCTTTCTGCCTTTCATTGCAAGCAAGCCCGAAAGTGTTTTTATGCTTCATACTGGATTGTAAAAGCAAAGTTGCCGTGTGCTGAAAACAAGTTGTTCTTTGACAGTCTTGAATACTGAGTGCAGTTCAGTTAATAAAACTGTCTTTCTGGTGCTCATTGCAAACAAGCCAGAAAGTGTTTTTCGTTGCTCTTCTTGTCTGAATAAACAATTATGCAGTTTGCTGGAAATAAGCTGTACTCTGACAGTCGTCCTTATGGAGTGCAGTTCAGCTAATAAAACTCTTTCTGCCTTTCATTGCAAGCAAGCCCGAAAGTGTTTTTATGCTTCATACTGGATTGTAAAAGCAAAGTTGCCGTGTGCTGAAAACAAGTTGTTCTTTGACAGTCTTGAATACTGAGTGCAGTTCAGTTAATAAAACTGTCTTTCTGGTGCTCATTGCAAACAAGCCAGAAAGTGTTTTTCGTTGCTCTCCTTGTCTGAATAAACAAATATGCAGTTTGCTGGAAATAAGCTGTACTCTGACAGTCGTTCTTATGGAGTGCAGTTCAGCTAATAAAACTCTTTCTGCCTTTCATTGCAAGCAAGCCCGAAAGTGTTTTTATGCTTCATACTGGATTGTAAAAGCAAAGTTGCCGTGTGCTGAAAACAAGTTGTTCTTTGACAGTCTTGAATACTGAGTGCAGTTCAGTTAATAAAACTGTCTTTCTGGTGCTCATTGCAAACAAGCTAGAAATTGTTTTTCTGTGTTCCAATTGTTAGTATAAACAAATATGCAGTCTGCTGAAAGCAAGCTGTTCTTTGATAGTCTTTCTTATGGAGTGCAGTTCAGCTAATAAAACTCTTTCTGCCTTTCATTGCAAGCAAGCCCGAAAGTGATTTTATGCTTCATACTGGATTGTAAAAGCAAAGTTGCCGTGTGCTGAAAACAAGTTGTTCTTTGACAGTCTTGAATACTGAGTGCAGTTCAGTTAATAAAACTGTCTTTCTGGTGCTCATTGCAAACAAGCCAGAAAGTGTTTTTCGTTGCTCTTCTTGTCGGAATAAACAAATATGCAGTTTGCTGGAAATAAGCTGTACTCTGACAGTCGTTCTTATGGAGTGCAGTTCAGCTAATAAAACTCTTTCTGCCTTTCATTGCAAGCAAGCCCGAAAGTGTTTTTATGCTTCATACTGGATTGTAAAAGCAAAGTTGCCGTGTGCTGAAAACAAGTTGTTCTTTGACAGTGTTGAATACTGAGTGCAGTTCAGTTAATAAAACTGTCTTTCTGGTGCTCATTGCAAACAAGCCAGAAAGTGTTTTTCTGTGTTCCAATTGTTAGTATAAACAAATATGCAGTCTGCTGAAAGCAAGCTGTTCTTTGATAGTCTTTCTTATGGAGTGCAGTTCAGCTAATAAAACTCTTTCTGCCTTTCATTGCAAGCAAGCCCGAAAGTGTTTTTATGCTTTATAGTGGATTGTAAAGGCAAAGTTGCAGTTTGCTGAAAACAAGTTGTTCTTTGACAGTCTTGAATTCTGACTGCAGTTCAGCCAATAAAAATGTATTTCTGTCATTCATTGCAAACAAGCCAGAAAGTATTTTTCGTTGCTCTTCTTGTCTGAATAAACAATTATGCAGTTTGCTGGAAATAAGCTGTACTCTGACAGTCGTCCTTATGGAGTGCAGTTCAGCTAATAAAACTCTTTCTGCCTTTCATTGCAAGCAAGCCCGAAAGTGTTTTTATGCTTCATACTGGATTGTAAAAGCAAAGTTGCCGTGTGCTGAAAACAAGTTGTTCTTTGACAATCTTGAATACTGAGTGCAGTTCAGTTAATAAAACTGTCTTTCTGGTGCTCATTGCAAACAAGCCAGAAAGTGTTTTTCGTTGCTCTTCTTGTCTGAATAAACAAATATGCAGTTTGCTGGAAATAAGCTGTACTCTGACAGTCGTTCTTATGGAGTGCAGTTCAGTTAATAAAACTCTTTCTGCCTTTCATTGCAAGCAAGCCCGAAAGTGTTTTTATGCTTCATACTGGATTGTAAAAGCAAAGTTGCCGTGTGCTGAAAACAAGTTGTTCTTTGACAGTCTTGAATACTGAGTGCAGTTCAGTTAATAAAACTGTCTTTCTGGTGCTCATTGCAAACAAGCCAGAAAGTGTTTTTCGTTGCTCTTCTTGTCTGAATAAACAAATATGCAGTTTGCTGGAAATAAGCTGTACTCTGACAGTCGTTCTTATGGAGTGCAGTTCAGCTAATAAAACTTTCTACCTTTCATTGCAAGCAAGCCCGAAAGTGTTTTTATGCTTCATACTGGATTGTAAAAGCAAAGTTGCCGTGTGCTGAAAACAAGTTGTTCTTTGACAGTCTTGAATACTGAGTGCAGTTCAGTTAATAAAACTGTCTTTCTGGTGCTCATTGCAAACAAGCCAGAAAGTGTTTTTCGTTGCTCTCCTTGTCTGAATAAACAAATATGCAGTTTGCTGGAAATAAGCCGTACTCTGACAGTCGTTCTTATGGAGTGCAGTTCAGTTAATAAAACTCTTTCTGCCTTTCATTGCAAGCAAGCCCGAAAGTGTTTTTATGCTTCATACTGGATTGTAAAAGCAAAGTTGCCGTGTGCTGAAAACAAGTTGTTCTTTGACAGTCTTGAATACTGAGTGCAGTTCAGTTAATAAAACTGTCTTTCTGGTGCTCATTGCAAACAAGCCAGAAAGTGTTTTTCGTTGCTCTTCTTGTCTGAATAAACAATTATGCAGTTTGCTGGAAATAAGCTGTACTCTGACAGTCGTCCTTATGGAGTGCAGTTCAGCTAATAAAACTCTTTCTGCCTTTCATTGCAAGCAAGCCCGAAAGTGTTTTTATGCTTCATACTGGATTGTAAAAGCAAAGTTGCCGTGTGCTGAAAACAAGTTGTTCTTTGACAGTCTTGAATACTGAGTGCAGTTCAGTTAATAAAACTGTCTTTCTGGTGCTCATTGCAAACAAGCCAGAAAGTGTTTTTCGTTGCTCTCCTTGTCTGAATTAACAAATATGCAGTTTGCTGGAAATAAGCTGTACTCTGACAGTCGTTCTTATGGAGTGCAGTTCAGCTAATAAAACTCTTTCTGCCTTTCATTGCAAGCAAGCCCGAAAGTGTTTTTATGCTTCATACTGGATTGTAAAAGCAAAGTTGCCGTGTGCTGAAAACAAGTTGTTCTTTGACAGTCTTGAATACTGAGTGCAGTTCAGTTAATAAAACTGTCTTTCTGGTGCTCATTGCAAACAAGCTAGAAATTGTTTTTCTGTGTTCCAATTGTTAGTATAAACAAATATGCAGTCTGCTGAAAGCAAGCTGTTCTTTGATAGTCTTTGTTATGGAGTGCAGTTCAGCTAATAAAACTCTTTCTGCATTTCATTGCAAGCAAGCCCGAAAGTGTTTTAATGCTTCATAATGGATTGTAAAAGCAAAGTTGCTGTGTGCTGAAAACAAGTTGTTCTTTGACAGTCTTGAATTCTGACTGCAGTTCAGCCAATAAAAATGTATTTCTGTCATTCATTGCAAACAAGCCAGAAAGTGTTTTTCGTTGCTCTTCTTGTCTGAATAAACAAATATGCAGTTTGCTGGAAATAAGCTGTACTCTGACAGTCGTTCTTATGGAGTGCAGTTCAGCTAATAAAACTCTTTCTGCCTTTCATTGCAAGCAAGCCCGAAAGTGTTTTTATGCTTCATACTGGATTGTAAAAGCAAAGTTGCCGTGTGCTGAAAACAAGTTGTTCTTTGACAGTCTTGAATACTGAGTGCAGTTCAGTTAATAAAACTGTCTTTCTGGTGCTCATTGCAAACAAGCCAGAAAGTGTTTTTCGTTGCTCTTCTTGTCTGAATAAACAAATATGCAGTTTGCTGGAAATAAGCTGTACTCTGACAGTCGTTCTTATGGAGTGCAGTTCAGTTAATAAAACTCTTTCTGCCTTTCATTGCAAGCAAGCCCGAAAGTGTTTTTATGCTTCATACTGGATTGTAAAAGCAAAGTTGCCGTGTGCTGAAAACGAGTTGTTCTTTGACAGTCTTGAATACTGAGTGCAGTTCAGTTAATAAAACTGTCTTTCTGGTGCTCATTGCAAACAAGCCAGAAAGTGTTTTTCGTTGCTCTTCTTGTCTGAATAAACAAATATGCAGTTTGCTGGAAATAAGCTGTACTCTGACAGTCGTTCTTATGGAGTGCAGTTCAGCTAATAAACCTCTTTCTGCCTTTCATTGCAAGCAAGCCCGAAAGTGTTTTTATGCTTCATACTGGATTGTAAAAGCAAAGTTGCCGTGTGCTGAAAACAAGTTGTTCTTTGACAGTCTTTCAATACTGAGTGCAGTTCAGTTAATAAAACTGTCTTTCTGGTGCTCATTGCAAACAAGCTAGAAATTGTTTTTCTGTGTTCCAATTGTTAGTATAAACAAATATGCAGTCTGCTGAAAGCAAGCTGTTCTTTGATAGTCTTTCTTATGGAGTGCAGTTCAGCTAATAAAACTCTTTCTGCATTTCATTGCAAGCAAGCCCGAAAGTGTTTTTATGCTTTATAATGGATTGTAAAAGCAAAGTTGCTGTTTGCTGAAAACAAGTTGTTCTTTGACAGTCTTGAATTCTGAAAGCAGTTCAGCCAATAAAAATGTATTTCTGTCATTCATTGCAAACAAGCCAGAAAGTGTTTTTCTTTGCTCTTCTCGTCTGTATAAGCAAAGATGCAGTTTGCTGGAAATAAGCCGTACTCTGACAGTCGTTCTTATGGAGTGCAGTTCAGCTAATGAAACTCTTTCTGCCTTTCATTGCAAGCAAGCCCGAAAGTGTTTTTATGCTTCATACTGGATTGTAAAAGCAAAGTTGCCGTGTGCTGAAAAGAAGTTGTTCTTTGACAGTCTTGAATACTGAGTGCAGTTCAGTTAATAAAACTGTCTTTCTGGTGCTCATTGCAAACAAGCCAGAAAGTGTTTTTCGTTGCTCTTCTTGTCTGAATAAACAAATATGCAGTTTGCTGGAAATAAGCTGTACTCTGACAGTCGTTCTTATGGAGTGCAGTTCAGCTAATAAAACTCTTTCTACCTTTCATTGCAAGCAAGCCCGAAAGTGTTTTTATGCTTCATACTGGATTGTAAAAGCAGAGTTGCCGTGTGCTGAAAACAAGTTGTTCTTTGACAGTCTTGAATACTGAGTGCAGTTCAGTGAACAAAAATGCCTTTCTGGTGCTCATTGCAAACAAGCCAGAAAGTGTTTTTCTGTGTTCCAATTGTTAGTATAAACAAATATGCAGTCTGCTGAAAGCAAGCTGTTCTTTGATAGTCTTTCTTATGGAGTGCAGTTCAGCTAATAAAACTCTTTCTGCCTTTCATTGCAAGCAAGCCCGAAAGTGTTTTTATGCTTTATAATGGATTGTAAAGGCAAAGTTGCAGTTTGCTGAAAACAAGTTGTTCTTTGACAGTCTTGAATACTGACTGCAGTTCAGCCAATAAAAATGTATTTCTGTCATTCATTGCAAACAAGCCAGAAAGTATTTTTCGTTGCTCTTCTTGTCTGAATAAACAAATATGCAGTTTGCTGGAAATAAGCTGTACTCTGACAGTCGTTCTTATGGAGTGCAGTTCAGCTAATAAAACTCTTTCTGCCTTTCATTGCAAGCAAGCCCGAAAGTGTTTTTATGCTTCATACTGGATTGTAAAAGCAAAGTTGCCGTGTGCTGAAAACAAGTTGTTCTTTGACAGTCTTGAATACTGAGTGCAGTTCAGTTAATAAAACTGTCTCTCTGGTGCTCATTGCAAACAAGCCAGAAAGTGTTTTTCGTTGCTCTTCTTGTCTGAATAAACAAATATGCAGTTTGCTGGAAATAAGCTGTACTCTGACAGTCGTTCTTATGGAGTGCAGTTCAGTTAATAAAACTCTTTCTGCCTTTCATTGCAAGCAAGCCCGAAAGTGTTTTTATGCTTCATACTGGATTGTAAAAGCAAAGTTGCCGTGTGCTGAAAACAAGTTGTTCTTTGACAGTCTTGAATACTGAGTGCAGTTCAGTTAATAAAACTGTCTTTCTGGTGCTCATTGCAAACAAGCCAGAAAGTGTTTTTCGTTGCTCTTCTTGTCTGAATAAACAAATATGCAGTTTGCTGGAAATAAGCTGTACTCTGACAGTCGTTCTTATGGAGTGCAGTTCAGCTAATAAAACTCTTTCTGCCTTTCATTGCAAGCAAGCCCGAAAGTGTTTTTATGCTTCATACTGGATTGTAAAAGCAAAGTTGCCGTGTGCTGAAAACAAGTTGTTCTTTGACAGTCTTGAATACTGAGTGCAGTTCAGTTAATAAAACTGTCTTTCTGGTGCTCATTGCAAACAAGCTAGAAATTGTTTTTCTGTGTTCCAATTGTTAGTATAAACAAATATGCAGTCTGCTGAAAGCAAGCTGATCTTTGATAGTCTTTCTTATGGAGTGCAGTTCAGCTAATAAAACTCTTTCTGCATTTCATTGCAAGCAAGCCCGAAAGTGTTTTTATGCTTTATAATGGATTGTAAAAGCAAAGTTGCTGTTTGCTGAAAACAAGTTGTTCTTTGACAGTCTTGAATTCTGACTGCAGTTCAGCCAATAAAAATGTAATTCTGTCATTCATTGCAAACAAGCCCGAAAGTGTTTTTATCCTTCATACTGGATTGTAAAAGCAAAGTTGCCGTGTGCTGAAAACAAGTTGTTCTTTGACAGTCTTGAATACTGAGTGCAGTTCAGTTAATAAAACTGTCTTTCTGGTGCTCATTGCAAACAAGCCAGAAAGTGTTTTTCGTTGCTCTTCTTGTCTGAATAAACAAATATGCAGTTTGCTGGAAATAAGCTGTACTCTGACAGTCGTTCTTATGGAGTGCAGTTCAGTTACTAAAACTCTTTCTGCCTTTCATTGCAAGCAAGCCCGAAAGTGTTTTTATGCTTCATACTGGATTGTAAAAGCAAAGTTGCCGTGTGCTGAAAACAAGTTGTTCTTTGACAGTCTTGAATACTGAGTGCAGTTCAGTTAATAAAACTGTCTTTCTGGTGCTCATTGCAAACAAGCCAGAAAGTGTTTTTCGTTGCTCTTCTTGTCTGAATAAACAAATATGCAGTTTGCTGGAAATAAGCTGTACTCTGACAGTCGTTCTTATGGAGTGCAGTTCAGCTAATAAACCTCTTTCTGCCTTTCATTGCAAGCAAGCCCGAAAGTGTTTTTATGCTTCATACTGGATTGTAAAAGCAAAGTTGCCGTGTGCTGAAAACAAGTTGTTCTTTGACAGTCTTTCAATACTGAGTGCAGTTCAGTTAATAAAACTGTCTTTCTGGTGCTCATTGCAAACAAGCTAGAAATTGTTTTTCTGTGTTCCAATTGTTAGTATAAACAAATATGCAGTCTGCTGAAAGCAAGCTGTTCTTTGATAGTCTTTCTTATGGAGTGCAGTTCAGCTAATAAAACTCTTTCTGCATTTCATTGCAAGCAAGCCCGAAAGTGTTTTTATGCTTTATAATGGATTGTAAAAGCAAAGTTGCTGTTTGCTGAAAACAAGTTGTTCTTTGACAGTCTTGAATTCTGAAAGCAGTTCAGCCAATAAAAATGTATTTCTGTCATTCATTGCAAACAAGCCAGAAAGTGTTTTTCTTTGCTCTTCTCGTCTGTATAAGCAAAGATGCAGTTTGCTGGAAATAAGCCGTACCCTGACAGTCGTTCTTATGGAGTGCAGTTCAGCTAATGAAACTCTTTCTGCCTTTCATTGCAAGCAAGCCCGAAAGTGTTTTTATGCTTCATACTGGATTGTAAAAGCAAAGTTGCCGTGTGCTGAAAACAAGTTGTTCTTTGACAGTCTTGAATACTGAGTGCAGTTCAGTTAATAAAACTGTCTTTCTGGTGCTCATTGCAAACAAGCCAGAAAGTGTTTTTCGTTGCTCTTCTTGTCTGAATAAACAAATATGCAGTTTGCTGGAAATAAGCTGTACTCTGACAGTCGTTCTTATGGAGTGCAGTTCAGCTAATAAAACTCTTTCTGCCTTTCATTGCAAGCAAGCCCGAAAGTGTTTTTATGCTTCATACTGGATTGTAAAAGCAAAGTTGCCGTGTGCTGAAAACAAGTTGTTCTTTGACAGTCTTGAATACTGAGTGCAGTTCAGTTAATAAAACTGTCTTTCTGGTGCTCATTGCAAACAAGCTAGAAATTGTTTTTCTGTGTTCCAATTGTTAGTATAAACAAATATGCAGTCTGCTGAAAGCAAGCTGTTCTTTGATAGTCTTTCTTATGGAGTGCAGTTCAGCTAATAAAACTCTTTCTGCATTTCATTGCAAGCAAGCCCGAAAGTGTTTTTATGCTTTATAATGGATTGTAAAAGCAAAGTTGCTGTTTGCTGAAAACAAGTTGTTCTTTGACAGTCTTGAATTCTGACTGCAGTTCAGCCAATAAAAATGTAATTCTGTCATTCATTGCAAACAAGCCCGAAAGTGTTTTTATCCTTCATACTGGATTGTAAAAGCAAAGTTGCCGTGTGCTGAAAACAAGTTGTTCTTTGACAGTCTTGAATACTGAGTGCAGTTCAGTTAATAAAACTGTCTTTCTGGTGCTCATTGCAAACAAGCCAGAAAGTGTTTTTCGTTGCTCTTCTTGTCTGAATAAACAAATATGCAGTTTGCTGGAAATAAGCTGTACTCTGACAGTCGTTCTTATGGAGTGCAGTTCAGTTACTAAAACTCTTTCTGCCTTTCATTGCAAGCAAGCCCGAAAGTGTTTTTATGCTTCATACTGGATTGTAAAAGCAAAGTTGCCGTGTGCTGAAAACAAGTTGTTCTTTGACAGTCTTGAATACTGAGTGCAGTTCAGTTAATAAAACTGTCTTTCTGGTGCTCATTGCAAACAAGCCAGAAAGTGTTTTTCGTTGCTCTTCTTGTCTGAATAAACAAATATGCAGTTTGCTGGAAATAAGCTGTACTCTGACAGTCGTTCTTATGGAGTGCAGTTCAGCTAATAAACCTCTTTCTGCCTTTCATTGCAAGCAAGCCCGAAAGTGTTTTTATGCTTCATACTGGATTGTAAAAGCAAAGTTGCCGTGTGCTGAAAACAAGTTGTTCTTTGACAGTCTTTCAATACTGAGTGCAGTTCAGTTAATAAAACTGTCTTTCTGGTGCTCATTGCAAACAAGCTAGAAATTGTTTTTCTGTGTTCCAATTGTTAGTATAAACAAATATGCAGTCTGCTGAAAGCAAGCTGTTCTTTGATAGTCTTTCTTATGGAGTGCAGTTCAGCTAATAAAACTCTTTCTGCATTTCATTGCAAGCAAGCCCGAAAGTGTTTTTATGCTTTATAATGGATTGTAAAAGCAAAGTTGCTGTTTGCTGAAAACAAGTTGTTCTTTGACAGTCTTGAATTCTGAAAGCAGTTCAGCCAATAAAAATGTATTTCTGTCATTCATTGCAAACAAGCCAGAAAGTGTTTTTCTTTGCTCTTCTCGTCTGTATAAGCAAAGATGCAGTTTGCTGGAAATAAGCCGTACTCTGACAGTCGTTCTTATGGAGTGCAGTTCAGCTAATGAAACTCTTTCTGCCTTTCATTGCAAGCAAGCCCGAAAGTGTTTTTATGCTTCATACTGGATTGTAAAAGCAAAGTTGCCGTGTGCTGAAAACAAGTTGTTCTTTGACAGTCTTGAATACTGAGTGCAGTTCAGTTAATAAAACTGTCTTTCTGGTGCTCATTGCAAACAAGCCAGAAAGTGTTTTTCGTTGCTCTTCTTGTCTGAATAAACAATTATGCAGTTTGCTGGAAATAAGCTGTACTCTGACAGTCGTCCTTATGGAGTGCAGTTCAGCTAATAAAACTCTTTCTGCCTTTCATTGCAAGCAAGCCCGAAAGTGTTTTAATGCTTTATAATGGATTGTAAAAGCAAAGTTGCTGTGTGCTGAAAACAAGTTGTTCTTTGACAGTCTTGAATTCTGACTGCAGTTCAGCCAATAAAAATGTATTTCTGTCATTCATTGCAAACAAGCCAGAAAGTGTTTTTCGTTGCTCTTCTTGTCTGAATAAACAAATATGCAGTTTGCTGGAAATAAGCTGTACTCTGACAGTCGTTCTTATTGAGTGCAGTTCAGCTAATAAAACTCTTTCTACCTTTCATTGCAAGCAAGCCCGAAAGTGTTTTTATGCTTCATACTGGATTGTAAAAGCAGAGTTGCCGTGTGCTGAAAACAAGTTGTTCTTTGACAGTCTTGAATACTGAGTGCAGTTCAGTTAACAAAAATGCCTTTCTGGTGCTCATTGCAAACAAGCCAGAAAGTGTTTTTCTGTGTTCCAATTGTTAGTATAAACAAATATGCAGTCTGCTGAAAGCAAGCTGTTCTTTGATAGTCTTTCTTATGGAGTGCAGTTCAGCTAATAAAACTCTTTCTGCCTTTCATTGCAAGCAAGCCCGAAAGTGTTTTTATGCTTTATAGTGGATTGTAAAGGCAAAGTTGCAGTTTGCTGAAAACAAGTTGTTCTTTGACAGTCTTGAATTCTGACTGCAGTTCAGCCAATAAAAATGTATTTCTGTCATTCATTGCAAACAAGCCAGAAAGTATTTTTCGTTGCTCTTCTTGTCTGAATAAACAATTATGCAGTTTGCTGGAAATAAGCTGTACTCTGACAGTCGTCCTTATGGAGTGCAGTTCAGCTAATAAAACTCTTTCTGCCTTTCATTGCAAGCAAGCCCGAAAGTGTTTTTATGCTTCATACTGGATTGTAAAAGCAAAGTTGCCGTGTGCTGAAAACAAGTTGTTCTTTGACAGTCTTGAATACTGAGTGCAGTTCAGTTAATAAAACTGTCTTTCTGGTGCTCATTGCAAACAAGCCAGAAAGTGTTTTTCGTTGCTCTTCTTGTCTGAATAAACAAATATGCAGTTTGCTGGAAATAAGCTGTACTCTGACAGTCGTTCTTATGGAGTGCAGTTCAGTTAATAAAACTCTTTCTGCCTTTCATTGCAAGCAAGCCCGAAAGTGTTTTTATGCTTCATACTGGATTGTAAAAGCAAAGTTGCCGTGTGCTGAAAACAAGTTGTTCTTTGACAGTCTTGAATACTGAGTGCAGTTCAGTTAATAAAACTGTCTTTCTGGTGCTCATTGCAAACAAGCCAGAAAGTGTTTTTCGTTGCTCTTCTTGTCTGAATAAACAAATATGCAGTTTGCTGGAAATAAGCTGTACTCTGACAGTCGTTCTTATGGAGTGCAGTTCAGCTAATAAAACTCTTTCTGCCTTTCATTGCAAGCAAGCCCGAAAGTGTTTTTATGCTTCATACTGGATTGTAAAAGCAAAGTTGCCGTGTGCTGAAAACAAGTTGTTCTTTGACAGTCTTGAATACTGAGTGCAGTTCAGTTAATAAAACTGTCTTTCTGGTGCTCATTGCAAACAAGCTAGAAATTGTTTTTCTGTGTTCCAATTGTTAGTATAAACAAATATGCAGTCTGCTGAAAGCAAGCTGTTCTTTGATAGTCTTTCTTATGGAGTGCAGTTCAGCTAATAAAACTCTTTCTGCATTTTATTGCAAGCAAGCCCGAAAGTGTTTTAATGCTTCATAATGGATTGTAAAAGCAAAGTTGCTGTGTGCTGAAAACAAGTTGTTCTTTGACAGTCTTGAATTCTGACTGCAGTTCAGCCAATAAAAATGTATTTCTGTCATTCATTGCAAACAAGCCAGAAAGTGTTTTTCGTTGCTCTTCTTGTCTGAATAAACAAATATGCAGTTTGCTGGAAATAAGCTGTACTCTGACAGTCGTTCTAATGGAGTGCAGTTCAGCTAATAAAACTCTTTCTGCATTTCATTGCAAGCAAGCCCGAAAGTGTTTTAATGCTTCATAATGGATTGTAAAAGCAAAGTTGCTGTGTGCTGAAAACAAGTTGTTCTTTGACAGTCTTGAATTCTGACTGCAGTTCAGCCAATAAAAATGTATTTCTGTCATTCATTGCAAACAAGCCAGAAAGTGTTTTTCGTTGCTCTTCTTGTCTGAATAAACAAATATGCAGTTTGCTGGAAATAAGCTGTACTCTGACAGTCGTTCTTATGGAGTGCAGTTCAGCTAATGAAACTCTTTCTGCCTTTCATTGCAAGCAAGCCCGAAAGTGTTTTTATGCTTCATACTGGATTGTAAAAGCAAAGTTGCCGTGTGCTGAAAACAAGTTGTTCTTTGACAGTCTTGAATACTGAGTGCAGTTCAGTTAATAAAACTGTCTTTCTGGTGCTCATTGCAAACAAGCCAGAAAGTGTTTTTCGTTGCTCTTCTTGTCTGAATAAACAATTATGCAGTTTGCTGGAAATAAGCTGTACTCTGACAGTCGTCCTTATGGAGTGCAGTTCAGCTAATAAAACTCTTTCTGCCTTTCATTGCAAGCAAGCCCGAAAGTGTTTTAATGCTTTATAATGGATTGTAAAAGCAAAGTTGCTGTGTGCTGAAAACAAGTTGTTCTTTGACAGTCTTGAATTCTGACTGCAGTTCAGCCAATAAAAATGTATTTCTGTCATTCATTGCAAACAAGCCAGAAAGTGTTTTTCGTTGCTCTTCTTGTCTGAATAAACAAATATGCAGTTTGCTGGAAATAAGCTGTACTCTGACAGTCGTTCTTATTGAGTGCAGTTCAGCTAATAAAACTCTTTCTACCTTTCATTGCAAGCAAGCCCGAAAGTGTTTTTATGCTTCATACTGGATTGTAAAAGCAGAGTTGCCGTGTGCTGAAAACAAGTTGTTCTTTGACAGTCTTGAATACTGAGTGCAGTTCAGTTAACAAAAATGCCTTTCTGGTGCTCATTGCAAACAAGCCAGAAAGTGTTTTTCTGTGTTCCAATTGTTAGTATAAACAAATATGCAGTCTGCTGAAAGCAAGCTGTTCTTTGATAGTCTTTCTTATGGAGTGCAGTTCAGCTAATAAAACTCTTTCTGCCTTTCATTGCAAGCAAGCCCGAAAGTGTTTTTATGCTTTATAGTGGATTGTAAAGGCAAAGTTGCAGTTTGCTGAAAACAAGTTGTTCTTTGACAGTCTTGAATTCTGACTGCAGTTCAGCCAATAAAAATGTATTTCTGTCATTCATTGCAAACAAGCCAGAAAGTATTTTTCGTTGCTCTTCTTGTCTGAATAAACAATTATGCAGTTTGCTGGAAATAAGCTGTACTCTGACAGTCGTCCTTATGGAGTGCAGTTCAGCTAATAAAACTCTTTCTGCCTTTCATTGCAAGCAAGCCCGAAAGTGTTTTTATGCTTCATACTGGATTGTAAAAGCAAAGTTGCCGTGTGCTGAAAACAAGTTGTTCTTTGACAGTCTTGAATACTGAGTGCAGTTCAGTTAATAAAACTGTCTTTCTGGTGCTCATTGCAAACAAGCCAGAAAGTGTTTTTCGTTGCTCTTCTTGTCTGAATAAACAAATATGCAGTTTGCTGGAAATAAGCTGTACTCTGACAGTCGTTCTTATGGAGTGCAGTTCAGTTAATAAAACTCTTTCTGCCTTTCATTGCAAGCAAGCCCGAAAGTGTTTTTATGCTTCATACTGGATTGTAAAAGCAAAGTTGCCGTGTGCTGAAAACAAGTTGTTCTTTGACAGTCTTGAATACTGAGTGCAGTTCAGTTAATAAAACTGTCTTTCTGGTGCTCATTGCAAACAAGCCAGAAAGTGTTTTTCGTTGCTCTTCTTGTCTGAATAAACAAATATGCAGTTTGCTGGAAATAAGCTGTACTCTGACAGTCGTTCTTATGGAGTGCAGTTCAGCTAATAAAACTCTTTCTGCCTTTCATTGCAAGCAAGCCCGAAAGTGTTTTTATGCTTCATACTGGATTGTAAAAGCAAAGTTGCCGTGTGCTGAAAACAAGTTGTTCTTTGACAGTCTTGAATACTGAGTGCAGTTCAGTTAATAAAACTGTCTTTCTGGTGCTCATTGCAAACAAGCTAGAAATTGTTTTTCTGTGTTCCAATTGTTAGTATAAACAAATATGCAGTCTGCTGAAAGCAAGCTGTTCTTTGATAGTCTTTCTTATGGAGTGCAGTTCAGCTAATAAAACTCTTTCTGCATTTTATTGCAAGCAAGCCCGAAAGTGTTTTAATGCTTCATAATGGATTGTAAAAGCAAAGTTGCTGTGTGCTGAAAACAAGTTGTTCTTTGACAGTCTTGAATTCTGACTGCAGTTCAGCCAATAAAAATGTATTTCTGTCATTCATTGCAAACAAGCCAGAAAGTGTTTTTCGTTGCTCTTCTTGTCTGAATAAACAAATATGCAGTTTGCTGGAAATAAGCTGTACTCTGACAGTCGTTCTAATGGAGTGCAGTTCAGCTAATAAAACTCTTTCTGCATTTCATTGCAAGCAAGCCCGAAAGTGTTTTAATGCTTCATAATGGATTGTAAAAGCAAAGTTGCTGTGTGCTGAAAACAAGTTGTTCTTTGACAGTCTTGAATTCTGACTGCAGTTCAGCCAATAAAAATGTATTTCTGTCATTCATTGCAAACAAGCCAGAAAGTGTTTTTCGTTGCTCTTCTTGTCTGAATAAACAAATATGCAGTTTGCTGGAAATAAGCTGTACTCTGACAGTCGTTCTTATGGAGTGCAGTTCAGTTAATAAAACTCTTTCTGCCTTTCATTGCAAGCAAGCCCGAAAGTGTTTTTATGCTTCATACTGGATTGTAAAAGCAAAGTTGCCGTGTGCTGAAAACAAGTTGTTCTTTGACAGTCTTGAATACTGAGTGCAGTTCAGTTAATAAAACTGTCTTTCTGGTGCTCATTGCAAGCAAGCCAGAAAGTGTTTTTCGTTGCTCTTCTTGTCTGAATAAACAAATATGCAGTTTGCTGGAAATAAGCTGTACTCTGACAGTCGTTCTTATGGAGTGCAGTTCAGCTAATAAAACTCTTTCTGCGTTTCATTGCAAGCAAGCCCGAAAGTGTTTTTATGCTTCATACTGGATTGTAAAAGCAAAGTTGCCGTGTGCTGAAAACAAGTTGTTCTTTGACAGTCTTGAATACTGAGTGCAGTTCAGTTAATAAAACTGTCTTTCTGGTGCTCATTGCAAACAAGCTAGAAATTGTTTTTCTGTGTTCCAATTGTTAGTATAAACAAATATGCAGTCTGCTGAAAGCAAGCTGTTCTTTGATAGTTTTTCTTATGGAGTGCAGTTCAGCTAATAAAACTCTTTCTGCATTTCATTGCAAGCAAGCCCGAAAGTGTTTTTATGCTTTATAATGGATTGTAAAAGCAAAGTTGCTGTTTGCTGAAAACAAGTTGTTCTTTGACAGTCTTGAATTCTGACTGCAGTTCAGCCAATAAAAATGTATTTCTGTCATTCATTGCAAACAAGCCCGAAAGTGTTTTTATCCTTCATACTGGATTGTAAAAGCAAAGTTGCCGTGTGCTGAAAACAAGTTGTTCTTTGACAGTCTTGAATACTGAGTGCAGTTCAGTTAATAAAACTGTCTTTCTGGTGCTCATTGCAAACAAGCCAGAAAGTGTTTTTTTGCTCTTCTTGTCTGAATAAACAAATATGCAGTTTGCTGGAAATAAGCTGTACTCTGACAGTCGTTCTTATGGAGTGCAGTTCAGCTAATAAAACTCTTTCTGCCTTTCATTGCAAGCAAGCCCGAAAGTGTTTTTATGCTTCATACTGGATTGTAAAAGCAGAGTTGCCGTGTGCTGAAAATAAGTTGTTCTTTGACAGTCTTGAATACTGAGTGCAGTTCAGTTAATAAAACTGTCTTTCTGGTGCTCATTGCAAACATGCTAGAAATTGTTTTTCTGTGCTCCAATTGTTAGTATAAACAAATATGCAGTCTGCTGAAAGCAAGCTGTTCTTTGATAGTCTTTCTTATGGAGTGCAGTTCAGCTAATAAAACTCTTTCTGCCTTTCATTGCAAGCAAGCCCGAAAGTGTTTTTATGCTTTATAATGGATTGTAAAGGCAAAGTTGCAGTTTGCTGAAAACAAGTTGTTCTTTGACAGTCTTGAATTCTGACTGCAGTTCAGCCAATAAAAATGTATTTCTGTCATTCATTGCAAACAAGCCAGAAAGTGTTTTTCTTTGCTCTTCTCGTCTGTATAAGCAAAGATGCAGTTTGCTGGAAATAAGCCGTACTCTGACAGTCGTTCTTATGGAGTGCAGTTCAGCTAATGAAACTCTTTCTGCCTTTCATTGCAAGCAAGCCCGAAAGTGTTTTTATGCTTCATACTGGATTGTAAAAGCAAAGTTGCCGTGTGCTGAAAACAAGTTGTTCTTTGACAGTCTTGAATACTGAGTGCAGTTCAGTTAATAAAACTGTCTTTCTGGTGCTCATTGCAAACAAGCCAGAAAGTGTTTTTCGTTGCTCTTCTTGTCTGAATAAACAAATATGCAGTTTGCTGGAAATAAGATGTACTCTGACAGTCGTTCTTATGGAGTGCAGTTCAGCTAATAAAACTCTTTCTACCTTTCATTGCAAGCAAGCCCGAAAGTGTTTTTATGCTTCATACTGGATTGTAAAAGCAGAGTTGCCGTGTGCTGAAAACAAGTTGTTCTTTGACAGTCTTGAATACTGAGTGCAGTTCAGTTAACAAAAATGCCTTTCTGGTGCTCATTGCAAACAAGCCAGAAAGTGTTTTTCTGTGTTCCAATTGTTAGTATAAACAAATATGCAGTCTGCTGAAAGCAAGCTGTTCTTTGATAGTCTTTCTTATGGAGTGCAGTTCAGCTAATAAAACTCTTTCTGCCTTTCATTGCAAGCAAGCCCGAAAGTGTTTTTATGCTTTATAGTGGATTGTAAAGGCAAAGTTGCAGTTTGCTGAAAACAAGTTGTTCTTTGACAGTCTTGAATTCTGACTGCAGTTCAGCCAATAAAAATGTATTTCTGTCATTCATTGCAAACAAGCCAGAAAGTATTTTTCGTTGCTCTTCTTGTCTGAATAAACAATTATGCAGTTTGCTGGAAATAAGCTGTACTCTGACAGTCGTCCTTATGGAGTGCAGTTCAGCTAATAAAACTCTTTCTGCCTTTCATTGCAAGCAAGCCCGAAAGTGTTTTTATGCTTCATACTGGATTGTAAAAGCAAAGTTGCTGTGTGCTGAAAACAAGTTGTTCTTTGACAGTCTTGAATACTGAGTGCAGTTCAGTTAATAAAACTGTCTTTCTGGTGCTCATTGCAAACAAGCCAGAAAGTGTTTTTCGTTGCTCTTCTTGTCTGAATAAACAAATATGCAGTTTGCTGGAAATAAGCTGTACTCTGACAGTCGTTCTTATGGAGTGCAGTTCAGTTAATAAAACTCTTTCTGCCTTTCATTGCAAGCAAGCCCAAAAGTGTTTTTATGCTTCATACTGGATTGTAAAAGCAAAGTTGCCGTGTGCTGAAAACAAGTTGTTCTTTGACAGTCTTGAATACTGAGTGCAGTTCAGTTAATAAAACTGTCTTTCTGGTGCTCATTGCAAACAAGCCAGAAAGTGTTTTTCGTTGCTCTTCTTGTCTGAATAAACAAATATGCAGTTTGCTGGAAATAAGCTGTACTCTTGACAGTCGTTCTTATGGAGTGCAGTTCAGCTAATAAAACTCTTTCTGCCTTTCATTGCAAGCAAGCCCGAAAGTGTTTTTATGCTTCATACTGGATTGTAAAAGCAAAGTTGCCGTGTGCTGAAAACAAGTTGTTCTTTGACAGTCTTGAATACTGAGTGCAGTTCAGTTAATAAAACTGTCTTTCTGGTGCTCATTGCAAACAAGCTAGAAATTGTTTTTCTGTGTTCCAATTGTTAGTATAAACAAATATGCAGTCTGCTGAAAGCAAGCTGTTCTTTGATAGTCTTTCTTATGGAGTGCAGTTCAGCTAATAAAACTCTTTCTGCATTTCATTGCAAGCAAGCCCGAAAGTGTTTTAATGCTTCATAATGGATTGTAAAAGCAAAGTTGCTGTGTGCTGAAAACAAGTTGTTCTTTGACAGTCTTGAATTCTGACTGCAGTTCAGCCAATAAAAATGTATTTCTGTCATTCATTGCAAACAAGCCAGAAAGTGTTTTTCGTTGCTCTTCTTGTCTGAATAAACAAATATGCAGTTTGCTGGAAATAAGCTGTACTCTGACAGTCGTTCTTATGGAGTGCAGTTCAGCTAATAAAACTCTTTCTGCCTTTCATTGCAAGCAAGCCCGAAAGTGTTTTTATGCTTCATACTGGATTGTAAAAGCAAAGTTGCCGTGTGCTGAAAACAAGTTGTTCTTTGACAGTCTTGAATACTGAGTGCAGTTCAGTTAACAAAAATGCCTTTCTGGTGCTCATTGCAAACAAGTCAGAAAGTGTTTTTCGTTGCTCTTCTTGTCTGAATAAACAAATATGCAGTTTGCTGGAAATAAGCTGTACTCTGACAGTCGTTCTTATGGAGTGCAGTTCAGTTAATAAAACTCTTTCTGCCTTTCATTGCAAGCAAGCCCGAAAGTGTTTTTATGCTTCATACTGGATTGTAAAAGCAAAGTTGCCGTGTGCTGAAAACAAGTTGTTCTTTGACAGTCTTGAATACTGAGTGCAGTTCAGTTAATAAAACTGTCTTTCTGGTGCTCATTGCAAGCAAGCCAGAAAGTGTTTTTCGTTGCTCTTCTTGTCTGAATAAACAAATATGCAGTTTGCTGGAAATAAGCTGTACTCTGACAGTCGTTCTTATGGAGTGCAGTTCAGCTAATAAAACTCTTTCTGCCTTTCATTGCAAGCAAGCCCGAAAGTGTTTTTATGCTTCATACTGGATTGTAAAAGCAAAGTTGCCGTGTGCTGAAAACAAGTTGTTCTTTGACAGTCTTGAATACTGAGTGCAGTTCAGTTAATAAAACTGTCTTTCTGGTGCTCATTGCAAACAAGCTAGAAATTGTTTTTCTGTGTTCCAATTGTTAGTATAAACAAATATGCAGTCTGCTGAAAGCAAGCTGTTCTTTGATAGTTTTTCTTATGGAGTGCAGTTCAGCTAATAAAACTCTTTCTGCATTTCATTGCAAGCAAGCCCGAAAGTGTTTTTATGCTTTATAATTGATTGTAAAAGCAAAGTTGCTGTTTGCTGAAAACAAGTTGTTTTTTGACAGTCTTGAATTCTGACTGCAGTTCAGCCAATAAAAATGTATTTCTGTCATTCATTGCAAACAAGCCCGAAAGTGTTTTTATCCTTCATACTGGATTGTAAAAGCAAAGTTGCCGTGTGCTGAAAACAAGTTGTTCTTTGACAGTCTTGAATACTGAGTGCAGTTCAGTTAATAAAACTGTCTTTCTGGTGCTCATTGCAAACAAGCCAGAAAGTGTTTTTTTGCTCTTCTTGTCTGAATAAACAAATATGCAGTTTGCTGGAAATAAGCTGTACTCTGACAGTCGTTCTTATGGAGTGCAGTTCAGCTAATAAAACTCTTTCTGCCTTTCATTGCAAGCAAGCCCGAAAGTGTTTTTATGCTTCATACTGGATTGTAAAAGCAGAGTTGCCGTGTGCTGAAAATAAGTTGTTCTTTGACAGTCTTGAATACTGAGTGCAGTTCAGTTAATAAAACTGTCTTTCTGGTGCTCATTGCAAACATGCTAGAAATTGTTTTTCTGTGTTCCAATTGTTAGTATAAACAAATATGCAGTCTGCTGAAAGCAAGCTGTTCTTTGATAGTCTTTCTTATGGAGTGCAGATCAGCTAATAAAACTCTTTCTGCCTTTCATTGCAAGCAAGCCCGAAAGTGTTTTTATGCTTCATAATGGATTGTAAAAGCAAAGTTGCCGTGTGCTGAAAACAAGTTGTTCTTTGACAGTCTTGAATACTGAGTGCAGTTCAGTTAACAAAAATGCCTTTCTGGTGCTCATTGCAAACAAGCCAGAAAGTGTTTTTCTGTGTTCCAATTGTTAGTATAAACAAATATGCAGTCTGCTGAAAGCAAGCTGTTCTTTGATAGTCTTTCTTATGGAGTGCAGTTCAGCTAATAAAACTCTTTCTGCCTTTCATTGCAAGCAAGCCCGAAAGTGTTTTTATGCTTTATAATGGATTGTAAAGGCAAGGTTGCAGTTTGCTGAAAACAAGTTGTTCTTTGACAGTCTTGAATTCTGACTGCAGTTCAGCCAATAAAAATGTATTTCTGTCATTCATTGCAAACAAGCCAGAAAGTATTTTTCGTTGCTCTTCTTGTCTGAATAAACAATTATGCAGTTTGCTGGAAATAAGCTGTACTCTGACAGTCGTCCTTATGGAGTGCAGTTCAGCTAATAAAACTCTTTCTGCCTTTCATTGCAAGCAAGCCCGGAAGTGTTTTTATGCTTCATACTGGATTGTAAAAGCAAAGTTGCCGTGTGCTGAAAACAAGTTGTTCTTTGACAGTCTTGAATACTGAGTGCAGTTCAGTTAATAAAACTGTCTTTCTGGTGCTCATTGCAAACAAGCCAGAAAGTGTTTTTCGTTGCTCTTCTTGTCTGAATAAACAAATATGCAGTTTGCTGGAAATAAGCTGTAATCTGACAGTCGTTCTTATGGAGTGCAGTTCAGTTAATAAAACTCTTTCTGCCTTTCATTGCAAGCAAGCCCGAAAGTGTTTTTATGCTTCATACTGGATTGTAAAAGCAAAGTTGCCGTGTGCTGAAAACAAGTTGTTCTTTGACAGTCTTGAATACTGAGTGCAGTTCAGTTAATAAAACTGTCTTTCTGGTGCTCATTGCAAACAAGCCAGAAAGTGTTTTTCGTTGCTCTTCTTGTCTGAATAAACAATTATGCAGTTTGCTGGAAATAAGCTGTACTCTGACAGTCGTCCTTATGGAGTGCAGTTCAGCTAATAAAACTCTTTCTGCCTTTCATTGCAAGCAAGCCCGAAAGTGTTTTTATGCTTCATACTGGATTGTAAAAGCAAAGTTGCCGTGTGCTGAAAACAAGTTGTTCTTTGACAGTCTTGAATACTGAGTGCAGTTCAGTTAATAAAACTGTCTTTCTGGTGCTCATTGCAAACAAGCCAGAAAGTGTTTTTCGTTGCTCTCCTTGTCTGAATAAAAAAATATGCAGTTTGCTGGAAATAAGCTGTACTCTGACAGTCGTTCTTATGGAGTGCAGTTCAGCTAATAAAACTCTTTCTGCCTTTCATTGCAAGCAAGCCCGAAAGTGTTTTTATGCTTCATACTGGATTGTAAAAGCAAAGTTGCCGTGTGCTGAAAACAAGTTGTTCTTTGACAGTCTTGAATACTGAGTGCAGTTCAGTTAATAAAACTGTCTTTCTGGTGCTCATTGCAAACAAGCTAGAAATTGTTTTTCTGTGTTCCAATTGTTAGTATAAACAAATATGCAGTCTGCTGAAAGCAAGCTGTTCTTTGATAGTTTTTCTTATGGAGTGCAGTTCAGCTAATAAAACTCTTTCTGCATTTCATTGCAAGCAAGCCCGAAAGTGTTTTTATGCTTTATAATGGATTGTAAAAGCAAAGTTGCTGTTTGCTGAAAACAAG
This sequence comes from Hoplias malabaricus, assembly GCF_029633855.1. Lineage (NCBI taxonomy): Eukaryota > Metazoa > Chordata > Actinopteri > Characiformes > Erythrinidae > Hoplias > Hoplias malabaricus. Next base: position 26,603,969 of record NC_089810.1, read on the forward strand.
TTGTTCTTTGACAGTCTTGAATTCTGACTGCAGTTCAGCCAATAAAAATGTATTTCTGTCATTCATTGCAAACAAGCCCGAAAGTGTTTTTATCCTTCATACTGGATTGTAAAAGCAAAGTTGCCGTGTGCTGAAAACAAGTTGTTCTTTGACAGTCTTGAATACTGAGTGCAGTTCAGTTAATAAAACTGTCTTTCTGGTGCTCATTGCAAACAAGCCAGAAAGTGTTTTTCGTTGCTCTTCTTGTCTGAATAAACAAATATGCAGTTTGCTGGAAATAAGCTGTACTCTGACAGTCGTTCTTATGGAGTGCAGTTCAGCTAATAAAACTCTTTCTGCCTTTCATTGCAAGCAAGCCCGAAAGTGTTTTTATGCTTCATACTGGATTGTAAAAGCAGAGTTGCCGTGTGCTGAAAATAAGTTGTTCTTTGACAGTCTTGAATACTGAGTGCAGTTCAGTTAATAAAACTGTCTTTCTGGTGCTCATTGCAAACATGCTAGAAATTGTTTTTCTGTGTTCCAATTGTTAGTATAAACAAATATGCAGTCTGCTGAAAGCAAGCTGTTCTTTGATAGTCTTTCTTATGGAGTGCAGATCAGCTAATAAAACTCTTTCTGCCTTTCATTGCAAGCAAGCCCGAAAGTGTTTTTATGCTTCATAATGGATTGTAAAAGCAAAGTTGCCGTGTGCTGAAAACAAGTTGTTCTTTGACAGTCTTGAATACTGAGTGCAGTTCAGTTAACAAAAATGCCTTTCTGGTGCTCATTGCAAACAAGCCAGAAAGTGTTTTTCTGTGTTCCAATTGTTAGTATAAACAAATATGCAGTCTGCTGAAAGCAAGCTGTTCTTTGATAGTCTTTCTTATGGAGTGCAGTTCAGCTAATAAAACTCTTTCTGCCTTTCATTGCAAGCAAGCCCGAAAGTGTTTTTATGCTTTATAATGGATTGTAAAGGCAAAGTTGCAGTTTGCTGAAAACAAGTTGTTCTTTGACAGTCTTGAATTCTGACTGCAGTTCAGCCAATAAAAATGTATTTCTGTCATTCATTGCAAACAAGCCAGAAAGTATTTTTCGTTGCTCTTCTTGTCTGAATAAACAATTATGCAGTTTGCTGGAAATAAGCTGTACTCTGACAGTCGTCCTTATGGAGTGCAGTTCAGCTAATAAAACTCTTTCTGCCTTTCATTGCAAGCAAGCCCGGAAGTGTTTTTATGCTTCATACTGGATTGTAAAAGCAAAGTTGCCGTGTGCTGAAAACAAGTTGTTCTTTGACAGTCTTGAATACTGAGTGCAGTTCAGTTAATAAAACTGTCTTTCTGGTGCTCATTGCAAACAAGCCAGAAAGTGTTTTTCGTTGCTCTTCTTGTCTGAATAAACAAATATGCAGTTTGCTGGAAATAAGCTGTAATCTGACAGTCGTTCTTATGGAGTGCAGTTCAGTTAATAAAACTCTTTCTGCCTTTCATTGCAAGCAAGCCCGAAAGTGTTTTTATGCTTCATACTGGATTGTAAAAGCAAAGTTGCCGTGTGCTGAAAACAAGTTGTTCTTTGACAGTCTTGAATACTGAGTGCAGTTCAGTTAATAAAACTGTCTTTCTGGTGCTCATTGCAAACAAGCCAGAAAGTGTTTTTCGTTGCTCTTCTTGTCTGAATAAACAATTATGCAGTTTGCTGGAAATAAGCTGTACTCTGACAGTCGTCCTTATGGAGTGCAGTTCAGCTAATAAAACTCTTTCTGCCTTTCATTGCAAGCAAGCCCGAAAGTGTTTTTATGCTTCATACTGGATTGTAAAAGCAAAGTTGCCGTGTGCTGAAAACAAGTTGTTCTTTGACAGTCTTGAATACTGAGTGCAGTTCAGTTAATAAAACTGTCTTTCTGGTGCTCATTGCAAACAAGCCAGAAAGTGTTTTTCGTTGCTCTCCTTGTCTGAATAAACAAATATGCAGTTTGCTGGAAATAAGCTGTAAATCAAATCAAATCAAATCAAATTTATTTATATAGCGCTTTTCACAACTGATGTTGTCACAAAGCAGCTTCACAGAATTCCAGTAAGACAAGATTTGACATGAAATGTAAAGACAAATGTAAAACCCTCAAGTGAGCAAGCCAGGGGCGACAGTGGCAAGGAAAAACTCCCCCAGCTGAGGAAGAAACCTTGGGAGGAACCAAGGCTCACAAGGGGTGACCCATCCTCCTCTGGTCAATCTACTGGTGATGATAGTTAGTAGTCCATGAGAACTTCAGTGTAGGGACAGCTTCAAGGCACTTGGTGGTTGCTGGAGCGTGGGCAGCTGGTCTGAAGCGTGGAGGAGGATCTCGACAGTCATCCATCAGTGTCCAGACAGACAGGTGGGCAGTCGTTTACTCGGAAAGATGTAAAGGGATGGAATTAGTTTTGAACTGTTTTGTGTTTGTAAAGTAGAAAATATGAAAATTTCCAGAGTGTGGCTAATGACTCCGGCAGATCTGACTATGACAGCATTAACTAAAAGGAGAGAACCAGGAGGACACACAGACACGGGAGCATCCTGAAACAGTGGCATCCCTCCGCTCCACCGTCAACAAACCTGAGTGATCGCGAGAAGCGGCGGGACGACAGCACCAGCGTCTCAGTATACTATAATTCCCTGTGTCCATGGACCCCCCGGATCTGCCGCCTTTATCTATGGGGGAGCATTAGCTACCAAATGATAAACTAAACAAATGAGTTTTTAGCCTACATTTGAAGATTGCGACTGTGTCTGAGTCCCGAACATTTTTTGGAAGATCATTCCAGAGTTGGGGGGCTTTATAAGAAAAGGCTCTTCCCCCAGCTGAGGCCTTCTGAATTCTGGGAACATTTAAAAATCCAGTATTCTGTGATCTGAGTGAACGTGGAGGCTCATAATAGGAAATTGTATCTTGAAGATATTCAGGAGCAAGCCCATGTAGAGCTTTATATGTTAATAACAAAATTTTGTAGTCAATGCGGAATTTAACAGGCAGCCAATGAAGTGATGATAAAACTGGGCTGATATGTTTAAATTTTCTAGTTTTAGTGAGGACCCTAGCTGCAGCATTTTGAACTAGTTGAAGTTTTCTTAAATTGCTGCTGGTGCATCCTGACAGTAGTGCGTTACAGTAGTCAAGCCTTGAAGTAATAAAGGCATGTACTAATGTTTCTGCGTCCTGGAGGGATAAGGCATTTCTAATCTTAGCAATATTGCGAAGATGTAAAAAAGCTGTCCTAGTGATACTACCTATGTGTTGATCAAATGATAAATCCGGGTCAATTATGACACCAAGATTTTTTGCTGCTGAACCAGGTTTAACTGGAAAGTTAGCTAGATCTAAAATTAAATCTGATAATTTATTTCTTGTCACTTTTGGACCCAAAAGCAGGACCTCTGTTTTGTTGCTGTTTAGAAGGAGGAAGTTACGCAACATCCAGCCTTTCACGTCTTTTACACAGTCCTCTATTTTCTTTAATCTGTGTTTGTCATCGGGCTTGGCTGAAATATACAATTGTGTGTCGTCTGCGTAACAGTGAAAGTTAATGTCATGGTTTCTTATAACTGTGCCTAGCGGTAACATGTATAATGTAAATAATAATGGTCCTAAAATAGAGCCTTGTGGAATTCCAAATCTTACTTTAGAATAATTTGAATTTAGATTGTTTACTTTTACGAATTGATAACGTTCCGTTAAGTAAGATTTGAACCATAATAGGGCTGTCCCTGTGATTCCAACCATGTTTTCTAACCTTTCTATGAGAATATTGTGGTCTATTGTATCGAAGGCTGCGCTTAGGTCAAGAAGCACCAACAGGGATACGTGGCCTTGATCAGAGGCAAGAAGAAGATCATTTGTTATCTTGACTAGAGCTGTCTCTGTACTATGATGTTGCCTGAATCCAGATTGGAATTTTTCATATATATGATTCTTATGTAGATATGAACTAAGTTGTTGGGCCACAGCTCTTTCTAAGATCTTAGACAGAAATGGCAAATTAGAAATAGGCCTGTAATTAGACAGTGTACTAGCATCAAGATTTGGTTTCTTGATCATAGGTTTAATAACTGCTAGTTTAAAAGCTTTGGGTACATGGCCCAGACTAAGCGATGAGTTTACTATAGTTAAAAGAGGATCAATAATAGCTGGTAGTACTTCTTTGAGCAACTTTGTGGGAATTGCGTCAAGTGTGCAAGTTGTACAGTTTGCAGAGGTGATAATCTTCTCTAGTTCTAATTGTGGGAGTGGGTAAAAGGTTTCAAGTCTTTCTTTTACAGTTATATTATGTTTTATTTCATTCACATCAGGTGGCAGCCAGGATGGATTTGATCCTGTGGCTAGAGTTTGTTGTCTAATATTCTCAATTTTATTATTAAAAAAGTCCATAAAATCTTTACTGGTGAGAGTTGCTGGAATTAGTTGTTCAGAACCTGCTTGATTTTTTGTAATTCTAGAAAACACACTAAACAGTGCTCTCGGATTATTTTTATTATTGGAGATCAGCGAGGCCAGATATGCTGAGCGAGCTTTAGTGAGGGCATTTCTATACTCTATAAGGCTGTCCTTCCAGGCAGAATGAAACACTTCAAGCTTGGTTGATCGCCATTTCCGCTCTAGTTTTCGTAATGTTTGTTTTAAAGTACGGGTCTTATCGTTATACCATGGTGCGAGCTTTTTCTGTCTTATACTTTTATGTTTAAGTGGTGCTACCTTTTCTAAAGTAGATCGACAGGTATTTTCTAGGTAGTCAGTTAGTACATCTAGGTCCATTGGGTCTGATGGAGTTGGAACTGGGGTCGATAGTTCTGGTAGGTTTTCTATAAATTGTAGGGCGGTAGATGGTTTTATTATACGCCTTGTAGAATAGTGAGGGTTCTTACATATATTATGGATAAAACGTAGCTCATATGAAATTAAGTAATGATCGGAGATTGCTGAGGATTGCGGTAAGATATTAATTTTGTCAATGTTAAGACCTAGTGTCAGAACTAAGTCTAAAGTGTGGCTGCAGTAGTGTGTAGGCCCTGTTACATTTTGAGTAATACCAATAGAGTCTAAGATTGAGGTAAATGCCTTTTTTAGTGGGTCACTTTCCTTCTCGAAATGGATATTGAAATCTCCTACAATTATAACTTTATGATTGCACACCGCTAGGTTTGTAGCAAAATCGCTGAATTCTTTCAGAAATTCTAAGTAAGGCCCTGGTGGTCTGTAAATGTTGCATAATAAAAATGCGTCCTTTTTTGTGACCGGATTTGTAATAATAGTGGAGAGAACCTCAAAAGAAGAAAAGGTGTCACATTGTTTAAGACTAATTTCTAGGGTATTTTGGTAAATTACACATACTCCACCTCCTTTGCCTGATATTCTTGGGCTATGTGCATAATTATAGCCTAGGGGGGTGGCTTCATTTAGTGCTAAATATTCATTTGGTTTAACCCACGTTTCCGTGAGACAGAAAACATTGAATTTATGATCACTTATAATATCATTTACGATGAGTGCTTTTGAGTTTAGCGATCTTATGTTGAGTAACCCAAATTTTAGTTCTGAGGTGTTGCTGCTAGGTGTTGTGTATGATTTAATATTGATTAGGTTGCTGAAACAGGCTGATTTTGTTTTTCTACTTTTACATTTAGTTCGGGGGAAAGACACAGTCTCAATACAGTTGAACCTGGGTGACGCCTCAAGACAGTTCGCAGACGGTCGGTTTAGCCTGTCTGTCTGCGGCCTGGTCCCGGCTCTGGATTGTCAGCAGCTATCTACACTACTCTGCCGACTAACTAAAAGACTATGTGCTATACTGCAAGAAAGTAAGGCAGCACCCTCCCGCGTGGGGTGGATACCATCCCTACCTATAAGACCAGGCTTGCCCTCAAAACGTAACCAATTGTCTATAAAGCCCACTTGATTTTCGGAACACCACTTGGACATCCAGCAGTTTAACGCCCAAAGTCTGCTGTAAGCTTCGTCGCCACGCCGCATTGGTATGGGACCAGAGCAGATTACGGCATCGGACATCGTCTGGGCCAGTTTAATCACCTCTGTAATATTACCCTTAGTTACCTCAGACTGCCGCAGACGAATATCATTGGCCCCTACATGAATGACTACCCTCGAATATCTCCTATTAGCTAACAGTCTAAGGTTGCCACTAATATCCGGCGCTCTGGCTCCCGATAAACAGCTAACTGTTACTGCCGGCGCCCCTAAAGGAGTAGCTAATTTCACGTGCCGAACAATAGAGTCTCCTATAACCAGAGCACTCTTAACAGGCTCCTCAGCGGGTGCTTCGCTGAGCGGGGCAAACCTGTTTGACACGCGAATCGGAGGAGCGTGGTGTCCCGGTGGGCTAGCTTTGGCCTCAGCGTTAGCATCAGCCTTAGCTTTCCGGCTATGACGCCGAGACGTCACCCATTCACCCCGCTGTGAGGGCTCTAACGCCGGAGTCGTGGGGGTGCTAACTCTCCCTAAGGCACCCGGAGTTGCTAACACTGAATCTCGCTGTTTATCCCTCAACAATAATAAGCTCCGGATGCGCACTTCTAGCTGGTCCACTTTATCCACCAGAGAGCTAACTAGCTGACACTTACTACAAATACAACCACTATATTTATCGCTAGAGGTGGAAAAGGGCGTTAAACTAAACATGCCACACTCTGAACAGGCAAAACAGCCAGTAGTAGCCATGGAATTGCAGGTACTTACCGCTTTTAGTGAATTTTAGTAACTTACACCAAGAACGTTACTCCAGGGTCCGGTGGCAGTTTTAGTGCCTCTGTAATGAATATTCCTGCGGAGACAATCTAAAAGATAGATCTATGGATGGTTAGTAGGTTATAAAAACAGATATAAATATAGAAATAACAATGGAAACGATTAAACAGGAAAACCCGAGCGATCAAAACAGCTTCCAAACGGGTACAGAAACAGCCAAACGGGTTGCCAGATCTCTTAGAACTGTACTCTGTACTCTGACATTCGTTCTTATGGAGTGCAGTTCAGCTAATAAAACTCTTTCTGCCTTTCATTGCAAGCAAGTCCGAAAGTGTTTTTATGCTTCATACTGGATTGTAAAAGCAAAGTTGCCGTGTGCTGAAAACAAGTTGTTCTTTGACAGTCTTGAATACTGAGTGCAGTTCAGTTAATAAAACTGTCTTTCTGGTGCTCATTGCAAACAAGCTAGAAATTGTTTTTCTGTGTTCCAATTGTTAGTATAATTGTTAGTATAATTCAATGTTTTCTGTCTCACGGAAACGTGGGTTAAACCAAATGAATATTTAGCACTAAATGAAGCCACCCTCCTAGGCTATAATTATGCACATAGCCCAAGAATATCAGGCAAAGGAGGTGGAGTATGTGTAATTTACCAAAATACCCTAGAAATTAGTCTTAAACAATGTGACACCTTTTCTTCTTTTGAGGTTCTCTCCACTATTATTACAAATCCGGTCACAAAAAAGGACGCATTTTTATTATGCAACATTTACAGACCACCAGGGCCTTACTTAGAATTTCTGAAAGAATTCAGCGATTTTGCTACAAACCTAGCGGTGTGCAATCATAAAGTTATAATTGTAGGAGATTTCAATATCCATTTCGAGAAGGAAAGTGACCCACTAAAAAAGGCATTTACCTCAATCTTAGACTCTATTGGTATTACTCAAAATGTAACAGGGCCTACACACTACTGCAGCCACACTTTAGACTTAGTTCTGACACTAGGTCTTAACATTGACAAAATTAATATCTTACCGCAATCCTCAGCAATCTCCGATCATTACTTAATTTCATATGAGCTACGTTTTATCCATAATCTATGTAAGAACCCTCGCTATTCTACAAGGCGTATAATAAAACCATCTACCGCCCTACAATTTATAGAAAACCTACCAGAACTATCGACCCCAGTTCCAACTCCATCAGACCCAATGGACCTAGATGTACTAACTGACTACCTAGAAAATACCTGTCGATCTACTTTAGAAAAGGTAGCACCACTTAAACATAAAAGTATAAGACAGAAAAAGCTCGCACCATGGTATAACGATAAGACCCGTACTTTAAAACAAACATTACGAAAACTAGAGCGGAAATGGCGATCAACCAAGCTTGAAGTGTTTCATTCTGCCTGGAAGGACAGCCTTATAGAGTATAGAAATGCCCTCACTAAAGCTCGCTCAGCATATCTGGCCTCGCTGATCTCCAATAATAAAAATAATCCGAGAGCACTGTTTAGTGTGTTTTCTAGAATTACAAAAAATCAAGCAGGTTCTGAACAACTAATTCCAGCAACTCTCACCAGTAAAGATTTTATGGACTTTTTTAATAATAAAATTGAGAATATTAGACAACAAACTCTAGCCACAGGATCAAATCCATCCTGGCTGCCACCTGATGTGAATGAAATAAAACATAATATAACTGTAAAAGAAAGACTTGAAACCTTTTACCCACTCCCACAATTAGAACTAGAGAAGATTATCACCTCCGCAAACTGTACAACTTGCACACTTGACGCAATTCCCACAAAGTTGCTCAAAGAAGTACTACCAGCTATTATTGATCCTCTTTTAACTATAGTAAACTCATCGCTTAGTCTGGGCCATGTACCCAAAGCTTTTAAACTAGCAGTTATTAAACCTATGATCAAGAAACCAAATCTTGATGCTAGTACACTGTCTAATTACAGGCCTATTTCTAATTTGCCATTTCTGTCTAAGATCTTAGAAAGAGCTGTGGCCCAACAACTTAGTTCATATCTACATAAGAATCATATATATGAAAAATTCCAATCTGGATTCAGGCAACATCATAGTACAGAGACAGCTCTAGTCAAGATAACAAATGATCTTCTTCTTGCCTCTGATCAAGGCCACGTATCCCTGTTGGTGCTTCTTGACCTAAGCGCAGCCTTCGATACAATAGACCACAATATTCTCATAGAAAGGTTAGAAAACATGGTTGGAATCACAGGGACAGCCCTATTATGGTTCAAATCTTACTTAACGGAACGTTATCAATTCGTAAAAGTAAACAATCTAAATTCAAATTATTCTAAAGTAAGATTTGGAATTCCACAAGGCTCTATTTTAGGACCATTATTATTTACATTATACATGTTACCGCTAGGCACAGTTATAAGAAACCATGACATTAACTTTCACTGTTACGCAGACGACACACAATTGTATATTTCAGCCAAGCCCGATGACAAACACAGATTAAAGAAAATAGAGGACTGTGTAAAAGACGTGAAAGGCTGGATGTTGCGTAACTTCCTCCTTCTAAACAGCAACAAAACAGAGGTCCTGCTTTTGGGTCCAAAAGTGACAAGAAATAAATTATCAGATTTAATTTTAGATCTAGCTAACTTTCCAGTTAAACCTGGTTCAGCAGCAAAAAATCTTGGTGTCATAATTGACCCGGATTTATCATTTGATCAACACATAGGTAGTATCACTAGGACAGCTTTTTTACATCTTCGCAATATTGCTAAGATTAGAAATGCCTTATCCCTCCAGGACGCAGAAACATTAGTACATGCCTTTATTACTTCAAGGCTTGACTACTGTAACGCACTACTGTCAGGATGCACCAGCAGCAATTTAAGAAAACTTCAACTAGTTCAAAATGCTGCAGCTAGGGTCCTCACTAAAACTAGAAAATTTAAACATATCAGCCCAGTTTTATCATCACTTCATTGGCTGCCTGTTAAATTCCGCATTGACTACAAAATTTTGTTATTAACATATAAAGCTCTACATGGGCTTGCTCCTGAATATCTTCAAGATACAATTTCCTATTATGAGCCTCCACGTTCACTCAGATCACAGAATACTGGATTTTTAAATGTTCCCAGAATTCAGAAGGCCTCAGCTGGGGGAAGAGCCTTTTCTTATAAAGCCCCCCAACTCTGGAATGATCTTCCAAAAAATGTTCGGGACTCAGACACAGTCGCAATCTTCAAATGTAGGCTAAAAACTCATTTGTTTAGTTTATCATTTGATAGCTAATGCTCCCCCATAGATAAAGGCGGCAGATCCGGGGGGTCCATGGACACAGGGAATTATAGTATACTGAGACGCTGGTGCTGTCGTCCCGCCGCTTCTCGCGATCACTCAGGTTTGTTGACGGTGGAGCGGAGGGATGCCAGTGTTTCAGGATGCTCCCGTGTCTGTGTGTCCTTCTGGTTCTCTCCTTTTAGTTAATGCTGTCATAGTCAGATCTGCCGGAGTCATTAGCCACACTCTGGAAATTTTCATATTTTCTACTTTACAAACACAAAACAGTTCAAAACTAATTCCATCCCTTTACATCTTTCCGAGTAAACGACTGCCCACCTGTCTGTCTGGACACTGATGGATGACTGTCGAGATCCTCCTCCACGCTTCAGACCAGCTGCCCACGCTCCAGCAACCACCAAGTGCCTTGAAGCTGTCCCTACACTGAAGTTCTCATGGACTACTAACTATCATCACCAGTAGATTGACCAGAGGAGGATGGGTCACCCCTTGTGAGCCTTGGTTCCTCCCAAGGTTTCTTCCTCAGCTGGGGGAGTTTTTCCTTGCCACTGTCGCCCCTGGCTTGCTCACTTGAGGGTTTTACATTTGTCTTTACATTTCATGTCAAATCTTGTCTTACTGGAATTCTGTGAAGCTGCTTTGTGACAACATCAGTTGTGAAAAGCGCTATATAAATAAATTTGATTTGATTTGATTTGATTTAGTATAAACAAATATGCAGTCTGCTGAAAGCAAGCTGTTCTTTGATAGTTTTTCTTATGGAGTGCAGTTCAGCTAATAAAACTCTTTCTGCATTTCATTGCAAGCAAGCCCGAAAGTGTTTTTATGCTTTATAATGGATTGTAAAAGCAAAGTTGCTGTTTGCTGAAAACAAGTTGTTCTTTGACAGTCTTGAATTCTGACTGCAGTTCAGCCAATAAAAATGTATTTCTGTCATTCATTGCAAACAAGCCCGAAAGTGTTTTTATCCTTCATACTGGATTGTAAAAGCAAAGTTGCCGTGTGCTGAAAACAAGTTGTTCTTTGACAGTCTTGAATACTGAGTGCAGTTCAGTTAATAAAACTGTCTTTCTGGTGCTCATTGCAAACAAGCCAGAAAGTGTTTTTCGTTGCTCTTCTTGTCTGAATAAACAAATATGCAGTTTGCTGGAAATAAGCTGTACTCTGACAGTCGTTCTTATGGAGTGCAGTTCAGCTAATAAAACTCTTTCTGCCTTTCATTGCAAGCAAGCCCGAAAGTGTTTTTATGCTTAATACTGGATTGTAAAAGCAGAGTTGCCGTGTGCTGAAAATAAGTTGTTCTTTGACAGTCTTGAATACTGAGTGCAGTTCAGTTAATAAAACTGTCTTTCTGGTGCTCATTGCAAACATGCTAGAAATTGTTTTTCTGTGTTCCAATTGTTAGTATAAACAAACATGCAGTCTGCTGAAAGCAAGCTGTTCTTTGATAGTCTTTCTTATGGAGTGCAGATCAGCTAATAAAACTCTTTCTGCCTTTCATTGCAAGCAAGCCCGAAAGTGTTTTTATGCTTCATAATGGATTGTAAAAGCAAAGTTGCCGTGTGCTGAAAACAAGTTGTTCTTTGACAGTCTTGAATACTGAGTGCAGTTCAGTTAACAAAAATGCCTTTCTGGTGCTCATTGCAAACAAGCCAGAAAGTGTTTTTCTGTGTTCCAATTGTTAGTATAAACAAATATGCAGTCTGCTGAAAGCAAGCTGTTCTTTGATAGTCTTTCTTATGGAGTGCAGTTCAGCTAATAAAACTCTTTCTGCCTTTCATTGCAAGCAAGCCCGAAAGTGTTTTTATGCTTTATAATGGATTGTAAAGGCAAAGTTGCAGTTTGCTGAAAACAAGTTGTTCTTTGACAGTCTTGAATTCTGACTGCAGTTCAGCCAATAAAAATGTATTTCTGTCATTCATTGCAAACAAGCCAGAAAGTATTTTTCGTTGCTCTTCTTGTCTGAATAAACAATTATGCAGTTTGCTGGAAATAAGCTGTACTCTGACAGTCGTCCTTATGGAGTGCAGTTCAGCTAATAAAACTCTTTCTGCCTTTCATTGCAAGCAAGCCCGGAAGTGTTTTTATGCTTCATACTGGATTGTAAAAGCAAAGTTGCCGTGTGCTGAAAACAAGTTGTTCTTTGACAGTCTTGAATACTGAGTGCAGTTCAGTTAATAAAACTGTCTTTCTGGTGCTCATTGCAAACAAGCCAGAAAGTGTTTTTCGTTGCTCTTCTTGTCTGAATAAACAAATATGCAGTTTGCTGGAAATAAGCTGTAATCTGACAGTCGTTCTTATGGAGTGCAGTTCAGTTAATAAAACTCTTTCTGCCTTTCATTGCAAGCAAGCCCGAAAGTGTTTTTATGCTTCATACTGGATTGTAAAAGCAAAGTTGCCGTGTGCTGAAAACAAGTTGTTCTTTGACAGTCTTGAATACTGAGTGCAGTTCAGTTAATAAAACTGTCTTTCTGGTGCTCATTGCAAACAAGCCAGAAAGTGTTTTTTGTTGCTCTTCTTGTCTGAATAAACAATTATGCAGTTTGCTGGAAATAAGCTGTACTCTGACAGTCGTCCTTATGGAGTGCAGTTCAGCTAATAAAACTCTTTCTGCCTTTCATTGCAAGCAAGCCCGAAAGTGTTTTTATGCTTCATACTGGATTGTAAAAGCAAAGTTGCCGTGTGCTGAAAACAAGTTGTTCTTTGACAGTCTTGAATACTGAGTGCAGTTCAGTTAATAAAACTGTCTTTCTGGTGCTCATTGCAAACAAGCCAGAAAGTGTTTTTCGTTGCTCTCCTTGTCTGAATAAACAAATATGCAGTTTGCTGGAAATAAGCTGTACTCTGACAGTCGTTCTTATGGAGTGCAGTTCAGCTAATAAAACTCTTTCTGCCTTTCATTGCAAGCAAGCCCGAAAGTGTTTTTATGCTTCATACTGGATTGTAAAAGCAAAGTTGCCGTGTGCTGAAAACAAGTTGTTCTTTGACAGTCTTGAATACTGAGTGCAGTTCAGTTAATAAAACTGTCTTTCTGGTGCTCATTGCAAACAAGCTAGAAATTGTTTTTCTGTGTTCCAATTGTTAGTATAAACAAATATGCAGTCTGCTGAAAGCAAGCTGTTCTTTGATAGTTTTTCTTATGGAGTGCAGTTCAGCTAATAAAACTCTTTCTGCATTTCATTGCAAGCAAGCCCGAAAGTGTTTTTATGCTTTATAATGGATTGTAAAAGCAAAGTTGCTGTTTGCTGAAAACAAGTTGTTCTTTGACAGTCTTGAATTCTGACTGCAGTTCAGCCAATAAAAATGTATTTCTGTCATTCATTGCAAACAAGCCCGAAAGTGTTTTTATCCTTCATACTGGATTGTAAAAGCAAAGTTGCCGTGTGCTGAAAACATGTTGTTCTTTGACAGTCTTGAATTCTGACTGCAGTTCAGCCAATAAAAATGTATTTCTGTCATTCATTGCAAACAAGCCAGAAAGTGTTTTTCGTTGCTCTTCTTGTCTGAATAAACAAATATGCAGTTTGCTGGAAATAAGCTGTACTCTGACAGTCGTTCTTATGGAGTGCAGTTCAGCTAATAAAACTCTTTCTGCCTTTCATTGCAAGCAAGCCCGAAAGTGTTTTTATGCTTCATACTGGATTGTAAAAGCAAAGTTGAGGTGTGCTGAAAACAAGTTGTTCTTTGACAGTCTTGAATACTGAGTGCAGTTCAGTTAATAAAACTGTCTTTCTGGTGCTCATTGCAAACAAGCCAGAAAGTGTTTTTCGTTGCTCTTCTTGTCTGAATAAACAAATATGCAGTTTGCTGGAAATAAGCTGTACTCTGACAGTCGTTCTTATGGAGTGCAGTTCAGTTAATAAAACTCTTTCTGCCTTTCATTGCAAGCAAGCCCGAAAGTGTTTTTATGCTTCATACTGGATTGTAAAAGCAAAGTTGCCGTGTGCTGAAAACAAGTTGTTCTTTGACAGTCTTGAATACTGAGTGCAGTTCAGTTAATAAAGCTGTCTTTCTGGTGCTCATTGCAAACAAGCCAGAAAGTGTTTTTCGTTGCTCTCCTTGTCTGAATAAACAAATATGCAGTTTGCTGGAAATAAGCTGTACTCTGACAGTCGTTCTTATGGAGTGCAGTTCAGCTAATAAAACTCTTTCTGCCTTTCATTGCAAGCAAGCCCGAAAGTGTTTTTATGCTTCATACTGGATTGTAAAAGCAAAGTTGCCGTGTGCTGAAAACAAGTTGTTCTTTGACAGTCTTGAATACTGAGTGCAGTTCAGTTAATAAAACTGTCTTTCTGGTGCTCATTGCAAACAAGCTAGAAATTGTTTTTCTGTGTTCCAATTGTTAGTATAAACAAATATGCAGTCTGCTGAAAGCAAGCTGTTCTTTAATAGTCTTTCTTATGGAGTGCAGTTCAGCTAATAAAACTCTTTCTGCATTTCATTGCAAGCAAGCCCGAAAGTGTTTTAATGCTTCATAATGGATTGTAAAAGCAAAGTTGCTGTGTGCTGAAAACAAGTTGTTCTTTGACAGTCTTGAATTCTGACTGCAGTTCAGCCAATAAAAATGTATTTCTGTCATTCATTGCAAACAAGCCAGAAAGTGTTTTTCGTTGCTCTTCTTGTCTGAATAAACAAATATGCAGTTTGCTGGAAATAAGCTGTACTCTGACAGTCGTTCTTATGGAGTGCAGTTCAGCTAATAAAACTCTTTCTGCCTTTCATTGCAAGCAAGCCCGAAAGTGTTTTTATGCTTCATACTGGATTGTAAAAGCAAAGTTGCCGTGTGCTGAAAACAAGTTGTTCTTTGACAGTCTTGAATACTGAGTGCAGTTCAGTTAACAAAAATGCCTTTCTGGTGCTCATTGCAAACAAGCCAGAAAGTGTTTTTCGTTGCTCTTCTTGTCTGAATAAACAAATATGCAGTTTGCTGGAAATAAGCTGTACTCTGACAGTCGTTCTTATGGAGTGCAGTTCAGCTAATAAACCTCTTTCTGCCTTTCATTGCAAGCAAGCCCGAAAGTGTTTTTATGCTTCATACTGGATTGTAAAAGCAAAGTTGCCGTGTGCTGAAAACAAGTTGTTCTTTGACAGTCTTTCAATACTGAGTGCAGTTCAGTTAATAAAACTGTCTTTCTGGTGCTCATTGCAAACAAGCTAGAAATTGTTTTTCTGTGTTCCAATTGTTAGTATAAACAAATATGCAGTCTGCTGAAAGCAAGCTGTTCTTTGATAGTCTTTCTTATGGAGTGCAGTTCAGCTAATAAAACTCTTTCTGCATTTCATTGCAAGCAAGCCCGAAAGTGTTTTTATGCTTTATAATGGATTGTAAAAGCAAAGTTGCTGTTTGCTGAAAACAAGTTGTTCTTTGACAGTCTTGAATTCTGAAAGCAGTTCAGCCAATAAAAATGTATTTCTGTCATTCATTGCAAACAAGCCAGAAAGTGTTTTTCTTTGCTCTTCTCGTCTGTATAAGCAAAGATGCAGTTTGCTGGAAATAAGCCGTACTCTGACAGTCGTTCTTATGGAGTGCAGTTCAGCTAATGAAACTCTTTCTGCCTTTCATTGCAAGCAAGCCCGAAAGTGTTTTTATGCTTCATACTGGATTGTAAAAGCAAAGTTGCCGTGTGCTGAAAACAAGTTGTTCTTTGACAGTCTTGAATACTGAGTGCAGTTCAGTTAATAAAACTGTCTTTCTGGTGCTCATTGCAAACAAGCCAGAAAGTGTTTTTCGTTGCTCTTCTTGTCTGAATAAACAAATATGCAGTTTGCTGGAAATAAGCTGTACTCTGACAGTCGTTCTTATGGAGTGCAGTTCAGCTAATAAAACTCTTTCTACCTTTCATTGCAAGCAAGCCCGAAAGTGTTTTTATGCTTCATACTGGATTGTAAAAGCAGAGTTGCCGTGTGCTGAAAACAAGTTGTTCTTTGACAGTCTTGAATACTGAGTGCAGTTCAGTTAACAAAAATGCCTTTCTGGTGCTCATTGCAAACAAGCCAGAAAGTGTTTTTCTGTGTTCCAATTGTTAGTATAAACAAATATGCAGTCTGCTGAAAGCAAGCTGTTCTTTGATAGTCTTTCTTATGGAGTGCAGTTCAGCTAATAAAACTCTTTCTGCCTTTCATTGCAAGCAAGCCCGAAAGTGTTTTTATGCTTTATAATGGATTGTAAAGGCAAAGTTGCAGTTTGCTGAAAACAAGTTGTTCTTTGACAGTCTTGAATTCTGACTGCAGTTCAGCCAATAAAAATGTATTTCTGTCATTCATTGCAAACAAGCCAGAAAGTATTTTTCGTTGCTCTTCTTGTCTGAATAAACAAATATGCAGTTTGCTGGAAATAAGCTGTACTCTGACAGTCGTTCTTATGGAGTGCAGTTCAGCTAATAAAACTCTTTCTGCCTTTCATTGCAAGCAAGCCCGAAAGTGTTTTTATGCTTCATACTGGATTGTAAAAGCAAAGTTGCCGTGTGCTGAAAACAAGTTGTTCTTTGACAGTCTTGAATACTGAGTGCAGTTCAGTTAATAAAACTGTCTTTCTGGTGCTCATTGCAAACAAGCCAGAAAGTGTTTTTCGTTGCTCTTCTTGTCTGAATAAACAAATATGCAGTTTGCTGGAAATAAGCTGTACTCTGACAGTCGTTCTTATGGAGTGCAGTTCAGCTAATAAAACTCTTTCTGCCTTTCATTGCAAGCAAGCCCGAAAGTGTTTTTATGCTTCATACTGGATTGTAAAAGCAAAGTTGCCGTGTGCTGAAAACAAGTTGTTCTTTGACAGTCTTGAATACTGAGTGCAGTTCAGTTAATAAAACTGTCTTTCTGGTGCTCATTGCAAACAAGCCAGAAAGTGTTTTTCGTTGCTCTTCTTGTCTGAATAAACAAATATGCAGTTTGCTGGAAATAAGCTGTACTCTGACAGTCGTTCTTATGGAGTGCAGTTCAGCTAATAAAACTCTTTCTGCCTTTCATTGCAAGCAAGCCCGAAAGTGTTTTTATGCTTCATACTGGATTGTAAAAGCAAAGTTGCCGTGTGCTGAAAACAAGTTGTTCTTTGACAGTCTTGAATACTGAGTGCAGTTCAGTTAATAAAACTGTCTTTCTGGTGCTCATTGCAAACAAGCCAGAAAGTGTTTTTCTGTGTTCCAATTGTTAGTATAAACAAATATGCAGTCTGCTGAAAGCAAGCTGTTCTTTGATAGTCTTTCTTATGGAGTGCAGTTCAGCTAATAAAACTCTTTCTGCCTTTCATTGCAAGCAAGCCCGAAAGTGTTTTTATGCTTTATAGTGGATTGTAAAGGCAAAGTTGCAGTTTGCTGAAAACAAGTTGTTCTTTGACAGTCTTGAATTCTGACTGCAGTTCAGCCAATAAAAATGTATTTCTGTCATTCATTGCAAACAAGCCAGAAAGTATTTTTCGTTGCTCTTCTTGTCTGAATAAACAATTATGCAGTTTGCTGGAAATAAGCTGTACTCTGACAGTCGTCCTTATGGAGTGCAGTTCAGCTAATAAAACTCTTTCTGCCTTTCATTGCAAGCAAGCCCGAAAGTGTTTTTATGCTTCATACTGGATTGTAAAAGCAAAGTTGCCGTGTGCTGAAAACAAGTTGTTCTTTGACAGTCTTGAATACTGAGTGCAGTTCAGTTAATAAAACTGTCTTTCTGGTGCTCATTGCAAACAAGCCAGAAAGTGTTTTTCGTTGCTCTTCTTGTCTGAATAAACAAATATGCAGTTTGCTGGAAATAAGCTGTACTCTGACAGTCGTTCTTATGGAGTGCAGTTCAGTTAATAAAACTCTTTCTGCCTTTCATTGCAAGCAAGCCCGAAAGTGTTTTTATGCTTCATACTGGATTGTAAAAGCAAAGTTGCCGTGTGCTGAAAACAAGTTGTTCTTTGACAGTCTTGAATACTGAGTGCAGTTCAGTTAATAAAACGGTCTTTCTGGTGCTCATTGCAAACAAGCCAGAAAGTGTTTTTCGTTGCTCTCCTTGTCTGAATAAACAAATATGCAGTTTGCTGGAAATAAGCTGTACTCTGACAGTCGTTCTTATGGAGTGCAGTTCAGCTAATAAAACTCTTTCTGCCTTTCACTGCAAGCAAGCCCGAAAGTGTTTTTATGCTTCATACTGGATTGTAAAAGAAAAGTTGCCGTGTGCTGAAAACAAGTTGTTCTTTGACAGTCTTGAATACTGAGTGCAGTTCAGTTAATAAAACTGTCTTTCTGGTGCTCATTGCAAACAAGCTAGAAATTGTTTTTCTGTGTTCCAATTGTTAGTATAAACAAATATGCAGTCTGCTGAAAGCAAGCTGTTCTTTGATAGTCTTTCTTATGGAGTGCAGTTCAGCTAATAAAACTCTTTCTGCATTTCATTGCAAGCAAGCCCGAAAGTGTTTTAATGCTTCATAATGGATTGTAAAAGCAAAGTTGCTGTGTGCTGAAAACAAGTTGTTCTTTGACAGTCTTGAATTCTGACTGCAGTTCAGCCAATAAAAATGTATTTCTGTCATTCATTGCAAACAAGCCAGAAAGTGTTTTTCGTTGCTCTTCTTGTCTGAATAAACAAATATGCAGTTTGCTGGAAATAAGCTGTACTCTGACAGTCGTTCTTATGGAGTGCAGTTCAGCTAATAAAACTCTTTCTGCCTTTCATTGCAAGCAAGCCCGAAAGTGTTTTTATGCTTCATACTGGATTGTAAAAGCAAAGTTGCTGTGTGCTGAAAACAAGTTGTTCTTTGACAGTCTTGAATACTGAGTGCAGTTCAGTTAATAAAACTGTCTTTCTGGTGCTCATTGCAAACAAGCCAGAAAGTGTTTTTCGTTGCTCTTCTTGTCTGAATAAACAAATATGCAGTTTGCTGGAAATAAGCTGTACTCTGACAGTCGTTCTTATGGAGTGCAGTTCAGTTAATAAAACTCTTTCTGCATTTCATTGCAAGCAAGCCCGAAAGTGTTTTTATGCTTCATACTGGATTGTAAAAGCAAAGTTGCCGTGTGCTGAAAACAAGTTGTTCTTTGACAGTCTTGAATACTGAGTGCAGTTCAGTTAATAAAACTGTCTTTCTGGTGCTCATTGCAAACAAGCCAGAAAGTGTTTTTCGTTGCTCTCCTTGTCTGAATAAACAAATATGCAGTTTGCTGGAAATAAGCTGTACTCTGACAGTCGTTCTTATGGAGTGCAGTTCAGCTAATAAAACTCTTTCTGCCTTTCATTGCAAGCAAGCCCGAAAGTGTTTTTATGCTTCATACTGGATTGTAAAAGCAAAGTTGCCGTGTGCTGAAAACAAGTTGTTCTTTGACAGTCTTGAATACTGAGTGCAGTTCAGTTAATAAAACTGTCTTTCTGGTGCTCATTGCAAACAAGCTAGAAATTGTTTTTCTGTGTTCCAATTGTTAGTATAAACAAATATGCAGTCTGCTGAAAGCAAGCTGTTCTTTGATAGTCTTTCTTATGGAGTGCAGTTCAGCTAATAAAACTCTTTCTGCATTTCATTGCAAGCAAGCCCGAAAGTGTTTTTATGCTTTATAATGGATTGTAAAGGCAAAGTTGCAGTTTGCTGAAAACAAGTTGTTCTTTGACAGTCTTGAATTCTGACTGCAGTTCAGCCAATAAAAATGTATTTCTGTCATTCATTGCAAACAAGCCAGAAAGTATTTTTCGTTGCTCTTCTTGTCTGAATAAACAATTATGCAGTTTGCTGGAAATAAGCTGTACTCTGACAGTCGTCCTTATGGAGTGCAGTTCAGCTAATAAAACTCTTTCTGCCTTTCATTGCAAGCAAGCCCGAAAGTGTTTTTATGCTTCATACTGGATTGTAAAAGCAAAGTTGCCGTGTGCTGAAAACAAGTTGTTCTTTGACAGTCTTGAATACTGAGTGCAGTTCAGTTAATAAAACTGTCTTTCTGGTGCTCATTGCAAACAAGCCAGAAAGTGTTTTTCTGTGTTCCAATTGTTAGTATAAACAAATATAAAGTCTGCTGAAAGCAAGCTGTTCTTTGATAGTCTTTCTTATGGAGTGCAGTTCAGCTAATAAAACTCTTTCTGCCTTTCATTGCAAGCAAGCCCGAAAGTGTTTTTATGCTTTATAGTGGATTGTAAAGGCAAAGTTGCAGTTTGCTGAAAACAAGTTGTTCTTTGACTGTCTTGAATTCTGACTGCAGTTCAGCCAATAAAAATGTATTTCTGTCATTCATTGCAAACAAGCCAGAAAGTATTTTTCGTTGCTCTTCTTGTCTGAATAAACAATTATGCAGTTTGCTGGAAATAAGCTGTACTCTGACAGTCGTCCTTATGGAGTGCAGTTCAGCTAATAAAACTCTTTCTGCCTTTCATTGCAAGCAAGCCCGAAAGTGTTTTTATGCTTCATACTGGATTGTAAAAGCAAAGTTGCCGTGTGCTGAAAACAAGTTGTTCTTTGACAGTCTTGAATACTGAGTGCAGTTCAGTTAATAAAACTGTCTTTCTGGTGCTCATTGCAAACAAGCCAGAAAGTGTTTTTCGTTGCTCTTCTTGTCTGAATAAACAAATATGCAGTTTGCTGGAAATAAGCTGTACTCTGACAGTCGTTCTTATGGAGTGCAGTTCAGTTAATAAAACTCTTTCTGCCTTTCATTGCAAGCAAGCCCGAAAGTGTTTTTATGCTTCATACTGGATTGTAAAAGCAAAGTTGCCGTGTGCTGAAAACAAGTTGTTCTTTGACAGTCTTGAATACTGAGTGCAGTTCAGTTAATAAAACGGTCTTTCTGGTGCTCATTGCAAACAAGCCAGAAAGTGTTTTTCGTTGCTCTCCTTGTCTGAATAAACAAATATGCAGTTTGCTGGAAATAAGCTGTACTCTGACAGTCGTTCTTATGGAGTGCAGTTCAGCTAATAAAACTCTTTCTGCCTTTCACTGCAAGCAAGCCCGAAAGTGTTTTTATGCTTCATACTGGATTGTAAAAGCAAAGTTGCCGTGTGCTGAAAACAAGTTGTTCTTTGACAGTCTTGAATACTGAGTGCAGTTCAGTTAATAAAACTGTCTTTCTGGTGCTCATTGCAAACAAGCTAGAAATTGTTTTTCTGTGTTCCAATTGTTAGTATAAACAAATATGCAGTCTGCTGAAAGCAAGCTGTTCTTTGATAGTCTTTCTTATGGAGTGCAGTTCAGCTAATGAAACTCTTTCTGCATTTCATTGCAAGCAAGCCCGAAAGTGTTTTAATGCTTCATAATGGATTGTAAAAGCAAAGTTGCTGTGTGCTGAAAACAAGTTGTTCTTTGACAGTCTTGAATTCTGACTGCAGTTCAGCCAATAAAAATGTATTTCTGTCATTCATTGCAAACAAGCCAGAAAGTGTTTTTCGTTGCTCTTCTTGTCTGAATAAACAAATATGCAGTTTGCTGGAAATAAGCTGTACTCTGACAGTCGTTCTTATGGAGTGCAGTTCAGCTAATAAAACTCTTTCTGCCTTTCATTGCAAGCAAGCCCGAAAGTGTTTTTATGCTTCATACTGGATTGTAAAAGCAAAGTTGCTGTGTGCTGAAAACAAGTTGTTCTTTGACAGTCTTGAATACTGAGTGCAGTTCAGTTAATAAAACTGTCTTTCTGGTGCTCATTGCAAACAAGCCAGAAAGTGTTTTTCGTTGCTCTTCTTGTCTGAATAAACAAATATGCAGTTTGCTGGAAATAAGCTGTACTCTGACAGTCGTTCTTATGGAGTGCAGTTCAGTTAATAAATCTCTTTCTGCCTTTCATTGCAAGCAAGCCCGAAAGTGTTTTTATGCTTCATACTGGATTGTAAAAGCAAAGTTGCCGTGTGCTGAAAACAAGTTGTTCTTTGACAGTCTTGAATACTGAGTGCAGTTCAGTTAATAAAACTGTCTTTCTGGTGCTCATTGCAAACAAGCCAGAAAGTGTTTTTCGTTGCTCTCCTTGTCTGAATAAACAAATATGCAGTTTGCTGGAAATAAGCTGTACTCTGACAGTCGTTCTTATGGAGTGCAGTTCAGCTAATAAAACTCTTTCTGCCTTTCATTGCAAGCAAGCCCGAAAGTGTTTTTATGCTTCATACTGGATTGTAAAAGCAAAGTTGCCGTGTGCTGAAAACAAGTTGTTCTTTGACAGTCTTGAATACTGAGTGCAGTTCAGTTAATAAAACTGTCTTTCTGGTGCTCATTGCAAACAAGCTAGAAATTGTTTTTCTGTGTTCCAATTGTTAGTATAAACAAATATGCAGTCTGCTGAAAGCAAGCTGTTCTTTGATAGTCTTTCTTATGGAGTGCAGTTCAGCTAATAAAACTCTTTCTGCATTTCATTGCAAGCAAGCCCGAAAGTGTTTTTATGCTTTATAATGGATTGTAAAAGCAAAGTTGCAGTTTGCTGAAAACAAGTTGTTCTTTGACAGTCTTGAATTCTGACTGCAATTCAGCCAATAAAAATGTATTTCTGTCATTCATTGCAAACAAGCCAGAAAGTGTTTTTCGTTGCTCTTCTTGTCTGAATAAACAAATATGCAGTTTGCTGGAAATAAGCTGTACTCTGACAGTCGTTCTTATGGAGTGCAGTTCAGCTAATAAAACTCTTTCTGCCTTTCATTGCAAGCAAGCCCGAAAGTGTTTTTATGCTTCACACTGGATTGTAAAAGCAAAGTTGCCGTGTGCTGAAAACAAGTTGTTCTTTGACAGTCT
Organism: Hoplias malabaricus; assembly: GCF_029633855.1. NCBI lineage: Eukaryota > Metazoa > Chordata > Actinopteri > Characiformes > Erythrinidae > Hoplias > Hoplias malabaricus. The sequence goes on from NC_089810.1 coordinate 26,626,641, forward strand.
TGAATACTGAGTGCAGTTCAGTTAATAAAACTGTCTTTCTGGTGCTCATTGCAAACAAGCCAGAAAGTGTTTTTCTGTGTTCCAATTGTTAGTATAAACAAATATGCAGTCTGCTGAAAGCAAGCTGTTCTTTGATAGTCTTTCTTATGGAGTGCAGTTCAGCTAATAAAACTCTTTCTGCCTTTCATTGCAAGCAAGCCCGAAAGTGTTTTTATGCTTTATAGTGGATTGTAAAGGCAAAGTTGCAGTTTGCTGAAAACAAGTTGTTCTTTGACAGTCTTGAATTCTGACTGCAGTTCAGCCAATAAAAATGTATTTCTGTCATTCATTGCAAACAAGCCAGAAAGTGTTTTTCGTTGCTCTTCTTGTCTGAATAAACAAATATGCAGTTTGCTGGAAATAAGCTGTACTCTGACAGTCGTTCTTATGGAGTGCAGTTCAGCTAATAAAACTCTTTCTGCCTTTCATTGCAAGCAAGCCCGAAAGTGTTTTTATGCTTCATACTGGATTGTAAAAGCAAAGTTGCTGTGTGCTGAAAACAAGTTGTTCTTTGACAGTCTTGAATACTGAGTGCAGTTCAGTTAATAAAACTGTCTTTCTGGTGCTCATTGCAAACAAGCCAGAAAGTGTTTTTCGTTGCTCTTCTTGTCTGAATAAACAAATATGCAGTTTGCTGGAAATAAGCTGTACTCTGACAGTCGTTCTTATGGAGTGCAGTTCAGTTAATAAAACTCTTTCTGCCTTTCATTGCAAGCAAGCCCGAAAGTGTTTTTATGCTTCATACTGGATTGTAAAAGCAAAGTTGCCGTGTGCTGAAAACAAGTTGTTCTTTGACAGTCTTGAATACTGAGTGCAGTTCAGTTAATAAAACTGTCTTTCTGGTGCTCATTGCAAACAAGCCAGAAAGTGTTTTTCGTTGCTCTCCTTGTCTGAATAAACAAATATGCAGTTTGCTGGAAATAAGCTGTACTCTGACAGTCGTTCTTATGGAGTGCAGTTCAGCTAATAAAACTCTTTCTGCCTTTCATTGCAAGCAAGCCCGAAAGTGTTTTTATGCTTCATACTGGATTGTAAAAGCAAAGTTGCCGTGTGCTGAAAACAAGTTGTTCTTTGACAGTCTTGAATACTGAGTGCAGTTCAGTTAATAAAACTGTCTTTCTGGTGCTCATTGCAAACAAGCTAGAAATTGTTTTTCTGTGTTCCAATTGTTAGTATAAACAAATATGCAGTCTGCTGAAAGCAAGCTGTTCTTTGATAGTCTTTCTTATGGAGTGCAGTTCAGCTAATAAAACTCTTTCTGCCTTTCATTGCAAGCAAGCCCGAAAGTGTTTTTATGCTTTATAGTGGATTGTAAAGGCAAAGTTGCAGTTTGCTGAAAACAAGTTGTTCTTTGACAGTCTTGAATTCTGACTGCAGTTCAGCCAATAAAAATGTATTTCTGTCATTCATTGCAAACAAGCCAGAAAGTGTTTTTCGTTGCTCTTCTTGTCTGAATAAACAAATATGCAGTTTGCTGGAAATAAGCTGTACTCTGACAGTCGTTCTTATGGAGTGCAGTTCAGCTAATAAAACTCTTTCTGCCTTTCATTACAAGCAAGCCCGAAAGTGTTTTTATGCTTCATACTGGATTGTAAAAGCAAAGTTGCTGTGTGCTGAAAACAAGTTGTTCTTTGACAGTCTTGAATACTGAGTGCAGTTCAGTTAATAAAACTGTCTTTCTGGTGCTCATTGCAAACAAGCCAGAAAGTGTTTTTCGTTGCTCTTCTTGTCTGAATAAACAAATATGCAGTTTGCTGGAAATAAGCTGTACTCTGACAGTCGTTCTTATGGAGTGCAGTTCAGTTAATAAAACTCTTTCTGCCTTTCATTGCAAGCAAGCCCGAAAGTGTTTTTATGCTTCATACTGGATTGTAAAAGCAAAGTTGCCGTGTGCTGAAAACAAGTTGTTCTTTGACAGTCTTGAATACTGAGTGCAGTTCAGTTAATAAAACTGTCTTTCTGGTGCTCATTGCAAACAAGCCAGAAAGTGTTTTTCGTTGCTCTCCTTGTCTGAATAAACAAATATGCAGTTTGCTGGAAATAAGCTGTACTCTGACAGTCGTTCTTATGGAGTGCAGTTCAGCTAATAAAACTCTTTCTGCCTTTCATTGCAAGCAAGCCCGAAAGTGTTTTTATGCTTCATACTGGATTGTAAAAGCAAAGTTGCCGTGTGCTGAAAACAAGTTGTTCTTTGACAGTCTTGAATACTGAGTGCAGTTCAGTTAATAAAACTGTCTTTCTGGTGCTCATTGCAAACAAGCTAGAAATTGTTTTTCTGTGTTCCAATTGTTAGTATAAACAAATATGCAGTCTGCTGAAAGCAAGCTGTTCTTTGATAGTCTTTCTTATGGAGTGCAGTTCAGCTAATAAAACTCTTTCTGCATTTCATTGCAAGCAAGCCCGAAAGTGTTTTTATGCTTTATAATGGATTGTAAAAGCAAAGTTGCAGTTTGCTGAAAACAAGTTGTTCTTTGACAGTCTTGAATTCTGACTGCAATTCAGCCAATAAAAATGTATTTCTGTCATTCATTGCAAACAAGCCAGAAAGTGTTTTTCGTTGCTCTTCTTGTCTGAATAAACAAATATGCAGTTTGCTGGAAATAAGCTGTACTCTGACAGTCGTTCTTATGGAGTGCAGTTCAGCTAATAAAACTCTTTCTGCCTTTCATTGCAAGCAAGCCCGAAAGTGTTTTTATGCTTCATACTGGATTGTAAAAGCAATGTTGCCGTGTGCTGAAAACAAGTTGTTCTTTGACAGTCTTGAATACTGAGTGCAGTTCAGTTAATAAAACTGTCTTTCTGGTGCTCATTGCAAACAAGCCAGAAAGTGTTTTTCTGTGTTCCAATTGTTAGTATAAACAAATATGCAGTCTGCTGAAAGCAAGCTGTTCTTTGATAGTCTTTCTTATGGAGTGCAGTTCAGCTAATAAAACTCTTTCTGCCTTTCATTGCAAGCAAGCCCGAAAGTGTTTTTATGCTTTATAGTGGATTGTAAAGGCAAAGTTGCAGTTTGCTGAAAACAAGTTGTTCTTTGACAGTCTTGAATTCTGACTGCAGTTCAGCCAATAAAAATGTATTTCTGTCATTCATTGCAAACAAGCCAGAAAGTATTTTTCGTTGCTCTTCTTGTCTGAATAAACAATTATGCAGTTTGCTGGAAATAAGCTGTACTCTGACAGTCGTCCTTATGGAGTGCAGTTCAGCTAATAAAACTCTTTCTGCCTTTCATTGCAAGCAAGCCCGAAAGTGTTTTTATGCTTCATACTGGATTGTAAAAGCAAAGTTGCCGTGTGCTGAAAACAAGTTGTTCTTTGACAGTCTTGAATACTGAGTGCAGTTCAGTTAATAAAACTGTCTTTCTGGTGCTCATTGCAAACAAGCCAGAAAGTGTTTTTCGTTGCTCTTCTTGTCTGAATAAACAAATATGCAGTTTGCTGGAAATAAGCTGTACTCTGACAGTCGTTCTTATGGAGTGCAGTTCAGTTAATAAAACTCTTTCTGCCTTTCATTGCAAGCAAGCCCGAAAGTGTTTTTATGCTTCATACTGGATTGTAAAAGCAAAGTTGCCGTGTGCTGAAAACAAGTTGTTCTTTGACAGTCTTGAATACTGAGTGCAGTTCAGTTAATAAAACGGTCTTTCTGGTGCTCATTGCAAACAAGCCAGAAAGTGTTTTTCGTTGCTCTCCTTGTCTGAATAAACAAATATGCAGTTTGCTGGAAATAAGCTGTACTCTGACAGTCGTTCTTATGGAGTGCAGTTCAGCTAATAAAACTCTTTCTGCCTTTCATTGCAAGCAAGCCCGAAAGTGTTTTTATGCTTCATACTGGATTGTAAAAGCAAAGTTGCCGTGTGCTGAAAACAAGTTGTTCTTTGACAGTCTTGAATACTGAGTGCAGTTCAGTGAACAAAAATGCCTTTCTGGTGCTCATTGCAAACAAGCCAGAAAGTGTTTTTCTGTGTTCCAATTGTTAGTATAAACAAATATGCAGTCTGCTGAAAGCAAGCTGTTCTTTGATAGTCTTTCTTATGGAGTGCAGTTCAGCTAATAAAACTCTTTCTGCCTTTCATTGCAAGCAAGCCCGAAAGTGTTTTTATGCTTTATAATGGATTGTAAAGGCAAAGTTGCAGTTTGCTGAAAACAAGTTGTTCTTTGACAGTCTTGAATTCTGACTGCAGTTCAGCCAATAAAAATGTATTTCTGTCATTCATTGCAAACAAGCCAGAAAGTATTTTTCGTTGCTCTTCTTGTCCGAATAAACAATTATGCAGTTTGCTGGAAATAAGCTGTACTCTGACAGTCGTCCTTATGGAGTGCAGTTCAGCTAATAAAACTCTTTCTGCCTTTCATTGCAAGCAAGCCCGAAAGTGTTTTTATGCTTCATACTGGATTGTAAAAGCAAAGTTGCCGTGTGCTGAAAACAAGTTGTTCTTTGACAGTCTTGAATACTGAGTGCAGTTCAGTTAATAAAACTGACTTTCTGGTGCTCATTGCAAACAAGCCAGAAAGTGTTTTTCGTTGCTCTTCTTGTCTGAATAAACAAATATGCAGTTTGCTGGAAATAAGCTGTACTCTGACAGTCGTTCTTATGGAGTGCAGTTCAGCTAATAAAACTCTTTCTGCCTTTCATTGCAAGCAAGCCCGAAAGTGTTTTTATGCTTCATACTGGATTGTAAAAGCAAAGTTGCCGTGTGCTGAAAACAAGTTGTTCTTTGACAGTCTTGAATACTGAGTGCAGTTCAGTTAATAAAACTGTCTTTCTGGTGCTCATTGCAAACAAGCTAGAAATTGTTTTTCTGTGTTCCAATTGTTAGTATAAACAAATATGCAGTCTGCTGAAAGCAAGCTGTTCTTTGATAGTCTTTCTTATGGAGTGCAGATCAGCTAATAAAACTCTTTCTGCCTTTCATTGCAAGCAAGCCCGAAAGTGTTTTTATGCTTCATAATGGATTGTAAAAGCAAAGTTGCCGTGTGCTGAAAACAAGTTGTTCTTTGACAGTCTTGAATACTGAGTGCAGTTCAGTTAACAAAAATGCCTTTCTGGTGCTCATTGCAAACAAGCCAGAAAGTGTTTTTCGTTGCTCTTCTTGTCTGAATAAACAAATATGCAGTTTGCCGGAAATAAGCTGTACTCTGACAGTCGTTCTTATGGAGTGCAGTTCAGCTAATAAAACTCTTTCTGCCTTTCATTGCAAGCAAGCCCGAAAGTGTTTTTATGCTTCATACTGGATTGTAAAAGCAAAGTTGCCGTGTGCTGAAAACAAGTTGTTCTTTGACAGTCTTGAATACTGAGTGCAGTTCAGTTAATAAAACTGTCTTTCTGGTGCTCATTGCAAACAAGCTAGAAATTGTTTTTCTGTGTTCCAATTGTTAGTATAAACAAATATGCAGTCTGCTGAAAGCAAGCTGTTCTTTGATAGTCTTTCTTATGGAGTGCAGTTCAGCTAATAAAACTCTTTCTGCATTTCATTGCAAGCAAGCCCGAAAGTGTTTTAATGCTTCATAATGGATTGTAAAAGCAAAGTTGCTGTGTGCTGAAAACAAGTTGTTCTTTGACAGTCTTGAATTCTGACTGCAGTTCAGCCAATAAAAATGTATTTCTGTCATTCATTGCAAACAAGCCAGAAAGTGTTTTTCGTTGCTCTTCTTGTCTGAATAAACAAATATGCAGTTTGCTGGAAATAAGCTGTACTCTGACAGTCGTTCTTATGGAGTGCAGTTCAGCTAATAAAACTCTTTCTGCCTTTCATTGCAAGCAAGCCCGAAAGTGTTTTTATGCTTCATACTGGATTGTAAAAGCAAAGTTGCCGTGTGCTGAAAACAAGTTGTTCTTTGACAGTCTTGAATACTGAGTGCAGTTCAGTTAATAAAACTGTCTTTCTGGTGCTCATTGCAAACAAGCCAGAAAGTGTTTTTCGTTGCTCTTCTTGTCTGAATAAACAATTATGCAGTTTGCTGGAAATAAGCTGTACTCTGACAGTCGTCCTTATGGAGTGCAGTTCAGCTAATAAAACTCTTTCTGCCTTTCATTGCAAGCAAGCCCGAAAGTGTTTTTATGCTTCATACTGGATTGTAAAAGCAAAGTTGCCGTGTGCTGAAAACAAGTTGTTCTTTGACAGTCTTGAATACTGAGTGCAGTTCAGTTAATAAAACTGTCTTTCTGGTGCTCATTGCAAACAAGCCAGAAAGTGTTTTTCGTTGCTCTCCTTGTCTGAATAAACAAATATGCAGTTTGCTGGAAATAAGCTGTACTCTGACAGTCGTTCTTATGGAGTGCAGTTCAGCTAATAAAACTCTTTCTGCCTTTCATTGCAAGCAAGCCCGAAAGTGTTTTTATGCTTCATACTGGATTGTAAAAGCAAAGTTGCCGTGTGCTGAAAACAAGTTGTTCTTTGACAGTCTTGAATACTGAGTGCAGTTCAGTTAATAAAACTGTCTTTCTGGTGCTCATTGCAAACAAGCTAGAAATTATTTTTCTGTGTTCCAATTGTTAGTATAAACAAATATGCAGTCTGCTGAAAGCAAGCTGTTCTTTGATAGTCTTTCTTATGGAGTGCAGTTCAGCTAATAAAACTCTTTCTGCATTTCATTGCAAGCAAGCCCGAAAGTGTTTTTATGCTTTATAATGGATTGTAAAAGCAAAGTTGCAGTTTGCTGAAAACAAGTTGTTCTTTGACAGTCTTGAAATCTGACTGCAGTTCAGCCAATAAAAATGTATTTCTGTCATTCATTGCAAACAAGCCAGAAAGTGTTTTTCGTTGCTCTTCTTGTCTGAATAAACAAATATGCAGTTTGCTGGAAATAAGCTGTACTCTGACAGTCGTTCTTATGGAGTGCAGTTCAGCTAATAAAACTCTTTCTGCCTTTCATTGCAAGCAAGCCCGAAAGTGTTTTTATGCTTCATACTGGATTGTAAAAGCAAAGTTGCCGTGTGCTGAAAACAAGTTGTTCTTTGACAGTCTTGAAAACTGAGTGCAGTTCAGTTAATAAAACTGTCTTTCTGGTGTTCATTGCAAACAAGCCAGAAAGTGTTTTTCGTTGCTCTTCTTGTCTGAATAAACAAATATGCAGTTTGCTGGAAATAAGCTGTACTCTGACAGTCGTTCTTATGGAGTGCAGTTCAGCTAATAAAACTCTTTCTGCCTTTCATTGCAAGCAAGCCCGAAAGTGTTTTTATGCTTCATACTGGATTGTAAAAGCAAAGTTGCCGTGTGCTGAAAACAAGTTGTTCTTTGACAGTCTTGAATACTGAGTGCAGTTCAGTTAATAAAACTGTCTTTCTGGTGCTCATTGCAAACAAGCCAGAAAGTGTTTTTCGTTGCTCTTCTTGTCTGAATAAACAAATATGCAGTTTGCTGGAAATAAGCTGTACTCTGACAGTCGTTCTTATGGAGTGCAGTTCAGCTAATAAAACTCTTTCTGCCTTTCATTGCAAGCAAGCCCGAAAGTGTTTTTATGCTTCATACTGGATTGTAAAAGCAAAGTTGCCGTGTGCTGAAAACAAGTTGTTCTTTGACAGTCTTGAATACTGAGTGCAGTTCAGTTAATAAAACTGTCTTTCTGGTGCTCATTGCAAACAAGCTAGAAATTGTTTTTCTGTGTTCCAATTGTGAGTATAAACAAATATGCAGTCTGCTGAAAGCAAGCTGTTCTTTGATAGTCTTTCTTATGGAGTGCAGTTCAGCTAATAAAACTCTTTCTGCATTTCATTGCAAGCAAGCCCGAAAGTGTTTTTATGCTTTATAATGGATTGTAAAAGCAAAGTTGCAGTTTGCTGAAAACAAGTTGTTCTTTGACAGTCTTGAATTCTGACTGCAGTTCAGCCAATAAAAATGTATTTCTGTCATTCATTGCAAACAAGCCAGAAAGTGTTTTTCGTTGCTCTTCTTGTCTGAATAAACAAATATGCAGTTTGCTGGAAATAAGCTGTACTCTGACAGTCGTTCTTATGGAGTGCAGTTCAGCTAATAAAACTCTTTCTGCCTTTCATTGCAAGCAAGCCCGAAAGTGTTTTTATGCTTCATACTGGATTGTAAAAGCAAAGTTGCCGTGTGCTGAAAACAAGTTGTTCTTTGACAGTCTTGAAAACTGAGTGCAGTTCAGTTAATAAAACTGTCTTTCTGGTGTTCATTGCAAACAAGCCAGAAAGTGTTTTTCGTTGCTCTTCTTGTCTGAATAAACAAATATGCAGTTTGCTGGAAATAAGCTGTACTCTGACAGTCGTTCTTATGGAGTGCAGTTCAGCTAATAAAACTCTTTCTGCCTTTCATTGCAAGCAAGCCCGAAAGTGTTTTTATGCTTCATACTGGATTGTAAAAGCAAAGTTGCCGTGTGCTGAAAACAAGTTGTTCTTTGACAGTCTTGAATACTGAGTGCAGTTCAGTTAATAAAACTGTCTTTCTGGTGCTCATTGCAAACAAGCCAGAAAGTGTTTTTCGTTGCTCTTCTTGTCTGAATAAACAAATATGCAGTTTGCTGGAAATAAGCTGTACTCTGACAGTCGTTCTTATGGAGTGCAGTTCAGCTAATAAAACTCTTTCTGCCTTTCATTGCAAGCAAGCCCGAAAGTGTTTTTATGCTTCATACTGGATTGTAAAAGCAAAGTTGCCGTGTGCTGAAAACAAGTTGTTCTTTGACAGTCTTGAATACTGAGTGCAGTTCAGTTAATAAAACTGTCTTTCTGGTGCTCATTGCAAACAAGCCAGAAAGTGTTTTTCGTTGCTCTTCTTGTCTGAATAAACAAATATGCAGTTTGCTGGAAATAAGCTGTACTCTGACAGTCGTTCTTATGGAGTGCAGTTCAGCTAATAAAACTCTTTCTGCCTTTCATTGCAAGCAAGCCCGAAAGTGTTTTTATGCTTCATACTGGATTGTAAAAGCAAAGTTGCCGTGTGCTGAAAACAAGTTGTTCTTTGACAGTCTTGAATACTGAGTGCAGTTCAGTTAATAAAACTGTCTTTCTGGTGCTCATTGCAAACAAGCCAGAAAGTGTTTTTCGTTGCTCTTCTTGCCTGAATAAACAAATATGCAGTTTGCTGGAAATAAGCTGTACTCTGACAGTCGTTCTTATGGAGTGCAGTTCAGCTAATAAAACTCTTTCTGCCTTTCATTGCAAGCAAGCCCGAAAGTGTTTTTATGCTTCATACTGGATTGTAAAAGCAAAGTTGCCGTGTGCTGAAAACAAGTTGTTCTTTGACAGTCTTGAATACTGAGTGCAGTTCAGTTAATAAAACTGTCTTTCTGGTGCTCATTGCAAACAAGCTAGAAATTGTTTTTCTGTGTTCCAATTGTTAGTATAAACAAATATGCAGTCTGCTGAAAGCAAGCTGTTCTTTGATAGTCTTTCTTATGGAGTGCAGTTCAGCTAATAAAACTCTTTCTGCATTTCATTGCAAGCAAGCCCGAAAGTGTTTTTATGCTTTATAATGGATTGTAAAAGCAAAGTTGCAGTTTGCTGAAAACAAGTTGTTCTTTGACAGTCTTGAATTCTGACTGCAATTCAGCCAATAAAAATGTATTTCTGTCATTCATTGCAAACAAGCCAGAAAGTGTTTTTCGTTGCTCCTCTTGTCTGAATAAACAAATATGCAGTTTGCTGGAAATAAGCTGTACTCTGACAGTCGTTCTTATGGAGTGCAGTTCAGCTAATAAAACTCTTTCTGCCTTTCATTGCAAGCAAGCCCGAAAGTGTTTTTATGCTTCATACTGGATTGTAAAAGCAAAGTTGCCGTGTGCTGAAAACAAGTTGTTCTTTGACAGTCTTGAATACTGAGTGCAGTTCAGTTAATAAAACTGTCTTTCTGGTGCTCATTGCAAACAAGCTAGAAATTGTTTTTCTGTGTTCCAATTGTGAGTATAAACAAATATGCAGTCTGCTGAAAGCAAGCTGTTCTTTGATAGTCTTTCTTATGGAGTGCAGTTCAGCTAATAAACCTCTTTCTGCATTTCATTGCAAGCAAGCCCGAAAGTGTTTTTATGCTTTATAATGGATTGTAAAAGCAAAGTTGCAGTTTGCTGAAAACAAGTTGTTCTTTGACAGTCTTGAATTCTGACTGCAGTTCAGCCAATAAAAATGTATTTCTGTCATTCATTGCAAACAAGCCAGAAAGTGTTTTTCGTTGCTCTTCTTGTCTGAATAAACAAATATGCAGTTTGCTGGAAATAAGCTGTACTCTGACAGTCGTTCTTATGGAGTGCAGTTCAGCTAATAAAACTCTTTCTGCCTTTCATTGCAAGCAAGCCCGAAAGTGTTTTTATGCTTCATACTGGATTGTAAAAGCAAAGTTGCCGTGTGCTGAAAACAAGTTGTTCTTTGACAGTCTTGAAAACTGAGTGCAGTTCAGTTAATAAAACTGTCTTTCTGGTGTTCATTGCAAACAAGCCAGAAAGTGTTTTTCGTTGCTCTTCTTGTCTGAATAAACAAATATGCAGTTTGCTGGAAATAAGCTGTACTCTGACAGTCGTTCTTATGGAGTGCAGTTCAGCTAATAAAACTCTTTCTGCCTTTCATTGCAAGCAAGCCCGAAAGTGTTTTTATGCTTCATACTGGATTGTAAAAGCAAAGTTGCCGTGTGCTGAAAACAAGTTGTTCTTTGACAGTCTTGAATACTGAGTGCAGTTCAGTTAATAAAACTGTCTTTCTGGTGCTCATTGCAAACAAGCCAGAAAGTGTTTTTCGTTGCTCTTCTTGTCTGAATAAACAAATATGCAGTTTGCTGGAAATAAGCTGTACTCTGACAGTCGTTCTTATGGAGTGCAGTTCAGCTAATAAAACTCTTTCTGCCTTTCATTGCAAGCTAGCCCGAAAGTGTTTTTATGCTTCATACTGGATTGTAAAAGCAAAGTTGCCGTGTGCTGAAAACAAGTTGTTCTTTGACAGTCTTGAATACTGAGTGCAGTTCAGTTAATAAAACTGTCTTTCTGGTGCTCATTGCAAACAAGCTAGAAATTGTTTTTCTGTGTTCCAATTGTGAGTATAAACAAATATGCAGTCTGCTGAAAGCAAGCTGTTCTTTGATAGTCTTTCTTATGGAGTGCAGTTCAGCTAATAAAACTCTTTCTGCATTTCATTGCAAGCAAGCCCGAAAGTGTTTTTATGCTTTATAATGGATTGTAAAAGCAAAGTTGCAGTTTGCTGAAAACAAGTTGTTCTTTGACAGTCTTGAATTCTGACTGCAGTTCAGCCAATAAAAATGTATTTCTGTCATTCATTGCAAACAAGCCAGAAAGTGTTTTTCGTTGCTCTTCTTGTCTGAATAAACAAATATGCAGTTTGCTGGAAATAAGCTGTACTCTGACAGTCGTTCTTATGGAGTGCAGTTCAGCTAATAAAACTCTTTCTGCCTTTCATTGCAAGCAAGCCCGAAAGTGTTTTTATGCTTCATACTGGATTGTAAAAGCAAAGTTGCCGTGTGCTGAAAACAAGTTGTTCTTTGACAGTCTTGAATACTGAGTGCAGTTCAGTTAATAAAACTGTCTTTCTGGTGCTCATTGCAAACAAGCCAGAAAGTGTTTTTCGTTGCTCTTCTTGTCTGAATAAACAAATATGCAGTTTGCTGGAAATAAGCTGTACTCTGACAGTCGTTCTTATGGAGTGCAGTTCAGCTAATAAAACTCTTTCTGCCTTTCATTGCAAGCAAGCCCGAAAGTGTTTTTATGCTTCATACTGGATTGTAAAAGCAAAGTTGCCGTGTGCTGAAAACAAGTTGTTCTTTGACAGTCTTGAATACTGAGTGCAGTTCAGTTAATAAAACTGTCTTTCTGGTGCTCATTGCAAACAAGCCAGAAAGTGTTTTTCGTTGCTCTTCTTGTCTGAATAAACAAATATGCAGTTTGCTGGAAATAAGCTGTACTCTGACAGTCGTTCTTATGGAGTGCAGTTCAGCTAATAAAACTCTTTCTGCCTTTCATTGCAAGCAAGCCCGAAAGTGTTTTTATGCTTCATACTGGATTGTAAAAGCAAAGTTGCCGTGTGCTGAAAACAAGTTGTTCTTTGACAGTCTTGAATACTGAGTGCAGTTCAGTTAATAAAACTGTCTTTCTGGTGCTCATTGCAAACAAGCCAGAAAGTGTTTTTCGTTGCTCTTCTTGCCTGAATAAACAAATATGCAGTTTGCTGGAAATAAGCTGTACTCTGACAGTCGTTCTTATGGAGTGCAGTTCAGCTAATAAAACTCTTTCTGCCTTTCATTGCAAGCAAGCCCGAAAGTGTTTTTATGCTTCATACTGGATTGTAAAAGCAAAGTTGCCGTGTGCTGAAAACAAGTTGTTCTTTGACAGTCTTGAATACTGAGTGCAGTTCAGTTAATAAAACTGTCTTTCTGGTGCTCATTGCAAACAAGCTAGAAATTGTTTTTCTGTGTTCCAATTGTTAGTATAAACAAATATGCAGTCTGCTGAAAGCAAGCTGTTCTTTGATAGTCTTTCTTATGGAGTGCAGTTCAGCTAATAAAACTCTTTCTGCATTTCATTGCAAGCAAGCCCGAAAGTGTTTTTATGCTTTATAATGGATTGTAAAAGCAAAGTTGCAGTTTGCTGAAAACAAGTTGTTCTTTGACAGTCTTGAATTCTGACTGCAATTCAGCCAATAAAAATGTATTTCTGTCATTCATTGCAAACAAGCCAGAAAGTGTTTTTCGTTGCTCCTCTTGTCTGAATAAACAAATATGCAGTTTGCTGGAAATAAGCTGTACTCTGACAGTCGTTCTTATGGAGTGCAGTTCAGCTAATAAAACTCTTTCTGCCTTTCATTGCAAGCAAGCCCGAAAGTGTTTTTATGCTTCATACTGGATTGTAAAAGCAAAGTTGCCGTGTGCTGAATACAAGTTGTTCTTTGACAGTCTTGAATACTGAGTGCAGTTCAGTTAATAAAACTGTCTTTCTGGTGCTCATTGCAAACAAGCCAGAAAGTGTTTTTCGTTGCTCTTCTTGTCTGAATAAACAAATATGCAGTTTGCTGGAAATAAGCTGTACTCTGACAGTCGTTCTTATGGAGTGCAGTTCAGCTAATAAAACTCTTTCTGCCTTTCATTGCAAGCAAGCCCGAAAGTGTTTTTATGCTTCATACTGGATTGTAAAAGCAAAGTTGCCGTGTGCTGAAAACAAGTTGTTCTTTGACAGTCTTGAATACTGAGTGCAGTTCAGTTAATAAAACTGTCTTTCTGGTGCTCATTGCAAACAAGCCAGAAAGTGTTTTTCGTTGCTCTTCTTGTCTGAATAAACAAATATGCAGTTTGCTGGAAATAAGCTGTACTCTGACAGTCGTTCTTATGGAGTGCAGTTCAGCTAATAAAACTCTTTCTGCCTTTCATTGCAAGCAAGCCCGAAAGTGTTTTTATGCTTCATACTGGATTGTAAAAGCAAAGTTGCCGTGTGCTGAAAACAAGTTGTTCTTTGACAGTCTTGAATACTGAGTGCAGTTCAGTTAATAAAACTGTCTTTCTGGTGCTCATTGCAAACAAGCCAGAAAGTGTTTTTCGTTGCTCTTCTTGTCTGAATAAACAAATATGCAGTTTGCTGGAAATAAGCTGTACTCTGACAGTCGTTCTTATGGAGTGCAGTTCAGCTAATAAAACTCTTTCTGCCTTTCATTGCAAGCTAGCCCGAAAGTGTTTTTATGCTTCATACTGGATTGTAAAAGCAAAGTTGCCGTGTGCTGAAAACAAGTTGTTCTTTGACAGTCTTGAATACTGAGTGCAGTTCAGTTAATAAAACTGTCTTTCTGGTGCTCATTGCAAACAAGCTAGAAATTGTTTTTCTGTGTTCCAATTGTGAGTATAAACAAATATGCAGTCTGCTGAAAGCAAGCTGTTCTTTGATAGTCTTTCTTATGGAGTGCAGTTCAGCTAATAAAACTCTTTCTGCATTTCATTGCAAGCAAGCCCGAAAGTGTTTTTATGCTTTATAATGGATTGTAAAAGCAAAGTTGCAGTTTGCTGAAAACAAGTTGTTCTTTGACAGTCTTGAATTCTGACTGCAGTTCAGCCAATAAAAATGTATTTCTGTCATTCATTGCAAACAAGCCAGAAAGTGTTTTTCGTTGCTCTTCTTGTCTGAATAAACAAATATGCAGTTTGCTGGAAATAAGCTGTACTCTGACAGTCGTTCTTATGGAGTGCAGTTCAGCTAATAAAACTCTTTCTGCCTTTCATTGCAAGCAAGCCCGAAAGTGTTTTTATGCTTCATACTGGATTGTAAAAGCAAAGTTGCCGTGTGCTGAAAACAAGTTGTTCTTTGACAGTCTTGAAAACTGAGTGCAGTTCAGTTAATAAAACTGTCTTTCTGGTGTTCATTGCAAACAAGCCAGAAAGTGTTTTTCGTTGCTCTTCTTGTCTGAATAAACAAATATGCAGTTTGCTGGAAATAAGCTGTACTCTGACAGTCGTTCTTATGGAGTGCAGTTCAGCTAATAAAACTCTTTCTGCCTTTCATTGCAAGCAAGCCCGAAAGTGTTTTTATGCTTCATACTGGATTGTAAAAGCAAAGTTGCCGTGTGCTGAAAACAAGTTGTTCTTTGACAGTCTTGAATACTGAGTGCAGTTCAGTTAATAAAACTGTCTTTCTGGTGCTCATTGCAAACAAGCCAGAAAGTGTTTTTCGTTGCTCTTCTTGTCTGAATAAACAAATATGCAGTTTGCTGGAAATAAGCTGTACTCTGACAGTCGTTCTTATGGAGTGCAGTTCAGCTAATAAAACTCTTTCTGCCTTTCATTGCAAGCAAGCCCGAAAGTGTTTTTATGCTTCATACTGGATTGTAAAAGCAAAGTTGCCGTGTGCTGAAAACAAGTTGTTCTTTGACAGTCTTGAATACTGAGTGCAGTTCAGTTAATAAAACTGTCTTTCTGGTGCTCATTGCAAACAAGCCAGAAAGTGTTTTTCGTTGCTCTTCTTGTCTGAATAAACAAATATGCAGTTTGCTGGAAATAAGCTGTACTCTGACAGTCGTTCTTATGGAGTGCAGTTCAGCTAATAAAACTCTTTCTGCCTTTCATTGCAAGCAAGCCCGAAAGTGTTTTTATGCTTCATACTGGATTGTAAAAGCAAAGTTGCCGTGTGCTGAAAACAAGTTGTTCTTTGACAGTCTTGAATACTGAGTGCAGTTCAGTTAATAAAACTGTCTTTCTGGTGCTCATTGCAAACAAGCCAGAAAGTGTTTTTCGTTGCTCTTCTTGCCTGAATAAACAAATATGCAGTTTGCTGGAAATAAGCTGTACTCTGACAGTCGTTCTTATGGAGTGCAGTTCAGCTAATAAAACTCTTTCTGCCTTTCATTGCAAGCAAGCCCGAAAGTGTTTTTATGCTTCATACTGGATTGTAAAAGCAAAGTTGCCGTGTGCTGAAAACAAGTTGTTCTTTGACAGTCTTGAATACTGAGTGCAGTTCAGTTAATAAAACTGTCTTTCTGGTGCTCATTGCAAACAAGCTAGAAATTGTTTTTCTGTGTTCCAATTGTTAGTATAAACAAATATGCAGTCTGCTGAAAGCAAGCTGTTCTTTGATAGTCTTTCTTATGGAGTGCAGTTCAGCTAATAAAACTCTTTCTGCATTTCATTGCAAGCAAGCCCGAAAGTGTTTTTATGCTTTATAATGGATTGTAAAAGCAAAGTTGCAGTTTGCTGAAAACAAGTTGTTCTTTGACAGTCTTGAATTCTGACTGCAATTCAGCCAATAAAAATGTATTTCTGTCATTCATTGCAAACAAGCCAGAAAGTGTTTTTCGTTGCTCCTCTTGTCTGAATAAACAAATATGCAGTTTGCTGGAAATAAGCTGTACTCTGACAGTCGTTCTTATGGAGTGCAGTTCAGCTAATAAAACTCTTTCTGCCTTTCATTGCAAGCAAGCCCGAAAGTGTTTTTATGCTTCATACTGGATTGTAAAAGCAAAGTTGCCGTGTGCTGAATACAAGTTGTTCTTTGACAGTCTTGAATACTGAGTGCAGTTCAGTTAATAAAACTGTCTTTCTGGTGCTCATTGCAAACAAGCCAGAAAGTGTTTTTCGTTGCTCTTCTTGTCTGAATAAACAAATATGCAGTTTGCTGGAAATAAGCTGTACTCTGACAGTCGTTCTTATGGAGTGCAGTTCAGCTAATAAAACTCTTTCTGCCTTTCATTGCAAGCAAGCCCGAAAGTGTTTTTATGCTTCATACTGGATTGTAAAAGCAAAGTTGCCGTGTGCTGAAAACAAGTTGTTCTTTGACAGTCTTGAATACTGAGTGCAGTTCAGTTAATAAAACTGTCTTTCTGGTGCTCATTGCAAACAAGCCAGAAAGTGTTTTTCGTTGCTCTTCTTGTCTGAATAAACAAATATGCAGTTTGCTGGAAATAAGCTGTACTCTGACAGTCGTTCTTATGGAGTGCAGTTCAGCTAATAAAACTCTTTCTGCCTTTCATTGCAAGCAAGCCCGAAAGTGTTTTTATGCTTCATACTGGATTGTAAAAGCAAAGTTGCCGTGTGCTGAAAACAAGTTGTTCTTTGACAGTCTTGAATACTGAGTGCAGTTCAGTTAATAAAACTGTCTTTCTGGTGCTCATTGCAAACAAGCTAGAAATTGTTTTTCTGTGTTCCAATTGTGAGTATAAACAAATATGCAGTCTGCTGAAAGCAAGCTGTTCTTTGATAGTCTTTCTTATGGAGTGCAGTTCAGCTAATAAACCTCTTTCTGCATTTCATTGCAAGCAAGCCCGAAAGTGTTTTTATGCTTTATAATGGATTGTAAAAGCAAAGTTGCAGTTTGCTGAAAACAAGTTGTTCTTTGACAGTCTTGAATTCTGACTGCAGTTCAGCCAATAAAAATGTATTTCTGTCATTCATTGCAAACAAGCCAGAAAGTGTTTTTCGTTGCTCTTCTTGTCTGAATAAACAAATATGCAGTTTGCTGGAAATAAGCTGTACTCTGACAGTCGTTCTTATGGAGTGCAGTTCAGCTAATAAAACTCTTTCTGCCTTTCATTGCAAGCAAGCCCGAAAGTGTTTTTATGCTTCATACTGGATTGTAAAAGCAAAGTTGCCGTGTGCTGAAAACAAGTTGTTCTTTGACAGTCTTGAAAACTGAGTGCAGTTCAGTTAATAAAACTGTCTTTCTGGTGTTCATTGCAAACAAGCCAGAAAGTGTTTTTCGTTGCTCTTCTTGTCTGAATAAACAAATATGCAGTTTGCTGGAAATAAGCTGTACTCTGACAGTCGTTCTTATGGAGTGCAGTTCAGCTAATAAAACTCTTTCTGCCTTTCATTGCAAGCAAGCCCGAAAGTGTTTTTATGCTTCATACTGGATTGTAAAAGCAAAGTTGCCGTGTGCTGAAAACAAGTTGTTCTTTGACAGTCTTGAATACTGAGTGCAGTTCAGTTAATAAAACTGTCTTTCTGGTGCTCATTGCAAACAAGCCAGAAAGTGTTTTTCGTTGCTCTTCTTGTCTGAATAAACAAATATGCAGTTTGCTGGAAATAAGCTGTACTCTGACAGTCGTTCTTATGGAGTGCAGTTCAGCTAATAAAACTCTTTCTGCCTTTCATTGCAAGCTAGCCCGAAAGTGTTTTTATGCTTCATACTGGATTGTAAAAGCAAAGTTGCCGTGTGCTGAAAACAAGTTGTTCTTTGACAGTCTTGAATACTGAGTGCAGTTCAGTTAATAAAACTGTCTTTCTGGTGCTCATTGCAAACAAGCTAGAAATTGTTTTTCTGTGTTCCAATTGTGAGTATAAACAAATATGCAGTCTGCTGAAAGCAAGCTGTTCTTTGATAGTCTTTCTTATGGAGTGCAGTTCAGCTAATAAAACTCTTTCTGCATTTCATTGCAAGCAAGCCCGAAAGTGTTTTTATGCTTTATAATGGATTGTAAAAGCAAAGTTGCAGTTTGCTGAAAACAAGTTGTTCTTTGACAGTCTTGAATTCTGACTGCAGTTCAGCCAATAAAAATGTATTTCTGTCATTCATTGCAAACAAGCCAGAAAGTGTTTTTCGTTGCTCTTCTTGTCTGAATAAACAAATATGCAGTTTGCTGGAAATAAGCTGTACTCTGACAGTCGTTCTTATGGAGTGCAGTTCAGCTAATAAAACTCTTTCTGCCTTTCATTGCAAGCAAGCCCGAAAGTGTTTTTATGCTTCATACTGGATTGTAAAAGCAAAGTTGCCGTGTGCTGAAAACAAGTTGTTCTTTGACAGTCTTGAATACTGAGTGCAGTTCAGTTAATAAAACTGTCTTTCTGGTGCTCATTGCAAACAAGCCAGAAAGTGTTTTTCGTTGCTCTTCTTGTCTGAATAAACAAATATGCAGTTTGCTGGAAATAAGCTGTACTCTGACAGTCGTTCTTATGGAGTGCAGTTCAGCTAATAAAACTCTTTCTGCCTTTCATTGCAAGCAAGCCCGAAAGTGTTTTTATGCTTCATACTGGATTGTAAAAGCAAAGTTGCCGTGTGCTGAAAACAAGTTGTTCTTTGACAGTCTTGAATACTGAGTGCAGTTCAGTTAATAAAACTGTCTTTCTGGTGCTCATTGCAAACAAGCCAGAAAGTGTTTTTCGTTGCTCTTCTTGTCTGAATAAACAAATATGCAGTTTGCTGGAAATAAGCTGTACTCTGACAGTCGTTCTTATGGAGTGCAGTTCAGCTAATAAAACTCTTTCTGCCTTTCATTGCAAGCAAGCCCGAAAGTGTTTTTATGCTTCATACTGGATTGTAAAAGCAAAGTTGCCGTGTGCTGAAAACAAGTTGTTCTTTGACAGTCTTGAATACTGAGTGCAGTTCAGTTAATAAAACTGTCTTTCTGGTGCTCATTGCAAACAAGCCAGAAAGTGTTTTTCGTTGCTCTTCTTGCCTGAATAAACAAATATGCAGTTTGCTGGAAATAAGCTGTACTCTGACAGTCGTTCTTATGGAGTGCAGTTCAGCTAATAAAACTCTTTCTGCCTTTCATTGCAAGCAAGCCCGAAAGTGTTTTTATGCTTCATACTGGATTGTAAAAGCAAAGTTGCCGTGTGCTGAAAACAAGTTGTTCTTTGACAGTCTTGAATACTGAGTGCAGTTCAGTTAATAAAACTGTCTTTCTGGTGCTCATTGCAAACAAGCTAGAAATTGTTTTTCTGTGTTCCAATTGTTAGTATAAACAAATATGCAGTCTGCTGAAAGCAAGCTG
Source organism: Hoplias malabaricus (assembly GCF_029633855.1). Classification (NCBI taxonomy): domain Eukaryota; kingdom Metazoa; phylum Chordata; class Actinopteri; order Characiformes; family Erythrinidae; genus Hoplias; species Hoplias malabaricus. The sequence goes on from NC_089810.1 coordinate 26,645,808, forward strand.
TTCTTTGATAGTCTTTCTTATGGAGTGCAGTTCAGCTAATAAAACTCTTTCTGCATTTCATTGCAAGCAAGCCCGAAAGTGTTTTTATGCTTTATAATGGATTGTAAAAGCAAAGTTGCAGTTTGCTGAAAACAAGTTGTTCTTTGACAGTCTTGAATTCTGACTGCAATTCAGCCAATAAAAATGTATTTCTGTCATTCATTGCAAACAAGCCAGAAAGTGTTTTTCGTTGCTCCTCTTGTCTGAATAAACAAATATGCAGTTTGCTGGAAATAAGCTGTACTCTGACAGTCGTTCTTATGGAGTGCAGTTCAGCTAATAAAACTCTTTCTGCCTTTCATTGCAAGCAAGCCCGAAAGTGTTTTTATGCTTCATACTGGATTGTAAAAGCAAAGTTGCCGTGTGCTGAATACAAGTTGTTCTTTGACAGTCTTGAATACTGAGTGCAGTTCAGTTAATAAAACTGTCTTTCTGGTGCTCATTGCAAACAAGCCAGAAAGTGTTTTTCGTTGCTCTTCTTGTCTGAATAAACAAATATGCAGTTTGCTGGAAATAAGCTGTACTCTGACAGTCGTTCTTATGGAGTGCAGTTCAGCTAATAAAACTCTTTCTGCCTTTCATTGCAAGCAAGCCCGAAAGTGTTTTTATGCTTCATACTGGATTGTAAAAGCAAAGTTGCCGTGTGCTGAAAACAAGTTGTTCTTTGACAGTCTTGAATACTGAGTGCAGTTCAGTTAATAAAACTGTCTTTCTGGTGCTCATTGCAAACAAGCCAGAAAGTGTTTTTCGTTGCTCTTCTTGTCTGAATAAACAAATATGCAGTTTGCTGGAAATAAGCTGTACTCTGACAGTCGTTCTTATGGAGTGCAGTTCAGCTAATAAAACTCTTTCTGCCTTTCATTGCAAGCAAGCCCGAAAGTGTTTTTATGCTTCATACTGGATTGTAAAAGCAAAGTTGCCGTGTGCTGAAAACAAGTTGTTCTTTGACAGTCTTGAATACTGAGTGCAGTTCAGTTAATAAAACTGTCTTTCTGGTGCTCATTGCAAACAAGCCAGAAAGTGTTTTTCGTTGCTCTTCTTGTCTGAATAAACAAATATGCAGTTTGCTGGAAATAAGCTGTACTCTGACAGTCGTTCTTATGGAGTGCAGTTCAGCTAATAAAACTCTTTCTGCCTTTCATTGCAAGCTAGCCCGAAAGTGTTTTTATGCTTCATACTGGATTGTAAAAGCAAAGTTGCCGTGTGCTGAAAACAAGTTGTTCTTTGACAGTCTTGAATACTGAGTGCAGTTCAGTTAATAAAACTGTCTTTCTGGTGCTCATTGCAAACAAGCTAGAAATTGTTTTTCTGTGTTCCAATTGTGAGTATAAACAAATATGCAGTCTGCTGAAAGCAAGCTGTTCTTTGATAGTCTTTCTTATGGAGTGCAGTTCAGCTAATAAAACTCTTTCTGCATTTCATTGCAAGCAAGCCCGAAAGTGTTTTTATGCTTTATAATGGATTGTAAAAGCAAAGTTGCAGTTTGCTGAAAACAAGTTGTTCTTTGACAGTCTTGAATTCTGACTGCAGTTCAGCCAATAAAAATGTATTTCTGTCATTCATTGCAAACAAGCCAGAAAGTGTTTTTCGTTGCTCTTCTTGTCTGAATAAACAAATATGCAGTTTGCTGGAAATAAGCTGTACTCTGACAGTCGTTCTTATGGAGTGCAGTTCAGCTAATAAAACTCTTTCTGCCTTTCATTGCAAGCAAGCCCGAAAGTGTTTTTATGCTTCATACTGGATTGTAAAAGCAAAGTTGCCGTGTGCTGAAAACAAGTTGTTCTTTGACAGTCTTGAAAACTGAGTGCAGTTCAGTTAATAAAACTGTCTTTCTGGTGTTCATTGCAAACAAGCCAGAAAGTGTTTTTCGTTGCTCTTCTTGTCTGAATAAACAAATATGCAGTTTGCTGGAAATAAGCTGTACTCTGACAGTCGTTCTTATGGAGTGCAGTTCAGCTAATAAAACTCTTTCTGCCTTTCATTGCAAGCAAGCCCGAAAGTGTTTTTATGCTTCATACTGGATTGTAAAAGCAAAGTTGCCGTGTGCTGAAAACAAGTTGTTCTTTGACAGTCTTGAATACTGAGTGCAGTTCAGTTAATAAAACTGTCTTTCTGGTGCTCATTGCAAACAAGCCAGAAAGTGTTTTTCGTTGCTCTTCTTGTCTGAATAAACAAATATGCAGTTTGCTGGAAATAAGCTGTACTCTGACAGTCGTTCTTATGGAGTGCAGTTCAGCTAATAAAACTCTTTCTGCCTTTCATTGCAAGCAAGCCCGAAAGTGTTTTTATGCTTCATACTGGATTGTAAAAGCAAAGTTGCCGTGTGCTGAAAACAAGTTGTTCTTTGACAGTCTTGAATACTGAGTGCAGTTCAGTTAATAAAACTGTCTTTCTGGTGCTCATTGCAAACAAGCCAGAAAGTGTTTTTCGTTGCTCTTCTTGTCTGAATAAACAAATATGCAGTTTGCTGGAAATAAGCTGTACTCTGACAGTCGTTCTTATGGAGTGCAGTTCAGCTAATAAAACTCTTTCTGCCTTTCATTGCAAGCAAGCCCGAAAGTGTTTTTATGCTTCATACTGGATTGTAAAAGCAAAGTTGCCGTGTGCTGAAAACAAGTTGTTCTTTGACAGTCTTGAATACTGAGTGCAGTTCAGTTAATAAAACTGTCTTTCTGGTGCTCATTGCAAACAAGCCAGAAAGTGTTTTTCGTTGCTCTTCTTGCCTGAATAAACAAATATGCAGTTTGCTGGAAATAAGCTGTACTCTGACAGTCGTTCTTATGGAGTGCAGTTCAGCTAATAAAACTCTTTCTGCCTTTCATTGCAAGCAAGCCCGAAAGTGTTTTTATGCTTCATACTGGATTGTAAAAGCAAAGTTGCCGTGTGCTGAAAACAAGTTGTTCTTTGACAGTCTTGAATACTGAGTGCAGTTCAGTTAATAAAACTGTCTTTCTGGTGCTCATTGCAAACAAGCTAGAAATTGTTTTTCTGTGTTCCAATTGTTAGTATAAACAAATATGCAGTCTGCTGAAAGCAAGCTGTTCTTTGATAGTCTTTCTTATGGAGTGCAGTTCAGCTAATAAAACTCTTTCTGCATTTCATTGCAAGCAAGCCCGAAAGTGTTTTTATGCTTTATAATGGATTGTAAAAGCAAAGTTGCAGTTTGCTGAAAACAAGTTGTTCTTTGACAGTCTTGAATTCTGACTGCAATTCAGCCAATAAAAATGTATTTCTGTCATTCATTGCAAACAAGCCAGAAAGTGTTTTTCGTTGCTCCTCTTGTCTGAATAAACAAATATGCAGTTTGCTGGAAATAAGCTGTACTCTGACAGTCGTTCTTATGGAGTGCAGTTCAGCTAATAAAACTCTTTCTGCCTTTCATTGCAAGCAAGCCCGAAAGTGTTTTTATGCTTCATACTGGATTGTAAAAGCAAAGTTGCCGTGTGCTGAATACAAGTTGTTCTTTGACAGTCTTGAATACTGAGTGCAGTTCAGTTAATAAAACTGTCTTTCTGGTGCTCATTGCAAACAAGCCAGAAAGTGTTTTTCGTTGCTCTTCTTGTCTGAATAAACAAATATGCAGTTTGCTGGAAATAAGCTGTACTCTGACAGTCGTTCTTATGGAGTGCAGTTCAGCTAATAAAACTCTTTCTGCCTTTCATTGCAAGCAAGCCCGAAAGTGTTTTTATGCTTCATACTGGATTGTAAAAGCAAAGTTGCCGTGTGCTGAAAACAAGTTGTTCTTTGACAGTCTTGAATACTGAGTGCAGTTCAGTTAATAAAACTGTCTTTCTGGTGCTCATTGCAAACAAGCCAGAAAGTGTTTTTCGTTGCTCTTCTTGTCTGAATAAACAAATATGCAGTTTGCTGGAAATAAGCTGTACTCTGACAGTCGTTCTTATGGAGTGCAGTTCAGCTAATAAAACTCTTTCTGCCTTTCATTGCAAGCAAGCCCGAAAGTGTTTTTATGCTTCATACTGGATTGTAAAAGCAAAGTTGCCGTGTGCTGAAAACAAGTTGTTCTTTGACAGTCTTGAATACTGAGTGCAGTTCAGTTAATAAAACTGTCTTTCTGGTGCTCATTGCAAACAAGCTAGAAATTGTTTTTCTGTGTTCCAATTGTTAGTATAAACAAATATGCAGTCTGCTGAAAGCAAGCTGTTCTTTGATAGTCTTTCTTATGGAGTGCAGTTCAGCTAATAAAACTCTTTCTGCATTTCATTGCAAGCAAGCCCGAAAGTGTTTTTATGCTTTATAATGGATTGTAAAAGCAAAGTTGCAGTTTGCTGAAAACAAGTTGTTCTTTGACAGTCTTGAATTCTGACTGCAGTTCAGCCAATAAAAATGTATTTCTGTCATTCATTGCAAACAAGCCAGAAAGTGTTTTTCGTTGCTCTTCTTGTCTGAATAAACAAATATGCAGTTTGCTGGAAATAAGCTGTACTCTGACAGTCGTTCTTATGGAGTGCAGTTCAGCTAATAAAACTCTTTCTGCCTTTCATTGCAAGCAAGCCCGAAAGTGTTTTTATGCTTCATACTGGATTGTAAAAGCAAAGTTGCCGTGTGCTGAAAACAAGTTGTTCTTTGACAGTCTTGAAAACTGAGTGCAGTTCAGTTAATAAAACTGTCTTTCTGGTGTTCATTGCAAACAAGCCAGAAAGTGTTTTTCGTTGCTCTTCTTGTCTGAATAAACAAATATGCAGTTTGCTGGAAATAAGCTGTACTCTGACAGTCGTTCTTATGGAGTGCAGTTCAGCTAATAAAACTCTTTCTGCCTTTCATTGCAAGCAAGCCCGAAAGTGTTTTTATGCTTCATACTGGATTGTAAAAGCAAAGTTGCCGTGTGCTGAAAACAAGTTGTTCTTTGACAGTCTTGAATACTGAGTGCAGTTCAGTTAATAAAACTGTCTTTCTGGTGCTCATTGCAAACAAGCCAGAAAGTGTTTTTCGTTGCTCTTCTTGTCTGAATAAACAAATATGCAGTTTGCTGGAAATAAGCTGTACTCTGACAGTCGTTCTTATGGAGTGCAGTTCAGCTAATAAAACTCTTTCTGCCTTTCATTGCAAGCAAGCCCGAAAGTGTTTTTATGCTTCATACTGGATTGTAAAAGCAAAGTTGCCGTGTGCTGAAAACAAGTTGTTCTTTGACAGTCTTGAATACTGAGTGCAGTTCAGTTAATAAAACTGTCTTTCTGGTGCTCATTGCAAACAAGCCAGAAAGTGTTTTTCGTTGCTCTTCTTGTCTGAATAAACAAATATGCAGTTTGCTGGAAATAAGCTGTACTCTGACAGTCGTTCTTATGGAGTGCAGTTCAGCTAATAAAACTCTTTCTGCCTTTCATTGCAAGCAAGCCCGAAAGTGTTTTTATGCTTCATACTGGATTGTAAAAGCAAAGTTGCCGTGTGCTGAAAACAAGTTGTTCTTTGACAGTCTTGAATACTGAGTGCAGTTCAGTTAATAAAACTGTCTTTCTGGTGCTCATTGCAAACAAGCCAGAAAGTGTTTTTCGTTGCTCTTCTTGCCTGAATAAACAAATATGCAGTTTGCTGGAAATAAGCTGTACTCTGACAGTCGTTCTTATGGAGTGCAGTTCAGCTAATAAAACTCTTTCTGCCTTTCATTGCAAGCAAGCCCGAAAGTGTTTTTATGCTTCATACTGGATTGTAAAAGCAAAGTTGCCGTGTGCTGAAAACAAGTTGTTCTTTGACAGTCTTGAATACTGAGTGCAGTTCAGTTAATAAAACTGTCTTTCTGGTGCTCATTGCAAACAAGCTAGAAATTGTTTTTCTGTGTTCCAATTGTTAGTATAAACAAATATGCAGTCTGCTGAAAGCAAGCTGTTCTTTGATAGTCTTTCTTATGGAGTGCAGTTCAGCTAATAAAACTCTTTCTGCATTTCATTGCAAGCAAGCCCGAAAGTGTTTTTATGCTTTATAATGGATTGTAAAAGCAAAGTTGCAGTTTGCTGAAAACAAGTTGTTCTTTGACAGTCTTGAATTCTGACTGCAATTCAGCCAATAAAAATGTATTTCTGTCATTCATTGCAAACAAGCCAGAAAGTGTTTTTCGTTGCTCCTCTTGTCTGAATAAACAAATATGCAGTTTGCTGGAAATAAGCTGTACTCTGACAGTCGTTCTTATGGAGTGCAGTTCAGCTAATAAAACTCTTTCTGCCTTTCATTGCAAGCAAGCCCGAAAGTGTTTTTATGCTTCATACTGGATTGTAAAAGCAAAGTTGCCGTGTGCTGAATACAAGTTGTTCTTTGACAGTCTTGAATACTGAGTGCAGTTCAGTTAATAAAACTGTCTTTCTGGTGCTCATTGCAAACAAGCCAGAAAGTGTTTTTCGTTGCTCTTCTTGTCTGAATAAACAAATATGCAGTTTGCTGGAAATAAGCTGTACTCTGACAGTCGTTCTTATGGAGTGCAGTTCAGCTAATAAAACTCTTTCTGCCTTTCATTGCAAGCAAGCCCGAAAGTGTTTTTATGCTTCATATTGGATTGTAAAAGCAAAGTTGCTGTGTGCTGAAAACAAGTTGTTCTTTGACAGTCTTGAATACTGAGTGCAGTTCAGTTAATAAAACTGTCTTTCTGGTGCTCATTGCAAACAAGCCAGAAAGTGTTTTTCGTTGCTCTTCTTGTCTGAATAAACAAATATGCAGTTTGCTGGAAATAAGCTGTACTCTGACAGTCGTTCTTATGGAGTGCAGTTCAGCTAATAAAACTCTTTCTGCCTTTCATTGCAAGCAAGCCCGAAAGTGTTTTTATGCTTCATACTGGATTGTAAAAGCAAAGTTGCCGTGTGCTGAAAACAAGTTGTTCTTTGACAGTCTTGAATACTGAGTGCAGTTCAGTTAATAAAACTGTCTTTCTGGTGCTCATTGCAAACAAGCCAGAAAGTGTTTTTCGTTGCTCTTCTTGCCTGAATAAACAAATATGCAGTTTGCTGGAAATAAGCTGTACTCTGACAGTCGTTCTTATGGAGTGCAGTTCAGCTAATAAAACTCTTTCTGCCTTTCATTGCAAGCAAGCCCGAAAGTGTTTTTATGCTTCATACTGGATTGTAAAAGCAAAGTTGCCGTGTGCTGAATACAAGTTGTTCTTTGACAGTCTTGAATACTGAGTGCAGTTCAGTTAATAAAACTGTCTTTCTGGTGCTCATTGCAAACAAGCCAGAAAGTGTTTTTCGTTGCTCTTCTTGTCTGAATAAACAAATATGCAGTTTGCTGGAAATAAGCTGTACTCTGACAGTCGTTCTTATGGAGTGCAGTTCAGCTAATAAAACTCTTTCTGCCTTTCATTGCAAGCAAGCCCGAAAGTGTTTTTATGCTTCATACTGGATTGTAAAAGCAAAGTTGCTGTGTGCTGAAAACAAGTTGTTCTTTGACAGTCTTGAATACTGAGTGCAGTTCAGTTAATAAAACTGTCTTTCTGGTGCTCATTGCAAACAAGCCAGAAAGTGTTTTTCGTTGCTCTTCTTGTCTGAATAAACAAATATGCAGTTTGCTGGAAATAAGCTGTACTCTGACAGTCGTTCTTATGGAGTGCAGTTCAGCTAATAAAACTCTTTCTGCCTTTCATTGCAAGCAAGCCCGAAAGTGTTTTTATGCTTCATACTGGATTGTAAAAGCAAAGTTGCCGTGTGCTGAAAACAAGTTGTTCTTTGACAGTCTTGAATACTGAGTGCAGTTCAGTTAATAAAACTGTCTTTCTGGTGCTCATTGCAAACAAGCTAGAAATTGTTTTTCTGTGTTCCAATTGTTAGTATAAACAAATATGCAGTCTGCTGAAAGCAAGCTGTTCTTTGATAGTCTTTCTTATGGAGTGCAGTTCAGCTAATAAAACTCTTTCTGCATTTCATTGCAAGCAAGCCCGAAAGTGTTTTTATGCTTTATAATGGATTGTAAAAGCAAAGTTGCAGTTTGCTGAAAACAAGTTGTTCTTTGACAGTCTTGAATTCTGACTGCAGTTCAGCCAATAAAAATGTATTTCTGTCATTCATTGCAAACAAGCCAGAAAGTGTTTTTCGTTGCTCTTCTTGTCTGAATAAACAAATATGCAGTTTGCTGGAAATAAGCTGTACTCTGACAGTCGTTCTTATGGAGTGCAGTTCAACTAATAAAACTCTTTCTGCCTTTCATTGCAAGCAAGCCCGAAAGTGTTTTTATGCTTCATACTGGATTGTAAAAGCAAAGTTGCCGTGTGCTGAAAACAAGTTGTTCTTTGACAGTCTTGAATACTGAGTGCAGTTCAGTTAATAAAACTGTCTTTCTGGTACTCATTGCAAACAAGCCAGAAAGTGTTTTTCGTTGCTCTTCTTGTCTGAATAAACAAATATGCAGTTTGCTGGAAATAAGCTGTACTCTGACAGTCGTCCTTATGGAGTGCAGTTCAGCTAATAAAACTCTTTCTGCCTTTCATTGCAAGCAAGCCCGAAAGTGTTTTTATGCTTCATACTGGATTGTAAAAGCAAAGTTGCCGTGTGATGAAAACAAGTTGTTCTTTGACAGTCTTGAATACTGAGTGCAGTTCAGTTAATAAAACTGTCTTTCTGGTGCTCATTGCAAACAAGCTAGAAATTGTTTTTCTGTGTTCCAATTGTTAGTATAAACAAATATGCAGTCTGCTGAAAGCAAGCTGTTCTTTGATAGTCTTTCTTATGGAGTGCAGATCAGCTAATAAAACTCTTTCTGCCTTTCATTGCAAGCAAGCCCGAAAGTGTTTTTATGCTTCATAATGGATTGTAAAAGCAAAGTTGCCGTGTGCTGAAAACAAGTTGTTCTTTGACAGTCTTGAATACTGAGTGCAGTTCAGTTAACAAAAATGCCTTTCTGGTGCTCATTGCAAACAAGCCAGAAAGTGTTTTTCGTTGCTCTTCTTGTCTGAATAAACAAATATGCAGTTTGCTGGAAATAAGCTGTACTCTGACAGTCGTTCTTATGGAGTGCAGTTCAGCTAATAAAACTCTTTCTGCCTTTCATTGCAAGCAAGCCCGAAAGTGTTTTTATGCTTCATACTGGATTGTAAAAGCAGAGTTGCCGTGTGCTGAAAATAAGTTGTTCTTTGACAGTCTTGAATACTGAGTGCAGTTCAGTTAATAAAACTGTCTTTCTGGTGCTCATTGCAAACAAGCTAGAAATTGTTTTTCTGTGTTCCAATTGTTAGTATAAACAAATATGCAGTCTGCTGAAAGCAAGCTGTTCTTTGATAGTCTTTCTTATGGAGTGCAGTTCAGCTAATAAAACTCTTTCTGCATTTCATTGCAAGCAAGCCCGAAAGTGTTTTTATGCTTTATAATGGATTGTAAAAGCAAAGTTGCAGTTTGCTGAAAACAAGTTGTTCTTTGACAGTCTTGAATTCTGACTGCAGTTCAGCCAATAAAAATGTATTTCTGTCATTCATTGCAAACAAGCCAGAAAGTGTTTTTCGTTGCTCTTCTTGTCTGAATAAACAAATATGCAGTTTGCTGGAAATAAGCTGTACTCTGACAGTCGTTCTTATGGAGTGCAGTTCAACTAATAAAACTCTTTCTGCCTTTCATTGCAAGCAAGCCCGAAAGTGTTTTTATGCTTCATACTGGATTGTAAAAGCAAAGTTGCCGTGTGCTGAAAACAAGTTGTTCTTTGACAGTCTTGAATACTGAGTGCAGTTCAGTTAATAAAACTGTCTTTCTGGTGCTCATTGCAAACAAACCAGAAAGTGTTTTTCGTTGCTCTTCTTGTCTGAATAAACAAATATGCAGTTTGCTGGAAATAAGCTGTACTCTGACAGTCGTCCTTATGGAGTGCAGTTCAGCTAATAAAACTCTTTCTGCCTTTCATTGCAAGCAAGCCCGAAAGTGTTTTTATGCTTCATACTGGATTGTAAAAGCAAAGTTGCCGTGTGATGAAAACAAGTTGTTCTTTGACAGTCTTGAATACTGAGTGCAGTTCAGTTAATAAAACTGTCTTTCTGGTGCTCATTGCAAACAAGCTAGAAATTGTTTTTCTGTGTTCCAATTGTTAGTATAAACAAATATGCAGTCTGCTGAAAGCAAGCTGTTCTTTGATAGTCTTTCTTATGGAGTGCAGATCAGCTAATAAAACTCTTTCTGCCTTTCATTGCAAGCAAGCCCGAAAGTGTTTTTATGCTTCATAATGGATTGTAAAAGCAAAGTTGCCGTGTGCTGAAAACAAGTTGTTCTTTGACAGTCTTGAATACTGAGTGCAGTTCAGTTAACAAAAATGCCTTTCTGGTGCTCATTGCAAACAAGCCAGAAAGTGTTTTTCGTTGCTCTTCTTGTCTGAATAAACAAATATGCAGTTTGCTGGAAATAAGCTGTACTCTGACAGTCGTTCTTATGGAGTGCAGTTCAGCTAATAAAACTCTTTCTGCCTTTCATTGCAAGCAAGCCCGAAAGTGTTTTTATGCTTCATACTGGATTGTAAAAGCAGAGTTGCCGTGTGCTGAAAATAAGTTGTTCTTTGACAGTCTTGAATACTGAGTGCAGTTCAGTTAATAAAACTGTCTTTCTGGTGCTCATTGCAAACATGCTAGAAATTGTTTTTCTGTGTTCCAATTGTTAGTATAAACAAATATGCAGTCTGCTGAAAGCAAGCTGTTCTTTGATAGTCTTTCTTATGGAGTGCAGTTCAGCTAATAAAACTCTTTCTGCCTTTCATTGCAAGCAAGCCCGAAAGTGTTTTTATGCTTCATACTGGATTGTAAAAGCAAAGTTGCCGTGTGCTGAAAACAAGTTGTTCTTTGACAGTCTTGAATACTGAGTGCAGTTCAGTTAACAAAAATGCCTTTCTGGTGCTCATTGCAAACAAGCCAGAAAGTGTTTTTCGTTGCTCTTCTTGTCTGAATAAACAAATATGCAGTTTGCTGGAAATAAGCTGTACTCTGACAGTCGTTCTTATGGAGTGCAGTTCAGTTAATAAAACTCTTTCTGCCTTTCATTGCAAGCAAGCCCGAAAGTGTTTTTATGCTTCATACTGGATTGTAAAAGCAAAGTTGCCGTGTGCTGAAAACAAGTTGTTCTTTGACAGTCTTGAATACTGAGTGCAGTTCAGTTAATAAAACTGTCTTTCTGGTGCTCATTGCAAACAAGCTAGAAATTGTTTTTCTGTGTTCCAATTGTTAGTATAAACAAATATGCAGTCTGCTGAAAGCAAGCTGTTCTTTGATAGTCTTTCTTATGGAGTGCAGTTCAGCTAATAAAATTCTTTCTGCATTTCATTGCAAGCAAGCCCGAAAGTGTTTTAATGCTTCATAATGGATTGTAAAAGCAAAGTTGCTGTGTGCTGAAAACAAGTTGTTCTTTGACAGTCTTGAATTCTGACTGCAGTTCAGCCAATAAAAATGTATTTCTGTCATTCATTGCAAACAAGCCAGAAAGTGTTTTTCGTTGCTCTTCTTGTCTGAATAAACAAATATGCAGTTTGCTGGAAATAAGCTGTACTCTGACAGTCGTTCTTATGGAGTGCAGTTCAGCTAATAAAACTCTTTCTGCCTTTCATTGCAAGCAAGCCCGAAAGTGTTTTTATGCTTCATACTGGATTGTAAAAGCAAAGTTGCCGTGTGCTGAAAACAAGTTGTTCTTTGACAGTCTTGAATACTGAGTGCAGTTCAGTTAACAAAAATGCCTTTCTGGTGCTCATTGCAAACAAGCCAGAAAGTGTTTTTCGTTGCTCTTCTTGCCTGAATAAACAATTATGCAGTTTGCTGGAAATAAGCTGTACTCTGACAGTCGTTCTTATGGAGTGCAGTTCAGCTAATAAAACTCTTTCTGCCTTTCATTGCAAGCAAGCCCGAAAGTGTTTTTATGCTTCATACTGGATTGTAAAAGCAGAGTTGCCGTGTGCTGAAAATAAGTTGTTCTTTGACAGTCTTGAATACTGAGTGCAGTTCAGTTAATAAAACTGTCTTTCTGGTGCTCATTGCAAACAAGCTAGAAATTGTTTTTCTGTGTTCCAAATGTTAGTATAAACAAATATGCAGTCTGCTGAAAGCAAGCTGTTCTTTGATAGTCTTTCTTATGGAGTGCAGATCAGCTAATAAAACTCTTTCTGCCTTTCATTGCAAGCAAGCCCGAAAGTGTTTTTATGCTTCATAATGGATTGTAAAAGCAAAGTTGCCGTGTGCTGAAAACAAGTTGTTCTTTGACAGTCTTGAATACTGAGTGCAGTTCAGTGAACAAAAATGCCTTTCTGGTGCTCATTGCAAACAAGCCAGAAAGTGTTTTTCTGTGTTCCAATTGTTAGTATAAACAAATATGCAGTCTGCTGAAAGCAAGCTGTTCTTTGATAGTCTTTCTTATGGAGTGCAGTTCAGCTAATAAAACTCTTTCTGCCTTTCATTGCAAGCAAGCCCGAAAGTGTTTTTATGCTTTATAATGGATTGTAAAGGCAAAGTTGCAGTTTGCTGAAAACAAGTTGTTCTTTGACAGTCTTGAATTCTGACTGCAGTTCAGCCAATAAAAATGTATTTCTGTCATTCATTGCAAACAAGCCAGAAAGTATTTTTCGTTGCTCTTCTTGTCCGAATAAACAATTATGCAGTTTGCTGGAAATAAGCTGTACTCTGACAGTCGTCCTTATGGAGTGCAGTTCAGCTAATAAAACTCTTTCTGCCTTTCATTGCAAGCAAGCCCGAAAGTGTTTTTATGCTTCATACTGGATTGTAAAAGCAAAGTTGCCGTGTGCTGAAAACAAGTTGTTCTTTGACAGTCTTGAATACTGAGTGCAGTTCAGTTAATAAAACTGTCTTTCTGGTGCTCATTGCAAACAAGCCAGAAAGTGTTTTTCGTTGCTCTTCTTGTCTGAATAAACAAATATGCAGTTTGCTGGAAATAAGCTGTACTCTGACAGTCGTTCTTATGGAGTGCAGTTCAGCTAATAAAACTCTTTCTGCCTTTCATTGCAAGCAAGCCCGAAAGTGTTTTTATGCTTCATACTGGATTGTAAAAGCAAAGTTGCCGTGTGCTGAAAACAAGTTGTTCTTTGACAGTCTTGAATACTGAGTGCAGTTCAGTTAATAAAACTGTCTTTCTGGTGCTTATTGCAAACAAGCTAGAAATTGTTTTTCTGTGTTCCAATTGTTAGTATAAACAAATATGCAGTCTGCTGAAAGCAAGCTGTTCTTTGATAGTCTTTCTTATGGAGTGCAGTTCAGCTAATAAAACTCTTTCTGCATTTCATTGCAAGCAAGCCCGAAAGTGTTTTTATGCTTTATAATGGATTGTAAAAGCAAAGTTGCAGTTTGCTGAAAACAAGTTGTTCTTTGACAGTCTTGAATTCTGACTGCAGTTCAGCCAATAAAAATGTATTTCTGTCATTCATTGCAAACAAGCCAGAAAGTGTTTTTCGTTGCTCTTCTTGTCTGAATAAACAAATATGCAGTTTGCTGGAAATAAGCTGTACTCTGACAGTCGTTCTTATGGAGTGCAGTTCAACTAATAAAACTCTTTCTGCCTTTCATTGCAAGCAAGCCCGAAAGTGTTTTTATGCTTCATACTGGATTGTAAAAGCAAAGTTGCCGTGTGCTGAAAACAAGTTGTTCTTTGACAGTCTTGAATACTGAGTGCAGTTCAGTTAATAAAACTGTCTTTCTGGTGCTCATTGCAAACAAGCCAGAAAGTGTTTTTCGTTGCTCTTCTTGTCTGAATAAACAAATATGCAGTTTGCTGGAAATAAGCTGTACTCTGACAGTCGTCCTTATGGAGTGCAGTTCAGCTAATAAAACTCTTTCTGCCTTTCATTGCAAGCAAGCCCGAAAGTGTTTTTATGCTTCATACTGGATTGTAAAAGCAAAGTTGCCGTGTGCTGAAAACAAGTTGTTCTTTGACAGTCTTGAATACTGAGTGCAGTTCAGTTAATAAAACTGTCTTTCTGGTGCTCATTGCAAACAAGCTAGAAATTGTTTTTCTGTGTTCCAATTGTTAGTATAAACAAATATGCAGTCTGCTGAAAGCAAGCTGTTCTTTGATAGTCTTTCTTATGGAGTGCAGATCAGCTAATAAAACTCTTTCTGCCTTTCATTGCAAGCAAGCCCGAAAGTGTTTTTATGCTTCATAATGGATTGTAAAAGCAAAGTTGCCGTGTGCTGAAAACAAGTTGTTCTTTGACAGTCTTGAATACTGAGTGCAGTTCAGTTAACAAAAATGCCTTTCTGGTGCTCATTGCAAACAAGCCAGAAAGTGTTTTTCGTTGCTCTTCTTGTCTGAATAAACAAATATGCAGTTTGCTGGAAATAAGCTGTACTCTGACAGTCGTTCTTATGGAGTGCAGTTCAGCTAATAAAACTCTTTCTGCCTTTCATTGCAAGCAAGCCCGAAAGTGTTTTTATGCTTCATACTGGATTGTAAAAGCAAAGTTGCCGTGTGCTGAAAACAAGTTGTTCTTTGACAGTCTTGAATACTGAGTGCAGTTCAGTTAATAAAACTGTCTTTCTGGTGCTCATTGCAAACAAGCCAGAAAGTGTTTTTCGTTGCTCTTCTTGTCTGAATAAACAAATATGCAGTTTGCTGGAAATAAGCTGTACTCTGACAGTCTTTCTTATGGAGTGCAGTTCAGCTAATAAAACTCTTTCTGCCTTTCATTGCAAGCAAGCCCGAAAGTGTTTTTATGCTTCATACTGGATTGTAAAAGCAAAGTTGCCGTGTGCTGAAAACAAGTTGTTCTTTGACAGTCTTGAATACTGAGTGCAGTTCAGTTAATAAAACTGTCTTTCTGGTGCTCATTGCAAACAAGCTAGAAATTGTTTTTCTGTGTTCCAATTGTTAGTATAAACAAATATGCAGTCTGCTGAAAGCAAGCTGTTCTTTGATAGTCTTTCTTATGGAGTGCAGTTCAGCTAATAAAACTCTTTCTGCATTTCATTGCAAGCAAGCCCGAAAGTGTTTTAATGCTTCATAATGGATTGTAAAAGCAAAGTTGCTGTGTGCTGAAAACAAGTTGTTCTTTGACAGTCTTGAATTCTGACTGCAGTTCAGCCAATAAAAATGTATTTCTGTCATTCATTGCAAACAAGCCAGAAAGTGTTTTTCGTTGCTCTTCTTGTCTGAATAAACAAATATGCAGTTTGCTGGAAATAAGCTGTACTCTGACAGTCGTTCTTATGGAGTGCAGTTCAGCTAATAAAACTCTTTCTGCCTTTCATTGCAAGCAAGCCCGAAAGTGTTTTTATGCTTCATACTGGATTGTAAAAGCAAAGTTGCCGTGTGCTGAAAACAAGTTGTTCTTTGACAGTCTTGAATACTGAGTGCAGTTCAGTTAACAAAAATGCCTTTCTGGTGCTCATTGCAAACAAGCCAGAAAATGTTTTTCGTTGCTCTTCTTGTCTGAATAAACAAATATGCAGTTTGCTGGAAATAAGCTGTACTCTGACAGTCGTTCTTATGGAGTGCAGTTCAGTTAATAAAACTCTTTCTGCCTTTCATTGCAAGCAAGCCCGAAAGTGTTTTTATGCTTCATACTGGATTGTAAAAGCAAAGTTGCCGTGTGCTGAAAACAAGTTGTTCTTTGACAGTCTTGAATACTGAGTGCAGTTCAGTTAATAAAACTGTCTTTCTGGTGCTCATTGCAAACAAGCCAGAAAGTGTTTTTCGTTGCTCTTCTTGTCTGAATAAACAATTATGCAGTTTGCTGGAAATAAGCTGTACTCTGACAGTCGTCCTTATGGAGTGCAGTTCAGCTAATAAAACTCTTTCTGCCTTTCATTGCAAGCAAGCCCGAAAGTGTTTTTATGCTTCATACTGGATTGTAAAAGCAAAGTTGCCGTGTGCTGAAAACAAGTTGTTCTTTGACAGTCTTGAATACTGAGTGCAGTTCAGTTAATAAAACTGTCTTTCTGGTGCTCATTGCAAACAAGCCAGAAAGTGTTTTTCGTTGCTCTCCTTGTCTGAATAAACAAATATGCAGTTTGCTGGAAATAAGCTGTACTCTGACAGTCGTTCTTATGGAGTGCAGTTCAGCTAATAAAACTCTTTCTGCCTTTCATTGCAAGCAAGCCCGAAAGTGTTTTTATGCTTCATACTGGATTGTAAAAGCAAAGTTGCCGTGTGCTGAAAACAAGTTGTTCTTTGACAGTCTTGAATACTGAGTGCAGTTCAGTTAATAAAACTGTCTTTCTGGTGCTCATTGCAAACAAGCCAGAAAGTGTTTTTCGTTGCTCTTCTTGTCTGAATAAACAAATATGCAGTTTGCTGGAAATAAGCTGTACTCTGACAGTCGTTCTTATGGAGTGCAGTTCAGCTAATAAAACTCTTTCTGCCTTTCATTGCAAGCAAGCCCGAAAGTGTTTTTATGCTTCATACTGGATTGTAAAAGCAAAGTTGCCGTGTGCTGAAAACAAGTTGTTCTTTGACAGTCTTGAATACTGAGTGCAGTTCAGTTAATAAAACTGTCTTTCTGGTGCTCATTGCAAACAAGCTAGAAATTTTTTTTTTTTTTTTCCAATTGTTAGTATAAACAAATATGCAGTCTGCTGAAAGCAAGCTGTTCTTTGATAGTCTTTCTTATGGAGTGCAGTTCAGCTAATAAAACTCTTTCTGCATTTCATTGCAAGCAAGCCCGAAAGTGTTTTAATGCTTCATAATGGATTGTAAAAGCAAAGTTGCTGTGTGCTGAAAACAAGTAGTTCTTTGACAGTCTTGAATTCTGACTGCAGTTCAGCCAATAAAAATGTATTTCTGTCATTCATTGCAAACAAGCCAGAAAGTGTTTTTCGTTGCTCTTCTTGTCTGAATAAACAAATATGCAGTTTGCTGGAAATAAGCTGTACTCTGACAGTCGTTCTTATGGAGTGCAGTTCAGCTAATAAAACTCTTTCTGCCTTTCATTGCAAGCAAGCCCGAAAGTGTTTTTATGCTTCATACTGGATTGTAAAAGCAAAGTTGCCGTGTGCTGAAAACAAGTTGTTCTTTGACAGTCTTGAATACTGAGTGCAGTTCAGTTAACAAAAATGCCTTTCTGGTGCTCATTGCAAACAAGCCAGAAAATGTTTTTCGTTGCTCTTCTTGTCTGAATAAACAAATATGCAGTTTGCTGGAAATAAGCTGTACTCTGACAGTCGTTCTTATGGAGTGCAGTTCAGTTAATAAAATTCTTTCTGCCTTTCATTGCAAGCAAGCCCGAAAGTGTTTTTATGCTTCATACTGGATTGTAAAAGCAAAGTTGCCGTGTGCTGAAAACAAGTTGTTCTTTGACAGTCTTGAATACTGAGTGCAGTTCAGTTAATAAAACTGTCTTTCTGGTGCTCATTGCAAACAAGCTAGAAATTGTTTTTCTGTGTTCCAATTGTGAGTATAAACAAATATGCAGTCTGCTGAAAGCAAGCTGTTCTTTGATAGTCTTTCTTATGGAGTGCAGTTCAGCTAATAAAACTCTTTCTGCATTTCATTGCAAGCAAGCCCGAAAGTGTTTTAATGCTTCATAATGGATTGTAAAAGCAAAGTTGCTGTGTGCTGAAAACAAGTTGTTCTTTGACAGTCTTGAATTCTGACTGCAGTTCAGCCAATAAAAATGTATTTCTGTCATTCATTGCAAACAAGCCAGAAAGTGTTTTTCGTTGCTCTTCTTGTCTGAATAAACAAATATGCAGTTTGCTGGAAATAAGCTGTACTCTGACAGTCGTTCTTATGGAGTGCAGTTCAGCTAATAAAACTCTTTCTGCCTTTCATTGCAAGCAAGCCCGAAAGTGTTTTTATGCTTCATACTGGATTGTAAAAGCAAAGTTGCCGTGTGCTGAAAACAAGTTGTTCTTTGACAGTCTTGAATACTGAGTGCAGTTCAGTTAACAAAAATGCCTTTCTGGTGCTCATTGCAAACAAGCCAGAAAATGTTTTTCGTTGCTCTTCTTGTCTGAATAAACAAATATGCAGTTTGCTGGAAATAAGCTGTACTCTGACAGTCGTTCTTATGGAGTGCAGTTCAGTTAATAAAACTCTTTCTGCCTTTCATTGCAAGCAAGCCCGAAAGTGTTTTTATGCTTCATACTGGATTGTAAAAGCAAAGTTGCCGTGTGCTGAAAACAAGTTGTTCTTTGACAGTCTTGAATACTGAGTGCAGTTCAGTTAATAAAACTGTCTTTCTGGTGCTCATTGCAAACAAGCCAGAAAGTGTTTTTCGTTGCTCTTCTTGTCTGAATAAACAATTATGCAGTTTGCTGGAAATAAGCTGTACTCTGACAGTCGTCCTTATGGAGTGCAGTTCAGCTAATAAAACTCTTTCTGCCTTTCATTGCAAGCAAGCCCGAAAGTGTTTTTATGCTTCATACTGGATTGTAAAAGCAAAGTTGCCGTGTGCTGAAAACAAGTTGTTCTTTGACAGTCTTGAATACTGAGTGCAGTTCAGTTAATAAAACTGTCTTTCTGGTGCTCATTGCAAACAAGCCAGAAAGTGTTTTTCGTTGCTCTCCTTGTCTGAATAAACAAATATGCAGTTTGCTGGAAATAAGCTGTACTCTGACAGTCGTTCTTATGGAGTGCAGTTCAGCTAATAAAACTCTTTCTGCCTTTCATTGCAAGCAAGCCCGAAAGTGTTTTTATGCTTCATACTGGATTGTAAAAGCAAAGTTGCCGTGTGCTGAAAACAAGTTGTTCTTTGACAGTCTTGAATACTGAGTGCAGTTCAGTTAATAAAACTGTCTTTCTGGTGCTCATTGCAAACAAGCCAGAAAGTGTTTTTCGTTGCTCTTCTTGTCTGAATAAACAAATATGCAGTTTCATGGAAATAAGCTGTACTCTGACAGTCGTTCTTATGGAGTGCAGTTCAGCTAATAAAACTCTTTCTGCCTTTCATTGCAAGCAAGCCCGAAAGTGTTTTTATGCTTCATACTGGATTGTAAAAGCAAAGTTGCCGTGTGCTGAAAACAAGTTGTTCTTTGACAGTCTTGAATACTGAGTGCAGTTCAGTTAATAAAACTGTCTTTCTGGTGCTCATTGCAAACAAGCTAGAAATTTTTTTTTTTTTTTTCCAATTGTTAGTATAAACAAATATGCAGTCTGCTGAAAGCAAGCTGTTCTTTGATAGTCTTTCTTATGGAGTGCAGTTCAGCTAATAAAACTCTTTCTGCATTTCATTGCAAGCAAGCCCGAAAGTGTTTTAATGCTTCGTAATGGATTGTAAAAGCAAAGTTGCTGTGTGCTGAAAACAAGTTGTTCTTTGACAGTCTTGAATTCTGACTGCAGTTCAGCCAATAAAAATGTATTTCTGTCATTCATTGCAAACAAGCCAGAAAGTGTTTTTCGTTGCTCTTCTTGTCTGAATAAACAAATATGCAGTTTGCTGGAAATAAGCTGTACTCTGACAGTCGTTCTTATGGAGTGCAGTTCAGCTAATAAAACTCTTTCTGCCTTTCATTGCAAGCAAGCCCGAAAGTGTTTTTATGCTTCATACTGGATTGTAAAAGCAAAGTTGCCGTGTGCTGAAAACAAGTTGTTCTTTGACAGTCTTGAATACTGAGTGCAGTTCAGTTAACAAAAATGCCTTTCTGGTGCTCATTGCAAACAAGCCAGAAAATGTTTTTCGTTGCTCTTCTTGTCTGAATAAACAAATATGCAGTTTGCTGGAAATAAGCTGTACTCTGACAGTCGTTCTTATGGAGTGCAGTTCAGTTAATAAAATTCTTTCTGCCTTTCATTGCAAGCAAGCCCGAAAGTGTTTTTATGCTTCATACTGGATTGTAAAAGCAAAGTTGCCGTGTGCTGAAAACAAGTTGTTCTTTGACAGTCTTGAATACTGAGTGCAGTTCAGTTAATAAAACTGTCTTTCTGGTGCTCATTGCAAACAAGCTAGAAATTGTTTTTCTGTGTTCCAATTGTGAGTATAAACAAATATGCAGTCTGCTGAAAGCAAGCTGTTCTTTGATAGTCTTTCTTATGGAGTGCAGTTCAGCTAATAAAACTCTTTCTGCATTTCATTGCAAGCAAGCCCGAAAGTGTTTTAATGCTTCATAATGGATTGTAAAAGCAAAGTTGCTGTGTGCTGAAAACAAGTTGTTCTTTGACAGTCTTGAATTCTGACTGCAGTTCAGCCAATAAAAATGTATTTCTGTCATTCATTGCAAACAAGCCAGAAAGTGTTTTTCGTTGCTCTTCTTGTCTGAATAAACAAATATGCAGTTTGCTGGAAATAAGCTGTACTCTGACAGTCGTTCTTATGGAGTGCAGTTCAGCTAATAAAACTCTTTCTGCCTTTCATTGCAAGCAAGCCCGAAAGTGTTTTTATGCTTCATACTGGATTGTAAAAGCAAAGTTGCCGTGTGCTGAAAACAAGTTGTTCTTTGACAGTCTTGAATACTGAGTGCAGTTCAGTTAACAAAAATGCCTTTCTGGTGCTCATTGCAAACAAGCCAGAAAATGTTTTTCGTTGCTCTTCTTGTCTGAATAAACAAATATGCAGTTTGCTGGAAATAAGCTGTACTCTGACAGTCGTTCTTATGGAGTGCAGTTCAGTTAATAAAACTCTTTCTGCCTTTCATTGCAAGCAAGCCCGAAAGTGTTTTTATGCTTCATACTGGATTGTAAAAGCAAAGTTGCCGTGTGCTGAAAACAAGTTGTTCTTTGACAGTCTTGAATACTGAGTGCAGTTCAGTTAATAAAACTGTCTTTCTGGTGCTCATTGCAAACAAGCCAGAAAGTGTTTTTCGTTGCTCTTCTTGTCTGAATAAACAATTATGCAGTTTGCTGGAAATAAGCTGTACTCTGACAGTCGTCCTTATGGAGTGCAGTTCAGCTAATAAAACTCTTTCTGCCTTTCATTGCAAGCAAGCCCGAAAGTGTTTTTATGCTTCATACTGGATTGTAAAAGCAAAGTTGCCGTGTGCTGAAAACAAGTTGTTCTTTGACAGTCTTGAATACTGAGTGCAGTTCAGTTAATAAAACTGTCTTTCTGGTGCTCATTGCAAACAAGCCAGAAAGTGTTTTTCGTTGCTCTTCTTGTCTGAATAAACAAATATGCAGTTTGCTGGAAATAAGCTGTACTCTGACAGTCGTTCTTATGGAGTGCAGTTCAGCTAATAAAACTCTTTCTGCCTTTCATTGCAAGCAAGCCCGAAAGTGTTTTTATGCTTCATACTGGATTGTAAAAGCAAAGTTGCCGTGTGCTGAAAACAAGTTGTTCTTTGACAGTCTTGAATACTGAGTGCAGTTCAGTTAATAAAACTGTCTTTCTGGTGCTCATTGCAAACAAGCTAGAAATTTTTTTTTTTTTTTCCAATTGTTAGTATAAACAAATATGCAGTCTGCTGAAAGCAAGCTGTTCTTTGATAGTCTTTCTTATGGAGTGCAGTTCAGCTAATAAAACTCTTTCTGCATTTCATTGCAAGCAAGCCCGAAAGTGTTTTAATGCTTCATAATGGATTGTAAAAGCAAAGTTGCTGTGTGCTGAAAACAAGTTGTTCTTTGACAGTCTTGAATTCTGACTGCAGTTCAGCCAATAAAAATGTATTTCTGTCATTCATTGCAAACAAGCCAGAAAGTGTTTTTCGTTGCTCTTCTTGTCTGAATAAACAAATATGCAGTTTGCTGGAAATAAGCTGTACTCTGACAGTCGTTCTTATGGAGTGCAGTTCAGCTAATAAAACTCTTTCTGCCTTTCATTGCAAGCAAGCCCGAAAGTGTTTTTATGCTTCATACTGGATTGTAAAAGCAAAGTTGCCGTGTGCTGAAAACAAGTTGTTCTTTGACAGTCTTGAATACTGAGTGCAGTTCAGTTAACAAAAATGCCTTTCTGGTGCTCATTGCAAACAAGCCAGAAAATGTTTTTCGTTGCTCTTCTTGTCTGAATAAACAAATATGCAGTTTGCTGGAAATAAGCTGTACTCTGACAGTCGTTCTTATGGAGTGCAGTTCAGTTAATAAAATTCTTTCTGCCTTTCATTGCAAGCAAGCCCGAAAGTGTTTTTATGCTTCATACTGGATTGTAAAAGCAAAGTTGCCGTGTGCTGAAAACAAGTTGTTCTTTGACAGTCTTGAATACTGAGTGCAGTTCAGTTAATAAAACTGTCTTTCTGGTGCTCATTGCAAACAAGCTAGAAATTGTTTTTCTGTGTTCCAATTGTGAGTATAAACAAATATGCAGTCTGCTGAAAGCAAGCTGTTCTTTGATAGTCTTTCTTATGGAGTGCAGTTCAGCTAATAAAACTCTTTCTGCATTTCATTGCAAGCAAGCCCGAAAGTGTTTTAATGCTTCATAATGGATTGTAAAAGCAAAGTTGCTGTGTGCTGAAAACAAGTTGTTATTTGACAGTCTTGAATTCTGACTGCAGTTCAGCCAATAAAAATGTATTTCTGTCATTCATTGCAAACAAGCCAGAAAGTGTTTTTCGTTGCTCTTCTTGTCTGAATAAACAAATATGCAGTTTGCTGGAAATAAGCTGTACTCTGACAGTCGTTCTTATGGAGTGCAGTTCAGCTAATAAAACTCTTTCTGCCTTTCATTGCAAGCAAGCCCGAAAGTGTTTTTATGCTTCATACTGGATTGTAAAAGCAAAGTTGCCGTGTGCTGAAAACAAGTTGTTCTTTGACAGTCTTGAATACTGAGTGCAGTTCAGTTAACAAAAATGCCTTTCTGGTGCTCATTGCAAACAAGCCAGAAAATGTTTTTCGTTGCTCTTCTTGTCTGAATAAACAAATATGCAGTTTGCTGGAAATAAGCTGTACTCTGACAGTCGTTCTTATGGAGTGCAGTTCAGTTAATAAAACTCTTTCTGCCTTTCATTGCAAGCAAGCCCGAAAGTGTTTTTATGCTTCATACTGGATTGTAAAAGCAAAGTTGCCGTGTGCTGAAAACAAGTTGTTCTTTGACAGTCTTGAATACTGAGTGCAGTTCAGTTAATAAAACTGTCTTTCTGGTGCTCATTGCAAACAAGCCAGAAAGTGTTTTTCGTTGCTCTTCTTGTCTGAATAAACAATTATGCAGTTTGCTGGAAATAAGCTGTACTCTGACAGTCGTCCTTATGGAGTGCAGTTCAGCTAATAAAACTCTTTCTGCCTTTCATTGCAAGCAAGCCCGAAAGTGTTTTTATGCTTCATACTGGATTGTAAAAGCAAAGTTGCCGTGTGCTGAAAACAAGTTGTTCTTTGACAGTCTTGAATACTGAGTGCAGTTCAGTTAATAAAACTGTCTTTCTGGTGCTCATTGCAAACAAGCCAGAAAGTGTTTTTCGTTGCTCTTCTTGTCTGAATAAACAAATATGCAGTTTGCTGGAAATAAGCTGTACTCTGACAGTCGTTCTTATGGAGTGCAGTTCAGCTAATAAAACTCTTTCTGCCTTTCATTGCAAGCAAGCCCGAAAGTGTTTTTATGCTTCATACTGGATTGTAAAAGCAAAGTTGCCGTGTGCTGAAAACAAGTTGTTCTTTGACAGTCTTGAATACTGAGTGCAGTTCAGTTAATAAAACTGTCTTTCTGGTGCTCATTGCAAACAAGCTAGAAATTTTTTTTTTTTTTTCCAATTGTTAGTATAAACAAATATGCAGTCTGCTGAAAGCAAGCTGTTCTTTGATAGTCTTTCTTATGGAGTGCAGTTCAGCTAATAAAACTCTTTCTGCATTTCATTGCAAGCAAGCCCGAAAGTGTTTTAATGCTTCATAATGGATTGTAAAAGCAAAGTTGCTGTGTGCTGAAAACAAGTTGTTCTTTGACAGTCTTGAATTCTGACTGCAGTTCAGCCAATAAAAATGTATTTCTGTCATTCATTGCAAACAAGCCAGAAAGTGTTTTTCGTTGCTCTTCTTGTCTGAATAAACAAATATGCAGTTTGCTGGAAATAAGCTGTACTCTGACAGTCGTTCTTATGGAGTGCAGTTCAGCTAATAAAACTCTTTCTGCCTTTCATTGCAAGCAAGCCCGAAAGTGTTTTTATGCTTCATACTGGATTGTAAAAGCAAAGTTGCCGTGTGCTGAAAACAAGTTGTTCTTTGACAGTCTTGAATACTGAGTGCAGTTCAGTTAACAAAAATGCCTTTCTGGTGCTCATTGCAAACAAGCCAGAAAATGTTTTTCGTTGCTCTTCTTGTCTGAATAAACAAATATGCAGTTTGCTGGAAATAAGCTGTACTCTGACAGTCGTTCTTATGGAGTGCAGTTCAGTTAATAAAATTCTTTCTGCCTTTCATTGCAAGCAAGCCCGAAAGTGTTTTTATGCTTCATACTGGATTGTAAAAGCAAAGTTGCCGTGTGCTGAAAACAAGTTGTTCTTTGACAGTCTTGAATACTGAGTGCAGTTCAGTTAATAAAACTGTCTTTCTGGTGCTCATTGCAAACAAGCTAGAAATTGTTTTTCTGTGTTCCAATTGTGAGTATAAACAAATATGCAGTCTGCTGAAAGCAAGCTGTTCTTTGATAGTCTTTCTTATGGAGTGCAGTTCAGCTAATAAAACTCTTTCTGCATTTCATTGCAAGCAAGCCCGAAAGTGTTTTAATGCTTCATAATGGATTGTAAAAGCAAAGTTGCTGTGTGCTGAAAACAAGTTGTTCTTTGACAGTCTTGAATTCTGACTGCAGTTCAGCCAATAAAAATGTATTTCTGTCATTCATTGCAAACAAGCCAGAAAGTGTTTTTCGTTGCTCTTCTTGTCTGAATAAACAAATATGCAGTTTGCTGGAAATAAGCTGTACTCTGACAGTCGTTCTTATGGAGTGCAGTTCAGCTAATAAAACTCTTTCTGCCTTTCATTGCAAGCAAGCCCGAAAGTGTTTTTATGCTTCATACTGGATTGTAAAAGCAAAGTTGCCGTGTGCTGAAAACAAGTTGTTCTTTGACAGTCTTGAATACTGAGTGCAGTTCAGTTAACAAAAATGCCTTTCTGGTGCTCATTGCAAACAAGCCAGAAAATGTTTTTCGTTGCTCTTCTTGTCTGAATAAACAAATATGCAGTTTGCTGGAAATAAGCTGTACTCTGACAGTCGTTCTTATGGAGTGCAGTTCAGTTAATAAAACTCTTTCTGCCTTTCATTGCAAGCAAGCCCGAAAGTGTTTTTATGCTTCATACTGGATTGTAAAAGCAAAGTTGCCGTGTGCTGAAAACAAGTTGTTCTTTGACAGTCTTGAATACTGAGTGCAGTTCAGTTAATAAAACTGTCTTTCTGGTGCTCATTGCAAACAAGCCAGAAAGTGTTTTTCGTTGCTCTTCTTGTCTGAATAAACAATTATGCAGTTTGCTGGAAATAAGCTGTACTCTGACAGTCGTCCTTATGGAGTGCAGTTCAGCTAATAAAACTCTTTCTGCCTTTCATTGCAAGCAAGCCCGAAAGTGTTTTTATGCTTCATACTGGATTGTAAAAGCAAAGTTGCCGTGTGCTGAAAACAAGTTGTTCTTTGACAGTCTTGAATACTGAGTGCAGTTCAGTTAATAAAACTGTCTTTCTGGTGCTCATTGCAAACAAGCCAGAAAGTGTTTTTCGTTGCTCTCCTTGTCTGAATAAACAAATATGCAGTTTGCTGGAAATAAGCTGTACTCTGACAGTCGTTCTTATGGAGTGCAGTTCAGCTAATAAAACTCTTTCTGCCTTTCATTGCAAGCAAGCCCGAAAGTGTTTTTATGCTTCATACTGGATTGTAAAAGCAAAGTTGCCGTGTGCTGAAAACAAGTTGTTCTTTGACAGTCTTGAATACTGAGTGCAGTTCAGTTAATAAAACTGTCTTTCTGGTGCTCATTGCAAACAAGCCAGAAAGTGTTTTTCGTTGCTCTTCTTGTCTGAATAAACAAATATGCAGTTTGCTGGAAATAAGCTGTACTCTGACAGTCGTTCTTATGGAGTGCAGTTCAGCTAATAAAACTCTTTCTGCCTTTCATTGCAAGCAAGCCCGAAAGTGTTTTTATGCTTCATACTGGATTGTAAAAGCAAAGTTGCCGTGTGCTGAAAACAAGTTGTTCTTTGACAGTCTTGAATACTGAGTGCAGTTCAGTTAATAAAACTGTCTTTCTGGTGCTCATTGCAAACAAGCTAGAAATTTTTTTTTTTTTTCCAATTGTTAGTATAAACAAATATGCAGTCTGCTGAAAGCAAGCTGTTCTTTGATAGTCTTTCTTATGGAGTGCAGTTCAGCTAATAAAACTCTTTCTGCATTTCATTGCAAGCAAGCCCGAAAGTGTTTTAATGCTTCATAATGGATTGTAAAAGCAAAGTTGCTGTGTGCTGAAAACAAGTTGTTCTTTGACAGTCTTGAATTCTGACTGCAGTTCAGCCAATAAAAATGTATTTCTGTCATTCATTGCAAACAAGCCAGAAAGTGTTTTTCATTGCTCTTCTTGTCTGAATAAACAAATATGCAGTTTGCTGGAAATAAGCTGTACTCTGACAGTCGTTCTTATGGAGTGCAGTTCAGCTAATAAAACTCTTTCTGCCTTTCATTGCAAGCAAGCCCGAAAGTGTTTTTATGCTTCATACTGGATTGTAAAAGCAAAGTTGCCGTGTGCTGAAAACAAGTTGTTCTTTGACAGTCTTGAATACTGAGTGCAGTTCAGTTAACAAAAATGCCTTTCTGGTGCTCATTGCAAACAAGCCAGAAAATGTTTTTCGTTGCTCTTCTTGTCTGAATAAACAAATATGCAGTTTGCTGGAAATAAGCTGTACTCTGACAGTCGTTCTTATGGAGTGCAGTTCAGTTAATAAAATTCTTTCTGCCTTTCATTGCAAGCAAGCCCGAAAGTGTTTTTATGCTTCATACTGGATTGTAAAAGCAAAGTTGCCGTGTGCTGAAAACAAGTTGTTCTTTGACAGTCTTGAATACTGAGTGCAGTTCAGTTAATAAAACTGTCTTTCTGGTGCTCATTGCAAACAAGCTAGAAATTGTTTTTCTGTGTTCCAATTGTGAGTATAAACAAATATGCAGTCTGCTGAAAGCAAGCTGTTCTTTGATAGTCTTTCTTATGGAGTGCAGTTCAGCTAATAAAACTCTTTCTGCATTTCATTGCAAGCAAGCCCGAAAGTGTTTTTATGCTTTATAATGGATTGTAAAAGCAAAGTTGCAGTTTGCTGAAAACAAGTTGTTCTTTGACAGTCTTGAATTCTGACTGCAGTTCAGCCAATAAAAATGTATTTCTGTCATTCATTGCAAACAAGCCAGAAAGTGTTTTTCGTTGCTCTTCTTGTCTGAATAAACAAATATGCAGTTTGCTGGAAATAAGCTGTACTCTGACAGTCGTTCTTATGGAGTGCAGTTCAGCTAATAAAACTCTTTCTGCCTTTCATTGCAAGCAAGCCCGAAAGTGTTTTTATGCTTCATACTGGATTGTAAAAGCAAAGTTGCCGTGTGCTGAAAACAAGTTGTTCTTTGACAGTCTTGAAAACTGAGTGCAGTTCAGTTAATAAAACTGTCTTTCTGGTGTTCATTGCAAACAAGCCAGAAAGTGTTTTTCGTTGCTCTTCTTGTCTGAATAAACAAATATGCAGTTTGCTGGAAATAAGCTGTACTCTGACAGTCGTTCTTATGGAGTGCAGTTCAGCTAATAAAACTCTTTCTGCCTTTCATTGCAAGCAAGCCCGAAAGTGTTTTTATGCTTCATACTGGATTGTAAAAGCAAAGTTGCCGTGTGCTGAAAACAAGTTGTTCTTTGACAGTCTTGAATACTGAGTGCAGTTCAGTTAATAAAACTGTCTTTCTGGTGCTCATTGCAAACAAGCCAGAAAGTGTTTTTCGTTGCTCTTCTTGCCTGAATAAACAAATATGCAGTTTGCTGGAAATAAGCTGTACTCTGACAGTCGTTCTTATGGAGTGCAGTTCAGCTAATAAAACTCTTTCTGCCTTTCATTGCAAGCAAGCCCGAAAGTGTTTTTATGCTTCATACTGGATTGTAAAAGCAAAGTTGCCGTGTGCTGAAAACAAGTTGTTCTTTGACAGTCTTGAAAACTGAGTGCAGTTCAGTTAATAAAACTGTCTTTCTGGTGTTCATTGCAAACAAGCCAGAAAGTGTTTTTCGTTGCTCTTCTTGTCTGAATAAACAAATATGCAGTTTGCTGGAAATAAGCTGTACTCTGACAGTCGTTCTTATGGAGTGCAGTTCAGCTAATAAAACTCTTTCTGCCTTTCATTGCAAGCAAGCCCGAAAGTGTTTTTATGCTTCATACTGGATTGTAAAAGCAAAGTTGCCGTGTGCTGAAAACAAGTTGTTCTTTGACAGTCTTGAATACTGAGTGCAGTTCAGTTAATAAAACTGTCTTTCTGGTGCTCATTGCAAACAAGCTAGAATTTTTTTTTTTTTTTCCAATTGTTAGTATAAACAAATATGCAGTCTGCTGAAAGCAAGCTGTTCTTTGATAGTCTTTCTTATGGAGTGCAGTTCAGCTAATAAAACTCTTTCTGCATTTCATTGCAAGCAAGCCCGAAAGTGTTTTAATGCTTCATAATGGATTGTAAAAGCAAAGTTGCTGTGTGCTGAAAACAAGTTGTTCTTTGACAGTCTTGAATTCTGACTGCAGTTCAGCCAATAAAAATGTATTTCTGTCATTCATTGCAAACAAGCCAGAAAGTGTTTTTCGTTGCTCTTCTTGTCTGAATAAACAAATATGCAGTTTGCTGGAAATAAGCTGTACTCTGACAGTCGTTCTTATGGAGTGCAGTTCAGCTAATAAAACTCTTTCTGCCTTTCATTGCAAGCAAGCCCGAAAGTGTTTTTATGCTTCATACTGGATTGTAAAAGCAAAGTTGCCGTGTGCTGAAAACAAGTTGTTCTTTGACAGTCTTGAATACTGAGTGCAGTTCAGTTAACAAAAATGCCTTTCTGGTGCTCATTGCAAACAAGCCAGAAAATGTTTTTCGTTGCTCTTCTTGTCTGAATAAACAAATATGCAGTTTGCTGGAAATAAGCTGTACTCTGACAGTCGTTCTTATGGAGTGCAGTTCAGTTAATAAAATTCTTTCTGCCTTTCATTGCAAGCAAGCCCGAAAGTGTTTTTATGCTTCATACTGGATTGTAAAAGCAAAGTTGCCGTGTGCTGAAAACAAGTTGTTCTTTGACAGTCTTGAATACTGAGTGCAGTTCAGTTAATAAAACTGTCTTTCTGGTGCTCATTGCAAACAAGCTAGAAATTGTTTTTCTGTGTTCCAATTGTGAGTATAAACAAATATGCAGTCTGCTGAAAGCAAGCTGTTCTTTGATAGTCTTTCTTATGGAGTGCAGTTCAGCTAATAAAACTCTTTCTGCATTTCATTGCAAGCAAGCCCGAAAGTGTTTTTATGCTTCATACTGGATTGTAAAAGCAAAGTTGCCGTGTACTGAAAACAAGTTGTTCTTTGACAGTCTTGAATACTGAGTGCAGTTCAGTTAATAAAACTGTCTTTCTGGTGCTCATTGCAAACAAGCCAGAAAGTGTTTTTCGTTGCTCTCCTTGTCTGAATAAACAAATATGCAGTTTGCTGGAAATAAGCTGTACTCTGACAGTCGTTCTTATGGAGTGCAGTTCAGCTAATAAAACTCTTTCTGCCTTTCATTGCAAGCAAGCCCGAAAGTGTTTTTATGCTTCATACTGGATTGTAAAAGCAAAGTTGCCGTGTGCTGAAAACAAGTTGTTCTTTGACAGTCTTGAATACTGAGTGCAGTTCAGTTAATAAAACTGTCTTTCTGGTGCTCATTGCAAACAAGCCAGAAAGTGTTTTTCGTTGCTCTTCTTGTCTGAATAAACAAATATGCAGTTTGCTGGAAATAAGCTGTACTCTGACAGTCGTTCTTATGGAGTGCAGTTCAGCTAATAAAACTCTTTCTGCCTTTCATTGCAAGCAAGCCCGAAAGTGTTTTTATGCTTCATACTGGATTGTAAAAGCAAAGTTGCCGTGTGCTGAAAACAAGTTGTTCTTTGACAGTCTTGAATACTGAGTGCAGTTCAGTTAATAAAACTGTCTTTCTGGTGCTCATTGCAAACAAGCTAGAAATTTTTTTTTTTTTTTCCAATTGTTAGTATAAACAAATATGCAGTCTGCTGAAAGCAAGCTGTTCTTTGATAGTCTTTCTTATGGAGTGCAGTTCAGCTAATAAAACTCTTTCTGCATTTCATTGCAAGCAAGCCCGAAAGTGTTTTAATGCTTCATAATGGATTGTAAAAGCAAAGTTGCTGTGTGCTGAAAACAAGTTGTTCTTTGACAGTCTTGAATTCTGACTGCAGTTCAGCCAATAAAAATGTATTTCTGTCATTCATTGCAAACAAGCCAGAAAGTGTTTTTCGTTGCTCTTCTTGTCTGAATAAACAAATATGCAGTTTGCTGGAAATAAGCTGTACTCTGACAGTCGTTCTTATGGAGTGCAGTTCAGCTAATAAAACTCTTTCTGCCTTTCATTGCAAGCAAGCCCGAAAGTGTTTTTATGCTTCATACTGGATTGTAAAAGCAAAGTTGCCGTGTGCTGAAAACAAGTTGTTCTTTGACAGTCTTGAATACTGAGTGCAGTTCAGTTAACAAAAATGCCTTTCTGGTGCTCATTGCAAACAAGCCAGAAAATGTTTTTCGTTGCTCTTCTTGTCTGATTAAACAAATATGCAGTTTGCTGGAAATAAGCTGTACTCTGACAGTCGTTCTTATGGAGTGCAGTTCAGTTAATAAATTCTTTCTGCCTTTCATTGCAAGCAAGCCCGAAAGTGTTTTTATGCTTCATACTGGATTGTAAAAGCAAAGTTGCCGTGTGCTGAAAACAAGTTGTTCTTTGACAGTCTTGAATACTGAGTGCAGTTCAGTTAATAAAACTGTCTTTCTGGTGCTCATTGCAAACAAGCTAGAAATTGTTTTTCTGTGTTCCAATTGTGAGTATAAACAAATATGCAGTCTGCTGAAAGCAAGCTGTTCTTTGATAGTCTTTCTTATGGAGTGCAGTTCAGCTAATAAAACTCTTTCTGCATTTCATTGCAAGCAAGCCCGAAAGTGTTTTTATGCTTTATAATGGATTGTAAAAGCAAAGTTGCAGTTTGCTGAAAACAAGTTGTTCTTTGACAGTCTTGAATTCTGACTGCAGTTCAGCCAATAAAAATGTATTTCTGTCATTCATTGCAAACAAGCCAGAAAGTGTTTTTCGTTGCTCTTCTTGTCTGAATAAACAAATATGCAGTTTGCTGGAAATAAGCTGTACTCTGACAGTCGTTCTTATGGAGTGCAGTTCAGCTAATAAAACTCTTTCTGCCTTTCATTGCAAGCAAGCCCGAAAGTGTTTTTATGCTTCATACTGGATTGTAAAAGCAAAGTTGCCGTGTGCTGAAAACAAGTTGTTCTTTGACAGTCTTGAAAACTGAGTGCAGTTCAGTTAATAAAACTGTCTTTCTGGTGTTCATTGCAAACAAGCCAGAAAGTGTTTTTCGTTGCTCTTCTTGTCTGAATAAACAAATATGCAGTTTGCTGGAAATAAGCTGTACTCTGACAGTCGTTCTTATGGAGTGCAGTTCAGCTAATAAAACTCTTTCTGCCTTTCATTGCAAGCAAGCCCGAAAGTGTTTTTATGCTTCATACTGGATTGTAAAAGCAAAGTTGCCGTGTGCTGAAAACAAGTTGTTCTTTGACAGTCTTGAATACTGAGTGCAGTTCAGTTAATAAAACTGTCTTTCTGGTGCTCATTGCAAACAAGCCAGAAAGTGTTTTTCGTTGCTCTTCTTGCCTGAATAAACAAATATGCAGTTTGCTGGAAATAAGCTGTACTCTGACAGTCGTTCTTATGGAGTGCAGTTCAGCTAATAAAACTCTTTCTGCCTTTCATTGCAAGCAAGCCCGAAAGTGTTTTTATGCTTCATACTGGATTGTAAAAGCAAAGTTGCCGTGTGCTGAAAACAAGTTGTTCTTTGACAGTCTTGAAAACTGAGTGCAGTTCAGTTAATAAAACTGTCTTTCTGGTGTTCATTGCAAACAAGCCAGAAAGTGTTTTTCGTTGCTCTTCTTGTCTGAATAAACAAATATGCAGTTTGCTGGAAATAAGCTGTACTCTGACAGTCGTTCTTATGGAGTGCAGTTCAGCTAATAAAACTCTTTCTGCCTTTCATTGCAAGCAAGCCCGAAAGTGTTTTTATGCTTCATACTGGATTGTAAAAGCAAAGTTGCCGTGTGCTGAAAACAAGTTGTTCTTTGACAGTCTTGAATACTGAGTGCAGTTCAGTTAATAAAACTGTCTTTCTGGTGCTCATTGCAAACAAGCCAGAAAGTGTTTTTCGTTGCTCTTCTTGCCTGAATAAACAAATATGCAGTCTGCTGAAAGCAAGCTGTTCTTTGATAGTCTTTCTTATGGAGTGCAGTTCAGCTAATAAAACTCTTTCTGCATTTCATTGCAAGCAAGCCCGAAAGTGTTTTTATGCTTTATAATGGATTGTAAAAGCAAAGTTGCAGTTTGCTGAAAACAAGTTGTTCTTTGACAGTCTTGAATTCTGACTGCAGTTCAGCCAATAAAAATGTATTTCTGTCATTCATTGCAAACAAGCCAGAAAGTGTTTTTCGTTGCTTTTCTTGTCTGAATAAACAAATATGCAGTTTGCTGGAAATAAGCTGTAATCTGACAGTCGTTCTTATGGAGTGCAGTTCAGCTAATAAAACTCTTTCTGCCTTTCATTGCAAGCAAGCCCGAAAGTGTTTATATGCTTCATACTGGATTGTAAAAGCAAAGTTGCCGTGTGCTGAAAACAAGTTGTTCTTTGACAGTCTTGAAAACTGAGTGCAGTTCAGTTAATAAAACTGTCTTTCTGGTGCTCATTGCAAACAAGCCAGAAAGTGTTTTTCGTTGCTCTTCTTGTCTGAATAAACAAATATGCAGTTTGCTGGAAATAAGCTGTACTCTGACAGTCGTTCTTATGGAGTGCAGTTCAGCTAATAAAACTCTTTCTGCCTTTCATTGCAAGCAAGCCCGAAAGTGTTTTTATGCTTCATACTGGATTGTAAAAGCAAAGTTGCCGTGTGCTGAAAACAAGTTGTTCTTTGACAGTCTTGAATACTGAGTGCAGTTCAGTTAATAAAACTGTCTTTCTGGTGCTCATTGCAAACAAGCTAGAATTTTTTTTTTTTTTTTCCAATTGTTAGTATAAACAAATATGCAGTCTGCTGAAAGCAAGCTGTTCTTTGATAGTCTTTCTTATGGAGTGCAGTTCAGCTAATAAAACTCTTTCTGCATTTCATTGCAAGCAAGCCCGAAAGTGTTTTAATGCTTCATAATGGATTGTAAAAGCAAAGTTGCTGTGTGCTGAAAACAAGTTGTTCTTTGACAGTCTTGAATTCTGACTGCAGTTCAGCCAATAAAAATGTATTTCTGTCATTCATTGCAAACAAGCCAGAAAGTGTTTTTCGTTGCTCTTCTTGTCTGAATAAACAAATATGCAGTTTGCTGGAAATAAGCTGTACTCTGACAGTCGTTCTTATGGAGTGCAGTTCAGCTAATAAAACTCTTTCTGCCTTTCATTGCAAGCAAGCCCGAAAGTGTTTTTATGCTTCATACTGGATTGTAAAAGCAAAGTTGCCGTGTGCTGAAAACAAGTTGTTCTTTGACAGTCTTGAATACTGAGTGCAGTTCAGTTAACAAAAATGCCTTTCTGGTGCTCATTGCAAACAAGCCAGAAAATGTTTTTCGTTGCTCTTCTTGTCTGATTAAACAAATATGCAGTTTGCTGGAAATAAGCTGTACTCTGACAGTCGTTCTTATGGAGTGCAGTTCAGTTAATAAAATTCTTTCTGCCTTTCATTGCAAGCAAGCCCGAAAGTGTTTTTATGCTTCATAATGGATTGTAAAAGCAAAGTTGCCGTGTGCTGAAAACAAGTTGTTCTTTGACAGTCTTGAATACTGAGTGCAGTTCAGTTAATAAAACTGTCTTTCTGGTGCTCATTGCAAACAAGCTAGAAATTGTTTTTCTGTGTTCCAATTGTGAGTATAAACAAATATGCAGTCTGCTGAAAGCAAGCTGTTCTTTGATAGTCTTTCTTATGGAGTGCAGTTCAGCTAATAAAACTCTTTCTGCATTTCATTGCAAGCAAGCCCGAAAGTGTTTTTATGCTTTATAATGGATTGTAAAAGCAAAGTTGCAGTTTGCTGAAAACAAGTTGTTCTTTGACAGTCTTGAATTCTGACTGCAGTTCAGCCAATAAAAATGTATTTCTGTCATTCATTGCAAACAAGCCAGAAAGTGTTTTTCGTTGCTCTTCTTGTCTGAATAAACAAATATGCAGTTTGCTGGAAATAAGCTGTACTCTGACAGTCGTTCTTATGGAGTGCAGTTCAGCTAATAAAACTCTTTCTGCCTTTCATTGCAAGCAAGCCCGAAAGTGTTTTTATGCTTCATACTGGATTGTAAAAGCAAAGTTGCCGTGTGCTGAAAACAAGTTGTTCTTTGACAGTCTTGAAAACTGAGTGCAGTTCAGTTAATAAAACTGTCTTTCTGGTGTTCATTGCAAACAAGCCAGAAAGTGTTTTTCGTTGCTCTTCTTGTCTGAATAAACAAATATGCAGTTTGCTGGAAATAAGCTGTACTCTGACAGTCGTTCTTATGGAGTGCAGTTCAGCTAATAAAACTCTTTCTGCCTTTCATTGCAAGCAAGCCCGAAAGTGTTTTTATGCTTCATACTGGATTGTAAAAGCAAAGTTGCCGTGTGCTGAAAACAAGTTGTTCTTTGACAGTCTTGAATACTGAGTGCAGTTCAGTTAATAAAACTGTCTTTCTGGTGCTCATTGCAAACAAGCCAGAAAGTGTTTTTCGTTGCTCTTCTTGCCTGAATAAACAAATATGCAGTTTGCTGGAAATAAGCTGTACTCTGACAGTCGTTCTTATGGAGTGCAGTTCAGCTAATAAAACTCTTTCTGCCTTTCATTGCAAGCAAGCCCGAAAGTGTTTTTATGCTTCATACTGGATTGTAAAAGCAAAGTTGCCGTGTGCTGAAAACAAGTTGTTCTTTGACAGTCTTGAATACTGAGTGCAGTTCAGTTAATAAAACTGTCTTTCTGGTGCTCATTGCAAACAAGCCAGAAAGTGTTTTTCGTTGCTCTTCTTGCCTGAATAAACAAATATGCAGTCTGCTGAAAGCAAGCTGTTCTTTGATAGTCTTTCTTATGGAGTGCAGTTCAGCTAATAAAACTCTTTCTGCATTTCATTGCAAGCAAGCCCGAAAGTGTTTTTATGCTTTATAATGGATTGTAAAAGCAAAGTTGCAGTTTGCTGAAAACAAGTTGTTCTTTGACAGTCTTGAATTCTGACTGCAGTTCAGCCAATAAAAATGTATTTCTGTCATTCATTGCAAACAAGCCAGAAAGTGTTTTTCGTTGCTTTTCTTGTCTGAATAAACAAATATGCAGTTTGCTGGAAATAAGCTGTAATCTGACAGTCGTTCTTATGGAGTGCAGTTCAGCTAATAAAACTCTTTCTGCCTTTCATTGCAAGCAAGCCCGAAAGTGTTTATATGCTTCATACTGGATTGTAAAAGCAAAGTTGCCGTGTGCTGAAAACAAGTTGTTCTTTGACAGTCTTGAAAACTGAGTGCAGTTCAGTTAATAAAACTGTCTTTCTGGTGTTCATTGCAAACAAGCCAGAAAGTGTTTTTCGTTGCTCTTCTTGTCTGAATAAACAAATATGCAGTTTGCTGGAAATAAGCTGTACTCTGACAGTCGTTCTTATGGAGTGCAGTTCAGCTAATAAAACTCTTTCTGCCTTTCATTGCAAGCAAGCCCGAAAGTGTTTTTATGCTTCATACTGGATTGTAAAAGCAAAGTTGCCGTGTGCTGAAAACAAGTTGTTCTTTGACAGTCTTGAATACTGAGTGCAGTTCAGTTAATAAAACTGTCTTTCTGGTGCTCATTGCAAACAAGCCAGAAAGTGTTTTTCGTTGCTCTTCTTGCCTGAATAAACAAATATGCAGTCTGCTGAAAGCAAGCTGTTCTTTGATAGTCTTTCTTATGGAGTGCAGTTCAGCTAATAAAACTCTTTCTGCATTTCATTGCAAGCAAGCCCGAAAGTGTTTTTATGCTTTATAATGGATTGTAAAAGCAAAGTTGCAGTTTGCTGAAAACAAGTTGTTCTTTGACAGTCTTGAATTCTGACTGCAGTTCAGCCAATAAAAATGTATTTCTGTCATTCATTGCAAACAAGCCAGAAAGTGTTTTTCGTTGCTCTTCTTGTCTGAATAAACAAATATGCAGTTTGCTGGAAATAAGCTGTAATCTGACAGTCGTTCTTATGGAGTGCAGTTCAGCTAATAAAACTCTTTCTGCCTTTCATTGCAAGCAAGCCCGAAAGTGTTTATATGCTTCATACTGGATTGTAAAAGCAAAGTTGCCGTGTGCTGAAAACAAGTTGTTCTTTGACAGTCTTGAAAACTGAGTGCAGTTCAGTTAATAAAACTGTCTTTCTGGTGTTCATTGCAAACAAGCCAGAAAGTGTTTTTCGTTGCTCTTCTTGTCTGAATAAACAAATATGCAGTTTGCTGGAAATAAGCTGTACTCTGACAGTCGTTCTTATGGAGTGCAGTTCAGCTAATAAAACTCTTTCTGCCTTTCATTGCAAGCAAGCCCGAAAGTGTTTTTATGCTTCATACTGGATTGTAAAAGCAAAGTTGCCGTGTGCTGAAAACAAGTTGTTCTTTGACAGTCTTGAATACTGAGTGCAGTTCAGTTAATAAAACTGTCTTTCTGGTGCTCATTGCAAACAAGCTAGAAATTGTTTTTCTGTGTTCCAATTGTTAGTATAAACAAATATGCAGTCTGCTGAAAGCAAGCTGTTCTTTGATAGTCTTTCTTATGGAGTGCAGTTCAGCTAATAAAACTCTTTCTGCATTTCATTGCAAGCAAGCCCGAAAGTGTTTTTATGCTTTATAATGGATTGTAAAAGCAAAGTTGCAGTTTGCTGAAAACAAGTTGTTCTTTGACAGTCTTGAATTCTGACTGCAGTTCAGCCAATAAAAATGTATTTCTGTCATTCATTGCAAACAAGCCAGAAAGTGTTTTTCGTTGCTCTTCTTGTCTGAATAAACAAATATGCAGTTTGCTGGAAATAAGCTGTACTCTGACAGTCGTTCTTATGGAGTGCAGTTCAGCTAATAAAACTCTTTCTGCATTTCATTGCAAGCAAGCCCGAAAGTGTTTTTATGCTTTATAATGGATTGTAAAAGCAAAGTTGCCGTGTGCTGAAAACAAGTTGTTCTTTGACAGTCTTGAATACTGAGTGCAGTTCAGTTAACAAAAATGCCTTTCTGGTGCTCATTGCAAACAAGCCAGAAAGTGTTTTTCTGTGTTCCAATTGTTAGTATAAACAAATATGCAGTCTGCTGAAAGCAAGCTGTTCTTTGATAGTCGTTCTTATGGAGTGCAGTTCAGCTAATAAAACTCTTTCTGCCTTTCATTGCAAGCAAGCCCGAAAGTGTTTTTATGCTTCATACTGGATCGTAAAAGCAAAGTTGCCGTGTGCTGAAAACAAGTTGTTCTTTGACAGTCTTGAATACTGAGTGCAGTTCAGTTAATAAAACTGTCTTTCTGGTGCTCATTGCAAACAAGCTAGAAATTGTTTTTCTGTGTTCCAATTGTTAGTATAAACAAATATACAGTCTGCTGAAAGCAAGCTGTTCTTTGATAGTCTTTCTTATGGAGTGCAGTTCAGCTAATAAATCTCTTTCTGCCTTTCATTGCAAGCAAGCCCAAAAGTGTTTTTATGCTTCATAATGGATTGTAAAAGCAAAGTTGCTGTGTGCTGAAAACAAGTTGTTCTTTGACAGTCTTGAATTCTGACTGCAGTTCAGCCAATAAAAATGTATTTCTGTCATTCATTGCAAACAAGCCAGAAAGTGTTTTTCGTTGCTCTTCTTGTCTGAATAAACAATTATGCAGTTTGCTGGAAATAAGCTGTACTCTGACTGTCGTCCTCATGGAGTGCAGTTCAGCTAATAAAACTCTTTCTGCCTTTCATTGCAAGCAAGCCCGAAAGTGTTTTTATGCTTCATACTGGATTGTAAAAGCAAAGTTGCTGTGTGCTGAAAACAAGTTGTTCTTTGACATTCTTGAATACTGAGTGCAGTTCAGTTAATAAAACTGTCTTTCTGGTGCTCATTGCAAGCAAGCCAGAAAGTGTTTTTCGTTGCTCTCCTTGTCTGAGGTGTCTGCCGTGTGCTGTCTGCCGTGTGCTGAAAACAAGTTGTTCTTTGACAGTCTTGAATACTGAGTGCAGTTCAGTTAATAAAACTGTCTTTCTGGTGCTCATTGCAAGCAAGCCCGAAAGTGTTTTTATGCTTCATACTGGATTGTAAAAGCAAAGTTGCCGTGTGCTGAAAACAAGTTGTTCTTTGACAGTCTTGAATACTGAGTGCAGTTCAGTTAATAAAACTGTCTTTCTGGTGCTCATTGCAAACAAGCTAGAAATTGTTTTTCTGTGTTCCAATTGTTAGTATAAACAAATATACAGTCTGCTGAAAGCAAGCTGTTCTTTGATAGTCTTTCTTATGGAGTGCAGTTCAGCTAATAAAACTCTTTCTGCCTTTCATTGCAAGCAAGCCCAAAAGTGTTTTTATGCTTTATAATGGATTGTAAAGGCAAAGTTGCAGTTTGCTGAAAACAAGTTGTTCTTTGACAGTCTTGAATTCTGACTGCAGTTCAGCCAATAAAAATGTATTTCTGTCATTCATTGCAAACAAGCCAGAAAGTGTTTTTCGTTGCTCTTCTTGTCTGAATAAACAATTATGCAGTTTGCTGGAAATAAGCTGTACTCTGACAGTCGTCCTCATGGAGTGCAGTTCAGCTAATAAAACTCTTTCTGCCTTTCATTGCAAGCAAGCCCGAAAGTGTTTTTATGCTTCATACTGGATTGTAAAAGCAAAGTTGCTGTGTGCTGAAAACAAGTTGTTCTTTGACATTCTTGAATACTGAGTGCAGTTCAGTTAATAAAACTGTCTTTCTGGTGCTCATTGCAAGCAAGCCAGAAAGTGTTTTTCGTTGCTCTCCTTGTCTGAATAAACAAATATGCAGTTTGCTGGAAATAAGCTGTACTCTGACAGTCGTTCTTATGGAGTGCAGTTCAGCTAATAAAACTCTTTCTGCCTTTCATTGCAAGCAAGCCCGAAAGTGTTTTTATGCTTCATACTGGATTGTAAAAGCAAAGTTGCCGTGTGCTGAAAACAAGTTGTTCTTTGACAGTCTTGAATGCTGAGTGCAGTTCAGTTAATAAAACTGTCTTTCTGGTGCTCATTGCAAACAAGCTAGAAATTGTTTTTCTGTGTTCCAATTGTTAGTATAAACAAATATGCAGTCTGCTGAAAGCAAGCTGTTCTTTGATAGTCTTTCTTATGGAGTGCAGTTCAGCTAATAAAACTCTTTCTGCATTTCATTGCAAGCAAGCCCGAAAGTGTTTTTATGCTTTATAATGGATTGTAAAAGCAAAGTTGCAGTTTGCTGAAAACAAGTTGTTCTTTGATAGTCTTGAATTCTGACTGCAGTTCAGCCAATAAAAATGTATTTCTGTCATTCATTGCAAACAAGCCAGAAAGTGTTTTTCGTTGCTCTTCTTGTCTGAATAAACAAATATGCAGTTTGCTGGGAATAAGCTGTACTCTGACAGTCGTTCTTATGGAGTGCAGTTCAGCTAATAAAACTCTTTCTGCCTTTCATTGCAAGCAAGCCCGAAAGTGTTTTTATGCTTCATACTGGATTGTAAAAGCAAAGTTGCCGTGTGCTGAAAACAAGTTGTTCTTTGACATTCTTGAATACTGAGTGCAGTTCAGTTAATAAAACTGTCTTTCTGGTGCTCATTGCAAACAAGCCAGAAAGTGTTTTTCGTTGCTCTCCTTGTCTGAATAAACAAATATGCCGTTTGCTGGAAATAAGCTGTACTCTGACAGTCGTTCTTATGGAGTGCAGTTCAGCTAATAAAACTCTTTCTGCCTTTCATTGCAAGCAAGCCCGAAAGTGTTTTTATGCTTCATACTGGATTGTAAAAGCAAAGTTGCCGTGTGCTGAAAACAAGTTGTTCTTTGACAGTCTTGAATACTGAGTGCAGTTCAGTTAAGAAAAATGCCTTTCTGGTGCTCATTGCAAGCAAGCCAGAAAGTGTTTTTCGTTGCTCTCCTTGTCTGAGGTGTCTGCCGTGTGCTGTCTGCCGTGTGCTGAAAACAAGTTGTTCTTTGACAGTCTTGAATACTGAGTGCAGTTCAGTTAATAAAACTGTCTTTCTGGTGCTCATTGCAAGCAAGCCCGAAAGTGTTTTTATGCTTCATACTGGATTGTA
The DNA here is from genome assembly GCF_029633855.1 of Hoplias malabaricus. NCBI lineage: Eukaryota > Metazoa > Chordata > Actinopteri > Characiformes > Erythrinidae > Hoplias > Hoplias malabaricus. Next base: position 26,685,975 of record NC_089810.1, read on the forward strand.
AAAGCAAAGTTGCCGTGTGCTGAAAACAAGTTGTTCTTTGACAGTCTTGAATACTGAGTGCAGTTCAGTTAATAAAACTGTCTTTCTGGTGCTCATTGCAAACAAGCTAGAAATTGTTTTTCTGTGTTCCAATTGTTAGTATAAACAAATATACAGTCTGCTGAAAGCAAGCTGTTCTTTGATAGTCTTTCTTATGGAGTGCAGTTCAGCTAATAAAACTCTTTCTGCCTTTCATTGCAAGCAAGCCCAAAAGTGTTTTTATGCTTTATAATGGATTGTAAAGGCAAAGTTGCAGTTTGCTGAAAACAAGTTGTTCTTTGACAGTCTTGAATTCTGACTGCAGTTCAGCCAATAAAAATGTATTTCTGTCATTCATTGCAAACAAGCCAGAAAGTGTTTTTCGTTGCTCTTCTTGTCTGAATAAACAATTATGCAGTTTGCTGGAAATAAGCTGTACTCTGACAGTCGTCCTCATGGAGTGCAGTTCAGCTAATAAAACTCTTTCTGCCTTTCATTGCAAGCAAGCCCGAAAGTGTTTTTATGCTTCATACTGGATTGTAAAAGCAAAGTTGCTGTGTGCTGAAAACAAGTTGTTCTTTGACATTCTTGAATACTGAGTGCAGTTCAGTTAATAAAACTGTCTTTCTGGTGCTCATTGCAAGCAAGCCAGAAAGTGTTTTTCGTTGCTCTCCTTGTCTGAATAAACAAATATGCAGTTTGCTGGAAATAAGCTGTACTCTGACAGTCGTTCTTATGGAGTGCAGTTCAGTTAATAAAACTCTTTCTGCCTTTCATTGCAAGCAAGCCCGAAAGTGTTTTTATGCTTCATACTGGATTGTAAAAGCAAAGTTGCCGTGTGCTGAAAACAAGTTGTTCTTTGACAGTCTTGAATACTGAGTGCAGTTCAGTTAATAAAACTGTCTTTCTGGTGCTCATTGCAAACAAGCTAGAAATTGTTTTTCTGTGTTCCAATTGTTAGTATAAACAATAATGCAGTCTGCTGAAAGCAAGCTGTTCTTTGATAGTCTTTCTTATGGAGTGCAGTTCAGCTAATAAAACTCTTTCTGCATTTCATTGCAAGCAAGCCCGAAAGTGTTTTAATGCTTCATAATGGATTGTAAAAGCAAAGTTGCTGTGTGCTGAAAACAAGTTGTTCTTTGACAGTCTTGAATTCTGACTGCAGTTCAGCCAATAAAAATGTATTTCTGTCATTCATTGCAAACAAGCCAGAAAGTGTTTTTCGTTGCTCTTCTTGTCTGAATAAACAAATATGCAGTTTGCTGGAAATAAGCTGTACTCTGACAGTCGTTCTTATGGAGTGCAGTTCAGCTAATAAAACTCTTTCTGCCTTTCATTGCAAGCAAGCCCGAAAGTGTTTTTATGCTTCATACTGGATTGTAAAAGCAAAGTTGCCGTGTGCTGAAAACAAGTTGTTCTTTGACAGTCTTGAATACTGAGTGCAGTTCAGTTAACAAAAATGCCTTTCTGGTGCTCATTGCAAACAAGCCAGAAAGTGTTTTTCGTTGCTCTTCTTGCCTGAATAAACAATTATGCAGTTTGCTGGAAATAAGCTGTACTCTGACAGTCGTTCTTATGGAGTGCAGTTCAGCTAATAAAACTGTCTTTCTGGTGCTCATTGCAAACAAGCTAGAAATTGTTTTTCTGTGTTCCAAATGTTAGTATAAACAAATATGCAGTCTGCTGAAAGCAAGCTGTTCTTTGATAGTCTTTCTTATGGAGTGCAGATCAGCTAATAAAACTCTTTCTGCCTTTCATTGCAAGCAAGCCCGAAAGTGTTTTTATGCTTCATAATGGATTGTAAAAGCAAAGTTGCCGTGTGCTGAAAACAAGTTGTTCTTTGACTGTCTTGAATACTGAGTGCAGTTCAGTGAACAAAAATGCCTTTCTGGTGCTCATTGCAAACAAGCCAGAAAGTGTTTTTCTGTGTTCCAATTGTTAGTATAAACAAATATGCAGTCTGCTGAAAGCAAGCTGTTCTTTGATAGTCTTTCTTATGGAGTGCAGTTCAGCTAATAAAAGTCTTTCTGCCTTTCATTGCAAGCAAGCCCGAAAGTGTTTTTATGCTTTATAATGGATTGTAAAGGCAAAGTTGCAGTTTGCTGAAAACAAGTTGTTCTTTGACAGTCTTGAATTCTGACTGCAGTTCAGCCAATAAAAATGTATTTCTGTCATTCATTGCAAACAAGCCAGAAAGTATTTTTCGTTGCTCTTCTTGTCCGAATAAACAATTATGCAGTTTGCTGGAAATAAGCTGTACTCTGACAGTCGTCCTTATGGAGTGCAGTTCAGCTAATAAAACTCTTTCTGCCTTTCATTGCAAGCAAGCCCGAAAGTGTTTTTATGCTTCATACTGGATTGTAAAAGCAAAGTTGCCGTGTGCTGAAAACAAGTTGTTCTTTGACAGTCTTGAATACTGAGTGCAGTTCAGTTAATAAAACTGTCTTTCTGGTGCTCATTGCAAACAAGCCAGAAAGTGTTTTTCGTTGCTCTTCTTGTCTGAATAAACAAATATGCAGTTTGCTGGAAATAAGCTGTACTCTGACAGTCGTTCTTATGGAGTGCAGTTCAGCTAATAAAACTCTTTCTGCCTTTCATTGCAAGCAAGCCCGAAAGTGTTTTTATGCTTCATACTGGATTGTAAAAGCAAAGTTGCCGTGTGCTGAAAACAAGTTGTTCTTTGACAGTCTTGAATACTGAGTGCAGTTCAGTTAATAAAACTGTCTTTCTGGTGCTCATTGCAAACAAGCTAGAAATTGTTTTTCTGTGTTCCAATTGTTAGTATAAACAAATATGCAGTCTGCTGAAAGCAAGCTGTTCTTTGATAGTCTTTCTTATGGAGTGCAGTTCAGCTAATAAAACTCTTTCTGCATTTCATTGCAAGCAAGCCCGAAAGTGTTTTTATGCTTTATAATGGATTGTAAAAGCAAAGTTGCAGTTTGCTGAAAACAAGTTGTTCTTTGACAGTCTTGAATTCTGACTGCAGTTCAGCCAATAAAAATGTATTTCTGTCATTCATTGCAAACAAGCCAGAAAGTGTTTTTCGTTGCTCTTCTTGTCTGAATAAACAAATATGCAGTTTGCTGGAAATAAGCTGTACTCTGACAGTCGTTCTTATGGAGTGCAGTTCAACTAATAAAACTCTTTCTGCCTTTCATTGCAAGCAAGCCCGAAAGTGTTTTTATGCTTCATACTGGATTGTAAAAGCAAAGTTGCCGTGTGCTGAAAACAAGTTGTTCTTTGACAGTCTTGAATACTGAGTGCAGTTCAGTTAATAAAACTGTCTTTCTGGTGCTCATTGCAAACAAGCCAGAAAGTGTTTTTCGTTGCTCTTCTTGTCTGAATAAACAAATATGCAGTTTGCTGGAAATAAGCTGTACTCTGACAGTCGTCCTTATGGAGTGCAGTTCAGCTAATAAAACTCTTTCTGCCTTTCATTGCAAGCAAGCCCGAAAGTGTTTTTATGCTTCATACTGGATTGTAAAAGCAAAGTTGCCGTGTGCTGAAAACAAGTTGTTCTTTGACAGTCTTGAATACTGAGTGCAGTTCAGTTAATAAAACTGTCTTTCTGGTGCTCATTGCAAACAAGCTAGAAATTGTTTTTCTGTGTTCCAATTGTTAGTATAAACAAATATGCAGTCTGCTGAAAGCAAGCTGTTCTTTGATAGTCGTTCTTATGGAGTGCAGTTCAGCTAATAAAACTCTTTCTGCCTTTCATTGCAAGCAAGCCCGAAAGTGTTTTTATGCTTCATACTGGATTGTAAAAGCAAAGTTGCCGTGTGCTGAAAACAAGTTGTTCTTTGACAGTCTTGAAAACTGAGTGCAGTTCAGTTAATAAAACTGTCTTTCTGGTGTTCATTGCAAACAAGCCAGAAAGTGTTTTTCGTTGCTCTTCTTGTCTGAATAAACAAATATGCAGTTTGCTGGAAATAAGCTGTACTCTGACAGTCGTTCTTATGGAGTGCAGTTCAGCTAATAAAACTCTTTCTGCCTTTCATTGCAAGCAAGCCCGAAAGTGTTTTTATGCTTCATACTGGATTGTAAAAGCAAAGTTGCCGTGTGCTGAAAACAAGTTGTTCTTTGACAGTCTTGAATACTGAGTGCAGTTCAGTTAATAAAACTGTCTTTCTGGTGCTCATTGCAAACAAGCCAGAAAGTGTTTTTCGTTGCTCTTCTTGCCTGAATAAACAAATATGCAGTCTGCTGAAAGCAAGCTGTTCTTTGATAGTCTTTCTTATGGAGTGCAGTTCAGCTAATAAAACTCTTTCTGCATTTCATTGCAAGCAAGCCCGAAAGTGTTTTTATGCTTTATAATGGATTGTAAAAGCAAAGTTGCAGTTTGCTGAAAACAAGTTGTTCTTTGACAGTCTTGAATTCTGACTGCAGTTCAGCCAATAAAAATGTATTTCTGTCATTCATTGCAAACAAGCCAGAAAGTGTTTTTCGTTGCTTTTCTTGTCTGAATAAACAAATATGCAGTTTGCTGGAAATAAGCTGTAATCTGACAGTCGTTCTTATGGAGTGCAGTTCAGCTAATAAAACTCTTTCTGCCTTTCATTGCAAGCAAGCCCGAAAGTGTTTATATGCTTCATACTGGATTGTAAAAGCAAAGTTGCCGTGTGCTGAAAACAAGTTGTTCTTTGACAGTCTTGAAAACTGAGTGCAGTTCAGTTAATAAAACTGTCTTTCTGGTGCTCATTGCAAACAAGCCAGAAAGTGTTTTTCGTTGCTCTTCTTGTCTGAATAAACAAATATGCAGTTTGCTGGAAATAAGCTGTACTCTGACAGTCGTTCTTATGGAGTGCAGTTCAGCTAATAAAACTCTTTCTGCCTTTCATTGCAAGCAAGCCCGAAAGTGTTTTTATGCTTCATACTGGATTGTAAAAGCAAAGTTGCCGTGTGCTGAAAACAAGTTGTTCTTTGACAGTCTTGAATACTGAGTGCAGTTCAGTTAATAAAACTGTCTTTCTGGTGCTCATTGCAAACAAGCTAGAAATTTTTTTTTTTTTTTCCAATTGTTAGTATAAACAAATATGCAGTCTGCTGAAAGCAAGCTGTTCTTTGATAGTCTTTCTTATGGAGTGCAGTTCAGCTAATAAAACTCTTTCTGCATTTCATTGCAAGCAAGCCCGAAAGTGTTTTAATGCTTCATAATGGATTGTAAAAGCAAAGTTGCTGTGTGCTGAAAACAAGTTGTTCTTTGACAGTCTTGAATTCTGACTGCAGTTCAGCCAATAAAAATGTATTTCTGTCATTCATTGCAAACAAGCCAGAAAGTGTTTTTCGTTGCTCTTCTTGTCTGAATAAACAAATATGCAGTTTGCTGGAAATAAGCTGTACTCTGACAGTCGTTCTTATGGAGTGCAGTTCAGCTAATAAAACTCTTTCTGCCTTTCATTGCAAGCAAGCCCGAAAGTGTTTTTATGCTTCATACTGGATTGTAAAAGCAAAGTTGCCGTGTGCTGAAAACAAGTTGTTCTTTGACAGTCTTGAATACTGAGTGCAGTTCAGTTAACAAAAATGCCTTTCTGGTGCTCATTGCAAACAAGCCAGAAAATGTTTTTCGTTGCTCTTCTTGTCTGATTAAACAAATATGCAGTTTGCTGGAAATAAGCTGTACTCTGACAGTCGTTCTTATGGAGTGCAGTTCAGTTAATAAAATTCTTTCTGCCTTTCATTGCAAGCAAGCCCGAAAGTGTTTTTATGCTTCATACTGGATTGTAAAAGCAAAGTTGCCGTGTGCTGAAAACAAGTTGTTCTTTGACAGTCTTGAATACTGAGTGCAGTTCAGTTAATAAAACTGTCTTTCTGGTGCTCATTGCAAACAAGCTAGAAATTGTTTTTCTGTGTTCCAATTGTGAGTATAAACAAATATGCAGTCTGCTGAAAGCAAGCTGTTCTGTGATAGTCTTTCTTATGGAGTGCAGTTCAGCTAATAAAACTCTTTCTGCATTTCATTGCAAGCAAGCCCGAAAGTGTTTTTATGCTTTATAATGGATTGTAAAAGCAAAGTTGCAGTTTGCTGAAAACAAGTTGTTCTTTGACAGTCTTGAATTCTGACTGCAGTTCAGCCAATAAAAATGTATTTCTGTCATTCATTGCAAACAAGCCAGAAAGTGTTTTTCGTTGCTCTTCTTGTCTGAATAAACAAATATGCAGTTTGCTGGAAATAAGCTGTACTCTGACAGTCGTTCTTATGGAGTGCAGTTCAGCTAATAAAACTCTTTCTGCCTTTCATTGCAAGCAAGCCCGAAAGTGTTTTTATGCTTCATACTGGATTGTAAAAGCAAAGTTGCCGTGTGCTGAAAACAAGTTGTTCTTTGACAGTCTTGAATACTGAGTGCAGTTCAGTTAATAAAACTGTCTTTCTGGTGCTCATTGCAAACAAGCTAGAAATTGTTTTTCTGTGTTCCAATTGTTAGTATAAACAAATATGCAGTCTGCTGAAAGCAAGCTGTTCTTTGATAGTCTTTCTTATGGAGTGCAGTTCAGCTAATAAAACTCTTTCTGCATTTCATTGCAAGCAAGCCCGAAAGTGTTTTTATGCTTTATAATGGATTGTAAAAGCAAAGTTGCAGTTTGCTGAAAACAAGTTGTTCTTTGACAGTCTTGAATTCTGACTGCAGTTCAGCCAATAAAAATGTATTTCTGTCATTCATTGCAAACAAGCCAGAAAGTGTTTTTCGTTGCTCTTCTTGTCTGAATAAACAAATATGCAGTTTGCTGGAAATAAGCTGTACTCTGACAGTCGTTCTTATGGAGTGCAGTTCAACTAATAAAACTCTTTCTGCCTTTCATTGCAAGCAAGCCCGAAAGTGTTTTTATGCTTCATACTGGATTGTAAAAGCAAAGTTGCCGTGTGCTGAAAACAAGTTGTTCTTTGACAGTCTTGAATACTGAGTGCAGTTCAGTTAATAAAACTGTCTTTCTGGTGCTCATTGCAAACAAGCCAGAAAGTGTTTTTCGTTGCTCTTCTTGTCTGAATAAACAAATATGCAGTTTGCTGGAAATAAGCTGTACTCTGACAGTCGTCCTTATGGAGTGCAGTTCAGCTAATAAAACTCTTTCTGCCTTTCATTGCAAGCAAGCCCGAAAGTGTTTTTATGCTTCATACTGGATTGTAAAAGCAAAGTTGCCGTGTGCTGAAAACAAGTTGTTCTTTGACAGTCTTGAATACTGAGTGCAGTTCAGTTAATAAAACTGTCTTTCTGGTGCTCATTGCAAACAAGCTAGAAATTGTTTTTCTGTGTTCCAATTGTTAGTATAAACAAATATGCAGTCTGCTGAAAGCAAGCTGTTCTTTGATAGTCGTTCTTATGGAGTGCAGTTCAGCTAATAAAACTCTTTCTGCCTTTCATTGCAAGCAAGCCCGAAAGTGTTTTTATGCTTCATACTGGATTGTAAAAGCAAAGTTGCCGTGTGCTGAAAACAAGTTGTTCTTTGACAGTCTTGAAAACTGAGTGCAGTTCAGTTAATAAAACTGTCTTTCTGGTGTTCATTGCAAACAAGCCAGAAAGTGTTTTTCGTTGCTCTTCTTGTCTGAATAAACAAATATGCAGTTTGCTGGAAATAAGCTGTACTCTGACAGTCGTTCTTATGGAGTGCAGTTCAGCTAATAAAACTCTTTCTGCCTTTCATTGCAAGCAAGCCCGAAAGTGTTTTTATGCTTCATACTGGATTGTAAAAGCAAAGTTGCCGTGTGCTGAAAACAAGTTGTTCTTTGACAGTCTTGAATACTGAGTGCAGTTCAGTTAATAAAACTGTCTTTCTGGTGCTCATTGCAAACAAGCCAGAAAGTGTTTTTCGTTGCTCTTCTTGCCTGAATAAACAAATATGCAGTCTGCTGAAAGCAAGCTGTTCTTTGATAGTCTTTCTTATGGAGTGCAGTTCAGCTAATAAAACTCTTTCTGCATTTCATTGCAAGCAAGCCCGAAAGTGTTTTTATGCTTTATAATGGATTGTAAAAGCAAAGTTGCAGTTTGCTGAAAACAAGTTGTTCTTTGACAGTCTTGAATTCTGACTGCAGTTCAGCCAATAAAAATGTATTTCTGTCATTCATTGCAAACAAGCCAGAAAGTGTTTTTCGTTGCTTTTCTTGTCTGAATAAACAAATATGCAGTTTGCTGGAAATAAGCTGTAATCTGACAGTCGTTCTTATGGAGTGCAGTTCAGCTAATAAAACTCTTTCTGCCTTTCATTGCAAGCAAGCCCGAAAGTGTTTATATGCTTCATACTGGATTGTAAAAGCAAAGTTGCCGTGTGCTGAAAACAAGTTGTTCTTTGACAGTCTTGAAAACTGAGTGCAGTTCAGTTAATAAAACTGTCTTTCTGGTGCTCATTGCAAACAAGCCAGAAAGTGTTTTTCGTTGCTCTTCTTGTCTGAATAAACAAATATGCAGTTTGCTGGAAATAAGCTGTACTCTGACAGTCGTTCTTATGGAGTGCAGTTCAGCTAATAAAACTCTTTCTGCCTTTCATTGCAAGCAAGCCCGAAAGTGTTTTTATGCTTCATACTGGATTGTAAAAGCAAAGTTGCCGTGTGCTGAAAACAAGTTGTTCTTTGACAGTCTTGAATACTGAGTGCAGTTCAGTTAATAAAACTGTCTTTCTGGTGCTCATTGCAAACAAGCTAGAAATTTTTTTTTTTTTTTCCAATTGTTAGTATAAACAAATATGCAGTCTGCTGAAAGCAAGCTGTTCTTTGATAGTCTTTCTTATGGAGTGCAGTTCAGCTAATAAAACTCTTTCTGCATTTCATTGCAAGCAAGCCCGAAAGTGTTTTAATGCTTCATAATGGATTGTAAAAGCAAAGTTGCTGTGTGCTGAAAACAAGTTGTTCTTTGACAGTCTTGAATTCTGACTGCAGTTCAGCCAATAAAAATGTATTTCTGTCATTCATTGCAAACAAGCCAGAAAGTGTTTTTCGTTGCTCTTCTTGTCTGAATAAACAAATATGCAGTTTGCTGGAAATAAGCTGTACTCTGACAGTCGTTCTTATGGAGTGCAGTTCAGCTAATAAAACTCTTTCTGCCTTTCATTGCAAGCAAGCCCGAAAGTGTTTTTATGCTTCATACTGGATTGTAAAAGCAAAGTTGCCGTGTGCTGAAAACAAGTTGTTCTTTGACAGTCTTGAATACTGAGTGCAGTTCAGTTAACAAAAATGCCTTTCTGGTGCTCATTGCAAACAAGCCAGAAAATGTTTTTCGTTGCTCTTCTTGTCTGATTAAACAAATATGCAGTTTGCTGGAAATAAGCTGTACTCTGACAGTCGTTCTTATGGAGTGCAGTTCAGTTAATAAAATTCTTTCTGCCTTTCATTGCAAGCAAGCCCGAAAGTGTTTTTATGCTTCATACTGGATTGTAAAAGCAAAGTTGCCGTGTGCTGAAAACAAGTTGTTCTTTGACAGTCTTGAATACTGAGTGCAGTTCAGTTAATAAAACTGTCTTTCTGGTGCTCATTGCAAACAAGCTAGAAATTGTTTTTCTGTGTTCCAATTGTGAGTATAAACAAATATGCAGTCTGCTGAAAGCAAGCTGTTCTTTGATAGTCTTTCTTATGGAGTGCAGTTCAGCTAATAAAACTCTTTCTGCATTTCATTGCAAGCAAGCCCGAAAGTGTTTTTATGCTTTATAATGGATTGTAAAAGCAAAGTTGCAGTTTGCTGAAAACAAGTTGTTCTTTGACAGTCTTGAATTCTGACTGCAGTTCAGCCAATAAAAATGTATTTCTGTCATTCATTGCAAACAAGCCAGAAAGTGTTTTTCGTTGCTCTTCTTGTCTGAATAAACAAATATGCAGTTTGCTGGAAATAAGCTGTACTCTGACAGTCGTTCTTATGGAGTGCAGTTCAGCTAATAAAACTCTTTCTGCCTTTCATTGCAAGCAAGCCCGAAAGTGTTTTTATGCTTCATACTGGATTGTAAAAGCAAAGTTGCCGTGTGCTGAAAACAAGTTGTTCTTTGACAGTCTTGAAAACTGAGTGCAGTTCAGTTAATAAAACTGTCTTTCTGGTGTTCATTGCAAACAAGCCAGAAAGTGTTTTTCGTTGCTCTTCTTGTCTGAATAAACAAATATGCAGTTTGCTGGAAATAAGCTGTACTCTGACAGTCGTTCTTATGGAGTGCAGTTCAGCTAATAAAACTCTTTCTGCCTTTCATTGCAAGCAAGCCCGAAAGTGTTTTTATGCTTCATACTGGATTGTAAAAGCAAAGTTGCCGTGTGCTGAAAACAAGTTGTTCTTTGACAGTCTTGAATACTGAGTGCAGTTCAGTTAATAAAACTGTCTTTCTGGTGCTCATTGCAAACAAGCCAGAAAGTGTTTTTCGTTGCTCTTCTTGCCTGAATAAACAAATATGCAGTTTGCTGGAAATAAGCTGTACTCTGACAGTCGTTCTTATGGAGTGCAGTTCAGCTAATAAAACTCTTTCTGCCTTTCATTGCAAGCAAGCCCGAAAGTGTTTTTATGCTTCATACTGGATTGTAAAAGCAAAGTTGCCGTGTGCTGAAAACAAGTTGTTCTTTGACAGTCTTGAAAACTGAGTGCAGTTCAGTTAATAAAACTGTCTTTCTGGTGTTCATTGCAAACAAGCCAGAAAGTGTTTTTCGTTGCTCTTCTTGTCTGAATAAACAAATATGCAGTTTGCTGGAAATAAGCTGTACTCTGACAGTCGTTCTTATGGAGTGCAGTTCAGCTAATAAAACTCTTTCTGCCTTTCATTGCAAGCAAGCCCGAAAGTGTTTTTATGCTTCATACTGGATTGTAAAAGCAAAGTTGCCGTGTGCTGAAAACAAGTTGTTCTTTGACAGTCTTGAATACTGAGTGCAGTTCAGTTAATAAAACTGTCTTTCTGGTGCTCATTGCAAACAAGCCAGAAAGTGTTTTTCGTTGCTCTTCTTGCCTGAATAAACAAATATGCAGTCTGCTGAAAGCAAGCTGTTCTTTGATAGTCTTTCTTATGGAGTGCAGTTCAGCTAATAAAACTCTTTCTGCATTTCATTGCAAGCAAGCCCGAAAGTGTTTTTATGCTTTATAATGGATTGTAAAAGCAAAGTTGCAGTTTGCTGAAAACAAGTTGTTCTTTGACAGTCTTGAATTCTGACTGCAGTTCAGCCAATAAAAATGTATTTCTGTCATTCATTGCAAACAAGCCAGAAAGTGTTTTTCGTTGCTTTTCTTGTCTGAATAAACAAATATGCAGTTTGCTGGAAATAAGCTGTAATCTGACAGTCGTTCTTATGGAGTGCAGTTCAGCTAATAAAACTCTTTCTGCCTTTCATTGCAAGCAAGCCCGAAAGTGTTTATATGCTTCATACTGGATTGTAAAAGCAAAGTTGCCGTGTGCTGAAAACAAGTTGTTCTTTGACAGTCTTGAAAACTGAGTGCAGTTCAGTTAATAAAACTGTCTTTCTGGTGTTCATTGCAAACAAGCCAGAAAGTGTTTTTCGTTGCTCTTCTTGTCTGAATAAACAAATATGCAGTTTGCTGGAAATAAGCTGTACTCTGACAGTCGTTCTTATGGAGTGCAGTTCAGCTAATAAAACTCTTTCTGCCTTTCATTGCAAGCAAGCCCGAAAGTGTTTTTATGCTTCATACTGGATTGTAAAAGCAAAGTTGCCGTGTGCTGAAAACAAGTTGTTCTTTGACAGTCTTGAATACTGAGTGCAGTTCAGTTAATAAAACTGTCTTTCTGGTGCTCATTGCAAACAAGCCAGAAAGTGTTTTTCGTTGCTCTTCTTGCCTGAATAAACAAATATGCAGTTTGCTGGAAATAAGCTGTACTCTGACAGTCGTTCTTATGGAGTGCAGTTCAGCTAATAAAACTCTTTCTGCCTTTCATTGCAAGCAAGCCCGAAAGTGTTTTTATGCTTCATACTGGATTGTAAAAGCAAAGTTGCCGTGTGCTGAAAACAAGTTGTTCTTTGACAGTCTTGAAAACTGAGTGCAGTTCAGTTAATAAAACTGTCTTTCTGGTGTTCATTGCAAACAAGCCAGAAAGTGTTTTTCGTTGCTCTTCTTGTCTGAATAAACAAATATGCAGTTTGCTGGAAATAAGCTGTACTCTGACAGTCGTTCTTATGGAGTGCAGTTCAGCTAATAAAACTCTTTCTGCCTTTCATTGCAAGCAAGCCCGAAAGTGTTTTTATGCTTCATACTGGATTGTAAAAGCAAAGTTGCCGTGTGCTGAAAACAAGTTGTTCTTTGACAGTCTTGAATACTGAGTGCAGTTCAGTTAATAAAACTGTCTTTCTGGTGCTCATTGCAAACAAGCCAGAAAGTGTTTTTCGTTGCTCTTCTTGCCTGAATAAACAAATATGCAGTCTGCTGAAAGCAAGCTGTTCTTTGATAGTCTTTCTTATGGAGTGCAGTTCAGCTAATAAAACTCTTTCTGCATTTCATTGCAAGCAAGCCCGAAAGTGTTTTTATGCTTTATAATGGATTGTAAAAGCAAAGTTGCAGTTTGCTGAAAACAAGTTGTTCTTTGACAGTCTTGAATTCTGACTGCAGTTCAGCCAATAAAAATGTATTTCTGTCATTCATTGCAAACAAGCCAGAAAGTGTTTTTCGTTGCTCTTCTTGTCTGAATAAACAAATATGCAGTTTGCTGGAAATAAGCTGTAATCTGACAGTCGTTCTTATGGAGTGCAGTTCAGCTAATAAAACTCTTTCTGCCTTTCATTGCAAGCAAGCCCGAAAGTGTTTATATGCTTCATACTGGATTGTAAAAGCAAAGTTGCCGTGTGCTGAAAACAAGTTGTTCTTTGACAGTCTTGAAAACTGAGTGCAGTTCAGTTAATAAAACTGTCTTTCTGGTGTTCATTGCAAACAAGCCAGAAAGTGTTTTTCGTTGCTCTTCTTGTCTGAATAAACAAATATGCAGTTTGCTGGAAATAAGCTGTACTCTGACGGTCGTTCTTATGGAGTGCAGTTCAGCTAATAAAACTCTTTCTGCCTTTCATTGCAAGCAAGCCCGAAAGTGTTTTTATGCTTCATACTGGATTGTAAAAGCAAAGTTGCCGTGTGCTGAAAACAAGTTGTTCTTTGACAGTCTTGAATACTGAGTGCAGTTCAGTTAATAAAACTGTCTTTCTGGTGCTCATTGCAAACAAGCCAGAAAGTGTTTTTCGTTGCTCTTCTTGCCTGAATAAACAAATATGCAGTCTGCTGAAAGCAAGCTGTTCTTTGATAGTCTTTCTTATGGAGTGCAGTTCAGCTAATAAAACTCTTTCTGCATTTCATTGCAAGCAAGCCCGAAAGTGTTTTTATGCTTTATAATGGATTGTAAAAGCAAAGTTGCAGTTTGCTGAAAACAAGTTGTTCTTTGACAGTCTTGAATTCTGACTGCAGTTCAGCCAATAAAAATGTATTTCTGTCATTCATTGCAAACAAGCCAGAAAGTGTTTTTCGTTGCTCTTCTTGTCTGAATAAACAAATATGCAGTTTGCTGGAAATAAGCTGTAATCTGACAGTCGTTCTTATGGAGTGCAGTTCAGCTAATAAAACTCTTTCTGCCTTTCATTGCAAGCAAGCCCGAAAGTGTTTATATGCTTCATACTGGATTGTAAAAGCAAAGTTGCCGTGTGCTGAAAACAAGTTGTTCTTTGACAGTCTTGAAAACTGAGTGCAGTTCAGTTAATAAAACTGTCTTTCTGGTGTTCATTGCAAACAAGCCAGAAAGTGTTTTTCGTTGCTCTTCTTGTCTGAATAAACAAATATGCAGTTTGCTGGAAATAAGCTGTACTCTGACAGTCGTTCTTATGGAGTGCAGTTCAGCTAATAAAACTCTTTCTGCCTTTCATTGCAAGCAAGCCCGAAAGTGTTTTTATGCTTCATACTGGATTGTAAAAGCAAAGTTGCCGTGTGCTGAAAACAAGTTGTTCTTTGACAGTCTTGAATACTGAGTGCAGTTCAGTTAATAAAACTGTCTTTCTGGTGCTCATTGCAAACAAGCCAGAAAGTGTTTTTCGTTGCTCTTCTTGTCTGAATAAACAAATATGCAGTTTGCTGGAAATAAGCTGTACTCTGACAGTCGTTCTTATGGAGTGCAGTTCAGCTAATAAAACTCTTTCTGCCTTTCATTGCAAGCAAGCCCGAAAGTGTTTTTATGCTTCATACTGGATTGTAAAAGCAAAGTTGCCGTGTGCTGAAAACAAGTTGTTCTTTGACAGTCTTGAATACTGAGTGCAGTTCAGTTAATAAAACTGTCTTTCTGGTGCTCATTGCAAACAAGCTAGAAATTGTTTTTCTGTGTTCCAATTGTTAGTATAAACAAATATGCAGTCTGCTGAAAGCAAGCTGTTCTTTGATAGTCTTTCTTATGGAGTGCAGTTCAGCTAATAAAACTCTTTCTGCATTTCATTGCAAGCAAGCCCGAAAGTGTTTTTATGCTTTATAATGGATTGTAAAAGCAAAGTTGCAGTTTGCTGAAAACAAGTTGTTCTTTGACAGTCTTGAATTCTGACTGCAGTTCAGCCAATAAAAATGTATTTCTGTCATTCATTGCAAACAAGCCAGAAAGTGTTTTTCGTTGCTCTTCTTGTCTGAATAAACAAATATGCAGTTTGCTGGAAATAAGCTGTACTCTGACAGTCGTTCTTATGGAGTGCAGTTCAGCTAATAAAACTCTTTCTGCATTTCATTGCAAGCAAGCCCGAAAGTGTTTTTATGCTTTATAATGGATTGTAAAAGCAAAGTTGCCGTGTGCTGAAAACAAGTTGTTCTTTGACAGTCTTGAATACTGAGTGCAGTTCAGTTAACAAAAATGCCTTTCTGGTGCTCATTGCAAACAAGCCAGAAAGTGTTTTTCTGTGTTCCAATTGTTAGTATAAACAAATATGCAGTCTGCTGAAAGCAAGCTGTTCTTTGATAGTCTTTCTTATGGAGTGCACTTCAGCTAATAAAACTCTTTCTGCCTTTCATTGCAAGCAAGCCCGAAAGTGTTTTTATGCTTTATAATGGATTGTAAAGGCAAAGTTGCAGTTTGCTGAAAACAAGTTGTTCTTTGACAGTCTTGAATTCTGACTGCAGTTCAGCCAATAAAAATGTATTTCTGTCATTCATTGCAAACAAGCCAGAAAGTGTTTTTCGTTGCTCTTCTTGTCTGAATAAACAATTATGCAGTTTGCTGGAAATAAGCTGTACTCTGACAGTCGTCCTTATGGAGTGCAGTTCAGCTAATAAAACTCTTTCTGCCTTTCATTGCAAGCAAGCCCGAAAGTGTTTTTATGCTTCATACTGGATTGTAAAAGCAAAGTTGCCGTGTGCTGAAAACAAGTTGTTCTTTGACAGTCTTGAATTCTAACTGCAGTTCAGCCAATAAAAATGTATTTCTGTCATTCATTGCAAACAAGCCAGAAAGTGTTTTTCGTTGCTCTTCTTGTCTGAATAAACAATTATGAAGTTTGCTGGAAATAAGCTGTACTCTGACAGTCGTCCTTATGGAGTGCAGTTCAGCTAATAAAACTCTTTCTGCCTTTTATTGCAAGCAAGCCCGAAAGTGTTTTTATGCTTCATAATGGATTGTAAAAGCAAAGTTGCCGTGTGCTGAAAACAAGTTGTTCTTTGACAGTCTTGAATACTGAGTGCAGTTCAGTTAACAAAAATGCCTTTCTGGTGCTCATTGCAAACAAGCCAGAAAGTGTTTTTCTGTGTTCCAATTGTTAGTATAAACAAATATGCAGTCTGCTGAAAGCAAGCTGTTCTTTGATAGTCGTTCTTATGGAGTGCAGTTCAGCTAATAAAACTCTTTCTGCCTTTCATTGCAAGCAAGCCCGAAAGTGTTTTTATGCTTCATACTGGATCGTAAAAGCAAAGTTGCCGTGTGCTGAAAACAAGTTGTTCTTTGACAGTCTTGAATACTGAGTGCAGTTCAGTTAATAAAACTGTCTTTCTGGTGCTCATTGCAAACAAGCTAGAAATTGTTTTTCTGTGTTCCAATTGTTAGTATAAACAAATATACAGTCTGCTGAAAGCAAGCTGTTCTTTGATAGTCTTTCTTATGGAGTGCAGTTCAGCTAATAAATCTCTTTCTGCCTTTCATTGCAAGCAAGCCCAAAAGTGTTTTTATGCTTCATAATGGATTGTAAAAGCAAAGTTGCTGTGTGCTGAAAACAAGTTGTTCTTTGACAGTCTTGAATTCTGACTGCAGTTCAGCCAATAAAAATGTATTTCTGTCATTCATTGCAAACAAGCCAGAAAGTGTTTTTCGTTGCTCTTCTTGTCTGAATAAACAATTATGCAGTTTGCTGGAAATAAGCTGTACTCTGACAGTCGTCCTCATGGAGTGCAGTTCAGCTAATAAAACTCTTTCTGCCTTTCATTGCAAGCAAGCCCGAAAGTGTTTTTATGCTTCATACTGGATTGTAAAAGCAAAGTTGCTGTGTGCTGAAAACAAGTTGTTCTTTGACATTCTTGAATACTGAGTGCAGTTCAGTTAATAAAACTGTCTTTCTGGTGCTCATTGCAAGCAAGCCAGAAAGTGTTTTTCGTTGCTCTCCTTGTCTGAGGTGTCTGCCGTGTGCTGTCTGCCGTGTGCTGAAAACAAGTTGTTCTTTGACAGTCTTGAATACTGAGTGCAGTTCAGTTAATAAAACTGTCTTTCTGGTGCTCATTGCAAGCAAGCCCGAAAGTGTTTTTATGCTTCATACTGGATTGTAAAAGCAAAGTTGCCGTGTGCTGAAAACAAGTTGTTCTTTGACAGTCTTGAATACTGAGTGCAGTTCAGTTAATAAAACTGTCTTTCTGGTGCTCATTGCAAACAAGCTAGAAATTGTTTTTCTGTGTTCCAATTGTTAGTATAAACAAATATACAGTCTGCTGAAAGCAAGCTGTTCTTTGATAGTCTTTCTTATGGAGTGCAGTTCAGCTAATAAAACTCTTTCTGCCTTTCATTGCAAGCAAGCCCAAAAGTGTTTTTATGCTTTATAATGGATTGTAAAGGCAAAGTTGCAGTTTGCTGAAAACAAGTTGTTCTTTGACAGTCTTGAATTCTGACTGCAGTTCAGCCAATAAAAATGTATTTCTGTCATTCATTGCAAACAAGCCAGAAAGTGTTTTTCGTTGCTCTTCTTGTCTGAATAAACAATTATGCAGTTTGCTGGAAATAAGCTGTACTCTGACAGTCGTCCTCATGGAGTGCAGTTCAGCTAATAAAACTCTTTCTGCCTTTCATTGCAAGCAAGCCCGAAAGTGTTTTTATGCTTCATACTGGATTGTAAAAGCAAAGTTGCTGTGTGCTGAAAACAAGTTGTTCTTTGACATTCTTGAATACTGAGTGCAGTTCAGTTAATAAAACTGTCTTTCTGGTGCTCATTGCAAGCAAGCCAGAAAGTGTTTTTCGTTGCTCTCCTTGTCTGAATAAACAAATATGCAGTTTGCTGGAAATAAGCTGTACTCTGACAGTCGTTCTTATGGAGTGCAGTTCAGCTAATAAAACTCTTTCTGCCTTTCATTGCAAGCAAGCCCGAAAGTGTTTTTATGCTTCATACTGGATTGTAAAAGCAAAGTTGCCGTGTGCTGAAAACAAGTTGTTCTTTGACAGTCTTGAATGCTGAGTGCAGTTCAGTTAATAAAACTGTCTTTCTGGTGCTCATTGCAAACAAGGTAGAAATTGTTTTTCTGTGTTCCAATTGTTAGTATAAACAAATATGCAGTCTGCTGAAAGCAAGCTGTTCTTTGATAGTCTTTCTTATGGAGTGCAGTTCAGCTAATAAAACTCTTTCTGCATTTCATTGCAAGCAAGCCCGAAAGTGTTTTTATGCTTTATAATGGATTGTAAAAGCAAAGTTGCAGTTTGCTGAAAACAAGTTGTTCTTTGATAGTCTTGAATTCTGACTGCAGTTCAGCCAATAAAAATGTATTTCTGTCATTCATTGCAAACAAGCCAGAAAGTGTTTTTCGTTGCTCTTCTTGTCTGAATAAACAAATATGCAGTTTGCTGGGAATAAGCTGTACTCTGACAGTCGTTCTTATGGAGTGCAGTTCAGCTAATAAAACTCTTTCTGCCTTTCATTGCAAGCAAGCCCGAAAGTGTTTTTATGCTTCATACTGGATTGTAAAAGCAAAGTTGCCGTGTGCTGAAAACAAGTTGTTCTTTGACATTCTTGAATACTGAGTGCAGTTCAGTTAATAAAACTGTCTTTCTGGTGCTCATTGCAAACAAGCCAGAAAGTGTTTTTCGTTGCTCTCCTTGTCTGAATAAACAAATATGCCGTTTGCTGGAAATAAGCTGTACTCTGACAGTCGTTCTTATGGAGTGCAGTTCAGCTAATAAAACTCTTTCTGCCTTTCATTGCAAGCAAGCCCGAAAGTGTTTTTATGCTTCATACTGGATTGTAAAAGCAAAGTTGCCGTGTGCTGAAAACAAGTTGTTCTTTGACAGTCTTGAATACTGAGTGCAGTTCAGTTAAGAAAAATGCCTTTCTGGTGCTCATTGCAAGCAAGCCAGAAAGTGTTTTTCGTTGCTCTCCTTGTCTGAGGTGTCTGCCGTGTGCTGTCTGCCGTGTGCTGAAAACAAGTTGTTCTTTGACAGTCTTGAATACTGAGTGCAGTTCAGTTAATAAAACTGTCTTTCTGGTGCTCATTGCAAGCAAGCCCGAAAGTGTTTTTATGCTTCATACTGGATTGTAAAAGCAAAGTTGCCGTGTGCTGAAAACAAGTTGTTCTTTGACAGTCTTGAATACTGAGTGCAGTTCAGTTAATAAAACTGTCTTTCTGGTGCTCATTGCAAACAAGCTAGAAATTGTTTTTCTGTGTTCCAATTGTTAGTATAAACAAATATACAGTCTGCTGAAAGCAAGCTGTTCTTTGATAGTCTTTCTTATGGAGTGCAGTTCAGCTAATAAAACTCTTTCTGCCTTTCATTGCAAGCAAGCCCAAAAGTGTTTTTATGCTTTATAATGGATTGTAAAGGCAAAGTTGCAGTTTGCTGAAAACAAGTTGTTCTTTGACAGTCTTGAATTCTGACTGCAGTTCAGCCAATAAAAATGTATTTCTGTCATTCATTGCAAACAAGCCAGAAAGTGTTTTTCGTTGCTCTTCTTGTCTGAATAAACAATTATGCAGTTTGCTGGAAATAAGCTGTACTCTGACAGTCGTCCTCATGGAGTGCAGTTCAGCTAATAAAACTCTTTCTGCCTTTCATTGCAAGCAAGCCCGAAAGTGTTTTTATGCTTCATACTGGATTGTAAAAGCAAAGTTGCTGTGTGCTGAAAACAAGTTGTTCTTTGACATTCTTGAATACTGAGTGCAGTTCAGTTAATAAAACTGTCTTTCTGGTGCTCATTGCAAGCAAGCCAGAAAGTGTTTTTCGTTGCTCTCCTTGTCTGAATAAACAAATATGCAGTTTGCTGGAAATAAGCTGTACTCTGACAGTCGTTCTTATGGAGTGCAGTTCAGTTAATAAAACTCTTTCTGCCTTTCATTGCAAGCAAGCCCGAAAGTGTTTTTATGCTTCATACTGGATTGTAAAAGCAAAGTTGCCGTGTGCTGAAAACAAGTTGTTCTTTGACAGTCTTGAATACTGAGTGCAGTTCAGTTAATAAAACTGTCTTTCTGGTGCTCATTGCAAACAAGCTAGAAATTGTTTTTCTGTGTTCCAATTGTTAGTATAAACAAATATGCAGTCTGCTGAAAGCAAGCTGTTCTTTGATAGTCTTTCTTATGGAGTGCAGTTCAGCTAATAAAACTCTTTCTGCATTTCATTGCAAGCAAGCCCGAAAGTGTTTTAATGCTTCATAATGGATTGTAAAAGCAAAGTTGCTGTGTGCTGAAAACAAGTTGTTCTTTGACAGTCTTGAATTCTGACTGCAGTTCAGCCAATAAAAATGTATTTCTGTCATTCATTGCAAACAAGCCAGAAAGTGTTTTTCGTTGCTCTTCTTGTCTGAATAAACAAATATGCAGTTTGCTGGAAATAAGCTGTACTCTGACAGTCGTTCTTATGGAGTGCAGTTCAGCTAATAAAACTCTTTCTGCCTTTCATTGCAAGCAAGCCCGAAAGTGTTTT
Source organism: Hoplias malabaricus (assembly GCF_029633855.1). Lineage (NCBI taxonomy): Eukaryota > Metazoa > Chordata > Actinopteri > Characiformes > Erythrinidae > Hoplias > Hoplias malabaricus. The sequence continues at coordinate 26,705,997 of NC_089810.1, forward strand.
TATGCTTCATACTGGATTGTAAAAGCAAAGTTGCCGTGTGCTGAAAACAAGTTGTTCTTTGACAGTCTTGAATACTGAGTGCAGTTCAGTTAACAAAAATGCCTTTCTGGTGCTCATTGCAAACAAGCCAGAAAGTGTTTTTCGTTGCTCTTCTTGCCTGAATAAACAATTATGCAGTTTGCTGGAAATAAGCTGTACTCTGACAGTCGTTCTTATGGAGTGCAGTTCAGCTAATAAAACTCTTTCTGCCTTTCATTGCAAGCAAGCCCGAAAGTGTTTTTATGCTTCATACTGGATTGTAAAAGCAGAGTTGCCGTGTGCTGAAAATAAGTTGTTCTTTGACAGTCTTGAATACTGAGTGCAGTTCAGTTAATAAAACTGTCTTTCTGGTGCTCATTGCAAACAAGCTAGAAATTGTTTTTCTGTGTTCCAAATGTTAGTATAAACAAATATGCAGTCTGCTGAAAGCAAGCTGTTCTTTGATAGTCTTTCTTATGGAGTGCAGATCAGCTAATAAAACTCTTTCTGCCTTTCATTGCAAGCAAGCCCGAAAGTGTTTTTATGCTTCATAATGGATTGTAAAAGCAAAGTTGCCGTGTGCTGAAAACAAGTTGTTCTTTGACTGTCTTGAATACTGAGTGCAGTTCAGTGAACAAAAATGCCTTTCTGGTGCTCATTGCAAACAAGCCAGAAAGTGTTTTTCTGTGTTCCAATTGTTAGTATAAACAAATATGCAGTCTGCTGAAAGCAAGCTGTTCTTTGATAGTCTTTCTTATGGAGTGCAGTTCAGCTAATAAAAGTCTTTCTGCCTTTCATTGCAAGCAAGCCCGAAAGTGTTTTTATGCTTTATAATGGATTGTAAAGGCAAAGTTGCAGTTTGCTGAAAACAAGTTGTTCTTTGACAGTCTTGAATTCTGACTGCAGTTCAGCCAATAAAAATGTATTTCTGTCATTCATTGCAAACAAGCCAGAAAGTATTTTTCGTTGCTCTTCTTGTCCGAATAAACAATTATGCAGTTTGCTGGAAATAAGCTGTACTCTGACAGTCGTCCTTATGGAGTGCAGTTCAGCTAATAAAACTCTTTCTGCCTTTCATTGCAAGCAAGCCCGAAAGTGTTTTTATGCTTCATACTGGATTGTAAAAGCAAAGTTGCCGTGTGCTGAAAACAAGTTGTTCTTTGACAGTCTTGAATACTGAGTGCAGTTCAGTTAATAAAACTGTCTTTCTGGTGCTCATTGCAAACAAGCCAGAAAGTGTTTTTCGTTGCTCTTCTTGTCTGAATAAACAAATATGCAGTTTGCTGGAAATAAGCTGTACTCTGACAGTCGTTCTTATGGAGTGCAGTTCAGCTAATAAAACTCTTTCTGCCTTTCATTGCAAGCAAGCCCGAAAGTGTTTTTATGCTTCATACTGGATTGTAAAAGCAAAGTTGCCGTGTGCTGAAAACAAGTTGTTCTTTGACAGTCTTGAATACTGAGTGCAGTTCAGTTAATAAAACTGTCTTTCTGGTGCTCATTGCAAACAAGCTAGAAATTGTTTTTCTGTGTTCCAATTGTTATTATAAACAAATATGCAGTCTGCTGAAAGCAAGCTGTTCTTTGATAGTCTTTCTTATGGAGTGCAGTTCAGCTAATAAAACTCTTTCTGCATTTCATTGCAAGCAAGCCCGAAAGTGTTTTTATGCTTTATAATGGATTGTAAAAGCAAAGTTGCAGTTTGCTGAAAACAAGTTGTTCTTTGACAGTCTTGAATTCTGACTGCAGTTCAGCCAATAAAAATGTATTTCTGTCATTCATTGCAAACAAGCCAGAAAGTGTTTTTCGTTGCTCTTCTTGTCTGAATAAACAAATATGCAGTTTGCTGGAAATAAGCTGTACTCTGACAGTCGTTCTTATGGAGTGCAGTTCAACTAATAAAACTCTTTCTGCCTTTCATTGCAAGCAAGCCCGAAAGTGTTTTTATGCTTCATACTGGATTGTAAAAGCAAAGTTGCCGTGTGCTGAAAACAAGTTGTTCTTTGACAGTCTTGAATACTGAGTGCAGTTCAGTTAATAAAACTGTCTTTCTGGTGCTCATTGCAAACAAGCCAGAAAGTGTTTTTCGTTGCTCTTCTTGTCTGAATAAACAAATATGCAGTTTGCTGGAAATAAGCTGTACTCTGACAGTCGTCCTTATGGAGTGCAGTTCAGCTAATAAAACTCTTTCTGCCTTTCATTGCAAGCAAGCCCGAAAGTGTTTTTATGCTTCATACTGGATTGTAAAAGCAAAGTTGCCGTGTGCTGAAAACAAGTTGTTCTTTGACAGTCTTGAATACTGAGTGCAGTTCAGTTAATAAAACTGTCTTTCTGGTGCTCATTGCAAACAAGCTAGAAATTGTTTTTCTGTGTTCCAATTGTTAGTATAAACAAATATGCAGTCTGCTGAAAGCAAGCTGTTCTTTGATAGTCTTTCTTATGGAGTGCAGATCAGCTAATAAAACTCTTTCTGCCTTTCATTGCAAGCAAGCCCGAAAGTGTTTTTATGCTTCATAATGGATTGTAAAAGCAAAGTTGCCGTGTGCTGAAAACAAGTTGTTCTTTGACAGTCTTGAATACTGAGTGCAGTTCAGTTAACAAAAATGCCTTTCTGGTGCTCATTGCAAACAAGCCAGAAAGTGTTTTTCGTTGCTCTTCTTGTCTGAATAAACAAATATGCAGTTTGCTGGAAATAAGCTGTACTCTGACAGTCGTTCTTATGGAGTGCAGTTCAGCTAATAAAACTCTTTCTGCCTTTCATTGCAAGCAAGCCCGAAAGTGTTTTTATGCTTCATACTGGATTGTAAAAGCAAAGTTGCCGTGTGCTGAAAACAAGTTGTTTTTTGACAGTCTTGAATACTGAGTGCAGTTCAGTTAATAAAACTGTCTTTCTGGTGCTCATTGCAAACAAGCCAGAAAGTGTTTTTCGTTGCTCTTCTTGTCTGAATAAACAAATATGCAGTTTGCTGGAAATAAGCTGTACTCTGACAGTCTTTCTTATGGAGTGCAGTTCAGCTAATAAAACTCTTTCTGCCTTTCATTGCAAGCAAGCCCGAAAGTGTTTTTATGCTTCATACTGGATTGTAAAAGCAAAGTTGCCGTGTGCTGAAAACAAGTTGTTCTTTGACAGTCTTGAATACTGAGTGCAGTTCAGTTAATAAAACTGTCTTTCTGGTGCTCATTGCAAACAAGCTAGAAATTGTTTTTCTGTGTTCCAATTGTTAGTATAAACAAATATGCAGTCTGCTGAAAGCAAGCTGTTCTTTGATAGTCTTTCTTATGGAGTGCAGTTCAGCTAATAAAACTCTTTCTGCATTTCATTGCAAGCAAGCCCGAAAGTGTTTTAATGCTTCATAATGGATTGTAAAAGCAAAGTTGCTGTGTGCTGAAAACAAGTTGTTCTTTGACAGTCTTGAATTCTGACTGCAGTTCAGCCAATAAAAATGTATTTCTGTCATTCATTGCAAACAAGCCAGAAAGTGTTTTTCGTTGCTCTTCTTGTCTGAATAAACAAATATGCAGTTTGCTGGAAATAAGCTGTACTCTGACAGTCGTTCTTATGGAGTGCAGTTCAGCTAATAAAACTCTTTCTGCCTTTCATTGCAAGCAAGCCCGAAAGTGTTTTTATGCTTCATACTGGATTGTAAAAGCAAAGTTGCCGTGTGCTGAAAACAAGTTGTTCTTTGACAGTCTTGAATACTGAGTGCAGTTCAGTTAATAAAACTGTCTTTCTGGTGCTCATTGCAAACAAGCTAGAAATTGTTTTTCTGTGTTCCAATTGTTAGTATAAACAAATATGCAGTCTGCTGAAAGCAAGCTGTTCTTTGATAGTCTTTCTTATGGAGTGCAGTTCAGCTAATAAAACTCTTTCTGCATTTCATTGCAAGCAAGCCCGAAAGTGTTTTTATGCTTTATAATGGATTGTAAAAGCAAAGTTGCAGTTTGCTGAAAACAAGTTGTTCTTTGACAGTCTTGAATTCTGACTGCAGTTCAGCCAATAAAAATGTATTTCTGTCATTCATTGCAAACAAGCCAGAAAGTGTTTTTCGTTGCTCTTCTTGTCTGAATAAACAAATATGCAGTTTGCTGGAAATAAGCTGTACTCTGACAGTCGTTCTTATGGAGTGCAGTTCAACTAATAAAACTCTTTCTGCCTTTCATTGCAAGCAAGCCCGAAAGTGTTTTTATGCTTCATACTGGATTGTAAAAGCAAAGTTGCCGTGTGCTGAAAACAAGTTGTTCTTTGACAGTCTTGAATACTGAGTGCAGTTCAGTTAATAAAACTGTCTTTCTGGTGCTCATTGCAAACAAGCCAGAAAGTGTTTTTCGTTGCTCTTCTTGTCTGAATAAACAAATATGCAGTTTGCTGGAAATAAGCTGTACTCTGACAGTCGTCCTTATGGAGTGCAGTTCAGCTAATAAAACTCTTTCTGCCTTTCATTGCAAGCAAGCCCGAAAGTGTTTTTATGCTTCATACTGGATTGTAAAAGCAAAGTTGCCGTGTGCTGAAAACAAGTTGTTCTTTGACAGTCTTGAATACTGAGTGCAGTTCAGTTAATAAAACTGTCTTTCTGGTGCTCATTGCAAACAAGCTAGAAATTGTTTTTCTGTGTTCCAATTGTTAGTATAAACAAATATGCAGTCTGCTGAAAGCAAGCTGTTCTTTGATAGTCTTTCTTATGGAGTGCAGATCAGCTAATAAAACTCTTTCTGCCTTTCATTGCAAGCAAGCCCGAAAGTGTTTTTATGCTTCATAATGGATTGTAAAAGCAAAGTTGCCGTGTGCTGAAAACAAGTTGTTCTTTGACAGTCTTGAATGCTGAGTGCAGTTCAGTTAATAAAACTGTCTTTCTGGTGCTCATTGCAAACAAGCTAGAAATTGTTTTTCTGTGTTCCAATTGTTAGTATAAACAAATATGCAGTCTGCTGAAAGCAAGCTGTTCTTTGATAGTCTTTCTTATGGAGTGCAGTTCAGCTAATAAAACTCTTTCTGCATTTCATTGCAAGCAAGCCCGAAAGTGTTTTTATGCTTTATAATGGATTGTAAAAGCAAAGTTGCAGTTTGCTGAAAACAAGTTGTTCTTTGATAGTCTTGAATTCTGACTGCAGTTCAGCCAATAAAAATGTATTTCTGTCATTCATTGCAAACAAGCCAGAAAGTGTTTTTCGTTGCTCTTCTTGTCTGAATAAACAAATATGCAGTTTGCTGGGAATAAGCTGTACTCTGACAGTCGTTCTTATGGAGTGCAGTTCAGCTAATAAAACTCTTTCTGCCTTTCATTGCAAGCAAGCCCGAAAGTGTTTTTATGCTTCATACTGGATTGTAAAAGCAAAGTTGCCGTGTGCTGAAAACAAGTTGTTCTTTGACATTCTTGAATACTGAGTGCAGTTCAGTTAATAAAACTGTCTTTCTGGTGCTCATTGCAAACAAGCCAGAAAGTGTTTTTCGTTGCTCTCCTTGTCTGAATAAACAAATATGCCGTTTGCTGGAAATAAGCTGTACTCTGACAGTCGTTCTTATGGAGTGCAGTTCAGCTAATAAAACTCTTTCTGCCTTTCATTGCAAGCAAGCCCGAAAGTGTTTTTATGCTTCATACTGGATTGTAAAAGCAAAGTTGCCGTGTGCTGAAAACAAGTTGTTCTTTGACAGTCTTGAATACTGAGTGCAGTTCAGTTAAGAAAAATGCCTTTCTGGTGCTCATTGCAAGCAAGCCAGAAAGTGTTTTTCGTTGCTCTCCTTGTCTGAGGTGTCTGCCGTGTGCTGTCTGCCGTGTGCTGAAAACAAGTTGTTCTTTGACAGTCTTGAATACTGAGTGCAGTTCAGTTAATAAAACTGTCTTTCTGGTGCTCATTGCAAGCAAGCCCGAAAGTGTTTTTATGCTTCATACTGGATTGTAAAAGCAAAGTTGCCGTGTGCTGAAAACAAGTTGTTCTTTGACAGTCTTGAATACTGAGTGCAGTTCAGTTAATAAAACTGTCTTTCTGGTGCTCATTGCAAACAAGCTAGAAATTGTTTTTCTGTGTTCCAATTGTTAGTATAAACAAATATACAGTCTGCTGAAAGCAAGCTGTTCTTTGATAGTCTTTCTTATGGAGTGCAGTTCAGCTAATAAAACTCTTTCTGCCTTTCATTGCAAGCAAGCCCAAAAGTGTTTTTATGCTTTATAATGGATTGTAAAGGCAAAGTTGCAGTTTGCTGAAAACAAGTTGTTCTTTGACAGTCTTGAATTCTGACTGCAGTTCAGCCAATAAAAATGTATTTCTGTCATTCATTGCAAACAAGCCAGAAAGTGTTTTTCGTTGCTCTTCTTGTCTGAATAAACAATTATGCAGTTTGCTGGAAATAAGCTGTACTCTGACAGTCGTCCTCATGGAGTGCAGTTCAGCTAATAAAACTCTTTCTGCCTTTCATTGCAAGCAAGCCCGAAAGTGTTTTTATGCTTCATACTGGATTGTAAAAGCAAAGTTGCTGTGTGCTGAAAACAAGTTGTTCTTTGACATTCTTGAATACTGAGTGCAGTTCAGTTAATAAAACTGTCTTTCTGGTGCTCATTGCAAGCAAGCCAGAAAGTGTTTTTCGTTGCTCTCCTTGTCTGAATAAACAAATATGCAGTTTGCTGGAAATAAGCTGTACTCTGACAGTCGTTCTTATGGAGTGCAGTTCAGTTAATAAAACTCTTTCTGCCTTTCATTGCAAGCAAGCCCGAAAGTGTTTTTATGCTTCATACTGGATTGTAAAAGCAAAGTTGCCGTGTGCTGAAAACAAGTTGTTCTTTGACAGTCTTGAATACTGAGTGCAGTTCAGTTAATAAAACTGTCTTTCTGGTGCTCATTGCAAACAAGCTAGAAATTGTTTTTCTGTGTTCCAATTGTTAGTATAAACAAATATGCAGTCTGCTGAAAGCAAGCTGTTCTTTGATAGTCTTTCTTATGGAGTGCAGTTCAGCTAATAAAACTCTTTCTGCATTTCATTGCAAGCAAGCCCGAAAGTGTTTTAATGCTTCATAATGGATTGTAAAAGCAAAGTTGCTGTGTGCTGAAAACAAGTTGTTCTTTGACAGTCTTGAATTCTGACTGCAGTTCAGCCAATAAAAATGTATTTCTGTCATTCATTGCAAACAAGCCAGAAAGTGTTTTTCGTTGCTCTTCTTGTCTGAATAAACAAATATGCAGTTTGCTGGAAATAAGCTGTACTCTGACAGTCGTTCTTATGGAGTGCAGTTCAGCTAATAAAACTCTTTCTGCCTTTCATTGCAAGCAAGCCCGAAAGTGTTTTTATGCTTCATACTGGATTGTAAAAGCAAAGTTGCCGTGTGCTGAAAACAAGTTGTTCTTTGACAGTCTTGAATACTGAGTGCAGTTCAGTTAACAAAAATGCCTTTCTGGTGCTCATTGCAAACAAGCCAGAAAGTGTTTTTCGTTGCTCTTCTTGCCTGAATAAACAATTATGCAGTTTGCTGGAAATAAGCTGTACTCTGACAGTCGTTCTTATGGAGTGCAGTTCAGCTAATAAAACTCTTTCTGCCTTTCATTGCAAGCAAGCCCGAAAGTGTTTTTATGCTTCATACTGGATTGTAAAAGCAGAGTTGCCGTGTGCTGAAAATAAGTTGTTCTTTGACAGTCTTGAATACTGAGTGCAGTTCAGTTAATAAAACTGTCTTTCTGGTGCTCATTGCAAACAAGCTAGAAATTGTTTTTCTGTGTTCCAAATGTTAGTATAAACAAATATGCAGTCTGCTGAAAGCAAGCTGTTCTTTGATAGTCTTTCTTATGGAGTGCAGATCAGCTAATAAAACTCTTTCTGCCTTTCATTGCAAGCAAGCCCGAAAGTGTTTTTATGCTTCATAATGGATTGTAAAAGCAAAGTTGCCGTGTGCTGAAAACAAGTTGTTCTTTGACTGTCTTGAATACTGAGTGCAGTTCAGTGAACAAAAATGCCTTTCTGGTGCTCATTGCAAACAAGCCAGAAAGTGTTTTTCTGTGTTCCAATTGTTAGTATAAACAAATATGCAGTCTGCTGAAAGCAAGCTGTTCTTTGATAGTCTTTCTTATGGAGTGCAGTTCAGCTAATAAAAGTCTTTCTGCCTTTCATTGCAAGCAAGCCCGAAAGTGTTTTTATGCTTTATAATGGATTGTAAAGGCAAAGTTGCAGTTTGCTGAAAACAAGTTGTTCTTTGACAGTCTTGAATTCTGACTGCAGTTCAGCCAATAAAAATGTATTTCTGTCATTCATTGCAAACAAGCCAGAAAGTATTTTTCGTTGCTCTTCTTGTCCGAATAAACAATTATGCAGTTTGCTGGAAATAAGCTGTACTCTGACAGTCGTCCTTATGGAGTGCAGTTCAGCTAATAAAACTCTTTCTGCCTTTCATTGCAAGCAAGCCCGAAAGTGTTTTTATGCTTCATACTGGATTGTAAAAGCAAAGTTGCCGTGTGCTGAAAACAAGTTGTTCTTTGACAGTCTTGAATACTGAGTGCAGTTCAGTTAATAAAACTGTCTTTCTGGTGCTCATTGCAAACAAGCCAGAAAGTGTTTTTCGTTGCTCTTCTTGTCTGAATAAACAAATATGCAGTTTGCTGGAAATAAGCTGTACTCTGACAGTCGTTCTTATGGAGTGCAGTTCAGCTAATAAAACTCTTTCTGCCTTTCATTGCAAGCAAGCCCGAAAGTGTTTTTATGCTTCATACTGGATTGTAAAAGCAAAGTTGCCGTGTGCTGAAAACAAGTTGTTCTTTGACAGTCTTGAATACTGAGTGCAGTTCAGTTAATAAAACTGTCTTTCTGGTGCTCATTGCAAACAAGCTAGAAATTGTTTTTCTGTGTTCCAATTGTTAGTATAAACAAATATGCAGTCTGCTGAAAGCAAGCTGTTCTTTGATAGTCTTTCTTATGGAGTGCAGTTCAGCTAATAAAACTCTTTCTGCATTTCATTGCAAGCAAGCCCGAAAGTGTTTTTATGCTTTATAATGGATTGTAAAAGCAAAGTTGCAGTTTGCTGAAAACAAGTTGTTCTTTGACAGTCTTGAATTCTGACTGCAGTTCAGCCAATAAAAATGTATTTCTGTCATTCATTGCAAACAAGCCAGAAAGTGTTTTTCGTTGCTCTTCTTGTCTGAATAAACAAATATGCAGTTTGCTGGAAATAAGCTGTACTCTGACAGTCGTTCTTATGGAGTGCAGTTCAACTAATAAAACTCTTTCTGCCTTTCATTGCAAGCAAGCCCGAAAGTGTTTTTATGCTTCATACTGGATTGTAAAAGCAAAGTTGCCGTGTGCTGAAAACAAGTTGTTCTTTGACAGTCTTGAATACTGAGTGCAGTTCAGTTAATAAAACTGTCTTTCTGGTGCTCATTGCAAACAAGCCAGAAAGTGTTTTTCGTTGCTCTTCTTGTCTGAATAAACAAATATGCAGTTTGCTGGAAATAAGCTGTACTCTGACAGTCGTCCTTATGGAGTGCAGTTCAGCTAATAAAACTCTTTCTGCCTTTCATTGCAAGCAAGCCCGAAAGTGTTTTTATGCTTCATACTGGATTGTAAAAGCAAAGTTGCCGTGTGCTGAAAACAAGTTGTTCTTTGACAGTCTTGAATACTGAGTGCAGTTCAGTTAATAAAACTGTCTTTCTGGTGCTCATTGCAAACAAGCTAGAAATTGTTTTTCTGTGTTCCAATTGTTAGTATAAACAAATATGCAGTCTGCTGAAAGCAAGCTGTTCTTTGATAGTCTTTCTTATGGAGTGCAGATCAGCTAATAAAACTCTTTCTGCCTTTCATTGCAAGCAAGCCCGAAAGTGTTTTTATGCTTCATAATGGATTGTAAAAGCAAAGTTGCCGTGTGCTGAAAACAAGTTGTTCTTTGACAGTCTTGAATACTGAGTGCAGTTCAGTTAACAAAAATGCCTTTCTGGTGCTCATTGCAAACAAGCCAGAAAGTGTTTTTCGTTGCTCTTCTTGTCTGAATAAACAAATATGCAGTTTGCTGGAAATAAGCTGTACTCTGACAGTCGTTCTTATGGAGTGCAGTTCAGCTAATAAAACTCTTTCTGCCTTTCATTGCAAGCAAGCCCGAAAGTGTTTTTATGCTTCATACTGGATTGTAAAAGCAAAGTTGCCGTGTGCTGAAAACAAGTTGTTCTTTGACAGTCTTGAATACTGAGTGCAGTTCAGTTAATAAAACTGTCTTTCTGGTGCTCATTGCAAACAAGCCAGAAAGTGTTTTTCGTTGCTCTTCTTGTCTGAATAAACAAATATGCAGTTTGCTGGAAATAAGCTGTACTCTGACAGTCTTTCTTATGGAGTGCAGTTCAGCTAATAAAACTCTTTCTGCCTTTCATTGCAAGCAAGCCCGAAAGTGTTTTTATGCTTCATACTGGATTGTAAAAGCAAAGTTGCCGTGTGCTGAAAACAAGTTGTTCTTTGACAGTCTTGAATACTGAGTGCAGTTCAGTTAATAAAACTGTCTTTCTGGTGCTCATTGCAAACAAGCTAGAAATTGTTTTTCTGTGTTCCAATTGTTAGTATAAACAAATATGCAGTCTGCTGAAAGCAAGCTGTTCTTTGATAGTCTTTCTTATGGAGTGCAGTTCAGCTAATAAAACTCTTTCTGCATTTCATTGCAAGCAAGCCCGAAAGTGTTTTAATGCTTCATAATGGATTGTAAAAGCAAAGTTGCTGTGTGCTGAAAACAAGTTGTTCTTTGACAGTCTTGAATTCTGACTGCAGTTCAGCCAATAAAAATGTATTTCTGTCATTCATTGCAAACAAGCCAGAAAGTGTTTTTCGTTGCTCTTCTTGTCTGAATAAACAAATATGCAGTTTGCTGGAAATAAGCTGTACTCTGACAGTCGTTCTTATGGAGTGCAGTTCAGCTAATAAAACTCTTTCTGCCTTTCATTGCAAGCAAGCCCGAAAGTGTTTTTATGCTTCATACTGGATTGTAAAAGCAAAGTTGCCGTGTGCTGAAAACAAGTTGTTCTTTGACAGTCTTGAATACTGAGTGCAGTTCAGTTAATAAAACTGTCTTTCTGGTGCTCATTGCAAACAAGCTAGAAATTGTTTTTCTGTGTTCCAATTGTTAGTATAAACAAATATGCAGTCTGCTGAAAGCAAGCTGTTCTTTGATAGTCTTTCTTATGGAGTGCAGTTCAGCTAATAAAACTCTTTCTGCATTTCATTGCAAGCAAGCCCGAAAGTGTTTTTATGCTTTATAATGGATTGTAAAAGCAAAGTTGCAGTTTGCTGAAAACAAGTTGTTCTTTGACAGTCTTGAATTCTGACTGCAGTTCAGCCAATAAAAATGTATTTCTGTCATTCATTGCAAACAAGCCAGAAAGTGTTTTTCGTTGCTCTTCTTGTCTGAATAAACAAATATGCAGTTTGCTGGAAATAAGCTGTACTCTGACAGTCGTTCTTATGGAGTGCAGTTCAACTAATAAAACTCTTTCTGCCTTTCATTGCAAGCAAGCCCGAAAGTGTTTTTATGCTTCATACTGGATTGTAAAAGCAAAGTTGCCGTGTGCTGAAAACAAGTTGTTCTTTGACAGTCTTGAATACTGAGTGCAGTTCAGTTAATAAAACTGTCTTTCTGGTGCTCATTGCAAACAAGCCAGAAAGTGTTTTTCGTTGCTCTTCTTGTCTGAATAAACAAATATGCAGTTTGCTGGAAATAAGCTGTACTCTGACAGTCGTCCTTATGGAGTGCAGTTCAGCTAATAAAACTCTTTCTGCCTTTCATTGCAAGCAAGCCCGAAAGTGTTTTTATGCTTCATACTGGATTGTAAAAGCAAAGTTGCCGTGTGCTGAAAACAAGTTGTTCTTTGACAGTCTTGAATACTGAGTGCAGTTCAGTTAATAAAACTGTCTTTCTGGTGCTCATTGCAAACAAGCTAGAAATTGTTTTTCTGTGTTCCAATTGTTAGTATAAACAAATATGCAGTCTGCTGAAAGCAAGCTGTTCTTTGATAGTCTTTCTTATGGAGTGCAGATCAGCTAATAAAACTCTTTCTGCCTTTCATTGCAAGCAAGCCCGAAAGTGTTTTTATGCTTCATAATGGATTGTAAAAGCAAAGTTGCCGTGTGCTGAAAACAAGTTGTTCTTTGACAGTCTTGAATACTGAGTGCAGTTCAGTTAACAAAAATGCCTTTCTGGTGCTCATTGCAAACAAGCCAGAAAGTGTTTTTCGTTGCTCTTCTTGTCTGAATAAACAAATATGCAGTTTGCTGGAAATAAGCTGTACTCTGACAGTCGTTCTTATGGAGTGCAGTTCAGCTAATAAAACTCTTTCTGCCTTTCATTGCAAGCAAGCCCGAAAGTGTTTTTATGCTTCATACTGGATTGTAAAAGCAAAGTTGCCGTGTGCTGAAAACAAGTTGTTCTTTGACAGTCTTGAATACTGAGTGCAGTTCAGTTAATAAAACTGTCTTTCTGGTGCTCATTGCAAACAAGCCAGAAAGTGTTTTTCGTTGCTCTTCTTGTCTGAATAAACAAATATGCAGTTTGCTGGAAATAAGCTGTACTCTGACAGTCTTTCTTATGGAGTGCAGTTCAGCTAATAAAACTCTTTCTGCCTTTCATTGCAAGCAAGCCCGAAAGTGTTTTTATGCTTCATACTGGATTGTAAAAGCAAAGTTGCCGTGTGCTGAAAACAAGTTGTTCTTTGACAGTCTTGAATACTGAGTGCAGTTCAGTTAATAAAACTGTCTTTCTGGTGCTCATTGCAAACAAGCTAGAAATTGTTTTTCTGTGTTCCAATTGTTAGTATAAACAAATATGCAGTCTGCTGAAAGCAAGCTGTTCTTTGATAGTCTTTCTTATGGAGTGCAGTTCAGCTAATAAAACTCTTTCTGCATTTCATTGCAAGCAAGCCCGAAAGTGTTTTAATGCTTCATAATGGATTGTAAAAGCAAAGTTGCTGTGTGCTGAAAACAAGTTGTTCTTTGACAGTCTTGAATTCTGACTGCAGTTCAGCCAATAAAAATGTATTTCTGTCATTCATTGCAAACAAGCCAGAAAGTGTTTTTCGTTGCTCTTCTTGTCTGAATAAACAAATATGCAGTTTGCTGGAAATAAGCTGTACTCTGACAGTCGTTCTTATGGAGTGCAGTTCAGCTAATAAAACTCTTTCTGCCTTTCATTGCAAGCAAGCCCGAAAGTGTTTTTATGCTTCATACTGGATTGTAAAAGCAAAGTTGCCGTGTGCTGAAAACAAGTTGTTCTTTGACAGTCTTGAATACTGAGTGCAGTTCAGTTAACAAAAATGCCTTTCTGGTGCTCATTGCAAACAAGCCAGAAAATGTTTTTCGTTGCTCTTCTTGTCTGAATAAACAAATATGCAGTTTGCTGGAAATAAGCTGTACTCTGACAGTCGTTCTTATGGAGTGCAGTTCAGTTAATAAAACTCTTTCTGCCTTTCATTGCAAGCAAGCCCGAAAGTGTTTTTATGCTTCATACTGGATTGTAAAAGCAAAGTTGCCGTGTGCTGAAAACAAGTTGTTCTTTGACAGTCTTGAATACTGAGTGCAGTTCAGTTAATAAAACTGTCTTTCTGGTGCTCATTGCAAACAAGCCAGAAAGTGTTTTTCGTTGCTCTTCTTGTCTGAATAAACAATTATGCAGTTTGCTGGAAATAAGCTGTACTCTGACAGTCGTCCTTATGGAGTGCAGTTCAGCTAATAAAACTCTTTCTGCCTTTCATTGCAAGCAAGCCCGAAAGTGTTTTTATGCTTCATACTGGATTGTAAAAGCAAAGTTGCCGTGTGCTGAAAACAAGTTGTTCTTTGACAGTCTTGAATACTGAGTGCAGTTCAGTTAATAAAACTGTCTTTCTGGTGCTCATTGCAAACAAGCCAGAAAGTGTTTTTCGTTGCTCTCCTTGTCTGAATAAACAAATATGCAGTTTGCTGGAAATAAGCTGTACTCTGACAGTCGTTCTTATGGAGTGCAGTTCAGCTAATAAAACTCTTTCTGCCTTTCATTGCAAGCAAGCCCGAAAGTGTTTTTATGCTTCATACTGGATTGTAAAAGCAAAGTTGCCGTGTGCTGAAAACAAGTTGTTCTTTGACAGTCTTGAATACTGAGTGCAGTTCAGTTAATAAAACTGTCTTTCTGGTGCTCATTGCAAACAAGCCAGAAAGTGTTTTTCGTTGCTCTTCTTGTCTGAATAAACAAATATGCAGTTTGCTGGAAATAAGCTGTACTCTGACAGTCGTTCTTATGGAGTGCAGTTCAGCTAATAAAACTCTTTCTGCCTTTCATTGCAAGCAAGCCCGAAAGTGTTTTTATGCTTCATACTGGATTGTAAAAGCAAAGTTGCCGTGTGCTGAAAACAAGTTGTTCTTTGACAGTCTTGAATACTGAGTGCAGTTCAGTTAACAAAAATGCCTTTCTGGTGCTCATTGCAAACAAGCCAGAAAATGTTTTTCGTTGCTCTTCTTGTCTGAATAAACAAATATGCAGTTTGCTGGAAATAAGCTGTACTCTGACAGTCGTTCTTATGGAGTGCAGTTCAGTTAATAAAACTCTTTCTGCCTTTCATTGCAAGCAAGCCCGAAAGTGTTTTTATGCTTCATACTGGATTGTAAAAGCAAAGTTGCCGTGTGCTGAAAACAAGTTGTTCTTTGACAGTCTTGAATACTGAGTGCAGTTCAGTTAATAAAACTGTCTTTCTGGTGCTCATTGCAAACAAGCCAGAAAGTGTTTTTCGTTGCTCTTCTTGTCTGAATAAACAATTATGCAGTTTGCTGGAAATAAGCTGTACTCTGACAGTCGTCCTTATGGAGTGCAGTTCAGCTAATAAAACTCTTTCTGCCTTTCATTGCAAGCAAGCCCGAAAGTGTTTTTATGCTTCATACTGGATTGTAAAAGCAAAGTTGCCGTGTGCTGAAAACAAGTTGTTCTTTGACAGTCTTGAATACTGAGTGCAGTTCAGTTAATAAAACTGTCTTTCTGGTGCTCATTGCAAACAAGCCAGAAAGTGTTTTTCGTTGCTCTCCTTGTCTGAATAAACAAATATGCAGTTTGCTGGAAATAAGCTGTACTCTGACAGTCGTTCTTATGGAGTGCAGTTCAGCTAATAAAACTCTTTCTGCCTTTCATTGCAAGCAAGCCCGAAAGTGTTTTTATGCTTCATACTGGATTGTAAAAGCAAAGTTGCCGTGTGCTGAAAACAAGTTGTTCTTTGACAGTCTAGAATACTGAGTGCAGTTCAGTTAATAAAACTGTCTTTCTGGTGCTCATTGCAAACAAGCCAGAAAGTGTTTTTCGTTGCTCTTCTTGTCTGAATAAACAAATATGCAGTTTGCTGGAAATAAGCTGTACTCTGACAGTCGTTCTTATGGAGTGCAGTTCAGCTAATAAAACTCTTTCTGCCTTTCATTGCAAGCAAGCCCGAAAGTGTTTTTATGCTTCATACTGGATTGTAAAAGCAAAGTTGCCGTGTGCTGAAAACAAGTTGTTCTTTGACAGTCTTGAATACTGAGTGCAGTTCAGTTAATAAAACTGTCTTTCTGGTGCTCATTGCAAACAAGCTAGAATTTTTTTTTTTTTTTTTCCAATTGTTAGTATAAACAAATATGCAGTCTGCTGAAAGCAAGCTGTTCTTTGATAGTCTTTCTTATGGAGTGCAGTTCAGCTAATAAAACTCTTTCTGCATTTCATTGCAAGCAAGCCCGAAAGTGTTTTAATGCTTCATAATGGATTGTAAAAGCAAAGTTGCTGTGTGCTGAAAACAAGTTGTTCTTTGACAGTCTTGAATTCTGACTGCAGTTCAGCCAATAAAAATGTATTTCTGTCATTCATTGCAAACAAGCCAGAAAGTGTTTTTCGTTGCTCTTCTTGTCTGAATAAACAAATATGCAGTTTGCTGGAAATAAGCTGTACTCTGACAGTCGTTCTTATGGAGTGCAGTTCAGCTAATAAAACTCTTTCTGCCTTTCATTGCAAGCAAGCCCGAAAGTGTTTTTATGCTTCATACTGGATTGTAAAAGCAAAGTTGCCGTGTGCTGAAAACAAGTTGTTCTTTGACAGTCTTGAATACTGAGTGCAGTTCAGTTAATAAAACTGTCTTTCTGGTGCTCATTGCAAACAAGCCAGAAAGTGTTTTTCGTTGCTCTTCTTGTCTGAATAAACAATTATGCAGTTTGCTGGAAATAAGCTGTACTCTGACAGTCGTCCTTATGGAGTGCAGTTCAGCTAATAAAACTCTTTCTGCCTTTCATTGCAAGCAAGCCCGAAAGTGTTTTTATGCTTCATACTGGATTGTAAAAGCAAAGTTGCCGTGTGCTGAAAACAAGTTGTTCTTTGACAGTCTTGAATACTGAGTGCAGTTCAGTTAATAAAACTGTCTTTCTGGTGCTCATTGCAAACAAGCCAGAAAGTGTTTTTCGTTGCTCTCCTTGTCTGAATAAACAAATATGCAGTTTGCTGGAAATAAGCTGTACTCTGACAGTCGTTCTTATGGAGTGCAGTTCAGCTAATAAAACTCTTTCTGCCTTTCATTGCAAGCAAGCCCGAAAGTGTTTTTATGCTTCATACTGGATTGTAAAAGCAAAGTTGCCGTGTGCTGAAAACAAGTTGTTCTTTGACAGTCTAGAATACTGAGTGCAGTTCAGTTAATAAAACTGTCTTTCTGGTGCTCATTGCAAACAAGCCAGAAAGTGTTTTTCGTTGCTCTTCTTGTCTGAATAAACAAATATGCAGTTTGCTGGAAATAAGCTGTACTCTGACAGTCGTTCTTATGGAGTGCAGTTCAGCTAATAAAACTCTTTCTGCCTTTCATTGCAAGCAAGCCCGAAAGTGTTTTTATGCTTCATACTGGATTGTAAAAGCAAAGTTGCCGTGTGCTGAAAACAAGTTGTTCTTTGACAGTCTTGAATACTGAGTGCAGTTCAGTTAATAAAACTGTCTTTCTGGTGCTCATTGCAAACAAGCTAGAATTTTTTTTTTTTTTTTTCCAATTGTTAGTATAAACAAATATGCAGTCTGCTGAAAGCAAGCTGTTCTTTGATAGTCTTTCTTATGGAGTGCAGTTCAGCTAATAAAACTCTTTCTGCATTTCATTGCAAGCAAGCCCGAAAGTGTTTTAATGCTTCATAATGGATTGTAAAAGCAAAGTTGCTGTGTGCTGAAAACAAGTTGTTCTTTGACAGTCTTGAATTCTGACTGCAGTTCAGCCAATAAAAATGTATTTCTGTCATTCATTGCAAACAAGCCAGAAAGTGTTTTTCGTTGCTCTTCTTGTCTGAATAAACAAATATGCAGTTTGCTGGAAATAAGCTGTACTCTGACAGTCGTTCTTATGGAGTGCAGTTCAGCTAATAAAACTCTTTCTGCCTTTCATTGCAAGCAAGCCCGAAAGTGTTTTTATGCTTCATACTGGATTGTAAAAGCAAAGTTGCCGTGTGCTGAAAACAAGTTGTTCTTTGACAGTCTTGAATACTGAGTGCAGTTCAGTTAATAAAACTGTCTTTCTGGTGCTCATTGCAAACAAGCTAGAAATTGTTTTTCTGTGTTCCAATTGTGAGTATAAACAAATATGCAGTCTGCTGAAAGCAAGCTGTTCTTTGATAGTCTTTCTTATGGAGTGCAGTTCAGCTAATAAAACTCTTTCTGCATTTCATTGCAAGCAAGCCCGAAAGTGTTTTAATGCTTCATAATGGATTGTAAAAGCAAAGTTGCTGTGTGCTGAAAACAAGTTGTTCTTTGACAGTCTTGAATTCTGACTGCAGTTCAGTTAATAAAACTGTCTTTCTGGTGCTCATTGCAAACAAGCCAGAAAGTGTTTTTCGTTGCTCTTCTTGTCTGAATAAACAATTATGCAGTTTGCTGGAAATAAGCTGTACTCTGACAGTCGTCCTTATGGAGTGCAGTTCAGCTAATAAAACTCTTTCTGCCTTTCATTGCAAGCAAGCCCGAAAGTGTTTTTATGCTTCATACTGGATTGTAAAAGCAAAGTTGCCGTGTGCTGAAAACAAGTTGTTCTTTGACAGTCTTGAATACTGAGTGCAGTTCAGTTAATAAAACTGTCTTTCTGGTGCTCATTGCAAACAAGCCAGAAAGTGTTTTTCGTTGCTCTCCTTGTCTGAATAAACAAATATGCAGTTTGCTGGAAATAAGCTGTACTCTGACAGTCGTTCTTATGGAGTGCAGTTCAGCTAATAAAACTCTTTCTGCCTTTCATTGCAAGCAAGCCCGAAAGTGTTTTTATGCTTCATACTGGATTGTAAAAGCAAAGTTGCCGTGTGCTGAAAACAAGTTGTTCTTTGACAGTCTTGAATACTGAGTGCAGTTCAGTTAATAAAACTGTCTTTCTGGTGCTCATTGCAAACAAGCCAGAAAGTGTTTTTCGTTGCTCTTCTTGTCTGAATAAACAAATATGCAGTTTGCTGGAAATAAGCTGTACTCTGACAGTCGTTCTTATGGAGTGCAGTTCAGCTAATAAAACTCTTTCTGCCTTTCATTGCAAGCAAGCCCGAAAGTGTTTTTATGCTTCATACTGGATTGTAAAAGCAAAGTTGCCGTGTGCTGAAAACAAGTTGTTCTTTGACAGTCTTGAATACTGAGTGCAGTTCAGTTAATAAAACTGTCTTTCTGGTGCTCATTGCAAACAAGCTAGAAATTTTTTTTTTTTTTTCCAATTGTTAGTATAAACAAATATGCAGTCTGCTGAAAGCAAGCTGTTCTTTGATAGTCTTTCTTATGGAGTGCAGTTCAGCTAATAAAACTCTTTCTGCATTTCATTGCAAGCAAGCCCGAAAGTGTTTTAATGCTTCATAATGGATTGTAAAAGCAAAGTTGCTGTGTGCTGAAAACAAGTTGTTCTTTGACAGTCTTGAATTCTGACTGCAGTTCAGCCAATAAAAATGTATTTCTGTCATTCATTGCAAACAAGCCAGAAAGTGTTTTTCATTGCTCTTCTTGTCTGAATAAACAAATATGCAGTTTGCTGGAAATAAGCTGTACTCTGACAGTCGTTCTTATGGAGTGCAGTTCAGCTAATAAAACTCTTTCTGCCTTTCATTGCAAGCAAGCCCGAAAGTGTTTTTATGCTTCATACTGGATTGTAAAAGCAAAGTTGCCGTGTGCTGAAAACAAGTTGTTCTTTGACAGTCTTGAATACTGAGTGCAGTTCAGTTAACAAAAATGCCTTTCTGGTGCTCATTGCAAACAAGCCAGAAAATGTTTTTCGTTGCTCTTCTTGTCTGAATAAACAAATATGCAGTTTGCTGGAAATAAGCTGTACTCTGACAGTCGTTCTTATGGAGTGCAGTTCAGTTAATAAAATTCTTTCTGCCTTTCATTGCAAGCAAGCCCGAAAGTGTTTTTATGCTTCATACTGGATTGTAAAAGCAAAGTTGCCGTGTGCTGAAAACAAGTTGTTCTTTGACAGTCTTGAATACTGAGTGCAGTTCAGTTAATAAAACTGTCTTTCTGGTGCTCATTGCAAACAAGCTAGAAATTGTTTTTCTGTGTTCCAATTGTGAGTATAAACAAATATGCAGTCTGCTGAAAGCAAGCTGTTCTTTGATAGTCTTTCTTATGGAGTGCAGTTCAGCTAATAAAACTCTTTCTGCATTTCATTGCAAGCAAGCCCGAAAGTGTTTTTATGCTTTATAATGGATTGTAAAAGCAAAGTTGCAGTTTGCTGAAAACAAGTTGTTCTTTGACAGTCTTGAATTCTGACTGCAGTTCAGCCAATAAAAATGTATTTCTGTCATTCATTGCAAACAAGCCAGAAAGTGTTTTTCGTTGCTCTTCTTGTCTGAATAAACAAATATGCAGTTTGCTGGAAATAAGCTGTACTCTGACAGTCGTTCTTATGGAGTGCAGTTCAGCTAATAAAACTCTTTCTGCCTTTCATTGCAAGCAAGCCCGAAAGTGTTTTTATGCTTCATACTGGATTGTAAAAGCAAAGTTGCCGTGTGCTGAAAACAAGTTGTTCTTTGACAGTCTTGAAAACTGAGTGCAGTTCAGTTAATAAAACTGTCTTTCTGGTGTTCATTGCAAACAAGCCAGAAAGTGTTTTTCGTTGCTCTTCTTGTCTGAATAAACAAATATGCAGTTTGCTGGAAATAAGCTGTACTCTGACAGTCGTTCTTATGGAGTGCAGTTCAGCTAATAAAACTCTTTCTGCCTTTCATTGCAAGCAAGCCCGAAAGTGTTTTTATGCTTCATACTGGATTGTAAAAGCAAAGTTGCCGTGTGCTGAAAACAAGTTGTTCTTTGACAGTCTTGAATACTGAGTGCAGTTCAGTTAATAAAACTGTCTTTCTGGTGCTCATTGCAAACAAGCCAGAAAGTGTTTTTCGTTGCTCTTCTTGCCTGAATAAACAAATATGCAGTTTGCTGGAAATAAGCTGTACTCTGACAGTCGTTCTTATGGAGTGCAGTTCAGCTAATAAAACTCTTTCTGCCTTTCATTGCAAGCAAGCCCGAAAGTGTTTTTATGCTTCATACTGGATTGTAAAAGCAAAGTTGCCGTGTGCTGAAAACAAGTTGTTCTTTGACAGTCTTGAAAACTGAGTGCAGTTCAGTTAATAAAACTGTCTTTCTGGTGTTCATTGCAAACAAGCCAGAAAGTGTTTTTCGTTGCTCTTCTTGTCTGAATAAACAAATATGCAGTTTGCTGGAAATAAGCTGTACTCTGACAGTCGTTCTTATGGAGTGCAGTTCAGCTAATAAAACTCTTTCTGCCTTTCATTGCAAGCAAGCCCGAAAGTGTTTTTATGCTTCATACTGGATTGTAAAAGCAAAGTTGCCGTGTGCTGAAAACAAGTTGTTCTTTGACAGTCTTGAATACTGAGTGCAGTTCAGTTAATAAAACTGTCTTTCTGGTGCTCATTGCAAACAAGCCAGAAAGTGTTTTTCGTTGCTCTTCTTGCCTGAATAAACAAATATGCAGTCTGCTGAAAGCAAGCTGTTCTTTGATAGTCTTTCTTATGGAGTGCAGTTCAGCTAATAAAACTCTTTCTGCATTTCATTGCAAGCAAGCCCGAAAGTGTTTTTATGCTTTATAATGGATTGTAAAAGCAAAGTTGCAGTTTGCTGAAAACAAGTTGTTCTTTGACAGTCTTGAATTCTGACTGCAGTTCAGCCAATAAAAATGTATTTCTGTCATTCATTGCAAACAAGCCAGAAAGTGTTTTTCGTTGCTCTTCTTGTCTGAATAAACAAATATGCAGTTTGCTGGAAATAAGCTGTACTCTGACAGTCGTTCTTATGGAGTGCAGTTCAGCTAATAAAACTCTTTCTGCCTTTCATTGCAAGCAAGCCCGAAAGTGTTTTTATGCTTCATACTGGATTGTAAAAGCAAAGTTGCCGTGTGCTGAAAACAAGTTGTTCTTTGACAGTCTTGAATACTGAGTGCAGTTCAGTTAATAAAACTGTCTTTCTGGTGCTCATTGCAAACAAGCCAGAAAGTGTTTTTCGTTGCTCTTCTTGTCTGAATAAACAAATATGCAGTTTGCTGGAAATAAGCTGTACTCTGACAGTCTTTCTTATGGAGTGCAGTTCAGCTAATAAAACTCTTTCTGCCTTTCATTGCAAGCAAGCCCGAAAGTGTTTTTATGCTTCATACTGGATTGTAAAAGCAAAGTTGCCGTGTGCTGAAAACAAGTTGTTCTTTGACAGTCTTGAATACTGAGTGCAGTTCAGTTAATAAAACTGTCTTTCTGGTGCTCATTGCAAACAAGCTAGAAATTGTTTTTCTGTGTTCCAATTGTTAGTATAAACAAATATGCAGTCTGCTGAAAGCAAGCTGTTCTTTGATAGTCTTTCTTATGGAGTGCAGTTCAGCTAATAAAACTCTTTCTGCATTTCATTGCAAGCAAGCCCGAAAGTGTTTTAATGCTTCATAATGGATTGTAAAAGCAAAGTTGCTGTGTGCTGAAAACAAGTTGTTCTTTGACAGTCTTGAATTCTGACTGCAGTTCAGCCAATAAAAATGTATTTCTGTCATTCATTGCAAACAAGCCAGAAAGTGTTTTTCGTTGCTCTTCTTGTCTGAATAAACAAATATGCAGTTTGCTGGAAATAAGCTGTACTCTGACAGTCGTTCTTATGGAGTGCAGTTCAGCTAATAAAACTCTTTCTGCCTTTCATTGCAAGCAAGCCCGAAAGTGTTTTTATGCTTCATACTGGATTGTAAAAGCAAAGTTGCCGTGTGCTGAAAACAAGTTGTTCTTTGACAGTCTTGAATACTGAGTGCAGTTCAGTTAACAAAAATGCCTTTCTGGTGCTCATTGCAAACAAGCCAGAAAATGTTTTTCGTTGCTCTTCTTGTCTGAATAAACAAATATGCAGTTTGCTGGAAATAAGCTGTACTCTGACAGTCGTTCTTATGGAGTGCAGTTCAGTTAATAAAACTCTTTCTGCCTTTCATTGCAAGCATGCCCGAAAGTGTTTTTATGCTTCATACTGGATTGTAAAAGCAAAGTTGCCGTGTGCTGAAAACAAGTTGTTCTTTGACAGTCTTGAATACTGAGTGCAGTTCAGTTAATAAAACTGTCTTTCTGGTGCTCATTGCAAACAAGCCAGAAAGTGTTTTTCGTTGCTCTTCTTGTCTGAATAAACAATTATGCAGTTTGCTGGAAATAAGCTGTACTCTGACAGTCGTCCTTATGGAGTGCAGTTCAGCTAATAAAACTCTTTCTGCCTTTCATTGCAAGCAAGCCCGAAAGTGTTTTTATGCTTCATACTGGATTGTAAAAGCAAAGTTGCCGTGTGCTGAAAACAAGTTGTTCTTTGACAGTCTTGAATACTGAGTGCAGTTCAGTTAATAAAACTGTCTTTCTGGTGCTCATTGCAAACAAGCCAGAAAGTGTTTTTCGTTGCTCTCCTTGTCTGAATAAACAAATATGCAGTTTGCTGGAAATAAGCTGTACTCTGACAGTCGTTCTTATGGAGTGCAGTTCAGCTAATAAAACTCTTTCTGCCTTTCATTGCAAGCAAGCCCGAAAGTGTTTTTATGCTTCATACTGGATTGTAAAAGCAAAGTTGCCGTGTGCTGAAAACAAGTTGTTCTTTGACAGTCTTGAATACTGAGTGCAGTTCAGTTAATAAAACTGTCTTTCTGGTGCTCATTGCAAACAAGCCAGAAAGTGTTTTTCGTTGCTCTTCTTGTCTGAATAAACAAATATGCAGTTTGCTGGAAATAAGCTGTACTCTGACAGTCGTTCTTATGGAGTGCAGTTCAGCTAATAAAACTCTTTCTGCCTTTCATTGCAAGCAAGCCCGAAAGTGTTTTTATGCTTCATACTGGATTGTAAAAGCAAAGTTGCCGTGTGCTGAAAACAAGTTGTTCTTTGACAGTCTTGAATACTGAGTGCAGTTCAGTTAATAAAACTGTCTTTCTGGTGCTCATTGCAAACAAGCTAGAATTTTTTTTTTTTTTTTCCAATTGTTAGTATAAACAAATATGCAGTCTGCTGAAAGCAAGCTGTTCTTTGATAGTCTTTCTTATGGAGTGCAGTTCAGCTAATAAAACTCTTTCTGCATTTCATTGCAAGCAAGCCCGAAAGTGTTTTAATGCTTCATAATGGATTGTAAAAGCAAAGTTGCTGTGTGCTGAAAACAAGTTGTTCTTTGACAGTCTTGAATTCTGACTGCAGTTCAGCCAATAAAAATGTATTTCTGTCATTCATTGCAAACAAGCCAGAAAGTGTTTTTCGTTGCTCTTCTTGTCTGAATAAACAAATATGCAGTTTGCTGGAAATAAGCTGTACTCTGACAGTCGTTCTTATGGAGTGCAGTTCAGCTAATAAAACTCTTTCTGCCTTTCATTGCAAGCAAGCCCGAAAGTGTTTTTATGCTTCATACTGGATTGTAAAAGCAAAGTTGCCGTGTGCTGAAAACAAGTTGTTCTTTGACAGTCTTGAATACTGAGTGCAGTTCAGTTAACAAAAATGCCTTTCTGGTGCTCATTGCAAACAAGCCAGAAAGTGTTTTTCGTTGCTCTTCTTGTCTGAATAAACAAATATGCAGTTTGCTGGAAATAAGCTGTACTCTGACAGTCGTTCTTATGGAGTGCAGTTCAGCTAATAAAACTCTTTCTGCCTTTCATTGCAAGCAAGCCCCAAAGTGTTTTTATGCTTCATACTGGATTGTAAAAGCAAAGTTGCCGTGTGCTGAAAACAAGTTGTTCTTTGACAGTCTTGAATACTGAGTGCAGTTCAGTTAATAAAACTGTCTTTCTGGTGCTCATTGCAAACAAGCTAGAATTTTTTTTTTTTTTTTCCAATTGTTAGTATAAACAAATATGCAGTCTGCTGAAAGCAAGCTGTTCTTTGATAGTCTTTCTTATGGAGTGCAGTTCAGCTAATAAAACTCTTTCTGCATTTCATTGCAAGCAAGCCCGAAAGTGTTTTAATGCTTCATAATGGATTGTAAAAGCAAAGTTGCTGTGTGCTGAAAACAAGTTGTTCTTTGACAGTCTTGAATTCTGACTGCAGTTCAGCCAATAAAAATGTATTTCTGTCATTCATTGCAAACAAGCCAGAAAGTGTTTTTCGTTGCTCTTCTTGTCTGAATAAACAAATATGCAGTTTGCTGGAAATAAGCTGTACTCTGACAGTCGTTCTTATGGAGTGCAGTTCAGCTAATAAAACTCTTTCTGCCTTTCATTGCAAGCAAGCCCGAAAGTGTTTTTATGCTTCATACTGGATTGTAAAAGCAAAGTTGCCGTGTGCTGAAAACAAGTTGTTCTTTGACAGTCTTGAATACTGAGTGCAGTTCAGTTAACAAAAATGCCTTTCTGGTGCTCATTGCAAACAAGCCAGAAAATGTTTTTCGTTGCTCTTCTTGTCTGAATAAACAAATATGCAGTTTGCTGGAAATAAGCTGTACTCTGACAGTCGTTCTTATGGAGTGCAGTTCAGTTAATAAAATTCTTTCTGCCTTTCATTGCAAGCAAGCCCGAAAGTGTTTTTATGCTTCATACTGGATTGTAAAAGCAAAGTTGCCGTGTGCTGAAAACAAGTTGTTCTTTGACAGTCTTGAATACTGAGTGCAGTTCAGTTAATAAAACTGTCTTTCTGGTGCTCATTGCAAACAAGCTAGAAATTGTTTTTCTGTGTTCCAATTGTGAGTATAAACAAATATGCAGTCTGCTGAAAGCAAGCTGTTCTTTGATAGTCTTTCTTATGGAGTGCAGTTCAGCTAATAAAACTCTTTCTGCATTTCATTGCAAGCAAGCCCGAAAGTGTTTTTATGCTTCATACTGGATTGTAAAAGCAAAGTTGCCGTGTGCTGAAAACAAGTTGTTCTTTGACAGTCTTGAATACTGAGTGCAGTTCAGTTAATAAAACTGTCTTTCTGGTGCTCATCGCAAACAAGCCAGAAAGTGTTTTTCGTTGCTCTTCTTGTCTGAATAAACAAATATGCAGTTTGCTGGAAATAAGCTGTACTCTGACAGTCGTTCTTATGGAGTGCAGTTCAGCTAATAAAACTCTTTCTGCCTTTCATTGCAAGCAAGCCCGAAAGTGTTTTTATGCTTCATACTGGATTGTAAAAGCAAAGTTGCCGTGTGCTGAAAACAAGTTGTTCTTTGACAGTCTTGAATACTGAGTGCAGTTCAGTTAATAAAACTGTCTTTCTGGTGCTCATTGCAAACAAGCCAGAAAGTGTTTTTCGTTGCTCTTCTTGTCTGAATAAACAAATATGCAGTTTGCTGGAAATAAGCTGTACTCTGACAGTCGTTCTTATGGAGTGCAGTTCAGCTAATAAAACTCTTTCTGCCTTTCATTGCAAGCAAGCCCGAAAGTGTTTTTATGCTTCATACTGGATTGTAAAAGCAAAGTTGCCGTGTGCTGAAAACAAGTTGTTCTTTGACAGTCTTGAATACTGAGTGCAGTTCAGTTAATAAAACTGTCTTTCTGGTGCTCATTGCAAACAAGCTAGAAATTTTTTTTTTTTTTTCCAATTGTTAGTATAAACAAATATGCAGTCTGCTGAAAGCAAGCTGTTCTTTGATAGTCTTTCTTATGGAGTGCAGTTCAGCTAATAAAACTCTTTCTGCATTTCATTGCAAGCAAGCCCGAAAGTGTTTTAATGCTTCATAATGGATTGTAAAAGCAAAGTTGCTGTGTGCTGAAAACAAGTTGTTCTTTGACAGTCTTGAATTCTGACTGCAGTTCAGCCAATAAAAATGTATTTCTGTCATTCATTGCAAACAAGCCAGAAAGTGTTTTTCGTTGCTCTTCTTGTCTGAATAAACAAATATGCAGTTTGCTGGAAATAAGCTGTACTCTGACAGTCGTTCTTATGGAGTGCAGTTCAGCTAATAAAACTCTTTCTGCCTTTCATTGCAAGCAAGCCCGAAAGTGTTTTTATGCTTCATACTGGATTGTAAAAGCAAAGTTGCCGTGTGCTGAAAACAAGTTGTTCTTTGACAGTCTTGAATACTGAGTGCAGTTCAGTTAACAAAAATGCCTTTCTGGTGCTCATTGCAAACAAGCCAGAAAATGTTTTTCGTTGCTCTTCTTGTCTGATTAAACAAATATGCAGTTTGCTGGAAATAAGCTGTACTCTGACAGTCGTTCTTATGGAGTGCAGTTCAGTTAATAAAATTCTTTCTGCCTTTCATTGCAAGCAAGCCCGAAAGTGTTTTTATGCTTCATACTGGATTGTAAAAGCAAAGTTGCCGTGTGCTGAAAACAAGTTGTTCTTTGACAGTCTTGAATACTGAGTGCAGTTCAGTTAATAAAACTGTCTTTCTGGTGCTCATTGCAAACAAGCTAGAAATTGTTTTTCTGTGTTCCAATTGTGAGTATAAACAAATATGCAGTCTGCTGAAAGCAAGCTGTTTTTTGATAGTCTTTCTTATGGAGTGCAGTTCAGCTAATAAAACTCTTTCTGCATTTCATTGCAAGCAAGCCCGAAAGTGTTTTTATGCTTTATAATGGATTGTAAAAGCAAAGTTGCAGTTTGCTGAAAACAAGTTGTTCTTTGACAGTCTTGAATTCTGACTGCAGTTCAGCCAATAAAAATGTATTTCTGTCATTCATTGCAAACAAGCCAGAAAGTGTTTTTCGTTGCTCTTCTTGTCTGAATAAACAAATATGCAGTTTGCTGGAAATAAGCTGTACTCTGACAGTCGTTCTTATGGAGTGCAGTTCAGCTAATAAAACTCTTTCTGCTTTTCATTGCAAGCAAGCCCGAAAGTGTTTTTATGCTTCATACTGGATTGTAAAAGCAAAGTTGCCGTGTGCTGAAAACAAGTTGTTCTTTGACAGTCTTGAAAACTGAGTGCAGTTCAGTTAATAAAACTGTCTTTCTGGTGTTCATTGCAAACAAGCCAGAAAGTGTTTTTCGTTGCTCTTCTTGTCTGAATAAACAAATATGCAGTTTGCTGGAAATAAGCTGTACTCTGACAGTCGTTCTTATGGAGTGCAGTTCAGCTAATAAAACTCTTTCTGCCTTTCATTGCAAGCAAGCCCGAAAGTGTTTTTATGCTTCATACTGGATTGTAAAAGCAAAGTTGCCGTGTGCTGAAAACAAGTTGTTCTTTGACAGTCTTGAATACTGAGTGCAGTTCAGTTAATAAAACTGTCTTTCTGGTGCTCATTGCAAACAAGCCAGAAAGTGTTTTTCGTTGCTCTTCTTGCCTGAATAAACAAACATGCAGTTTGCTGGAAATAAGCTGTACTCTGACAGTCGTTCTTATGGAGTGCAGTTCAGCTAATAAAACTCTTTCTGCCTTTCATTGCAAGCAAGCCCGAAAGTGTTTTTATGCTTCATACTGGATTGTAAAAGCAAAGTTGCCGTGTGCTGAAAACAAGTTGTTCTTTGACAGTCTTGAAAACTGAGTGCAGTTCAGTTAATAAAACTGTCTTTCTGGTGTTCATTGCAAACAAGCCAGAAAGTGTTTTTCGTTGCTCTTCTTGTCTGAATAAACAAATATGCAGTTTGCTGGAAATAAGCTGTACTCTGACAGTCGTTCTTATGGAGTGCAGTTCAGCTAATAAAACTCTTTCTGCCTTTCATTGCAAGCAAGCCCGAAAGTGTTTTTATGCTTCATACTGGATTGTAAAAGCAAAGTTGCCGTGTGCTGAAAACAAGTTGTTCTTTGACAGTCTTGAATACTGAGTGCAGTTCAGTTAATAAAACTGTCTTTCTGGTGCTCATTGCAAACAAGCCAGAAAGTGTTTTTCGTTGCTCTTCTTGCCTGAAAAAACAAATATGCAGTCTGCTGAAAGCAAGCTGTTCTTTGATAGTCTTTCTTATGGAGTGCAGTTCAGCTAATAAAACTCTTTCTGCATTTCATTGCAAGCAAGCCCGAAAGTGTTTTTATGCTTTATAATGGATTGTAAAAGCAAAGTTGCAGTTTGCTGAAAACAAGTTGTTCTTTGACAGTCTTGAAAACTGAGTGCAGTTCAGTTAATAAAACTGTCTTTCTGGTGTTCATTGCAAACAAGCCAGAAAGTGTTTTTCGTTGCTCTTCTTGTCTGAATAAACAAATATGCAGTTTGCTGGAAATAAGCTGTACTCTGACAGTCGTTCTTATGGAGTGCAGTTCAGCTAATAAAACTCTTTCTGCCTTTCATTGCAAGCAAGCCCGAAAGTGTTTTTATGCTTCATACTGGATTGTAAAAGCAAAGTTGCCGTGTGCTGAAAACAAGTTGTTCTTTGACAGTCTTGAATACTGAGTGCAGTTCAGTTAATAAAACTGTCTTTCTGGTGCTCATTGCAAACAAGCCAGAAAGTGTTTTTCGTTGCTCTTCTTGCCTGAATAAACAAATATGCAGTTTGCTGGAAATAAGCTGTACTCTGACAGTCGTTCTTATGGAGAGCAGTTCAGCTAATAAAACTCTTTCTGCCTTTCATTGCAAGCAAGCCCGAAAGTGTTTTTATGCTTCATACTGGATTGTAAAAGCAAAGTTGCCGTGTGCTGAAAACAAGTTGTTCTTTGACAGTCTTGAAAACTGAGTGCAGTTCAGTTAATAAAACTGTCTTTCTGGTGTTCATTGCAAACAAGCCAGAAAGTGTTTTTCGTTGCTCTTCTTGTCTGAATAAACAAATATGCAGTTTGCTGGAAATAAGCTGTACTCTGACAGTCTTTCTTATGGAGTGCAGTTCAGCTAATAAAACTCTTTCTGCCTTTCGTTGCAAGCAAGCCCGAAAGTGTTTTTATGCTTCATACTGGATTGTAAAAGCAAAGTTGCCGTGTGCTGAAAACAAGTTGTTCTTTGACAGTCTTGAATACTGAGTGCAGTTCAGTTAATAAAACTGTCTTTCTGGTGCTCATTGCAAACAAGCTAGAAATTGTTTTTCTGTGTTCCAATTGTTAGTATAAACAAATATGCAGTCTGCTGAAAGCAAGCTGTTCTTTGATAGTCTTTCTTATGGAGTGCAGTTCAGCTAATAAAACTCTTTCTGCATTTCATTGCAAGCAAGCCCGAAAGTGTTTTAATGCTTCATAATGGATTGTAAAAGCAAAGTTGCTGTGTGCTGAAAACAAGTTGTTCTTTGACAGTCTTGAATTCTGACTGCAGTTCAGCCAATAAAAATGTATTTCTGTCATTCATTGCAAACAAGCCAGAAAGTGTTTTTCGTTGCTCTTCTTGTCTGAATAAACAAATATGCAGTTTGCTGGAAATAAGCTGTACTCTGACAGTCGTTCTTATGGAGTGCAGTTCAGCTAATAAAACTCTTTCTGCCTTTCATTGCAAGCAAGCCCGAAAGTGTTTTTATGCTTCATACTGGATTGTAAAAGCAAAGTTGCCGTGTGCTGAAAACAAGTTGTTCTTTGACAGTCTTGAATACTGAGTGCAGTTCAGTTAACAAAAATGCCTTTCTGGTGCTCATTGCAAACAAGCCAGAAAATGTTTTTCGTTGCTCTTCTTGTCTGAATAAACAAATATGCAGTTTGCTGGAAATAAGCTGTACTCTGACAGTCGTTCTTATGGAGTGCAGTTCAGTTAATAAAACTCTTTCTGCCTTTCATTGCAAGCAAGCCCGAAAGTGTTTTTATGCTTCATACTGGATTGTAAAAGCAAAGTTGCCGTGTGCTGAAAACAAGTTGTTCTTTGACAGTCTTGAATACTGAGTGCAGTTCAGTTAATAAAACTGTCTTTCTGGTGCTCATTGCAAACAAGCCAGAAAGTGTTTTTCGTTGCTCTTCTTGTCTGAATAAACAATTATGCAGTTTGCTGGAAATAAGCTGTACTCTGACAGTCGTCCTTATGGAGTGCAGTTCAGCTAATAAAACTCTTTCTGCCTTTCATTGCAAGCAAGCCCGAAAGTGTTTTTATGCTTCATACTGGATTGTAAAAGCAAAGTTGCCGTGTGCTGAAAACAAGTTGTTCTTTGACAGTCTTGAATACTGAGTGCAGTTCAGTTAATAAAACTGTCTTTCTGGTGCTCATTGCAAACAAGCCAGAAAGTGTTTTTCGTTGCTCTCCTTGTCTGAATAAACAAATATGCAGTTTGCTGGAAATAAGCTGTACTCTGACAGTCGTTCTTATGGAGTGCAGTTCAGCTAATAAAACTCTTTCTGCCTTTCATTGCAAGCAAGCCCGAAAGTGTTTTTATGCTTCATACTGGATTGTAAAAGCAAAGTTGCCGTGTGCTGAAAACAAGTTGTTCTTTGACAGTCTTGAATACTGAGTGCAGTTCAGTTAATAAAACTGTCTTTCTGGTGCTCATTGCAAACAAGCTAGAATTTTTTTTTTTTTTTTCCAATTGTTAGTATAAACAAATATGCAGTCTGCTGAAAGCAAGCTGTTCTTTGATAGTCTTTCTTATGGAGTGCAGTTCAGCTAATAAAACTCTTTCTGCATTTCATTGCAAGCAAGCCCGAAAGTGTTTTAATGCTTCATAATGGATTGTAAAAGCAAAGTTGCTGTGTGCTGAAAACAAGTTGTTCTTTGACAGTCTTGAATTCTGACTGCAGTTCAGCCAATAAAAATGTATTTCTGTCATTCATTGCAAACAAGCCAGAAAGTGTTTTTCGTTGCTCTTCTTGTCTGAATAAACAAATATGCAGTTTGCTGGAAATAAGCTGTACTCTGACAGTCGTTCTTATGGAGTGCAGTTCAGCTAATAAAACTCTTTCTGCCTTTCATTGCAAGCAAGCCCGAAAGTGTTTTTATGCTTCATACTGGATTGTAAAAGCAAAGTTGCCGTGTGCTGAAAACAAGTTGTTCTTTGACAGTCTTGAATACTGAGTGCAGTTCAGTTAACAAAAATGCCTTTCTGGTGCTCATTGCAAACAAGCCAGAAAGTGTTTTTCGTTGCTCTTCTTGTCTGAATAAACAAATATGCAGTTTGCTGGAAATAAGCTGTACTCTGACAGTCGTTCTTATGGAGTGCAGTTCAGCTAATAAAACTCTTTCTGCCTTTCATTGCAAGCAAGCCCGAAAGTGTTTTTATGCTTCATACTGGATTGTAAAAGCAAAGTTGCCGTGTGCTGAAAACAAGTTGTTCTTTGACAGTCTTGAATACTGAGTGCAGTTCAGTTAATAAAACTGTCTTTCTGGTGCTCATTGCAAACAAGCTAGAATTATTTTTTTTTTTTTCCAATTGTTAGTATAAACAAATATGCAGTCTGCTGAAAGCAAGCTGTTCTTTGATAGTCTTTCTTATGGAGTGCAGTTCAGCTAATAAAACTCTTTCTGCATTTCATTGCAAGCAAGCCCGAAAGTGTTTTAATGCTTCATAATGGATTGTAAAAGCAAAGTTGCTGTGTGCTGAAAACAAGTTGTTCTTTGACAGTCTTGAATTCTGACTGCAGTTCAGCCAATAAAAATGTATTTCTGTCATTCATTGCAAACAAGCCAGAAAGTGTTTTTCGTTGCTCTTCTTGTCTGAATAAACAAATATGCAGTTTGCTGGAAATAAGCTGTACTCTGACAGTCGTTCTTATGGAGTGCAGTTCAGCTAATAAAACTCTTTCTGCCTTTCATTGCAAGCAAGCCCGAAAGTGTTTTTATGCTTCATACTGGATTGTAAAAGCAAAGTTGCCGTGTGCTGAAAACAAGTTGTTCTTTGACAGTCTTGAATACTGAGTGCAGTTCAGTTAACAAAAATGCCTTTCTGGTGCTCATTGCAAACAAGCCAGAAAATGTTTTTCGTTGCTCTTCTTGTCTGAATAAACAAATATGCAGTTTGCTGGAAATAAGCTGTACTCTGACAGTCGTTCTTATGGAGTGCAGTTCAGTTAATAAAATTCTTTCTGCCTTTCATTGCAAGCAAGCCCGAAAGTGTTTTTATGCTTCATACTGGATTGTAAAAGCAAAGTTGCCGTGTGCTGAAAACAAGTTGTTCTTTGACAGTCTTGAATACTGAGTGCAGTTCAGTTAATAAAACTGTCTTTCTGGTGCTCATTGCAAACAAGCTAGAAATTGTTTTTCTGTGTTCCAATTGTGAGTATAAACAAATATGCAGTCTGCTGAAAGCAAGCTGTTCTTTGATAGTCTTTCTTATGGAGTGCAGTTCAGCTAATAAAACTCTTTCTGCATTTCATTGCAAGCAAGCCCGAAAGTGTTTTTATGCTTCATACTGGATTGTAAAAGCAAAGTTGCCGTGTGCTGAAAACAAGTTGTTCTTTGACAGTCTTGAATACTGAGTGCAGTTCAGTTAATAAAACTGTCTTTCTGGTGCTCATTGCAAACAAGCCAGAAAGTGTTTTTCGTTGCTCTCCTTGTCTGAATAAACAAATATGCAGTTTGCTGGAAATAAGCTGTACTCTGACAGTCGTTCTTATGGAGTGCAGTTCAGCTAATAAAACTCTTTCTGCCTTTCATTGCAAGCAAGCCCGAAAGTGTTTTTATGCTTCATACTGGATTGTAAAAGCAAAGTTGCCGTGTGCTGAAAACAAGTTGTTCTTTGACAGTCTTGAATACTGAGTGCAGTTCAGTTAATAAAACTGTCTTTCTGGTGCTCATTGCAAACAAGCCAGAAAGTGTTTTTCGTTGCTCTTCTTGTCTGAATAAACAAACATGCAGTTTGCTGGAAATAAGCTGTACTCTGACAGTCGTTCTTATGGAGTGCAGTTCAGCTAATAAAACTCTTTCTGCCTTTCATTGCAAGCAAGCCCGAAAGTGTTTTTATGCTTCATACTGGATTGTAAAAGCAAAGTTGCCGTGTGCTGAAAACAAGTTGTTCTTTGACAGTCTTGAATACTGAGTGCAGTTCAGTTAATAAAACTGTCTTTCTGGTGCTCATTGCAAACAAGCTAGAAATTTTTTTTTTTTTTCCAATTGTTAGTATAAACAAATATGCAGTCTGCTGAAAGCAAGCTGTTCTTTGATAGTCTTTCTTATGGAGTGCAGTTCAGCTAATAAAACTCTTTCTGCATTTCATTGCAAGCAAGCCCGAAAGTGTTTTAATGCTTCATAATGGATTGTAAAAGCAAAGTTGCTGTGTGCTGAAAACAAGTTGTTCTTTGACAGTCTTGAATTCTGACTGCAGTTCAGCCAATAAACATGTATTTCTGTCATTCATTGCAAACAAGCCAGAAAGTGTTTTTCGTTGCTCTTCTTGTCTGAATAAACAAATATGCAGTTTGCTGGAAATAAGCTGTACTCTGACAGTCGTTCTTATGGAGTGCAGTTCAGCTAATAAAACTCTTTCTGCCTTTCATTGCAAGCAAGCCCGAAAGTGTTTTTATGCTTCATACTGGATTGTAAAAGCAAAGTTGCCGTGTGCTGAAAACAAGTTGTTCTTTGACAGTCTTGAATACTGAGTGCAGTTCAGTTAACAAAAATGCCTTTCTGGTGCTCATTGCAAACAAGCCAGAAAATGTTTTTCGTTGCTCTTCTTGTCTGATTAAACAAATATGCAGTTTGCTGGAAATAAGCTGTACTCTGACAGTCGTTCTTATGGAGTGCAGTTCAGTTAATAAAATTCTTTCTGCCTTTCATTGCAAGCAAGCCCGAAAGTGTTTTTATGCTTCATACTGGATTGTAAAAGCAAAGTTGCCGTGTGCTGAAAACAAGTTGTTCTTTGACAGTCTTGAATACTGAGTGCAGTTCAGTTAATAAAACTGTCTTTCTGGTGCTCATTGCAAACAAGCTAGAAATTGTTTTTCTGTGTTCCAATTGTGAGTATAAACAAATATGCAGTCTGCTGAAAGCAAGCTGTTCTTTGATAGTCTTTCTTATGGAGTGCAGTTCAGCTAATAAAACTCTTTCTGCATTTCATTGCAAGCAAGCCCGAAAGTGTTTTTATGCTTTATAATGGATTGTAAAAGCAAAGTTGCAGTTTGCTGAAAACAAGTTGTTCTTTGACAGTCTTGAATTCTGACTGCAGTTCAGCCAATAAAAATGTATTTCTGTCATTCATTGCAAACAAGCCAGAAAGTGTTTTTCGTTGCTCTTCTTGTCTGAATAAACAAATATGCAGTTTGCTGGAAATAAGCTGTACTCTGACAGTCGTTCTTATGGAGTGCAGTTCAGCTAATAAAACTCTTTCTGCCTTTCATTGCAAGCAAGCCCGAAAGTGTTTTTATGCTTCATACTGGATTGTAAAAGCAAAGTTGCCGTGTGCTGAAAACAAGTTGTTCTTTGACAGTCTTGAAAACTGAGTGCAGTTCAGTTAATAAAACTGTCTTTCTGGTGTTCATTGCAAACAGGCCAGAAAGTGTTTTTCGTTGCTCTTCTTGTCTGAATAAACAAATATGCAGTTTGCTGGAAATAAGCTGTACTCTGACAGTCGTTCTTATGGAGTGCAGTTCAGCTAATAAAACTCTTTCTGCCTTTCATTGCAAGCAAGCCCGAAAGTGTTTTTATGCTTCATACTGGATTGTAAAAGCAAAGTTGCCGTGTGCTGAAAACAAGTTGTTCTTTGACAGTCTTGAATACTGAGTGCAGTTCAGTTAATAAAACTGTCTTTCTGGTGCTCATTGCAAACAAGCCAGAAAGTGTTTTTCGTTGCTCTTCTTGCCTGAATAAACAAATATGCAGTTTGCTGGAAATAAGCTGTACTCTGACAGTCGTTCTTATGGAGTGCAGTTCAGCTAATAAAACTCTTTCTGCCTTACATTGCAAGCAAGCCCGAAAGTGTTTTTATGCTTCATACTGGATTGTAAAAGCAAAGTTGCCGTGTGCTGAAAACAAGTTGTTCTTTGACAGTCTTGAAAACTGAGTGCAGTTCAGTTAATAAAACTGTCTTTCTGGTGTTCATTGCAAACAAGCCAGAAAGTGTTTTTCGTTGCTCTTCTTGTCTGAATAAACAAATATGCAGTTTGCTGGAAATAAGCTGTACTCTGACAGTCGTTCTTATGGAGTGCAGTTCAGCTAATAAAACTCTTTCTGCCTTTCATTGCAAGCAAGCCCGAAAGTGTTTTTATGCTTCATACTGGATTGTAAAAGCAAAGTTGCCGTGTGCTGAAAACAAGTTGTTCTTTGACAGTCTTGAATACTGAGTGCAGTTCAGTTAATAAAACTGTCTTTCTGGTGCTCATTGCAAACAAGCCAGAAAGTGTTTTTCGTTGCTCTTCTTGCCTGAATAAACAAATATGCAGTCTGCTGAAAGCAAGCTGTTCTTTGATAGTCTTTCTTATGGAGTGCAGTTCAGCTAATAAAACTCTTTCTGCATTTCATTGCAAGCAAGCCCGAAAGTGTTTTTATGCTTTATAATGGATTGTAAAAGCAAAGTTGCAGTTTGCTGAAAACAAGTTGTTCTTTGACAGTCTTGAATTCTGACTGCAGTTCAGCCAATAAAAATGTATTTCTGTCATTCATTGCAAACAAGCCAGAAAGTGTTTTTCGTTGCTTTTCTTGTCTGAATAAACAAATATGCAGTTTGCTGGAAATAAGCTGTAATCTGACAGTCGTTCTTATGGAGTGCAGTTCAGCTAATAAAACTCTTTCTGCCTTTCATTGCAAGCAAGCCCGAAAGTGTTTATATGCTTCATACTGGATTGTAAAAGCAAAGTTGCCGTGTGCTGAAAACAAGTTGTTCTTTGACAGTCTTGAAAACTGAGTGCAGTTCAGTTAATAAAACTGTCTTTCTGGTGTTCATTGCAAACAAGCCAGAAAGTGTTTTTCGTTGCTCTTCTTGTCTGAATAAACAAATATGCAGTTTGCTGGAAATAAGCTGTACTCTGACAGTCGTTCTTATGGAGTGCAGTTCAGCTAATAAAACTCTTTCTGCCTTTCATTGCAAGCAAGCCCGAAAGTGTTTTTATGCTTCATACTGGATTGTAAAAGCAAAGTTGCCGTGTGCTGAAAACAAGTTGTTCTTTGACAGTCTTGAATACTGAGTGCAGTTCAGTTAATAAAACTGTCTTTCTGGTGCTCATTGCAAACAAGCCAGAAAGTGTTTTTCGTTGCTCTTCTTGCCTGAATAAACAAATATGCAGTTTGCTGGAAATAAGCTGTACTCTGACAGTCGTTCTTATGGAGAGCAGTTCAGCTAATAAAACTCTTTCTGCCTTTCATTGCAAGCAAGCCCGAAAGTGTTTTTATGCTTCATA
Source organism: Hoplias malabaricus (assembly GCF_029633855.1). Taxonomy (NCBI): domain Eukaryota; kingdom Metazoa; phylum Chordata; class Actinopteri; order Characiformes; family Erythrinidae; genus Hoplias; species Hoplias malabaricus. The sequence goes on from NC_089810.1 coordinate 26,742,420, forward strand.
CTGGATTGTAAAAGCAAAGTTGCCGTGTGCTGAAAACAAGTTGTTCTTTGACAGTCTTGAAAACTGAGTGCAGTTCAGTTAATAAAACTGTCTTTCTGGTGTTCATTGCAAACAAGCCAGAAAGTGTTTTTCGTTGCTCTTCTTGTCTGAATAAACAAATATGCAGTTTGCTGGAAATAAGCTGTACTCTGACAGTCGTTCTTATGGAGTGCAGTTCAGCTAATAAAACTCTTTCTGCCTTTCATTGCAAGCAAGCCCGAAAGTGTTTTTATGCTTCATACTGGATTGTAAAAGCAAAGTTGCCGTGTGCTGAAAACAAGTTGTTCTTTGACAGTCTTGAATACTGAGTGCAGTTCAGTTAATAAAACTGTCTTTCTGGTGCTCATTGCAAACAAGCCAGAAAGTGTTTTTTGTTGCTCTTCTTGCCTGAATAAACAAATATGCAGTCTGCTGAAAGCAAGCTGTTCTTTGATAGTCTTTCTTATGGAGTGCAGTTCAGCTAATAAAACTCTTTCTGCATTTCATTGCAAGCAAGCCCGAAAGTGTTTTTATGCTTTATAATGGATTGTAAAAGCAAAGTTGCAGTTTGCTGAAAACAAGTTGTTCTTTGACAGTCTTGAATTCTGACTGCAGTTCAGCCAATAAAAATGTATTTCTGTCATTCATTGCAAACAAGCCAGAAAGTGTTTTTCGTTGCTCTTCTTGTCTGAATAAACAAATATGCAGTTTGCTGGAAATAAGCTGTAATCTGACAGTCGTTCTTATGGAGTGCAGTTCAGCTAATAAAACTCTTTCTGCCTTTCATTGCAAGCAAGCCCGAAAGTGTTTATATGCTTCATACTGGATTGTAAAAGCAAAGTTGCCGTGTGCTGAAAACAAGTTGTTCTTTGACAGTCTTGAAAACTGAGTGCAGTTCAGTTAATAAAACTGTCTTTCTGGTGTTCATTGCAAACAAGCCAGAAAGTGTTTTTCGTTGCTCTTCTTGTCTGAATAAACAAATATGCAGTTTGCTGGAAATAAGCTGTACTCTGACAGTCGTTCTTATGGAGTGCAGTTCAGCTAATAAAACTCTTTCTGCCTTTCATTGCAAGCAAGCCCGAAAGTGTTTTTATGCTTCATACTGGATTGTAAAAGCAAAGTTGCCGTGTGCTGAAAACAAGTTGTTCTTTGACAGTCTTGAATACTGAGTGCAGTTCAGTTAATAAAACTGTCTTTCTGGTGCTCATTGCAAACAAGCCAGAAAGTGTTTTTCGTTGCTCTTCTTGTCTGAATAAACAAATATGCAGTTTGCTGGAAATAAGCTGTACTCTGACAGTCGTTCTTATGGAGTGCAGTTCAGCTAATAAAACTCTTTCTGCCTTTCATTGCAAGCAAGCCCGAAAGTGTTTTTATGCTTCATACTGGATTGTAAAAGCAAAGTTGCCGTGTGCTGAAAACAAGTTGTTCTTTGACAGTCTTGAATACTGAGTGCAGTTCAGTTAATAAAACTGTCTTTCTGGTGCTCATTGCAAACAAGCTAGAAATTGTTTTTCTGTGTTCCAATTGTTAGTATAAACAAATATGCAGTCTGCTGAAAGCAAGCTGTTCTTTGATAGTCTTTCTTATGGAGTGCAGTTCAGCTAATAAAACTCTTTCTGCATTTCATTGCAAGCAAGCCCGAAAGTGTTTTTATGCTTTATAATGGATTGTAAAAGCAAAGTTGCAGTTTGCTGAAAACAAGTTGTTCTTTGACAGTCTTGAATTCTGACTGCAGTTCAGCCAATAAAAATGTATTTCTGTCATTCATTGCAAACAAGCCAGAAAGTGTTTTTCGTTGCTCTTCTTGTCTGAATAAACAAATATGCAGTTTGCTGGAAATAAGCTGTACTCTGACAGTCGTTCTTATGGAGTGCAGTTCAGCTAATAAAACTCTTTCTGCATTTCATTGCAAGCAAGCCCGAAAGTGTTTTTATGCTTTATAATGGATTGTAAAAGCAAAGTTGCAGTTTGCTGAAAACAAGTTGTTCTTTGACAGTCTTGAATTCTGACTGCAGTTCAGCCAATAAAAATGTATTTCTGTCATTCATTGCAAACAAGCCAGAAAGTGTTTTTCGTTGCTCTTCTTGTCTGAATAAACAAATGTGCAGTTTGCTGGAAATAAGCTGTACTCTGACAGTCGTTCTTATGGAGTGCAGTTCAACTAATAAAACTCTTTCTGCCTTTCATTGCAAGCAAGCCCGAAAGTGTTTTTATGCTTCATACTGGATTGTAAAAGCAAAGTTGCCGTGTGCTGAAAACAAGTTGTTCTTTGACAGTCTTGAATACTGAGTGCAGTTCAGTTAATAAAACTGTCTTTCTGGTGCTCATTGCAAACAAGCCAGAAAGTGTTTTTCGTTGCTCTTCTTGTCTGAATAAACAAATATGCAGTTTGCTGGAAATAAGCCGTACTCTGACAGTCGTTCTTATGGAGTGCAGTTCAGCTAATAAAACTCTTTCTGCCTTTCATTGCAAGCAAGCCCGAAAGTGTTTTTATGCTTCATACTGGATTGTAAAAGCAGAGTTGCCGTGTGCTGAAAATAAGTTGTTCTTTGACAGTCTTGAATACTGAGTGCAGTTCAGTTAATAAAACTGTCTTTCTGGTGCTCATTGCAAACAAGCTAGAAATTGTTTTTCTGTGTTCCAATTGTTAGTATAAACAAATATGCAGTCTGCTGAAAGCAAGCTGTTCTTTGATAGTCTTTCTTATGGAGTGCAGATCAGCTAATAAAACTCTTTCTGCCTTTCATTGCAAGCAAGCCCGAAAGTGTTTTTATGCTTCATAATGGATTGTAAAAGCAAAGTTGCCGTGTGCTGAAAACAAGTTGTTCTTTGACAGTCTTGAATACTGAGTGCAGTTCAGTTAACAAAAATGCCTTTCTGGTGCTCATTGCAAACAAGCCAGAAAGTGTTTTTCTGTGTTCCAATTGTTAGTATAAACAAATATGCAGTCTGCTGAAAGCAAGCTGTTCTTTGATAGTCTTTCTTATGGAGTGCACTTCAGCTAATAAAACTCTTTCTGCCTTTCATTGCAAGCAAGCCCGAAAGTGTTTTTATGCTTTATAATGGATTGTAAAGGCAAAGTTGCAGTTTGCTGAAAACAAGTTGTTCTTTGACAGTCTTGAATTCTGACTGCAGTTCAGCCAATAAAAATGTATTTCTGTCATTCATTGCAAACAAGCCAGAAAGTGTTTTTCGTTGCTCTTCTTGTCTGAATAAACAATTATGCAGTTTGCTGGAAATAAGCTGTACTCTGACAGTCGTCCTTATGGAGTGCAGTTCAGCTAATAAAACTCTTTCTGCCTTTCATTGCAAGCAAGCCCGAAAGTGTTTTTATGCTTCATACTGGATTGTAAAAGCAAAGTTGCCGTGTGCTGAAAACAAGTTGTTCTTTGACAGTCTTGAATTCTAACTGCAGTTCAGCCAATAAAAATGTATTTCTGTCATTCATTGCAAACAAGCCAGAAAGTGTTTTTCGTTGCTCTTCTTGTCTGAATAAACAATTATGCAGTTTGCTGGAAATAAGCTGTACTCTGACAGTCGTCCTTATGGAGTGCAGTTCAGCTAATAAAACTCTTTCTGCCTTTTATTGCAAGCAAGCCCGAAAGTGTTTTTATGCTTCATAATGGATTGTAAAAGCAAAGTTGCCGTGTGCTGAAAACAAGTTGTTCTTTGACAGTCTTGAATACTGAGTGCAGTTCAGTTAACAAAAATGCCTTTCTGGTGCTCATTGCAAACAAGCCAGAAAGTGTTTTTCTGTGTTCCAATTGTTAATATAAACAAATATGCAGTCTGCTGAAAGCAAGCTGTTCTTTGATAGTCGTTCTTATGGAGTGCAGTTCAGCTAATAAAACTCTTTCTGCCTTTCATTGCAAGCAAGCCCGAAAGTGTTTTTATGCTTCATACTGGATCGTAAAAGCAAAGTTGCCGTGTGCTGAAAACAAGTTGTTCTTTGACAGTCTTGAATACTGAGTGCAGTTCAGTTAATAAAACTGTCTTTCTGGTGCTCATTGCAAACAAGCTAGAAATTGTTTTTCTGTGTTCCAATTGTTAGTATAAACAAATATACAGTCTGCTGAAAGCAAGCTGTTCTTTGACAGTCTTTCTTATGGAGTGCAGTTCAGCTAATAAATCTCTTTCTGCCTTTCATTGCAAGCAAGCCCAAAAGTGTTTTTATGCTTCATAATGGATTGTAAAAGCAAAGTTGCTGTGTGCTGAAAACAAGTTGTTCTTTGACAGTCTTGAATTCTGACTGCAGTTCAGCCAATAAAAATGTATTTCTGTCATTCATTGCAAACAAGCCAGAAAGTGTTTTTCGTTGCTCTTCTTGTCTGAATAAACAATTATGCAGTTTGCTGGAAATAAGCTGTACTCTGACAGTCGTCCTCATGGAGTGCAGTTCAGCTAATAAAACTCTTTCTGCCTTTCATTGCAAGCAAGCCCGAAAGTGTTTTTATGCTTCATACTGGATTGTAAAAGCAAAGTTGCTGTGTGCTGAAAACAAGTTGTTCTTTGACATTCTTGAATACTGAGTGCAGTTCAGTTAATAAAACTGTCTTTCTGGTGCTCATTGCAAGCAAGCCAGAAAGTGTTTTTCGTTGCTCTCCTTGTCTGAGGTGTCTGCCGTGTGCTGTCTGCCGTGTGCTGAAAACAAGTTGTTCTTTGACAGTCTTGAATACTGAGTGCAGTTCAGTTAATAAAACTGTCTTTCTGGTGCTCATTGCAAGCAAGCCCGAAAGTGTTTTTATGCTTCATACTGGATTGTAAAAGCAAAGTTGCCGTGTGCTGAAAACAAGTTGTTCTTTGACAGTCTTGAATACTGAGTGCAGTTCAGTTAATAAAACTGTCTTTCTGGTGCTCATTGCAAACAAGCTAGAAATTGTTTTTCTGTGTTCCAATTGTGAGTATAAACAAATATGCAGTCTGCTGAAAGCAAGCTGTTCTTTGATAGTCTTTCTTATGGAGTGCAGTTCAGCTAATAAAACTCTTTCTGCATTTCATTGCAAGCAAGCCCGAAAGTGTTTTTATGCTTTATAATGGATTGTAAAAGCAAAGTTGCAGTTTGCTGAAAACAAGTTGTTCTTTGACAGTCTTGAATTCTGACTGCAGTTCAGCCAATAAAAATGTATTTCTGTCATTCATTGCAAACAAGCCAGAAAGTGTTTTTCGTTGCTCTTCTTGTCTGAATAAACAAATATGCAGTTTGCTGGAAATAAGCTGTACTCTGACAGTCGTTCTTATGGAGTGCAGTTCAGCTAATAAAACTCTTTCTGCCTTTCATTGCAAGCAAGCCCGAAAGTGTTTTTATGCTTCATACTGGATTGTAAAAGCAAAGTTGCCGTGTGCTGAAAACAAGTTGTTCTTTGACAGTCTTGAAAACTGAGTGCAGTTCAGTTAATAAAACTGTCTTTCTGGTGTTCATTGCAAACAAGCCAGAAAGTGTTTTTCGTTGCTCTTCTTGTCTGAATAAACAAATATGCAGTTTGCTGGAAATAAGCTGTACTCTGACAGTCGTTCTTATGGAGTGCAGTTCAGCTAATAAAACTCTTTCTGCCTTTCATTGCAAGCAAGCCCGAAAGTGTTTTTATGCTTCATACTGGATTGTAAAAGCAAAGTTGCCGTGTGCTGAAAACAAGTTGTTCTTTGACAGTCTTGAATACTGAGTGCAGTTCAGTTAATAAAACTGTCTTTCTGGTGCTCATTGCAAACAAGCCAGAAAGTGTTTTTCGTTGCTCTTCTTGCCTGAATAAACAAATATGCAGTTTGCTGGAAATAAGCTGTACTCTGACAGTCGTTCTTATGGAGTGCAGTTCAGCTAATAAAACTCTTTCTGCCTTTCATTGCAAGCAAGCCCGAAAGTGTTTTTATGCTTCATACTGGATTGTAAAAGCAAAGTTGCCGTGTGCTGAAAACAAGTTGTTCTTTGACAGTCTTGAAAACTGAGTGCAGTTCAGTTAATAAAACTGTCTTTCTGGTGTTCATTGCAAACAAGCCAGAAAGTGTTTTTCGTTGCTCTTCTTGTCTGAATAAACAAATATGCAGTTTGCTGGAAATAAGCTGTACTCTGACAGTCGTTCTTATGGAGTGCAGTTCAGCTAATAAAACTCTTTCTGCCTTTCATTGCAAGCAAGCCCGAAAGTGTTTTTATGCTTCATACTGGATTGTAAAAGCAAAGTTGCCGTGTGCTGAAAACAAGTTGTTCTTTGACAGTCTTGAATACTGAGTGCAGTTCAGTTAATAAAACTGTCTTTCTGGTGCTCATTGCAAACAAGCCAGAAAGTGTTTTTCGTTGCTCTTCTTGCCTGAATAAACAAATATGCAGTCTGCTGAAAGCAAGCTGTTCTTTGATAGTCTTTCTTATGGAGTGCAGTTCAGCTAATAAAACTCTTTCTGCATTTCATTGCAAGCAAGCCCGAAAGTGTTTTTATGCTTTATAATGGATTGTAAAAGCAAAGTTGCAGTTTGCTGAAAACAAGTTGTTCTTTGACAGTCTTGAATTCTGACTGCAGTTCAGCCAATAAAAATGTATTTCTGTCATTCATTGCAAACAAGCCAGAAAGTGTTTTTCGTTGCTTTTCTTGTCTGAATAAACAAATATGCAGTTTGCTGGAAATAAGCTGTAATCTGACAGTCGTTCTTATGGAGTGCAGTTCAGCTAATAAAACTCTTTCTGCCTTTCATTGCAAGCAAGCCCGAAAGTGTTTATATGCTTCATACTGGATTGTAAAAGCAAAGTTGCCGTGTGCTGAAAACAAGTTGTTCTTTGACAGTCTTGAAAACTGAGTGCAGTTCAGTTAATAAAACTGTCTTTCTGGTGTTCATTGCAAACAAGCCAGAAAGTGTTTTTCGTTGCTCTTCTTGTCTGAATAAACAAATATGCAGTTTGCTGGAAATAAGCTGTACTCTGACAGTCGTTCTTATGGAGTGCAGTTCAGCTAATAAAACTCTTTCTGCCTTTCATTGCAAGCAAGCCCGAAAGTGTTTTTATGCTTCATACTGGATTGTAAAAGCAAAGTTGCCGTGTGCTGAAAACAAGTTGTTCTTTGACAGTCTTGAATACTGAGTGCAGTTCAGTTAATAAAACTGTCTTTCTGGTGCTCATTGCAAACAAGCCAGAAAGTGTTTTTCGTTGCTCTTCTTGCCTGAATAAACAAATATGCAGTTTGCTGGAAATAAGCTGTACTCTGACAGTCGTTCTTATGGAGAGCAGTTCAGCTAATAAAACTCTTTCTGCCTTTCATTGCAAGCAAGCCCGAAAGTGTTTTTATGCTTCATACTGGATTGTAAAAGCAAAGTTGCCGTGTGCTGAAAACAAGTTGTTCTTTGACAGTCTTGAAAACTGAGTGCAGTTCAGTTAATAAAACTGTCTTTCTGGTGTTCATTGCAAACAAGCCAGAAAGTGTTTTTCGTTGCTCTTCTTGTCTGAATAAACAAATATGCAGTTTGCTGGAAATAAGCTGTACTCTGACAGTCGTTCTTATGGAGTGCAGTTCAGCTAATAAAACTCTTTCTGCCTTTCATTGCAAGCAAGCCCGAAAGTGTTTTTATGCTTCATACTGGATTGTAAAAGCAAAGTTGCCGTGTGCTGAAAACAAGTTGTTCTTTGACAGTCTTGAATACTGAGTGCAGTTCAGTTAATAAAACTGTCTTTCTGGTGCTCATTGCAAACAAGCCAGAAAGTGTTTTTCGTTGCTCTTCTTGCCTGAATAAACAAATATGCAGTCTGCTGAAAGCAAGCTGTTCTTTGATAGTCTTTCTTATGGAGTGTAGTTCAGCTAATAAAACTCTTTCTGCATTTCATTGCAAGCAAGCCCGAAAGTGTTTTTATGCTTTATAATGGATTGTAAAAGCAAAGTTGCAGTTTGCTGAAAACAAGTTGTTCTTTGACAGTCTTGAATTCTGACTGCAGTTCAGCCAATAAAAATGTATTTCTGTCATTCATTGCAAACAAGCCAGAAAGTGTTTTTCGTTGCTCTTCTTGTCTGAATAAACAAATATGCAGTTTGCTGGAAATAAGCTGTACTCTGACAGTCGTTCTTATGGAGTGCAGTTCAGCTAATAAAACTCTTTCTGCCTTTCATTGCAAGCAAGCCCGAAAGTGTTTTTATGCTTCATACTGGATTGTAAAAGCAAAGTTGCCGTGTGCTGAAAACAAGTTGTTCTTTGACAGTCTTGAATACTGAGTGCAGTTCAGTTAATAAAACTGTCTTTCTGGTGCTCATTGCAAACAAGCTAGAAATTGTTTTTCTGTGTTCCAATTGTTAGTATAAACAAATATGCAGTCTGCTGAAAGCAAGCTGTTCTTTGATAGTCTTTCTTATGGAGTGCAGTTCAGCTAATAAAACTCTTTCTGCATTTCATTGCAAGCAAGCCCGAAAGTGTTTTTATGCTTTATAATGGATTGTAAAAGCAAAGTTGCAGTTTGCTGAAAACAAGTTGTTCTTTGACAGTCTTGAATTCTGACTGCAGTTCAGCCAATAAAAATGTATTTCTGTCATTCATTGCAAACAAGCCAGAAAGTGTTTTTCGTTGCTCTTCTTGTCTGAATAAACAAATATGCAGTTTGCTGGAAATAAGCTGTACTCTGACAGTCGTTCTTATGGAGTGCAGTTCAGCTAATAAAACTCTTTCTGCATTTCATTGCAAGCAAGCCCGAAAGTGTTTTTATGCTTTATAATGGATTGTAAAAGCAAAGTTGCAGTTTGCTGAAAACAAGTTGTTCTTTGACAGTCTTGAATTCTGACTGCAGTTCAGCCAATAAAAATGTATTTCTGTCATTCATTGCAAACAAGCCAGAAAGTGTTTTTCGTTGCTCTTCTTGTCTGAATAAACAAATATGCAGTTTGCTGGAAATAAGCTGTACTCTGACAGTCGTTCTTATGGAGTGCAGTTCAACTAATAAAACTCTTTCTGCCTTTCATTGCAAGCAAGCCCGAAAGTGTTTTTATGCTTCATACTGGATTGTAAAAGCAAAGTTGCCGTGTGCTGAAAACAAGTTGTTCTTTGACAGTCTTGAATACTGAGTGCAGTTCAGTTAATAAAACTGTCTTTCTGGTGCTCATTGCAAACAAGCCAGAAAGTGTTTTTCGTTGCTCTTCTTGCCTGAATAAACAAATATGCAGTTTGCTGGAAATAAGCTGTACTCTGACAGTCGTTCTTATGGAGTGCAGTTCAGCTAATAAAACTCTTTCTGCCTTTCATTGCAAGCAAGCCCGAAAGTGTTTTTATGCTTCATACTGGATTGTAAAAGCAAAGTTGCCGTGTGCTGAAAACAAGTTGTTCTTTGACAGTCTTGAAAACTGAGTGCAGTTCAGTTAATAAAACTGTCTTTCTGGTGTTCATTGCAAACAAGCCAGAAAGTGTTTTTCGTTGCTCTTCTTGTCTGAATAAACAAATATGCAGTTTGCTGGAAATAAGCTGTACTCTGACAGTCGTTCTTATGGAGTGCAGTTCAGCTAATAAAACTCTTTCTGCCTTTCATTGCAAGCAAGCCCGAAAGTGTTTTTATGCTTCATACTGGATTGTAAAAGCAAAGTTGCCGTGTGCTGAAAACAAGTTGTTCTTTGACAGTCTTGAATACTGAGTGCAGTTCAGTTAATAAAACTGTCTTTCTGGTGCTCATTGCAAACAAGCCAGAAAGTGTTTTTCGTTGCTCTTCTTGCCTGAATAAACAAATATGCAGTCTGCTGAAAGCAAGCTGTTCTTTGATAGTCTTTCTTATGGAGTGCAGTTCAGCTAATAAAACTCTTTCTGCATTTCATTGCAAGCAAGCCCGAAAGTGTTTTTATGCTTTATAATGGATTGTAAAAGCAAAGTTGCAGTTTGCTGAAAACAAGTTGTTCTTTGACAGTCTTGAATTCTGACTGCAGTTCAGCCAATAAAAATGTATTTCTGTCATTCATTGCAAACAAGCCAGAAAGTGTTTTTCGTTGCTTTTCTTGTCTGAATAAACAAATATGCAGTTTGCTGGAAATAAGCTGTAATCTGACAGTCGTTCTTATGGAGTGCAGTTCAGCTAATAAAACTCTTTCTGCCTTTCATTGCAAGCAAGCCCGAAAGTGTTTATATGCTTCATACTGGATTGTAAAAGCAAAGTTGCCGTGTGCTGAAAACAAGTTGTTCTTTGACAGTCTTGAAAACTGAGTGCAGTTCAGTTAATAAAACTGTCTTTCTGGTGTTCATTGCAAACAAGCCAGAAAGTGTTTTTCGTTGCTCTTCTTGTCTGAATAAACAAATATGCAGTTTGCTGGAAATAAGCTGTACTCTGACAGTCGTTCTTATGGAGTGCAGTTCAGCTAATAAAACTCTTTCTGCCTTTCATTGCAAGCAAGCCCGAAAGTGTTTTTATGCTTCATACTGGATTGTAAAAGCAAAGTTGCCGTGTGCTGAAAACAAGTTGTTCTTTGACAGTCTTGAATACTGAGTGCAGTTCAGTTAATAAAACTGTCTTTCTGGTGCTCATTGCAAACAAGCCAGAAAGTGTTTTTCGTTGCTCTTCTTGCCTGAATAAACAAATATGCAGTTTGCTGGAAATAAGCTGTACTCTGACAGTCGTTCTTATGGAGAGCAGTTCAGCTAATAAAACTCTTTCTGCCTTTCATTGCAAGCAAGCCCGAAAGTGTTTTTATGCTTCATACTGGATTGTAAAAGCAAAGTTGCCGTGTGCTGAAAACAAGTTGTTCTTTGACAGTCTTGAAAACTGAGTGCAGTTCAGTTAATAAAACTGTCTTTCTGGTGTTCATTGCAAACAAGCCAGAAAGTGTTTTTCGTTGCTCTTCTTGTCTGAATAAACAAATATGCAGTTTGCTGGAAATAAGCTGTACTCTGACAGTCGTTCTTATGGAGTGCAGTTCAGCTAATAAAACTCTTTCTGCCTTTCATTGCAAGCAAGCCCGAAAGTGTTTTTATGCTTCATACTGGATTGTAAAAGCAAAGTTGCCGTGTGCTGAAAACAAGTTGTTCTTTGACAGTCTTGAATACTGAGTGCAGTTCAGTTAATAAAACTGTCTTTCTGGTGCTCATTGCAAACAAGCCAGAAAGTGTTTTTCGTTGCTCTTCTTGCCTGAATAAACAAATATGCAGTCTGCTGAAAGCAAGCTGTTCTTTGATAGTCTTTCTTATGGAGTGTAGTTCAGCTAATAAAACTCTTTCTGCATTTCATTGCAAGCAAGCCCGAAAGTGTTTTTATGCTTTATAATGGATTGTAAAAGCAAAGTTGCAGTTTGCTGAAAACAAGTTGTTCTTTGACAGTCTTGAATTCTGACTGCAGTTCAGCCAATAAAAATGTATTTCTGTCATTCATTGCAAACAAGCCAGAAAGTGTTTTTCGTTGCTCTTCTTGTCTGAATAAACAAATATGCAGTTTGCTGGAAATAAGCTGTACTCTGACAGTCGTTCTTATGGAGTGCAGTTCAGCTAATAAAACTCTTTCTGCCTTTCATTGCAAGCAAGCCCGAAAGTGTTTTTATGCTTCATACTGGATTGTAAAAGCAAAGTTGCCGTGTGCTGAAAACAAGTTGTTCTTTGACAGTCTTGAATACTGAGTGCAGTTCAGTTAATAAAACTGTCTTTCTGGTGCTCATTGCAAACAAGCTAGAAATTGTTTTTCTGTGTTCCAATTGTTAGTATAAACAAATATGCAGTCTGCTGAAAGCAAGCTGTTCTTTGATAGTCTTTCTTATGGAGTGCAGTTCAGCTAATAAAACTCTTTCTGCATTTCATTGCAAGCAAGCCCGAAAGTGTTTTTATGCTTTATAATGGATTGTAAAAGCAAAGTTGCAGTTTGCTGAAAACAAGTTGTTCTTTGACAGTCTTGAATTCTGACTGCAGTTCAGCCAATAAAAATGTATTTCTGTCATTCATTGCAAACAAGCCAGAAAGTGTTTTTCGTTGCTCTTCTTGTCTGAATAAACAAATATGCAGTTTGCTGGAAATAAGCTGTACTCTGACAGTCGTTCTTATGGAGTGCAGTTCAGCTAATAAAACTCTTTCTGCATTTCATTGCAAGCAAGCCCGAAAGTGTTTTTATGCTTTATAATGGATTGTAAAAGCAAAGTTGCAGTTTGCTGAAAACAAGTTGTTCTTTGACAGTCTTGAATTCTGACTGCAGTTCAGCCAATAAAAATGTATTTCTGTCATTCATTGCAAACAAGCCAGAAAGTGTTTTTCGTTGCTCTTCTTGTCTGAATAAACAAATATGCAGTTTGCTGGAAATAAGCTGTACTCTGACAGTCGTTCTTATGGAGTGCAGTTCAACTAATAAAACTCTTTCTGCCTTTCATTGCAAGCAAGCCCGAAAGTGTTTTTATGCTTCATACTGGATTGTAAAAGCAAAGTTGCCGTGTGCTGAAAACAAGTTGTTCTTTGACAGTCTTGAATACTGAGTGCAGTTCAGTTAATAAAACTGTCTTTCTGGTGCTCATTGCAAACAAGCCAGAAAGTGTTTTTCGTTGCTCTTCTTGTCTGAATAAACAAATATGCAGTTTGCTGGAAATAAGCCGTACTCTGACAGTCGTTCTTATGGAGTGCAGTTCAGCTAATAAAACTCTTTCTGCCTTTCATTGCAAGCAAGCCCGAAAGTGTTTTTATGCTTCATACTGGATTGTAAAAGCAGAGTTGCCGTGTGCTGAAAATAAGTTGTTCTTTGACAGTCTTGAATACTGAGTGCAGTTCAGTTAATAAAACTGTCTTTCTGGTGCTCATTGCAAACAAGCTAGAAATTGTTTTTCTGTGTTCCAATTGTTAGTATAAACAAATATGCAGTCTGCTGAAAGCAAGCTGTTCTTTGATAGTCTTTCTTATGGAGTGCAGATCAGCTAATAAAACTCTTTCTGCCTTTCATTGCAAGCAAGCCCGAAAGTGTTTTTATGCTTCATAATGGATTGTAAAAGCAAAGTTGCCGTGTGCTGAAAACAAGTTGTTCTTTGACAGTCTTGAATACTGAGTGCAGTTCAGTTAACAAAAATGCCTTTCTGGTGCTCATTGCAAACAAGCCAGAAAGTGTTTTTCTGTGTTCCAATTGTTAGTATAAACAAATATGCAGTCTGCTGAAAGCAAGCTGTTCTTTGATAGTCTTTCTTATGGAGTGCACTTCAGCTAATAAAACTCTTTCTGCCTTTCATTGCAAGCAAGCCCGAAAGTGTTTTTATGCTTTATAATGGATTGTAAAGGCAAAGTTGCAGTTTGCTGAAAACAAGTTGTTCTTTGACAGTCTTGAATTCTGACTGCAGTTCAGCCAATAAAAATGTATTTCTGTCATTCATTGCAAACAAGCCAGAAAGTGTTTTTCGTTGCTCTTCTTGTCTGAATAAACAATTATGCAGTTTGCTGGAAATAAGCTGTACTCTGACAGTCGTCCTTATGGAGTGCAGTTCAGCTAATAAAACTCTTTCTGCCTTTCATTGCAAGCAAGCCCGAAAGTGTTTTTATGCTTCATACTGGATTGTAAAAGCAAAGTTGCCGTGTGCTGAAAACAAGTTGTTCTTTGACAGTCTTGAATTCTAACTGCAGTTCAGCCAATAAAAATGTATTTCTGTCATTCATTGCAAACAAGCCAGAAAGTGTTTTTCGTTGCTCTTCTTGTCTGAATAAACAATTATGCAGTTTGCTGGAAATAAGCTGTACTCTGACAGTCGTCCTTATGGAGTGCAGTTCAGCTAATAAAACTCTTTCTGCCTTTTATTGCAAGCAAGCCCGAAAGTGTTTTTATGCTTCATAATGGATTGTAAAAGCAAAGTTGCCGTGTGCTGAAAACAAGTTGTTCTTTGACAGTCTTGAATACTGAGTGCAGTTCAGTTAACAAAAATGCCTTTCTGGTGCTCATTGCAAACAAGCCAGAAAGTGTTTTTCTGTGTTCCAATTGTTAGTATAAACAAATATGCAGTCTGCTGAAAGCAAGCTGTTCTTTGATAGTCGTTCTTATGGAGTGCAGTTCAGCTAATAAAACTCTTTCTGCCTTTCATTGCAAGCAAGCCCGAAAGTGTTTTTATGCTTCATACTGGATCGTAAAAGCAAAGTTGCCGTGTGCTGAAAACAAGTTGTTCTTTGACAGTCTTGAATACTGTGTGCAGTTCAGTTAATAAAACTGTCTTTCTGGTGCTCATTGCAAACAAGCTAGAAATTGTTTTTCTGTGTTCCAATTGTTAGTATAAACAAATATACAGTCTGCTGAAAGCAAGCTGTTCTTTGATAGTCTTTCTTATGGAGTGCAGTTCAGCTAATAAATCTCTTTCTGCATTTCATTGCAAGCAAGCCCAAAAGTGTTTTTATGCTTCATAATGGATTGTAAAAGCAAAGTTGCTGTGTGCTGAAAACAAGTTGTTCTTTGACAGTCTTGAATTCTGACTGCAGTTCAGCCAATAAAAATGTATTTCTGTCATTCATTGCAAACAAGCCAGAAAGTGTTTTTCGTTGCTCTTCTTGTCTGAATAAACAATTATGCAGTTTGCTGGAAATAAGCTGTACTCTGACAGTCGTCCTCATGGAGTGCAGTTCAGCTAATAAAACTCTTTCTGCCTTTCATTGCAAGCAAGCCCGAAAGTGTTTTTATGCTTCATACTGGATTGTAAAAGCAAAGTTGCTGTGTGCTGAAAACAAGTTGTTCTTTGACATTCTTGAATACTGAGTGCAGTTCAGTTAATAAAACTGTCTTTCTGGTGCTCATTGCAAGCAAGCCAGAAAGTGTTTTTCGTTGCTCTCCTTGTCTGAGGTGTCTGCCGTGTGCTGTCTGCCGTGTGCTGAAAACAAGTTGTTCTTTGACAGTCTTGAATACTGAGTGCAGTTCAGTTAATAAAACTGTCTTTCTGGTGCTCATTGCAAGCAAGCCCGAAAGTGTTTTTATGCTTCATACTGGATTGTAAAAGCAAAGTTGCCGTGTGCTGAAAACAAGTTGTTCTTTGACAGTCTTGAATACTGAGTGCAGTTCAGTTAATAAAACTGTCTTTCTGGTGCTCATTGCAAACAAGCTAGAAATTGTTTTTCTGTGTTCCGATTGTTAGTATAAACAAATATACAGTCTGCTGAAAGCAAGCTGTTCTTTGATAGTCTTTCTTATGGAGTGCAGTTCAGCTAATAAAACTCTTTCTGCCTTTCATTGCAAGCAAGCCCAAAAGTGTTTTTATGCTTTATAATGGATTGTAAAGGCAAAGTTGCAGTTTGCTGAAAACAAGTTGTTCTTTGACAGTCTTGAATTCTGACTGCAGTTCAGCCAATAAAAATGTATTTCTGTCATTCATTGCAAACAAGCCAGAAAGTGTTTTTCGTTGCTCTTCTTGTCTGAATAAACAATTATGCAGTTTGCTGGAAATAAGCTGTACTCTGACAGTCGTCCTCATGGAGTGCAGTTCAGCTAATAAAACTCTTTCTGCCTTTCATTGCAAGCAAGCCCGAAAGTGTTTTTATGCTTCATACTGGATTGTAAAAGCAAAGTTGCTGTGTGCTGAAAAAAAGTTGTTCTTTGACATTCTTGAATACTGAGTGCAGTTCAGTTAATAAAACTGTCTTTCTGGTGCTCATTGCAAGCAAGCCAGAAAGTGTTTTTCGTTGCTCTCCTTGTCTGAATAAACAAATATGCAGTTTGCTGGAAATAAGCTGTACTCTGACAGTCGTTCTTATGGAGTGCAGTTCAGCTAATAAAACTCTTTCTGCCTTTCATTGCAAGCAAGCCCGAAAGTGTTTTTATGCTTCATACTGGATTGTAAAAGCAAAGTTGCCGTGTGCTGAAAACAAGTTGTTCTTTGACAGTCTTGAATGCTGAGTGCAGTTCAGTTAATAAAACTGTCTTTCTGGTGCTCATTGCAAACAAGCTAGAAATTGTTTTTCTGTGTTCCAATTGTTAGTATAAACAAATATGCAGTCTGCTGAAAGCAAGCTGTTCTTTGATAGTCTTTCTTATGGAGTGCAGTTCAGCTAATAAAACTCTTTCTGCATTTCATTGCAAGCAAGCCCGAAAGTGTTTTTATGCTTTATAATGGATTGTAAAAGCAAAGTTGCAGTTTGCTGAAAACAAGTTGTTCTTTGACAGTCTTGAATTCTGACTGCAGTTCAGCCAATAAAAATGTATTTCTGTCATTCATTGCAAACAAGCCAGAAAGTGTTTTTCGTTGCTCTCCTTGTCTGAATAAACAAATATGCAGTTTGCTGGAAATAAGCTGTACTCTGACAGTCGTTCTTATGGAGTGCAGTTCAGCTAATAAAACTCCTTCTGCCTTTCATTGCAAGCAAGCCCGAAAGTGTTTTTATGCTTCATACTGGATTGTAAAAGCAAAGTTGCCGTGTGCTGAAAACAAGTTGTTCTTTGACAGTCTTGAATGCTGAGTGCAGTTCAGTTAATAAAACTGTCTTTCTGGTGCTCATTGCAAACAAGCTAGAAATTGTTTTTCTGTGTTCCAATTGTTAGTATAAACAAATATGCAGTCTGCTGAAAGCAAGCTGTTCTTTGATAGTCTTTCTTATGGAGTGCAGTTCAGCTAATAAAACTCTTTCTGCATTTCATTGCAAGCAAGCCCGAAAGTGTTTTTATGCTTTATAATGGATTGTAAAAGCAAAGTTGCAGTTTGCTGAAAACAAGTTGTTCTTTGACAGTCTTGAATTCTGACTGCAGTTCAGCCAATAAAAATGTATTTCTGTCATTCATTGCAAACAAGCCAGAAAGTGTTTTTCGTTGCTCTTCTTGTCTGAATAAACAAATATGCAGTTTGCTGGGAATAAGCTGTACTCTGACAGTCGTTCTTATGGAGTGCAGTTCAGCTAATAAAACTCTTTCTGCCTTTCATTGCAAGCAAGCCCGAAAGTGTTTTTATGCTTCATACTGGATTGTAAAAGCAAAGTTGCCGTGTGCTGAAAACAAGTTGTTCTTTGACATTCTTGAATACTGAGTGCAGTTCAGTTAATAAAACTGTCTTTCTGGTGCTCATTGCAAACAAGCCAGAAAGTGTTTTTCGTTGCTCTCCTTGTCTGAATAAACAAATATGCCGTTTGCTGGAAATAAGCTGTACTCTGACAGTCGTTCTTATGGAGTGCAGTTCAGCTAATAAAACTCTTTCTGCCTTTCATTGCAAGCAAGCCCGAAAGTGTTTTTATGCTTCATACTGGATTGTAAAAGCAAAGTTGCCGTGTGCTGAAAACAAGTTGTTCTTTGACAGTCTTGAATACTGAGTGCAGTTCAGTTAAGAAAAATGCCTTTCTGGTGCTCATTGCAAGCAAGCCCGAAAGTGTTTTTCTTTGCTCTTCTCGTATGCATAAGCAGAGATGCAGTTTGCTGGAAATAAGCCGTACTCTGACAGTCGTTCTTATGGAGTGCAGTTCAGCTAATAAAACTCTTTCTGCCTTTTATTGCAAGCAAGCCCGAAAGTGTTTTTATGCTTCATAATGGATTGTAAAAGCAAAGTTGCCGTGTGCTGAAAACAAGTTGTTCTTTGACAGTCTTGAATACTGAGTGCAGTTCAGTTAACAAAAATGCCTTTCTGGTGCTCATTGCAAACAAGCCAGAAAGTGTTTTTCTGTGTTCCAATTGTTAGTATAAACAAATATGCAGTCTGCTGAAAGCAAGCTGTTCTTTGATAGTCGTTCTTATGGAGTGCAGTTCAGCTAATAAAACTCTTTCTGCCTTTCATTGCAAGCAAGCCCGAAAGTGTTTTTATGCTTCATACTGGATTGTAAAAGCAAAGTTGCCGTGTGCTGAAAACAAGTTGTTCTTTGACAGTCTTGAATGCTGAGTGCAGTTCAGTTAATAAAACTGTCTTTCTGGTGCTCATTGCAAACAAGCTAGAAATTGTTTTTCTGTGTTCCAATTGTTAGTATAAACAAATATGCAGTCTGCTGAAAGCAAGCTGTTCTTTGATAGTCTTTCTTATGGAGTGCAGTTCAGCTAATAAAACTCTTTCTGCATTTCATTGCAAGCAAGCCCGAAAGTGTTTTTATGCTTTATAATGGATTGTAAAAGCAAAGTTGCAGTTTGCTGAAAACAAGTTGTTCTTTGACAGTCTTGAATTCTGACTGCAGTTCAGCCAATAAAAATGTATTTCTGTCATTCATTGCAAACAAGCCAGAAAGTGTTTTTCGTTGCTCTTCTTGTCTGAATAAACAAATATGCAGTTTGCTGGGAATATGCTGTACTCTGACAGTCGTTCTTATGGAGTGCAGTTCAGCTAATAAAACTCTTTCTGCCTTTCATTGCAAGCAAGCCCGAAAGTGTTTTTATGCTTCATACTGGATTGTAAAAGCAAAGTTGCCGTGTGCTGAAAACAAGTTGTTCTTTGACATTCTTGAATACTGAGTGCAGTTCAGTTAGTAAAACTGTCTTTCTGGTGCTCATTGCAAACAAGCCAGAAAGTGTTTTTCGTTGCTCTCCTTGTCTGAATAAACAAATATGCCGTTTGCTGGAAATAAGCTGTACTCTGACAGTCGTTCTTATGGAGTGCAGTTCAGCTAATAAAACTCTTTCTGCCTTTCATTGCAAGCAAGCCCGAAAGTGTTTTTATGCTTCATACTGGATTGTAAAATCAAAGTTGCCGTGTGCTGAAAACAAGTTGTTCTTTGACAGTCTTGAATACTGAGTGCAGTTCAGTTAAGAAAAATGCCTTTCTGGTGCTCATTGCAAGCAAGCCCGAAAGTGTTTTTCTTTGCTCTTCTCGTATGCATAAGCAGAGATGCAGTTTGCTGGAAATAAGCCGTACTCTGACAGTCGTTCTTATGGAGTGCAGTTCAGCTAATAAAACTCTTTCTGCCTTTTATTGCAAGCAAGCCCGAAAGTGTTTTTATGCTTCATAATGGATTGTAAAAGCAAAGTTGCCGTGTGCTGAAAACAAGTTGTTCTTTGACAGTCTTGAATACTGAGTGCAGTTCAGTTAACAAAAATGCCTTTCTGGTGCTCATTGCAAACAAGCCAGAAAGTGTTTTTCTGTGTTCCAATTGTTAGTATAAACAAATATGCAGTCTGCTGAAAGCAAGCTGTTCTTTGATAGTCGTTCTTATGGAGTGCAGTTCAGCTAATAAAACTCTTTCTGCCTTTCATTGCAAGCAAGCCCGAAAGTGTTTTTATGCTTCATACTGGATTGTAAAAGCAAAGTTGCCGTGTGCTGAAAACAAGTTGTTCTTTGACAGTCTTGAATACTGAGTGCAGTTCAGTTAATAAAACTGTCTTTCTGGTGCTCATTGCAAACAAGCTAGAAATTGTTTTTCTGTGTTCCAATTGTTAGTATAAACAAATATGCAGTCTGCTGAAAGCAAGCTGTTCTTTGATAGTCTTTCTTATGGAGTGCAGTTCAGCTAATAAAACTCTTTCTGCATTTCATTGCAAGCAAGCCCGAAAGTGTTTTTATGCTTCATACTGGATTGTAAAATCAAAGTTGCCGTGTGCTGAAAACAAGTTGTTCTTTGACAGTCTTGAATACTGAGTGCAGTTCAGTTAAGAAAAATGCCTTTCTGGTGCTCATTGCAAGCAAGCCCGAAAGTGTTTTTCTTTGCTCTTCTCGTATGCATAAGCAGAGATGCAGTTTGCTGGAAATAAGCCGTACTCTGACAGTCGTTCTTATGGAGTGCAGTTCAGCTAATAAAACTCTTTCTGCCTTTTATTGCAAGCAAGCCCGAAAGTGTTTTTATGCTTCATAATGGATTGTAAAAGCAAAGTTGCCGTGTGCTGAAAACAAGTTGTTCTTTGACAGTCTTGAATACTGAGTGCAGTTCAGTTAACAAAAATGCCTTTCTGGTGCTCATTGCAAACAAGCCAGAAAGTGTTTTTCTGTGTTCCAATTGTTAGTATAAACAAATATGCAGTCTGCTGAAAGCAAGCTGTTCTTTGATAGTCGTTCTTATGGAGTGCAGTTCAGCTAATAAAACTCTTTCTGCCTTTCATTGCAAGCAAGCCCGAAAGTGTTTTTATGCTTCATACTGGATTGTAAAAGCAAAGTTGCCGTGTGCTGAAAACAAGTTGTTCTTTGACAGTCTTGAATACTGAGTGCAGTTCAGTTAATAAAACTGTCTTTCTGGTGCTCATTGCAAACAAGCTAGAAATTGTTTTTCTGTGTTCCAATTGTTAGTATAAACAAATATGCAGTCTGCTGAAAGCAAGCTGTTCTTTGATAGTCTTTCTTATGGAGTGCAGTTCAGCTAATAAAACTCTTTCTGCATTTCATTGCAAGCAAGCCCGAAAGTGTTTTTATGCTTTATAATGGATTGTAAAAGCAAAGTTGCAGTTTGCTGAAAACAAGTTGTTCTTTGACAGTCTTGAATTCTGACTGCAGTTCAGCCAATAAAAATGTATTTCTGTCATTCATTTCAAACAAGCCAGAAAGTGTTTTTCGTTGCTCTTCTTGTCTGAATAAACAAATATGCAGTTTGCTGGAAATAAGCTGTACTCTGACAGTCGTTCTTATGGAGTGCAGTTCAGCTAATAAAACTCTTTCTGCCTTTCATTGCAAGCAAGCCCGAAAGTGTTTTTATGCTTCATACTGGATTGTAAAAGCAAAGTTGCCGTGTGCTGAAAACAAGTTGTTCTTTGACAGTCTTGAATACTGAGTGCAGTTCAGTTAATAAAACTGTCTTTCTGGTGCTCATTGCAAACAAGCCAGAAAGTGTTTTTCGTTGCTCTTCTTGTCTGAATAAACAAATATGCAGTTTGCTGGAAATAAGCTGTACTCTGACAGTCGTTCTTATGGATTGCAGTTCAGCTAATAAAACTCTTTCTGCCTTTCATTGCAAGCAAGCCCGAAAGTGTTTTTATGCTTCATACTGGATTGTAAAAGCAAAGTTGCCGTGTGCTGAAAACAAGTTGTTCTTTGACAGTCTTGAATACTGAGTGCAGTTCAGTTAATAAAACTGTCTTTCTGGTGCTCATTGCAAACAAGCTAGAAATTGTTTTTCTGTGTTCCAATTGTTAGTATAAACAAATATGCAGTCTGCTGAAAGCAAGCTGTTCTTTGATAGTCTTTCTTATGGAGTGCAGATCAGCTAATAAAACTCTTTCTGCCTTTCACTGCAAGCAAGCCCGAAAGTGTTTTTATGCTTCATAATGGATTGTAAAAGCAAAGTAGAAGTTTGCTGAAAACAAGTTGTTCTTTGACAGTCTTGAATTCTGACTGCAGTTCAGCCAATAAAAATGTATTTCTGTCATTCATTGCAAACAAGCCAGAAAGTGTTTTTCGTTGCTCTTCTTGTCTGAATAAACAAATATGCAGTTTGCTGGAAATAAGCTGTACTCTGACAGTCGTTCTTATGGAGTGCAGTTCAGCTAATAAAACTCTTTCTGCCTTTCATCGCAAGCAAGCCCGAAAGTGTTTTTATGCTTCATACTGGATTGTAAAAGCAAAGTTGCCGTGTGCTGAAAACAAGTTGTTCTTTGACAGTCTTGAATACTGAGTGCAGTTCAGTTAACAAAAATGCCTTTCTGGTGCTCATTGCAAACAAGCCAGAAAGTGTTTCTCTGTGTTCCAATTGTTAGTATAAACAAATATGCAGTCTGCTGAAAGCAAGCTGTTCTTTGATAGTCTTTCTTATGGAGTGCAGTTCAGCTAATAAAACTCTTTCTGCCTTTCATTGCAAGCAAGCCCGAAAGTGTTTTTATGCTTTATAATGGATTGTAAAGGCAAAATTGCAGTTTGCTGAAAACAAGTTGTTCTTTGACAGTCTTGAATTCTGACTGCAGTTCAGCCAATAAAAATGTATTTCTGTCATTCATTGCAAACAAGCCAGAAAGTGTTTTTCGTTGCTCTTCTTGTCTGAATAAACAATTATGCAGTTTGCTGGAAATAAGCTGTACTCTGACAGTCGTCCTTATGGAGTGCAGTTCAGCTAATAAAACTCTTTCTGCCTTTCATTGCAAGCAAGCCCGAAAGTGTTTTTATGCTTCATACTGGATTGTAAAAGCAAAGTTGCCGTGTGCTGAAAACAAGTTGTTCTTTGACAGTCTTGAATACTGAGTGCAGTTCAGTTAATAAAACTGTCTTTCTGGTGCTCATTGCAAGCAAGCCCGAAAGTGTTTTTATGCTTCATACTGGATTGTAAAAGCAAAGTTGCCGTGTGCTGAAAACAAGTTGTTCTTTGACAGTCTTGAATACTGAGTGCAGTTCAGTTAATAAAACTGTCTTTCTGGTGCTCATTGCAAACAAGCTAGAAATTGTTTTTCTGTGTTCCAATTGTTAGTATAAACAAATATGCAGTCTGCTGAAAGCAAGCTGTTCTTTGATAGTCTTTCTTATGGAGTGCAGATCAGCTAATAAAACTCTTTCTGCCTTTCATTGCAAGCAAGCCCGAAAGTGTTTTTATGCTTCATAATGGACTGTAAAAGCAAAGTAGAAGTTTGCTGAAAACAAGTTGTTCTTTGACAGTCTTGAATACTGAGTGCAGTTCAGTCAATAAAAATGTATTTCTGGTGCTCATTGCAAACAAGCCAGAAAGTGTTTTTCGTTGCTCTTCTTGTCTGAATAAACAAATATGCAGTTTGCTGGAAATAAGCTGTACTCTGACAGTCGTTCTTATGGAGTGCAGTTCAGTTAATAAAACTCTTTCTGCATTTCATTGCAAGCAAGCCCGAAAGTGTTTTTATGCTTCATACTGGATTGTAAAAGCAAAGTTGCCGTGTGCTGAAAACAAGTTGTTCTTTGACAGTCTTGAATACTGAGTGCAGTTCAGTTAATAAAACTGTCTTTCTGGTGCTCATTGCAAACAAGCCAGAAAGTGTTTTTCGTTGCTCTTCTTGTCTGAATAAACAAATATGCAGTTTGCTGGAAATAAGCTGTACTCTGACAGTCGTTCTTATGGAGTGCAGTTCAGTTAATAAAACTCTTTCTGCCTTTCATTGCAAGCAAGCCCGAAAGTGTTTTTATGCTTCATACTGGATTGTAAAAGCAAAGTTGCCGTGTGCTGAAAACAAGTTGTTCTTTGACAGTCTTGAATACTGAGTGCAGTTCAGTTAATAAAACTGTCTTTCTGGTGCTCATTGCAAACAAGCCAGAAAGTGTTTTTCGTTGCTCTCCTTGTCTGAATAAACAAATATGCAGTTTGCTGGAAATAAGCTGTACTCTGACAGTCGTTCTTATGGAGTGCAGTTCAGCTAATAAAACTCTTTCTGCCTTTCATTGCAAGCAAGCCCGAAAGTGTTTTTATGCTTCATACTGGATTGTAAAAGCAAAGTTGCCGTGTGCTGAAAACAAGTTGTTCTTTGACAGTCTTGAATACTGAGTGCAGTTCAGTTAATAAAACTGTCTTTCTGGTGCTCATTGCAAACAAGCTAGAAATTGTTTTTCTGTGTTCCAATTGTTAGTATAAACAAATATGCAGTCTGCTGAAAGCAAGCTGTTCTTTGATAGTCTTTCTTATGGAGTGCAGTTCAGCTAATAAAACTCTTTCTGCATTTCATTGCAAGCAAGCCCGAAAGTGTTTTTATGCTTTATAATGGATTGTAAAAGCAAAGTTGCAGTTTGCTGAAAACAAGTTGTTCTTTGACAGTCTTGAATTCTGACTGCAGTTCAGCCAATAAAAATGTATTTCTGTCATTCATTGCAAACAAGCCAGAAAGTGTTTATTCGTTGCTCTTCTTGTCTGAATAAACAAATATGCAGTTTGCTGGAAATAAGCTGTAGTCTGACAGTCGTTCTTATGGAGTGCAGTTCAGTTAATAAAACTCTTTCTGCCTTTCATTGCAAGCAAGCCCGAAAGTGTTTTTATGCTTCATACTGGATTGTAAAAGCAAAGTTGCCGTGTGCTGAAAACAAGTTGTTCTTTGACAGTTTTGAATACTGAGTGCAGTTCAGTTAATAAAACTGTCTTTCTGGTGCTCATTGCAAACAAGCCAGAAAGTGTTTTTCGTTGCTCTTCTTGTCTGAATAAACAAATATGCAGTTTGCTGGAAATAAGCTGTACTCTGACAGACGTTCTTATGGAGTGAAGTTCAGCTAATAAAACTCTTTCTGCCTTTCATTGCAAGCAAGCCCGAAAGTGTTTTTATGCTTCATACTGGATTGTAAAAGCAAAGTTGCCGTGTGCTGAAAACAAGTTGTTCTTTGACAGTCTTGAATACTGAGTGCAGTTCAGTTAATAAAACTGTCTTTCTGGTGCTCATTGCAAACAAGCCAGAAAGTGTTTTTCGTTGCTCTCCTAGTCTGAATAAACAAATATGCAGTTTGCTGGAAATAAGCTGTACTCTGACAGTCGTTCTTATGGAGTGCAGTTCAGCTAATAAAACTCTTTCTGCCTTTCATTGCAAGCAAGCCCGAAAGTGTTTTTATGTTTCATACTGGATTGTAAAAGCAAAGTTGCCGTGTGCTGAAAACAAGTTGTTCTTTGACAGTCTTGAATACTGAGTGCAGTTCAGTTAATAAAACTGTCTTTCTGGTGCTCATTGCAAACAAGCCAGAAAGTGTTTTTCGTTGCTCTTCTTGTCTGAATAAACAAATATGCAGTTTGCTGGAAATAAGCTGTACTCTGACAGTCGTTCTTATGGAGTGCAGTTCAGTTAATAAAACTCTTTCTGCCTTTCATTGCAAGCAAGCCCGAAAGTGTTTTTATGCTTCATACTGGATTGTAAAAGCAAAGTTGCCGTGTGCTGAAAACAAGTTGTTCTTTGACAGTCTTGAATACTGAGTGCAGTTCAGTTAATAAAACTGTCTTTCTGGTGCTCATTGCAAACAAGCCAGAAAGTGTTTTTCGTTGCTCTTCTTGTCTGAATAAACAATTATGCAGTTTGCTGGAAATAAGCTGTACTCTGACAGTCGTCCTTATGGAGTGCAGTTCAGCTAATAAAACTCTTTCTGCCTTTCATTGCAAGCAAGCCCGAAAGTGATTTAATGCTTCATAATGGATTGTAAAAGCAAAGTTGCTGTGTGCTGAAAACAAGTTGTTCTTTGACAGTCTTGAATTCTGACTGCAGTTCAGCCAATAAAAATGTATTTCTGTCATTCATTGCAAACAAGCCAGAAAGTGTTTTTCGTTGCTCTTCTTGTCTGAATAAACAAATATGCAGTTTGCTGGAAATAAGCTGTACTCTGACAGTCGTTCTTATGGAGTGCAGTTCAGCTAATAAAACTCTTTCTGCCTTTCATTGCAAGCAAGCCCGAAAGTGTTTTTATGCTTCATACTGGATTGTAAAAGCAAAGTTGCCGTGTGCTGAAAACAAGTTGTTCTTTGACAGTCTTGAATACTGAGTGCAGTTCAGTTAATAAAACTGTCTTTCTGGTGCTCATTGCAAACAAGCCAGAAAGTGTTTTTCGTTGCTCTCCTTGTCTGAATAAACAAATATGCAGTTTGCTGGAAATAAGCTGTACTCTGACAGTCGTTCTTATGGAGTGCAGTTCAGCTAATAAAACTCTTTCTGCCTTTCATTGCAAGCAAGCCCGAAAGTGTTTTTATGCTTCATACTGGATTGTAAAAGCAAAGTTGCCGTGTGCTGAAAACAAGTTGTTCTTTGACAGTCTTGAATACTGAGTGCAGTTCAGTTAATAAAACTGTCTTTCTGGTGCTCATTGCAAACAAGCTAGAAATTGTTTTTCTGTGTTCCAATTGTTAGTATAAACAAATATGCAGTCTGCTGAAAGCAAGCTGTTCTTTGATAGTCTTTCTTATGGAGTGCAGTTCAGCTAATAAAACTCTTTCTGCATTTCATTGCAAGCAAGCCCGAAAGTGTTTTTATGCTTTATAATGGATTGTGAAAGCAAAGTTGCAGTTTGCTGAAAACAAGTTGTTCTTTGACAGTCTTGAATTCTGACTGCAGTTCAGCCAATAAAAATGTATTTCTGTCATTCATTGCAAACAAGCCAGAAAGTGTTTTTCGTTGCTCTTCTTGTCTGAATAAACAAATATGCAGTTTGCTGGAAATAAGCTGTACTCTGACAGTCGTTCTTATGGAGTGCAGTTCAGCTAATAAAACTCTTTCTGCATTTCATTGCAAGCAAGCCCGAAAGTGTTTTAATGCTTCATAATGGATTGTAAAAGCAAAGTTGCTGTGTGCTGAAAACAAGTTGTTCTTTGACAGTCTTGAATTCTGACTGCAGTTCAGCCAATAAAAATGTATTTCTGTCATTCATTGCAAACAAGCCAGAAAGTGTTTTTCGTTGCTCTTCTTGTCTGAATAAACAAATATGCAGTTTGCTGGAAATAAGCTGTACTCTGACAGTCGTTTTTATGGAGTGCAGTTCAGCTAATAAAACTCTTTCTGCCTTTCATTGCAAGCAAGCCCGAAAGTGTTTTTATGCTTCATACTGGATTGTAAAAGCAAAGTTGCCGTGTGCTGAAAACAAGTTGTTCTTTGACAGTTTTGAATACTGAGTGCAGTTCAGTTAATAAAACTGTCTTTCTGGTGCTCATTGCAAACAAGCCAGAAAGTGTTTTTCGTTGCTCTTCTTGTCTGAATAAACAAATATGCAGTTTGCTGGAAATAAGCTGTACTCTGACAGACGTTCTTATGGAGTGAAGTTCAGCTAATAAAACTCTTTCTGCCTTTCATTGCAAGCAAGCCCGAAAGTGTTTTTATGCTTCATACTGGATTGTAAAAGCAAAGTTGCCGTGTGCTGAAAACAAGTTGTTCTTTGACAGTCTTGAATACTGAGTGCAGTTCAGTTAATAAAACTGTCTTTCTGGTGCTCATTGCAAACAAGCCAGAAAGTGTTTTTCGTTGCTCTCCTAGTCTGAATAAACAAATATGCAGTTTGCTGGAAATAAGCTGTACTCTGACAGTCGTTCTTATGGAGTGCAGTTCAGCTAATAAAACTCTTTCTGCCTTTCATTGCAAGCAAGCCCGAAAGTGTTTTTATGTTTCATACTGGATTGTAAAAGCAAAGTTGCCGTGTGCTGAAAACAAGTTGTTCTTTGACAGTCTTGAATACTGAGTGCAGTTCAGTTAATAAAACTGTCTTTCTGGTGCTCATTGCAAACAAGCCAGAAAGTGTTTTTCGTTGCTCTTCTTGTCTGAATAAACAAATATGCAGTTTGCTGGAAATAAGCTGTACTCTGACAGTCGTTCTTATGGAGTGCAGTTCAGTTAATAAAACTCTTTCTGCCTTTCATTGCAAGCAAGCCCGAAAGTGTTTTTATGCTTCATACTGGATTGTAAAAGCAAAGTTGCCGTGTGCTGAAAACAAGTTGTTCTTTGACAGTCTTGAATACTGAGTGCAGTTCAGTTAATAAAGCTGTCTTTCTGGTGCTCATTGCAAACAAGCCAGAAAGTGTTTTTCGTTGCTCTTCTTGTCTGAATAAACAATTATGCAGTTTGCTGGAAATAAGCTGTACTCTGACAGTCGTCCTTATGGAGTGCAGTTCAGCTAATAAAACTCTTTCTGCCTTTCATTGCAAGCAAGCCCGAAAGTGATTTAATGCTTCATAATGGATTGTAAAAGCAAAGTTGCTGTGTGCTGAAAACAAGTTGTTCTTTGACAGTCTTGAATTCTGACTGCAGTTCAGCCAATAAAAATGTATTTCTGTCATTCATTGCAAACAAGCCAGAAAGTGTTTTTCGTTGCTCTTCTTGTCTGAATAAACAAATATGCAGTTTGCTGGAAATAAGCTGTACTCTGACAGTCGTTCTTATGGAGTGCAGTTCAGCTAATAAAACTCTTTCTGCCTTTCATTGCAAGCAAGCCCGAAAGTGTTTTTATGCTTCATAATGGACTGTAAAAGCAAAGTAGAAGTTTGCTGAAAACAAGTTGTTCTTTGACAGTCTTGAATACTGAGTGCAGTTCAGTCAATAAAAATGTATTTCTGGTGCTCATTGCAAACAAGCCAGAAAGTGTTTTTCGTTGCTCTTCTTGTCTGAATAAACAAATATGCAGTTTGCTGGAAATAAGCTGTACTCTGACAGTCGTTCTTATGGAGTGCAGTTCAGTTAATAAAACTCTTTCTGCATTTCATTGCAAGCAAGCCCGAAAGTGTTTTTATGCTTCATACTGGATTGTAAAAGCAAAGTTGCCGTGTGCTGAAAACAAGTTGTTCTTTGACAGTCTTGAATACTGAGTGCAGTTCAGTTAATAAAACTGTCTTTCTGGTGCTCATTGCAAACAAGCCAGAAAGTGTTTTTCGTTGCTCTTCTTGTCTGAATAAACAAATATGCAGTTTGCTGGAAATAAGCTGTACTCTGACAGTCGTTCTTATGGAGTGCAGTTCAGTTAATAAAACTCTTTCTGCCTTTCATTGCAAGCAAGCCCGAAAGTGTTTTTATGCTTCATACTGGATTGTAAAAGCAAAGTTGCCGTGTGCTGAAAACAAGTTGTTCTTTGACAGTCTTGAATACTGAGTGCAGTTCAGTTAATAAAACTGTCTTTCTGGTGCTCATTGCAAACAAGCCAGAAAGTGTTTTTCGTTGCTCTCCTTGTCTGAATAAACAAATATGCAGTTTGCTGGAAATAAGCTGTACTCTGACAGTCGTTCTTATGGAGTGCAGTTCAGCTAATAAAACTCTTTCTGCCTTTCATTGCAAGCAAGCCCGAAAGTGTTTTTATGCTTCATACTGGATTGTAAAAGCAAAGTTGCCGTGTGCTGAAAACAAGTTGTTCTTTGACAGTCTTGAATACTGAGTGCAGTTCAGTTAATAAAACTGTCTTTCTGGTGCTCATTGCAAACAAGCTAGAAATTGTTTTTCTGTGTTCCAATTGTTAGTATAAACAAATATGCAGTCTGCTGAAAGCAAGCTGTTCTTTGATAGTCTTTCTTATGGAGTGCAGTTCAGCTAATAAAACTCTTTCTGCATTTCATTGCAAGCAAGCCCGAAAGTGTTTTTATGCTTTATAATGGATTGTAAAAGCAAAGTTGCAGTTTGCTGAAAACAAGTTGTTCTTTGACAGTCTTGAATTCTGACTGCAGTTCAGCCAATAAAAATGTATTTCTGTCATTCATTGCAAACAAGCCAGAAAGTGTTTTTCGTTGCTCTTCTTGTCTGAATAAACAAATATGCAGTTTGCTGGAAATAAGCTGTAGTCTGACAGTCGTTCTTATGGAGTGCAGTTCAGTTAATAAAACTCTTTCTGCCTTTCATTGCAAGCAAGCCCGAAAGTGTTTTTATGCTTCATACTGGATTGTAAAAGCAAAGTTGCCGTGTGCTGAAAACAAGTTGTTCTTTGACAGTTTTGAATACTGAGTGCAGTTCAGTTAATAAAACTGTCTTTCTGGTGCTCATTGCAAACAAGCCAGAAAGTGTTTTTCGTTGCTCTTCTTGTCTGAATAAACAAATATGCAGTTTGCTGGAAATAAGCTGTACTCTGACAGACGTTCTTATGGAGTGAAGTTCAGCTAATAAAACTCTTTCTGCCTTTCATTGCAAGCAAGCCCGAAAGTGTTTTTATGCTTCATACTGGATTGTAAAAGCAAAGTTGCCGTGTGCTGAAAACAAGTTGTTCTTTGACAGTCTTGAATACTGAGTGCAGTTCAGTTAATAAAACTGTCTTTCTGGTGCTCATTGCAAACAAGCCAGAAAGTGTTTTTCGTTGCTCTCCTAGTCTGAATAAACAAATATGCAGTTTGCTGGAAATAAGCTGTACTCTGACAGTCGTTCTTATGGAGTGCAGTTCAGCTAATAAAACTCTTTCTGCCTTTCATTGCAAGCAAGCCCGAAAGTGTTTTTATGTTTCATACTGGATTGTAAAAGCAAAGTTGCCGTGTGCTGAAAACAAGTTGTTCTTTGACAGTCTTGAATACTGAGTGCAGTTCAGTTAATAAAACTGTCTTTCTGGTGCTCATTGCAAACAAGCCAGAAAGTGTTTTTCGTTGCTCTTCTTGTCTGAATAAACAAATATGCAGTTTGCTGGAAATAAGCTGTACTCTGACAGTCGTTCTTATGGAGTGCAGTTCAGTTAATAAAACTCTTTCTGCCTTTCATTGCAAGCAAGCCCGAAAGTGTTTTTATGCTTCATACTGGATTGTAAAAGCAAAGTTGCCGTGTGCTGAAAACAAGTTGTTCTTTGACAGTCTTGAATACTGAGTGCAGTTCAGTTAATAAAACTGTCTTTCTGGTGCTCATTGCAAACAAGCCAGAAAGTGTTTTTCGTTGCTCTTCTTGTCTGAATAAACAATTATGCAGTTTGCTGGAAATAAGCTGTACTCTGACAGTCGTCCTTATGGAGTGCAGTTCAGCTAATAAAACTCTTTCTGCCTTTCATTGCAAGCAAGCCCGAAAGTGATTTAATGCTTCATAATGGATTGTAAAAGCAAAGTTGCTGTGTGCTGAAAACAAGTTGTTCTTTGACAGTCTTGAATTCTGACTGCAGTTCAGCCAATAAAAATGTATTTCTGTCATTCATTGCAAACAAGCCAGAAAGTGTTTTTCGTTGCTCTTCTTGTCTGAATAAACAAATATGCAGTTTGCTGGAAATAAGCTGTACTCTGACAGTCGTTCTTATGGAGTGCAGTTCAGCTAATAAAACTCTTTCTGCCTTTCATTGCAAGCAAGCCCGAAAGTGTTTTTATGCTTCATACTGGATTGTAAAAGCAAAGTTGCCGTGTGCTGAAAACAAGTTGTTCTTTGACAGTCTTGAATACTGAGTGCAGTTCAGTTAATAAAACTGTCTTTCTGGTGCTCATTGCAAACAAGCCAGAAAGTGTTTTTCGTTGCTCTCCTTGTCTGAATAAACAAATATGCAGTTTGCTGGAAATAAGCTGTACTCTGACAGTCGTTCTTATGGAGTGCAGTTCAGCTAATAAAACTCTTTCTGCCTTTCATTGCAAGCAAGCCCGAAAGTGTTTTTATGCTTCATACTGGATTGTAAAAGCAAAGTTGCCGTGTGCTGAAAACAAGTTGTTCTTTGACAGTCTTGAATACTGAGTGCAGTTCAGTTAATAAAACTGTCTTTCTGGTGCTCATTGCAAACAAGCTAGAAATTGTTTTTCTGTGTTCCAATTGTTAGTATAAACAAATATGCAGTCTGCTGAAAGCAAGCTGTTCTTTGATAGTCTTTCTTATGGAGTGCAGTTCAGCTAATAAAACTCTTTCTGCATTTCATTGCAAGCAAGCCCGAAAGTGTTTTTATGCTTTATAATGGATTGTGAAAGCAAAGTTGCAGTTTGCTGAAAACAAGTTGTTCTTTGACAGTCTTGAATTCTGACTGCAGTTCAGCCAATAAAAATGTATTTCTGTCATTCATTGCAAACAAGCCAGAAAGTGTTTTTCGTTGCTCTTCTTGTCTGAATAAACAAATATGCAGTTTGCTGGAAATAAGCTGTACTCTGACAGTCGTTCTTATGGAGTGCAGTTCAGCTAATAAAACTCTTTCTGCATTTCATTGCAAGCAAGCCCGAAAGTGTTTTAATGCTTCATAATGGATTGTAAAAGCAAAGTTGCTGTGTGCTGAAAACAAGTTGTTCTTTGACAGTCTTGAATTCTGACTGCAGTTCAGCCAATAAAAATGTATTTCTGTCATTCATTGCAAACAAGCCAGAAAGTGTTTTTCGTTGCTCTTCTTGTCTGAATAAACAAATATGCAGTTTGCTGGAAATAAGCTGTACTCTGACAGTCGTTTTTATGGAGTGCAGTTCAGCTAATAAAACTCTTTCTGCCTTTCATTGCAAGCAAGCCCGAAAGTGTTTTTATGCTTCATACTGGATTGTAAAAGCAAAGTTGCCGTGTGCTGAAAACAAGTTGTTCTTTGACAGTTTTGAATACTGAGTGCAGTTCAGTTAATAAAACTGTCTTTCTGGTGCTCATTGCAAACAAGCCAGAAAGTGTTTTTCGTTGCTCTTCTTGTCTGAATAAACAAATATGCAGTTTGCTGGAAATAAGCTGTACTCTGACAGACGTTCTTATGGAGTGAAGTTCAGCTAATAAAACTCTTTCTGCCTTTCATTGCAAGCAAGCCCGAAAGTGTTTTTATGCTTCATACTGGATTGTAAAAGCAAAGTTGCCGTGTGCTGAAAACAAGTTGTTCTTTGACAGTCTTGAATACTGAGTGCAGTTCAGTTAATAAAACTGTCTTTCTGGTGCTCATTGCAAACAAGCCAGAAAGTGTTTTTCGTTGCTCTCCTAGTCTGAATAAACAAATATGCAGTTTGCTGGAAATAAGCTGTACTCTGACAGTCGTTCTTATGGAGTGCAGTTCAGCTAATAAAACTCTTTCTGCCTTTCATTGCAAGCAAGCCCGAAAGTGTTTTTATGTTTCATACTGGATTGTAAAAGCAAAGTTGCCGTGTGCTGAAAACAAGTTGTTCTTTGACAGTCTTGAATACTGAGTGCAGTTCAGTTAATAAAACTGTCTTTCTGGTGCTCATTGCAAACAAGCCAGAAAGTGTTTTTCGTTGCTCTTCTTGTCTGAATAAACAAATATGCAGTTTGCTGGAAATAAGCTGTACTCTGACAGTCGTTCTTATGGAGTGCAGTTCAGTTAATAAAACTCTTTCTGCCTTTCATTGCAAGCAAGCCCGAAAGTGTTTTTATGCTTCATACTGGATTGTAAAAGCAAAGTTGCCGTGTGCTGAAAACAAGTTGTTCTTTGACAGTCTTGAATACTGAGTGCAGTTCAGTTAATAAAACTGTCTTTCTGGTGCTCATTGCAAACAAGCCAGAAAGTGTTTTTCGTTGCTCTTCTTGTCTGAATAAACAATTATGCAGTTTGCTGGAAATAAGCTGTACTCTGACAGTCGTCCTTATGGAGTGCAGTTCAGCTAATAAAACTCTTTCTGCCTTTCATTGCAAGCAAGCCCGAAAGTGATTTAATGCTTCATAATGGATTGTAAAAGCAAAGTTGCTGTGTGCTGAAAACAAGTTGTTCTTTGACAGTCTTGAATTCTGACTGCAGTTCAGCCAATAAAAATGTATTTCTGTCATTCATTGCAAACAAGCCAGAAAGTGTTTTTCGTTGCTCTTCTTGTCTGAATAAACAAATATGCAGTTTGCTGGAAATAAGCTGTACTCTGACAGTCGTTCTTATGGAGTGCAGTTCAGCTAATAAAACTCTTTCTGCCTTTCATTGCAAGCAAGCCCGAAAGTGTTTTTATGCTTCATACTGGATTGTAAAAGCAAAGTTGCCGTGTGCTGAAAACAAGTTGTTCTTTGACAGTCTTGAATACTGAGTGCAGTTCAGTTAATAAAACTGTCTTTCTGGTGCTCATTGCAAACAAGCCAGAAAGTGTTTTTCGTTGCTCTCCTTGTCTGAATAAACAAATATGCAGTTTGCTGGAAATAAGCTGTACTCTGACAGTCGTTCTTATGGAGTGCAGTTCAGCTAATAAAACTCTTTCTGCCTTTCATTGCAAGCAAGCCCGAAAGTGTTTTTATGCTTCATACTGGATTGTAAAAGCAAAGTTGCCGTGTGCTGAAAACAAGTTGTTCTTTGACAGTCTTGAATACTGAGTGCAGTTCAGTTAATAAAACTGTCTTTCTGGTGCTCATTGCAAACAAGCTAGAAATTGTTTTTCTGTGTTCCAATTGTTAGTATAAACAAATATGCAGTCTGCTGAAAGCAAGCTGTTCTTTGATAGTCTTTCTTATGGAGTGCAGTTCAGCTAATAAAACTCTTTCTGCATTTCATTGCAAGCAAGCCCGAAAGTGTTTTTATGCTTTATAATGGATTGTGAAAGCAAAGTTGCAGTTTGCTGAAAACAAGTTGTTCTTTGACAGTCTTGAATTCTGACTGCAGTTCAGCCAATAAAAATGTATTTCTGTCATTCATTGCAAACAAGCCAGAAAGTGTTTTTCGTTGCTCTTCTTGTCTGAATAAACAAATATGCAGTTTGCTGGAAATAAGCTGTACTCTGACAGTCGTTCTTATGGAGTGCAGTTCAGCTAATAAAACTCTTTCTGCATTTCATTGCAAGCAAGCCCGAAAGTGTTTTAATGCTTCATAATGGATTGTAAAAGCAAAGTTGCTGTGTGCTGAAAACAAGTTGTTCTTTGACAGTCTTGAATTCTGACTGCAGTTCAGCCAATAAAAATGTATTTCTGTCATTCATTGCAAACAAGCCAGAAAGTGTTTTTCGTTGCTCTTCTTGTCTGAATAAACAAATATGCAGTTTGCTGGAAATAAGCTGTACTCTGACAGTCGTTTTTATGGAGTGCAGTTCAGCTAATAAAACTCTTTCTGCCTTTCATTGCAAGCAAGCCCGAAAGTGTTTTTATGCTTCATACTGGATTGTAAAAGCAAAGTTGCCGTGTGCTGAAAACAAGTTGTTCTTTGACAGTTTTGAATACTGAGTGCAGTTCAGTTAATAAAACTGTCTTTCTGGTGCTCATTGCAAACAAGCCAGAAAGTGTTTTTCGTTGCTCTTCTTGTCTGAATAAACAAATATGCAGTTTGCTGGAAATAAGCTGTACTCTGACAGACGTTCTTATGGAGTGAAGTTCAGCTAATAAAACTCTTTCTGCCTTTCATTGCAAGCAAGCCCGAAAGTGTTTTTATGCTTCATACTGGATTGTAAAAGCAAAGTTGCCGTGTGCTGAAAACAAGTTGTTCTTTGACAGTCTTGAATACTGAGTGCAGTTCAGTTAATAAAACTGTCTTTCTGGTGCTCATTGCAAACAAGCCAGAAAGTGTTTTTCGTTGCTCTCCTAGTCTGAATAAACAAATATGCAGTTTGCTGGAAATAAGCTGTACTCTGACAGTCGTTCTTATGGAGTGCAGTTCAGCTAATAAAACTCTTTCTGCCTTTCATTGCAAGCAAGCCCGAAAGTGTTTTTATGTTTCATACTGGATTGTAAAAGCAAAGTTGCCGTGTGCTGAAAACAAGTTGTTCTTTGACAGTCTTGAATACTGAGTGCAGTTCAGTTAATAAAACTGTCTTTCTGGTGCTCATTGCAAACAAGCCAGAAAGTGTTTTTCGTTGCTCTTCTTGTCTGAATAAACAAATATGCAGTTTGCTGGAAATAAGCTGTACTCTGACAGTCGTTCTTATGGAGTGCAGTTCAGTTAATAAAACTCTTTCTGCCTTTCATTGCAAGCAAGCCCGAAAGTGTTTTTATGCTTCATACTGGATTGTAAAAGCAAAGTTGCCGTGTGCTGAAAACAAGTTGTTCTTTGACAGTCTTGAATACTGAGTGCAGTTCAGTTAATAAAACTGTCTTTCTGGTGCTCATTGCAAACAAGCCAGAAAGTGTTTTTCGTTGCTCTTCTTGTCTGAATAAACAATTATGCAGTTTGCTGGAAATAAGCTGTACTCTGACAGTCGTCCTTATGGAGTGCAGTTCAGCTAATAAAACTCTTTCTGCCTTTCATTGCAAGCAAGCCCGAAAGTGATTTAATGCTTCATAATGGATTGTAAAAGCAAAGTTGCTGTGTGCTGAAAACAAGTTGTTCTTTGACAGTCTTGAATTCTGACTGCAGTTCAGCCAATAAAAATGTATTTCTGTCATTCATTGCAAACAAGCCAGAAAGTGTTTTTCGTTGCTCTTCTTGTCTGAATAAACAAATATGCAGTTTGCTGGAAATAAGCTGTACTCTGACAGTCGTTCTTATGGAGTGCAGTTCAGCTAATAAACCTCTTTCTGCCTTTCATTGCAAGCAAGCCCGAAAGTGTTTTTATGCTTCATACTGGATTGTAAAAGCAAAGTTGCCGTGTGCTGAAAACAAGTTGTTCTTTGACAGTCTTGAATACTGAGTGCAGTTCAGTTAATAAAACTGTCTTTCTGGTGCTCATTGCAAACAAGCCAGAAAGTGTTTTTCGTTGCTCTCCTTGTCTGAATAAACAAATATGCAGTTTGCTGGAAATAAGCTGTACTCTGACAGTCGTTCTTATGGAGTGCAGTTCAGCTAATAAAACTCTTTCTGCCTTTCATTGCAAGCAAGCCCGAAAGTGTTTTTATGCTTCATACTGGATTGTAAAAGCAAAGTTGCCGTGTGCTGAAAACAAGTTGTTCTTTGACAGTCTTAAATACTGAGTGCAGTTCAGTTAATAAAACTGTCTTTCTGGTGCTCATTGCAAACAAGCTAGAAATTGTTTTTCTGTGTTCCAATTGTTAGTATAAACAAATATGCAGTCTGCTGAAAGCAAGCTGTTCTTTGATAGTCTTTCTTATGGAGTGCAGTTCAGCTAATAAAACTCTTTCTGCATTTCATTGCAAGCAAGCCCGAAAGTGTTTTTATGCTTTATAATGGATTGTGAAAGCAAAGTTGCAGTTTGCTGAAAACAAGTTGTTCTTTGACAGTCTTGAATTCTGACTGCAGTTCAGCCAATAAAAATGTATTTCTGTCATTCATTGCAAACAAGCCAGAAAGTGTTTTTCGTTGCTCTTCTTGTCTGAATAAACAAATATGCAGTTTGCTGGAAATAAGCTGTACTCTGACAGTCGTTCTTATGGAGTGCAGTTCAGTTAATAAAACTCTTTCTGCCTTTCATTGCAAGCAAGCCCGAAAGTGTTTTTATGCTTCATACTGGATTGTAAAAGCAAAGTTGCCGTGTGCTGAAAACAAGTTGTTCTTTGACAGTTTTGAATACTGAGTGCAGTTCAGTTAATAAAACTGTCTTTCTGGTGCTCATTGCAAACAAGCCAGAAAGTGTTTTTCGTTGCTCTTCTTGTCTGAATAAACAAATATGCAGTTTGCTGGAAATAAGCTGTACTCTGACAGACGTTCTTATGGAGTGAAGTTCAGCTAATAAAACTCTTTCTGCCTTTCATTGCAAGCAAGCCCGAAAGTGTTTTTATGCTTCATACTGGATTGTAAAAGCAAAGTTGCCGTGTGCTGAAAACAAGTTGTTCTTTGACAGTCTTGAATACTGAGTGCAGTTCAGTTAATAAAACTGTCTTTCTGGTGCTCATTGCAAACAAGCCAGAAAGTGTTTTTCGTTGCTCTCCTTGTCTGAATAAACAAATATGCAGTTTGCTGGAAATAAGCTGTACTCTGACAGTCGTTCTTATGGAGTGCAGTTCAGCTAATAAACCTCTTTCTGCCTTTCATTGCAAGCAAGCCCGAAAGTGTTTTTATGCTTCATACTGGATTGTAAAAGCAAAGTTGCCGTGTGCTGAAAACAAGTTGTTCTTTGACAGTCTTGAATACTGAGTGCAGTTCAGTTAATAAAACTGTCTTTCTGGTGCTCATTGCAAACAAGCCAGAAAGTGTTTTTCGTTGCTCTTCTTGTCTGAATAAACAAATATGCAGTTTGATGGAAATAAGCTGTACTCTGACAGTCGTTCTTATGGAGTGCAGTTCAGTTAATAAAACTCTTTCTGCCTTTCATTGCAAGCAAGCCCGAAAGTGTTTTTATGCTTCATACTGGATTGTAAAAGCAAAGTTGCCGTGTGCTGAAAACAAGTTGTTCTTTGACAGTCTTGAATACTGAGTGCAGTTCAGTTAATAAAACTGTCTTTCTGGTGCTCATTGCAAACAAGCCAGAAAGTGTTTTTCGTTGCTCTTCTTGTCTGAATAAACAATTATGCAGTTTGCTGGAAATAAGCTGTACTCTGACAGTCGTCCTTATGGAGTGCAGTTCAGCTAATAAAACTCTTTCTGCCTTTCATTGCAAGCAAGCCCGAAAGTGTTTTAATGCTTCATAATGGATTGTAAAAGCAAAGTTGCTGTGTGCTGAAAACAAGTTGTTCTTTGACAGTCTTGAATTCTGACTGCAGTTCAGCCAATAAAAATGTATTTCTGTCATTCATTGCAAACAAGCCAGAAAGTGTTTTTCGTTGCTCTTCTTGTCTGAATAAACAAATATGCAGTTTGCTGGAAATAAGCTGTACTCTGACAGTCGTTCTTATGGAGTGCAGTTCAGCTAATAAAACTCTTTCTGCCTTTCATTGCAAGCAAGCCCGAAAGTGTTTTTATGCTTCATACTGGATTGTAAAAGCAAAGTTGCCGTGTGCTGAAAACAAGTTGTTCTTTGACAGTCTTGAATACTGAGTGCAGTTCAGTTAATAAAACTGTCTTTCTGGTGCTCATTGCAAACAAGCCAGAAAGTGTTTTTCGTTGCTCTCCTTGTCTGAATAAACAAATATGCAGTTTGCTGGAAATAAGCTGTACTCTGACAGTCGTTCTTATGGAGTGCAGTTCAGCTAATAAAACTCTTTCTGCCTTTCATTGCAAGCAAGCCCGAAAGTGTTTTTATGCTTCATACTGGATTGTAAAAGCAAAGTTGCCGTGTGCTGAAAACAAGTTGTTCTTTGACAGTCTTGAATACTGAGTGCAGTTCAGTTAATAAAACTGTCTTTCTGGTGCTCATTGCAAACAAGCTAGAAATTGTTTTTCTGTGTTCCAATTGTTAGTATAAACAAATATGCAGTCTGCTGAAAGCAAGCTGTTCTTTGATAGTCTTTCTTATGGAGTGCAGTTCAGCTAATAAAACTCTTTCTGCATTTCATTGCAAGCAAGCCCGAAAGTGTTTTTATGCTTTATAATGGATTGTGAAAGCAAAGTTGCAGTTTGCTGAAAACAAGTTGTTCTTTGACAGTCTTAAATTCTGACTGCAGTTCAGCCAATAAAAATGTATTTCTGTCATTCATTGCAAACAAGCCAGAAAGTGTTTTTTGTTGCTCTTCTTGTCTGAATAAACAAATATGCAGTTTGCTGGAAATAAGCTGTACTCTGACAGTCGTTCTTATGGAGTGCAGTTCAGCTAATAAAACTCTTTCTGCATTTCATTGCAAGCAAGCCCGAAAGTGTTTTAATGCTTCATAATGGATTGTAAAAGCAAAGTTGCTGTGTGCTGAAAACAAGTTGTTCTTTGACAGTCTTGAATTCTGACTGCAGTTCAGCCAATAAAAATGTATTTCTGTCATTCATTGCAAACAAGCCAGAAAGTGTTTTTCGTTGCTCTTCTTGTCTGAATAAACAAATATGCAGTTTGCTGGAAATAAGCTGTACTCTGACAGTCGTTCTTATGGAGTGCAGTTCAGCTAATAAAACTCTTTCTGCCTTTCATTGCAAGCAAGCCCGAAAGTGTTTTTATGCTTCATACTGGATTGTAAAAGCAAAGTTGCCGTGTGCTGAAAACAAGTTGTTCTTTGACAGTCTTGAATACCGAGTGCAGTTCAGTTAACAAAAATGCCTTTCTGGTGCTCATTGCAAACAAGCCAGAAAGTGTTTTTCGTTGCTCTTCTTGTCTGAATAAACAAATATGCAGTTTGCTGGAAATAAGCTGTACTCTGACAGTCGTTCTTATGGAGTGCAGTTCAGTTAATAAAACTCTTTCTGCATTTCATTGCAAGCAAGCCCGAAAGTGTTTTTATGCTTCATACTGGATTGTAAAAGCAAAGTTGCCGTGTGCTGAAAACAAGTTGTTCTTTGACAGTCTTGAATACTGAGTGCAGTTCAGTTAATAAAACTGTCTTTCTGGTGCTCATTGCAAACAAGCCAGAAAGTGTTTTTCGTTGCTCTTCTTGTCTGAATAAACAAATATGCAGTTTGCTGGAAATAAGCTGTACTCTGACAGTCGTCCTTATGGAGTGCAGTTCAGCTAATAAAACTCTTTCTGCCTTTCATTGCAAGCAAGCCCGAAAGTGTTTTAATGCTTCATAATGGATTGTAAAAGCAAAGTTGCTGTGTGCTGAAAACAAGTTGTTCTTTGACAGTCTTGAATTCTGACTGCAGTTCAGCCAATAAAAATGTATTTCTGTCATTCATTGCAAACAAGCCAGAAAGTGTTTTTCGTTGCTCTTCTTGTCTGAATAAACAAATATGCAGTTTGCTGGAAATAAGCTGTACTCTGACAGTCGTTCTTATGGAGTGCAGTTCAGCTAATAAAACTCTTTCTGCCTTTCATTGCAAGCAAGCCCGAAAGTGTTTTTATGCTTCATACTGGATTGTAAAAGCAAAGTTGCCGTGTGCTGAAAACAAGTTGTTCTTTGACAGTCTTGAATACTGAGTGCAGTTCAGTTAATAAAACTGTCTTTCTGGTGCTCATTGCAAACAAGCCAGAAAGTGTTTTTCGTTGCTCTTCTTGTCTGAATAAACAAATATGCAGTTTGCTGGAAATAAGCTGTACTCTGACAGTCGTTCTTATGGAGTGCAGTTCAGTTAATAAAACTCTTTCTGCCTTTCATTGCAAGCAAGCCCGAAAGTGTTTTTATGCTTCATACTGGATTGTAAAAGCAAAGTTGCCGTGTGCTGAAAACAAGTTGTTCTTTGACAGTCTTGAATACTGAGTGCAGTTCAGTTAATAAAACTGTCTTTCTGGTGCTCATTGCAAACAAGCCAGAAAGTGTTTTTCGTTGCTCTTCTTGTCTGAATAAACAATTATGCAGTTTGCTGGAAATAAGCTGTACTCTGACAGTCGTCCTTATGGAGTGCAGTTCAGCTAATAAAACTCTTTCTGCCTTTCATTGCAAGCAAGCCCGAAAGTGTTTTTATGCTTCATACTGGATTGTAAAAGCAAAGTTGCCGTGTGCTGAAAACAAGTTGTTCTTTGACAGTCTTGAATACTGAGTGCAGTTCAGTTAATAAAACTGTCTTTCTGGTGCTCATTGCAAACAAGCCAGAAAGTGTTTTTCGTTGCTCTCCTTGTCTGAATAAACAAATATGCAGTTTGCTGGAAATAAGCTGTACTCTGACAGTCGTTCTTATGGAGTGCAGTTCAGCTAATAAAACTCTTTCTGCCTTTCATTGCAAGCAAGCCCGAAAGTGTTTTTATGCTTCATACTGGATTGTAAAAGCAAAGTTGCCGTGTGCTGAAAACAAGTTGTTCTTTGACAGTCTTGAATACTGAGTGCAGTTCAGTTAATAAAACTGTCTTTCTGGTGCTCATTGCAAACAAGCTAGAAATTGTTTTTCTGTGTTCCAATTGTTAGTATAAACAAATATGCAGTCTGCTGAAAGCAAGCTGTTCTTTGATAGTCTTTCTTATGGAGTGCAGTTCAGCTAATAAAACTCTTTCTGCCTTTCATTGCAAGCAAGCCCGAAAGTGATTTTATGCTTCATACTGGATTGTAAAAGCAAAGTTGCCGTGTGCTGAAAACAAGTTGTTCTTTGACAGTCTTGAATACTGAGTGCAGTTCAGTTAATAAAACTGTCTTTCTGGTGCTCATTGCAAACAAGCCAGAAAGTGTTTTTCGTTGCTCTTCTTGTCGGAATAAACAAATATGCAGTTTGCTGGAAATAAGCTGTACTCTTACAGTCGTTCTTATGGAGTGCAGTTCAGCTAATAAAACTCTTTCTGCCTTTCATTGCAAGCAAGCCCGAAAGTGTTTTTATGCTTCATACTGGATTGTAAAAGCAAAGTTGCCGTGTGCTGAAAACAAGTTGTTCTTTGACAGTGTTGAATACTGAGTGCAGTTCAGTTAATAAAACTGTCTTTCTGGTGCTCATTGCAAACAAGCCAGAAAGTGTTTTTCTGTGTTCCAATTGTTAGTATAAACAAATATGCAGTCTGCTGGAAATAAGCTGTACTCTGACAGTCGTTCTTATGGAGTGCAGTTCAGTTAATAAAACTCTTTCTGCCTTTCATTGCAAGCAAGCCCGAAAGTGTTTTTATGCTTCATACTGGATTGTAAAAGCAAAGTTGCCGTGTGCTGAAAACAAGTTGTTCTTTGACAGTTTTGAATACTGAGTGCAGTTCAGTTAATAAAACTGTCTTTCTGGTGCTCATTGCAAACAAGCCAGAAAGTGTTTTTCGTTGCTCTTCTTGTCTGAATAAACAAATATGCAGTTTGCTGGAAATAAGCTGTACTCTGACAGTCGTTCTTATGGAGTGCAGTTCAGTTAATAAAACTCTTTCTGCCTTTCATTGCAAGCAAGCCCGAAAGTGTTTTTATGCTTCATACTGGATTGTAAAAGCAAAGTTGCCGTGTGCTGAAAACAAGTTGTTCTTTGACAGTCTTGAATACTGAGTGCAGTTCAGTTAATAAAACTGTCTTTCTGGTGCTCATTGCAAACAAGCCAGAAAGTGTTTTTCGTTGCTCTTCTTGTCTGAATAAACAAATATGCAGTTTGCTGGAAATAAGCTGTACTCTGACAGTCGTTCTTATGGAGTGCAGTTCAGTTAATAAAACTCTTTCTGCCTTTCATTGCAAGCAAGCCTGAAAGTGTTTTTATGCTTCATACTGGATTGTAAAAGCAAAGTTGCCGTGTGCTGAAAACAAGTTGTTCTTTGACAGTCTTGAATACTGAGTGCAGTTCAGTTAATAAAGCTGTCTTTCTGGTGCTCATTGCAAACAAGCCAGAAAGTGTTTTTCGTTGCTCTTCTTGTCTGAATAAACAATTATGCAGTTTGCTGGAAATAAGCTGTACTCTGACAGTCGTCCTTATGGAGTGCAGTTCAGCTAATAAAACTCTTTCTGCCTTTCATTGCAAGCAAGCCCGAAAGTGTTTTAATGCTTCATAATGGATTGTAAAAGCAAAGTTGCTGTGTGCTGAAAACAAGTTGTTCTTTGACAGTCTTGAATTCTGACTGCAGTTCAGCCAATAAAAATGTATTTCTGTCATTCATTGCAAACAAGCCAGAAAGTGTTTTTCGTTGCTCTTCTTGTCTGAATAAACAAATATGCAGTTTGCTGGAAATAAGCTGTACTCTGACAGTCGTTCTTATGGAGTGCAGTTCAGTTAATAAAACTCTTTCTGCCTTTCATTGCAAGCAAGCCTGAAAGTGTTTTTATGCTTCATACTGGATTGTAAAAGCAAAGTTGCCGTGTGCT
This sequence comes from Hoplias malabaricus, assembly GCF_029633855.1. Taxonomy (NCBI): domain Eukaryota; kingdom Metazoa; phylum Chordata; class Actinopteri; order Characiformes; family Erythrinidae; genus Hoplias; species Hoplias malabaricus. The sequence continues at coordinate 26,784,895 of NC_089810.1, forward strand.
GAAAACAAGTTGTTCTTTGACAGTCTTGAATACTGAGTGCAGTTCAGTTAATAAAACTGTCTTTCTGGTGCTCATTGCAAACAAGCCAGAAAGTGTTTTTCGTTGCTCTTCTTGTCTGAATAAACAAATATGCAGTTTGCTGGAAATAAGCTGTACTCTGACAGTCGTTCTTATGGAGTGCAGTTCAGCTAATAAACCTCTTTCTGCCTTTCATTGCAAGCAAGCCCGAAAGTGTTTTTATGCTTCATACTGGATTGTAAAAGCAAAGTTGCCGTGTGCTGAAAACAAGTTGTTCTTTGACAGTCTTTCAATACTGAGTGCAGTTCAGTTAATAAAACTGTCTTTCTGGTGCTCATTGCAAACAAGCTAGAAATTGTTTTTCTGTGTTCCAATTGTTAGTATAAACAAATATGCAGTCTGCTGAAAGCAAGCTGTTCTTTGATAGTCTTTCTTATGGAGTGCAGTTCAGCTAATAAAACTCTTTCTGCATTTTATTGCAAGCAAGCCCGAAAGTGTTTTTATGCTTTATAATGGATTGTAAAAGCAAAGTTGCTGTTTGCTGAAAACAAGTTGTTCTTTGACAGTCTTGAATTCTGAAAGCAGTTCAGCCAATAAAAATGTATTTCTGTCATTCATTGCAAACAAGCCAGAAAGTGTTTTTCTTTGCTCTTCTCGTCTGTATAAGCAAAGATGCAGTTTGCTGGAAATAAGCCGTACTCTGACAGTCGTTCTTATGGAGTGCAGTTCAGCTAATGAAACTCTTTCTGCCTTTCATTGCAAGCAAGCCCGAAAGTGTTTTTATGCTTCATACTGGATTGTAAAAGCAAAGTTGCCGTGTGCTGAAAACAAGTTGTTCTTTGACAGTCTTGAATACTGAGTGCAGTTCAGTTAATAAAACTGTCTTTCTGGTGCTCATTGCAAACAAGCCAGAAAGTGTTTTTCGTTGCTCTTCTTGTCTGAATAAACAAATATGCAGTTTGCTGGAAATAAGCTGTACTCTGACAGTCGTTCTTATGGAGTGCAGTTCAGTTAATAAAACTCTTTCTGCCTTTCATTGCAAGCAAGCCCGAAAGTGTTTTTATGCTTCATACTGGATTGTAAAAGCAAAGTTGCCGTGTGCTGAAAACAAGTTGTTCTTTGACAGTTTTGAATACTGAGTGCAGTTCAGTTAATAAAACTGTCTTTCTGGTGCTCATTGCAAACAAGCCAGAAAGTGTTTTTCGTTGCTCTTCTTGTCTGAATAAACAAATATGCAGTTTGCTGGAAATAAGCTGTACTCTGACAGTCGTTCTTATGGAGTGCAGTTCAGCTAATAAAACTCTTTCTGCCTTTCATTGCAAGCAAGCCCGAAAGTGTTTTTATGCTTCATACTGGATTGTAAAAGCAAAGTTGCCGTGTGCTGAAAACAAGTTGTTCTTTGACAGTCTTGAATACTGAGTGCAGTTCAGTTAATAAAACTGTCTTTCTGGTGCTCATTGCAAACAAGCCAGAAAGTGTTTTTCGTTGCTCTTCTTGTCTGAATAAACAAATATGCAGTTTGCTGGAAATAAGCTGTACTCTGACAGTCGTTCTTATGGAGTGCAGTTCAGTTAATAAAACTCTTTCTGCCTTTCATTGCAAGCAAGCCCGAAAGTGTTTTTATGCTTCATACTGGATTGTAAAAGCAAAGTTGCCGTGTGCTGAAAACAAGTTGTTCTTTGACAGTCTTGAATACTGAGTGCAGTTCAGTTAATAAAACTGTCTTTCTGGTGCTCATTGCAAACAAGCCAGAAAGTGTTTTTCGTTGCTCTTCTTGTCTGAATAAACAAATATGCAGTTTGCTGGAAATAAGCTGTACTCTGACAGTCGTTCTTATGGAGTGCAGTTCAGTTAATAAAACTCTTTCTGCCTTTCATTGCAAGCAAGCCCGAAAGTGTTTTTATGCTTCATACTGGATTGTAAAAGCAAAGTTGCCGTGTGCTGAAAACAAGTTGTTCTTTGACAGTTTTGAATACTGAGTGCAGTTCAGTTAATAAAACTGTCTTTCTGGTGCTCATTGCAAACAAGCCAGAAAGTGTTTTTCGTTGCTCTTCTTGTCTGAATAAACAAATATGCAGTTTGCTGGAAATAAGCTGTACTCTGACAGTCGTTCTTATGGAGTGCAGTTCAGCTAATAAAACTCTTTCTGCCTTTCATTGCAAGCAAGCCCGAAAGTGTTTTTATGCTTCATACTGGATTGTAAAAGCAAAGTTGCCGTGTGCTGAAAACAAGTTGTTCTTTGACAGTCTTGAATACTGAGTGCAGTTCAGTTAATAAAACTGTCTTTCTGGTGCTCATTGCAAACAAGCCAGAAAGTGTTTTTCGTTGCTCTTCTTGTCTGAATAAACAAATATGCAGTTTGCTGGAAATAAGCTGTACTCTGACAGTCGTTCTTATGGAGTGCAGTTCAGCTAATAAAACTCTTTCTGCCTTTCATTGCAAGCAAGCCCGAAAGTGTTTTTATGCTTCATACTGGATTGTAAAAGCAAAGTTACCGTGTGCTGAAAACAAGTTGTTCTTTGACAGTCTTTCAATACTGAGTGCAGTTCAGTTAATAAAACTGTCTTTCTGGTGCTCATTGCAAACAAGCTAGAAATTGTTTTTCTGTGTTCCAATTGTTAGTATAAACAAATATGCAGTCTGCTGAAAGCAAGCTGTTCTTTGATAGTCTTTCTTATGGAGTGCAGTTCAGCTAATAAAACTCTTTCTGCATTTCATTGCAAGCAAGCCCGAAAGTGTTTTTCTTTGCTCTTCTCGTCTGTATAAGCAAAGATGCAGTTTGCTGGAAATAAGCCGTACTCTGACAGTCGTTCTTATGGAGTGCAGTTCAGCTAATGAAACTCTTTCTGCCTTTCATTGCAAGCAAGCCCGAAAGTGTTTTTATGCTTCATACTGGATTGTAAAAGCAAAGTTGCCGTGTGCTGAAAACAAGTTGTTCTTTGACAGTCTTGAATACTGAGTGCAGTTCAGTTAATAAAACTGTCTTTCTGGTGCTCATTGCAAACAAGCCAGAAAGTGTTTTTCGTTGCTCTTCTTGTCTGAATAAACAAATATGCAGTTTGCTGGAAATAAGCTGTACTCTGACAGTCGTTCTTATGGAGTGCAGTTCAGTTAATAAAACTCTTTCTGCCTTTCATTGCAAGCAAGCCCGAAAGTGTTTTTATGCTTCATACTGGATTGTAAAAGCAAAGTTGCCGTGTGCTGAAAACAAGTTGTTCTTTGACAGTTTTGAATACTGAGTGCAGTTCAGTTAATAAAACTGTCTTTCTGGTGCTCATTGCAAACAAGCCAGAAAGTGTTTTTCGTTGCTCTTCTTGTCTGAATAAACAAATATGCAGTTTGCTGGAAATAAGCTGTACTCTGACAGTCGTTCTTATGGAGTGCAGTTCAGCTAATAAAACTCTTTCTGCCTTTCATTGCAAGCAAGCCCGAAAGTGTTTTTATGCTTCATACTGGATTGTAAAAGCAAAGTTGCCGTGTGCTGAAAACAAGTTGTTCTTTGACAGTCTTGAATACTGAGTGCAGTTCAGTTAATAAAACTGTCTTTCTGGTGCTCATTGCAAACAAGCCAGAAAGTGTTTTTCGTTGCTCTTCTTGTCTGAATAAACAAATATGCAGTTTGCTGGAAATAAGCTGTACTCTGACAGTCGTTCTTATGGAGTGCAGTTCAGTTAATAAAACTCTTTCTGCCTTTCATTGCAAGCAAGCCCGAAAGTGTTTTTATGCTTCATACTGGATTGTAAAAGCAAAGTTGCCGTGTGCTGAAAACAAGTTGTTCTTTGACAGTTTTGAATACTGAGTGCAGTTCAGTTAATAAAACTGTCTTTCTGGTGCTCATTGCAAACAAGCCAGAAAGTGTTTTTCGTTGCTCTTCTTGTCTGAATAAACAATTATGCAGTTTGCTGGAAATAAGCTGTACTCTGACAGTCGTCCTTATGGAGTGCAGTTCAGCTAATAAAACTCTTTCTGCCTTTCATTGCAAGCAAGCCCGAAAGTGTTTTTATGCTTCATACTGGATTGTAAAAGCAAAGTTGCCGTGTGCTGAAAACAAGTTGTTCTTTGACAGTCTTGAATACTGAGTGCAGTTCAGTTAATAAAACTGTCTTTCTGGTGCTCATTGCAAACAAGCTAGAAATTGTTTTTCTGTGTTCCAATTGTTAGTATAAACAAATATGCAGTCTGCTGAAAGCAAGCTGTTCTTTGATAGTCTTTCTTATGGAGTGCAGTTCAGCTAATAAAACTCTTTCTGCATTTCATTGCAAGCAAGCCCGAAAGTGTTTTAATGCTTCATAATGGATTGTAAAAGCAAAGTTGCTGTGTGCTGAAAACAAGTTGTTCTTTGACAGTCTTGAATTCTGACTGCAGTTCAGCCAATAAAAATGTATTTCTGTCATTCATTGCAAACAAGCCAGAAAGTGTTTTTCGTTGCTCTTCTTGTCTGAATAAACAAATATGCAGTTTGCTGGAAATAAGCTGTACTCTGACAGTCGTTCTTATGGAGTGCAGTTCAGCTAATAAAACTCTTTCTGCCTTTCATTGCAAGCAAGCCCGAAAGTGTCTTTATGCTTCATACTGGATTGTAAAAGCAAAGTTGCCGTGTGCTGAAAACAAGTTGTTCTTTGACAGTCTTGAATACTGAGTGCAGTTCAGTTAACAAAAATGCCTTTCTGGTGCTCATTGCAAACAAGCCAGAAAGTGTTTTTCGTTGCTCTTCTTGTCTGAATACACAAATATGCAGTTTGCTGGAAATAAGCTGTACTCTGACAGTCGTTCTTATGGAGTGCAGTTCAGTTAATAAAACTCTTTCTGCCTTTCATTGCAAGCAAGCCCGAAAGTGTTTTTATGCTTCATACTGGATTGTAAAAGCAGAGTTGCCGTGTGCTGAAAACAAGTTGTTCTTTGACAGTCTTTCAATACTGAGTGCAGTTCAGTTAATAAAACTGTCTTTCTGGTGCTCATTGCAAACAAGCTAGAAATTGTTTTTCTGTGTTCCAATTGTTAGTATAAACAAATATGCAGTCTGCTGAAAGCAAGCTGTTCTTTGATAGTCTTTCTTATGGAGTGCAGTTCAGCTAATAAAACTCTTTCTGCATTTCATTGCAAGCAAGCCCGAAAGTGTTTTTATGCTTTATAATGGATTGTAAAAGCAAAGTTGCTGTTTGCTGAAAACAAGTTGTTCTTTGACAGTCTTGAATTCTGAAAGCAGTTCAGCCAATAAAAATGTATTTCTGTCATTCATTGCAAACAAGCCAGAAAGTGTTTTTCTTTGCTCTTCTCGTCTGTATAAGCAAAGATGCAGTTTGCTGGAAATAAGCCGTACTCTGACAGTCGTTCTTATGGAGTGCAGTTCAGCTAATGAAACTCTATCTGCCTTTCATTGCAAGCAAGCCCGAAAGTGTTTTTATGCTTCATACTGGATTGTAAAAGCAAAGTTGCCGTGTGCTGAAAACAAGTTGTTCTTTGACAGTCTTGAATACTGAGTGCAGTTCAGTTAATAAAACTGTCTTTCTGGTGCTCATTGCAAACAAGCCAGAAAGTGTTTTTCGTTGCTCTTCTTGTCTGAATAAACAAATATGCAGTTTGCTGGAAATAAGCTGTACTCTGACAGTCGTTCTTATGGAGTGCAGTTCAGTTAATAAAACTCTTTCTGCCTTTCATTGCAAGCAAGCCCGAAAGTGTTTTTATGCTTCATACTGGATTGTAAAAGCAAAGTTGCCGTGTGCTGAAAACAAGTTGTTCTTTGACAGTCTTGAATACTGAGTGCAGTTCAGTTAATAAAACTGTCTTTCTGGTGCTCATTGCAAACAAGCTAGAAATTGTTTTTCTGTGTTCCAATTGTTAGTATAAACAAATATGCAGTCTGCTGAAAGCAAGCTGTTCTTTGATAGTCTTTCTTATGGAGTGCAGTTCAGCTAATAAAACTCTTTCTGCATTTCATTGCAAGCAAGCCCGAAAGTGTTTTAATGCTTCATAATGGATTGTAAAAGCAAAGTTGCTGTGTGCTGAAAACAAGTTGTTCTTTGACAGTCTTGAATTCTGACTGCAGTTCAGCCAATAAAAATGTATTTCTGTCATTCATTGCAAACAAGCCAGAAAGTGTTTTTCGTTGCTCTTCTTGTCTGAATAAACAAATATGCAGTTTGCTGGAAATAAGCTGTACTCTGACAGTCGTTCTTATGGAGTGCAGTTCAGCTAATAAAACTCTTTCTGCCTTTCATTGCAAGCAAGCCCGAAAGTGTTTTTATGCTTCATACTGGATTGTAAAAGCAAAGTTGCCGTGTGCTGAAAACAAGTTGTTCTTTGACAGTCTTGAATTCTGACTGCAGTTCAGCCAATAAAAATGTATTTCTGTCATTCATTGCAAACAAGCCAGAAAGTGTTTTTCGTTGCTCTTCTTGTCTGAATAAACAAATATGCAGTTTGCTGGAAATAAGCTGTACTCTGACAGTCGTTCTTATGGAGTGCAGTTCAGCTAATAAAACTCTTTCTGCCTTTCATTGCAAGCAAGCCCGAAAGTGTTTTTATGCTTCATACTGGATTGTAAAAGCAAAGTTGCCGTGTGCTGAAAACAAGTTGTTCTTTGACAGTTTTGAATACTGAGTGCAGTTCAGTTAATAAAACTGTCTTTCTGGTGCTCATTGCAAACAAGCCAGAAAGTGTTTTTCGTTGCTCTTCTTGTCTGAATAAACAAATATGCAGTTTGCTGGAAATAAGCTGTACTCTGACAGTCGTTCTTATGGAGTGCAGTTCAGTTAATAAAACTCTTTCTGCCTTTCATTGCAAGCAAGCCCGAAAGTGTTTTTATGCTTCATACTGGATTGTAAAAGCAAAGTTGCCGTGTGCCGAAAACAAGTTGTTCTTTGACAGTCTTGAATACTGAGTGCAGATCAGTTAACAAAAATGCCTTTCTGGTGCTCATTGCAAACAAGCCAGAAAGTGTTTTTCGTTGCTCTTCTTGTCTGAATAAACAAATATGCAGTTTGCTGGAAATAAGCTGTACTCTGACAGTCGTTCTTATGGAGTGCAGTTCAGTTAATAAAACTCTTTCTGCATTTCATTGCAAGCAAGCCCGAAAGTGTTTTTATGCTTCATACTGGATTGTAAAAGCAAAGTTGCCGTGTGCTGAAAACAAGTTGTTCTTTGACAGTCTTGAATACTGAGTGCAGTTCAGTTAATAAAACTGTCTTTCTGGTGCTCATTGCAAACAAGCCAGAAAGTGTTTTTCGTTGCTCTTCTTGTCTGAATAAACAAATATGCAGTTTGCTGGAAATAAGCTGTACTCTGACAGTCGTTCTTATGGAGTGCAGTTCAGTTAATAAAACTCTTTCTGCCTTTCATTGCAAGCAAGCCCGAAAGTGTTTTTATGCTTCATACTGGATTGTAAAAGCAAAGTTGCCGTGTGCTGAAAACAAGTTGTTCTTTGACAGTCTTGAATACTGAGTGCAGTTCAGTTAATAAAACTGTCTTTCTGGTGCTCATTGCAAACAAGCCAGAAAGTGTTTTTCGTTGCTCTTCTTGTCTGAATAAACAATTATGCAGTTTGCTGGAAATAAGCTGTACTCTGACAGTCGTCCTTATGGAGTGCAGTTCAGCTAATAAAACTCTTTCTGCCTTTCATTGCAAGCAAGCCCGAAAGTGTTTTTATGCTTCATACTGGATTGTAAAAGCAAAGTTGCCGTGTGCTGAAAACAAGTTGTTCTTTGACAGTCTTGAATACTGAGTGCAGTTCAGTTAATAAAACTGTCTTTCTGGTGCTCATTGCAAACAAGCCAGAAAGTGTTTTTCGTTGCTCTCCTTGTCTGAATTAACAAATATGCAGTTTGCTGGAAATAAGCTGTACTCTGACAGTCGTTCTTATGGAGTGCAGTTCAGCTAATAAAACTCTTTCTGCCTTTCATTGCAAGCAAGCCCGAAAGTGTTTTTATGCTTCATACTGGATTGTAAAAGCAAAGTTGCCGTGTGCTGAAAACAAGTTGTTCTTTGACAGTCTTGAATACTGAGTGCAGTTCAGTTAATAAAACTGTCTTTCTGGTGCTCATTGCAAACAAGCTAGAAATTGTTTTTCTGTGTTCCAATTGTTAGTATAAACAAATATGCAGTCTGCTGAAAGCAAGCTGTTCTTTGATAGTCTTTGTTATGGAGTGCAGTTCAGCTAATAAAACTCTTTCTGCATTTCATTGCAAGCAAGCCCGAAAGTGTTTTAATGCTTCATAATGGATTGTAAAAGCAAAGTTGCTGTGTGCTGAAAACAAGTTGTTCTTTGACAGTCTTGAATTCTGACTGCAGTTCAGCCAATAAAAATGTATTTCTGTCATTCATTGCAAACAAGCCAGAAAGTGTTTTTCGTTGCTCTTCTTGTCTGAATAAACAAATATGCAGTTTGCTGGAAATAAGCTGTACTCTGACAGTCGTTCTTATGGAGTGCAGTTCAGCTAATAAAACTCTTTCTGCCTTTCATTGCAAGCAAGCCCGAAAGTGTTTTTATGCTTCATACTGGATTGTAAAAGCAAAGTTGCCGTGTGCTGAAAACAAGTTGTTCTTTGACAGTCTTGAATACTGAGTGCAGTTCAGTTAATAAAACTGTCTTTCTGGTGCTCATTGCAAACAAGCCAGAAAGTGTTTTTCGTTGCTCTTCTTGTCTGAATAAACAAATATGCAGTTTGCTGGAAATAAGCTGTACTCTGACAGTCGTTCTTATGGAGTGCAGTTCAGTTAATAAAACTCTTTCTGCCTTTCATTGCAAGCAAGCCCGAAAGTGTTTTTATGCTTCATACTGGATTGTAAAAGCAAAGTTGCCGTGTGCTGAAAACGAGTTGTTCTTTGACAGTCTTGAATACTGAGTGCAGTTCAGTTAATAAAACTGTCTTTCTGGTGCTCATTGCAAACAAGCCAGAAAGTGTTTTTCGTTGCTCTTCTTGTCTGAATAAACAAATATGCAGTTTGCTGGAAATAAGCTGTACTCTGACAGTCGTTCTTATGGAGTGCAGTTCAGCTAATAAACCTCTTTCTGCCTTTCATTGCAAGCAAGCCCGAAAGTGTTTTTATGCTTCATACTGGATTGTAAAAGCAAAGTTGCCGTGTGCTGAAAACAAGTTGTTCTTTGACAGTCTTTCAATACTGAGTGCAGTTCAGTTAATAAAACTGTCTTTCTGGTGCTCATTGCAAACAAGCTAGAAATTGTTTTTCTGTGTTCCAATTGTTAGTATAAACAAATATGCAGTCTGCTGAAAGCAAGCTGTTCTTTGATAGTCTTTCTTATGGAGTGCAGTTCAGCTAATAAAACTCTTTCTGCATTTCATTGCAAGCAAGCCCGAAAGTGTTTTTATGCTTTATAATGGATTGTAAAAGCAAAGTTGCTGTTTGCTGAAAACAAGTTGTTCTTTGACAGTCTTGAATTCTGAAAGCAGTTCAGCCAATAAAAATGTATTTCTGTCATTCATTGCAAACAAGCCAGAAAGTGTTTTTCTTTGCTCTTCTCGTCTGTATAAGCAAAGATGCAGTTTGCTGGAAATAAGCCGTACTCTGACAGTCGTTCTTATGGAGTGCAGTTCAGCTAATGAAACTCTTTCTGCCTTTCATTGCAAGCAAGCCCGAAAGTGTTTTTATGCTTCATACTGGATTGTAAAAGCAAAGTTGCCGTGTGCTGAAAAGAAGTTGTTCTTTGACAGTCTTGAATACTGAGTGCAGTTCAGTTAATAAAACTGTCTTTCTGGTGCTCATTGCAAACAAGCCAGAAAGTGTTTTTCGTTGCTCTTCTTGTCTGAATAAACAAATATGCAGTTTGCTGGAAATAAGCTGTACTCTGACAGTCGTTCTTATGGAGTGCAGTTCAGCTAATAAAACTCTTTCTACCTTTCATTGCAAGCAAGCCCGAAAGTGTTTTTATGCTTCATACTGGATTGTAAAAGCAGAGTTGCCGTGTGCTGAAAACAAGTTGTTCTTTGACAGTCTTGAATACTGAGTGCAGTTCAGTGAACAAAAATGCCTTTCTGGTGCTCATTGCAAACAAGCCAGAAAGTGTTTTTCTGTGTTCCAATTGTTAGTATAAACAAATATGCAGTCTGCTGAAAGCAAGCTGTTCTTTGATAGTCTTTCTTATGGAGTGCAGTTCAGCTAATAAAACTCTTTCTGCCTTTCATTGCAAGCAAGCCCGAAAGTGTTTTTATGCTTTATAATGGATTGTAAAGGCAAAGTTGCAGTTTGCTGAAAACAAGTTGTTCTTTGACAGTCTTGAATACTGACTGCAGTTCAGCCAATAAAAATGTATTTCTGTCATTCATTGCAAACAAGCCAGAAAGTATTTTTCGTTGCTCTTCTTGTCTGAATAAACAAATATGCAGTTTGCTGGAAATAAGCTGTACTCTGACAGTCGTTCTTATGGAGTGCAGTTCAGCTAATAAAACTCTTTCTGCCTTTCATTGCAAGCAAGCCCGAAAGTGTTTTTATGCTTCATACTGGATTGTAAAAGCAAAGTTGCCGTGTGCTGAAAACAAGTTGTTCTTTGACAGTCTTGAATACTGAGTGCAGTTCAGTTAATAAAACTGTCTCTCTGGTGCTCATTGCAAACAAGCCAGAAAGTGTTTTTCGTTGCTCTTCTTGTCTGAATAAACAAATATGCAGTTTGCTGGAAATAAGCTGTACTCTGACAGTCGTTCTTATGGAGTGCAGTTCAGTTAATAAAACTCTTTCTGCCTTTCATTGCAAGCAAGCCCGAAAGTGTTTTTATGCTTCATACTGGATTGTAAAAGCAAAGTTGCCGTGTGCTGAAAACAAGTTGTTCTTTGACAGTCTTGAATACTGAGTGCAGTTCAGTTAATAAAACTGTCTTTCTGGTGCTCATTGCAAACAAGCCAGAAAGTGTTTTTCGTTGCTCTTCTTGTCTGAATAAACAAATATGCAGTTTGCTGGAAATAAGCTGTACTCTGACAGTCGTTCTTATGGAGTGCAGTTCAGCTAATAAAACTCTTTCTGCCTTTCATTGCAAGCAAGCCCGAAAGTGTTTTTATGCTTCATACTGGATTGTAAAAGCAAAGTTGCCGTGTGCTGAAAACAAGTTGTTCTTTGACAGTCTTGAATACTGAGTGCAGTTCAGTTAATAAAACTGTCTTTCTGGTGCTCATTGCAAACAAGCTAGAAATTGTTTTTCTGTGTTCCAATTGTTAGTATAAACAAATATGCAGTCTGCTGAAAGCAAGCTGTTCTTTGATAGTCTTTCTTATGGAGTGCAGTTCAGCTAATAAAACTCTTTCTGCATTTCATTGCAAGCAAGCCCGAAAGTGTTTTTATGCTTTATAATGGATTGTAAAAGCAAAGTTGCTGTTTGCTGAAAACAAGTTGTTCTTTGACAGTCTTGAATTCTGACTGCAGTTCAGCCAATAAAAATGTAATTCTGTCATTCATTGCAAACAAGCCCGAAAGTGTTTTTATCCTTCATACTGGATTGTAAAAGCAAAGTTGCCGTGTGCTGAAAACAAGTTGTTCTTTGACAGTCTTGAATACTGAGTGCAGTTCAGTTAATAAAACTGTCTTTCTGGTGCTCATTGCAAACAAGCCAGAAAGTGTTTTTCGTTGCTCTTCTTGTCTGAATAAACAAATATGCAGTTTGCTGGAAATAAGCTGTACTCTGACAGTCGTTCTTATGGAGTGCAGTTCAGTTACTAAAACTCTTTCTGCCTTTCATTGCAAGCAAGCCCGAAAGTGTTTTTATGCTTCATACTGGATTGTAAAAGCAAAGTTGCTGTGTGCTGAAAACAAGTTGTTCTTTGACAGTCTTGAATACTGAGTGCAGTTCAGTTAATAAAACTGTCTTTCTGGTGCTCATTGCAAACAAGCCAGAAAGTGTTTTTCGTTGCTCTTCTTGTCTGAATAAACAAATATGCAGTTTGCTGGAAATAAGCTGTACTCTGACAGTCGTTCTTATGGAGTGCAGTTCAGCTAATAAACCTCTTTCTGCCTTTCATTGCAAGCAAGCCCGAAAGTGTTTTTATGCTTCATACTGGATTGTAAAAGCAAAGTTGCCGTGTGCTGAAAACAAGTTGTTCTTTGACAGTCTTTCAATACTGAGTGCAGTTCAGTTAATAAAACTGTCTTTCTGGTGCTCATTGCAAACAAGCTAGAAATTGTTTTTCTGTGTTCCAATTGTTAGTATAAACAAATATGCAGTCTGCTGAAAGCAAGCTGTTCTTTGATAGTCTTTCTTATGGAGTGCAGTTCAGCTAATAAAACTCTTTCTGCATTTCATTGCAAGCAAGCCCGAAAGTGTTTTTATGCTTTATAATGGATTGTAAAAGCAAAGTTGCTGTTTGCTGAAAACAAGTTGTTCTTTGACAGTCTTGAATTCTGACTGCAGTTCAGCCAATAAAAATGTAATTCTGTCATTCATTGCAAACAAGCCCGAAAGTGTTTTTATCCTTCATACTGGATTGTAAAAGCAAAGTTGCCGTGTGCTGAAAACAAGTTGTTCTTTGACAGTCTTGAATACTGAGTGCAGTTCAGTTAATAAAACTGTCTTTCTGGTGCTCATTGCAAACAAGCCAGAAAGTGTTTTTCGTTGCTCTTCTTGTCTGAATAAACAAATATGCAGTTTGCTGGAAATAAGCTGTACTCTGACAGTCGTTCTTATGGAGTGCAGTTCAGTTACTAAAACTCTTTCTGCCTTTCATTGCAAGCAAGCCCGAAAGTGTTTTTATGCTTCATACTGGATTGTAAAAGCAAAGTTGCCGTGTGCTGAAAACAAGTTGTTCTTTGACAGTCTTGAATACTGAGTGCAGTTCAGTTAATAAAACTGTCTTTCTGGTGCTCATTGCAAACAAGCCAGAAAGTGTTTTTCGTTGCTCTTCTTGTCTGAATAAACAAATATGCAGTTTGCTGGAAATAAGCTGTACTCTGACAGTCGTTCTTATGGAGTGCAGTTCAGCTAATAAACCTCTTTCTGCCTTTCATTGCAAGCAAGCCCGAAAGTGTTTTTATGCTTCATACTGGATTGTAAAAGCAAAGTTGCCGTGTGCTGAAAACAAGTTGTTCTTTGACAGTCTTTCAATACTGAGTGCAGTTCAGTTAATAAAACTGTCTTTCTGGTGCTCATTGCAAACAAGCTAGAAATTGTTTTTCTGTGTTCCAATTGTTAGTATAAACAAATATGCAGTCTGCTGAAAGCAAGCTGTTCTTTGATAGTCTTTCTTATGGAGTGCAGTTCAGCTAATAAAACTCTTTCTGCATTTCATTGCAAGCAAGCCCGAAAGTGTTTTTATGCTTTATAATGGATTGTAAAAGCAAAGTTGCTGTTTGCTGAAAACAAGTTGTTCTTTGACAGTCTTGAATTCTGAAAGCAGTTCAGCCAATAAAAATGTATTTCTGTCATTCATTGCAAACAAGCCAGAAAGTGTTTTTCTTTGCTCTTCTCGTCTGTATAAGCAAAGATGCAGTTTGCTGGAAATAAGCCGTACTCTGACAGTCGTTCTTATGGAGTGCAGTTCAGCTAATGAAACTCTTTCTGCCTTTCATTGCAAGCAAGCCCGAAAGTGTTTTTATGCTTCATACTGGATTGTAAAAGCAAAGTTGCCGTGTGCTGAAAACAAGTTGTTCTTTGACAGTCTTGAATACTGAGTGCAGTTCAGTTAATAAAACTGTCTTTCTGGTGCTCATTGCAAACAAGCCAGAAAGTGTTTTTCGTTGCTCTTCTTGTCTGAATAAACAAATATGCAGTTTGCTGGAAATAAGCTGTACTCTGACAGTCGTTCTTATGGAGTGCAGTTCAGCTAATAAAACTCTTTCTGCCTTTCATTGCAAGCAAGCCCGAAAGTGTTTTTATGCTTCATACTGGATTGTAAAAGCAAAGTTGCCGTGTGCTGAAAACAAGTTGTTCTTTGACAGTCTTGAATACTGAGTGCAGTTCAGTTAATAAAACTGTCTTTCTGGTGCTCATTGCAAACAAGCTAGAAATTGTTTTTCTGTGTTCCAATTGTTAGTATAAACAAATATGCAGTCTGCTGAAAGCAAGCTGTTCTTTGATAGTCTTTCTTATGGAGTGCAGTTCAGCTAATAAAACTCTTTCTGCATTTCATTGCAAGCAAGCCCGAAAGTGTTTTTATGCTTTATAATGGATTGTAAAAGCAAAGTTGCTGTTTGCTGAAAACAAGTTGTTCTTTGACAGTCTTGAATTCTGACTGCAGTTCAGCCAATAAAAATGTAATTCTGTCATTCATTGCAAACAAGCCCGAAAGTGTTTTTATCCTTCATACTGGATTGTAAAAGCAAAGTTGCCGTGTGCTGAAAACAAGTTGTTCTTTGACAGTCTTGAATACTGAGTGCAGTTCAGTTAATAAAACTGTCTTTCTGGTGCTCATTGCAAACAAGCCAGAAAGTGTTTTTCGTTGCTCTTCTTGTCTGAATAAACAAATATGCAGTTTGCTGGAAATAAGCTGTACTCTGACAGTCGTTCTTATGGAGTGCAGTTCAGTTACTAAAACTCTTTCTGCCTTTCATTGCAAGCAAGCCCGAAAGTGTTTTTATGCTTCATACTGGATTGTAAAAGCAAAGTTGCCGTGTGCTGAAAACAAGTTGTTCTTTGACAGTCTTGAATACTGAGTGCAGTTCAGTTAATAAAACTGTCTTTCTGGTGCTCATTGCAAACAAGCCAGAAAGTGTTTTTCGTTGCTCTTCTTGTCTGAATAAACAAATATGCAGTTTGCTGGAAATAAGCTGTACTCTGACAGTCGTTCTTATGGAGTGCAGTTCAGCTAATAAACCTCTTTCTGCCTTTCATTGCAAGCAAGCCCGAAAGTGTTTTTATGCTTCATACTGGATTGTAAAAGCAAAGTTGCCGTGTGCTGAAAACAAGTTGTTCTTTGACAGTCTTTCAATACTGAGTGCAGTTCAGTTAATAAAACTGTCTTTCTGGTGCTCATTGCAAACAAGCTAGAAATTGTTTTTCTGTGTTCCAATTGTTAGTATAAACAAATATGCAGTCTGCTGAAAGCAAGCTGTTCTTTGATAGTCTTTCTTATGGAGTGCAGTTCAGCTAATAAAACTCTTTCTGCATTTCATTGCAAGCAAGCCCGAAAGTGTTTTTATGCTTTATAATGGATTGTAAAAGCAAAGTTGCTGTTTGCTGAAAACAAGTTGTTCTTTGACAGTCTTGAATTCTGAAAGCAGTTCAGCCAATAAAAATGTATTTCTGTCATTCATTGCAAACAAGCCAGAAAGTGTTTTTCTTTGCTCTTCTCGTCTGTATAAGCAAAGATGCAGTTTGCTGGAAATAAGCCGTACTCTGACAGTCGTTCTTATGGAGTGCAGTTCAGCTAATGAAACTCTTTCTGCCTTTCATTGCAAGCAAGCCCGAAAGTGTTTTTATGCTTCATACTGGATTGTAAAAGCAAAGTTGCCGTGTGCTGAAAACAAGTTGTTCTTTGACAGTCTTGAATACTGAGTGCAGTTCAGTTAATAAAACTGTCTTTCTGGTGCTCATTGCAAACAAGCCAGAAAGTGTTTTTCGTTGCTCTTCTTGTCTGAATAAACAATTATGCAGTTTGCTGGAAATAAGCTGTACTCTGACAGTCGTCCTTATGGAGTGCAGTTCAGCTAATAAAACTCTTTCTGCCTTTCATTGCAAGCAAGCCCGAAAGTGTTTTAATGCTTTATAATGGATTGTAAAAGCAAAGTTGCTGTGTGCTGAAAACAAGTTGTTCTTTGACAGTCTTGAATTCTGACTGCAGTTCAGCCAATAAAAATGTATTTCTGTCATTCATTGCAAACAAGCCAGAAAGTATTTTTCGTTGCTCTTCTTGTCTGAATAAACAATTATGCAGTTTGCTGGAAATAAGCTGTACTCTGACAGTCGTCCTTATGGAGTGCAGTTCAGCTAATAAAACTCTTTCTGCCTTTCATTGCAAGCAAGCCCGAAAGTGTTTTTATGCTTCATACTGGATTGTAAAAGCAAAGTTGCCGTGTGCTTAAAACAAGTTGTTCTTTGACAGTCTTGAATACTGAGTGCAGTTCAGTTAATAAAACTGTCTTTCTGGTGCTCATTGCAAACAAGCCAGAAAGTGTTTTTCGTTGCTCTTCTTGTCTGAATAAACAAATATGCAGTTTGCTGGAAATAAGCTGTACTCTGACAGTCGTTCTTATGGAGTGCAGTTCAGTTAATAAAACTCTTTCTGCCTTTCATTGCAAGCAAGCCCGAAAGTGTTTTTATGCTTCATACTGGATTGTAAAAGCAAAGTTGCCGTGTGCTGAAAACAAGTTGTTCTTTGACAGTCTTGAATACTGAGTGCAGTTCAGTTAATAAAACTGTCTTTCTGGTGCTCATTGCAAACAAGCCAGAAAGTGTTTTTCGTTGCTCTTCTTGTCTGAATAAACAATTATGCAGTTTGCTGGAAATAAGCTGTACTCTGACAGTCGTCCTTATGGAGTGCAGTTCAGCTAATAAAACTCTTTCTGCCTTTCATTGCAAGCAAGCCCGAAAGTGTTTTTATGCTTCATACTGGATTGTAAAAGCAAAGTTGCCGTGTGCTGAAAACAAGTTGTTCTTTGACAGTCTTGAATACTGAGTGCAGTTCAGTTAATAAAACTGTCTTTCTGGTGCTCATTGCAAACAAGCCAGAAAGTGTTTTTCGTTGCTCTCCTTGTCTGAATAAACAAATATGCAGTTTGCTGGAAATAAGCTGTACTCTGACAGTCGTTCTTATGGAGTGCAGTTCAGCTAATAAAACTCTTTCTGCCTTTCATTGCAAGCAAGCCCGAAAGTGTTTTTATGCTTCATACTGGATTGTAAAAGCAAAGTTGCCGTGTGCTGAAAACAAGTTGTTCTTTGACAGTCTTGAATACTGAGTGCAGTTCAGTTAATAAAACTGTCTTTCTGGTGCTCATTGCAAACAAGCTAGAAATTGTTTTTCTGTGTTCCAATTGTTAGTATAAACAAATATGCAGTCTGCTGAAAGCAAGCTGTTCTTTGATAGTCTTTCTTATGGAGTGCAGTTCAGCTAATAAAACTCTTTCTGCCTTTCATTGCAAGCAAGCCCGAAAGTGATTTTATGCTTCATACTGGATTGTAAAAGCAAAGTTGCCGTGTGCTGAAAACAAGTTGTTCTTTGACAGTCTTGAATACTGAGTGCAGTTCAGTTAATAAAACTGTCTTTCTGGTGCTCATTGCAAACAAGCCAGAAAGTGTTTTTCGTTGCTCTTCTTGTCGGAATAAACAAATATGCAGTTTGCTGGAAATAAGCTGTACTCTGACAGTCGTTCTTATGGAGTGCAGTTCAGCTAATAAAACTCTTTCTGCCTTTCATTGCAAGCAAGCCCGAAAGTGTTTTTATGCTTCATACTGGATTGTAAAAGCAAAGTTGCCGTGTGCTGAAAACAAGTTGTTCTTTGACAGTGTTGAATACTGAGTGCAGTTCAGTTAATAAAACTGTCTTTCTGGTGCTCATTGCAAACAAGCCAGAAAGTGTTTTTCTGTGTTCCAATTGTTAGTATAAACAAATATGCAGTCTGCTGAAAGCAAGCTGTTCTTTGATAGTCTTTCTTATGGAGTGCAGTTCAGCTAATAAAACTCTTTCTGCCTTTCATTGCAAGCAAGCCCGAAAGTGTTTTTATGCTTTATAGTGGATTGTAAAGGCAAAGTTGCAGTTTGCTGAAAACAAGTTGTTCTTTGACAGTCTTGAATTCTGACTGCAGTTCAGCCAATAAAAATGTATTTCTGTCATTCATTGCAAACAAGCCAGAAAGTATTTTTCGTTGCTCTTCTTGTCTGAATAAACAATTATGCAGTTTGCTGGAAATAAGCTGTACTCTGACAGTCGTCCTTATGGAGTGCAGTTCAGCTAATAAAACTCTTTCTGCCTTTCATTGCAAGCAAGCCCGAAAGTGTTTTTATGCTTCATACTGGATTGTAAAAGCAAAGTTGCCGTGTGCTGAAAACAAGTTGTTCTTTGAAAATCTTGAATACTGAGTGCAGTTCAGTTAATAAAACTGTCTTTCTGGTGCTCATTGCAAACAAGCCAGAAAGTGTTTTTCGTTGCTCTTCTTGTCTGAATAAACAAATATGCAGTTTGCTGGAAATAAGCTGTACTCTGACAGTCGTTCTTATGGAGTGCAGTTCAGTTAATAAAACTCTTTCTGCCTTTCATTGCAAGCAAGCCCGAAAGTGTTTTTATGCTTCATACTGGATTGTAAAAGCAAAGTTGCCGTGTGCTGAAAACAAGTTGTTCTTTGACAGTCTTGAATACTGAGTGCAGTTCAGTTAATAAAACTGTCTTTCTGGTGCTCATTGCAAACAAGCCAGAAAGTGTTTTTCGTTGCTCTTCTTGTCTGAATAAACAAATATGCAGTTTGCTGGAAATAAGCTGTACTCTGACAGTCGTTCTTATGGAGTGCAGTTCAGCTAATAAAACTTTCTACCTTTCATTGCAAGCAAGCCCGAAAGTGTTTTTATGCTTCATACTGGATTGTAAAAGCAAAGTTGCCGTGTGCTGAAAACAAGTTGTTCTTTGACAGTCTTGAATACTGAGTGCAGTTCAGTTAATAAAACTGTCTTTCTGGTGCTCATTGCAAACAAGCCAGAAAGTGTTTTTCGTTGCTCTCCTTGTCTGAATAAACAAATATGCAGTTTGCTGGAAATAAGCTGTACTCTGACAGTCGTTCTTATGGAGTGCAGTTCAGCTAATAAAACTCTTTCTGCCTTTCATTGCAAGCAAGCCCGAAAGTGTTTTTATGCTTCATACTGGATTGTAAAAGCAAAGTTGCCGTGTGCTGAAAACAAGTTGTTCTTTGACAGTCTTGAATACTGAGTGCAGTTCAGTTAATAAAACTGTCTTTCTGGTGCTCATTGCAAACAAGCTAGAAATTGTTTTTCTGTGTTCCAATTGTTAGTATAAACAAATATGCAGTCTGCTGAAAGCAAGCTGTTCTTTGATAGTCTTTGTTATGGAGTGCAGTTCAGCTAATAAAACTCTTTCTGCATTTCATTGCAAGCAAGCCCGAAAGTGTTTTAATGCTTCATACTGGATTGTAAAAGCAAAGTTGCTGTGTGCTGAAAACAAGTTGTTCTTTGACAGTCTTGAATTCTGACTGCAGTTCAGCCAATAAAAATGTATTTCTGTCATTCATTGCAAACAAGCCAGAAAGTGTTTTTCGTTGCTCTTCTTGTCTGAATAAACAAATATGCAGTTTGCTGGAAATAAGCTGTACTCTGACAGTCGTTCTTATGGAGTGCAGTTCAGCTAATAAAACTCTTTCTGCCTTTCATTGCAAGCAAGCCCGAAAGTGTTTTTATGCTTCATACTGGATTGTAAAAGCAAAGTTGCCGTGTGCTGAAAACAAGTTGTTCTTTGACAGTCTTGAATACTGAGTGCAGTTCAGTTAATAAAACTGTCTTTCTGGTGCTCATTGCAAACAAGCCAGAAAGTGTTTTTCGTTGCTCTTCTTGTCTGAATAAACAAATATGCAGTTTGCTGGAAATAAGCTGTACTCTGACAGTCGTTCTTATGGAGTGCAGTTCAGTTAATAAAACTCTTTCTGCCTTTCATTGCAAGCAAGCCCGAAAGTGTTTTTATGCTTCATACTGGATTGTAAAAGCAAAGTTGCCGTGTGCTGAAAACAAGTTGTTCTTTGACAGTCTTGAATACTGAGTGCAGTTCAGTTAATAAAACTGTCTTTCTGGTGCTCATTGCAAACAAGCCAGAAAGTGTTTTTCGTTGCTCTTCTTGTCTGAATAAACAATTATGCAGTTTGCTGGAAATAAGCTGTACTCTGACAGTCGTCCTTATGGAGTGCAGTTCAGCTAATAAAACTCTTTCTGCCTTTCATTGCAAGCAAGCCCGAAAGTGTTTTTATGCTTCATACTGGATTGTAAAAGCAAAGTTGCCGTGTGCTGAAAACAAGTTGTTCTTTGACAGTCTTGAATACTGAGTGCAGTTCAGTTAATAAAACTGTCTTTCTGGTGCTCATTGCAAACAAGCCAGAAAGTGTTTTTCGTTGCTCTCCTTGTCTGAATTAACAAATATGCAGTTTGCTGGAAATAAGCTGTACTCTGACAGTCGTTCTTATGGAGTGCAGTTCAGCTAATAAAACTCTTTCTGCCTTTCATTGCAAGCAAGCCCGAAAGTGTTTTTATGCTTCATACTGGATTGTAAAAGCAAAGTTGCCGTGTGCTGAAAACAAGTTGTTCTTTGACAGTCTTGAATACTGAGTGCAGTTCAGTTAATAAAACTGTCTTTCTGGTGCTCATTGCAAACAAGCTAGAAATTGTTTTTCTGTGTTCCAATTGTTAGTATAAACAAATATGCAGTCTGCTGAAAGCAAGCTGTTCTTTGATAGTCTTTGTTATGGAGTGCAGTTCAGCTAATAAAACTCTTTCTGCATTTCATTGCAAGCAAGCCCGAAAGTGTTTTAATGCTTCATAATGGATTGTAAAAGCAAAGTTGCTGTGTGCTGAAAACAAGTTGTTCTTTGACAGTCTTGAATTCTGACTGCAGTTCAGCCAATAAAAATGTATTTCTGTCATTCATTGCAAACAAGCCAGAAAGTGTTTTTCGTTGCTCTTCTTGTCTGAATAAACAAATATGCAGTTTGCTGGAAATAAGCTGTACTCTGACAGTCGTTCTTATGGAGTGCAGTTCAGCTAATAAAACTCTTTCTGCCTTTCATTGCAAGCAAGCCCGAAAGTGTTTTTATGCTTCATACTGGATTGTAAAAGCAAAGTTGCCGTGTGCTGAAAACAAGTTGTTCTTTGACAGTCTTGAATACTGAGTGCAGTTCAGTTAATAAAACTGTCTTTCTGGTGCTCATTGCAAACAAGCCAGAAAGTGTTTTTCGTTGCTCTTCTTGTCTGAATAAACAAATATGCAGTTTGCTGGAAATAAGCTGTACTCTGACAGTCGTTCTTATGGAGTGCAGTTCAGTTAATAAAACTCTTTCTGCCTTTCATTGCAAGCAAGCCCGAAAGTGTTTTTATGCTTCATACTGGATTGTAAAAGCAAAGTTGCCGTGTGCTGAAAACGAGTTGTTCTTTGACAGTCTTGAATACTGAGTGCAGTTCAGTTAATAAAACTGTCTTTCTGGTGCTCATTGCAAACAAGCCAGAAAGTGTTTTTCGTTGCTCTTCTTGTCTGAATAAACAAATATGCAGTTTGCTGGAAATAAGCTGTACTCTGACAGTCGTTCTTATGGAGTGCAGTTCAGCTAATAAACCTCTTTCTGCCTTTCATTGCAAGCAAGCCCGAAAGTGTTTTTATGCTTCATACTGGATTGTAAAAGCAAAGTTGCCGTGTGCTGAAAACAAGTTGTTCTTTGACAGTCTTTCAATACTGAGTGCAGTTCAGTTAATAAAACTGTCTTTCTGGTGCTCATTGCAAACAAGCTAGAAATTGTTTTTCTGTGTTCCAATTGTTAGTATAAACAAATATGCAGTCTGCTGAAAGCAAGCTGTTCTTTGATAGTCTTTCTTATGGAGTGCAGTTCAGCTAATAAAACTCTTTCTGCATTTCATTGCAAGCAAGCCCGAAAGTGTTTTTATGCTTTATAATGGATTGTAAAAGCAAAGTTGCTGTTTGCTGAAAACAAGTTGTTCTTTGACAGTCTTGAATTCTGAAAGCAGTTCAGCCAATAAAAATGTATTTCTGTCATTCATTGCAAACAAGCCAGAAAGTGTTTTTCTTTGCTCTTCTCGTCTGTATAAGCAAAGATGCAGTTTGCTGGAAATAAGCCGTACTCTGACAGTCGTTCTTATGGAGTGCAGTTCAGCTAATGAAACTCTTTCTGCCTTTCATTGCAAGCAAGCCCGAAAGTGTTTTTATGCTTCATACTGGATTGTAAAAGCAAAGTTGCCGTGTGCTGAAAAGAAGTTGTTCTTTGACAGTCTTGAATACTGAGTGCAGTTCAGTTAATAAAACTGTCTTTCTGGTGCTCATTGCAAACAAGCCAGAAAGTGTTTTTCGTTGCTCTTCTTGTCTGAATAAACAAATATGCAGTTTGCTGGAAATAAGCTGTACTCTGACAGTCGTTCTTATGGAGTGCAGTTCAGCTAATAAAACTCTTTCTACCTTTCATTGCAAGCAAGCCCGAAAGTGTTTTTATGCTTCATACTGGATTGTAAAAGCAGAGTTGCCGTGTGCTGAAAACAAGTTGTTCTTTGACAGTCTTGAATACTGAGTGCAGTTCAGTGAACAAAAATGCCTTTCTGGTGCTCATTGCAAACAAGCCAGAAAGTGTTTTTCTGTGTTCCAATTGTTAGTATAAACAAATATGCAGTCTGCTGAAAGCAAGCTGTTCTTTGATAGTCTTTCTTATGGAGTGCAGTTCAGCTAATAAAACTCTTTCTGCCTTTCATTGCAAGCAAGCCCGAAAGTGTTTTTATGCTTTATAATGGATTGTAAAGGCAAAGTTGCAGTTTGCTGAAAACAAGTTGTTCTTTGACAGTCTTGAATACTGACTGCAGTTCAGCCAATAAAAATGTATTTCTGTCATTCATTGCAAACAAGCCAGAAAGTATTTTTCGTTGCTCTTCTTGTCTGAATAAACAAATATGCAGTTTGCTGGAAATAAGCTGTACTCTGACAGTCGTTCTTATGGAGTGCAGTTCAGCTAATAAAACTCTTTCTGCCTTTCATTGCAAGCAAGCCCGAAAGTGTTTTTATGCTTCATACTGGATTGTAAAAGCAAAGTTGCCGTGTGCTGAAAACAAGTTGTTCTTTGACAGTCTTGAATACTGAGTGCAGTTCAGTTAATAAAACTGTCTCTCTGGTGCTCATTGCAAACAAGCCAGAAAGTGTTTTTCGTTGCTCTTCTTGTCTGAATAAACAAATATGCAGTTTGCTGGAAATAAGCTGTACTCTGACAGTCGTTCTTATGGAGTGCAGTTCAGTTAATAAAACTCTTTCTGCCTTTCATTGCAAGCAAGCCCGAAAGTGTTTTTATGCTTCATACTGGATTGTAAAAGCAAAGTTGCCGTGTGCTGAAAACAAGTTGTTCTTTGACAGTCTTGAATACTGAGTGCAGTTCAGTTAATAAAACTGTCTTTCTGGTGCTCATTGCAAACAAGCCAGAAAGTGTTTTTCGTTGCTCTTCTTGTCTGAATAAACAAATATGCAGTTTGCTGGAAATAAGCTGTACTCTGACAGTCGTTCTTATGGAGTGCAGTTCAGCTAATAAAACTCTTTCTGCCTTTCATTGCAAGCAAGCCCGAAAGTGTTTTTATGCTTCATACTGGATTGTAAAAGCAAAGTTGCCGTGTGCTGAAAACAAGTTGTTCTTTGACAGTCTTGAATACTGAGTGCAGTTCAGTTAATAAAACTGTCTTTCTGGTGCTCATTGCAAACAAGCTAGAAATTGTTTTTCTGTGTTCCAATTGTTAGTATAAACAAATATGCAGTCTGCTGAAAGCAAGCTGTTCTTTGATAGTCTTTGTTATGGAGTGCAGTTCAGCTAATAAAACTCTTTCTGCATTTCATTGCAAGCAAGCCCGAAAGTGTTTTAATGCTTCATAATGGATTGTAAAAGCAAAGTTGCTGTGTGCTGAAAACAAGTTGTTCTTTGACAGTCTTGAATTCTGACTGCAGTTCAGCCAATAAAAATGTAATTCTGTCATTCATTGCAAACAAGCCCGAAAGTGTTTTTATCCTTCATACTGGATTGTAAAAGCAAAGTTGCCGTGTGCTGAAAACAAGTTGTTCTTTGACAGTCTTGAATACTGAGTGCAGTTCAGTTAATAAAACTGTCTTTCTGGTGCTCATTGCAAACAAGCCAGAAAGTGTTTTTCGTTGCTCTTCTTGTCTGAATAAACAAATATGCAGTTTGCTGGAAATAAGCTGTACTCTGACAGTCGTTCTTATGGAGTGCAGTTCAGTTACTAAAACTCTTTCTGCCTTTCATTGCAAGCAAGCCCGAAAGTGTTTTTATGCTTCATACTGGATTGTAAAAGCAAAGTTGCCGTGTGCTGAAAACAAGTTGTTCTTTGACAGTCTTGAATACTGAGTGCAGTTCAGTTAATAAAACTGTCTTTCTGGTGCTCATTGCAAACAAGCCAGAAAGTGTTTTTCGTTGCTCTTCTTGTCTGAATAAACAAATATGCAGTTTGCTGGAAATAAGCTGTACTCTGACAGTCGTTCTTATGGAGTGCAGTTCAGCTAATAAACCTCTTTCTGCCTTTCATTGCAAGCAAGCCCGAAAGTGTTTTTATGCTTCATACTGGATTGTAAAAGCAAAGTTGCCGTGTGCTGAAAACAAGTTGTTCTTTGACAGTCTTTCAATACTGAGTGCAGTTCAGTTAATAAAACTGTCTTTCTGGTGCTCATTGCAAACAAGCTAGAAATTGTTTTTCTGTGTTCCAATTGTTAGTATAAACAAATATGCAGTCTGCTGAAAGCAAGCTGTTCTTTGATAGTCTTTCTTATGGAGTGCAGTTCAGCTAATAAAACTCTTTCTGCATTTCATTGCAAGCAAGCCCGAAAGTGTTTTTATGCTTTATAATGGATTGTAAAAGCAAAGTTGCTGTTTGCTGAAAACAAGTTGTTCTTTGACAGTCTTGAATTCTGAAAGCAGTTCAGCCAATAAAAATGTATTTCTGTCATTCATTGCAAACAAGCCAGAAAGTGTTTTTCTTTGCTCTTCTCGTCTGTATAAGCAAAGATGCAGTTTGCTGGAAATAAGCCGTACTCTGACAGTCGTTCTTATGGAGTGCAGTTCAGCTAATGAAACTCTTTCTGCCTTTCATTGCAAGCAAGCCCGAAAGTGTTTTTATGCTTCATACTGGATTGTAAAAGCAAAGTTGCCGTGTGCTGAAAACAAGTTGTTC
Organism: Hoplias malabaricus; assembly: GCF_029633855.1. NCBI lineage: Eukaryota > Metazoa > Chordata > Actinopteri > Characiformes > Erythrinidae > Hoplias > Hoplias malabaricus. Next base: position 26,809,700 of record NC_089810.1, read on the forward strand.
TTTGACAGTCTTGAATACTGAGTGCAGTTCAGTTAATAAAACTGTCTTTCTGGTGCTCATTGCAAACAAGCCAGAAAGTGTTTTTCGTTGCTCTTCTTGTCTGAATAAACAAATATGCAGTTTGCTGGAAATAAGCTGTACTCTGACAGTCGTTCTTATGGAGTGCAGTTCAGCTAATAAAACTCTTTCTGCCTTTCATTGCAAGCAAGCCCGAAAGTGTTTTTATGCTTCATACTGGATTGTAAAAGCAAAGTTGCCGTGTGCTGAAAACAAGTTGTTCTTTGACAGTCTTGAATACTGAGTGCAGTTCAGTTAATAAAACTGTCTTTCTGGTGCTCATTGCAAACAAGCTAGAAATTGTTTTTCTGTGTTCCAATTGTTAGTATAAACAAATATGCAGTCTGCTGAAAGCAAGCTGTTCTTTGATAGTCTTTCTTATGGAGTGCAGTTCAGCTAATAAAACTCTTTCTGCATTTCATTGCAAGCAAGCCCGAAAGTGTTTTTATGCTTTATAATGGATTGTAAAAGCAAAGTTGCTGTTTGCTGAAAACAAGTTGTTCTTTGACAGTCTTGAATTCTGACTGCAGTTCAGCCAATAAAAATGTAATTCTGTCATTCATTGCAAACAAGCCCGAAAGTGTTTTTATCCTTCATACTGGATTGTAAAAGCAAAGTTGCCGTGTGCTGAAAACAAGTTGTTCTTTGACAGTCTTGAATACTGAGTGCAGTTCAGTTAATAAAACTGTCTTTCTGGTGCTCATTGCAAACAAGCCAGAAAGTGTTTTTCGTTGCTCTTCTTGTCTGAATAAACAAATATGCAGTTTGCTGGAAATAAGCTGTACTCTGACAGTCGTTCTTATGGAGTGCAGTTCAGTTACTAAAACTCTTTCTGCCTTTCATTGCAAGCAAGCCCGAAAGTGTTTTTATGCTTCATACTGGATTGTAAAAGCAAAGTTGCCGTGTGCTGAAAACAAGTTGTTCTTTGACAGTCTTGAATACTGAGTGCAGTTCAGTTAATAAAACTGTCTTTCTGGTGCTCATTGCAAACAAGCCAGAAAGTGTTTTTCGTTGCTCTTCTTGTCTGAATAAACAAATATGCAGTTTGCTGGAAATAAGCTGTACTCTGACAGTCGTTCTTATGGAGTGCAGTTCAGCTAATAAACCTCTTTCTGCCTTTCATTGCAAGCAAGCCCGAAAGTGTTTTTATGCTTCATACTGGATTGTAAAAGCAAAGTTGCCGTGTGCTGAAAACAAGTTGTTCTTTGACAGTCTTTCAATACTGAGTGCAGTTCAGTTAATAAAACTGTCTTTCTGGTGCTCATTGCAAACAAGCTAGAAATTGTTTTTCTGTGTTCCAATTGTTAGTATAAACAAATATGCAGTCTGCTGAAAGCAAGCTGTTCTTTGATAGTCTTTCTTATGGAGTGCAGTTCAGCTAATAAAACTCTTTCTGCATTTCATTGCAAGCAAGCCCGAAAGTGTTTTTATGCTTTATAATGGATTGTAAAAGCAAAGTTGCTGTTTGCTGAAAACAAGTTGTTCTTTGACAGTCTTGAATTCTGAAAGCAGTTCAGCCAATAAAAATGTATTTCTGTCATTCATTGCAAACAAGCCAGAAAGTGTTTTTCGTTGCTCTTCTTGTCTGAATAAACAAATATGCAGTTTGCTGGAAATAAGCTGTACTCTGACAGTCGTTCTTATTGAGTGCAGTTCAGCTAATAAAACTCTTTCTACCTTTCATTGCAAGCAAGCCCGAAAGTGTTTTTATGCTTCATACTGGATTGTAAAAGCAGAGTTGCCGTGTGCTGAAAACAAGTTGTTCTTTGACAGTCTTGAATACTGAGTGCAGTTCAGTTAACAAAAATGCCTTTCTGGTGCTCATTGCAAACAAGCCAGAAAGTGTTTTTCTGTGTTCCAATTGTTAGTATAAACAAATATGCAGTCTGCTGAAAGCAAGCTGTTCTTTGATAGTCTTTCTTATGGAGTGCAGTTCAGCTAATAAAACTCTTTCTGCCTTTCATTGCAAGCAAGCCCGAAAGTGTTTTTATGCTTTATAGTGGATTGTAAAGGCAAAGTTGCAGTTTGCTGAAAACAAGTTGTTCTTTGACAGTCTTGAATTCTGACTGCAGTTCAGCCAATAAAAATGTATTTCTGTCATTCATTGCAAACAAGCCAGAAAGTATTTTTCGTTGCTCTTCTTGTCTGAATAAACAATTATGCAGTTTGCTGGAAATAAGCTGTACTCTGACAGTCGTCCTTATGGAGTGCAGTTCAGCTAATAAAACTCTTTCTGCCTTTCATTGCAAGCAAGCCCGAAAGTGTTTTTATGCTTCATACTGGATTGTAAAAGCAAAGTTGCCGTGTGCTGAAAACAAGTTGTTCTTTGACAGTCTTGAATACTGAGTGCAGTTCAGTTAATAAAACTGTCTTTCTGGTGCTCATTGCAAACAAGCCAGAAAGTGTTTTTCGTTGCTCTTCTTGTCTGAATAAACAAATATGCAGTTTGCTGGAAATAAGCTGTACTCTGACAGTCGTTCTTATGGAGTGCAGTTCAGTTAATAAAACTCTTTCTGCCTTTCATTGCAAGCAAGCCCGAAAGTGTTTTTATGCTTCATACTGGATTGTAAAAGCAAAGTTGCCGTGTGCTGAAAACAAGTTGTTCTTTGACAGTCTTGAATACTGAGTGCAGTTCAGTTAATAAAACTGTCTTTCTGGTGCTCATTGCAAACAAGCCAGAAAGTGTTTTTCGTTGCTCTTCTTGTCTGAATAAACAAATATGCAGTTTGCTGGAAATAAGCTGTACTCTGACAGTCGTTCTTATGGAGTGCAGTTCAGCTAATAAAACTCTTTCTGCCTTTCATTGCAAGCAAGCCCGAAAGTGTTTTTATGCTTCATACTGGATTGTAAAAGCAAAGTTGCCGTGTGCTGAAAACAAGTTGTTCTTTGACAGTCTTGAATACTGAGTGCAGTTCAGTTAATAAAACTGTCTTTCTGGTGCTCATTGCAAACAAGCTAGAAATTGTTTTTCTGTGTTCCAATTGTTAGTATAAACAAATATGCAGTCTGCTGAAAGCAAGCTGTTCTTTGATAGTCTTTCTTATGGAGTGCAGTTCAGCTAATAAAACTCTTTCTGCATTTTATTGCAAGCAAGCCCGAAAGTGTTTTAATGCTTCATAATGGATTGTAAAAGCAAAGTTGCTGTGTGCTGAAAACAAGTTGTTCTTTGACAGTCTTGAATTCTGACTGCAGTTCAGCCAATAAAAATGTATTTCTGTCATTCATTGCAAACAAGCCAGAAAGTGTTTTTCGTTGCTCTTCTTGTCTGAATAAACAAATATGCAGTTTGCTGGAAATAAGCTGTACTCTGACAGTCGTTCTAATGGAGTGCAGTTCAGCTAATAAAACTCTTTCTGCATTTCATTGCAAGCAAGCCCGAAAGTGTTTTAATGCTTCATAATGGATTGTAAAAGCAAAGTTGCTGTGTGCTGAAAACAAGTTGTTCTTTGACAGTCTTGAATTCTGACTGCAGTTCAGCCAATAAAAATGTATTTCTGTCATTCATTGCAAACAAGCCAGAAAGTGTTTTTCGTTGCTCTTCTTGTCTGAATAAACAAATATGCAGTTTGCTGGAAATAAGCTGTACTCTGACAGTCGTTCTTATGGAGTGCAGTTCAGTTAATAAAACTCTTTCTGCCTTTCATTGCAAGCAAGCCCGAAAGTGTTTTTATGCTTCATACTGGATTGTAAAAGCAAAGTTGCCGTGTGCTGAAAACAAGTTGTTCTTTGACAGTCTTGAATACTGAGTGCAGTTCAGTTAATAAAACTGTCTTTCTGGTGCTCATTGCAAGCAAGCCAGAAAGTGTTTTTCGTTGCTCTTCTTGTCTGAATAAACAAATATGCAGTTTGCTGGAAATAAGCTGTACTCTGACAGTCGTTCTTATGGAGTGCAGTTCAGCTAATAAAACTCTTTCTGCCTTTCATTGCAAGCAAGCCCGAAAGTGTTTTTATGCTTCATACTGGATTGTAAAAGCAAAGTTGCCGTGTGCTGAAAACAAGTTGTTCTTTGACAGTCTTGAATACTGAGTGCAGTTCAGTTAATAAAACTGTCTTTCTGGTGCTCATTGCAAACAAGCTAGAAATTGTTTTTCTGTGTTCCAATTGTTAGTATAAACAAATATGCAGTCTGCTGAAAGCAAGCTGTTCTTTGATAGTTTTTCTTATGGAGTGCAGTTCAGCTAATAAAACTCTTTCTGCATTTCATTGCAAGCAAGCCCGAAAGTGTTTTTATGCTTTATAATGGATTGTAAAAGCAAAGTTGCTGTTTGCTGAAAACAAGTTGTTCTTTGACAGTCTTGAATTCTGACTGCAGTTCAGCCAATAAAAATGTATTTCTGTCATTCATTGCAAACAAGCCCGAAAGTGTTTTTATCCTTCATACTGGATTGTAAAAGCAAAGTTGCCGTGTGCTGAAAACAAGTTGTTCTTTGACAGTCTTGAATACTGAGTGCAGTTCAGTTAATAAAACTGTCTTTCTGGTGCTCATTGCAAACAAGCCAGAAAGTGTTTTTTTGCTCTTCTTGTCTGAATAAACAAATATGCAGTTTGCTGGAAATAAGCTGTACTCTGACAGTCGTTCTTATGGAGTGCAGTTCAGCTAATAAAACTCTTTCTGCCTTTCATTGCAAGCAAGCCCGAAAGTGTTTTTATGCTTCATACTGGATTGTAAAAGCAGAGTTGCCGTGTGCTGAAAATAAGTTGTTCTTTGACAGTCTTGAATACTGAGTGCAGTTCAGTTAATAAAACTGTCTTTCTGGTGCTCATTGCAAACATGCTAGAAATTGTTTTTCTGTGCTCCAATTGTTAGTATAAACAAATATGCAGTCTGCTGAAAGCAAGCTGTTCTTTGATAGTCTTTCTTATGGAGTGCAGTTCAGCTAATAAAACTCTTTCTGCCTTTCATTGCAAGCAAGCCCGAAAGTGTTTTTATGCTTTATAATGGATTGTAAAGGCAAAGTTGCAGTTTGCTGAAAACAAGTTGTTCTTTGACAGTCTTGAATTCTGACTGCAGTTCAGCCAATAAAAATGTATTTCTGTCATTCATTGCAAACAAGCCAGAAAGTGTTTTTCTTTGCTCTTCTCGTCTGTATAAGCAAAGATGCAGTTTGCTGGAAATAAGCCGTACTCTGACAGTCGTTCTTATGGAGTGCAGTTCAGCTAATGAAACTCTTTCTACCTTTCATTGCAAGCAAGCCCGAAAGTGTTTTTATGCTTCATACTGGATTGTAAAAGCAAAGTTGCCGTGTGCTGAAAACAAGTTGTTCTTTGACAGTCTTGAATACTGAGTGCAGTTCAGTTAATAAAACTGTCTTTCTGGTGCTCATTGCAAACAAGCCAGAAAGTGTTTTTCGTTGCTCTTCTTGTCTGAATAAACAAATATGCAGTTTGCTGGAAATAAGATGTACTCTGACAGTCGTTCTTATGGAGTGCAGTTCAGCTAATAAAACTCTTTCTACCTTTCATTGCAAGCAAGCCCGAAAGTGTTTTTATGCTTCATACTGGATTGTAAAAGCAGAGTTGCCGTGTGCTGAAAACAAGTTGTTCTTTGACAGTCTTGAATACTGAGTGCAGTTCAGTTAACAAAAATGCCTTTCTGGTGCTCATTGCAAACAAGCCAGAAAGTGTTTTTCTGTGTTCCAATTGTTAGTATAAACAAATATGCAGTCTGCTGAAAGCAAGCTGTTCTTTGATAGTCTTTCTTATGGAGTGCAGTTCAGCTAATAAAACTCTTTCTGCCTTTCATTGCAAGCAAGCCCGAAAGTGTTTTTATGCTTTATAGTGGATTGTAAAGGCAAAGTTGCAGTTTGCTGAAAACAAGTTGTTCTTTGACAGTCTTGAATTCTGACTGCAGTTCAGCCAATAAAAATGTATTTCTGTCATTCATTGCAAACAAGCCAGAAAGTATTTTTCGTTGCTCTTCTTGTCTGAATAAACAATTATGCAGTTTGCTGGAAATAAGCTGTACTCTGACAGTCGTCCTTATGGAGTGCAGTTCAGCTAATAAAACTCTTTCTGCCTTTCATTGCAAGCAAGCCCGAAAGTGTTTTTATGCTTCATACTGGATTGTAAAAGCAAAGTTGCTGTGTGCTGAAAACAAGTTGTTCTTTGACAGTCTTGAATACTGAGTGCAGTTCAGTTAATAAAACTGTCTTTCTGGTGCTCATTGCAAACAAGCCAGAAAGTGTTTTTCGTTGCTCTTCTTGTCTGAATAAACAAATATGCAGTTTGCTGGAAATAAGCTGTACTCTGACAGTCGTTCTTATGGAGTGCAGTTCAGTTAATAAAACTCTTTCTGCCTTTCATTGCAAGCAAGCCCAAAAGTGTTTTTATGCTTCATACTGGATTGTAAAAGCAAAGTTGCCGTGTGCTGAAAACAAGTTGTTCTTTGACAGTCTTGAATACTGAGTGCAGTTCAGTTAATAAAACTGTCTTTCTGGTGCTCATTGCAAACAAGCCAGAAAGTGTTTTTCGTTGCTCTTCTTGTCTGAATAAACAAATATGCAGTTTGCTGGAAATAAGCTGTACTCTTGACAGTCGTTCTTATGGAGTGCAGTTCAGCTAATAAAACTCTTTCTGCCTTTCATTGCAAGCAAGCCCGAAAGTGTTTTTATGCTTCATACTGGATTGTAAAAGCAAAGTTGCCGTGTGCTGAAAACAAGTTGTTCTTTGACAGTCTTGAATACTGAGTGCAGTTCAGTTAATAAAACTGTCTTTCTGGTGCTCATTGCAAACAAGCTAGAAATTGTTTTTCTGTGTTCCAATTGTTAGTATAAACAAATATGCAGTCTGCTGAAAGCAAGCTGTTCTTTGATAGTCTTTCTTATGGAGTGCAGTTCAGCAAATAAAACTCTTTCTGCATTTCATTGCAAGCAAGCCCGAAAGTGTTTTAATGCTTCATAATGGATTGTAAAAGCAAAGTTGCTGTGTGCTGAAAACAAGTTGTTCTTTGACAGTCTTGAATTCTGACTGCAGTTCAGCCAATAAAAATGTATTTCTGTCATTCATTGCAAACAAGCCAGAAAGTGTTTTTCGTTGCTCTTCTTGTCTGAATAAACAAATATGCAGTTTGCTGGAAATAAGCTGTACTCTGACAGTCGTTCTTATGGAGTGCAGTTCAGCTAATAAAACTCTTTCTGCCTTTCATTGCAAGCAAGCCTGAAAGTGTTTTTATGCTTCATACTGGATTGTAAAAGCAAAGTTGCCGTGTGCTGAAAACAAGTTGTTCTTTGACAGTCTTGAATACTGAGTGCAGTTCAGTTAACAAAAATGCCTTTCTGGTGCTCATTGCAAACAAGTCAGAAAGTGTTTTTCGTTGCTCTTCTTGTCTGAATAAACAAATATGCAGTTTGCTGGAAATAAGCTGTACTCTGACAGTCGTTCTTATGGAGTGCAGTTCAGTTAATAAAACTCTTTCTGCCTTTCATTGCAAGCAAGCCCGAAAGTGTTTTTATGCTTCATACTGGATTGTAAAAGCAAAGTTGCCGTGTGCTGAAAACAAGTTGTTCTTTGACAGTCTTGAATACTGAGTGCAGTTCAGTTAATAAAACTGTCTTTCTGGTGCTCATTGCAAGCAAGCCAGAAAGTGTTTTTCGTTGCTCTTCTTGTCTGAATAAACAAATATGCAGTTTGCTGGAAATAAGCTGTACTCTGACAGTCGTTCTTATGGAGTGCAGTTCAGCTAATAAAACTCTTTCTGCCTTTCATTGCAAGCAAGCCCGAAAGTGTTTTTATGCTTCATACTGGATTGTAAAAGCAAAGTTGCCGTGTGCTGAAAACAAGTTGTTCTTTGACAGTCTTGAATACTGAGTGCAGTTCAGTTAATAAAACTGTCTTTCTGGTGCTCATTGCAAACAAGCTAGAAATTGTTTTTCTGTGTTCCAATTGTTAGTATAAACAAATATGCAGTCTGCTGAAAGCAAGCTGTTCTTTGATAGTTTTTCTTATGGAGTGCAGTTCAGCTAATAAAACTCTTTCTGCATTTCATTGCAAGCAAGCCCGAAAGTGTTTTTATGCTTTATAATTGATTGTAAAAGCAAAGTTGCTGTTTGCTGAAAACAAGTTGTTTTTTGACAGTCTTGAATTCTGACTGCAGTTCAGCCAATAAAAATGTATTTCTGTCATTCATTGCAAACAAGCCCGAAAGTGTTTTTATCCTTCATACTGGATTGTAAAAGCAAAGTTGCCGTGTGCTGAAAACAAGTTGTTCTTTGACAGTCTTGAATACTGAGTGCAGTTCAGTTAATAAAACTGTCTTTCTGGTGCTCATTGCAAACAAGCCAGAAAGTGTTTTTTTGCTCTTCTTGTCTGAATAAACAAATATGCAGTTTGCTGGAAATAAGCTGTACTCTGACAGTCGTTCTTATGGAGTGCAGTTCAGCTAATAAAACTCTTTCTGCCTTTCATTGCAAGCAAGCCCGAAAGTGTTTTTATGCTTCATACTGGATTGTAAAAGCAGAGTTGCCGTGTGCTGAAAATAAGTTGTTCTTTGACAGTCTTGAATACTGAGTGCAGTTCAGTTAATAAAACTGTCTTTCTGGTGCTCATTGCAAACATGCTAGAAATTGTTTTTCTGTGTTCCAATTGTTAGTATAAACAAATATGCAGTCTGCTGAAAGCAAGCTGTTCTTTGATAGTCTTTCTTATGGAGTGCAGATCAGCTAATAAAACTCTTTCTGCCTTTCATTGCAAGCAAGCCCGAAAGTGTTTTTATGCTTCATAATGGATTGTAAAAGCAAAGTTGCCGTGTGCTGAAAACAAGTTGTTCTTTGACAGTCTTGAATACTGAGTGCAGTTCAGTTAACAAAAATGCCTTTCTGGTGCTCATTGCAAACAAGCCAGAAAGTGTTTTTCTGTGTTCCAATTGTTAGTATAAACAAATATGCAGTCTGCTGAAAGCAAGCTGTTCTTTGATAGTCTTTCTTATGGAGTGCAGTTCAGCTAATAAAACTCTTTCTGCCTTTCATTGCAAGCAAGCCCGAAAGTGTTTTTATGCTTTATAATGGATTGTAAAGGCAAGGTTGCAGTTTGCTGAAAACAAGTTGTTCTTTGACAGTCTTGAATTCTGACTGCAGTTCAGCCAATAAAAATGTATTTCTGTCATTCATTGCAAACAAGCCAGAAAGTATTTTTCGTTGCTCTTCTTGTCTGAATAAACAATTATGCAGTTTGCTGGAAATAAGCTGTACTCTGACAGTCGTCCTTATGGAGTGCAGTTCAGCTAATAAAACTCTTTCTGCCTTTCATTGCAAGCAAGCCCGGAAGTGTTTTTATGCTTCATACTGGATTGTAAAAGCAAAGTTGCCGTGTGCTGAAAACAAGTTGTTCTTTGACAGTCTTGAATACTGAGTGCAGTTCAGTTAATAAAACTGTCTTTCTGGTGCTCATTGCAAACAAGCCAGAAAGTGTTTTTCGTTGCTCTTCTTGTCTGAATAAACAAATATGCAGTTTGCTGGAAATAAGCTGTAATCTGACAGTCGTTCTTATGGAGTGCAGTTCAGTTAATAAAACTCTTTCTGCCTTTCATTGCAAGCAAGCCCGAAAGTGTTTTTATGCTTCATACTGGATTGTAAAAGCAAAGTTGCCGTGTGCTGAAAACAAGTTGTTCTTTGACAGTCTTGAATACTGAGTGCAGTTCAGTTAATAAAACTGTCTTTCTGGTGCTCATTGCAAACAAGCCAGAAAGTGTTTTTCGTTGCTCTTCTTGTCTGAATAAACAATTATGCAGTTTGCTGGAAATAAGCTGTACTCTGACAGTCGTCCTTATGGAGTGCAGTTCAGCTAATAAAACTCTTTCTGCCTTTCATTGCAAGCAAGCCCGAAAGTGTTTTTATGCTTCATACTGGATTGTAAAAGCAAAGTTGCCGTGTGCTGAAAACAAGTTGTTCTTTGACAGTCTTGAATACTGAGTGCAGTTCAGTTAATAAAACTGTCTTTCTGGTGCTCATTGCAAACAAGCCAGAAAGTGTTTTTCGTTGCTCTTCTTGTCTGAATAAACAAATATGCAGTTTGCTGGAAATAAGATGTACTCTGACAGTCGTTCTTATGGAGTGCAGTTCAGCTAATAAAACTCTTTCTACCTTTCATTGCAAGCAAGCCCGAAAGTGTTTTTATGCTTCATACTGGATTGTAAAAGCAGAGTTGCCGTGTGCTGAAAACAAGTTGTTCTTTGACAGTCTTGAATACTGAGTGCAGTTCAGTTAACAAAAATGCCTTTCTGGTGCTCATTGCAAACAAGCCAGAAAGTGTTTTTCTGTGTTCCAATTGTTAGTATAAACAAATATGCAGTCTGCTGAAAGCAAGCTGTTCTTTGATAGTCTTTCTTATGGAGTGCAGTTCAGCTAATAAAACTCTTTCTGCCTTTCATTGCAAGCAAGCCCGAAAGTGTTTTTATGCTTTATAGTGGATTGTAAAGGCAAAGTTGCAGTTTGCTGAAAACAAGTTGTTCTTTGACAGTCTTGAATTCTGACTGCAGTTCAGCCAATAAAAATGTATTTCTGTCATTCATTGCAAACAAGCCAGAAAGTATTTTTCGTTGCTCTTCTTGTCTGAATAAACAATTATGCAGTTTGCTGGAAATAAGCTGTACTCTGACAGTCGTCCTTATGGAGTGCAGTTCAGCTAATAAAACTCTTTCTGCCTTTCATTGCAAGCAAGCCCGAAAGTGTTTTTATGCTTCATACTGGATTGTAAAAGCAAAGTTGCTGTGTGCTGAAAACAAGTTGTTCTTTGACAGTCTTGAATACTGAGTGCAGTTCAGTTAATAAAACTGTCTTTCTGGTGCTCATTGCAAACAAGCCAGAAAGTGTTTTTCGTTGCTCTTCTTGTCTGAATAAACAAATATGCAGTTTGCTGGAAATAAGCTGTACTCTGACAGTCGTTCTTATGGAGTGCAGTTCAGTTAATAAAACTCTTTCTGCCTTTCATTGCAAGCAAGCCCAAAAGTGTTTTTATGCTTCATACTGGATTGTAAAAGCAAAGTTGCCGTGTGCTGAAAACAAGTTGTTCTTTGACAGTCTTGAATACTGAGTGCAGTTCAGTTAATAAAACTGTCTTTCTGGTGCTCATTGCAAACAAGCCAGAAAGTGTTTTTCGTTGCTCTTCTTGTCTGAATAAACAAATATGCAGTTTGCTGGAAATAAGCTGTACTCTTGACAGTCGTTCTTATGGAGTGCAGTTCAGCTAATAAAACTCTTTCTGCCTTTCATTGCAAGCAAGCCCGAAAGTGTTTTTATGCTTCATACTGGATTGTAAAAGCAAAGTTGCCGTGTGCTGAAAACAAGTTGTTCTTTGACAGTCTTGAATACTGAGTGCAGTTCAGTTAATAAAACTGTCTTTCTGGTGCTCATTGCAAACAAGCTAGAAATTGTTTTTCTGTGTTCCAATTGTTAGTATAAACAAATATGCAGTCTGCTGAAAGCAAGCTGTTCTTTGATAGTCTTTCTTATGGAGTGCAGTTCAGCTAATAAAACTCTTTCTGCATTTCATTGCAAGCAAGCCCGAAAGTGTTTTAATGCTTCATAATGGATTGTAAAAGCAAAGTTGCTGTGTGCTGAAAACAAGTTGTTCTTTGACAGTCTTGAATTCTGACTGCAGTTCAGCCAATAAAAATGTATTTCTGTCATTCATTGCAAACAAGCCAGAAAGTGTTTTTCGTTGCTCTTCTTGTCTGAATAAACAAATATGCAGTTTGCTGGAAATAAGCTGTACTCTGACAGTCGTTCTTATGGAGTGCAGTTCAGCTAATAAAACTCTTTCTGCCTTTCATTGCAAGCAAGCCCGAAAGTGTTTTTATGCTTCATACTGGATTGTAAAAGCAAAGTTGCCGTGTGCTGAAAACAAGTTGTTCTTTGACAGTCTTGAATACTGAGTGCAGTTCAGTTAACAAAAATGCCTTTCTGGTGCTCATTGCAAACAAGTCAGAAAGTGTTTTTCGTTGCTCTTCTTGTCTGAATAAACAAATATGCAGTTTGCTGGAAATAAGCTGTACTCTGACAGTCGTTCTTATGGAGTGCAGTTCAGTTAATAAAACTCTTTCTGCCTTTCATTGCAAGCAAGCCCGAAAGTGTTTTTATGCTTCATACTGGATTGTAAAAGCAAAGTTGCCGTGTGCTGAAAACAAGTTGTTCTTTGACAGTCTTGAATACTGAGTGCAGTTCAGTTAATAAAACTGTCTTTCTGGTGCTCATTGCAAGCAAGCCAGAAAGTGTTTTTCGTTGCTCTTCTTGTCTGAATAAACAAATATGCAGTTTGCTGGAAATAAGCTGTACTCTGACAGTCGTTCTTATGGAGTGCAGTTCAGCTAATAAAACTCTTTCTGCCTTTCATTGCAAGCAAGCCCGAAAGTGTTTTTATGCTTCATACTGGATTGTAAAAGCAAAGTTGCCGTGTGCTGAAAACAAGTTGTTCTTTGACAGTCTTGAATACTGAGTGCAGTTCAGTTAATAAAACTGTCTTTCTGGTGCTCATTGCAAACAAGCTAGAAATTGTTTTTCTGTGTTCCAATTGTTAGTATAAACAAATATGCAGTCTGCTGAAAGCAAGCTGTTCTTTGATAGTTTTTCTTATGGAGTGCAGTTCAGCTAATAAAACTCTTTCTGCATTTCATTGCAAGCAAGCCCGAAAGTGTTTTTATGCTTTATAATTGATTGTAAAAGCAAAGTTGCTGTTTGCTGAAAACAAGTTGTTTTTTGACAGTCTTGAATTCTGACTGCAGTTCAGCCAATAAAAATGTATTTCTGTCATTCATTGCAAACAAGCCCGAAAGTGTTTTTATCCTTCATACTGGATTGTAAAAGCAAAGTTGCCGTGTGCTGAAAACAAGTTGTTCTTTGACAGTCTTGAATACTGAGTGCAGTTCAGTTAATAAAACTGTCTTTCTGGTGCTCATTGCAAACAAGCCAGAAAGTGTTTTTTTGCTCTTCTTGTCTGAATAAACAAATATGCAGTTTGCTGGAAATAAGCTGTACTCTGACAGTCGTTCTTATGGAGTGCAGTTCAGCTAATAAAACTCTTTCTGCCTTTCATTGCAAGCAAGCCCGAAAGTGTTTTTATGCTTCATACTGGATTGTAAAAGCAGAGTTGCCGTGTGCTGAAAATAAGTTGTTCTTTGACAGTCTTGAATACTGAGTGCAGTTCAGTTAATAAAACTGTCTTTCTGGTGCTCATTGCAAACATGCTAGAAATTGTTTTTCTGTGTTCCAATTGTTAGTATAAACAAATATGCAGTCTGCTGAAAGCAAGCTGTTCTTTGATAGTCTTTCTTATGGAGTGCAGATCAGCTAATAAAACTCTTTCTGCCTTTCATTGCAAGCAAGCCCGAAAGTGTTTTTATGCTTCATAATGGATTGTAAAAGCAAAGTTGCCGTGTGCTGAAAACAAGTTGTTCTTTGACAGTCTTGAATACTGAGTGCAGTTCAGTTAACAAAAATGCCTTTCTGGTGCTCATTGCAAACAAGCCAGAAAGTGTTTTTCTGTGTTCCAATTGTTAGTATAAACAAATATGCAGTCTGCTGAAAGCAAGCTGTTCTTTGATAGTCTTTCTTATGGAGTGCAGTTCAGCTAATAAAACTCTTTCTGCCTTTCATTGCAAGCAAGCCCGAAAGTGTTTTTATGCTTTATAATGGATTGTAAAGGCAAGGTTGCAGTTTGCTGAAAACAAGTTGTTCTTTGACAGTCTTGAATTCTGACTGCAGTTCAGCCAATAAAAATGTATTTCTGTCATTCATTGCAAACAAGCCAGAAAGTATTTTTCGTTGCTCTTCTTGTCTGAATAAACAATTATGCAGTTTGCTGGAAATAAGCTGTACTCTGACAGTCGTCCTTATGGAGTGCAGTTCAGCTAATAAAACTCTTTCTGCCTTTCATTGCAAGCAAGCCCGGAAGTGTTTTTATGCTTCATACTGGATTGTAAAAGCAAAGTTGCCGTGTGCTGAAAACAAGTTGTTCTTTGACAGTCTTGAATACTGAGTGCAGTTCAGTTAATAAAACTGTCTTTCTGGTGCTCATTGCAAACAAGCCAGAAAGTGTTTTTCGTTGCTCTTCTTGTCTGAATAAACAAATATGCAGTTTGCTGGAAATAAGCTGTAATCTGACAGTCGTTCTTATGGAGTGCAGTTCAGTTAATAAAACTCTTTCTGCCTTTCATTGCAAGCAAGCCCGAAAGTGTTTTTATGCTTCATACTGGATTGTAAAAGCAAAGTTGCCGTGTGCTGAAAACAAGTTGTTCTTTGACAGTCTTGAATACTGAGTGCAGTTCAGTTAATAAAACTGTCTTTCTGGTGCTCATTGCAAACAAGCCAGAAAGTGTTTTTCGTTGCTCTTCTTGTCTGAATAAACAATTATGCAGTTTGCTGGAAATAAGCTGTACTCTGACAGTCGTCCTTATGGAGTGCAGTTCAGCTAATAAAACTCTTTCTGCCTTTCATTGCAAGCAAGCCCGAAAGTGTTTTTATGCTTCATACTGGATTGTAAAAGCAAAGTTGCCGTGTGCTGAAAACAAGTTGTTCTTTGACAGTCTTGAATACTGAGTGCAGTTCAGTTAATAAAACTGTCTTTCTGGTGCTCATTGCAAACAAGCCAGAAAGTGTTTTTCGTTGCTCTCCTTGTCTGAATAAAAAAATATGCAGTTTGCTGGAAATAAGCTGTACTCTGACAGTCGTTCTTATGGAGTGCAGTTCAGCTAATAAAACTCTTTCTGCCTTTCATTGCAAGCAAGCCCGAAAGTGTTTTTATGCTTCATACTGGATTGTAAAAGCAAAGTTGCCGTGTGCTGAAAACAAGTTGTTCTTTGACAGTCTTGAATACTGAGTGCAGTTCAGTTAATAAAACTGTCTTTCTGGTGCTCATTGCAAACAAGCTAGAAATTGTTTTTCTGTGTTCCAATTGTTAGTATAAACAAATATGCAGTCTGCTGAAAGCAAGCTGTTCTTTGATAGTTTTTCTTATGGAGTGCAGTTCAGCTAATAAAACTCTTTCTGCATTTCATTGCAAGCAAGCCCGAAAGTGTTTTTATGCTTTATAATGGATTGTAAAAGCAAAGTTGCTGTTTGCTGAAAACAAGTTGTTCTTTGACAGTCTTGAATTCTGACTGCAGTTCAGCCAATAAAAATGTATTTCTGTCATTCATTGCAAACAAGCCCGAAAGTGTTTTTATCCTTCATACTGGATTGTAAAAGCAAAGTTGCCGTGTGCTGAAAACAAGTTGTTCTTTGACAGTCTTGAATACTGAGTGCAGTTCAGTTAATAAAACTGTCTTTCTGGTGCTCATTGCAAACAAGCCAGAAAGTGTTTTTCGTTGCTCTTCTTGTCTGAATAAACAAATATGCAGTTTGCTGGAAATAAGCTGTACTCTGACAGTCGTTCTTATGGAGTGCAGTTCAGCTAATAAAACTCTTTCTGCCTTTCATTGCAAGCAAGCCCGAAAGTGTTTTTATGCTTCATACTGGATTGTAAAAGCAGAGTTGCCGTGTGCTGAAAATAAGTTGTTCTTTGACAGTCTTGAATACTGAGTGCAGTTCAGTTAATAAAACTGTCTTTCTGGTGCTCATTGCAAACATGCTAGAAATTGTTTTTCTGTGTTCCAATTGTTAGTATAAACAAATATGCAGTCTGCTGAAAGCAAGCTGTTCTTTGATAGTCTTTCTTATGGAGTGCAGATCAGCTAATAAAACTCTTTCTGCCTTTCATTGCAAGCAAGCCCGAAAGTGTTTTTATGCTTCATAATGGATTGTAAAAGCAAAGTTGCCGTGTGCTGAAAACAAGTTGTTCTTTGACAGTCTTGAATACTGAGTGCAGTTCAGTTAACAAAAATGCCTTTCTGGTGCTCATTGCAAACAAGCCAGAAAGTGTTTTTCTGTGTTCCAATTGTTAGTATAAACAAATATGCAGTCTGCTGAAAGCAAGCTGTTCTTTGATAGTCTTTCTTATGGAGTGCAGTTCAGCTAATAAAACTCTTTCTGCCTTTCATTGCAAGCAAGCCCGAAAGTGTTTTTATGCTTTATAATGGATTGTAAAGGCAAAGTTGCAGTTTGCTGAAAACAAGTTGTTCTTTGACAGTCTTGAATTCTGACTGCAGTTCAGCCAATAAAAATGTATTTCTGTCATTCATTGCAAACAAGCCAGAAAGTATTTTTCGTTGCTCTTCTTGTCTGAATAAACAATTATGCAGTTTGCTGGAAATAAGCTGTACTCTGACAGTCGTCCTTATGGAGTGCAGTTCAGCTAATAAAACTCTTTCTGCCTTTCATTGCAAGCAAGCCCGGAAGTGTTTTTATGCTTCATACTGGATTGTAAAAGCAAAGTTGCCGTGTGCTGAAAACAAGTTGTTCTTTGACAGTCTTGAATACTGAGTGCAGTTCAGTTAATAAAACTGTCTTTCTGGTGCTCATTGCAAACAAGCCAGAAAGTGTTTTTCGTTGCTCTTCTTGTCTGAATAAACAAATATGCAGTTTGCTGGAAATAAGCTGTAATCTGACAGTCGTTCTTATGGAGTGCAGTTCAGTTAATAAAACTCTTTCTGCCTTTCATTGCAAGCAAGCCCGAAAGTGTTTTTATGCTTCATACTGGATTGTAAAAGCAAAGTTGCCGTGTGCTGAAAACAAGTTGTTCTTTGACAGTCTTGAATACTGAGTGCAGTTCAGTTAATAAAACTGTCTTTCTGGTGCTCATTGCAAACAAGCCAGAAAGTGTTTTTCGTTGCTCTTCTTGTCTGAATAAACAATTATGCAGTTTGCTGGAAATAAGCTGTACTCTGACAGTCGTCCTTATGGAGTGCAGTTCAGCTAATAAAACTCTTTCTGCCTTTCATTGCAAGCAAGCCCGAAAGTGTTTTTATGCTTCATACTGGATTGTAAAAGCAAAGTTGCCGTGTGCTGAAAACAAGTTGTTCTTTGACAGTCTTGAATACTGAGTGCAGTTCAGTTAATAAAACTGTCTTTCTGGTGCTCATTGCAAACAAGCCAGAAAGTGTTTTTCGTTGCTCTCCTTGTCTGAATAAACAAATATGCAGTTTGCTGGAAATAAGCTGTAAATCAAATCAAATCAAATCAAATTTATTTATATAGCGCTTTTCACAACTGATGTTGTCACAAAGCAGCTTCACAGAATTCCAGTAAGACAAGATTTGACATGAAATGTAAAGACAAATGTAAAACCCTCAAGTGAGCAAGCCAGGGGCGACAGTGGCAAGGAAAAACTCCCCCAGCTGAGGAAGAAACCTTGGGAGGAACCAAGGCTCACAAGGGGTGACCCATCCTCCTCTGGTCAATCTACTGGTGATGATAGTTAGTAGTCCATGAGAACTTCAGTGTAGGGACAGCTTCAAGGCACTTGGTGGTTGCTGGAGCGTGGGCAGCTGGTCTGAAGAGTGGAGGAGGATCTCGACAGTCATCCATCAGTGTCCAGACAGACAGGTGGGCAGTCGTTTACTCGGAAAGATGTAAAGGGATGGAATTAGTTTTGAACTGTTTTGTGTTTGTAAAGTAGAAAATATGAAAATTTCCAGAGTGTGGCTAATGACTCCGGCAGATCTGACTATGACAGCATTAACTAAAAGGAGAGAACCAGGAGGACACACAGACACGGGAGCATCCTGAAACACTGGCATCCCTCCGCTCCACCGTCAACAAACCTGAGTGATCGCGAGAAGCGGCGGGACGACAGCACCAGCGTCTCAGTATACTATAATTCCCTGTGTCCATGGACCCCCTGGATCTGCCGCCTTTATCTATGGGGGAGCATTAGCTACCAAATGATAAACTAAACAAATGAGTTTTTAGCCTACATTTGAAGATTGCGACTGTGTCTGAGTCCCGAACATTTTTTGGAAGATCATTCCAGAGTTGGGGGGCTTTATAAGAAAAGGCTCTTCCCCCAGCTGAGGCCTTCTGAATTCTGGGAACATTTAAAAATCCAGTATTCTGTGATCTGAGTGAACGTGGAGGCTCATAATAGGAAATTGTATCTTGAAGATATTCAGGAGCAAGCCCATGTAGAGCTTTATATGTTAATAACAAAATTTTGTAGTCAATGCGGAATTTAACAGGCAGCCAATGAAGTGATGATAAAACTGGGCTGATATGTTTAAATTTTCTAGTTTTAGTGAGGACCCTAGCTGCAGCATTTTGAACTAGTTGAAGTTTTCTTAAATTGCTGCTGGTGCATCCTGACAGTAGTGCGTTACAGTAGTCAAGCCTTGAAGTAATAAAGGCATGTACTAATGTTTCTGCGTCCTGGAGGGATAAGGCATTTCTAATCTTAGCAATATTGCGAAGATGTAAAAAAGCTGTCCTAGTGATACTACCTATGTGTTGATCAAATGATAAATCCGGGTCAATTATGACACCAAGATTTTTTGCTGCTGAACCAGGTTTAACTGGAAAGTTAGCTAGATCTAAAATTAAATCTGATAATTTATTTCTTGTCACTTTTGGACCCAAAAGCAGGACCTCTGTTTTGTTGCTGTTTAGAAGGAGGAAGTTACGCAACATCCAGCCTTTCACGTCTTTTACACAGTCCTCTATTTTCTTTAATCTGTGTTTGTCATCGGGCTTGGCTGAAATATACAATTGTGTGTCGTCTGCGTAACAGTGAAAGTTAATGTCATGGTTTCTTATAACTGTGCCTAGCGGTAACATGTATAATGTAAATAATAATGGTCCTAAAATAGAGCCTTGTGGAATTCCAAATCTTACTTTAGAATAATTTGAATTTAGATTGTTTACTTTTACGAATTGATAACGTTCCGTTAAGTAAGATTTGAACCATAATAGGGCTGTCCCTGTGATTCCAACCATGTTTTCTAACCTTTCTATGAGAATATTGTGGTCTATTGTATCGAAGGCTGCGCTTAGGTCAAGAAGCACCAACAGGGATACGTGGCCTTGATCAGAGGCAAGAAGAAGATCATTTGTTATCTTGACTAGAGCTGTCTCTGTACTATGATGTTGCCTGAATCCAGATTGGAATTTTTCATATATATGATTCTTATGTAGATATGAACTAAGTTGTTGGGCCACAGCTCTTTCTAAGATCTTAGACAGAAATGGCAAATTAGAAATAGGCCTGTAATTAGACAGTGTACTAGCATCAAGATTTGGTTTCTTGATCATAGGTTTAATAACTGCTAGTTTAAAAGCTTTGGGTACATGGCCCAGACTAAGCGATGAGTTTACTATAGTTAAAAGAGGATCAATAATAGCTGGTAGTACTTCTTTGAGCAACTTTGTGGGAATTGCGTCAAGTGTGCAAGTTGTACAGTTTGCAGAGGTGATAATCTTCTCTAGTTCTAATTGTGGGAGTGGGTAAAAGGTTTCAAGTCTTTCTTTTACAGTTATATTATGTTTTATTTCATTCACATCAGGTGGCAGCCAGGATGGATTTGATCCTGTGGCTAGAGTTTGTTGTCTAATATTCTCAATTTTATTATTAAAAAAGTCCATAAAATCTTTACTGGTGAGAGTTGCTGGAATTAGTTGTTCAGAACCTGCTTGATTTTTTGTAATTCTAGAAAACACACTAAACAGTGCTCTCGGATTATTTTTATTATTGGAGATCAGCGAGGCCAGATATGCTGAGCGAGCTTTAGTGAGGGCATTTCTATACTCTATAAGGCTGTCCTTCCAGGCAGAATGAAACACTTCAAGCTTGGTTGATCGCCATTTCCGCTCTAGTTTTCGTAATGTTTGTTTTAAAGTACGGGTCTTATCGTTATACCATGGTGCGAGCTTTTTCTGTCTTATACTTTTATGTTTAAGTGGTGCTACCTTTTCTAAAGTAGATCGACAGGTATTTTCTAGGTAGTCAGTTAGTACATCTAGGTCCATTGGGTCTGATGGAGTTGGAACTGGGGTCGATAGTTCTGGTAGGTTTTCTATAAATTGTAGGGCGGTAGATGGTTTTATTATACGCCTTGTAGAATAGTGAGGGTTCTTACATATATTATGGATAAAACGTAGCTCATATGAAATTAAGTAATGATCGGAGATTGCTGAGGATTGCGGTAAGATATTAATTTTGTCAATGTTAAGACCTAGTGTCAGAACTAAGTCTAAAGTGTGGCTGCAGTAGTGTGTAGGCCCTGTTACATTTTGAGTAATACCAATAGAGTCTAAGATTGAGGTAAATGCCTTTTTTAGTGGGTCACTTTCCTTCTCGAAATGGATATTGAAATCTCCTACAATTATAACTTTATGATTGCACACCGCTAGGTTTGTAGCAAAATCGCTGAATTCTTTCAGAAATTCTAAGTAAGGCCCTGGTGGTCTGTAAATGTTGCATAATAAAAATGCGTCCTTTTTTGTGACCGGATTTGTAATAATAGTGGAGAGAACCTCAAAAGAAGAAAAGGTGTCACATTGTTTAAGACTAATTTCTAGGGTATTTTGGTAAATTACACATACTCCACCTCCTTTGCCTGATATTCTTGGGCTATGTGCATAATTATAGCCTAGGGGGGTGGCTTCATTTAGTGCTAAATATTCATTTGGTTTAACCCACGTTTCCGTGAGACAGAAAACATTGAATTTATGATCACTTATAATATCATTTACGATGAGTGCTTTTGAGTTTAGCGATCTTATGTTGAGTAACCCAAATTTTAGTTCTGAGGTGTTGCTGCTAGGTGTTGTGTATGATTTAATATTGATTAGGTTGCTGAAACAGGCTGATTTTGTTTTTCTACTTTTACATTTAGTTCGGGGGAAAGACACAGTCTCAATACAGTTGAACCTGGGTGACGCCTCAAGACAGTTCGCAGACGGTCGGTTTAGCCTGTCTGTCTGCGGCCTGGTCCCGGCTCTGGATTGTCAGCAGCT
Organism: Hoplias malabaricus; assembly: GCF_029633855.1. Lineage (NCBI taxonomy): Eukaryota > Metazoa > Chordata > Actinopteri > Characiformes > Erythrinidae > Hoplias > Hoplias malabaricus. The sequence continues at coordinate 26,830,567 of NC_089810.1, forward strand.
ATCTACACTACTCTGCCGACTAACTAAAAGACTATGTGCTATACTGCAAGAAAGTAAGGCAGCACCCTCCCGCGTGGGGTGGATACCATCCCTACCTATAAGACCAGGCTTGCCCTCAAAACGTAACCAATTGTCTATAAAGCCCACTTGATTTTCGGAACACCACTTGGACATCCAGCAGTTTAACGCCCAAAGTCTGCTGTAAGCTTCGTCGCCACGCCGCATTGGTATGGGACCAGAGCAGATTACGGCATCGGACATCGTCTGGGCCAGTTTAATCACCTCTGTAATATTACCCTTAGTTACCTCAGACTGCCGCAGACGAATATCATTGGCCCCTACATGAATGACTACCCTCGAATATCTCCTATTAGCTAACAGTCTAAGGTTGCCACTAATATCCGGCGCTCTGGCTCCCGATAAACAGCTAACTGTTACTGCCGGCGCCCCTAAAGGAGTAGCTAATTTCACGTGCCGAACAATAGAGTCTCCTATAACCAGAGCACTCTTAACAGGCTCCTCAGCGGGTGCTTCGCTGAGCGGGGCAAACCTGTTTGACACGCGAATCGGAGGAGCGTGGTGTCCCGGTGGGCTAGCTTTGGCCTCAGCGTTAGCATCAGCCTTAGCTTTCCGGCTATGACGCCGAGACGTCACCCATTCACCCCGCTGTGAGGGCTCTAACGCCGGAGTCGTGGGGGTGCTAACTCTCCCTAAGGCACCCGGAGTTGCTAACACTGAATCTCGCTGTTTATCCCTCAACAATAATAAGCTCCGGATGCGCACTTCTAGCTGGTCCACTTTATCCACCAGAGAGCTAACTAGCTGACACTTACTACAAATACAACCACTATATTTATCGCTAGAGGTGGAAAAGGGCGTTAAACTAAACATGCCACACTCTGAACAGGCAAAACAGCCAGTAGTAGCCATGGAATTGCAGGTACTTACCGCTTTTAGTGAATTTTAGTAACTTACACCAAGAACGTTACTCCAGGGTCCGGTGGCAGTTTTAGTGCCTCTGTAATGAATATTCCTGCGGAGACAATCTAAAAGATAGATCTATGGATGGTTAGTAGGTTATAAAAACAGATATAAATATAGAAATAACAATGGAAACGATTAAACAGGAAAACCCGAGCGATCAAAACAGCTTCCAAACGGGTACAGAAACAGCCAAACGGGTTGCCAGATCTCTTAGAACTGTACTCTGTACTCTGACATTCGTTCTTATGGAGTGCAGTTCAGCTAATAAAACTCTTTCTGCCTTTCATTGCAAGCAAGTCCGAAAGTGTTTTTATGCTTCATACTGGATTGTAAAAGCAAAGTTGCCGTGTGCTGAAAACAAGTTGTTCTTTGACAGTCTTGAATACTGAGTGCAGTTCAGTTAATAAAACTGTCTTTCTGGTGCTCATTGCAAACAAGCTAGAAATTGTTTTTCTGTGTTCCAATTGTTAGTATAATTGTTAGTATAATTCAATGTTTTCTGTCTCACGGAAACGTGGGTTAAACCAAATGAATATTTAGCACTAAATGAAGCCACCCCCCTAGGCTATAATTATGCACATAGCCCAAGAATATCAGGCAAAGGAGGTGGAGTATGTGTAATTTACCAAAATACCCTAGAAATTAGTCTTAAACAATGTGACACCTTTTCTTCTTTTGAGGTTCTCTCCACTATTATTACAAATCCGGTCACAAAAAAGGACGCATTTTTATTATGCAACATTTACAGACCACCAGGGCCTTACTTAGAATTTCTGAAAGAATTCAGCGATTTTGCTACAAACCTAGCGGTGTGCAATCATAAAGTTATAATTGTAGGAGATTTCAATATCCATTTCGAGAAGGAAAGTGACCCACTAAAAAAGGCATTTACCTCAATCTTAGACTCTATTGGTATTACTCAAAATGTAACAGGGCCTACACACTACTGCAGCCACACTTTAGACTTAGTTCTGACACTAGGTCTTAACATTGACAAAATTAATATCTTACCGCAATCCTCAGCAATCTCCGATCATTACTTAATTTCATATGAGCTACGTTTTATCCATAATCTATGTAAGAACCCTCGCTATTCTACAAGGCGTATAATAAAACCATCTACCGCCCTACAATTTATAGAAAACCTACCAGAACTATCGACCCCAGTTCCAACTCCATCAGACCCAATGGACCTAGATGTACTAACTGACTACCTAGAAAATACCTGTCGATCTACTTTAGAAAAGGTAGCACCACTTAAACATAAAAGTATAAGACAGAAAAAGCTCGCACCATGGTATAACGATAAGACCCGTACTTTAAAACAAACATTACGAAAACTAGAGCGGAAATGGCGATCAACCAAGCTTGAAGTGTTTCATTCTGCCTGGAAGGACAGCCTTATAGAGTATAGAAATGCCCTCACTAAAGCTCGCTCAGCATATCTGGCCTCGCTGATCTCCAATAATAAAAATAATCCGAGAGCACTGTTTAGTGTGTTTTCTAGAATTACAAAAAATCAAGCAGGTTCTGAACAACTAATTCCAGCAACTCTCACCAGTAAAGATTTTATGGACTTTTTTAATAATAAAATTGAGAATATTAGACAACAAACTCTAGCCACAGGATCAAATCCATCCTGGCTGCCACCTGATGTGAATGAAATAAAACATAATATAACTGTAAAAGAAAGACTTGAAACCTTTTACCCACTCCCACAATTAGAACTAGAGAAGATTATCACCTCCGCAAACTGTACAACTTGCACACTTGACGCAATTCCCACAAAGTTGCTCAAAGAAGTACTACCAGCTATTATTGATCCTCTTTTAACTATAGTAAACTCATCGCTTAGTCTGGGCCATGTACCCAAAGCTTTTAAACTAGCAGTTATTAAACCTATGATCAAGAAACCAAATCTTGATGCTAGTACACTGTCTAATTACAGGCCTATTTCTAATTTGCCATTTCTGTCTAAGATCTTAGAAAGAGCTGTGGCCCAACAACTTAGTTCATATCTACATAAGAATCATATATATGAAAAATTCCAATCTGGATTCAGGCAACATCATAGTACAGAGACAGCTCTAGTCAAGATAACAAATGATCTTCTTCTTGCCTCTGATCAAGGCCACGTATCCCTGTTGGTGCTTCTTGACCTAAGCGCAGCCTTCGATACAATAGACCACAATATTCTCATAGAAAGGTTAGAAAACATGGTTGGAATCACAGGGACAGCCCTATTATGGTTCAAATCTTACTTAACGGAACGTTATCAATTCGTAAAAGTAAACAATCTAAACTCAAATTATTCTAAAGTAAGATTTGGAATTCCACAAGGCTCTATTTTAGGACCATTATTATTTACATTATACATGTTACCGCTAGGCACAGTTATAAGAAACCATGACATTAACTTTCACTGTTACGCAGACGACACACAATTGTATATTTCAGCCAAGCCCGATGACAAACACAGATTAAAGAAAATAGAGGACTGTGTAAAAGACGTGAAAGGCTGGATGTTGCGTAACTTCCTCCTTCTAAACAGCAACAAAACAGAGGTCCTGCTTTTGGGTCCAAAAGTGACAAGAAATAAATTATCAGATTTAATTTTAGATCTAGCTAACTTTCCAGTTAAACCTGGTTCAGCAGCAAAAAATCTTGGTGTCATAATTGACCCGGATTTATCATTTGATCAACACATAGGTAGTATCACTAGGACAGCTTTTTTACATCTTCGCAATATTGCTAAGATTAGAAATGCCTTATCCCTCCAGGACGCAGAAACATTAGTACATGCCTTTATTACTTCAAGGCTTGACTACTGTAACGCACTACTGTCAGGATGCACCAGCAGCAATTTAAGAAAACTTCAACTAGTTCAAAATGCTGCAGCTAGGGTCCTCACTAAAACTAGAAAATTTAAACATATCAGCCCAGTTTTATCATCACTTCATTGGCTGCCTGTTAAATTCCGCATTGACTACAAAATTTTGTTATTAACATATAAAGCTCTACATGGGCTTGCTCCTGAATATCTTCAAGATACAATTTCCTATTATGAGCCTCCACGTTCACTCAGATCACAGAATACTGGATTTTTAAATGTTCCCAGAATTCAGAAGGCCTCAGCTGGGGGAAGAGCCTTTTCTTATAAAGCCCCCCAACTCTGGAATGATCTTCCAAAAAATGTTCGGGACTCAGACACAGTCGCAATCTTCAAATGTAGGCTAAAAACTCATTTGTTTAGTTTATCATTTGATAGCTAATGCTCCCCCATAGATAAAGGCGGCAGATCCGGGGGGTCCATGGACACAGGGAATTATAGTATACTGAGACGCTGGTGCTGTCGTCCCGCCGCTTCTCGCGATCACTCAGGTTTGTTGACGGTGGAGCGGAGGGATGCCAGTGTTTCAGGATGCTCCCGTGTCTGTGTGTCCTTCTGGTTCTCTCCTTTTAGTTAATGCTGTCATAGTCAGATCTGCCGGAGTCATTAGCCACACTCTGGAAATTTTCATATTTTCTACTTTACAAACACAAAACAGTTCAAAACTAATTCCATCCCTTTACATCTTTCCGAGTAAACGACTGCCCACCTGTCTGTCTGGACACTGATGGATGACTGTCGAGATCCTCCTCCACGCTTCAGACCAGCTGCCCACGCTCCAGCAACCACCAAGTGCCTTGAAGCTGTCCCTACACTGAAGTTCTCATGGACTACTAACTATCATCACCAGTAGATTGACCAGAGGAGGATGGGTCACCCCTTGTGAGCCTTGGTTCCTCCCAAGGTTTCTTCCTCAGCTGGGGGAGTTTTTCCTTGCCACTGTCGCCCCTGGCTTGCTCACTTGAGGGTTTTACATTTGTCTTTACATTTCATGTCAAATCTTGTCTTACTGGAATTCTGTGAAGCTGCTTTGTGACAACATCAGTTGTGAAAAGCGCTATATAAATAAATTTGATTTGATTTGATTTGATTTAGTATAAACAAATATGCAGTCTGCTGAAAGCAAGCTGTTCTTTGATAGTTTTTCTTATGGAGTGCAGTTCAGCTAATAAAACTCTTTCTGCATTTCATTGCAAGCAAGCCCGAAAGTGTTTTTATGCTTTATAATGGATTGTAAAAGCAAAGTTGCTGTTTGCTGAAAACAAGTTGTTCTTTGACAGTCTTGAATTCTGACTGCAGTTCAGCCAATAAAAATGTATTTCTGTCATTCATTGCAAACAAGCCCGAAAGTGTTTTTATCCTTCATACTGGATTGTAAAAGCAAAGTTGCCGTGTGCTGAAAACAAGTTGTTCTTTGACAGTCTTGAATACTGAGTGCAGTTCAGTTAATAAAACTGTCTTTCTGGTGCTCATTGCAAACAAGCCAGAAAGTGTTTTTCGTTGCTCTTCTTGTCTGAATAAACAAATATGCAGTTTGCTGGAAATAAGCTGTACTCTGACAGTCGTTCTTATGGAGTGCAGTTCAGCTAATAAAACTCTTTCTGCCTTTCATTGCAAGCAAGCCCGAAAGTGTTTTTATGCTTAATACTGGATTGTAAAAGCAGAGTTGCCGTGTGCTGAAAATAAGTTGTTCTTTGACAGTCTTGAATACTGAGTGCAGTTCAGTTAATAAAACTGTCTTTCTGGTGCTCATTGCAAACATGCTAGAAATTGTTTTTCTGTGTTCCAATTGTTAGTATAAACAAACATGCAGTCTGCTGAAAGCAAGCTGTTCTTTGATAGTCTTTCTTATGGAGTGCAGATCAGCTAATAAAACTCTTTCTGCCTTTCATTGCAAGCAAGCCCGAAAGTGTTTTTATGCTTCATAATGGATTGTAAAAGCAAAGTTGCCGTGTGCTGAAAACAAGTTGTTCTTTGACAGTCTTGAATACTGAGTGCAGTTCAGTTAACAAAAATGCCTTTCTGGTGCTCATTGCAAACAAGCCAGAAAGTGTTTTTCTGTGTTCCAATTGTTAGTATAAACAAATATGCAGTCTGCTGAAAGCAAGCTGTTCTTTGATAGTCTTTCTTATGGAGTGCAGTTCAGCTAATAAAACTCTTTCTGCCTTTCATTGCAAGCAAGCCCGAAAGTGTTTTTATGCTTTATAATGGATTGTAAAGGCAAAGTTGCAGTTTGCTGAAAACAAGTTGTTCTTTGACAGTCTTGAATTCTGACTGCAGTTCAGCCAATAAAAATGTATTTCTGTCATTCATTGCAAACAAGCCAGAAAGTATTTTTCGTTGCTCTTCTTGTCTGAATAAACAATTATGCAGTTTGCTGGAAATAAGCTGTACTCTGACAGTCGTCCTTATGGAGTGCAGTTCAGCTAATAAAACTCTTTCTGCCTTTCATTGCAAGCAAGCCCGGAAGTGTTTTTATGCTTCATACTGGATTGTAAAAGCAAAGTTGCCGTGTGCTGAAAACAAGTTGTTCTTTGACAGTCTTGAATACTGAGTGCAGTTCAGTTAATAAAACTGTCTTTCTGGTGCTCATTGCAAACAAGCCAGAAAGTGTTTTTCGTTGCTCTTCTTGTCTGAATAAACAAATATGCAGTTTGCTGGAAATAAGCTGTAATCTGACAGTCGTTCTTATGGAGTGCAGTTCAGTTAATAAAACTCTTTCTGCCTTTCATTGCAAGCAAGCCCGAAAGTGTTTTTATGCTTCATACTGGATTGTAAAAGCAAAGTTGCCGTGTGCTGAAAACAAGTTGTTCTTTGACAGTCTTGAATACTGAGTGCAGTTCAGTTAATAAAACTGTCTTTCTGGTGCTCATTGCAAACAAGCCAGAAAGTGTTTTTTGTTGCTCTTCTTGTCTGAATAAACAATTATGCAGTTTGCTGGAAATAAGCTGTACTCTGACAGTCGTCCTTATGGAGTGCAGTTCAGCTAATAAAACTCTTTCTGCCTTTCATTGCAAGCAAGCCCGAAAGTGTTTTTATGCTTCATACTGGATTGTAAAAGCAAAGTTGCCGTGTGCTGAAAACAAGTTGTTCTTTGACAGTCTTGAATACTGAGTGCAGTTCAGTTAATAAAACTGTCTTTCTGGTGCTCATTGCAAACAAGCCAGAAAGTGTTTTTCGTTGCTCTCCTTGTCTGAATAAACAAATATGCAGTTTGCTGGAAATAAGCTGTACTCTGACAGTCGTTCTTATGGAGTGCAGTTCAGCTAATAAAACTCTTTCTGCCTTTCATTGCAAGCAAGCCCGAAAGTGTTTTTATGCTTCATACTGGATTGTAAAAGCAAAGTTGCCGTGTGCTGAAAACAAGTTGTTCTTTGACAGTCTTGAATACTGAGTGCAGTTCAGTTAATAAAACTGTCTTTCTGGTGCTCATTGCAAACAAGCTAGAAATTGTTTTTCTGTGTTCCAATTGTTAGTATAAACAAATATGCAGTCTGCTGAAAGCAAGCTGTTCTTTGATAGTTTTTCTTATGGAGTGCAGTTCAGCTAATAAAACTCTTTCTGCATTTCATTGCAAGCAAGCCCGAAAGTGTTTTTATGCTTTATAATGGATTGTAAAAGCAAAGTTGCTGTTTGCTGAAAACAAGTTGTTCTTTGACAGTCTTGAATTCTGACTGCAGTTCAGCCAATAAAAATGTATTTCTGTCATTCATTGCAAACAAGCCCGAAAGTGTTTTTATCCTTCATACTGGATTGTAAAAGCAAAGTTGCCGTGTGCTGAAAACATGTTGTTCTTTGACAGTCTTGAATTCTGACTGCAGTTCAGCCAATAAAAATGTATTTCTGTCATTCATTGCAAACAAGCCAGAAAGTGTTTTTCGTTGCTCTTCTTGTCTGAATAAACAAATATGCAGTTTGCTGGAAATAAGCTGTACTCTGACAGTCGTTCTTATGGAGTGCAGTTCAGCTAATAAAACTCTTTCTGCCTTTCATTGCAAGCAAGCCCGAAAGTGTTTTTATGCTTCATACTGGATTGTAAAAGCAAAGTTGAGGTGTGCTGAAAACAAGTTGTTCTTTGACAGTCTTGAATACTGAGTGCAGTTCAGTTAATAAAACTGTCTTTCTGGTGCTCATTGCAAACAAGCCAGAAAGTGTTTTTCGTTGCTCTTCTTGTCTGAATAAACAAATATGCAGTTTGCTGGAAATAAGCTGTACTCTGACAGTCGTTCTTATGGAGTGCAGTTCAGTTAATAAAACTCTTTCTGCCTTTCATTGCAAGCAAGCCCGAAAGTGTTTTTATGCTTCATACTGGATTGTAAAAGCAAAGTTGCCGTGTGCTGAAAACAAGTTGTTCTTTGACAGTCTTGAATACTGAGTGCAGTTCAGTTAATAAAACTGTCTTTCTGGTGCTCATTGCAAACAAGCCAGAAAGTGTTTTTCGTTGCTCTTCTTGTCTGAATAAACAATTATGCAGTTTGCTGGAAATAAGCTGTACTCTGACAGTCGTCCTTATGGAGTGCAGTTCAGCTAATAAAACTCTTTCTGCCTTTCATTGCAAGCAAGCCCGAAAGTGTTTTTATGCTTCATACTGGATTGTAAAAGCAAAGTTGCCGTGTGCTGAAAACAAGTTGTTCTTTGACAGTCTTGAATACTGAGTGCAGTTCAGTTAATAAAACTGTCTTTCTGGTGCTCATTGCAAACAAGCCAGAAAGTGTTTTTCGTTGCTCTCCTTGTCTGAATAAACAAATATGCAGTTTGCTGGAAATAAGCTGTACTCTGACAGTCGTTCTTATGGAGTGCAGTTCAGCTAATAAAACTCTTTCTGCCTTTCATTGCAAGCAAGCCCGAAAGTGTTTTTATGCTTCATACTGGATTGTAAAAGCAAAGTTGCCGTGTGCTGAAAACAAGTTGTTCTTTGACAGTCTTGAATACTGAGTGCAGTTCAGTTAATAAAACTGTCTTTCTGGTGCTCATTGCAAACAAGCTAGAAATTGTTTTTCTGTGTTCCAATTGTTAGTATAAACAAATATGCAGTCTGCTGAAAGCAAGCTGTTCTTTAATAGTCTTTCTTATGGAGTGCAGTTCAGCTAATAAAACTCTTTCTGCATTTCATTGCAAGCAAGCCCGAAAGTGTTTTAATGCTTCATAATGGATTGTAAAAGCAAAGTTGCTGTGTGCTGAAAACAAGTTGTTCTTTGACAGTCTTGAATTCTGACTGCAGTTCAGCCAATAAAAATGTATTTCTGTCATTCATTGCAAACAAGCCAGAAAGTGTTTTTCGTTGCTCTTCTTGTCTGAATAAACAAATATGCAGTTTGCTGGAAATAAGCTGTACTCTGACAGTCGTTCTTATGGAGTGCAGTTCAGCTAATAAAACTCTTTCTGCCTTTCATTGCAAGCAAGCCCGAAAGTGTTTTTATGCTTCATACTGGATTGTAAAAGCAAAGTTGCCGTGTGCTGAAAACAAGTTGTTCTTTGACAGTCTTGAATACTGAGTGCAGTTCAGTTAACAAAAATGCCTTTCTGGTGCTCATTGCAAACAAGCCAGAAAGTGTTTTTCGTTGCTCTTCTTGTCTGAATAAACAAATATGCAGTTTGCTGGAAATAAGCTGTACTCTGACAGTCGTTCTTATGGAGTGCAGTTCAGCTAATAAACCTCTTTCTGCCTTTCATTGCAAGCAAGCCCGAAAGTGTTTTTATGCTTCATACTGGATTGTAAAAGCAAAGTTGCCGTGTGCTGAAAACAAGTTGTTCTTTGACAGTCTTTCAATACTGAGTGCAGTTCAGTTAATAAAACTGTCTTTCTGGTGCTCATTGCAAACAAGCTAGAAATTGTTTTTCTGTGTTCCAATTGTTAGTATAAACAAATATGCAGTCTGCTGAAAGCAAGCTGTTCTTTGATAGTCTTTCTTATGGAGTGCAGTTCAGCTAATAAAACTCTTTCTGCATTTCATTGCAAGCAAGCCCGAAAGTGTTTTTATGCTTTATAATGGATTGTAAAAGCAAAGTTGCTGTTTGCTGAAAACAAGTTGTTCTTTGACAGTCTTGAATTCTGAAAGCAGTTCAGCCAATAAAAATGTATTTCTGTCATTCATTGCAAACAAGCCAGAAAGTGTTTTTCTTTGCTCTTCTCGTCTGTATAAGCAAAGATGCAGTTTGCTGGAAATAAGCCGTACTCTGACAGTCGTTCTTATGGAGTGCAGTTCAGCTAATGAAACTCTTTCTGCCTTTCATTGCAAGCAAGCCCGAAAGTGTTTTTATGCTTCATACTGGATTGTAAAAGCAAAGTTGCCGTGTGCTGAAAACAAGTTGTTCTTTGACAGTCTTGAATACTGAGTGCAGTTCAGTTAATAAAACTGTCTTTCTGGTGCTCATTGCAAACAAGCCAGAAAGTGTTTTTCGTTGCTCTTCTTGTCTGAATAAACAAATATGCAGTTTGCTGGAAATAAGCTGTACTCTGACAGTCGTTCTTATGGAGTGCAGTTCAGCTAATAAAACTCTTTCTACCTTTCATTGCAAGCAAGCCCGAAAGTGTTTTTATGCTTCATACTGGATTGTAAAAGCAGAGTTGCCGTGTGCTGAAAACAAGTTGTTCTTTGACAGTCTTGAATACTGAGTGCAGTTCAGTTAACAAAAATGCCTTTCTGGTGCTCATTGCAAACAAGCCAGAAAGTGTTTTTCTGTGTTCCAATTGTTAGTATAAACAAATATGCAGTCTGCTGAAAGCAAGCTGTTCTTTGATAGTCTTTCTTATGGAGTGCAGTTCAGCTAATAAAACTCTTTCTGCCTTTCATTGCAAGCAAGCCCGAAAGTGTTTTTATGCTTTATAATGGATTGTAAAGGCAAAGTTGCAGTTTGCTGAAAACAAGTTGTTCTTTGACAGTCTTGAATTCTGACTGCAGTTCAGCCAATAAAAATGTATTTCTGTCATTCATTGCAAACAAGCCAGAAAGTATTTTTCGTTGCTCTTCTTGTCTGAATAAACAAATATGCAGTTTGCTGGAAATAAGCTGTACTCTGACAGTCGTTCTTATGGAGTGCAGTTCAGCTAATAAAACTCTTTCTGCCTTTCATTGCAAGCAAGCCCGAAAGTGTTTTTATGCTTCATACTGGATTGTAAAAGCAAAGTTGCCGTGTGCTGAAAACAAGTTGTTCTTTGACAGTCTTGAATACTGAGTGCAGTTCAGTTAATAAAACTGTCTTTCTGGTGCTCATTGCAAACAAGCCAGAAAGTGTTTTTCGTTGCTCTTCTTGTCTGAATAAACAAATATGCAGTTTGCTGGAAATAAGCTGTACTCTGACAGTCGTTCTTATGGAGTGCAGTTCAGCTAATAAAACTCTTTCTGCCTTTCATTGCAAGCAAGCCCGAAAGTGTTTTTATGCTTCATACTGGATTGTAAAAGCAAAGTTGCCGTGTGCTGAAAACAAGTTGTTCTTTGACAGTCTTGAATACTGAGTGCAGTTCAGTTAATAAAACTGTCTTTCTGGTGCTCATTGCAAACAAGCCAGAAAGTGTTTTTCGTTGCTCTTCTTGTCTGAATAAACAAATATGCAGTTTGCTGGAAATAAGCTGTACTCTGACAGTCGTTCTTATGGAGTGCAGTTCAGCTAATAAAACTCTTTCTGCCTTTCATTGCAAGCAAGCCCGAAAGTGTTTTTATGCTTCATACTGGATTGTAAAAGCAAAGTTGCCGTGTGCTGAAAACAAGTTGTTCTTTGACAGTCTTGAATACTGAGTGCAGTTCAGTTAATAAAACTGTCTTTCTGGTGCTCATTGCAAACAAGCCAGAAAGTGTTTTTCTGTGTTCCAATTGTTAGTATAAACAAATATGCAGTCTGCTGAAAGCAAGCTGTTCTTTGATAGTCTTTCTTATGGAGTGCAGTTCAGCTAATAAAACTCTTTCTGCCTTTCATTGCAAGCAAGCCCGAAAGTGTTTTTATGCTTTATAGTGGATTGTAAAGGCAAAGTTGCAGTTTGCTGAAAACAAGTTGTTCTTTGACAGTCTTGAATTCTGACTGCAGTTCAGCCAATAAAAATGTATTTCTGTCATTCATTGCAAACAAGCCAGAAAGTATTTTTCGTTGCTCTTCTTGTCTGAATAAACAATTATGCAGTTTGCTGGAAATAAGCTGTACTCTGACAGTCGTCCTTATGGAGTGCAGTTCAGCTAATAAAACTCTTTCTGCCTTTCATTGCAAGCAAGCCCGAAAGTGTTTTTATGCTTCATACTGGATTGTAAAAGCAAAGTTGCCGTGTGCTGAAAACAAGTTGTTCTTTGACAGTCTTGAATACTGAGTGCAGTTCAGTTAATAAAACTGTCTTTCTGGTGCTCATTGCAAACAAGCCAGAAAGTGTTTTTCGTTGCTCTTCTTGTCTGAATAAACAAATATGCAGTTTGCTGGAAATAAGCTGTACTCTGACAGTCGTTCTTATGGAGTGCAGTTCAGTTAATAAAACTCTTTCTGCCTTTCATTGCAAGCAAGCCCGAAAGTGTTTTTATGCTTCATACTGGATTGTAAAAGCAAAGTTGCCGTGTGCTGAAAACAAGTTGTTCTTTGACAGTCTTGAATACTGAGTGCAGTTCAGTTAATAAAACGGTCTTTCTGGTGCTCATTGCAAACAAGCCAGAAAGTGTTTTTCGTTGCTCTCCTTGTCTGAATAAACAAATATGCAGTTTGCTGGAAATAAGCTGTACTCTGACAGTCGTTCTTATGGAGTGCAGTTCAGCTAATAAAACTCTTTCTGCCTTTCACTGCAAGCAAGCCCGAAAGTGTTTTTATGCTTCATACTGGATTGTAAAAGAAAAGTTGCCGTGTGCTGAAAACAAGTTGTTCTTTGACAGTCTTGAATACTGAGTGCAGTTCAGTTAATAAAACTGTCTTTCTGGTGCTCATTGCAAACAAGCTAGAAATTGTTTTTCTGTGTTCCAATTGTTAGTATAAACAAATATGCAGTCTGCTGAAAGCAAGCTGTTCTTTGATAGTCTTTCTTATGGAGTGCAGTTCAGCTAATAAAACTCTTTCTGCATTTCATTGCAAGCAAGCCCGAAAGTGTTTTAATGCTTCATAATGGATTGTAAAAGCAAAGTTGCTGTGTGCTGAAAACAAGTTGTTCTTTGACAGTCTTGAATTCTGACTGCAGTTCAGCCAATAAAAATGTATTTCTGTCATTCATTGCAAACAAGCCAGAAAGTGTTTTTCGTTGCTCTTCTTGTCTGAATAAACAAATATGCAGTTTGCTGGAAATAAGCTGTACTCTGACAGTCGTTCTTATGGAGTGCAGTTCAGCTAATAAAACTCTTTCTGCCTTTCATTGCAAGCAAGCCCGAAAGTGTTTTTATGCTTCATACTGGATTGTAAAAGCAAAGTTGCTGTGTGCTGAAAACAAGTTGTTCTTTGACAGTCTTGAATACTGAGTGCAGTTCAGTTAATAAAACTGTCTTTCTGGTGCTCATTGCAAACAAGCCAGAAAGTGTTTTTCGTTGCTCTTCTTGTCTGAATAAACAAATATGCAGTTTGCTGGAAATAAGCTGTACTCTGACAGTCGTTCTTATGGAGTGCAGTTCAGTTAATAAAACTCTTTCTGCATTTCATTGCAAGCAAGCCCGAAAGTGTTTTTATGCTTCATACTGGATTGTAAAAGCAAAGTTGCCGTGTGCTGAAAACAAGTTGTTCTTTGACAGTCTTGAATACTGAGTGCAGTTCAGTTAATAAAACTGTCTTTCTGGTGCTCATTGCAAACAAGCCAGAAAGTGTTTTTCGTTGCTCTCCTTGTCTGAATAAACAAATATGCAGTTTGCTGGAAATAAGCTGTACTCTGACAGTCGTTCTTATGGAGTGCAGTTCAGCTAATAAAACTCTTTCTGCCTTTCATTGCAAGCAAGCCCGAAAGTGTTTTTATGCTTCATACTGGATTGTAAAAGCAAAGTTGCCGTGTGCTGAAAACAAGTTGTTCTTTGACAGTCTTGAATACTGAGTGCAGTTCAGTTAATAAAACTGTCTTTCTGGTGCTCATTGCAAACAAGCTAGAAATTGTTTTTCTGTGTTCCAATTGTTAGTATAAACAAATATGCAGTCTGCTGAAAGCAAGCTGTTCTTTGATAGTCTTTCTTATGGAGTGCAGTTCAGCTAATAAAACTCTTTCTGCATTTCATTGTAAGCAAGCCCGAAAGTGTTTTTATGCTTTATAATGGATTGTAAAGGCAAAGTTGCAGTTTGCTGAAAACAAGTTGTTCTTTGACAGTCTTGAATTCTGACTGCAGTTCAGCCAATAAAAATGTATTTCTGTCATTCATTGCAAACAAGCCAGAAAGTATTTTTCGTTGCTCTTCTTGTCTGAATAAACAATTATGCAGTTTGCTGGAAATAAGCTGTACTCTGACAGTCGTCCTTATGGAGTGCAGTTCAGCTAATAAAACTCTTTCTGCCTTTCATTGCAAGCAAGCCCGAAAGTGTTTTTATGCTTCATACTGGATTGTAAAAGCAAAGTTGCCGTGTGCTGAAAACAAGTTGTTCTTTGACAGTCTTGAATACTGAGTGCAGTTCAGTTAATAAAACTGTCTTTCTGGTGCTCATTGCAAACAAGCCAGAAAGTGTTTTTCTGTGTTCCAATTGTTAGTATAAACAAATATGCAGTCTGCTGAAAGCAAGCTGTTCTTTGATAGTCTTTCTTATGGAGTGCAGTTCAGCTAATAAAACTCTTTCTGCCTTTCATTGCAAGCAAGCCCGAAAGTGTTTTTATGCTTTATAGTGGATTGTAAAGGCAAAGTTGCAGTTTGCTGAAAACAAGTTGTTCTTTGACTGTCTTGAATTCTGACTGCAGTTCAGCCAATAAAAATGTATTTCTGTCATTCATTGCAAACAAGCCAGAAAGTATTTTTCGTTGCTCTTCTTGTCTGAATAAACAATTATGCAGTTTGCTGGAAATAAGCTGTACTCTGACAGTCGTCCTTATGGAGTGCAGTTCAGCTAATAAAACTCTTTCTGCCTTTCATTGCAAGCAAGCCCGAAAGTGTTTTTATGCTTCATACTGGATTGTAAAAGCAAAGTTGCCGTGTGCTGAAAACAAGTTGTTCTTTGACAGTCTTGAATACTGAGTGCAGTTCAGTTAATAAAACTGTCTTTCTGGTGCTCATTGCAAACAAGCCAGAAAGTGTTTTCCGTTGCTCTTCTTGTCTGAATAAACAAATATGCAGTTTGCTGGAAATAAGCTGTACTCTGACAGTCGTTCTTATGGAGTGCAGTTCAGTTAATAAAACTCTTTCTGCCTTTCATTGCAAGCAAGCCCGAAAGTGTTTTTATGCTTCATACTGGATTGTAAAAGCAAAGTTGCCGTGTGCTGAAAACAAGTTGTTCTTTGACAGTCTTGAATACTGAGTGCAGTTCAGTTAATAAAACGGTCTTTCTGGTGCTCATTGCAAACAAGCCAGAAAGTGTTTTTCGTTGCTCTCCTTGTCTGAATAAACAAATATGCAGTTTGCTGGAAATAAGCTGTACTCTGACAGTCGTTCTTATGGAGTGCAGTTCAGCTAATAAAACTCTTTCTGCCTTTCACTGCAAGCAAGCCCGAAAGTGTTTTTATGCTTCATACTGGATTGTAAAAGCAAAGTTGCCGTGTGCTGAAAACAAGTTGTTCTTTGACAGTCTTGAATACTGAGTGCAGTTCAGTTAATAAAACTGTCTTTCTGGTGCTCATTGCAAACAAGCTAGAAATTGTTTTTCTGTGTTCCAATTGTTAGTATAAACAAATATGCAGTCTGCTGAAAGCAAGCTGTTCTTTGATAGTCTTTCTTATGGAGTGCAGTTCAGCTAATGAAACTCTTTCTGCATTTCATTGCAAGCAAGCCCGAAAGTGTTTTAATGCTTCATAATGGATTGTAAAAGCAAAGTTGCTGTGTGCTGAAAACAAGTTGTTCTTTGACAGTCTTGAATTCTGACTGCAGTTCAGCCAATAAAAATGTATTTCTGTCATTCATTGCAAACAAGCCAGAAAGTGTTTTTCGTTGCTCTTCTTGTCTGAATAAACAAATATGCAGTTTGCTGGAAATAAGCTGTACTCTGACAGTCGTTCTTATGGAGTGCAGTTCAGCTAATAAAACTCTTTCTGCCTTTCATTGCAAGCAAGCCCGAAAGTGTTTTTATGCTTCATACTGGATTGTAAAAGCAAAGTTGCTGTGTGCTGAAAACAAGTTGTTCTTTGACAGTCTTGAATACTGAGTGCAGTTCAGTTAATAAAACTGTCTTTCTGGTGCTCATTGCAAACAAGCCAGAAAGTGTTTTTCGTTGCTCTTCTTGTCTGAATAAACAAATATGCAGTTTGCTGGAAATAAGCTGTACTCTGACAGTCGTTCTTATGGAGTGCAGTTCAGTTAATAAATCTCTTTCTGCCTTTCATTGCAAGCAAGCCCGAAAGTGTTTTTATGCTT
Source organism: Hoplias malabaricus (assembly GCF_029633855.1). Lineage (NCBI taxonomy): Eukaryota > Metazoa > Chordata > Actinopteri > Characiformes > Erythrinidae > Hoplias > Hoplias malabaricus. Next base: position 26,846,866 of record NC_089810.1, read on the forward strand.
CATACTGGATTGTAAAAGCAAAGTTGCCGTGTGCTGAAAACAAGTTGTTCTTTGACAGTCTTGAATACTGAGTGCAGTTCAGTTAATAAAACTGTCTTTCTGGTGCTCATTGCAAACAAGCCAGAAAGTGTTTTTCGTTGCTCTCCTTGTCTGAATAAACAAATATGCAGTTTGCTGGAAATAAGCTGTACTCTGACAGTCGTTCTTATGGAGTGCAGTTCAGCTAATAAAACTCTTTCTGCCTTTCATTGCAAGCAAGCCCGAAAGTGTTTTTATGCTTCATACTGGATTGTAAAAGCAAAGTTGCCGTGTGCTGAAAACAAGTTGTTCTTTGACAGTCTTGAATACTGAGTGCAGTTCAGTTAATAAAACTGTCTTTCTGGTGCTCATTGCAAACAAGCTAGAAATTGTTTTTCTGTGTTCCAATTGTTAGTATAAACAAATATGCAGTCTGCTGAAAGCAAGCTGTTCTTTGATAGTCTTTCTTATGGAGTGCAGTTCAGCTAATAAAACTCTTTCTGCATTTCATTGCAAGCAAGCCCGAAAGTGTTTTTATGCTTTATAATGGATTGTAAAAGCAAAGTTGCAGTTTGCTGAAAACAAGTTGTTCTTTGACAGTCTTGAATTCTGACTGCAATTCAGCCAATAAAAATGTATTTCTGTCATTCATTGCAAACAAGCCAGAAAGTGTTTTTCGTTGCTCTTCTTGTCTGAATAAACAAATATGCAGTTTGCTGGAAATAAGCTGTACTCTGACAGTCGTTCTTATGGAGTGCAGTTCAGCTAATAAAACTCTTTCTGCCTTTCATTGCAAGCAAGCCCGAAAGTGTTTTTATGCTTCACACTGGATTGTAAAAGCAAAGTTGCCGTGTGCTGAAAACAAGTTGTTCTTTGACAGTCTTGAATACTGAGTGCAGTTCAGTTAATAAAACTGTCTTTCTGGTGCTCATTGCAAACAAGCCAGAAAGTGTTTTTCTGTGCTCCAATTGTTAGTATAAACAAATATGCAGTCTGCTGAAAGCAAGCTGTTCTTTGATAGTCTTTCTTATGGAGTGCAGTTCAGCTAATAAAACTCTTTCTGCCTTTCATTGCAAGCAAGCCCGAAAGTGTTTTTATGCTTTATAGTGGATTGTAAAGGCAAAGTTGCAGTTTGCTGAAAACAAGTTGTTCTTTGACAGTCTTGAATTCTGACTGCAGTTCAGCCAATAAAAATGTATTTCTGTCATTCATTGCAAACAAGCCAGAAAGTGTTTTTCGTTGCTCTTCTTGTCTGAATAAACAAATATGCAGTTTGCTGGAAATAAGCTGTACTCTGACAGTCGTTCTTATGGAGTGCAGTTCAGCTAATAAAACTCTTTCTGCCTTTCATTGCAAGCAAGCCCGAAAGTGTTTTTATGCTTCATACTGGATTGTAAAAGCAAAGTTGCTGTGTGCTGAAAACAAGTTGTTCTTTGACAGTCTTGAATACTGAGTGCAGTTCAGTTAATAAAACTGTCTTTCTGGTGCTCATTGCAAACAAGCCAGAAAGTGTTTTTCGTTGCTCTTCTTGTCTGAATAAACAAATATGCAGTTTGCTGGAAATAAGCTGTACTCTGACAGTCGTTCTTATGGAGTGCAGTTCAGTTAATAAAACTCTTTCTGCCTTTCATTGCAAGCAAGCCCGAAAGTGTTTTTATGCTTCATACTGGATTGTAAAAGCAAAGTTGCCGTGTGCTGAAAACAAGTTGTTCTTTGACAGTCTTGAATACTGAGTGCAGTTCAGTTAATAAAACTGTCTTTCTGGTGCTCATTGCAAACAAGCCAGAAAGTGTTTTTCGTTGCTCTCCTTGTCTGAATAAACAAATATGCAGTTTGCTGGAAATAAGCTGTACTCTGACAGTCGTTCTTATGGAGTGCAGTTCAGCTAATAAAACTCTTTCTGCCTTTCATTGCAAGCAAGCCCGAAAGTGTTTTTATGCTTCATACTGGATTGTAAAAGCAAAGTTGCCGTGTGCTGAAAACAAGTTGTTCTTTGACAGTCTTGAATACTGAGTGCAGTTCAGTTAATAAAACTGTCTTTCTGGTGCTCATTGCAAACAAGCTAGAAATTGTTTTTCTGTGTTCCAATTGTTAGTATAAACAAATATGCAGTCTGCTGAAAGCAAGCTGTTCTTTGATAGTCTTTCTTATGGAGTGCAGTTCAGCTAATAAAACTCTTTCTGCCTTTCATTGCAAGCAAGCCCGAAAGTGTTTTTATGCTTTATAGTGGATTGTAAAGGCAAAGTTGCAGTTTGCTGAAAACAAGTTGTTCTTTGACAGTCTTGAATTCTGACTGCAGTTCAGCCAATAAAAATGTATTTCTGTCATTCATTGCAAACAAGCCAGAAAGTGTTTTTCGTTGCTCTTCTTGTCTGAATAAACAAATATGCAGTTTGCTGGAAATAAGCTGTACTCTGACAGTCGTTCTTATGGAGTGCAGTTCAGCTAATAAAACTCTTTCTGCCTTTCATTACAAGCAAGCCCGAAAGTGTTTTTATGCTTCATACTGGATTGTAAAAGCAAAGTTGCTGTGTGCTGAAAACAAGTTGTTCTTTGACAGTCTTGAATACTGAGTGCAGTTCAGTTAATAAAACTGTCTTTCTGGTGCTCATTGCAAACAAGCCAGAAAGTGTTTTTCGTTGCTCTTCTTGTCTGAATAAACAAATATGCAGTTTGCTGGAAATAAGCTGTACTCTGACAGTCGTTCTTATGGAGTGCAGTTCAGTTAATAAAACTCTTTCTGCCTTTCATTGCAAGCAAGCCCGAAAGTGTTTTTATGCTTCATACTGGATTGTAAAAGCAAAGTTGCCGTGTGCTGAAAACAAGTTGTTCTTTGACAGTCTTGAATACTGAGTGCAGTTCAGTTAATAAAACTGTCTTTCTGGTGCTCATTGCAAACAAGCCAGAAAGTGTTTTTCGTTGCTCTCCTTGTCTGAATAAACAAATATGCAGTTTGCTGGAAATAAGCTGTACTCTGACAGTCGTTCTTATGGAGTGCAGTTCAGCTAATAAAACTCTTTCTGCCTTTCATTGCAAGCAAGCCCGAAAGTGTTTTTATGCTTCATACTGGATTGTAAAAGCAAAGTTGCCGTGTGCTGAAAACAAGTTGTTCTTTGACAGTCTTGAATACTGAGTGCAGTTCAGTTAATAAAACTGTCTTTCTGGTGCTCATTGCAAACAAGCTAGAAATTGTTTTTCTGTGTTCCAATTGTTAGTATAAACAAATATGCAGTCTGCTGAAAGCAAGCTGTTCTTTGATAGTCTTTCTTATGGAGTGCAGTTCAGCTAATAAAACTCTTTCTGCATTTCATTGCAAGCAAGCCCGAAAGTGTTTTTATGCTTTATAATGGATTGTAAAAGCAAAGTTGCAGTTTGCTGAAAACAAGTTGTTCTTTGACAGTCTTGAATTCTGACTGCAATTCAGCCAATAAAAATGTATTTCTGTCATTCATTGCAAACAAGCCAGAAAGTGTTTTTCGTTGCTCTTCTTGTCTGAATAAACAAATATGCAGTTTGCTGGAAATAAGCTGTACTCTGACAGTCGTTCTTATGGAGTGCAGTTCAGCTAATAAAACTCTTTCTGCCTTTCATTGCAAGCAAGCCCGAAAGTGTTTTTATGCTTCATACTGGATTGTAAAAGCAAAGTTGCCGTGTGCTGAAAACAAGTTGTTCTTTGACAGTCTTGAATACTGAGTGCAGTTCAGTTAATAAAACTGTCTTTCTGGTGCTCATTGCAAACAAGCCAGAAAGTGTTTTTCTGTGTTCCAATTGTTAGTATAAACAAATATGCAGTCTGCTGAAAGCAAGCTGTTCTTTGATAGTCTTTCTTATGGAGTGCAGTTCAGCTAATAAAACTCTTTCTGCCTTTCATTGCAAGCAAGCCCGAAAGTGTTTTTATGCTTTATAGTGGATTGTAAAGGCAAAGTTGCAGTTTGCTGAAAACAAGTTGTTCTTTGACAGTCTTGAATTCTGACTGCAGTTCAGCCAATAAAAATGTATTTCTGTCATTCATTGCAAACAAGCCAGAAAGTATTTTTCGTTGCTCTTCTTGTCTGAATAAACAATTATGCAGTTTGCTGGAAATAAGCTGTACTCTGACAGTCGTCCTTATGGAGTGCAGTTCAGCTAATAAAACTCTTTCTGCCTTTCATTGCAAGCAAGCCCGAAAGTGTTTTTATGCTTCATACTGGATTGTAAAAGCAAAGTTGCCGTGTGCTGAAAACAAGTTGTTCTTTGACAGTCTTGAATACTGAGTGCAGTTCAGTTAATAAAACTGTCTTTCTGGTGCTCATTGCAAACAAGCCAGAAAGTGTTTTTCGTTGCTCTTCTTGTCTGAATAAACAAATATGCAGTTTGCTGGAAATAAGCTGTACTCTGACAGTCGTTCTTATGGAGTGCAGTTCAGTTAATAAAACTCTTTCTGCCTTTCATTGCAAGCAAGCCCGAAAGTGTTTTTATGCTTCATACTGGATTGTAAAAGCAAAGTTGCCGTGTGCTGAAAACAAGTTGTTCTTTGACAGTCTTGAATACTGAGTGCAGTTCAGTTAATAAAACGGTCTTTCTGGTGCTCATTGCAAACAAGCCAGAAAGTGTTTTTCGTTGCTCTCCTTGTCTGAATAAACAAATATGCAGTTTGCTGGAAATAAGCTGTACTCTGACAGTCGTTCTTATGGAGTGCAGTTCAGCTAATAAAACTCTTTCTGCCTTTCATTGCAAGCAAGCCCGAAAGTGTTTTTATGCTTCATACTGGATTGTAAAAGCAAAGTTGCCGTGTGCTGAAAACAAGTTGTTCTTTGACAGTCTTGAATACTGAGTGCAGTTCAGTGAACAAAAATGCCTTTCTGGTGCTCATTGCAAACAAGCCAGAAAGTGTTTTTCTGTGTTCCAATTGTTAGTATAAACAAATATGCAGTCTGCTGAAAGCAAGCTGTTCTTTGATAGTCTTTCTTATGGAGTGCAGTTCAGCTAATAAAACTCTTTCTGCCTTTCATTGCAAGCAAGCCCGAAAGTGTTTTTATGCTTTATAATGGATTGTAAAGGCAAAGTTGCAGTTTGCTGAAAACAAGTTGTTCTTTGACAGTCTTGAATTCTGACTGCAGTTCAGCCAATAAAAATGTATTTCTGTCATTCATTGCAAACAAGCCAGAAAGTATTTTTCGTTGCTCTTCTTGTCCGAATAAACAATTATGCAGTTTGCTGGAAATAAGCTGTACTCTGACAGTCGTCCTTATGGAGTGCAGTTCAGCTAATAAAACTCTTTCTGCCTTTCATTGCAAGCAAGCCCGAAAGTGTTTTTATGCTTCATACTGGATTGTAAAAGCAAAGTTGCCGTGTGCTGAAAACAAGTTGTTCTTTGACAGTCTTGAATACTGAGTGCAGTTCAGTTAATAAAACTGTCTTTCTGGTGCTCATTGCAAACAAGCCAGAAAGTGTTTTTCGTTGCTCTTCTTGTCTGAATAAACAAATATGCAGTTTGCTGGAAATAAGCTGTACTCTGACAGTCGTTCTTATGGAGTGCAGTTCAGCTAATAAAACTCTTTCTGCCTTTCATTGCAAGCAAGCCCGAAAGTGTTTTTATGCTTCATACTGGATTGTAAAAGCAAAGTTGCCGTGTGCTGAAAACAAGTTGTTCTTTGACAGTCTTGAATACTGAGTGCAGTTCAGTTAATAAAACTGTCTTTCTGGTGCTCATTGCAAACAAGCTAGAAATTGTTTTTCTGTGTTCCAATTGTTAGTATAAACAAATATGCAGTCTGCTGAAAGCAAGCTGTTCTTTGATAGTCTTTCTTATGGAGTGCAGATCAGCTAATAAAACTCTTTCTGCCTTTCATTGCAAGCAAGCCCGAAAGTGTTTTTATGCTTCATAATGGATTGTAAAAGCAAAGTTGCCGTGTGCTGAAAACAAGTTGTTCTTTGACAGTCTTGAATACTGAGTGCAGTTCAGTTAACAAAAATGCCTTTCTGGTGCTCATTGCAAACAAGCCAGAAAGTGTTTTTCGTTGCTCTTCTTGTCTGAATAAACAAATATGCAGTTTGCCGGAAATAAGCTGTACTCTGACAGTCGTTCTTATGGAGTGCAGTTCAGCTAATAAAACTCTTTCTGCCTTTCATTGCAAGCAAGCCCGAAAGTGTTTTTATGCTTCATACTGGATTGTAAAAGCAAAGTTGCCGTGTGCTGAAAACAAGTTGTTCTTTGACAGTCTTGAATACTGAGTGCAGTTCAGTTAATAAAACTGTCTTTCTGGTGCTCATTGCAAACAAGCTAGAAATTGTTTTTCTGTGTTCCAATTGTTAGTATAAACAAATATGCAGTCTGCTGAAAGCAAGCTGTTCTTTGATAGTCTTTCTTATGGAGTGCAGTTCAGCTAATAAAACTCTTTCTGCATTTCATTGCAAGCAAGCCCGAAAGTGTTTTAATGCTTCATAATGGATTGTAAAAGCAAAGTTGCTGTGTGCTGAAAACAAGTTGTTCTTTGACAGTCTTGAATTCTGACTGCAGTTCAGCCAATAAAAATGTATTTCTGTCATTCATTGCAAACAAGCCAGAAAGTGTTTTTCGTTGCTCTTCTTGTCTGAATAAACAAATATGCAGTTTGCTGGAAATAAGCTGTACTCTGACAGTCGTTCTTATGGAGTGCAGTTCAGCTAATAAAACTCTTTCTGCCTTTCATTGCAAGCAAGCCCGAAAGTGTTTTTATGCTTCATACTGGATTGTAAAAGCAAAGTTGCCGTGTGCTGAAAACAAGTTGTTCTTTGACAGTCTTGAATACTGAGTGCAGTTCAGTTAACAAAAATGCCTTTCTGGTGCTCATTGCAAACAAGCCAGAAAATGTTTTTCGTTGCTCTTCTTGTCTGAATAAACAAATATGCAGTTTGCTGGAAATAAGCTGTACTCTGACAGTCGTTCTTATGGAGTGCAGTTCAGTTAATAAAACTCTTTCTGCCTTTCATTGCAAGCAAGCCCGAAAGTGTTTTTATGCTTCATACTGGATTGTAAAAGCAAAGTTGCCGTGTGCTGAAAACAAGTTGTTCTTTGACAGTCTTGAATACTGAGTGCAGTTCAGTTAATAAAACTGTCTTTCTGGTGCTCATTGCAAACAAGCCAGAAAGTGTTTTTCGTTGCTCTTCTTGTCTGAATAAACAATTATGCAGTTTGCTGGAAATAAGCTGTACTCTGACAGTCGTCCTTATGGAGTGCAGTTCAGCTAATAAAACTCTTTCTGCCTTTCATTGCAAGCAAGCCCGAAAGTGTTTTTATGCTTCATACTGGATTGTAAAAGCAAAGTTGCCGTGTGCTGAAAACAAGTTGTTCTTTGACAGTCTTGAATACTGAGTGCAGTTCAGTTAATAAAACTGTCTTTCTGGTGCTCATTGCAAACAAGCCAGAAAGTGTTTTTCGTTGCTCTCCTTGTCTGAATAAACAAATATGCAGTTTGCTGGAAATAAGCTGTACTCTGACAGTCGTTCTTATGGAGTGCAGTTCAGCTAATAAAACTCTTTCTGCCTTTCATTGCAAGCAAGCCCGAAAGTGTTTTTATGCTTCATACTGGATTGTAAAAGCAAAGTTGCCGTGTGCTGAAAACAAGTTGTTCTTTGACAGTCTTGAATACTGAGTGCAGTTCAGTTAATAAAACTGTCTTTCTGGTGCTCATTGCAAACAAGCTAGAAATTATTTTTCTGTGTTCCAATTGTTAGTATAAACAAATATGCAGTCTGCTGAAAGCAAGCTGTTCTTTGATAGTCTTTCTTATGGAGTGCAGTTCAGCTAATAAAACTCTTTCTGCATTTCATTGCAAGCAAGCCCGAAAGTGTTTTTATGCTTTATAATGGATTGTAAAAGCAAAGTTGCAGTTTGCTGAAAACAAGTTGTTCTTTGACAGTCTTGAAATCTGACTGCAGTTCAGCCAATAAAAATGTATTTCTGTCATTCATTGCAAACAAGCCAGAAAGTGTTTTTCGTTGCTCTTCTTGTCTGAATAAACAAATATGCAGTTTGCTGGAAATAAGCTGTACTCTGACAGTCGTTCTTATGGAGTGCAGTTCAGCTAATAAAACTCTTTCTGCCTTTCATTGCAAGCAAGCCCGAAAGTGTTTTTATGCTTCATACTGGATTGTAAAAGCAAAGTTGCCGTGTGCTGAAAACAAGTTGTTCTTTGACAGTCTTGAAAACTGAGTGCAGTTCAGTTAATAAAACTGTCTTTCTGGTGTTCATTGCAAACAAGCCAGAAAGTGTTTTTCGTTGCTCTTCTTGTCTGAATAAACAAATATGCAGTTTGCTGGAAATAAGCTGTACTCTGACAGTCGTTCTTATGGAGTGCAGTTCAGCTAATAAAACTCTTTCTGCCTTTCATTGCAAGCAAGCCCGAAAGTGTTTTTATGCTTCATACTGGATTGTAAAAGCAAAGTTGCCGTGTGCTGAAAACAAGTTGTTCTTTGACAGTCTTGAATACTGAGTGCAGTTCAGTTAATAAAACTGTCTTTCTGGTGCTCATTGCAAACAAGCCAGAAAGTGTTTTTCGTTGCTCTTCTTGCCTGAATAAACAAATATGCAGTTTGCTGGAAATAAGCTGTACTCTGACAGTCGTTCTTATGGAGTGCAGTTCAGCTAATAAAACTCTTTCTGCCTTTCATTGCAAGCAAGCCCGAAAGTGTTTTTATGCTTCATACTGGATTGTAAAAGCAAAGTTGCCGTGTGCTGAAAACAAGTTGTTCTTTGACAGTCTTGAATACTGAGTGCAGTTCAGTTAATAAAACTGTCTTTCTGGTGCTCATTGCAAACAAGCTAGAAATTGTTTTTCTGTGTTCCAATTGTGAGTATAAACAAATATGCAGTCTGCTGAAAGCAAGCTGTTCTTTGATAGTCTTTCTTATGGAGTGCAGTTCAGCTAATAAAACTCTTTCTGCATTTCATTGCAAGCAAGCCCGAAAGTGTTTTTATGCTTTATAATGGATTGTAAAAGCAAAGTTGCAGTTTGCTGAAAACAAGTTGTTCTTTGACAGTCTTGAATTCTGACTGCAGTTCAGCCAATAAAAATGTATTTCTGTCATTCATTGCAAACAAGCCAGAAAGTGTTTTTCGTTGCTCTTCTTGTCTGAATAAACAAATATGCAGTTTGCTGGAAATAAGCTGTACTCTGACAGTCGTTCTTATGGAGTGCAGTTCAGCTAATAAAACTCTTTCTGCCTTTCATTGCAAGCAAGCCCGAAAGTGTTTTTATGCTTCATACTGGATTGTAAAAGCAAAGTTGCCGTGTGCTGAAAACAAGTTGTTCTTTGACAGTCTTGAAAACTGAGTGCAGTTCAGTTAATAAAACTGTCTTTCTGGTGTTCATTGCAAACAAGCCAGAAAGTGTTTTTCGTTGCTCTTCTTGTCTGAATAAACAAATATGCAGTTTGCTGGAAATAAGCTGTACTCTGACAGTCGTTCTTATGGAGTGCAGTTCAGCTAATAAAACTCTTTCTGCCTTTCATTGCAAGCAAGCCCGAAAGTGTTTTTATGCTTCATACTGGATTGTAAAAGCAAAGTTGCCGTGTGCTGAAAACAAGTTGTTCTTTGACAGTCTTGAATACTGAGTGCAGTTCAGTTAATAAAACTGTCTTTCTGGTGCTCATTGCAAACAAGCCAGAAAGTGTTTTTCGTTGCTCTTCTTGTCTGAATAAACAAATATGCAGTTTGCTGGAAATAAGCTGTACTCTGACAGTCGTTCTTATGGAGTGCAGTTCAGCTAATAAAACTCTTTCTGCCTTTCATTGCAAGCAAGCCCGAAAGTGTTTTTATGCTTCATACTGGATTGTAAAAGCAAAGTTGCCGTGTGCTGAAAACAAGTTGTTCTTTGACAGTCTTGAATACTGAGTGCAGTTCAGTTAATAAAACTGTCTTTCTGGTGCTCATTGCAAACAAGCTAGAAATTGTTTTTCTGTGTTCCAATTGTGAGTATAAACAAATATGCAGTCTGCTGAAAGCAAGCTGTTCTTTGATAGTCTTTCTTATGGAGTGCAGTTCAGCTAATAAAACTCTTTCTGCATTTCATTGCAAGCAAGCCCGAAAGTGTTTTTATGCTTTATAATGGATTGTAAAAGCAAAGTTGCAGTTTGCTGAAAACAAGTTGTTCTTTGACAGTCTTGAATTCTGACTGCAGTTCAGCCAATAAAAATGTATTTCTGTCATTCATTGCAAACAAGCCAGAAAGTGTTTTTCGTTGCTCTTCTTGTCTGAATAAACAAATATGCAGTTTGCTGGAAATAAGCTGTACTCTGACAGTCGTTCTTATGGAGTGCAGTTCAGCTAATAAAACTCTTTCTGCCTTTCATTGCAAGCAAGCCCGAAAGTGTTTTTATGCTTCATACTGGATTGTAAAAGCAAAGTTGCCGTGTGCTGAAAACAAGTTGTTCTTTGACAGTCTTGAATACTGAGTGCAGTTCAGTTAATAAAACTGTCTTTCTGGTGCTCATTGCAAACAAGCTAGAAATTATTTTTCTGTGTTCCAATTGTTAGTATAAACAAATATGCAGTCTGCTGAAAGCAAGCTGTTCTTTGATAGTCTTTCTTATGGAGTGCAGTTCAGCTAATAAAACTCTTTCTGCATTTCATTGCAAGCAAGCCCGAAAGTGTTTTTATGCTTTATAATGGATTGTAAAAGCAAAGTTGCAGTTTGCTGAAAACAAGTTGTTCTTTGACAGTCTTGAAATCTGACTGCAGTTCAGCCAATAAAAATGTATTTCTGTCATTCATTGCAAACAAGCCAGAAAGTGTTTTTCGTTGCTCTTCTTGTCTGAATAAACAAATATGCAGTTTGCTGGAAATAAGCTGTACTCTGACAGTCGTTCTTATGGAGTGCAGTTCAGCTAATAAAACTCTTTCTGCCTTTCATTGCAAGCAAGCCCGAAAGTGTTTTTATGCTTCATACTGGATTGTAAAAGCAAAGTTGCCGTGTGCTGAAAACAAGTTGTTCTTTGACAGTCTTGAAAACTGAGTGCAGTTCAGTTAATAAAACTGTCTTTCTGGTGTTCATTGCAAACAAGCCAGAAAGTGTTTTTCGTTGCTCTTCTTGTCTGAATAAACAAATATGCAGTTTGCTGGAAATAAGCTGTACTCTGACAGTCGTTCTTATGGAGTGCAGTTCAGCTAATAAAACTCTTTCTGCCTTTCATTGCAAGCAAGCCCGAAAGTGTTTTTATGCTTCATACTGGATTGTAAAAGCAAAGTTGCCGTGTGCTGAAAACAAGTTGTTCTTTGACAGTCTTGAATACTGAGTGCAGTTCAGTTAATAAAACTGTCTTTCTGGTGCTCATTGCAAACAAGCCAGAAAGTGTTTTTCGTTGCTCTTCTTGCCTGAATAAACAAATATGCAGTTTGCTGGAAATAAGCTGTACTCTGACAGTCGTTCTTATGGAGTGCAGTTCAGCTAATAAAACTCTTTCTGCCTTTCATTGCAAGCAAGCCCGAAAGTGTTTTTATGCTTCATACTGGATTGTAAAAGCAAAGTTGCCGTGTGCTGAAAACAAGTTGTTCTTTGACAGTCTTGAATACTGAGTGCAGTTCAGTTAATAAAACTGTCTTTCTGGTGCTCATTGCAAACAAGCTAGAAATTGTTTTTCTGTGTTCCAATTGTGAGTATAAACAAATATGCAGTCTGCTGAAAGCAAGCTGTTCTTTGATAGTCTTTCTTATGGAGTGCAGTTCAGCTAATAAAACTCTTTCTGCATTTCATTGCAAGCAAGCCCGAAAGTGTTTTTATGCTTTATAATGGATTGTAAAAGCAAAGTTGCAGTTTGCTGAAAACAAGTTGTTCTTTGACAGTCTTGAATTCTGACTGCAGTTCAGCCAATAAAAATGTATTTCTGTCATTCATTGCAAACAAGCCAGAAAGTGTTTTTCGTTGCTCTTCTTGTCTGAATAAACAAATATGCAGTTTGCTGGAAATAAGCTGTACTCTGACAGTCGTTCTTATGGAGTGCAGTTCAGCTAATAAAACTCTTTCTGCCTTTCATTGCAAGCAAGCCCGAAAGTGTTTTTATGCTTCATACTGGATTGTAAAAGCAAAGTTGCCGTGTGCTGAAAACAAGTTGTTCTTTGACAGTCTTGAAAACTGAGTGCAGTTCAGTTAATAAAACTGTCTTTCTGGTGTTCATTGCAAACAAGCCAGAAAGTGTTTTTCGTTGCTCTTCTTGTCTGAATAAACAAATATGCAGTTTGCTGGAAATAAGCTGTACTCTGACAGTCGTTCTTATGGAGTGCAGTTCAGCTAATAAAACTCTTTCTGCCTTTCATTGCAAGCAAGCCCGAAAGTGTTTTTATGCTTCATACTGGATTGTAAAAGCAAAGTTGCCGTGTGCTGAAAACAAGTTGTTCTTTGACAGTCTTGAATACTGAGTGCAGTTCAGTTAATAAAACTGTCTTTCTGGTGCTCATTGCAAACAAGCCAGAAAGTGTTTTTCGTTGCTCTTCTTGTCTGAATAAACAAATATGCAGTTTGCTGGAAATAAGCTGTACTCTGACAGTCGTTCTTATGGAGTGCAGTTCAGCTAATAAAACTCTTTCTGCCTTTCATTGCAAGCAAGCCCGAAAGTGTTTTTATGCTTCATACTGGATTGTAAAAGCAAAGTTGCCGTGTGCTGAAAACAAGTTGTTCTTTGACAGTCTTGAATACTGAGTGCAGTTCAGTTAATAAAACTGTCTTTCTGGTGCTCATTGCAAACAAGCTAGAAATTGTTTTTCTGTGTTCCAATTGTGAGTATAAACAAATATGCAGTCTGCTGAAAGCAAGCTGTTCTTTGATAGTCTTTCTTATGGAGTGCAGTTCAGCTAATAAAACTCTTTCTGCATTTCATTGCAAGCAAGCCCGAAAGTGTTTTTATGCTTTATAATGGATTGTAAAAGCAAAGTTGCAGTTTGCTGAAAACAAGTTGTTCTTTGACAGTCTTGAATTCTGACTGCAGTTCAGCCAATAAAAATGTATTTCTGTCATTCATTGCAAACAAGCCAGAAAGTGTTTTTCGTTGCTCTTCTTGTCTGAATAAACAAATATGCAGTTTGCTGGAAATAAGCTGTACTCTGACAGTCGTTCTTATGGAGTGCAGTTCAGCTAATAAAACTCTTTCTGCCTTTCATTGCAAGCAAGCCCGAAAGTGTTTTTATGCTTCATACTGGATTGTAAAAGCAAAGTTGCCGTGTGCTGAAAACAAGTTGTTCTTTGACAGTCTTGAAAACTGAGTGCAGTTCAGTTAATAAAACTGTCTTTCTGGTGTTCATTGCAAACAAGCCAGAAAGTGTTTTTCGTTGCTCTTCTTGTCTGAATAAACAAATATGCAGTTTGCTGGAAATAAGCTGTACTCTGACAGTCGTTCTTATGGAGTGCAGTTCAGCTAATAAAACTCTTTCTGCCTTTCATTGCAAGCAAGCCCGAAAGTGTTTTTATGCTTCATACTGGATTGTAAAAGCAAAGTTGCCGTGTGCTGAAAACAAGTTGTTCTTTGACAGTCTTGAATACTGAGTGCAGTTCAGTTAATAAAACTGTCTTTCTGGTGCTCATTGCAAACAAGCCAGAAAGTGTTTTTCGTTGCTCTTCTTGTCTGAATAAACAAATATGCAGTTTGCTGGAAATAAGCTGTACTCTGACAGTCGTTCTTATGGAGTGCAGTTCAGCTAATAAAACTCTTTCTGCCTTTCATTGCAAGCAAGCCCGAAAGTGTTTTTATGCTTCATACTGGATTGTAAAAGCAAAGTTGCCGTGTGCTGAAAACAAGTTGTTCTTTGACAGTCTTGAATACTGAGTGCAGTTCAGTTAATAAAACTGTCTTTCTGGTGCTCATTGCAAACAAGCCAGAAAGTGTTTTTCGTTGCTCTTCTTGTCTGAATAAACAAATATGCAGTTTGCTGGAAATAAGCTGTACTCTGACAGTCGTTCTTATGGAGTGCAGTTCAGCTAATAAAACTCTTTCTGCCTTTCATTGCAAGCAAGCCCGAAAGTGTTTTTATGCTTCATACTGGATTGTAAAAGCAAAGTTGCCGTGTGCTGAAAACAAGTTGTTCTTTGACAGTCTTGAATACTGAGTGCAGTTCAGTTAATAAAACTGTCTTTCTGGTGCTCATTGCAAACAAGCCAGAAAGTGTTTTTCGTTGCTCTTCTTGCCTGAATAAACAAATATGCAGTTTGCTGGAAATAAGCTGTACTCTGACAGTCGTTCTTATGGAGTGCAGTTCAGCTAATAAAACTCTTTCTGCCTTTCATTGCAAGCAAGCCCGAAAGTGTTTTTATGCTTCATACTGGATTGTAAAAGCAAAGTTGCCGTGTGCTGAAAACAAGTTGTTCTTTGACAGTCTTGAATACTGAGTGCAGTTCAGTTAATAAAACTGTCTTTCTGGTGCTCATTGCAAACAAGCTAGAAATTGTTTTTCTGTGTTCCAATTGTTAGTATAAACAAATATGCAGTCTGCTGAAAGCAAGCTGTTCTTTGATAGTCTTTCTTATGGAGTGCAGTTCAGCTAATAAAACTCTTTCTGCATTTCATTGCAAGCAAGCCCGAAAGTGTTTTTATGCTTTATAATGGATTGTAAAAGCAAAGTTGCAGTTTGCTGAAAACAAGTTGTTCTTTGACAGTCTTGAATTCTGACTGCAATTCAGCCAATAAAAATGTATTTCTGTCATTCATTGCAAACAAGCCAGAAAGTGTTTTTCGTTGCTCCTCTTGTCTGAATAAACAAATATGCAGTTTGCTGGAAATAAGCTGTACTCTGACAGTCGTTCTTATGGAGTGCAGTTCAGCTAATAAAACTCTTTCTGCCTTTCATTGCAAGCAAGCCCGAAAGTGTTTTTATGCTTCATACTGGATTGTAAAAGCAAAGTTGCCGTGTGCTGAAAACAAGTTGTTCTTTGACAGTCTTGAATACTGAGTGCAGTTCAGTTAATAAAACTGTCTTTCTGGTGCTCATTGCAAACAAGCTAGAAATTGTTTTTCTGTGTTCCAATTGTGAGTATAAACAAATATGCAGTCTGCTGAAAGCAAGCTGTTCTTTGATAGTCTTTCTTATGGAGTGCAGTTCAGCTAATAAACCTCTTTCTGCATTTCATTGCAAGCAAGCCCGAAAGTGTTTTTATGCTTTATAATGGATTGTAAAAGCAAAGTTGCAGTTTGCTGAAAACAAGTTGTTCTTTGACAGTCTTGAATTCTGACTGCAGTTCAGCCAATAAAAATGTATTTCTGTCATTCATTGCAAACAAGCCAGAAAGTGTTTTTCGTTGCTCTTCTTGTCTGAATAAACAAATATGCAGTTTGCTGGAAATAAGCTGTACTCTGACAGTCGTTCTTATGGAGTGCAGTTCAGCTAATAAAACTCTTTCTGCCTTTCATTGCAAGCAAGCCCGAAAGTGTTTTTATGCTTCATACTGGATTGTAAAAGCAAAGTTGCCGTGTGCTGAAAACAAGTTGTTCTTTGACAGTCTTGAAAACTGAGTGCAGTTCAGTTAATAAAACTGTCTTTCTGGTGTTCATTGCAAACAAGCCAGAAAGTGTTTTTCGTTGCTCTTCTTGTCTGAATAAACAAATATGCAGTTTGCTGGAAATAAGCTGTACTCTGACAGTCGTTCTTATGGAGTGCAGTTCAGCTAATAAAACTCTTTCTGCCTTTCATTGCAAGCAAGCCCGAAAGTGTTTTTATGCTTCATACTGGATTGTAAAAGCAAAGTTGCCGTGTGCTGAAAACAAGTTGTTCTTTGACAGTCTTGAATACTGAGTGCAGTTCAGTTAATAAAACTGTCTTTCTGGTGCTCATTGCAAACAAGCCAGAAAGTGTTTTTCGTTGCTCTTCTTGTCTGAATAAACAAATATGCAGTTTGCTGGAAATAAGCTGTACTCTGACAGTCGTTCTTATGGAGTGCAGTTCAGCTAATAAAACTCTTTCTGCCTTTCATTGCAAGCTAGCCCGAAAGTGTTTTTATGCTTCATACTGGATTGTAAAAGCAAAGTTGCCGTGTGCTGAAAACAAGTTGTTCTTTGACAGTCTTGAATACTGAGTGCAGTTCAGTTAATAAAACTGTCTTTCTGGTGCTCATTGCAAACAAGCTAGAAATTGTTTTTCTGTGTTCCAATTGTGAGTATAAACAAATATGCAGTCTGCTGAAAGCAAGCTGTTCTTTGATAGTCTTTCTTATGGAGTGCAGTTCAGCTAATAAAACTCTTTCTGCATTTCATTGCAAGCAAGCCCGAAAGTGTTTTTATGCTTTATAATGGATTGTAAAAGCAAAGTTGCAGTTTGCTGAAAACAAGTTGTTCTTTGACAGTCTTGAATTCTGACTGCAGTTCAGCCAATAAAAATGTATTTCTGTCATTCATTGCAAACAAGCCAGAAAGTGTTTTTCGTTGCTCTTCTTGTCTGAATAAACAAATATGCAGTTTGCTGGAAATAAGCTGTACTCTGACAGTCGTTCTTATGGAGTGCAGTTCAGCTAATAAAACTCTTTCTGCCTTTCATTGCAAGCAAGCCCGAAAGTGTTTTTATGCTTCATACTGGATTGTAAAAGCAAAGTTGCCGTGTGCTGAAAACAAGTTGTTCTTTGACAGTCTTGAAAACTGAGTGCAGTTCAGTTAATAAAACTGTCTTTCTGGTGTTCATTGCAAACAAGCCAGAAAGTGTTTTTCGTTGCTCTTCTTGTCTGAATAAACAAATATGCAGTTTGCTGGAAATAAGCTGTACTCTGACAGTCGTTCTTATGGAGTGCAGTTCAGCTAATAAAACTCTTTCTGCCTTTCATTGCAAGCAAGCCCGAAAGTGTTTTTATGCTTCATACTGGATTGTAAAAGCAAAGTTGCCGTGTGCTGAAAACAAGTTGTTCTTTGACAGTCTTGAATACTGAGTGCAGTTCAGTTAATAAAACTGTCTTTCTGGTGCTCATTGCAAACAAGCCAGAAAGTGTTTTTCGTTGCTCTTCTTGTCTGAATAAACAAATATGCAGTTTGCTGGAAATAAGCTGTACTCTGACAGTCGTTCTTATGGAGTGCAGTTCAGCTAATAAAACTCTTTCTGCCTTTCATTGCAAGCAAGCCCGAAAGTGTTTTTATGCTTCATACTGGATTGTAAAAGCAAAGTTGCCGTGTGCTGAAAACAAGTTGTTCTTTGACAGTCTTGAATACTGAGTGCAGTTCAGTTAATAAAACTGTCTTTCTGGTGCTCATTGCAAACAAGCCAGAAAGTGTTTTTCGTTGCTCTTCTTGTCTGAATAAACAAATATGCAGTTTGCTGGAAATAAGCTGTACTCTGACAGTCGTTCTTATGGAGTGCAGTTCAGCTAATAAAACTCTTTCTGCCTTTCATTGCAAGCAAGCCCGAAAGTGTTTTTATGCTTCATACTGGATTGTAAAAGCAAAGTTGCCGTGTGCTGAAAACAAGTTGTTCTTTGACAGTCTTGAATACTGAGTGCAGTTCAGTTAATAAAACTGTCTTTCTGGTGCTCATTGCAAACAAGCCAGAAAGTGTTTTTCGTTGCTCTTCTTGCCTGAATAAACAAATATGCAGTTTGCTGGAAATAAGCTGTACTCTGACAGTCGTTCTTATGGAGTGCAGTTCAGCTAATAAAACTCTTTCTGCCTTTCATTGCAAGCAAGCCCGAAAGTGTTTTTATGCTTCATACTGGATTGTAAAAGCAAAGTTGCCGTGTGCTGAAAACAAGTTGTTCTTTGACAGTCTTGAATACTGAGTGCAGTTCAGTTAATAAAACTGTCTTTCTGGTGCTCATTGCAAACAAGCTAGAAATTGTTTTTCTGTGTTCCAATTGTTAGTATAAACAAATATGCAGTCTGCTGAAAGCAAGCTGTTCTTTGATAGTCTTTCTTATGGAGTGCAGTTCAGCTAATAAAACTCTTTCTGCATTTCATTGCAAGCAAGCCCGAAAGTGTTTTTATGCTTTATAATGGATTGTAAAAGCAAAGTTGCAGTTTGCTGAAAACAAGTTGTTCTTTGACAGTCTTGAATTCTGACTGCAATTCAGCCAATAAAAATGTATTTCTGTCATTCATTGCAAACAAGCCAGAAAGTGTTTTTCGTTGCTCCTCTTGTCTGAATAAACAAATATGCAGTTTGCTGGAAATAAGCTGTACTCTGACAGTCGTTCTTATGGAGTGCAGTTCAGCTAATAAAACTCTTTCTGCCTTTCATTGCAAGCAAGCCCGAAAGTGTTTTTATGCTTCATACTGGATTGTAAAAGCAAAGTTGCCGTGTGCTGAATACAAGTTGTTCTTTGACAGTCTTGAATACTGAGTGCAGTTCAGTTAATAAAACTGTCTTTCTGGTGCTCATTGCAAACAAGCCAGAAAGTGTTTTTCGTTGCTCTTCTTGTCTGAATAAACAAATATGCAGTTTGCTGGAAATAAGCTGTACTCTGACAGTCGTTCTTATGGAGTGCAGTTCAGCTAATAAAACTCTTTCTGCCTTTCATTGCAAGCAAGCCCGAAAGTGTTTTTATGCTTCATACTGGATTGTAAAAGCAAAGTTGCCGTGTGCTGAAAACAAGTTGTTCTTTGACAGTCTTGAATACTGAGTGCAGTTCAGTTAATAAAACTGTCTTTCTGGTGCTCATTGCAAACAAGCCAGAAAGTGTTTTTCGTTGCTCTTCTTGTCTGAATAAACAAATATGCAGTTTGCTGGAAATAAGCTGTACTCTGACAGTCGTTCTTATGGAGTGCAGTTCAGCTAATAAAACTCTTTCTGCCTTTCATTGCAAGCAAGCCCGAAAGTGTTTTTATGCTTCATACTGGATTGTAAAAGCAAAGTTGCCGTGTGCTGAAAACAAGTTGTTCTTTGACAGTCTTGAATACTGAGTGCAGTTCAGTTAATAAAACTGTCTTTCTGGTGCTCATTGCAAACAAGCCAGAAAGTGTTTTTCGTTGCTCTTCTTGTCTGAATAAACAAATATGCAGTTTGCTGGAAATAAGCTGTACTCTGACAGTCGTTCTTATGGAGTGCAGTTCAGCTAATAAAACTATTTCTGCCTTTCATTGCAAGCTAGCCCGAAAGTGTTTTTATGCTTCATACTGGATTGTAAAAGCAAAGTTGCCGTGTGCTGAAAACAAGTTGTTCTTTGACAGTCTTGAATACTGAGTGCAGTTCAGTTAATAAAACTGTCTTTCTGGTGCTCATTGCAAACAAGCTAGAAATTGTTTTTCTGTGTTCCAATTGTGAGTATAAACAAATATGCAGTCTGCTGAAAGCAAGCTGTTCTTTGATAGTCTTTCTTATGGAGTGCAGTTCAGCTAATAAAACTCTTTCTGCATTTCATTGCAAGCAAGCCCGAAAGTGTTTTTATGCTTTATAATGGATTGTAAAAGCAAAGTTGCAGTTTGCTGAAAACAAGTTGTTCTTTGACAGTCTTGAATTCTGACTGCAGTTCAGCCAATAAAAATGTATTTCTGTCATTCATTGCAAACAAGCCAGAAAGTGTTTTTCGTTGCTCTTCTTGTCTGAATAAACAAATATGCAGTTTGCTGGAAATAAGCTGTACTCTGACAGTCGTTCTTATGGAGTGCAGTTCAGCTAATAAAACTCTTTCTGCCTTTCATTGCAAGCAAGCCCGAAAGTGTTTTTATGCTTCATACTGGATTGTAAAAGCAAAGTTGCCGTGTGCTGAAAACAAGTTGTTCTTTGACAGTCTTGAAAACTGAGTGCAGTTCAGTTAATAAAACTGTCTTTCTGGTGTTCATTGCAAACAAGCCAGAAAGTGTTTTTCGTTGCTCTTCTTGTCTGAATAAACAAATATGCAGTTTGCTGGAAATAAGCTGTACTCTGACAGTCGTTCTTATGGAGTGCAGTTCAGCTAATAAAACTCTTTCTGCCTTTCATTGCAAGCAAGCCCGAAAGTGTTTTTATGCTTCATACTGGATTGTAAAAGCAAAGTTGCCGTGTGCTGAAAACAAGTTGTTCTTTGACAGTCTTGAATACTGAGTGCAGTTCAGTTAATAAAACTGTCTTTCTGGTGCTCATTGCAAACAAGCCAGAAAGTGTTTTTCGTTGCTCTTCTTGTCTGAATAAACAAATATGCAGTTTGCTGGAAATAAGCTGTACTCTGACAGTCGTTCTTATGGAGTGCAGTTCAGCTAATAAAACTCTTTCTGCCTTTCATTGCAAGCAAGCCCGAAAGTGTTTTTATGCTTCATACTGGATTGTAAAAGCAAAGTTGCCGTGTGCTGAAAACAAGTTGTTCTTTGACAGTCTTGAATACTGAGTGCAGTTCAGTTAATAAAACTGTCTTTCTGGTGCTCATTGCAAACAAGCCAGAAAGTGTTTTTCGTTGCTCTTCTTGTCTGAATAAACAAATATGCAGTTTGCTGGAAATAAGCTGTACTCTGACAGTCGTTCTTATGGAGTGCAGTTCAGCTAATAAAACTCTTTCTGCCTTTCATTGCAAGCAAGCCCGAAAGTGTTTTTATGCTTCATACTGGATTGTAAAAGCAAAGTTGCCGTGTGCTGAAAACAAGTTGTTCTTTGACAGTCTTGAATACTGAGTGCAGTTCAGTTAATAAAACTGTCTTTCTGGTGCTCATTGCAAACAAGCCAGAAAGTGTTTTTCGTTGCTCTTCTTGCCTGAATAAACAAATATGCAGTTTGCTGGAAATAAGCTGTACTCTGACAGTCGTTCTTATGGAGTGCAGTTCAGCTAATAAAACTCTTTCTGCCTTTCATTGCAAGCAAGCCCGAAAGTGTTTTTATGCTTCATACTGGATTGTAAAAGCAAAGTTGCCGTGTGCTGAAAACAAGTTGTTCTTTGACAGTCTTGAATACTGAGTGCAGTTCAGTTAATAAAACTGTCTTTCTGGTGCTCATTGCAAACAAGCTAGAAATTGTTTTTCTGTGTTCCAATTGTTAGTATAAACAAATATGCAGTCTGCTGAAAGCAAGCTGTTCTTTGATAGTCTTTCTTATGGAGTGCAGTTCAGCTAATAAAACTCTTTCTGCATTTCATTGCAAGCAAGCCCGAAAGTGTTTTTATGCTTTATAATGGATTGTAAAAGCAAAGTTGCAGTTTGCTGAAAACAAGTTGTTCTTTGACAGTCTTGAATTCTGACTGCAATTCAGCCAATAAAAATGTATTTCTGTCATTCATTGCAAACAAGCCAGAAAGTGTTTTTCGTTGCTCCTCTTGTCTGAATAAACAAATATGCAGTTTGCTGGAAATAAGCTGTACTCTGACAGTCGTTCTTATGGAGTGCAGTTCAGCTAATAAAACTCTTTCTGCCTTTCATTGCAAGCAAGCCCGAAAGTGTTTTTATGCTTCATACTGGATTGTAAAAGCAAAGTTGCCGTGTGCTGAATACAAGTTGTTCTTTGACAGTCTTGAATACTGAGTGCAGTTCAGTTAATAAAACTGTCTTTCTGGTGCTCATTGCAAACAAGCCAGAAAGTGTTTTTCGTTGCTCTTCTTGTCTGAATAAACAAATATGCAGTTTGCTGGAAATAAGCTGTACTCTGACAGTCGTTCTTATGGAGTGCAGTTCAGCTAATAAAACTCTTTCTGCCTTTCATTGCAAGCAAGCCCGAAAGTGTTTTTATGCTTCATACTGGATTGTAAAAGCAAAGTTGCCGTGTGCTGAAAACAAGTTGTTCTTTGACAGTCTTGAATACTGAGTGCAGTTCAGTTAATAAAACTGTCTTTCTGGTGCTCATTGCAAACAAGCCAGAAAGTGTTTTTCGTTGCTCTTCTTGTCTGAATAAACAAATATGCAGTTTGCTGGAAATAAGCTGTACTCTGACAGTCGTTCTTATGGAGTGCAGTTCAGCTAATAAAACTCTTTCTGCCTTTCATTGCAAGCAAGCCCGAAAGTGTTTTTATGCTTCATACTGGATTGTAAAAGCAAAGTTGCCGTGTGCTGAAAACAAGTTGTTCTTTGACAGTCTTGAATACTGAGTGCAGTTCAGTTAATAAAACTGTCTTTCTGGTGCTCATTGCAAACAAGCCAGAAAGTGTTTTTCGTTGCTCTTCTTGTCTGAATAAACAAATATGCAGTTTGCTGGAAATAAGCTGTACTCTGACAGTCGTTCTTATGGAGTGCAGTTCAGCTAATAAAACTCTTTCTGCCTTTCATTGCAAGCTAGCCCGAAAGTGTTTTTATGCTTCATACTGGATTGTAAAAGCAAAGTTGCCGTGTGCTGAAAACAAGTTGTTCTTTGACAGTCTTGAATACTGAGTGCAGTTCAGTTAATAAAACTGTCTTTCTGGTGCTCATTGCAAACAAGCTAGAAATTGTTTTTCTGTGTTCCAATTGTGAGTATAAACAAATATGCAGTCTGCTGAAAGCAAGCTGTTCTTTGATAGTCTTTCTTATGGAGTGCAGTTCAGCTAATAAAACTCTTTCTGCATTTCATTGCAAGCAAGCCCGAAAGTGTTTTTATGCTTTATAATGGATTGTAAAAGCAAAGTTGCAGTTTGCTGAAAACAAGTTGTTCTTTGACAGTCTTGAATTCTGACTGCAGTTCAGCCAATAAAAATGTATTTCTGTCATTCATTGCAAACAAGCCAGAAAGTGTTTTTCGTTGCTCTTCTTGTCTGAATAAACAAATATGCAGTTTGCTGGAAATAAGCTGTACTCTGACAGTCGTTCTTATGGAGTGCAGTTCAGCTAATAAAACTCTTTCTGCCTTTCATTGCAAGCAAGCCCGAAAGTGTTTTTATGCTTCATACTGGATTGTAAAAGCAAAGTTGCCGTGTGCTGAAAACAAGTTGTTCTTTGACAGTCTTGAAAACTGAGTGCAGTTCAGTTAATAAAACTGTCTTTCTGGTGTTCATTGCAAACAAGCCAGAAAGTGTTTTTCGTTGCTCTTCTTGTCTGAATAAACAAATATGCAGTTTGCTGGAAATAAGCTGTACTCTGACAGTCGTTCTTATGGAGTGCAGTTCAGCTAATAAAACTCTTTCTGCCTTTCATTGCAAGCAAGCCCGAAAGTGTTTTTATGCTTCATACTGGATTGTAAAAGCAAAGTTGCCGTGTGCTGAAAACAAGTTGTTCTTTGACAGTCTTGAATACTGAGTGCAGTTCAGTTAATAAAACTGTCTTTCTGGTGCTCATTGCAAACAAGCCAGAAAGTGTTTTTCGTTGCTCTTCTTGTCTGAATAAACAAATATGCAGTTTGCTGGAAATAAGCTGTACTCTGACAGTCGTTCTTATGGAGTGCAGTTCAGCTAATAAAACTCTTTCTGCCTTTCATTGCAAGCAAGCCCGAAAGTGTTTTTATGCTTCATACTGGATTGTAAAAGCAAAGTTGCCGTGTGCTGAAAACAAGTTGTTCTTTGACAGTCTTGAATACTGAGTGCAGTTCAGTTAATAAAACTGTCTTTCTGGTGCTCATTGCAAACAAGCCAGAAAGTGTTTTTCGTTGCTCTTCTTGTCTGAATAAACAAATATGCAGTTTGCTGGAAATAAGCTGTACTCTGACAGTCGTTCTTATGGAGTGCAGTTCAGCTAATAAAACTCTTTCTGCCTTTCATTGCAAGCAAGCCCGAAAGTGTTTTTATGCTTCATACTGGATTGTAAAAGCAAAGTTGCCGTGTGCTGAAAACAAGTTGTTCTTTGACAGTCTTGAATACTGAGTGCAGTTCAGTTAATAAAACTGTCTTTCTGGTGCTCATTGCAAACAAGCCAGAAAGTGTTTTTCGTTGCTCTTCTTGCCTGAATAAACAAATATGCAGTTTGCTGGAAATAAGCTGTACTCTGACAGTCGTTCTTATGGAGTGCAGTTCAGCTAATAAAACTCTTTCTGCCTTTCATTGCAAGCAAGCCCGAAAGTGTTTTTATGCTTCATACTGGATTGTAAAAGCAAAGTTGCCGTGTGCTGAAAACAAGTTGTTCTTTGACAGTCTTGAATACTGAGTGCAGTTCAGTTAATAAAACTGTCTTTCTGGTGCTCATTGCAAACAAGCTAGAAATTGTTTTTCTGTGTTCCAATTGTTAGTATAAACAAATATGCAGTCTGCTGAAAGCAAGCTGTTCTTTGATAGTCTTTCTTATGGAGTGCAGTTCAGCTAATAAAACTCTTTCTGCATTTCATTGCAAGCAAGCCCGAAAGTGTTTTTATGCTTTATAATGGATTGTAAAAGCAAAGTTGCAGTTTGCTGAAAACAAGTTGTTCTTTGACAGTCTTGAATTCTGACTGCAATTCAGCCAATAAAAATGTATTTCTGTCATTCATTGCAAACAAGCCAGAAAGTGTTTTTCGTTGCTCCTCTTGTCTGAATAAACAAATATGCAGTTTGCTGGAAATAAGCTGTACTCTGACAGTCGTTCTTATGGAGTGCAGTTCAGCTAATAAAACTCTTTCTGCCTTTCATTGCAAGCAAGCCCGAAAGTGTTTTTATGCTTCATACTGGATTGTAAAAGCAAAGTTGCCGTGTGCTGAATACAAGTTGTTCTTTGACAGTCTTGAATACTGAGTGCAGTTCAGTTAATAAAACTGTCTTTCTGGTGCTCATTGCAAACAAGCCAGAAAGTGTTTTTCGTTGCTCTTCTTGTCTGAATAAACAAATATGCAGTTTGCTGGAAATAAGCTGTACTCTGACAGTCGTTCTTATGGAGTGCAGTTCAGCTAATAAAACTCTTTCTGCCTTTCATTGCAAGCAAGCCCGAAAGTGTTTTTATGCTTCATACTGGATTGTAAAAGCAAAGTTGCCGTGTGCTGAAAACAAGTTGTTCTTTGACAGTCTTGAATACTGAGTGCAGTTCAGTTAATAAAACTGTCTTTCTGGTGCTCATTGCAAACAAGCCAGAAAGTGTTTTTCGTTGCTCTTCTTGTCTGAATAAACAAATATGCAGTTTGCTGGAAATAAGCTGTACTCTGACAGTCGTTCTTATGGAGTGCAGTTCAGCTAATAAAACTCTTTCTGCCTTTCATTGCAAGCAAGCCCGAAAGTGTTTTTATGCTTCATACTGGATTGTAAAAGCAAAGTTGCCGTGTGCTGAAAACAAGTTGTTCTTTGACAGTCTTGAATACTGAGTGCAGTTCAGTTAATAAAACTGTCTTTCTGGTGCTCATTGCAAACAAGCTAGAAATTGTTTTTCTGTGTTCCAATTGTTAGTATAAACAAATATGCAGTCTGCTGAAAGCAAGCTGTTCTTTGATAGTCTTTCTTATGGAGTGCAGTTCAGCTAATAAAACTCTTTCTGCATTTCATTGCAAGCAAGCCCGAAAGTGTTTTTATGCTTTATAATGGATTGTAAAAGCAAAGTTGCAGTTTGCTGAAAACAAGTTGTTCTTTGACAGTCTTGAATTCTGACTGCAGTTCAGCCAATAAAAATGTATTTCTGTCATTCATTGCAAACAAGCCAGAAAGTGTTTTTCGTTGCTCTTCTTGTCTGAATATACAAATATGCAGTTTGCTGGAAATAAGCTGTACTCTGACAGTCGTTCTTATGGAGTGCAGTTCAGCTAATAAAACTCTTTCTGCCTTTCATTGCAAGCAAGCCCGAAAGTGTTTTTATGCTTCATACTGGATTGTAAAAGCAAAGTTGCCGTGTGCTGAAAACAAGTTGTTCTTTGACAGTCTTGAAAACTGAGTGCAGTTCAGTTAATAAAACTGTCTTTCTGGTGTTCATTGCAAACAAGCCAGAAAGTGTTTTTCGTTGCTCTTCTTGTCTGAATAAACAAATATGCAGTTTGCTGGAAATAAGCTGTACTCTGACAGTCGTTCTTATGGAGTGCAGTTCAGCTAATAAAACTCTTTCTGCCTTTCATTGCAAGCAAGCCCGAAAGTGTTTTTATGCTTCATACTGGATTGTAAAAGCAAAGTTGCCGTGTGCTGAAAACAAGTTGTTCTTTGACAGTCTTGAATACTGAGTGCAGTTCAGTTAATAAAACTGTCTTTCTGGTGCTCATTGCAAACAAGCCAGAAAGTGTTTTTCGTTGCTCTTCTTGTCTGAATAAACAAATATGCAGTTTGCTGGAAATAAGCTGTACTCTGACAGTCGTTCTTATGGAGTGCAGTTCAGCTAATAAAACTCTTTCTGCCTTTCATTGCAAGCAAGCCCGAAAGTGTTTTTATGCTTCATACTGGATTGTAAAAGCAAAGTTGCCGTGTGCTGAAAACAAGTTGTTCTTTGACAGTCTTGAATACTGAGTGCAGTTCAGTTAATAAAACTGTCTTTCTGGTGCTCATTGCAAACAAGCCAGAAAGTGTTTTTCGTTGCTCTTCTTGTCTGAATAAACAAATATGCAGTTTGCTGGAAATAAGCTGTACTCTGACAGTCGTTCTTATGGAGTGCAGTTCAGCTAATAAAACTCTTTCTGCCTTTCATTGCAAGCAAGCCCGAAAGTGTTTTTATGCTTCATACTGGATTGTAAAAGCAAAGTTGCCGTGTGCTGAAAACAAGTTGTTCTTTGACAGTCTTGAATACTGAGTGCAGTTCAGTTAATAAAACTGTCTTTCTGGTGCTCATTGCAAACAAGCTAGAAATTGTTTTTCTGTGTTCCAATTGTTAGTATAAACAAATATGCAGTCTGCTGAAAGCAAGCTGTTCTTTGATAGTCTTTCTTATGGAGTGCAGTTCAGCTAATAAAACTCTTTCTGCCTTTCATTGCAAGCAAGCCCGAAAGTGTTTTTATGCTTCATACTGGATTGTAAAAGCAAAGTTGCTGTGTGCTGAAAACAAGTTGTTCTTTGACAGTCTTGAATACTGAGTGCAGTTCAGTTAATAAAACTGTCTTTCTGGTGCTCATTGCAAACAAGCCAGAAAGTGTTTTTCGTTGCTCTTCTTGTCTGAATAAACAAATATGCAGTTTGCTGGAAATAAGCTGTACTCTGACAGTCGTTCTTATGGAGTGCAGTTCAACTAATAAAACTCTTTCTGCCTTTCATTGCAAGCAAGCCCGAAAGTGTTTTTATGCTTCATACTGGATTGTAAAAGCAAAGTTGCCGTGTGCTGAAAACAAGTTGTTCTTTGACAGTCTTGAATACTGAGTGCAGTTCAGTTAATAAAACTGTCTTTCTGGTACTCATTGCAAACAAGCCAGAAAGTGTTTTTCGTTGCTCTTCTTGTCTGAATAAACAAATATGCAGTTTGCTGGAAATAAGCTGTACTCTGACAGTCGTCCTTATGGAGTGCAGTTCAGCTAATAAAACTCTTTCTGCCTTTCATTGCAAGCAAGCCCGAAAGTGTTTTTATGCTTCATACTGGATTGTAAAAGCAAAGTTGCCGTGTGATGAAAACAAGTTGTTCTTTGACAGTCTTGAATACTGAGTGCAGTTCAGTTAATAAAACTGTCTTTCTGGTGCTCATTGCAAACAAGCTAGAAATTGTTTTTCTGTGTTCCAATTGTTAGTATAAACAAATATGCAGTCTGCTGAAAGCAAGCTGTTCTTTGATAGTCTTTCTTATGGAGTGCAGATCAGCTAATAAAACTCTTTCTGCCTTTCATTGCAAGCAAGCCCGAAAGTGTTTTTATGCTTCATAATGGATTGTAAAAGCAAAGTTGCCGTGTGCTGAAAACAAGTTGTTCTTTGACAGTCTTGAATACTGAGTGCAGTTCAGTTAACAAAAATGCCTTTCTGGTGCTCATTGCAAACAAGCCAGAAAGTGTTTTTCGTTGCTCTTCTTGTCTGAATAAACAAATATGCAGTTTGCTGGAAATAAGCTGTACTCTGACAGTCGTTCTTATGGAGTGCAGTTCAGCTAATAAAACTCTTTCTGCCTTTCATTGCAAGCAAGCCCGAAAGTGTTTTTATGCTTCATACTGGATTGTAAAAGCAGAGTTGCCGTGTGCTGAAAATAAGTTGTTCTTTGACAGTCTTGAATACTGAGTGCAGTTCAGTTAATAAAACTGTCTTTCTGGTGCTCATTGCAAACAAGCTAGAAATTGTTTTTCTGTGTTCCAATTGTTAGTATAAACAAATATGCAGTCTGCTGAAAGCAAGCTGTTCTTTGATAGTCTTTCTTATGGAGTGCAGTTCAGCTAATAAAACTCTTTCTGCATTTCATTGCAAGCAAGCCCGAAAGTGTTTTTATGCTTTATAATGGATTGTAAAAGCAAAGTTGCAGTTTGCTGAAAACAAGTTGTTCTTTGACAGTCTTGAATTCTGACTGCAGTTCAGCCAATAAAAATGTATTTCTGTCATTCATTGCAAACAAGCCAGAAAGTGTTTTTCGTTGCTCTTCTTGTCTGAATAAACAAATATGCAGTTTGCTGGAAATAAGCTGTACTCTGACAGTCGTTCTTATGGAGTGCAGTTCAACTAATAAAACTCTTTCTGCCTTTCATTGCAAGCAAGCCCGAAAGTGTTTTTATGCTTCATACTGGATTGTAAAAGCAAAGTTGCCGTGTGCTGAAAACAAGTTGTTCTTTGACAGTCTTGAATACTGAGTGCAGTTCAGTTAATAAAACTGTCTTTCTGGTGCTCATTGCAAACAAGCCAGAAAGTGTTTTTCGTTGCTCTTCTTGTCTGAATAAACAAATATGCAGTTTGCTGGAAATAAGCTGTACTCTGACAGTCGTCCTTATGGAGTGCAGTTCAGCTAATAAAACTCTTTCTGCCTTTCATTGCAAGCAAGCCCGAAAGTGTTTTTATGCTTCATACTGGATTGTAAAAGCAAAGTTGCCGTGTGATGAAAACAAGTTGTTCTTTGACAGTCTTGAATACTGAGTGCAGTTCAGTTAATAAAACTGTCTTTCTGGTGCTCATTGCAAACAAGCTAGAAATTGTTTTTCTGTGTTCCAATTGTTAGTATAAACAAATATGCAGTCTGCTGAAAGCAAGCTGTTCTTTGATAGTCTTTCTTATGGAGTGCAGATCAGCTAATAAAACTCTTTCTGCCTTTCATTGCAAGCAAGCCCGAAAGTGTTTTTATGCTTCATAATGGATTGTAAAAGCAAAGTTGCCGTGTGCTGAAAACAAGTTGTTCTTTGACAGTCTTGAATACTGAGTGCAGTTCAGTTAACAAAAATGCCTTTCTGGTGCTCATTGCAAACAAGCCAGAAAGTGTTTTTCGTTGCTCTTCTTGTCTGAATAAACAAATATGCAGTTTGCTGGAAATAAGCTGTACTCTGACAGTCGTTCTTATGGAGTGCAGTTCAGCTAATAAAACTCTTTCTGCCTTTCATTGCAAGCAAGCCCGAAAGTGTTTTTATGCTTCATACTGGATTGTAAAAGCAGAGTTGCCGTGTGCTGAAAATAAGTTGTTCTTTGACAGTCTTGAATACTGAGTGCAGTTCAGTTAATAAAACTGTCTTTCTGGTGCTCATTGCAAACATGCTAGAAATTGTTTTTCTGTGTTCCAATTGTTAGTATAAACAAATATGCAGTCTGCTGAAAGCAAGCTGTTCTTTGATAGTCTTTCTTATGGAGTGCAGTTCAGCTAATAAAACTCTTTCTGCCTTTCATTGCAAGCAAGCCCGAAAGTGTTTTTATGCTTCATACTGGATTGTAAAAGCAAAGTTGCCGTGTGCTGAAAACAAGTTGTTCTTTGACAGTCTTGAATACTGAGTGCAGTTCAGTTAACAAAAATGCCTTTCTGGTGCTCATTGCAAACAAGCCAGAAAGTGTTTTTCGTTGCTCTTCTTGTCTGAATAAACAAATATGCAGTTTGCTGGAAATAAGCTGTACTCTGACAGTCGTTCTTATGGAGTGCAGTTCAGTTAATAAAACTCTTTCTGCCTTTCATTGCAAGCAAGCCCGAAAGTGTTTTTATGCTTCATACTGGATTGTAAAAGCAAAGTTGCCGTGTGCTGAAAACAAGTTGTTCTTTGACAGTCTTGAATACTGAGTGCAGTTCAGTTAATAAAACTGTCTTTCTGGTGCTCATTGCAAACAAGCTAGAAATTGTTTTTCTGTGTTCCAATTGTTAGTATAAACAAATATGCAGTCTGCTGAAAGCAAGCTGTTCTTTGATAGTCTTTCTTATGGAGTGCAGTTCAGCTAATAAAATTCTTTCTGCATTTCATTGCAAGCAAGCCCGAAAGTGTTTTAATGCTTCATAATGGATTGTAAAAGCAAAGTTGCTGTGTGCTGAAAACAAGTTGTTCTTTGACAGTCTTGAATTCTGACTGCAGTTCAGCCAATAAAAATGTATTTCTGTCATTCATTGCAAACAAGCCAGAAAGTGTTTTTCGTTGCTCTTCTTGTCTGAATAAACAAATATGCAGTTTGCTGGAAATAAGCTGTACTCTGACAGTCGTTCTTATGGAGTGCAGTTCAGCTAATAAAACTCTTTCTGCCTTTCATTGCAAGCAAGCCCGAAAGTGTTTTTATGCTTCATACTGGATTGTAAAAGCAAAGTTGCCGTGTGCTGAAAACAAGTTGTTCTTTGACAGTCTTGAATACTGAGTGCAGTTCAGTTAACAAAAATGCCTTTCTGGTGCTCATTGCAAACAAGCCAGAAAGTGTTTTTCGTTGCTCTTCTTGCCTGAATAAACAATTATGCAGTTTGCTGGAAATAAGCTGTACTCTGACAGTCGTTCTTATGGAGTGCAGTTCAGCTAATAAAACTCTTTCTGCCTTTCATTGCAAGCAAGCCCGAAAGTGTTTTTATGCTTCATACTGGATTGTAAAAGCAGAGTTGCCGTGTGCTGAAAATAAGTTGTTCTTTGACAGTCTTGAATACTGAGTGCAGTTCAGTTAATAAAACTGTCTTTCTGGTGCTCATTGCAAACAAGCTAGAAATTGTTTTTCTGTGTTCCAAATGTTAGTATAAACAAATATGCAGTCTGCTGAAAGCAAGCTGTTCTTTGATAGTCTTTCTTATGGAGTGCAGATCAGCTAATAAAACTCTTTCTGCCTTTCATTGCAAGCAAGCCCGAAAGTGTTTTTATGCTTCATAATGGATTGTAAAAGCAAAGTTGCCGTGTGCTGAAAACAAGTTGTTCTTTGACAGTCTTGAATACTGAGTGCAGTTCAGTGAACAAAAATGCCTTTCTGGTGCTCATTGCAAACAAGCCAGAAAGTGTTTTTCTGTGTTCCAATTGTTAGTATAAACAAATATGCAGTCTGCTGAAAGCAAGCTGTTCTTTGATAGTCTTTCTTATGGAGTGCAGTTCAGCTAATAAAACTCTTTCTGCCTTTCATTGCAAGCAAGCCCGAAAGTGTTTTTATGCTTTATAATGGATTGTAAAGGCAAAGTTGCAGTTTGCTGAAAACAAGTTGTTCTTTGACAGTCTTGAATTCTGACTGCAGTTCAGCCAATAAAAATGTATTTCTGTCATTCATTGCAAACAAGCCAGAAAGTATTTTTCGTTGCTCTTCTTGTCCGAATAAACAATTATGCAGTTTGCTGGAAATAAGCTGTACTCTGACAGTCGTCCTTATGGAGTGCAGTTCAGCTAATAAAACTCTTTCTGCCTTTCATTGCAAGCAAGCCCGAAAGTGTTTTTATGCTTCATACTGGATTGTAAAAGCAAAGTTGCCGTGTGCTGAAAACAAGTTGTTCTTTGACAGTCTTGAATACTGAGTGCAGTTCAGTTAATAAAACTGTCTTTCTGGTGCTCATTGCAAACAAGCCAGAAAGTGTTTTTCGTTGCTCTTCTTGTCTGAATAAACAAATATGCAGTTTGCTGGAAATAAGCTGTACTCTGACAGTCGTTCTTATGGAGTGCAGTTCAGCTAATAAAACTCTTTCTGCCTTTCATTGCAAGCAAGCCCGAAAGTGTTTTTATGCTTCATACTGGATTGTAAAAGCAAAGTTGCCGTGTGCTGAAAACAAGTTGTTCTTTGACAGTCTTGAATACTGAGTGCAGTTCAGTTAATAAAACTGTCTTTCTGGTGCTTATTGCAAACAAGCTAGAAATTGTTTTTCTGTGTTCCAATTGTTAGTATAAACAAATATGCAGTCTGCTGAAAGCAAGCTGTTCTTTGATAGTCTTTCTTATGGAGTGCAGTTCAGCTAATAAAACTCTTTCTGCATTTCATTGCAAGCAAGCCCGAAAGTGTTTTTATGCTTTATAATGGATTGTAAAAGCAAAGTTGCAGTTTGCTGAAAACAAGTTGTTCTTTGACAGTAGAGAGAGAATATGAACCCCTTTTTGTAATGTCAATTTGACAGGTCTATGGACCAATCAGAGCGTGCCACGTCATCAAGTCCCGCCCCCTTTTTTGACAGGAAGTCCCGCCCTCTCAACCAATCATAAGCGTCTATTTGACCGGAAGTCCCTCCTTCCCTTCGTCGTACCGTAGTCGTGCAATTTACCCGGAATTTGCTCCTTTATCCTTAATCAATCATAACCATGTATTATACCTGGAATTCCCCTCCCTTTTTCTGCTTAATCAATAAGAAGCATTCATTGATCACTCACGTTCACATACACTTATATATAGATAACAAACATATATGTCACGTAAGTGCATTTTACCCTGAATTTCTCTCCCTTTCTGCTTAATCAATAAGAAGCATTCATTGATCACTCACGTTCACATATACTTATTTATATAGATAACAAACATTTGTCACGTAAACAGACAGACACATTCACTAAACAGACACATAACATAAGATAACAACAACAGCCCCCTACTTATATACACACACACACACACACACATACGCAAACACAAGCATAAGTGTTGAATTGATACCATGCCTTTTAAAAGAACAAGACTTGTATAATTATTTGTTTTTAAATCTTTTATTTTATTTTACTATTAACTCCTTTTATTGATATGTATTAATAATGTGAGGGTTTTTACGATCTGTGAATGTGTTCATGAGGGGAGGTTAGATTTTAGGACTCTGTGTTTATTGAAGAAGAGGTGGTTCTTATCACTGAGGTGTGACACACACACACACACACACACACATACACATATCATTCACTCACACACATACAGAACAAAACCCCTCTACCATCCCTTGCTTCACATACAAGCATATAATTGTTTTATATATATATATATATATATATATATAACTATATGAGTTCAAAATAAAAAATAAAAATGTCTAATAGTGTTTTAATGATAATAAAATTGTTTCTGTTTTAAAAGACAATCATTAGTTTATTGTATCTTTTCTTCAAAACGAATATGTACAAACTAGTATAGGACCCCCACCCAGTTTTACGACCCCTACCCCAACCCTCCCTTGTTACATACATCTGATTTGATGATAAATGACGCAATTCAGAAGAGAGAGAGCACTTTAAAAGCTGCAAAAAATGTTCCATTTTACTAAAAAACAACTGAGAGAGAGACGTTTGTTTGACATCTAGCAGGCAGCTCCAACTTGAGCAAAATCTACAGGTAAGAACTGACATTCTGTTATTTTATAAGACTTGAAAAATTACTTAACTTGTTGTCTGTTCCTATACATAATGATTGGTCATATTTGATGAATTCTAACTATATTATTTTGTTTTAATAGAGAAGAAGAACAGTCACATTAGCTAACATGTTCCAAGACTAAATCATTAGGGGTAAGTAAATATACCTATATAATTGTATATATATATATATATATATATATATATATATTTGTATTTTATAATGTTATTCATGAAAATTGTTTGTATCTCTTTAGTCATGCGTTCTAAACAGTTATGAACTGGATACATAGTCACTTATGATGAAACTCTTTCCTGTAAGTAAAAATATATTATGTAAATTATATGTTTATGTGTACTTCCTAGACCTTAAATTGAAACAAATTAACTTTAGATTTCAGTAAAAACATTCTAACACTATTATGATGCTACTCTCTATGAATATATTTATATAATTGTGTATATATAATATGTATTTTATAATGTTATTCATGAAAATTATTTGTATCACTTTAGTCATGCATTCTAAAACAGTTATGAACTGGAGACACCTCCTACTTGAACACATCCACTTATGATGAAGTTCTTCCCTGTAAGTAAAAATATATTTATGTATTATTGTCATTTTTATGTGTATATTGCCTAGTCCTAATTGAAACATTATTTTATCTTTATATTTCAGTAAAAACATTCTGCCACTATTATGATGCTACTCTCTCTATGAATGCTGGTGTCTGTGAAGAGCCATCAATTGCTGACTCAAGAATGTAATACTTTATTTTAATGTTTTTTTTTTTTTTTTTTAATTCATTTTGTGTTATTGTGTATTAAATATTGTATTAGTCCAATGGCGCAGAAACGCCCTAACAATGAGGTTTTAAACATTGAAGCTAAGAAGTCTAACATCAGTCCTTTTTCACATGATTTAAATAGCGTTCATATAATCTGTGAACTAAAGCAAACTATTTCAAAAGTAGAAACTACATTGAATGAACTTGATACGTGTACAACTCTGAATCCCTTTATATTAGAAGCTGTAAATCAGCTTAATGACAGATTGTCAGAACCTCCTAATCCAAACTATGAATGTTTAACATCTCCTGTTGGTAGTGGTATGGTAGTGGTATGGTATGGTAGTGACTGCTGAGAGTGGAGAGTGGAGATCTGGCAACCCGTTTGGCTGTTTCTGTACCCGTTTGGAAGCTGTTTTGATCGCTCGGGTTTTCCTGTTTAATCGTTTCCATTGTTATTTCTATATTTATATCTGTTTTTATAACCTACTAACCATCCATAGATCTATCTTTTAGATTGTCTCCGCAGGAATATTCATTACAGAGGCACTAAAACTGCCACCGGACCCTGGAGTAACGTTCTTGGTGTAAGTTACTAAAATTCACTAAAAGCGGTAAGTACCTGCAATTCCATGGCTACTACTGGCTGTTTTGCCTGTTCAGAGTGTGGCATGTTTAGTTTAACGCCCTTTTCCACCTCTAGCGATAAATATAGTGGTTGTATTTGTAGTAAGTGTCAGCTAGTTAGCTCTCTGGTGGATAAAGTGGACCAGCTAGAAGTGCGCATCCGGAGCTTATTATTGTTGAGGGATAAACAGCGAGATTCAGTGTTAGCAACTCCGGGTGCCTTAGGGAGAGTTAGCACCCCCACGACTCCGGCGTTAGAGCCCTCACAGCGGGGTGAATGGGTGACGTCTCGGCGTCATAGCCGGAAAGCTAAGGCTGATGCTAACGCTGAGGCCAAAGCTAGCCCACCGGGACACCACGCTCCTCCGATTCGCGTGTCAAACAGGTTTGCCCTGCTCAGCGAAGCACCCGCTGAGGAGCCTGTTAAGAGTGCTCTGGTTATAGGAGACTCTATTGTTCGGCATGTGAAATTAGCTACTCCTTTAGGGGCGCCGGCAGTAACAGTTAGCTGTTTATCGGGAGCCAGAGCGCCGGATATTAGTGGCAACCTTAGACTGTTAGCTAATAGGAGATATTCGAGGGTAGTCATTCATGTAGGGGCCAATGATATTCGTCTGCGGCAGTCTGAGGTAACTAAGGGTAATATTACAGAGGTGATTAAACTGGCCCAGACTATGTCCGATGCCGTAATCTGCTCTGGTCCCATACCAATGCGGCGTGGCGACGAAGCTTACAGCAGACTTTGGGCGTTAAACTGCTGGATGTCCAAGTGGTGTTCCGAAAATCAAGTGGGCTTTATAGACAATTGGTTACGTTTTGAGGGCAAGCCTGGTCTTATAGGTAGGGATGGTATCCACCCCACGCGGGAGGGTGCTGCCTTACTTTCTTGCAGTATAGCACATAGTCTTTTAGTTAGTCGGCAGAGTAGTGTAGATAGCTGCTGACAATCCAGAGCCGGGACCAGGCCGCAGACAGACAGGCTAAACCGACTGTCTGCGAACTGTCTTGAGGCGTCACCCAGGTTCAACTGTATTGAGACTGTGTCTTTCCCCCGAACTAAATGTAAAAGTAGAAAAACAAAATCAGCCTGTTTCAGCAACCTAATCAATATTAAATCATACACAACACCTAGCAGCAACACCTCAGAACTAAAATTTGGGTTACTCAACATAAGATCGCTAAACTCAAAAGCACTCATCGTAAATGATATTATAAGTGATCATAAATTCAATGTTTTCTGTCTCACGGAAACGTGGGTTAAACCAAATGAATATTTAGCACTAAATGAAGCCACCCCCCTAGGCTATAATTATGCACATAGCCCAAGAATATTAGGCAAAGGAGGTGGAGTATGTGTAATTTACCAAAATACCCTAGAAATTAGTCTTAAACAATGTGACACCTTTTCTTCTTTTGAGGTTCTCTCCACTATTATTACAAATCCGGTCACAAAAAAGGACGCATTTTTATTATGCAACATTTACAGACCACCAGGGCCTTACTTAGAATTTCTGAAAGAATTCAGCGATTTTGCTACAAACCTAGCGGTGTGCAATCATAAAGTTATAATTGTAGGAGATTTCAATATCCATTTCGAGAAGGAAAGTGACCCACTAAAAAAGGCATTTACCTCAATCTTAGACTCTATTGGTATTACTCAAAATGTAACAGGGCCTACACACTACTGCAGCCACACTTTAGACTTAGTTCTGACACTAGGTCTTAACATTGACAAAATTAATATCTTACCGCAATCCTCAGCAATCTCCGATCATTACTTAATTTCATATGAGCTACGTTTTAGCCATAATATATGTAAGAACCCTCGCTATTCTACAAGGCGTATAATAAAACCATCTACCGCCCTACAATTTAAAGAAAACCTACCAGAACTATCGACCCCAGTTCCAACTCCATCAGACCCAATGGACCTAGATGTACTAACTGACTACCTAGAAAATACCTGTCGATCTACTTTAGAAAAGGTAGCACCACTTAAACATAAAAGTATAAGACAGAAAAAGCTCGCACCATGGTATAACGATAAGACCCGTACTTTAAAACAAACATTACGAAAACTAGAGCGGAAATGGCGATCAACCAAGCTTGAAGTGTTTCATTCTGCCTGGAAGGACAGCCTTATAGAGTATAGAAATGCCCTCACTAAAGCTCGCTCAGCATATCTGGCCTCGCTGATCTCCAATAATAAAAATAATCCGAGAGCACTGTTTAGTGTGTTTTCTAGAATTACAAAAAATCAAGCAGGTTCTGAACAACTAATTCCAGCAACTCTCACCAGTAAAGATTTTATGGACTTTTTTAATAATAAAATTGAGAATATTAGACAACAAACTCTAGCCACAGGATCAAATCCATCCTGGCTGCCACCTGATGTGAATGAAATAAAACATAATATAACTGTAAAAGAAAGACTTGAAACCTTTTACCCACTCCCACAATTAGAACTAGAGAAGATTATCACCTCCGCAAACTGTACAACTTGCACACTTGACGCAATTCCCACAAAGTTGCTCAAAGAAGTACTACCAGCTATTATTGATCCTCTTTTAACTATAGTAAACTCATCGCTTAGTCTGGGCCATGTACCCAAAGCTTTTAAACTAGCAGTTATTAAACCTATGATCAAGAAACCAAATCTTGATGCTAGTACACTGTCTAATTACAGGCCTATTTCTAATTTGCCATTTCTGTCTAAGATCTTAGAAAGAGCTGTGGCCCAACAACTTAGTTCATATCTACATAAGAATCATATATATGAAAAATTCCAATCTGGATTCAGGCAACATCATAGTACAGAGACAGCTCTAGTCAAGATAACAAATGATCTTCTTCTTGCCTCTGATCAAGGCCACGTATCCCTGTTGGTGCTTCTTGACCTAAGCGCAGCCTTCGATACAATAGACCACAATATTCTCATAGAAAGGTTAGAAAACATGGTTGGAATCACAGGGACAGCCCTATTATGGTTCAAATCTTACTTAACGGAACGTTATCAATTCGTAAAAGTAAACAATCTAAATTCAAATTATTCTAAAGTAAGATTTGGAATTCCACAAGGCTCTATTTTAGGACCATTATTATTTACATTATACATGTTACCGCTAGGCACAGTTATAAGAAACCATGACATTAACTTTCACTGTTACGCAGACGACACACAATTGTATATTTCAGCCAAGCCCGATGACAAACACAGATTAAAGAAAATAGAGGACTGTGTAAAAGACGTGAAAGGCTGGATGTTGCGTAACTTCCTCCTTCTAAACAGCAACAAAACAGAGGTCCTGCTTTTGGGTCCAAAAGTGACAAGAAATAAATTATCAGATTTAATTTTAGATCTAGCTAACTTTCCAGTTAAACCTGGTTCAGCAGCAAAAAATCTTGGTGTCATAATTGACCCGGATTTATCATTTGATCAACACATAGGTAGTATCACTAGGACAGCTTTTTTACATCTTCGCAATATTGCTAAGATTAGAAATGCCTTATCCCTCCAGGACGCAGAAACATTAGTACATGCCTTTATTACTTCAAGGCTTGACTACTGTAACGCACTACTGTCAGGATGCACCAGCAGCAATTTAAGAAAACTTCAACTAGTTCAAAATGCTGCAGCTAGGGTCCTCACTAAAACTAGAAAATTTGAACATATCAGCCCAGTTTTATCATCACTTCATTGGCTGCCTGTTAAATTCCGCATTGACTACAAAATTTTGTTATTAACATATAAAGCTCTACATGGGCTTGCTCCTGAATATCTTCAAGATACAATTTCCTATTATGAGCCTCCACGTTCACTCAGATCACAGAATACTGGATTTTTAAATGTTCCCAGAATTCAGAAGGCCTCAGCTGGGGGAAGAGCCTTTTCTTATAAAGCCCCCCAACTCTGGAATGATCTTCCAAAAAATGTTCGGGACTCAGACACAGTCGCAATCTTCAAATGTAGGCTAAAAACTCATTTGTTTAGTTTATCATTTGGTAGCTAATGCTCCCCCATAGATAAAGGCGGCAGAGCCGGGGGGTCCATGGACACAGGGAATTATAGTATACTGAGACGCTGGTGCTGTCGTCCCGCCGCTTCTCGCGATCACTCAGGTTTGTTGACGGTGGAGCGGAGGGATGCCAGTGTTTCAGGATGCTCCCGTGTCTGTGTGTCCTTCTGGTTCTCTCCTTTTAGTTAATGCTGTCATAGTCAGATCTGCCGGAGTCATTAGCCACACTCTGGAAATTTTCATATTTTCTACTTTACAAACACAAAACAGTTCAAAACTAATTCCATCCCTTTACATCTTTCCGAGTAAACGACTGCCCACCTGTCTGTCTGGACACTGATGGATGACTGTCGAGATCCTCCTCCACGCTTCAGACCAGCTGCCCACGCTCCAGCAACCACCAAGTGCCTTGAAGCTGTCCCTACACTGAAGTTCTCATGGACTACTAACTATCATCACCAGTAGATTGACCAGAGGAGGATGGGTCACCCCTTGTGAGCCTTGGTTCCTCCCAAGGTTTCTTCCTCAGCTGGGGGAGTTTTTCCTTGCCACTGTCGCCCCTGGCTTGCTCACTTGAGGGTTTTACATTTGTCTTTACATTTCATGTCAAATCTTGTCTTACTGGAATTCTGTGAAGCTGCTTTGTGACAACATCAGTTGTGAAAAGCGCTATATAAATAAATTTGATTTGATTTGATTTGATCTGTTAATACCTCAGAAAATAATCCTGAAAGTTTGCATGATGTTTTCTTTGAACTGGAGCAGAGCTTATCAAAATTGCAAAACACACTCAATGAACATGATACGTGTACAACTCTGAATCCTTATCTGTTAGATGCTGTAAATCAGCTAAATGACAGATTGTCAGAACCTCCTAATCCAAACTATGAATGTTTAACATCTCCTGTTAATACCTCAGAAAATATTCCTGAAACGTTGATAGATTTTTTCTATGAACTAAAC
The DNA here is from genome assembly GCF_029633855.1 of Hoplias malabaricus. Classification (NCBI taxonomy): domain Eukaryota; kingdom Metazoa; phylum Chordata; class Actinopteri; order Characiformes; family Erythrinidae; genus Hoplias; species Hoplias malabaricus. The sequence continues at coordinate 26,886,498 of NC_089810.1, forward strand.
CAAAGTCTTTTGAGATTAAATGATAATCTGAAAAACTTAAGTCAAAATTCATTAACCAGTCCTGATCATGATGATGATCTGAGTAATGAACACACCCCTAGTGTTGAGAGAGAAGAAGATGGTCTTAATGACCATCCTCCTCCATCCCCTAGCGTTGAATCAGAGAATGATTCCAATGACATTCCTCCTCCTCCACCCCCTAGTGTTGAATCAGAGAATGATTCCAATGACAATCCTCCTCCTCCTTCACCTGACAATGGTGATGAACAAATGGGGGGTGATCTTGACCCAAATATAAATATAAATCATATAGACAGATTCCGCACCACAGAAATTAGAAGAAGGATAAACTTTTATTCTCTAGGCAATGTAAACAGTTTTGCGGAATTTTACAATTATGTTCTTGAGATTTTAAATGAAATGCTCAATGTCGCTAATGATGAAATAGTTGGTCCGTGTGATGCTGTGTTTGTTGAAATTCAGGGTAATTCACTCAATGTTTCGTCGCGTGTTCAGATAAATGATGGGGGTATTGACCTGAATTCCTTTCTGTTCTTGTTTGAAAACGCCATTCAGAGTAAATTTGAAATACTTTCCGATGAAACTTTACAATTAGTTATTCGGATTGTGCATGCTCCTCAGGGTGGAGGTAAAAGAAAGCTAGCAGGTATCTTCAGCACAGATTTTGTTCAGAAAAAGTTGAAACATCTGTATGTTTTTCATAACAAAGATAACCTCTGTTTTGCCTTATGCGTTTCTCAAATATTGAATCCTGATAAAAACATTTTTCAAGTAGAACATATAGCGAGGCAATTGCAACATGATGTAGGTTTATCCACAGATGAAATGGTTAGCTTTTCACAAATTGCACGTTTTGAGCAACATTTGAACTGCAAAATCATAGTGCTGTACCGAAGTGATGAAAAGAAGGGGTATAGTTTGTTTCAGAACACTAACATGCCTCATGACAAAACCATTTACTTATTCTTGCATGAAAACCATTATTACGGGGTCAAAAATCTTAAAGGGGTATTAGGTACATCCTATGTCTGTCCTTACTGTTCCGCAGGGGTCAGCAATATGAAACATCACAAATGTGATTTTCATTGTAACGTATGTCTTGACAAAGACTGTCCTAAACAGCCTAAAAAGACTGTACAATGTAAAGATTGTCTAAGGATTTGCAGATCACAATATTGTTATGATAAACATAAAGCAGTGATCGATCCAAGCGATGATCAAACTTTATGCAAAACTAGATTCTACTGTCCTAAATGTAACACGGTGCAGGATCAGGGTAAAACATCCAAAAAACACAAGTGTCATGCAAGTCGTTGTAAAAACTGTGGAGCCAAAGTTGATTCAGAAACCATGCATGAATGTTTTATACAACCTATAACCTTTGAAATTCCTGATGAAAAGTACGTCTTTTATGACTTTGAGACAAATCAACAAACAGGTTACCACGTAGCTAATTATATATGTTGCATAGATTTCAAAGGTAGGGAGTGGGTAGCAAAAGGGGACAGATGCGTAGCAGCATTCTTTAGGAAGTTTCGCAAGGAACGGTACAAAGGTTATACATTCATAGCGCACAACGCTAGAGGTTATGATTCATACCTTTTGTTGAATCATTTGGTAAAAGAGGGAATCACACCTAGCATCATAGCACAAGGTGGTAAAATCTTGTGTTTTCAAGATGTTGAGTATAAACAGAGATACATTGATAGTTTCTCTTTTCTCCCTATGAGACTGAGCGCTATTCCAAAAGCTATGGGGTTCACATCAGACAAAAAGGGGTATTTTCCACATTTCTGGAATACTCAGGAAAATCAGAATTATGTAGGGCCTTATCCTCAGCCAGAGTTCTACGGGGTAGACACTATGATGGCTAAAGAAAGAGAAGAATTTTTTGAATGGTACAATACACGTGCAGGTAAGCTCTTTCACTTTAAGGAAGAAATGGCTCAATATTGTAAGAATGATGTCCACATTCTGAGAAAAGGTTGTATAGCTTTCAGGGATGAGATACTGAGCAGTACAATGGTTGACCCGTTCAAATGCATCACCATAGCTAGTGTCTGTTTGCAAATATTCAGAATCAACTTTTTGTCTAAAGACATTTTAGCTATACCCCCTTTAGATAATTACATCGACAGTCAGAAATCTTTCTCAACACCTTCCATACAATGGCTCGAGTACATCTCTGAGAGAGACAAGATCCCCATCCGACATGCCCTCAATGAAGGTGAGGTCAAGTTCGGAAACTACTTTGTGGATGGTTATTGTGAAAATGGTAGTGAACGAAAGGCATTTGAGTTTTTAGGGTGTTTTTATCACGGTTGTGCTAAATGTTTTCCTTCAAATGTACCACATCCTCTAAGTAAGAGCTCACAATCTTTTGGGGATGTTTATCAAAATTCTATGGATAAAATTCAGACTTTGCAAAACACTTTCAAACTGAATGTAACTGTGATGTGGGAGCATACCTGGAATGAGATGAAAAGATCAAACCAGGATGTTAAGTTGTTTATGACACGCTTTGACTTTCCTGAGCGCATAAAACCGCGAGATGCTCTGTTCGGTGGTCGAACAAACGCATTACATCTCCATTATGTAGCACAGCCAGGTGAAAGGATTGATTATTATGATTTCACATCCCTCTATCCTTATGTAAATAAAACAAAGAGGTACCCCGTGGGTCACCCCACTATCATCTTTCGTGATTTCCAACCGTTGGAAAAATATTTCGGACTCATTAGAGCAAAAATTCTTCCCCCTAAGGGCTTGTGGGCCCCTGTTCTCCCTTATAGGGTGAAAAGCAAACTCTTGTTTCCTTTGTGTCGAACATGTGCTGAACAACAATTACAAAATTGTAAACACACGGATGAGGAGAGGGCCCTGACAGGTAGTTGGTGTAGCGTTGAGGTGATGAAAGCCATTGAGAAGGGGTACAGAGTGTTGAAGGTGATTGAAATATGGCACTTCCCTAATGATTCGAAATATTTGTTTACAGAATACATCAACAGGTTTCTGCAGACAAAACAGGAGAGTTCAGGTTATCCTTCCTGGGTGGTTGATGAGGCCGATAAATTAGAGTACATTCAAAAGTATGAGGAGAATGAAGGGATCAAACTAGAACAATCACGTATTGAAGTTAATCCTGCACAGAGATCTGTGGCTAAACTGGCACTGAATTCTTTATGGGGAAAAATGTGTCAGAGATCTGACAGGACAAACACTACACTGATCAAAGACCCTAGTGAGTTTTTACAATTCATATTCTCGGATATGTATAATGTAAGTCATTTCTCTTTTCTGAATCAGGAGGTGGCATTGGTGCAGTGGCGTTACGCAGACGATAGATGTCTCAAACCGGGTAATGCTAATGTATTTATCGGTATTTTCACCACAGCCTATGCTAGACTTGAATTGTACAATGTGATAGATGGATTACAACAGAGATGCTTATACACGGATACTGACAGCGTCATTTTCAAAAGTAAAGAAGGTGACTGGATGCCTCCTCTAAGTGATTACTTAGGAGGCCTTACGAGTGAACTGGACACAGGTGATCAAATTGTAGAATTTGTCAGTGGGGGTCCGAAAACCTATGGTTACCGCACTCTCAAAGGTAAAACTACAATGAAAGTTAAGGGTATTACTTTAAACTACACCAATGGTGAAATTGTAAACTTGAAATCCTTAACAGAACTGGTTAATGAACATGTGAAAAATCCAAATTCTGACGCGCAAATTATGACTACCCACAATCAAATTGTGAGAGATAAAAGAGGCTTTCACTTAAAAAACAGAGCACAGATGAAAAGATTCAGAGTTGTGTACGATAAACGTGTTCTCTTATCGGATTTCACAACATTACCTTACGGTTATTAATTAATTAACTAACTAAAAATGATTAATCCAAAGGGATTTGATTCTAGACTTCAGCTTCCTTTTTCTTGTATAGTGTGTGGACCAAGCAATAGTGGAAAATCTTTTTTTATCAAAATGTTGTTGGAAAATTGTACGGATTCCATGTCAAAAACCCCAGATCAAATTGTATGGTGTTATACGTGTTGGCAACCTCTCTATGATGAACTGCTGAACAAAATAAACATACGTTTTGTTCAAGGAATACCCGACTCTTTGTGTGATGATGAACTATTTCCACCTCACAAAACAAACTTATTGGTAATTGATGATCTGATGGAAACAGCTAGCAAGAACGAGGAGGTAGAGAAGGCTTTTACAAAATATACACACCACAGAAACCTGAGTGTCATCTATTTGGTTCAAAATCTGTTTTTTCAAGGAAAAAGTAGCAGAACCATCAACTTAAACACCAACTATATGGTGCTTTTCAAAAATCCTAGAGATAAGCTACAGATAAGTATACTGGCGCGTCAAATGTATCCGGGTAACAACAAGTACTTTTTAGAATGTTACCAAGAAGCAACTGCTAGACCTTATGGGTATTTATTTGTAGATTTAAAAGCATCAACGCCAGATGAACTTCGTCTCAGGTCAGGATTGTTTGCATGGGAGAATCCTGCAGTTTATGTTCCAAAGAAAAAATTTGTAAAGTACTGAAAATGTCTGCGCGTCTAAAGAGAAATTTCCAGGTTCTGAGATCTCTATATCATGCTACCCCTGGAGAAAGGAAGGTTATATTACGTAAAGCTTCCTCAGATCTCATATTAGCCATCTGTGAATTAGCCCTAAATCTATTGAGAGGAAACATTCCTTTAACGTCTCGTCAATATAAAAAATTTAAAAGACAGAAAAAATTAATTAAACTATTTGCTAATAAAAGAACATCTGTGGAGTCTAAAAGAAAGTCTGTTAAACAATCTGGAGGTTTTCTTCTGCCTTTATTAAGTGTCGCAGTCCCCTTCATCAGCAGTTTAATAGCATCCGGCCAGAGATAACATGGAAACCGCTGATAAGATGTATTTGGTGCCTCAACACCAACTAGATAAACTTAAAAACATGACGAGTGGAAAAGAAACTGTTAGAAAAACGGTGGAAAATGATTTAGATGATGTGATGCGTCATATATTGAACAGAGCTGATTTGATTCCTTATGAAAAGGCTAAACTTTATGCATCAGCCTTGCAAAGATTCTTAAACATTGTCAAACAGGGAGAAGAGGAAACGTCTCAATTAACCCTTTCCCTACCTGCTGAAAATAAACCGTTAACGGGTGCTACTGAAAATAAACCTTTGACGGAGGATCTACAATCAACCAAAGATGAAATTATTAAAGAGGTTATAGCAAATGTTCCAGCCAGAACCCGAAAAAATGCTTCTTACATCATGGAGAAAATATTAAAGTCTAATGATGTAGCTTCATGGAATGATGAAGGAGAATTTATTTTCAATGGTCAAACAGTAAAAGGATCACACATGTTGGATTTGGTTAAAAATCTCACAGCTCCTCAAAAAGTATCTGATGACCGGAGACCATTAGGCTGGGCTGAACTGTTACAAACTGTCGCTAACTTAAACATTCCATTTTCAACCATTCCTAATGCAGGGGTTAGACGTAAAATATCTGATGTTAAAAAAACAAAAAAGTTGTATTCTCCCCCTACTTCCTCCACCCCTAAAAGTTATGATTCCTCTAATCTTGAACCTGTTTTTAAATCTCCTAGATTTACCACTTCAAACTGGTTGAATTTTTAATGAATCATATTGTATTTTATAAATGATGAAACTTTTGTAACAAATAATCATGTAATGTTTTTCTTTATTTAAATAAAATTACATTTCAATGATTTTACATGCATCATTATTATTATTATTTCAAATACATTGTAAATCTTTCACCAGAGTTAACACATTGAATACATTTCATAAAGTGTGTGTTATTTTTTCTAGGGTACATTTTTTTAACAAAAGCTACAACCATATCATCGTTTCTTTTTAAATCATCACTATACATAGACATAATTTGATTAAAAGTATATCCTTTAACTATATGATATAAAAAGAATACACAATGTTGTCCACAACAAACAGATTCGAACCTCTGAACTTGTTTAGAGTTATGTATTATTTCCAAACAGTTCCTTTTTAAAAAATAATAAATAGATTCAGGAAAGATGGGTGAATTTGGATGATTTCCGTATGAATCAAAAAAATATCCTGTGGTTTCATTGATGACGTATAATCCCAGCCAATGGCCCCCTGGCATATGACTCGGGTCGGTATTTACGATGAATAAAGCAGGAAACTGTTTCAATCTGTTCTCAGGTAACTCATCACTAGCAAAAACACCATAAAAGACTTTTCTTAGAGACGGACAACTTCTCATCAACTCTGTAAGTTCTCCAGTATCCATGATTATTGATAATCTATGAGAACGTTTCGACGATTGTTGATTTCCAAAATTGAATCAAAACTGGCATACACAATTAGATTCACAGTCCTCGGAAGAGGGTTTCGAAATCTGAGTTCCAATCTCATATTACCCGACTTTATTAAAGACAGATGCTGCCCGCAGTCATCATCAGGGGTCAGGTTGAATGCGACCAGCGTGTAACCTTGGGTGTAGTCTTGTCTGTTTATAGACAACCCCTGATCTTTAAGTTGTTTTCCTGAAGATAAAATTAAGGAATGAAACTCACGGACTACATTCCCGTTTTGAAAATCCGGTTGGAATGGTTTTGCAGGATGTTGTGTTCCATCTACATACAGAGCTATAAACTCTGTATCGTAATGTTTAAAATTAAACGGATTTTTATTGTATGCTCCGCTGAAAGCGTCATTGTCAACCATCCCGAAAATTAATGTTTTAGGAAGGGGTCCGAGGAACAGGTTCTCTTGGGTACAAATACGACTGCCTGCGGGTAGACTGAAAGTTTTCATACAGACCCTTTCTAATGGATATTTAGCGGTGGCATTGAGTAACGCCTGCGCATGACCCAGTTTCACAGCTGGAGAAACTGTTACTTTTTTCACAAATAGTGATGCTGAGAGTAATTTCAGTTTGTAATCCCTCGGTCCTTCTTTCATTAGACAAAATTCCTCTTTACTTCGAACCATTTTAATTTTTAAATCAACTCCATTTAGTAAAAGTTTATCTTGAAAAAATATATCAGAGTGGATGTGTCCAATCAAATCAAAAGTTTTGCTTTCCGAGCTGAAAAGAGCCCTGTTTTTTAATCCGTTATTACGACCTTGAGGATCCGTCACGTCCATCTGACCGGCTGTATCTTTATAAAACAATCCGGTTGAAAATTGCGTTTGCAAGGCGTCTGCGCCATAATTCAAAATACACTCCATTATTGATCTGTATGGATATGTATTACTTGATTGGCTGATGAGACGATCCCCGAGCATAACGTCTACTTGTGAAAATAGAGATGCTATTGGATAGTTAATAACTCCAACCTTGGCATCGTTAGCAATGTTGGACCCATCAGGATTTGTGATCTTACAACTTAGATGTAAAAAGGTGTTGTTCAAATCCAAGTAATCTTCACCGTTACCAGCTACGTAAAACTCCAAGGGTCCGTTATCCGTCAAGGCGGAAAGTGGTGGTATTTCGACATAAGTATATTTTTCAATACTTGTTTGAGTGTAGGGTAAGGTAAAAATGTCTAGTTCAGATTTAGTGCATTCGGATGATAGACTGTGTAAGAAAGCCATTGTGTTAGAAAATGTTAAAACTTCTTCGTTTGATAGAGGAGGAGGAGGACGAAGCACGCTTGTTGTCTCTTCGTTTGTTCTTTTTCACTCTGTCCTTACTCTCAGTGATCTTTCGCTTTTTATTCGTAATTACAATGCGTCTCCCAGGAGGTCTTCTAACATTCTTGTGTGCAATCGATGCAATTCCAGATCCATCCTGTTTTTGATTCTTGCTGATAATGTTACTCACTACGTCACTTACAATACCTTGTGCAGCTGTTTTAAAATGTGGTTTTACAATGGATATACCCCTTTTTATAACAGGTACAGCCATCCTAAAAAGTGCTTTGAAGATTCCACCTAAACCCGAGCCATACATGATAGGGGATCCTTGGTACCCTGGGAGACCACTTCCTGCTTGATTTTTATAATAATCTATAAGAATTCTGGGGTCCATGTAGCTTATGCCGGTCATTTTTAAATACGAAATGAATGTTTTGCGGGTCTAAAATGAAGTTTAGCAATTAATTTTCCGTAGATAAAAGGAATATGTAGATTTTGGTCTGATTTAATTTCAATAACAATATCGGTTATAAAACTCTTGCTCACAGGTACGTAGTGTGGCTTGTCGTAAGTTATTGTGACAATTTCGTTGTTCTCACCGGTTATATGTACACATCTCAACAAAGGGACAAAACTATCCCCTACCCTTTGATAGTGAATAATGTCTGTATACACATACATGGTATAAAAACCTGCGCGGACGTCTACCGGATAAGGAGCCTCAGGTTCATCACGTGTAAGATTTTTCTTTGGTTCCAGACCTAATATAATTGATAGAATCCCGTGAGCCCCCAGCGAATAACTTTTATCAGTCACCATACGTATTTTGTTTGTATTAATATTATATTGGATTTTTATTTCAAGAGCTAAACTTTTTATAACTCTATTCATTTCCTGAACCAGAGCATCTATGTTGCTGTAATACCCCGGACTCATCTGGCAGTTATAAAATTCTTTTTTAATTCCATCTTCGAATCGGATAAAAAATATACTTTCCCACGCTGTTAATGAGTACCATGAATGAGGATATTGTACTTCCGTGAGAGCTACCTCCCAGTCCCCTGTCAATTCAATAGGTTTGGCAAATTTGGTCGTGTAACATGAAATCTTGTTTTCAGGATAGATGTCTTTGGATGCGTTGCTTGGGAGAGTAACATAGAACCCAGTCTCTTCCATGACTATATGATTATGATTTTCAATGTGTTCCTATCAAATCTTTTTAAACTTTGATGTCAAACATGTTCTTTGCAGGGATCCAAGAGTTAAACTTTTCAGGCCACCCCACCCATTTAACTAAAAACATCTTTCTCCTATTTTGTATTTTTTCATCTAAAATTTTCTCAATTTTATAGGTTTTATTTTTTCCTACTATAATTTTTTGTAGTTCCTGTTCATAAAATGCCCCATCAATGATTTCACCATCCATATCTTGCAGCTTGTAAACCGGAGGATCTCTAGGTATCTGTTCCGAAACCTTGAAATTTTCATTCGTGTAGTTTTGCTCATATCCTTTTTCAAAATGACTTTTCACACGTGAAATCTTTACAATGTCCCCAATCTTAAACTTAAAACATAGTTTTTTGGTTCTTGAGGGAATCAACCCGTACAAGTTTTTAAAAGCTTTGAATGAATTTGATTCATTAACATCAACAGGTTTCATTTTGATAGAGCTGTGGTAATTATTATTGTAAGCAAGGAGCATATCCTGTACCACATCAATGTATTTTCTCGTATTGACAGCTGTGAAATATTTCCACATTTTATTTTTAAGCGTCTTGTTAAAACGTTCACAGACCGAAGCTTTCTGCCCTGTGCCTGTTGCAAAATGTATGATATTATATCTGTTCATTAATCCTTGAAAGTTTTTATTAAAAAATTCTTTTCCTTGGTCCGTTTGCAGTTTTTTAGGAATTCTCCCTTCCATCAGAATAGACTCAAAAGCTTTTGTAACCTCAGCTCCTGATTTGTTCTGCAATACGCGTACCCAAGCATATTTAGATAAAATATCTATACAAGTTAACATAAATTTCTTATTATCATTATTCTCTGATAAACTAGTCATATCCACTAAATCGGCTTGCCATTGCTCATCCATGTTTTTCACAAAAACTCTGTTTTTCTTAAATTTCACAGAAATAGGCTTATGGAGAGTGTATGCATCTTGTGCTGCAAGCCACGTTTTAATTTCACCATCATTTACCCTTTTACCAATTTTCTCAACAATAGCTCTTTGCAAACTCTCAACCCCTCCGTAAGACCCAGGGTCTGAGGGCGTGTAATAGATATGCCTCATTAACTGCTTTGTCATTTTTGTAATAATGAGTTAAATATGTGTGAACTCTTTATTTTATTGATCTATATTCAGAAAACCTTATGACCTAATTATATACTTATATAAATAATAATAATAATAATAATTTAACAAGACACCACAGATTTAAAAAAAAAAAAAATTATTTTCAAAACACACATTGTTTAAGATACATGAAATAAATTTATTATTGCTTTTCAAAATCACACTTTTGGTTACATAGTTTTTTAAAAATAAAATATAAAATAAAATAAAACAAATATATATACATAAAATAAAATAAAACATAAAATAAAGAATAGACTACAATAAATGTATATTATTACTTTTTCTAAATCACACGCTTTTGGTTACATAGTTTTTTAAAAATAAAATATAAAATAAAATAAAACAAATATATATACATAAAATAAAATAAAACATAAAATAAAGAATAGACTACAATAAATGTATATTATTACTTTTTCTAAATCACACGCTTTTGGTTACATAGTTTTTTAAAAATAAAAGTATAATAAAAAATAAAATAAAATAAAATATAAAATAAAATAAAACATAAAATAAAGAATAGACTACAATAAAAAGTTCTGAGGTGTTACCGACACATTCAGACGTTTTCATTGAGAGGTGAGGTGAAGCGGTCCATGAGATTGTGAAATTGATGATCCCAGTAGTCGATCATTTTTTTATTGATCTTTTCAGCATAAACTGCAGGCGCTTTCTCTTTGATCTCCTTCAAGGCGTTTGTGATGTTCATCTCGTTTCGCAAATCGCACACAATCGTTTCAAAAGCCCCCAGCAATTTTTCCAAAGTTGGAATATTAAAGTAACCACACAAATGCAAGACATTCGCTAAGACAAATTTAAGACAAGGGCGATAAAGTCTCTTAAGAAGTCTTTTTGCATTGATGTGTAGGTAGTATTCCTCTGGATCAAACAAACAAGAGTGTTGAAGTTGTGATGGGTGATCAACGATGCAACCATTACAGTTTTCAACCATATCAGTCTGAATCACCTTTTCAAGGAGGTCAGCAGTAAAAGCCCTCATAATCGAGACCATGTAGGGGGTAACAAACCCCTCATCCTCACCCATGGGTTGGAAAGACTCTGAAGCAGCATCCTCACCAGTGGGGTGGAAAGAGTCTGAAGTTCTGTCCTCACATGTAGCTTGAAGAAGTTCTGAAGTGGCGTTGTCACAGTCTTGACCGTAGTACAGGTTGACAAATTTCTGAGCCATTTTCAGTAGACGTTGTGTTGTCACTTTCTGAGACAAGAGTGACTTGTGGAGAGAGAAAGAGAGAAAGAGAGAGAGAGTGTCGCTTCTATTTATCTGTCAAGAGCTTTGGGTGTGTACTTTGACACCTCCCCCTGACAACCCCCCTTACAAGGAAAACTGATGTTGGAATCAAAAAAGTTTGTCTAATCTTATTTTTAATCTCTGTAGACCTTTAATCATTTCATTTTCTTCAAACAATTGTTCAATGTTTTCAAACCATTCTTTATATATTTCTTTCCAGTCTTCCCATTCGATTTTCACACAGGAATCACGTTGTGAAGAAAATCCTGTATCAGGTGCATTTCTTTTGTGACTGTATAGCATAGAAAAACACACAAAACAAGTGCCTTTTACATTTCTTACGGTCTGGAGAGCAAAAGTATGTGGTGTCACAACTCTTGTTGAATTCCAAGGTTTGATGAGGATGTTGAATTGTGGTGAAGATTGCAAATTACCAGACATGATTTTAGTGTTGAGCTCGTAGCAGTGGTTTCTGAAACTGTCCCAATCCTTCTGATGAAGCGTAAATTTCTCTGTGACATCTCTACAACTCTCTGTTGAGCTGTTGAAAAATGATAGGCAGTCTCTCTCTTGATCAAACTTGTATCCAAAGTACAATCCATTTCTTAATTGCAATGTTTTAACATTGTCTGAATCAGAGATCCGTGAAGATGTTCGATTAATAAATGAGGCAGGGAACTTTCTTGGTGCATGCAGAAAATTTGCCATTGTGTGTCTTCTTCTCTATTAAAACAAAATAATATAGTTAGAATTCATCAAATATGACCAATCATTATGTATAGGAACAGACAACAAGTTAAGTAATTTTTCAAGTCTTATAAAATAACAGAATGTCAGTTCTTACCTGTAGATTTTGCTCAAGTTGGAGCTGCCTGCTAGATGTCAAACAAACGTCTCTCTCTCAGTTGTTTTTTAGTAAAATGGAACATTTTTTGCAGCTTTTAAAGTGCTCTCTCTCTTCTGAATTGCGTCATTTATCATCAAATCAGATGTATGTAACAAGGGAGGGTTGGGGTAGGGGTCGTAAAACTGGGTGGGGGTCCTATACTAGTTTGTACATATTCGTTTTGAAGGAAAGATACAATAAACTAATGATTGTCTTTTAAAACAGAAACAATTTTATTATCATTAAAACACTATTAGACATTTTTATTTTTTATTTTGAACTCATATAGTTATATATATATATATATATATATATATAAAACAATTATATGCTTGTATGTGAAGCAAGGGATGGTAGAGGGGTTTTGTTCTGTATGTGTGTGAGTGAATGATATGTGTATGTGTGTGTGTGTGTGTGTGTGTGTCACACCTCAGTGATAAGAACCACCTCTTCTTCAATAAACACAGAGTCCTAAAATCTAACCTCCCCTCATGAACACATTCACAGATCGTAAAAACCCTCACATTATTAATACATATCAATAAAAGGAGTTAATAGTAAAATAAAATAAAAGATTTAAAAACAAATAATTATACAAGTCTTGTTCTTTTAAAAGGCATGGTATCAATTCAACACTTATGCTTGTGTTTGCGTATGTGTGTGTGTGTGTGTGTGTATATAAGTAGGGGGCTGTTGTTGTTATCTTATGTTATGTGTCTGTTTAGTGAATGTGTCTGTCTGTTTACGTGACAAATGTTTGTTATCTATATAAATAAGTATATGTGAACGTGAGTGATCAATGAATGCTTCTTATTGATTAAGCAGAAAGGGAGAGAAATTCAGGGTAAAATGCACTTACGTGACATATATGTTTGTTATCTATATATAAGTGTATGTGAACGTGAGTGATCAATGAATGCTTCTTATTGATTAAGCAGAAAAAGGGAGGGGAATTCCAGGTATAATACATGGTTATGATTGATTAAGGATAAAGGAGCAAATTCCGGGTAAATTGCACGACTACGGTACGACGAAGGGAAGGAGGGACTTCCGGTCAAATAGACGCTTATGATTGGTTGAGAGGGCGGGACTTCCTGTCAAAAAAGGGGGCGGGACTTGATGACGTGGCACGCTCTGATTGGTCCATAGACCTGTCAAATTGACATTACAAAAAGGGGTTCATATTCTCTCTCTGACAGTCTTGAATTCTGACTGCAGTTCAGCCAATAAAAATGTATTTCTGTCATTCATTGCAAACAAGCCAGAAAGTGTTTTTCGTTGCTCTTCTTGTCTGAATAAACAAATATGCAGTTTGCTGGAAATAAGCTGTACTCTGACAGTCGTTCTTATGGAGTGCAGTTCAACTAATAAAACTCTTTCTGCCTTTCATTGCAAGCAAGCCCGAAAGTGTTTTTATGCTTCATACTGGATTGTAAAAGCAAAGTTGCCGTGTGCTGAAAACAAGTTGTTCTTTGACAGTCTTGAATACTGAGTGCAGTTCAGTTAATAAAACTGTCTTTCTGGTGCTCATTGCAAACAAGCCAGAAAGTGTTTTTCGTTGCTCTTCTTGTCTGAATAAACAAATATGCAGTTTGCTGGAAATAAGCTGTACTCTGACAGTCGTCCTTATGGAGTGCAGTTCAGCTAATAAAACTCTTTCTGCCTTTCATTGCAAGCAAGCCCGAAAGTGTTTTTATGCTTCATACTGGATTGTAAAAGCAAAGTTGCCGTGTGCTGAAAACAAGTTGTTCTTTGACAGTCTTGAATACTGAGTGCAGTTCAGTTAATAAAACTGTCTTTCTGGTGCTCATTGCAAACAAGCTAGAAATTGTTTTTCTGTGTTCCAATTGTTAGTATAAACAAATATGCAGTCTGCTGAAAGCAAGCTGTTCTTTGATAGTCTTTCTTATGGAGTGCAGATCAGCTAATAAAACTCTTTCTGCCTTTCATTGCAAGCAAGCCCGAAAGTGTTTTTATGCTTCATAATGGATTGTAAAAGCAAAGTTGCCGTGTGCTGAAAACAAGTTGTTCTTTGACAGTCTTGAATACTGAGTGCAGTTCAGTTAACAAAAATGCCTTTCTGGTGCTCATTGCAAACAAGCCAGAAAGTGTTTTTCGTTGCTCTTCTTGTCTGAATAAACAAATATGCAGTTTGCTGGAAATAAGCTGTACTCTGACAGTCGTTCTTATGGAGTGCAGTTCAGCTAATAAAACTCTTTCTGCCTTTCATTGCAAGCAAGCCCGAAAGTGTTTTTATGCTTCATACTGGATTGTAAAAGCAAAGTTGCCGTGTGCTGAAAACAAGTTGTTCTTTGACAGTCTTGAATACTGAGTGCAGTTCAGTTAATAAAACTGTCTTTCTGGTGCTCATTGCAAACAAGCCAGAAAGTGTTTTTCGTTGCTCTTCTTGTCTGAATAAACAAATATGCAGTTTGCTGGAAATAAGCTGTACTCTGACAGTCTTTCTTATGGAGTGCAGTTCAGCTAATAAAACTCTTTCTGCCTTTCATTGCAAGCAAGCCCGAAAGTGTTTTTATGCTTCATACTGGATTGTAAAAGCAAAGTTGCCGTGTGCTGAAAACAAGTTGTTCTTTGACAGTCTTGAATACTGAGTGCAGTTCAGTTAATAAAACTGTCTTTCTGGTGCTCATTGCAAACAAGCTAGAAATTGTTTTTCTGTGTTCCAATTGTTAGTATAAACAAATATGCAGTCTGCTGAAAGCAAGCTGTTCTTTGATAGTCTTTCTTATGGAGTGCAGTTCAGCTAATAAAACTCTTTCTGCATTTCATTGCAAGCAAGCCCGAAAGTGTTTTAATGCTTCATAATGGATTGTAAAAGCAAAGTTGCTGTGTGCTGAAAACAAGTTGTTCTTTGACAGTCTTGAATTCTGACTGCAGTTCAGCCAATAAAAATGTATTTCTGTCATTCATTGCAAACAAGCCAGAAAGTGTTTTTCGTTGCTCTTCTTGTCTGAATAAACAAATATGCAGTTTGCTGGAAATAAGCTGTACTCTGACAGTCGTTCTTATGGAGTGCAGTTCAGCTAATAAAACTCTTTCTGCCTTTCATTGCAAGCAAGCCCGAAAGTGTTTTTATGCTTCATACTGGATTGTAAAAGCAAAGTTGCCGTGTGCTGAAAACAAGTTGTTCTTTGACAGTCTTGAATACTGAGTGCAGTTCAGTTAACAAAAATGCCTTTCTGGTGCTCATTGCAAACAAGCCAGAAAATGTTTTTCGTTGCTCTTCTTGTCTGAATAAACAAATATGCAGTTTGCTGGAAATAAGCTGTACTCTGACAGTCGTTCTTATGGAGTGCAGTTCAGTTAATAAAACTCTTTCTGCCTTTCATTGCAAGCAAGCCCGAAAGTGTTTTTATGCTTCATACTGGATTGTAAAAGCAAAGTTGCCGTGTGCTGAAAACAAGTTGTTCTTTGACAGTCTTGAATACTGAGTGCAGTTCAGTTAATAAAACTGTCTTTCTGGTGCTCATTGCAAACAAGCCAGAAAGTGTTTTTCGTTGCTCTTCTTGTCTGAATAAACAATTATGCAGTTTGCTGGAAATAAGCTGTACTCTGACAGTCGTCCTTATGGAGTGCAGTTCAGCTAATAAAACTCTTTCTGCCTTTCATTGCAAGCAAGCCCGAAAGTGTTTTTATGCTTCATACTGGATTGTAAAAGCAAAGTTGCCGTGTGCTGAAAACAAGTTGTTCTTTGACAGTCTTGAATACTGAGTGCAGTTCAGTTAATAAAACTGTCTTTCTGGTGCTCATTGCAAACAAGCCAGAAAGTGTTTTTCGTTGCTCTCCTTGTCTGAATAAACAAATATGCAGTTTGCTGGAAATAAGCTGTACTCTGACAGTCGTTCTTATGGAGTGCAGTTCAGCTAATAAAACTGTTTCTGCCTTTCATTGCAAGCAAGCCCGAAAGTGTTTTTATGCTTCATACTGGATTGTAAAAGCAAAGTTGCCGTGTGCTGAAAACAAGTTGTTCTTTGACAGTCTTGAATACTGAGTGCAGTTCAGTTAATAAAACTGTCTTTCTGGTGCTCATTGCAAACAAGCCAGAAAGTGTTTTTCGTTGCTCTTCTTGTCTGAATAAACAAATATGCAGTTTGCTGGAAATAAGCTGTACTCTGACAGTCGTTCTTATGGAGTGCAGTTCAGCTAATAAAACTCTTTCTGCCTTTCATTGCAAGCAAGCCCGAAAGTGTTTTTATGCTTCATACTGGATTGTAAAAGCAAAGTTGCCGTGTGCTGAAAACAAGTTGTTCTTTGACAGTCTTGAATACTGAGTGCAGTTCAGTTAATAAAACTGTCTTTCTGGTGCTCATTGCAAACAAGCTAGAAATTTTTTTTTTTTTTTTCCAATTGTTAGTATAAACAAATATGCAGTCTGCTGAAAGCAAGCTGTTCTTTGATAGTCTTTCTTATGGAGTGCAGTTCAGCTAATAAAACTCTTTCTGCATTTCATTGCAAGCAAGCCCGAAAGTGTTTTAATGCTTCATAATGGATTGTAAAAGCAAAGTTGCTGTGTGCTGAAAACAAGTAGTTCTTTGACAGTCTTGAATTCTGACTGCAGTTCAGCCAATAAAAATGTATTTCTGTCATTCATTGCAAACAAGCCAGAAAGTGTTTTTCGTTGCTCTTCTTGTCTGAATAAACAAATATGCAGTTTGCTGGAAATAAGCTGTACTCTGACAGTCGTTCTTATGGAGTGCAGTTCAGCTAATAAAACTCTTTCTGCCTTTCATTGCAAGCAAGCCCGAAAGTGTTTTTATGCTTCATACTGGATTGTAAAAGCAAAGTTGCCGTGTGCTGAAAACAAGTTGTTCTTTGACAGTCTTGAATACTGAGTGCAGTTCAGTTAACAAAAATGCCTTTCTGGTGCTCATTGCAAACAAGCCAGAAAATGTTTTTCGTTGCTCTTCTTGTCTGAATAAACAAATATGCAGTTTGCTGGAAATAAGCTGTACTCTGACAGTCGTTCTTATGGAGTGCAGTTCAGTTAATAAAATTCTTTCTGCCTTTCATTGCAAGCAAGCCCGAAAGTGTTTTTATGCTTCATACTGGATTGTAAAAGCAAAGTTGCCGTGTGCTGAAAACAAGTTGTTCTTTGACAGTCTTGAATACTGAGTGCAGTTCAGTTAATAAAACTGTCTTTCTGGTGCTCATTGCAAACAAGCTAGAAATTGTTTTTCTGTGTTCCAATTGTGAGTATAAACAAATATGCAGTCTGCTGAAAGCAAGCTGTTCTTTGATAGTCTTTCTTATGGAGTGCAGTTCAGCTAATAAAACTCTTTCTGCATTTCATTGCAAGCAAGCCCGAAAGTGTTTTAATGCTTCATAATGGATTGTAAAAGCAAAGTTGCTGTGTGCTGAAAACAAGTTGTTCTTTGACAGTCTTGAATTCTGACTGCAGTTCAGCCAATAAAAATGTATTTCTGTCATTCATTGCAAACAAGCCAGAAAGTGTTTTTCGTTGCTCTTCTTGTCTGAATAAACAAATATGCAGTTTGCTGGAAATAAGCTGTACTCTGACAGTCGTTCTTATGGAGTGCAGTTCAGCTAATAAAACTCTTTCTGCCTTTCATTGCAAGCAAGCCCGAAAGTGTTTTTATGCTTCATACTGGATTGTAAAAGCAAAGTTGCCGTGTGCTGAAAACAAGTTGTTCTTTGACAGTCTTGAATACTGAGTGCAGTTCAGTTAACAAAAATGCCTTTCTGGTGCTCATTGCAAACAAGCCAGAAAATGTTTTTCGTTGCTCTTCTTGTCTGAATAAACAAATATGCAGTTTGCTGGAAATAAGCTGTACTCTGACAGTCGTTCTTATGGAGTGCAGTTCAGTTAATAAAACTCTTTCTGCCTTTCATTGCAAGCAAGCCCGAAAGTGTTTTTATGCTTCATACTGGATTGTAAAAGCAAAGTTGCCGTGTGCTGAAAACAAGTTGTTCTTTGACAGTCTTGAATACTGAGTGCAGTTCAGTTAATAAAACTGTCTTTCTGGTGCTCATTGCAAACAAGCCAGAAAGTGTTTTTCGTTGCTCTTCTTGTCTGAATAAACAATTATGCAGTTTGCTGGAAATAAGCTGTACTCTGACAGTCGTCCTTATGGAGTGCAGTTCAGCTAATAAAACTCTTTCTGCCTTTCATTGCAAGCAAGCCCGAAAGTGTTTTTATGCTTCATACTGGATTGTAAAAGCAAAGTTGCCGTGTGCTGAAAACAAGTTGTTCTTTGACAGTCTTGAATACTGAGTGCAGTTCAGTTAATAAAACTGTCTTTCTGGTGCTCATTGCAAACAAGCCAGAAAGTGTTTTTCGTTGCTCTCCTTGTCTGAATAAACAAATATGCAGTTTGCTGGAAATAAGCTGTACTCTGACAGTCGTTCTTATGGAGTGCAGTTCAGCTAATAAAACTCTTTCTGCCTTTCATTGCAAGCAAGCCCGAAAGTGTTTTTATGCTTCATACTGGATTGTAAAAGCAAAGTTGCCGTGTGCTGAAAACAAGTTGTTCTTTGACAGTCTTGAATACTGAGTGCAGTTCAGTTAATAAAACTGTCTTTCTGGTGCTCATTGCAAACAAGCCAGAAAGTGTTTTTCGTTGCTCTTCTTGTCTGAATAAACAAATATGCAGTTTGCTGGAAATAAGCTGTACTCTGACAGTCGTTCTTATGGAGTGCAGTTCAGCTAATAAAACTCTTTCTGCCTTTCATTGCAAGCAAGCCCGAAAGTGTTTTTATGCTTCATACTGGATTGTAAAAGCAAAGTTGCCGTGTGCTGAAAACAAGTTGTTCTTTGACAGTCTTGAATACTGAGTGCAGTTCAGTTAATAAAACTGTCTTTCTGGTGCTCATTGCAAACAAGCTAGAAATTTTTTTTTTTTTTTTCCAATTGTTAGTATAAACAAATATGCAGTCTGCTGAAAGCAAGCTGTTCTTTGATAGTCTTTCTTATGGAGTGCAGTTCAGCTAATAAAACTCTTTCTGCATTTCATTGCAAGCAAGCCCGAAAGTGTTTTAATGCTTCGTAATGGATTGTAAAAGCAAAGTTGCTGTGTGCTGAAAACAAGTTGTTCTTTGACAGTCTTGAATTCTGACTGCAGTTCAGCCAATAAAAATGTATTTCTGTCATTCATTGCAAACAAGCCAGAAAGTGTTTTTCGTTGCTCTTCTTGTCTGAATAAACAAATATGCAGTTTGCTGGAAATAAGCTGTACTCTGACAGTCGTTCTTATGGAGTGCAGTTCAGCTAATAAAACTCTTTCTGCCTTTCATTGCAAGCAAGCCCGAAAGTGTTTTTATGCTTCATACTGGATTGTAAAAGCAAAGTTGCCGTGTGCTGAAAACAAGTTGTTCTTTGACAGTCTTGAATACTGAGTGCAGTTCAGTTAACAAAAATGCCTTTCTGGTGCTCATTGCAAACAAGCCAGAAAATGTTTTTCGTTGCTCTTCTTGTCTGAATAAACAAATATGCAGTTTGCTGGAAATAAGCTGTACTCTGACAGTCGTTCTTATGGAGTGCAGTTCAGTTAATAAAATTCTTTCTGCCTTTCATTGCAAGCAAGCCCGAAAGTGTTTTTATGCTTCATACTGGATTGTAAAAGCAAAGTTGCCGTGTGCTGAAAACAAGTTGTTCTTTGACAGTCTTGAATACTGAGTGCAGTTCAGTTAATAAAACTGTCTTTCTGGTGCTCATTGCAAACAAGCTAGAAATTGTTTTTCTGTGTTCCAATTGTGAGTATAAACAAATATGCAGTCTGCTGAAAGCAAGCTGTTCTTTGATAGTCTTTCTTATGGAGTGCAGTTCAGCTAATAAAACTCTTTCTGCATTTCATTGCAAGCAAGCCCGAAAGTGTTTTAATGCTTCATAATGGATTGTAAAAGCAAAGTTGCTGTGTGCTGAAAACAAGTTGTTCTTTGACAGTCTTGAATTCTGACTGCAGTTCAGCCAATAAAAATGTATTTCTGTCATTCATTGCAAACAAGCCAGAAAGTGTTTTTCGTTGCTCTTCTTGTCTGAATAAACAAATATGCAGTTTGCTGGAAATAAGCTGTACTCTGACAGTCGTTCTTATGGAGTGCAGTTCAGCTAATAAAACTCTTTCTGCCTTTCATTGCAAGCAAGCCCGAAAGTGTTTTTATGCTTCATACTGGATTGTAAAAGCAAAGTTGCCGTGTGCTGAAAACAAGTTGTTCTTTGACAGTCTTGAATACTGAGTGCAGTTCAGTTAACAAAAATGCCTTTCTGGTGCTCATTGCAAACAAGCCAGAAAATGTTTTTCGTTGCTCTTCTTGTCTGAATAAACAAATATGCAGTTTGCTGGAAATAAGCTGTACTCTGACAGTCGTTCTTATGGAGTGCAGTTCAGTTAATAAAACTCTTTCTGCCTTTCATTGCAAGCAAGCCCGAAAGTGTTTTTATGCTTCATACTGGATTGTAAAAGCAAAGTTGCCGTGTGCTGAAAACAAGTTGTTCTTTGACAGTCTTGAATACTGAGTGCAGTTCAGTTAATAAAACTGTCTTTCTGGTGCTCATTGCAAACAAGCCAGAAAGTGTTTTTCGTTGCTCTTCTTGTCTGAATAAACAATTATGCAGTTTGCTGGAAATAAGCTGTACTCTGACAGTCGTCCTTATGGAGTGCAGTTCAGCTAATAAAACTCTTTCTGCCTTTCATTGCAAGCAAGCCCGAAAGTGTTTTTATGCTTCATACTGGATTGTAAAAGCAAAGTTGCCGTGTGCTGAAAACAAGTTGTTCTTTGACAGTCTTGAATACTGAGTGCAGTTCAGTTAATAAAACTGTCTTTCTGGTGCTCATTGCAAACAAGCCAGAAAGTGTTTTTCGTTGCTCTTCTTGTCTGAATAAACAAATATGCAGTTTGCTGGAAATAAGCTGTACTCTGACAGTCGTTCTTATGGAGTGCAGTTCAGCTAATAAAACTCTTTCTGCCTTTCATTGCAAGCAAGCCCGAAAGTGTTTTTATGCTTCATACTGGATTGTAAAAGCAAAGTTGCCGTGTGCTGAAAACAAGTTGTTCTTTGACAGTCTTGAATACTGAGTGCAGTTCAGTTAATAAAACTGTCTTTCTGGTGCTCATTGCAAACAAGCTAGAAATTTTTTTTTTTTTTTCCAATTGTTAGTATAAACAAATATGCAGTCTGCTGAAAGCAAGCTGTTCTTTGATAGTCTTTCTTATGGAGTGCAGTTCAGCTAATAAAACTCTTTCTGCATTTCATTGCAAGCAAGCCCGAAAGTGTTTTAATGCTTCATAATGGATTGTAAAAGCAAAGTTGCTGTGTGCTGAAAACAAGTTGTTCTTTGACAGTCTTGAATTCTGACTGCAGTTCAGCCAATAAAAATGTATTTCTGTCATTCATTGCAAACAAGCCAGAAAGTGTTTTTCGTTGCTCTTCTTGTCTGAATAAACAAATATGCAGTTTGCTGGAAATAAGCTGTACTCTGACAGTCGTTCTTATGGAGTGCAGTTCAGCTAATAAAACTCTTTCTGCCTTTCATTGCAAGCAAGCCCGAAAGTGTTTTTATGCTTCATACTGGATTGTAAAAGCAAAGTTGCCGTGTGCTGAAAACAAGTTGTTCTTTGACAGTCTTGAATACTGAGTGCAGTTCAGTTAACAAAAATGCCTTTCTGGTGCTCATTGCAAACAAGCCAGAAAATGTTTTTCGTTGCTCTTCTTGTCTGAATAAACAAATATGCAGTTTGCTGGAAATAAGCTGTACTCTGACAGTCGTTCTTATGGAGTGCAGTTCAGTTAATAAAATTCTTTCTGCCTTTCATTGCAAGCAAGCCCGAAAGTGTTTTTATGCTTCATACTGGATTGTAAAAGCAAAGTTGCCGTGTGCTGAAAACAAGTTGTTCTTTGACAGTCTTGAATACTGAGTGCAGTTCAGTTAATAAAACTGTCTTTCTGGTGCTCATTGCAAACAAGCTAGAAATTGTTTTTCTGTGTTCCAATTGTGAGTATAAACAAATATGCAGTCTGCTGAAAGCAAGCTGTTCTTTGATAGTCTTTCTTATGGAGTGCAGTTCAGCTAATAAAACTCTTTCTGCATTTCATTGCAAGCAAGCCCGAAAGTGTTTTAATGCTTCATAATGGATTGTAAAAGCAAAGTTGCTGTGTGCTGAAAACAAGTTGTTCTTTGACAGTCTTGAATTCTGACTGCAGTTCAGCCAATAAAAATGTATTTCTGTCATTCATTGCAAACAAGCCAGAAAGTGTTTTTCGTTGCTCTTCTTGTCTGAATAAACAAATATGCAGTTTGCTGGAAATAAGCTGTACTCTGACAGTCGTTCTTATGGAGTGCAGTTCAGCTAATAAAACTCTTTCTGCCTTTCATTGCAAGCAAGCCCGAAAGTGTTTTTATGCTTCATACTGGATTGTAAAAGCAAAGTTGCCGTGTGCTGAAAACAAGTTGTTCTTTGACAGTCTTGAATACTGAGTGCAGTTCAGTTAACAAAAATGCCTTTCTGGTGCTCATTGCAAACAAGCCAGAAAATGTTTTTCGTTGCTCTTCTTGTCTGAATAAACAAATATGCAGTTTGCTGGAAATAAGCTGTACTCTGACAGTCGTTCTTATGGAGTGCAGTTCAGTTAATAAAACTCTTTCTGCCTTTCATTGCAAGCAAGCCCGAAAGTGTTTTTATGCTTCATACTGGATTGTAAAAGCAAAGTTGCCGTGTGCTGAAAACAAGTTGTTCTTTGACAGTCTTGAATACTGAGTGCAGTTCAGTTAATAAAACTGTCTTTCTGGTGCTCATTGCAAACAAGCCAGAAAGTGTTTTTCGT
The DNA here is from genome assembly GCF_029633855.1 of Hoplias malabaricus. Classification (NCBI taxonomy): domain Eukaryota; kingdom Metazoa; phylum Chordata; class Actinopteri; order Characiformes; family Erythrinidae; genus Hoplias; species Hoplias malabaricus. The sequence goes on from NC_089810.1 coordinate 26,909,491, forward strand.
TGCTCTTCTTGTCTGAATAAACAATTATGCAGTTTGCTGGAAATAAGCTGTACTCTGACAGTCGTCCTTATGGAGTGCAGTTCAGCTAATAAAACTCTTTCTGCCTTTCATTGCAAGCAAGCCCGAAAGTGTTTTTATGCTTCATACTGGATTGTAAAAGCAAAGTTGCCGTGTGCTGAAAACAAGTTGTTCTTTGACAGTCTTGAATACTGAGTGCAGTTCAGTTAATAAAACTGTCTTTCTGGTGCTCATTGCAAACAAGCCAGAAAGTGTTTTTCGTTGCTCTCCTTGTCTGAATAAACAAATATGCAGTTTGCTGGAAATAAGCTGTACTCTGACAGTCGTTCTTATGGAGTGCAGTTCAGCTAATAAAACTCTTTCTGCCTTTCATTGCAAGCAAGCCCGAAAGTGTTTTTATGCTTCATACTGGATTGTAAAAGCAAAGTTGCCGTGTGCTGAAAACAAGTTGTTCTTTGACAGTCTTGAATACTGAGTGCAGTTCAGTTAATAAAACTGTCTTTCTGGTGCTCATTGCAAACAAGCCAGAAAGTGTTTTTCGTTGCTCTTCTTGTCTGAATAAACAAATATGCAGTTTGCTGGAAATAAGCTGTACTCTGACAGTCGTTCTTATGGAGTGCAGTTCAGCTAATAAAACTCTTTCTGCCTTTCATTGCAAGCAAGCCCGAAAGTGTTTTTATGCTTCATACTGGATTGTAAAAGCAAAGTTGCCGTGTGCTGAAAACAAGTTGTTCTTTGACAGTCTTGAATACTGAGTGCAGTTCAGTTAATAAAACTGTCTTTCTGGTGCTCATTGCAAACAAGCTAGAATTTTTTTTTTTTTTTCCAATTGTTAGTATAAACAAATATGCAGTCTGCTGAAAGCAAGCTGTTCTTTGATAGTCTTTCTTATGGAGTGCAGTTCAGCTAATAAAACTCTTTCTGCATTTCATTGCAAGCAAGCCCGAAAGTGTTTTAATGCTTCATAATGGATTGTAAAAGCAAAGTTGCTGTGTGCTGAAAACAAGTTGTTCTTTGACAGTCTTGAATTCTGACTGCAGTTCAGCCAATAAAAATGTATTTCTGTCATTCATTGCAAACAAGCCAGAAAGTGTTTTTCATTGCTCTTCTTGTCTGAATAAACAAATATGCAGTTTGCTGGAAATAAGCTGTACTCTGACAGTCGTTCTTATGGAGTGCAGTTCAGCTAATAAAACTCTTTCTGCCTTTCATTGCAAGCAAGCCCGAAAGTGTTTTTATGCTTCATACTGGATTGTAAAAGCAAAGTTGCCGTGTGCTGAAAACAAGTTGTTCTTTGACAGTCTTGAATACTGAGTGCAGTTCAGTTAACAAAAATGCCTTTCTGGTGCTCATTGCAAACAAGCCAGAAAATGTTTTTCGTTGCTCTTCTTGTCTGAATAAACAAATATGCAGTTTGCTGGAAATAAGCTGTACTCTGACAGTCGTTCTTATGGAGTGCAGTTCAGTTAATAAAATTCTTTCTGCCTTTCATTGCAAGCAAGCCCGAAAGTGTTTTTATGCTTCATACTGGATTGTAAAAGCAAAGTTGCCGTGTGCTGAAAACAAGTTGTTCTTTGACAGTCTTGAATACTGAGTGCAGTTCAGTTAATAAAACTGTCTTTCTGGTGCTCATTGCAAACAAGCTAGAAATTTTTTTTTTTTTTTCCAATTGTTAGTATAAACAAATATGCAGTCTGCTGAAAGCAAGCTGTTCTTTGATAGTCTTTCTTATGGAGTGCAGTTCAGCTAATAAAACTCTTTCTGCATTTCATTGCAAGCAAGCCCGAAAGTGTTTTAATGCTTCATAATGGATTGTAAAAGCAAAGTTGCTGTGTGCTGAAAACAAGTTGTTCTTTGACAGTCTTGAATTCTGACTGCAGTTCAGCCAATAAAAATGTATTTCTGTCATTCATTGCAAACAAGCCAGAAAGTGTTTTTCGTTGCTCTTCTTGTCTGAATAAACAAATATGCAGTTTGCTGGAAATAAGCTGTACTCTGACAGTCGTTCTTATGGAGTGCAGTTCAGCTAATAAAACTCTTTCTGCCTTTCATTGCAAGCAAGCCCGAAAGTGTTTTTATGCTTCATACTGGATTGTAAAAGCAAAGTTGCCGTGTGCTGAAAACAAGTTGTTCTTTGACAGTCTTGAATACTGAGTGCAGTTCAGTTAACAAAAATGCCTTTCTGGTGCTCATTGCAAACAAGCCAGAAAATGTTTTTCGTTGCTCTTCTTGTCTGAATAAACAAATATGCAGTTTGCTGGAAATAAGCTGTACTCTGACAGTCGTTCTTATGGAGTGCAGTTCAGTTAATAAAATTCTTTCTGCCTTTCATTGCAAGCAAGCCCGAAAGTGTTTTTATGCTTCATACTGGATTGTAAAAGCAAAGTTGCCGTGTGCTGAAAACAAGTTGTTCTTTGACAGTCTTGAATACTGAGTGCAGTTCAGTTAATAAAACTGTCTTTCTGGTGCTCATTGCAAACAAGCTAGAAATTGTTTTTCTGTGTTCCAATTGTGAGTATAAACAAATATGCAGTCTGCTGAAAGCAAGCTGTTCTTTGATAGTCTTTCTTATGGAGTGCAGTTCAGCTAATAAAACTCTTTCTGCATTTCATTGCAAGCAAGCCCGAAAGTGTTTTAATGCTTCATAATGGATTGTAAAAGCAAAGTTGCTGTGTGCTGAAAACAAGTTGTTCTTTGACAGTCTTGAATTCTGACTGCAGTTCAGCCAATAAAAATGTATTTCTGTCATTCATTGCAAACAAGCCAGAAAGTGTTTTTCGTTGCTCTTCTTGTCTGAATAAACAAATATGCAGTTTGCTGGAAATAAGCTGTACTCTGACAGTCGTTCTTATGGAGTGCAGTTCAGCTAATAAAACTCTTTCTGCCTTTCATTGCAAGCAAGCCCGAAAGTGTTTTTATGCTTCATACTGGATTGTAAAAGCAAAGTTGCCGTGTGCTGAAAACAAGTTGTTCTTTGACAGTCTTGAATACTGAGTGCAGTTCAGTTAACAAAAATGCCTTTCTGGTGCTCATTGCAAACAAGCCAGAAAATGTTTTTCGTTGCTCTTCTTGTCTGAATAAACAAATATGCAGTTTGCTGGAAATAAGCTGTACTCTGACAGTCGTTCTTATGGAGTGCAGTTCAGTTAATAAAACTCTTTCTGCCTTTCATTGCAAGCAAGCCCGAAAGTGTTTTTATGCTTCATACTGGATTGTAAAAGCAAAGTTGCCGTGTGCTGAAAACAAGTTGTTCTTTGACAGTCTTGAATACTGAGTGCAGTTCAGTTAATAAAACTGTCTTTCTGGTGCTCATTGCAAACAAGCCAGAAAGTGTTTTTCGTTGCTCTTCTTGTCTGAATAAACAATTATGCAGTTTGCTGGAAATAAGCTGTACTCTGACAGTCGTCCTTATGGAGTGCAGTTCAGCTAATAAAACTCTTTCTGCCTTTCATTGCAAGCAAGCCCGAAAGTGTTTTTATGCTTCATACTGGATTGTAAAAGCAAAGTTGCCGTGTGCTGAAAACAAGTTGTTCTTTGACAGTCTTGAATACTGAGTGCAGTTCAGTTAATAAAACTGTCTTTCTGGTGCTCATTGCAAACAAGCCAGAAAGTGTTTTTCGTTGCTCTCCTTGTCTGAATAAACAAATATGCAGTTTGCTGGAAATAAGCTGTACTCTGACAGTCGTTCTTATGGAGTGCAGTTCAGCTAATAAAACTCTTTCTGCCTTTCATTGCAAGCAAGCCCGAAAGTGTTTTTATGCTTCATACTGGATTGTAAAAGCAAAGTTGCCGTGTGCTGAAAACAAGTTGTTCTTTGACAGTCTTGAATACTGAGTGCAGTTCAGTTAATAAAACTGTCTTTCTGGTGCTCATTGCAAACAAGCCAGAAAGTGTTTTTCGTTGCTCTTCTTGTCTGAATAAACAAATATGCAGTTTGCTGGAAATAAGCTGTACTCTGACAGTCGTTCTTATGGAGTGCAGTTCAGCTAATAAAACTCTTTCTGCCTTTCATTGCAAGCAAGCCCGAAAGTGTTTTTATGCTTCATACTGGATTGTAAAAGCAAAGTTGCCGTGTGCTGAAAACAAGTTGTTCTTTGACAGTCTTGAATACTGAGTGCAGTTCAGTTAATAAAACTGTCTTTCTGGTGCTCATTGCAAACAAGCTAGAAATTTTTTTTTTTTTTCCAATTGTTAGTATAAACAAATATGCAGTCTGCTGAAAGCAAGCTGTTCTTTGATAGTCTTTCTTATGGAGTGCAGTTCAGCTAATAAAACTCTTTCTGCATTTCATTGCAAGCAAGCCCGAAAGTGTTTTAATGCTTCATAATGGATTGTAAAAGCAAAGTTGCTGTGTGCTGAAAACAAGTTGTTCTTTGACAGTCTTGAATTCTGACTGCAGTTCAGCCAATAAAAATGTATTTCTGTCATTCATTGCAAACAAGCCAGAAAGTGTTTTTCATTGCTCTTCTTGTCTGAATAAACAAATATGCAGTTTGCTGGAAATAAGCTGTACTCTGACAGTCGTTCTTATGGAGTGCAGTTCAGCTAATAAAACTCTTTCTGCCTTTCATTGCAAGCAAGCCCGAAAGTGTTTTTATGCTTCATACTGGATTGTAAAAGCAAAGTTGCCGTGTGCTGAAAACAAGTTGTTCTTTGACAGTCTTGAATACTGAGTGCAGTTCAGTTAACAAAAATGCCTTTCTGGTGCTCATTGCAAACAAGCCAGAAAATGTTTTTCGTTGCTCTTCTTGTCTGAATAAACAAATATGCAGTTTGCTGGAAATAAGCTGTACTCTGACAGTCGTTCTTATGGAGTGCAGTTCAGTTAATAAAATTCTTTCTGCCTTTCATTGCAAGCAAGCCCGAAAGTGTTTTTATGCTTCATACTGGATTGTAAAAGCAAAGTTGCCGTGTGCTGAAAACAAGTTGTTCTTTGACAGTCTTGAATACTGAGTGCAGTTCAGTTAATAAAACTGTCTTTCTGGTGCTCATTGCAAACAAGCTAGAAATTGTTTTTCTGTGTTCCAATTGTGAGTATAAACAAATATGCAGTCTGCTGAAAGCAAGCTGTTCTTTGATAGTCTTTCTTATGGAGTGCAGTTCAGCTAATAAAACTCTTTCTGCATTTCATTGCAAGCAAGCCCGAAAGTGTTTTTATGCTTTATAATGGATTGTAAAAGCAAAGTTGCAGTTTGCTGAAAACAAGTTGTTCTTTGACAGTCTTGAATTCTGACTGCAGTTCAGCCAATAAAAATGTATTTCTGTCATTCATTGCAAACAAGCCAGAAAGTGTTTTTCGTTGCTCTTCTTGTCTGAATAAACAAATATGCAGTTTGCTGGAAATAAGCTGTACTCTGACAGTCGTTCTTATGGAGTGCAGTTCAGCTAATAAAACTCTTTCTGCCTTTCATTGCAAGCAAGCCCGAAAGTGTTTTTATGCTTCATACTGGATTGTAAAAGCAAAGTTGCCGTGTGCTGAAAACAAGTTGTTCTTTGACAGTCTTGAAAACTGAGTGCAGTTCAGTTAATAAAACTGTCTTTCTGGTGTTCATTGCAAACAAGCCAGAAAGTGTTTTTCGTTGCTCTTCTTGTCTGAATAAACAAATATGCAGTTTGCTGGAAATAAGCTGTACTCTGACAGTCGTTCTTATGGAGTGCAGTTCAGCTAATAAAACTCTTTCTGCCTTTCATTGCAAGCAAGCCCGAAAGTGTTTTTATGCTTCATACTGGATTGTAAAAGCAAAGTTGCCGTGTGCTGAAAACAAGTTGTTCTTTGACAGTCTTGAATACTGAGTGCAGTTCAGTTAATAAAACTGTCTTTCTGGTGCTCATTGCAAACAAGCCAGAAAGTGTTTTTCGTTGCTCTTCTTGCCTGAATAAACAAATATGCAGTTTGCTGGAAATAAGCTGTACTCTGACAGTCGTTCTTATGGAGTGCAGTTCAGCTAATAAAACTCTTTCTGCCTTTCATTGCAAGCAAGCCCGAAAGTGTTTTTATGCTTCATACTGGATTGTAAAAGCAAAGTTGCCGTGTGCTGAAAACAAGTTGTTCTTTGACAGTCTTGAAAACTGAGTGCAGTTCAGTTAATAAAACTGTCTTTCTGGTGTTCATTGCAAACAAGCCAGAAAGTGTTTTTCGTTGCTCTTCTTGTCTGAATAAACAAATATGCAGTTTGCTGGAAATAAGCTGTACTCTGACAGTCGTTCTTATGGAGTGCAGTTCAGCTAATAAAACTCTTTCTGCCTTTCATTGCAAGCAAGCCCGAAAGTGTTTTTATGCTTCATACTGGATTGTAAAAGCAAAGTTGCCGTGTGCTGAAAACAAGTTGTTCTTTGACAGTCTTGAATACTGAGTGCAGTTCAGTTAATAAAACTGTCTTTCTGGTGCTCATTGCAAACAAGCTAGAATTTTTTTTTTTTTTTCCAATTGTTAGTATAAACAAATATGCAGTCTGCTGAAAGCAAGCTGTTCTTTGATAGTCTTTCTTATGGAGTGCAGTTCAGCTAATAAAACTCTTTCTGCATTTCATTGCAAGCAAGCCCGAAAGTGTTTTAATGCTTCATAATGGATTGTAAAAGCAAAGTTGCTGTGTGCTGAAAACAAGTTGTTCTTTGACAGTCTTGAATTCTGACTGCAGTTCAGCCAATAAAAATGTATTTCTGTCATTCATTGCAAACAAGCCAGAAAGTGTTTTTCGTTGCTCTTCTTGTCTGAATAAACAAATATGCAGTTTGCTGGAAATAAGCTGTACTCTGACAGTCGTTCTTATGGAGTGCAGTTCAGCTAATAAAACTCTTTCTGCCTTTCATTGCAAGCAAGCCCGAAAGTGTTTTTATGCTTCATACTGGATTGTAAAAGCAAAGTTGCCGTGTGCTGAAAACAAGTTGTTCTTTGACAGTCTTGAATACTGAGTGCAGTTCAGTTAACAAAAATGCCTTTCTGGTGCTCATTGCAAACAAGCCAGAAAATGTTTTTCGTTGCTCTTCTTGTCTGAATAAACAAATATGCAGTTTGCTGGAAATAAGCTGTACTCTGACAGTCGTTCTTATGGAGTGCAGTTCAGTTAATAAAATTCTTTCTGCCTTTCATTGCAAGCAAGCCCGAAAGTGTTTTTATGCTTCATACTGGATTGTAAAAGCAAAGTTGCCGTGTGCTGAAAACAAGTTGTTCTTTGACAGTCTTGAATACTGAGTGCAGTTCAGTTAATAAAACTGTCTTTCTGGTGCTCATTGCAAACAAGCTAGAAATTGTTTTTCTGTGTTCCAATTGTGAGTATAAACAAATATGCAGTCTGCTGAAAGCAAGCTGTTCTTTGATAGTCTTTCTTATGGAGTGCAGTTCAGCTAATAAAACTCTTTCTGCATTTCATTGCAAGCAAGCCCGAAAGTGTTTTTATGCTTCATACTGGATTGTAAAAGCAAAGTTGCCGTGTGCTGAAAACAAGTTGTTCTTTGACAGTCTTGAATACTGAGTGCAGTTCAGTTAATAAAACTGTCTTTCTGGTGCTCATTGCAAACAAGCCAGAAAGTGTTTTTCGTTGCTCTCCTTGTCTGAATAAACAAATATGCAGTTTGCTGGAAATAAGCTGTACTCTGACAGTCGTTCTTATGGAGTGCAGTTCAGCTAATAAAACTCTTTCTGCCTTTCATTGCAAGCAAGCCCGAAAGTGTTTTTATGCTTCATACTGGATTGTAAAAGCAAAGTTGCCGTGTGCTGAAAACAAGTTGTTCTTTGACAGTCTTGAATACTGAGTGCAGTTCAGTTAATAAAACTGTCTTTCTGGTGCTCATTGCAAACAAGCCAGAAAGTGTTTTTCGTTGCTCTTCTTGTCTGAATAAACAAATATGCAGTTTGCTGGAAATAAGCTGTACTCTGACAGTCGTTCTTATGGAGTGCAGTTCAGCTAATAAAACTCTTTCTGCCTTTCATTGCAAGCAAGCCCGAAAGTGTTTTTATGCTTCATACTGGATTGTAAAAGCAAAGTTGCCGTGTGCTGAAAACAAGTTGTTCTTTGACAGTCTTGAATACTGAGTGCAGTTCAGTTAATAAAACTGTCTTTCTGGTGCTCATTGCAAACAAGCTAGAAATTTTTTTTTTTTTTTCCAATTGTTAGTATAAACAAATATGCAGTCTGCTGAAAGCAAGCTGTTCTTTGATAGTCTTTCTTATGGAGTGCAGTTCAGCTAATAAAACTCTTTCTGCATTTCATTGCAAGCAAGCCCGAAAGTGTTTTTATGCTTTATAATGGATTGTAAAAGCAAAGTTGCAGTTTGCTGAAAACAAGTTGTTCTTTGACAGTCTTGAATTCTGACTGCAGTTCAGCCAATAAAAATGTATTTCTGTCATTCATTGCAAACAAGCCAGAAAGTGTTTTTCGTTGCTCTTCTTGTCTGAATAAACAAATATGCAGTTTGCTGGAAATAAGCTGTACTCTGACAGTCGTTCTTATGGAGTGCAGTTCAGCTAATAAAACTCTTTCTGCCTTTCATTGCAAGCAAGCCCGAAAGTGTTTTTATGCTTCATACTGGATTGTAAAAGCAAAGTTGCCGTGTGCTGAAAACAAGTTGTTCTTTGACAGTCTTGAAAACTGAGTGCAGTTCAGTTAATAAAACTGTCTTTCTGGTGTTCATTGCAAACAAGCCAGAAAGTGTTTTTCGTTGCTCTTCTTGTCTGAATAAACAAATATGCAGTTTGCTGGAAATAAGCTGTACTCTGACAGTCGTTCTTATGGAGTGCAGTTCAGCTAATAAAACTCTTTCTGCCTTTCATTGCAAGCAAGCCCGAAAGTGTTTTTATGCTTCATACTGGATTGTAAAAGCAAAGTTGCCGTGTGCTGAAAACAAGTTGTTCTTTGACAGTCTTGAATACTGAGTGCAGTTCAGTTAATAAAACTGTCTTTCTGGTGCTCATTGCAAACAAGCCAGAAAGTGTTTTTCGTTGCTCTTCTTGCCTGAATAAACAAATATGCAGTTTGCTGGAAATAAGCTGTACTCTGACAGTCGTTCTTATGGAGTGCAGTTCAGCTAATAAAACTCTTTCTGCCTTTCATTGCAAGCAAGCCCGAAAGTGTTTTTATGCTTCATACTGGATTGTAAAAGCAAAGTTGCCGTGTGCTGAAAACAAGTTGTTCTTTGACAGTCTTGAAAACTGAGTGCAGTTCAGTTAATAAAACTGTCTTTCTGGTGTTCATTGCAAACAAGCCAGAAAGTGTTTTTCGTTGCTCTTCTTGTCTGAATAAACAAATATGCAGTTTGCTGGAAATAAGCTGTACTCTGACAGTCGTTCTTATGGAGTGCAGTTCAGCTAATAAAACTCTTTCTGCCTTTCATTGCAAGCAAGCCCGAAAGTGTTTTTATGCTTCATACTGGATTGTAAAAGCAAAGTTGCCGTGTGCTGAAAACAAGTTGTTCTTTGACAGTCTTGAATACTGAGTGCAGTTCAGTTAATAAAACTGTCTTTCTGGTGCTCATTGCAAACAAGCCAGAAAGTGTTTTTCGTTGCTCTTCTTGCCTGAATAAACAAATATGCAGTCTGCTGAAAGCAAGCTGTTCTTTGATAGTCTTTCTTATGGAGTGCAGTTCAGCTAATAAAACTCTTTCTGCATTTCATTGCAAGCAAGCCCGAAAGTGTTTTTATGCTTTATAATGGATTGTAAAAGCAAAGTTGCAGTTTGCTGAAAACAAGTTGTTCTTTGACAGTCTTGAATTCTGACTGCAGTTCAGCCAATAAAAATGTATTTCTGTCATTCATTGCAAACAAGCCAGAAAGTGTTTTTCGTTGCTTTTCTTGTCTGAATAAACAAATATGCAGTTTGCTGGAAATAAGCTGTAATCTGACAGTCGTTCTTATGGAGTGCAGTTCAGCTAATAAAACTCTTTCTGCCTTTCATTGCAAGCAAGCCCGAAAGTGTTTATATGCTTCATACTGGATTGTAAAAGCAAAGTTGCCGTGTGCTGAAAACAAGTTGTTCTTTGACAGTCTTGAAAACTGAGTGCAGTTCAGTTAATAAAACTGTCTTTCTGGTGCTCATTGCAAACAAGCCAGAAAGTGTTTTTCGTTGCTCTTCTTGTCTGAATAAACAAATATGCAGTTTGCTGGAAATAAGCTGTACTCTGACAGTCGTTCTTATGGAGTGCAGTTCAGCTAATAAAACTCTTTCTGCCTTTCATTGCAAGCAAGCCCGAAAGTGTTTTTATGCTTCATACTGGATTGTAAAAGCAAAGTTGCCGTGTGCTGAAAACAAGTTGTTCTTTGACAGTCTTGAATACTGAGTGCAGTTCAGTTAATAAAACTGTCTTTCTGGTGCTCATTGCAAACAAGCTAGAATTTTTTTTTTTTTTTTCCAATTGTTAGTATAAACAAATATGCAGTCTGCTGAAAGCAAGCTGTTCTTTGATAGTCTTTCTTATGGAGTGCAGTTCAGCTAATAAAACTCTTTCTGCATTTCATTGCAAGCAAGCCCGAAAGTGTTTTAATGCTTCATAATGGATTGTAAAAGCAAAGTTGCTGTGTGCTGAAAACAAGTTGTTCTTTGACAGTCTTGAATTCTGACTGCAGTTCAGCCAATAAAAATGTATTTCTGTCATTCATTGCAAACAAGCCAGAAAGTGTTTTTCGTTGCTCTTCTTGTCTGAATAAACAAATATGCAGTTTGCTGGAAATAAGCTGTACTCTGACAGTCGTTCTTATGGAGTGCAGTTCAGCTAATAAAACTCTTTCTGCCTTTCATTGCAAGCAAGCCCGAAAGTGTTTTTATGCTTCATACTGGATTGTAAAAGCAAAGTTGCCGTGTGCTGAAAACAAGTTGTTCTTTGACAGTCTTGAATACTGAGTGCAGTTCAGTTAACAAAAATGCCTTTCTGGTGCTCATTGCAAACAAGCCAGAAAATGTTTTTCGTTGCTCTTCTTGTCTGATTAAACAAATATGCAGTTTGCTGGAAATAAGCTGTACTCTGACAGTCGTTCTTATGGAGTGCAGTTCAATTAATAAAATTCTTTCTGCCTTTCATTGCAAGCAAGCCCGAAAGTGTTTTTATGCTTCATACTGGATTGTAAAAGCAAAGTTGCCGTGTGCTGAAAACAAGTTGTTCTTTGACAGTCTTGAATACTGAGTGCAGTTCAGTTAATAAAACTGTCTTTCTGGTGCTCATTGCAAACAAGCTAGAAATTGTTTTTCTGTGTTCCAATTGTGAGTATAAACAAATATGCAGTCTGCTGAAAGCAAGCTGTTCTTTGATAGTCTTTCTTATGGAGTGCAGTTCAGCTAATAAAACTCTTTCTGCATTTCATTGCAAGCAAGCCCGAAAGTGTTTTTATGCTTTATAATGGATTGTAAAAGCAAAGTTGCAGTTTGCTGAAAACAAGTTGTTCTTTGACAGTCTTGAATTCTGACTGCAGTTCAGCCAATAAAAATGTATTTCTGTCATTCATTGCAAACAAGCCAGAAAGTGTTTTTCGTTGCTCTTCTTGTCTGAATAAACAAATATGCAGTTTGCTGGAAATAAGCTGTACTCTGACAGTCGTTCTTATGGAGTGCAGTTCAGCTAATAAAACTCTTTCTGCCTTTCATTGCAAGCAAGCCCGAAAGTGTTTTTATGCTTCATACTGGATTGTAAAAGCAAAGTTGCCGTGTGCTGAAAACAAGTTGTTCTTTGACAGTCTTGAAAACTGAGTGCAGTTCAGTTAATAAAACTGTCTTTCTGGTGTTCATTGCAAACAAGCCAGAAAGTGTTTTTCGTTGCTCTTCTTGTCTGAATAAACAAATATGCAGTTTGCTGGAAATAAGCTGTACTCTGACAGTCGTTCTTATGGAGTGCAGTTCAGCTAATAAAACTCTTTCTGCCTTTCATTGCAAGCAAGCCCGAAAGTGTTTTTATGCTTCATACTGGATTGTAAAAGCAAAGTTGCCGTGTGCTGAAAACAAGTTGTTCTTTGACAGTCTTGAATACTGAGTGCAGTTCAGTTAATAAAACTGTCTTTCTGGTGCTCATTGCAAACAAGCCAGAAAGTGTTTTTCGTTGCTCTTCTTGCCTGAATAAACAAATATGCAGTTTGCTGGAAATAAGCTGTACTCTGACAGTCGTTCTTATGGAGTGCAGTTCAGCTAATAAAACTCTTTCTGCCTTTCATTGCAAGCAAGCCCGAAAGTGTTTTTATGCTTCATACTGGATTGTAAAAGCAAAGTTGCCGTGTGCTGAAAACAAGTTGTTCTTTGACAGTCTTGAAAACTGAGTGCAGTTCAGTTAATAAAACTGTCTTTCTGGTGTTCATTGCAAACAAGCCAGAAAGTGTTTTTCGTTGCTCTTCTTGTCTGAATAAACAAATATGCAGTTTGCTGGAAATAAGCTGTACTCTGACAGTCGTTCTTATGGAGTGCAGTTCAGCTAATAAAACTCTTTCTGCCTTTCATTGCAAGCAAGCCCGAAAGTGTTTTTATGCTTCATACTGGATTGTAAAAGCAAAGTTGCCGTGTGCTGAAAACAAGTTGTTCTTTGACAGTCTTGAATACTGAGTGCAGTTCAGTTAATAAAACTGTCTTTCTGGTGCTCATTGCAAACAAGCCAGAAAGTGTTTTTCGTTGCTCTTCTTGCCTGAATAAACAAATATGCAGTCTGCTGAAAGCAAGCTGTTCTTTGATAGTCTTTCTTATGGAGTGCAGTTCAGCTAATAAAACTCTTTCTGCATTTCATTGCAAGCAAGCCCGAAAGTGTTTTTATGCTTTATAATGGATTGTAAAAGCAAAGTTGCAGTTTGCTGAAAACAAGTTGTTCTTTGACAGTCTTGAATTCTGACTGCAGTTCAGCCAATAAAAATGTATTTCTGTCATTCATTGCAAACAAGCCAGAAAGTGTTTTTCGTTGCTTTTCTTGTCTGAATAAACAAATATGCAGTTTGCTGGAAATAAGCTGTAATCTGACAGTCGTTCTTATGGAGTGCAGTTCAGCTAATAAAACTCTTTCTGCCTTTCATTGCAAGCAAGCCCGAAAGTGTTTATATGCTTCATACTGGATTGTAAAAGCAAAGTTGCCGTGTGCTGAAAACAAGTTGTTCTTTGACAGTCTTGAAAACTGAGTGCAGTTCAGTTAATAAAACTGTCTTTCTGGTGTTCATTGCAAACAAGCCAGAAAGTGTTTTTCGTTGCTCTTCTTGTCTGAATAAACAAATATGCAGTTTGCTGGAAATAAGCTGTACTCTGACAGTCGTTCTTATGGAGTGCAGTTCAGCTAATAAAACTCTTTCTGCCTTTCATTGCAAGCAAGCCCGAAAGTGTTTTTATGCTTCATACTGGATTGTAAAAGCAAAGTTGCCGTGTGCTGAAAACAAGTTGTTCTTTGACAGTCTTGAATACTGAGTGCAGTTCAGTTAATAAAACTGTCTTTCTGGTGCTCATTGCAAACAAGCCAGAAAGTGTTTTTCGTTGCTCTTCTTGCCTGAATAAACAAATATGCAGTCTGCTGAAAGCAAGCTGTTCTTTGATAGTCTTTCTTATGGAGTGCAGTTCAGCTAATAAAACTCTTTCTGCATTTCATTGCAAGCAAGCCCGAAAGTGTTTTTATGCTTTATAATGGATTGTAAAAGCAAAGTTGCAGTTTGCTGAAAACAAGTTGTTCTTTGACAGTCTTGAATTCTGACTGCAGTTCAGCCAATAAAAATGTATTTCTGTCATTCATTGCAAACAAGCCAGAAAGTGTTTTTCGTTGCTCTTCTTGTCTGAATAAACAAATATGCAGTTTGCTGGAAATAAGCTGTAATCTGACAGTCGTTCTTATGGAGTGCAGTTCAGCTAATAAAACTCTTTCTGCCTTTCATTGCAAGCAAGCCCGAAAGTGTTTATATGCTTCATACTGGATTGTAAAAGCAAAGTTGCCGTGTGCTGAAAACAAGTTGTTCTTTGACAGTCTTGAAAACTGAGTGCAGTTCAGTTAATAAAACTGTCTTTCTGGTGTTCATTGCAAACAAGCCAGAAAGTGTTTTTCGTTGCTCTTCTTGTCTGAATAAACAAATATGCAGTTTGCTGGAAATAAGCTGTACTCTGACAGTCGTTCTTATGGAGTGCAGTTCAGCTAATAAAACTCTTTCTGCCTTTCATTGCAAGCAAGCCCGAAAGTGTTTTTATGCTTCATACTGGATTGTAAAAGCAAAGTTGCCGTGTGCTGAAAACAAGTTGTTCTTTGACAGTCTTGAATACTGAGTGCAGTTCAGTTAATAAAACTGTCTTTCTGGTGCTCATTGCAAACAAGCCAGAAAGTGTTTTTCGTTGCTCTTCTTGTCTGAATAAACAAATATGCAGTTTGCTGGAAATAAGCTGTACTCTGACAGTCGTTCTTATGGAGTGCAGTTCAGCTAATAAAACTCTTTCTGCCTTTCATTGCAAGCAAGCCCGAAAGTGTTTTTATGCTTCATACTGGATTGTAAAAGCAAAGTTGCCGTGTGCTGAAAACAAGTTGTTCTTTGACAGTCTTGAATACTGAGTGCAGTTCAGTTAATAAAACTGTCTTTCTGGTGCTCATTGCAAACAAGCTAGAAATTGTTTTTCTGTGTTCCAATTGTTAGTATAAACAAATATGCAGTCTGCTGAAAGCAAGCTGTTCTTTGATAGTCTTTCTTATGGAGTGCAGATCAGCTAATAAAACTCTTTCTGCCTTTCATTGCAAGCAAGCCCGAAAGTGTTTTAATGCTTCATAATGGATTGTAAAAGCAAAGTTGCTGTGTGCTGAAAACAAGTTGTTCTTTGACAGTCTTGAATTCTGACTGCAGTTCAGCCAATAAAAATGTATTTCTGTCATTCATTGCAAACAAGCCAGAAAGTGTTTTTCGTTGCTCTTCTTGTCTGAATAAACAAATATGCAGTTTGCTGGAAATAAGCTGTACTCTGACAGTCGTTCTTATGGAGTGCAGTTCAGCTAATAAAACTCTTTCTGCCTTTCATTGCAAGCAAGCCCGAAAGTGTTTTTATGCTTCATACTGGATTGTAAAAGCAAAGTTGCCGTGTGCTGAAAACAAGTTGTTCTTTGACAGTCTTGAATACTGAGTGCAGTTCAGTTAACAAAAATGCCTTTCTGGTGCTCATTGCAAACAAGCCAGAAAATGTTTTTCGTTGCTCTTCTTGTCTGAATAAACAAATATGCAGTTTGCTGGAAATAAGCTGTACTCTGACAGTCGTTCTTATGGAGTGCAGTTCAGTTAATAAAACTCTTTCTGCCTTTCATTGCAAGCAAGCCCGAAAGTGTTTTTATGCTTCATACTGGATTGTAAAAGCAAAGTTGCCGTGTGCTGAAAACAAGTTGTTCTTTGACAGTCTTGAATACTGAGTGCAGTTCAGTTAATAAAACTGTCTTTCTGGTGCTCATTGCAAACAAGCCAGAAAGTGTTTTTCGTTGCTCTTCTTGTCTGAATAAACAATTATGCAGTTTGCTGGAAATAAGCTGTACTCTGACAGTCGTCCTTATGGAGTGCAGTTCAGCTAATAAAACTCTTTCTGCCTTTCATTGCAAGCAAGCCCGAAAGTGTTTTTATGCTTCATACTGGATTGTAAAAGCAAAGTTGCCGTGTGCTGAAAACAAGTTGTTCTTTGACAGTCTTGAATACTGAGTGCAGTTCAGTTAATAAAACTGTCTTTCTGGTGCTCATTGCAAACAAGCCAGAAAGTGTTTTTCGTTGCTCTTCTTGTCTGAATAAACAAATATGCAGTTTGCTGGAAATAAGCTGTACTCTGACAGTCGTTCTTATGGAGTGCAGTTCAGCTAATAAAACTCTTTCTGCCTTTCATTGCAAGCAAGCCCGAAAGTGTTTTTATGCTTCATACTGGATTGTAAAAGCAAAGTTGCCGTGTGCTGAAAACAAGTTGTTCTTTGACAGTCTTGAATACTGAGTGCAGTTCAGTTAATAAAACTGTCTTTCTGGTGCTCATTGCAAACAAGCTAGAAATTTTTTTTTTTTTTTCCAATTGTTAGTATAAACAAATATGCAGTCTGCTGAAAGCAAGCTGTTCTTTGATAGTCTTTCTTATGGAGTGCAGTTCAGCTAATAAAACTCTTTCTGCATTTCATTGCAAGCAAGCCCGAAAGTGTTTTAATGCTTCATAATGGATTGTAAAAGCAAAGTTGCTGTGTGCTGAAAACAAGTTGTTCTTTGACAGTCTTGAATTCTGACTGCAGTTCAGCCAATAAAAATGTATTTCTGTCATTCATTGCAAACAAGCCAGAAAGTGTTTTTCGTTGCTCTTCTTGTCTGAATAAACAAATATGCAGTTTGCTGGAAATAAGCTGTACTCTGACAGTCGTTCTTATGGAGTGCAGTTCAGCTAATAAAACTCTTTCTGCCTTTCATTGCAAGCAAGCCCGAAAGTGTTTTTATGCTTCATACTGGATTGTAAAAGCAAAGTTGCCGTGTGCTGAAAACAAGTTGTTCTTTGACAGTCTTGAATACTGAGTGCAGTTCAGTTAACAAAAATGCCTTTCTGGTGCTCATTGCAAACAAGCCAGAAAATGTTTTTCGTTGCTCTTCTTGTCTGAATAAACAAATATGCAGTTTGCTGGAAATAAGCTGTACTCTGACAGTCGTTCTTATGGAGTGCAGTTCAGTTAATAAAATTCTTTCTGCCTTTCATTGCAAGCAAGCCCGAAAGTGTTTTTATGCTTCATACTGGATTGTAAAAGCAAAGTTGCCGTGTGCTGAAAACAAGTTGTTCTTTGACAGTCTTGAATACTGAGTGCAGTTCAGTTAATAAAACTGTCTTTCTGGTGCTCATTGCAAACAAGCTAGAAATTGTTTTTCTGTGTTCCAATTGTGAGTATAAACAAATATGCAGTCTGCTGAAAGCAAGCTGTTCTTTGATAGTCTTTCTTATGGAGTGCAGTTCAGCTAATAAAACTCTTTCTGCATTTCATTGCAAGCAAGCCCGAAAGTGTTTTAATGCTTCATAATGGATTGTAAAAGCAAAGTTGCTGTGTGCTGAAAACAAGTTGTTCTTTGACAGTCTTGAATTCTGACTGCAGTTCAGCCAATAAAAATGTATTTCTGTCATTCATTGCAAACAAGCCAGAAAGTGTTTTTCGTTGCTCTTCTTGTCTGAATAAACAAATATGCAGTTTGCTGGAAATAAGCTGTACTCTGACAGTCGTTCTTATGGAGTGCAGTTCAGCTAATAAAACTCTTTCTGCCTTTCATTGCAAGCAAGCCCGAAAGTGTTTTTATGCTTCATACTGGATTGTAAAAGCAAAGTTGCCGTGTGCTGAAAACAAGTTGTTCTTTGACAGTCTTGAATACTGAGTGCAGTTCAGTTAACAAAAATGCCTTTCTGGTGCTCATTGCAAACAAGCCAGAAAATGTTTTTCGTTGCTCTTCTTGTCTGAATAAACAAATATGCAGTTTGCTGGAAATAAGCTGTACTCTGACAGTCGTTCTTATGGAGTGCAGTTCAGTTAATAAAACTCTTTCTGCCTTTCATTGCAAGCAAGCCCGAAAGTGTTTTTATGCTTCATACTGGATTGTAAAAGCAAAGTTGCCGTGTGCTGAAAACAAGTTGTTCTTTGACAGTCTTGAATACTGAGTGCAGTTCAGTTAATAAAACTGTCTTTCTGGTGCTCATTGCAAACAAGCCAGAAAGTGTTTTTCGTTGCTCTTCTTGTCTGAATAAACAATTATGCAGTTTGCTGGAAATAAGCTGTACTCTGACAGTCGTCCTTATGGAGTGCAGTTCAGCTAATAAAACTCTTTCTGCCTTTCATTGCAAGCAAGCCCGAAAGTGTTTTTATGCTTCATACTGGATTGTAAAAGCAAAGTTGCCGTGTGCTGAAAACAAGTTGTTCTTTGACAGTCTTGAATACTGAGTGCAGTTCAGTTAATAAAACTGTCTTTCTGGTGCTCATTGCAAACAAGCCAGAAAGTATTTTTCGTTGCTCTCCTTGTCTGAATAAACAAATATGCAGTTTGCTGGAAATAAGCTGTACTCTGACAGTCGTTCTTATGGAGTGCAGTTCAGCTAATAAAACTCTTTCTGCCTTTCATTGCAAGCAAGCCCGAAAGTGTTTTTATGCTTCATACTGGATTGTAAAAGCAAAGTTGCCGTGTGCTGAAAACAAGTTGTTCTTTGACAGTCTTGAATACTGAGTGCAGTTCAGTTAATAAAACTGTCTTTCTGGTGCTCATTGCAAACAAGCCAGAAAGTGTTTTTCGTTGCTCTTCTTGTCTGAATAAACAAATATGCAGTTTGCTGGAAATAAGCTGTACTCTGACAGTCGTTCTTATGGAGTGCAGTTCAGCTAATAAAACTCTTTCTGCCTTTCATTGCAAGCAAGCCCGAAAGTGTTTTTATGCTTCATACTGGATTGTAAAAGCAAAGTTGCCGTGTGCTGAAAACAAGTTGTTCTTTGACAGTCTTGAATACTGAGTGCAGTTCAGTTAATAAAACTGTCTTTCTGGTGCTCATTGCAAACAAGCTAGAAATTTTTTTTTTTTTTCCAATTGTTAGTATAAACAAATATGCAGTCTGCTGAAAGCAAGCTGTTCTTTGATAGTCTTTCTTATGGAGTGCAGTTCAGCTAATAAAACTCTTTCTGCATTTCATTGCAAGCAAGCCCGAAAGTGTTTTAATGCTTCATAATGGATTGTAAAAGCAAAGTTGCTGTGTGCTGAAAACAAGTTGTTCTTTGACAGTCTTGAATTCTGACTGCAGTTCAGCCAATAAAAATGTATTTCTGTCATTCATTGCAAACAAGCCAGAAAGTGTTTTTCATTGCTCTTCTTGTCTGAATAAACAAATATGCAGTTTGCTGGAAATAAGCTGTACTCTGACAGTCGTTCTTATGGAGTGCAGTTCAGCTAATAAAACTCTTTCTGCCTTTCATTGCAAGCAAGCCCGAAAGTGTTTTTATGCTTCATACTGGATTGTAAAAGCAAAGTTGCCGTGTGCTGAAAACAAGTTGTTCTTTGACAGTCTTGAATACTGAGTGCAGTTCAGTTAACAAAAATGCCTTTCTGGTGCTCATTGCAAACAAGCCAGAAAATGTTTTTCGTTGCTCTTCTTGTCTGAATAAACAAATATGCAGTTTGCTGGAAATAAGCTGTACTCTGACAGTCGTTCTTATGGAGTGCAGTTCAGTTAATAAAATTCTTTCTGCCTTTCATTGCAAGCAAGCCCGAAAGTGTTTTTATGCTTCATACTGGATTGTAAAAGCAAAGTTGCCGTGTGCTGAAAACAAGTTGTTCTTTGACAGTCTTGAATACTGAGTGCAGTTCAGTTAATAAAACTGTCTTTCTGGTGCTCATTGCAAACAAGCTAGAAATTGTTTTTCTGTGTTCCAATTGTGAGTATAAACAAATATGCAGTCTGCTGAAAGCAAGCTGTTCTTTGATAGTCTTTCTTATGGAGTGCAGTTCAGCTAATAAAACTCTTTCTGCATTTCATTGCAAGCAAGCCCGAAAGTGTTTTTATGCTTTATAATGGATTGTAAAAGCAAAGTTGCAGTTTGCTGAAAACAAGTTGTTCTTTGACAGTCTTGAATTCTGACTGCAGTTCAGCCAATAAAAATGTATTTCTGTCATTCATTGCAAACAAGCCAGAAAGTGTTTTTCGTTGCTCTTCTTGTCTGAATAAACAAATATGCAGTTTGCTGGAAATAAGCTGTACTCTGACAGTCGTTCTTATGGAGTGCAGTTCAGCTAATAAAACTCTTTCTGCCTTTCATTGCAAGCAAGCCCGAAAGTGTTTTTATGCTTCATACTGGATTGTAAAAGCAAAGTTGCCGTGTGCTGAAAACAAGTTGTTCTTTGACAGTCTTGAAAACTGAGTGCAGTTCAGTTAATAAAACTGTCTTTCTGGTGTTCATTGCAAACAAGCCAGAAAGTGTTTTTCGTTGCTCTTCTTGTCTGAATAAACAAATATGCAGTTTGCTGGAAATAAGCTGTACTCTGACAGTCGTTCTTATGGAGTGCAGTTCAGCTAATAAAACTCTTTCTGCCTTTCATTGCAAGCAAGCCCGAAAGTGTTTTTATGCTTCATACTGGATTGTAAAAGCAAAGTTGCCGTGTGCTGAAAACAAGTTGTTCTTTGACAGTCTTGAATACTGAGTGCAGTTCAGTTAATAAAACTGTCTTTCTGGTGCTCATTGCAAACAAGCCAGAAAGTGTTTTTCGTTGCTCTTCTTGCCTGAATAAACAAATATGCAGTTTGCTGGAAATAAGCTGTACTCTGACAGTCGTTCTTATGGAGTGCAGTTCAGCTAATAAAACTCTTTCTGCCTTTCATTGCAAGCAAGCCCGAAAGTGTTTTTATGCTTCATACTGGATTGTAAAAGCAAAGTTGCCGTGTGCTGAAAACAAGTTGTTCTTTGACAGTCTTGAAAACTGAGTGCAGTTCAGTTAATAAAACTGTCTTTCTGGTGTTCATTGCAAACAAGCCAGAAAGTGTTTTTCGTTGCTCTTCTTGTCTGAATAAACAAATATGCAGTTTGCTGGAAATAAGCTGTACTCTGACAGTCGTTCTTATGGAGTGCAGTTCAGCTAATAAAACTCTTTCTGCCTTTCATTGCAAGCAAGCCCGAAAGTGTTTTTATGCTTCATACTGGATTGTAAAAGCAAAGTTGCCGTGTGCTGAAAACAAGTTGTTCTTTGACAGTCTTGAATACTGAGTGCAGTTCAGTTAATAAAACTGTCTTTCTGGTGCTCATTGCAAACAAGCTAGAATTTTTTTTTTTTTTTCCAATTGTTAGTATAAACAAATATGCAGTCTGCTGAAAGCAAGCTGTTCTTTGATAGTCTTTCTTATGGAGTGCAGTTCAGCTAATAAAACTCTTTCTGCATTTCATTGCAAGCAAGCCCGAAAGTGTTTTAATGCTTCATAATGGATTGTAAAAGCAAAGTTGCTGTGTGCTGAAAACAAGTTGTTCTTTGACAGTCTTGAATTCTGACTGCAGTTCAGCCAATAAAAATGTATTTCTGTCATTCATTGCAAACAAGCCAGAAAGTGTTTTTCGTTGCTCTTCTTGTCTGAATAAACAAATATGCAGTTTGCTGGAAATAAGCTGTACTCTGACAGTCGTTCTTATGGAGTGCAGTTCAGCTAATAAAACTCTTTCTGCCTTTCATTGCAAGCAAGCCCGAAAGTGTTTTTATGCTTCATACTGGATTGTAAAAGCAAAGTTGCCGTGTGCTGAAAACAAGTTGTTCTTTGACAGTCTTGAATACTGAGTGCAGTTCAGTTAACAAAAATGCCTTTCTGGTGCTCATTGCAAACAAGCCAGAAAATGTTTTTCGTTGCTCTTCTTGTCTGAATAAACAAATATGCAGTTTGCTGGAAATAAGCTGTACTCTGACAGTCGTTCTTATGGAGTGCAGTTCAGTTAATAAAATTCTTTCTGCCTTTCATTGCAAGCAAGCCCGAAAGTGTTTTTATGCTTCATACTGGATTGTAAAAGCAAAGTTGCCGTGTGCTGAAAACAAGTTGTTCTTTGACAGTCTTGAATACTGAGTGCAGTTCAGTTAATAAAACTGTCTTTCTGGTGCTCATTGCAAACAAGCTAGAAATTGTTTTTCTGTGTTCCAATTGTGAGTATAAACAAATATGCAGTCTGCTGAAAGCAAGCTGTTCTTTGATAGTCTTTCTTATGGAGTGCAGTTCAGCTAATAAAACTCTTTCTGCATTTCATTGCAAGCAAGCCCGAAAGTGTTTTTATGCTTCATACTGGATTGTAAAAGCAAAGTTGCCGTGTGCTGAAAACAAGTTGTTCTTTGACAGTCTTGAATACTGAGTGCAGTTCAGTTAATAAAACTGTCTTTCTGGTGCTCATTGCAAACAAGCCAGAAAGTGTTTTTCGTTGCTCTCCTTGTCTGAATAAACAAATATGCAGTTTGCTGGAAATAAGCTGTACTCTGACAGTCGTTCTTATGGAGTGCAGTTCAGCTAATAAAACTCTTTCTGCCTTTCATTGCAAGCAAGCCCGAAAGTGTTTTTATGCTTCATACTGGATTGTAAAAGCAAAGTTGCCGTGTGCTGAAAACAAGTTGTTCTTTGACAGTCTTGAATACTGAGTGCAGTTCAGTTAATAAAACTGTCTTTCTGGTGCTCATTGCAAACAAGCCAGAAAGTGTTTTTCGTTGCTCTTCTTGTCTGAATAAACAAATATGCAGTTTGCTGGAAATAAGCTGTACTCTGACAGTCGTTCTTATGGAGTGCAGTTCAGCTAATAAAACTCTTTCTGCCTTTCATTGCAAGCAAGCCCGAAAGTGTTTTTATGCTTCATACTGGATTGTAAAAGCAAAGTTGCCGTGTGCTGAAAACAAGTTGTTCTTTGACAGTCTTGAATACTGAGTGCAGTTCAGTTAATAAAACTGTCTTTCTGGTGCTCATTGCAAACAAGCTAGAAATTTTTTTTTTTTTTTCCAATTGTTAGTATAAACAAATATGCAGTCTGCTGAAAGCAAGCTGTTCTTTGATAGTCTTTCTTATGGAGTGCAGTTCAGCTAATAAAACTCTTTCTGCATTTCATTGCAAGCAAGCCCGAAAGTGTTTTAATGCTTCATAATGGATTGTAAAAGCAAAGTTGCTGTGTGCTGAAAACAAGTTGTTCTTTGACAGTCTTGAATTCTGACTGCAGTTCAGCCAATAAAAATGTATTTCTGTCATTCATTGCAAACAAGCCAGAAAGTGTTTTTCGTTGCTCTTCTTGTCTGAATAAACAAATATGCAGTTTGCTGGAAATAAGCTGTACTCTGACAGTCGTTCTTATGGAGTGCAGTTCAGCTAATAAAACTCTTTCTGCCTTTCATTGCAAGCAAGCCCGAAAGTGTTTTTATGCTTCATACTGGATTGTAAAAGCAAAGTTGCCGTGTGCTGAAAACAAGTTGTTCTTTGACAGTCTTGAATACTGAGTGCAGTTCAGTTAACAAAAATGCCTTTCTGGTGCTCATTGCAAACAAGCCAGAAAATGTTTTTCGTTGCTCTTCTTGTCTGATTAAACAAATATGCAGTTTGCTGGAAATAAGCTGTACTCTGACAGTCGTTCTTATGGAGTGCAGTTCAGTTAATAAATTCTTTCTGCCTTTCATTGCAAGCAAGCCCGAAAGTGTTTTTATGCTTCATACTGGATTGTAAAAGCAAAGTTGCCGTGTGCTGAAAACAAGTTGTTCTTTGACAGTCTTGAATACTGAGTGCAGTTCAGTTAATAAAACTGTCTTTCTGGTGCTCATTGCAAACAAGCTAGAAATTGTTTTTCTGTGTTCCAATTGTGAGTATAAACAAATATGCAGTCTGCTGAAAGCAAGCTGTTCTTTGATAGTCTTTCTTATGGAGTGCAGTTCAGCTAATAAAACTCTTTCTGCATTTCATTGCAAGCAAGCCCGAAAGTGTTTTTATGCTTTATAATGGATTGTAAAAGCAAAGTTGCAGTTTGCTGAAAACAAGTTGTTCTTTGACAGTCTTGAATTCTGACTGCAGTTCAGCCAATAAAAATGTATTTCTGTCATTCATTGCAAACAAGCCAGAAAGTGTTTTTCGTTGCTCTTCTTGTCTGAATAAACAAATATGCAGTTTGCTGGAAATAAGCTGTACTCTGACAGTCGTTCTTATGGAGTGCAGTTCAGCTAATAAAACTCTTTCTGCCTTTCATTGCAAGCAAGCCCGAAAGTGTTTTTATGCTTCATACTGGATTGTAAAAGCAAAGTTGCCGTGTGCTGAAAACAAGTTGTTCTTTGACAGTCTTGAAAACTGAGTGCAGTTCAGTTAATAAAACTGTCTTTCTGGTGTTCATTGCAAACAAGCCAGAAAGTGTTTTTCGTTGCTCTTCTTGTCTGAATAAACAAATATGCAGTTTGCTGGAAATAAGCTGTACTCTGACAGTCGTTCTTATGGAGTGCAGTTCAGCTAATAAAACTCTTTCTGCCTTTCATTGCAAGCAAGCCCGAAAGTGTTTTTATGCTTCATACTGGATTGTAAAAGCAAAGTTGCCGTGTGCTGAAAACAAGTTGTTCTTTGACAGTCTTGAATACTGAGTGCAGTTCAGTTAATAAAACTGTCTTTCTGGTGCTCATTGCAAACAAGCCAGAAAGTGTTTTTCGTTGCTCTTCTTGCCTGAATAAACAAATATGCAGTTTGCTGGAAATAAGCTGTACTCTGACAGTCGTTCTTATGGAGTGCAGTTCAGCTAATAAAACTCTTTCTGCCTTTCATTGCAAGCAAGCCCGAAAGTGTTTTTATGCTTCATACTGGATTGTAAAAGCAAAGTTGCCGTGTGCTGAAAACAAGTTGTTCTTTGACAGTCTTGAAAACTGAGTGCAGTTCAGTTAATAAAACTGTCTTTCTGGTGTTCATTGCAAACAAGCCAGAAAGTGTTTTTCGTTGCTCTTCTTGTCTGAATAAACAAATATGCAGTTTGCTGGAAATAAGCTGTACTCTGACAGTCGTTCTTATGGAGTGCAGTTCAGCTAATAAAACTCTTTCTGCCTTTCATTGCAAGCAAGCCCGAAAGTGTTTTTATGCTTCATACTGGATTGTAAAAGCAAAGTTGCCGTGTGCTGAAAACAAGTTGTTCTTTGACAGTCTTGAATACTGAGTGCAGTTCAGTTAATAAAACTGTCTTTCTGGTGCTCATTGCAAACAAGCCAGAAAGTGTTTTTCGTTGCTCTTCTTGCCTGAATAAACAAATATGCAGTCTGCTGAAAGCAAGCTGTTCTTTGATAGTCTTTCTTATGGAGTGCAGTTCAGCTAATAAAACTCTTTCTGCATTTCATTGCAAGCAAGCCCGAAAGTGTTTTTATGCTTTATAATGGATTGTAAAAGCAAAGTTGCAGTTTGCTGAAAACAAGTTGTTCTTTGACAGTCTTGAATTCTGACTGCAGTTCAGCCAATAAAAATGTATTTCTGTCATTCATTGCAAACAAGCCAGAAAGTGTTTTTCGTTGCTTTTCTTGTCTGAATAAACAAATATGCAGTTTGCTGGAAATAAGCTGTAATCTGACAGTCGTTCTTATGGAGTGCAGTTCAGCTAATAAAACTCTTTCTGCCTTTCATTGCAAGCAAGCCCGAAAGTGTTTATATGCTTCATACTGGATTGTAAAAGCAAAGTTGCCGTGTGCTGAAAACAAGTTGTTCTTTGACAGTCTTGAAAACTGAGTGCAGTTCAGTTAATAAAACTGTCTTTCTGGTGCTCATTGCAAACAAGCCAGAAAGTGTTTTTCGTTGCTCTTCTTGTCTGAATAAACAAATATGCAGTTTGCTGGAAATAAGCTGTACTCTGACAGTCGTTCTTATGGAGTGCAGTTCAGCTAATAAAACTCTTTCTGCCTTTCATTGCAAGCAAGCCCGAAAGTGTTTTTATGCTTCATACTGGATTGTAAAAGCAAAGTTGCCGTGTGCTGAAAACAAGTTGTTCTTTGACAGTCTTGAATACTGAGTGCAGTTCAGTTAATAAAACTGTCTTTCTGGTGCTCATTGCAAACAAGCTAGAATTTTTTTTTTTTTTTTCCAATTGTTAGTATAAACAAATATGCAGTCTGCTGAAAGCAAGCTGTTCTTTGATAGTCTTTCTTATGGAGTGCAGTTCAGCTAATAAAACTCTTTCTGCATTTCATTGCAAGCAAGCCCGAAAGTGTTTTAATGCTTCATAATGGATTGTAAAAGCAAAGTTGCTGTGTGCTGAAAACAAGTTGTTCTTTGACAGTCTTGAATTCTGACTGCAGTTCAGCCAATAAAAATGTATTTCTGTCATTCATTGCAAACAAGCCAGAAAGTGTTTTTCGTTGCTCTTCTTGTCTGAATAAACAAATATGCAGTTTGCTGGAAATAAGCTGTACTCTGACAGTCGTTCTTATGGAGTGCAGTTCAGCTAATAAAACTCTTTCTGCCTTTCATTGCAAGCAAGCCCGAAAGTGTTTTTATGCTTCATACTGGATTGTAAAAGCAAAGTTGCCGTGTGCTGAAAACAAGTTGTTCTTTGACAGTCTTGAATACTGAGTGCAGTTCAGTTAACAAAAATGCCTTTCTGGTGCTCATTGCAAACAAGCCAGAAAATGTTTTTCGTTGCTCTTCTTGTCTGATTAAACAAATATGCAGTTTGCTGGAAATAAGCTGTACTCTGACAGTCGTTCTTATGGAGTGCAGTTCAATTAATAAAATTCTTTCTGCCTTTCATTGCAAGCAAGCCCGAAAGTGTTTTTATGCTTCATACTGGATTGTAAAAGCAAAGTTGCCGTGTGCTGAAAACAAGTTGTTCTTTGACAGTCTTGAATACTGAGTGCAGTTCAGTTAATAAAACTGTCTTTCTGGTGCTCATTGCAAACAAGCTAGAAATTGTTTTTCTGTGTTCCAATTGTGAGTATAAACAAATATGCAGTCTGCTGAAAGCAAGCTGTTCTTTGATAGTCTTTCTTATGGAGTGCAGTTCAGCTAATAAAACTCTTTCTGCATTTCATTGCAAGCAAGCCCGAAAGTGTTTTTATGCTTTATAATGGATTGTAAAAGCAAAGTTGCAGTTTGCTGAAAACAAGTTGTTCTTTGACAGTCTTGAATTCTGACTGCAGTTCAGCCAATAAAAATGTATTTCTGTCATTCATTGCAAACAAGCCAGAAAGTGTTTTTCGTTGCTCTTCTTGTCTGAATAAACAAATATGCAGTTTGCTGGAAATAAGCTGTACTCTGACAGTCGTTCTTATGGAGTGCAGTTCAGCTAATAAAACTCTTTCTGCCTTTCATTGCAAGCAAGCCCGAAAGTGTTTTTATGCTTCATACTGGATTGTAAAAGCAAAGTTGCCGTGTGCTGAAAACAAGTTGTTCTTTGACAGTCTTGAAAACTGAGTGCAGTTCAGTTAATAAAACTGTCTTTCTGGTGTTCATTGCAAACAAGCCAGAAAGTGTTTTTCGTTGCTCTTCTTGTCTGAATAAACAAATATGCAGTTTGCTGGAAATAAGCTGTACTCTGACAGTCGTTCTTATGGAGTGCAGTTCAGCTAATAAAACTCTTTCTGCCTTTCATTGCAAGCAAGCCCGAAAGTGTTTTTATGCTTCATACTGGATTGTAAAAGCAAAGTTGCCGTGTGCTGAAAACAAGTTGTTCTTTGACAGTCTTGAATACTGAGTGCAGTTCAGTTAATAAAACTGTCTTTCTGGTGCTCATTGCAAACAAGCCAGAAAGTGTTTTTCGTTGCTCTTCTTGCCTGAATAAACAAATATGCAGTTTGCTGGAAATAAGCTGTACTCTGACAGTCGTTCTTATGGAGTGCAGTTCAGCTAATAAAACTCTTTCTGCCTTTCATTGCAAGCAAGCCCGAAAGTGTTTTTATGCTTCATACTGGATTGTAAAAGCAAAGTTGCCGTGTGCTGAAAACAAGTTGTTCTTTGACAGTCTTGAAAACTGAGTGCAGTTCAGTTAATAAAACTGTCTTTCTGGTGTTCATTGCAAACAAGCCAGAAAGTGTTTTTCGTTGCTCTTCTTGTCTGAATAAACAAATATGCAGTTTGCTGGAAATAAGCTGTACTCTGACAGTCGTTCTTATGGAGTGCAGTTCAGCTAATAAAACTCTTTCTGCCTTTCATTGCAAGCAAGCCCGAAAGTGTTTTTATGCTTCATACTGGATTGTAAAAGCAAAGTTGCCGTGTGCTGAAAACAAGTTGTTCTTTGACAGTCTTGAATACTGAGTGCAGTTCAGTTAATAAAACTGTCTTTCTGGTGCTCATTGCAAACAAGCCAGAAAGTGTTTTTCGTTGCTCTTCTTGCCTGAATAAACAAATATGCAGTCTGCTGAAAGCAAGCTGTTCTTTGATAGTCTTTCTTATGGAGTGCAGTTCAGCTAATAAAACTCTTTCTGCATTTCATTGCAAGCAAGCCCGAAAGTGTTTTTATGCTTTATAATGGATTGTAAAAGCAAAGTTGCAGTTTGCTGAAAACAAGTTGTTCTTTGACAGTCTTGAATTCTGACTGCAGTTCAGCCAATAAAAATGTATTTCTGTCATTCATTGCAAACAAGCCAGAAAGTGTTTTTCGTTGCTTTTCTTGTCTGAATAAACAAATATGCAGTTTGCTGGAAATAAGCTGTAATCTGACAGTCGTTCTTATGGAGTGCAGTTCAGCTAATAAAACTCTTTCTGCCTTTCATTGCAAGCAAGCCCGAAAGTGTTTATATGCTTCATACTGGATTGTAAAAGCAAAGTTGCCGTGTGCTGAAAACAAGTTGTTCTTTGACAGTCTTGAAAACTGAGTGCAGTTCAGTTAATAAAACTGTCTTTCTGGTGTTCATTGCAAACAAGCCAGAAAGTGTTTTTCGTTGCTCTTCTTGTCTGAATAAACAAATATGCAGTTTGCTGGAAATAAGCTGTACTCTGACAGTCGTTCTTATGGAGTGCAGTTCAGCTAATAAAACTCTTTCTGCCTTTCATTGCAAGCAAGCCCGAAAGTGTTTTTATGCTTCATACTGGATTGTAAAAGCAAAGTTGCCGTGTGCTGAAAACAAGTTGTTCTTTGACAGTCTTGAATACTGAGTGCAGTTCAGTTAATAAAACTGTCTTTCTGGTGCTCATTGCAAACAAGCCAGAAAGTGTTTTTCGTTGCTCTTCTTGCCTGAATAAACAAATATGCAGTCTGCTGAAAGCAAGCTGTTCTTTGATAGTCTTTCTTATGGAGTGCAGTTCAGCTAATAAAACTCTTTCTGCATTTCATTGCAAGCAAGCCCGAAAGTGTTTTTATGCTTTATAATGGATTGTAAAAGCAAAGTTGCAGTTTGCTGAAAACAAGTTGTTCTTTGACAGTCTTGAATTCTGACTGCAGTTCAGCCAATAAAAATGTATTTCTGTCATTCATTGCAAACAAGCCAGAAAGTGTTTTTCGTTGCTCTTCTTGTCTGAATAAACAAATATGCAGTTTGCTGGAAATAAGCTGTAATCTGACAGTCGTTCTTATGGAGTGCAGTTCAGCTAATAAAACTCTTTCTGCCTTTCATTGCAAGCAAGCCCGAAAGTGTTTATATGCTTCATACTGGATTGTAAAAGCAAAGTTGCCGTGTGCTGAAAACAAGTTGTTCTTTGACAGTCTTGAAAACTGAGTGCAGTTCAGTTAATAAAACTGTCTTTCTGGTGTTCATTGCAAACAAGCCAGAAAGTGTTTTTCGTTGCTCTTCTTGTCTGAATAAACAAATATGCAGTTTGCTGGAAATAAGCTGTACTCTGACAGTCGTTCTTATGGAGTGCAGTTCAGCTAATAAAACTCTTTCTGCCTTTCATTGCAAGCAAGCCCGAAAGTGTTTTTATGCTTCATACTGGATTGTAAAAGCAAAGTTGCCGTGTGCTGAAAACAAGTTGTTCTTTGACAGTCTTGAATACTGAGTGCAGTTCAGTTAATAAAACTGTCTTTCTGGTGCTCATTGCAAACAAGCCAGAAAGTGTTTTTCGTTGCTCTTCTTGTCTGAATAAACAAATATGCAGTTTGCTGGAAATAAGCTGTACTCTGACAGTCGTTCTTATGGAGTGCAGTTCAGCTAATAAAACTCTTTCTGCCTTTCATTGCAAGCAAGCCCGAAAGTGTTTTTATGCTTCATACTGGATTGTAAAAGCAAAGTTGCCGTGTGCTGAAAACAAGTTGTTCTTTGACAGTCTTGAATACTGAGTGCAGTTCAGTTAATAAAACTGTCTTTCTGGTGCTCATTGCAAACAAGCTAGAAATTGTTTTTCTGTGTTCCAATTGTTAGTATAAACAAATATGCAGTCTGCTGAAAGCAAGCTGTTCTTTGATAGTCTTTCTTATGGAGTGCAGTTCAGCTAATAAAACTCTTTCTGCATTTCATTGCAAGCAAGCCCGAAAGTGTTTTTATGCTTTATAATGGATTGTAAAAGCAAAGTTGCAGTTTGCTGAAAACAAGTTGTTCTTTGACAGTCTTGAATTCTGACTGCAGTTCAGCCAATAAAAATGTATTTCTGTCATTCATTGCAAACAAGCCAGAAAGTGTTTTTCGTTGCTCTTCTTGTCTGAATAAACAAATATGCAGTTTGCTGGAAATAAGCTGTACTCTGACAGTCGTTCTTATGGAGTGCAGTTCAGCTAATAAAACTCTTTCTGCATTTCATTGCAAGCAAGCCCGAAAGTGTTTTTATGCTTTATAATGGATTGTAAAAGCAAAGTTGCCGTGTGCTGAAAACAAGTTGTTCTTTGACAGTCTTGAATACTGAGTGCAGTTCAGTTAATAAAACTGTCTTTCTGGTGCTCATTGCAAACAAGCCAGAAAGTGTTTTTCGTTGCTCTTCTTGTCTGAATAAACAAATATGCAGTTTGCTGGAAATAAGCTGTACTCTGACAGTCGTCCTTATGGAGTGCAGTTCAGCTAATAAAACTCTTTCTGCCTTTCATTGCAAGCAAGCCCGAAAGTGTTTTTATGCTTCATACTGGATTGTAAAAGCAAAGTTGCCGTGTGCTGAAAACAAGTTGTTCTTTGACAGTCTTGAATACTGAGTGCAGTTCAGTTAATAAAACTGTCTTTCTGGTGCTCATTGCAAACAAGCTAGAAATTGTTTTTCTGTGTTCCAATTGTTAGTATAAACAAATATGCAGTCTGCTGAAAGCAAGCTGTTCTTTGATAGTCTTTCTTATGGAGTGCAGATCAGCTAATAAAACTCTTTCTGCCTTTCATTGCAAGCAAGCCCGAAAGTGTTTTTATGCTTCATAATGGATTGTAAAAGCAAAGTTGCCGTGTGCTGAAAACAAGTTGTTCTTTGACAGTCTTGAATACTGAGTGCAGTTCAGTTAACAAAAATGCCTTTCTGGTGCTCATTGCAAACAAGCCAGAAAGTGTTTTTCGTTGCTCTTCTTGTCTGAATAAACAAATATGCAGTCTGCTGAAAGCAAGCTGTTCTTTGATAGTCTTTCTTATGGAGTGCAGTTCAGCTAATAAAACTCTTTCTGCATTTCATTGCAAGCAAGCCCGAAAGTGTTTTAATGCTTCATAATGGATTGTAAAAGCAAAGTTGCTGTGTGCTGAAAACAAGTTGTTCTTTGACAGTCTTGAATTCTGACTGCAGTTCAGCCAATAAAAATGTATTTCTGTCATTCATTGCAAACAAGCCAGAAAGTGTTTTTCGTTGCTCTTCTTGTCTGAATAAACAAATATGCAGTTTGCTGGAAATAAGCTGTACTCTGACAGTCGTTCTTATGGAGTGCAGTTCAGCTAATAAAACTCTTTCTGCCTTTCATTGCAAGCAAGCCCGAAAGTGTTTTTATGCTTCATACTGGATTGTAAAAGCAAAGTTGCCGTGTGCTGAAAACAAGTTGTTCTTTGACAGTCTTGAATACTGAGTGCAGTTCAGTTAATAAAACTGTCTTTCTGGTGCTCATTGCAAACAAGCTAGAAATTGTTTTTCTGTGTTCCAATTGTTAGTATAAACAAATATGCAGTCTGCTGAAAGCAAGCTGTTCTTTGATAGTCTTTCTTATGGAGTGCAGTTCAGCTAATAAAACTCTTTCTGCATTTCATTGCAAGCAAGCCCGAAAGTGTTTTTATGCTTTATAATGGATTGTAAAAGCAAAGTTGCAGTTTGCTGAAAACAAGTTGTTCTTTGACAGTCTTGAATTCTGACTGCAGTTCAGCCAATAAAAATGTATTTCTGTCATTCATTGCAAACAAGCCAGAAAGTGTTTTTCGTTGCTCTTCTTGTCTGAATAAACAAATATGCAGTTTGCTGGAAATAAGCTGTACTCTGACAGTCGTTCTTATGGAGTGCAGTTCAACTAATAAAACTCTTTCTGCCTTTCATTGCAAGCAAGCCCGAAAGTGTTTTTATGCTTCATACTGGATTGTAAAAGCAAAGTTGCCGTGTGCTGAAAACAAGTTGTTCTTTGACAGTCTTGAATACTGAGTGCAGTTCAGTTAATAAAACTGTCTTTCTGGTGCTCATTGCAAACAAGCCAGAAAGTGTTTTTCGTTGCTCTTCTTGTCTGAATAAACAAATATGCAGTTTGCTGGAAATAAGCTGTACTCTGACAGTCGTCCTTATGGAGTGCAGTTCAGCTAATAAAACTCTTTCTGCCTTTCATTGCAAGCAAGCCCGAAAGTGTTTTTATGCTTCATAATGGATTGTAAAAGCAAAGTTGCCGTGTGCTGAAAACAAGTTGTTCTTTGACAGTCTTGAATGCTGAGTGCAGTTCAGTTAATAAAACTGTCTTTCTGGTGCTCATTGCAAACAAGCTAGAAATTGTTTTTCTGTGTTCCAATTGTTAGTATAAACAAATATGCAGTCTGCTGAAAGCAAGCTGTTCTTTGATAGTCTTTCTTATGGAGTGCAGTTCAGCTAATAAAACTCTTTCTGCATTTCATTGCAAGCAAGCCCGAAAGTGTTTTTATGCTTTATAATGGATTGTAAAAGCAAAGTTGCAGTTTGCTGAAAACAAGTTGTTCTTTGATAGTCTTGAATTCTGACTGCAGTTCAGCCAATAAAAATGTATTTCTGTCATTCATTGCAAACAAGCCAGAAAGTGTTTTTCGTTGCTCTTCTTGTCTGAATAAACAAATATGCAGTTTGCTGGGAATAAGCTGTACTCTGACAGTCGTTCTTATGGAGTGCAGTTCAGCTAATAAAACTCTTTCTGCCTTTCATTGCAAGCAAGCCCGAAAGTGTTTTTATGCTTCATACTGGATTGTAAAAGCAAAGTTGCCGTGTGCTGAAAACAAGTTGTTCTTTGACATTCTTGAATACTGAGTGCAGTTCAGTTAATAAAACTGTCTTTCTGGTGCTCATTGCAAACAAGCCAGAAAGTGTTTTTCGTTGCTCTCCTTGTCTGAATAAACAAATATGCCGTTTGCTGGAAATAAGCTGTACTCTGACAGTCGTTCTTATGGAGTGCAGTTCAGCTAATAAAACTCTTTCTGCCTTTCATTGCAAGCAAGCCCGAAAGTGTTTTTATGCTTCATACTGGATTGTAAAAGCAAAGTTGCCGTGTGCTGAAAACAAGTTGTTCTTTGACAGTCTTGAATACTGAGTGCAGTTCAGTTAAGAAAAATGCCTTTCTGGTGCTCATTGCAAGCAAGCCAGAAAGTGTTTTTCGTTGCTCTCCTTGTCTGAGGTGTCTGCCGTGTGCTGTCTGCCGTGTGCTGAAAACAAGTTGTTCTTTGACAGTCTTGAATACTGAGTGCAGTTCAGTTAATAAAACTGTCTTTCTGGTGCTCATTGCAAGCAAGCCCGAAAGTGTTTTTATGCTTCATACTGGATTGTAAAAGCAAAGTTGCCGTGTGCTGAAAACAAGTTGTTCTTTGACAGTCTTGAATACTGAGTGCAGTTCAGTTAATAAAACTGTCTTTCTGGTGCTCATTGCAAACAAGCTAGAAATTGTTTTTCTGTGTTCCAATTGTTAGTATAAACAAATATACAGTCTGCTGAAAGCAAGCTGTTCTTTGATAGTCTTTCTTATGGAGTGCAGTTCAGCTAATAAAACTCTTTCTGCCTTTCATTGCAAGCAAGCCCAAAAGTGTTTTTATGCTTTATAATGGATTGTAAAGGCAAAGTTGCAGTTTGCTGAAAACAAGTTGTTCTTTGACAGTCTTGAATTCTGACTGCAGTTCAGCCAATAAAAATGTATTTCTGTCATTCATTGCAAACAAGCCAGAAAGTGTTTTTCGTTGCTCTTCTTGTCTGAATAAACAATTATGCAGTTTGCTGGAAATAAGCTGTACTCTGACAGTCGTCCTCATGGAGTGCAGTTCAGCTAATAAAACTCTTTCTGCCTTTCATTGCAAGCAAGCCCGAAAGTGTTTTTATGCTTCATACTGGATTGTAAAAGCAAAGTTGCTGTGTGCTGAAAACAAGTTGTTCTTTGACATTCTTGAATACTGAGTGCAGTTCAGTTAATAAAACTGTCTTTCTGGTGCTCATTGCAAGCAAGCCAGAAAGTGTTTTTCGTTGCTCTCCTTGTCTGAATAAACAAATATGCAGTTTGCTGGAAATAAGCTGTACTCTGACAGTCGTTCTTATGGAGTGCAGTTCAGTTAATAAAACTCTTTCTGCCTTTCATTGCAAGCAAGCCCGAAAGTGTTTTTATGCTTCATACTGGATTGTAAAAGCAAAGTTGCCGTGTGCTGAAAACAAGTTGTTCTTTGACAGTCTTGAATACTGAGTGCAGTTCAGTTAATAAAACTGTCTTTCTGGTGCTCATTGCAAACAAGCTAGAAATTGTTTTTCTGTGTTCCAATTGTTAGTATAAACAAATATGCAGTCTGCTGAAAGCAAGCTGTTCTTTGATAGTCTTTCTTATGGAGTGCAGTTCAGCTAATAAAACTCTTTCTGCATTTCATTGCAAGCAAGCCCGAAAGTGTTTTAATGCTTCATAATGGATTGTAAAAGCAAAGTTGCTGTGTGCTGAAAACAAGTTGTTCTTTGACAGTCTTGAATTCTGACTGCAGTTCAGCCAATAAAAATGTATTTCTGTCATTCATTGCAAACAAGCCAGAAAGTGTTTTTCGTTGCTCTTCTTGTCTGAATAAACAAATATGCAGTTTGCTGGAAATAAGCTGTACTCTGACAGTCGTTCTTATGGAGTGCAGTTCAGCTAATAAAACTCTTTCTGCCTTTCATTGCAAGCAAGCCCGAAAGTGTTTTTATGCTTCATACTGGATTGTAAAAGCAAAGTTGCCGTGTGCTGAAAACAAGTTGTTCTTTGACAGTCTTGAATACTGAGTGCAGTTCAGTTAACAAAAATGCCTTTCTGGTGCTCATTGCAAACAAGCCAGAAAGTGTTTTTCGTTGCTCTTCTTGCCTGAATAAACAATTATGCAGTTTGCTGGAAATAAGCTGTACTCTGACAGTCGTTCTTATGGAGTGCAGTTCAGCTAATAAAACTCTTTCTGCCTTTCATTGCAAGCAAGCCCGAAAGTGTTTTTATGCTTCATACTGGATTGTAAAAGCAGAGTTGCCGTGTGCTGAAAATAAGTTGTTCTTTGACAGTCTTGAATACTGAGTGCAGTTCAGTTAATAAAACTGTCTTTCTGGTGCTCATTGCAAACAAGCTAGAAATTGTTTTTCTGTGTTCCAAATGTTAGTATAAACAAATATGCAGTCTGCTGAAAGCAAGCTGTTCTTTGATAGTCTTTCTTATGGAGTGCAGATCAGCTAATAAAACTCTTTCTGCCTTTCATTGCAAGCAAGCCCGAAAGTGTTTTTATGCTTCATAATGGATTGTAAAAGCAAAGTTGCTGTGTGCTGAAAACAAGTTGTTCTTTGACAGTCTTGAATTCTGACTGCAGTTCAGCCAATAAAAATGTATTTCTGTCATTCATTGCAAACAAGCCAGAAAGTGTTTTTCGTTGCTCTTCTTGTCTGAATAAACAAATATGCAGTTTGCTGGAAATAAGCTGTACTCTGACAGTCGTTCTTATGGAGTGCAGTTCAGCTAATAAAACTCTTTCTGCCTTTCATTGCAAGCAAGCCCGAAAGTGTTTTTATGCTTCATACTGGATTGTAAAAGCAAAGTTGCCGTGTGCTGAAAACAAGTTGTTCTTTGACAGTCTTGAATACTGAGTGCAGTTCAGTTAATAAAACTGTCTTTCTGGTGCTCATTGCAAACAAGCTAGAAATTGTTTTTCTGTGTTCCAATTGTTAGTATAAACAAATATGCAGTCTGCTGAAAGCAAGCTGTTCTTTGATAGTCTTTCTTATGGAGTGCAGTTCAGCTAATAAAACTCTTTCTGCATTTCATTGCAAGCAAGCCCGAAAGTGTTTTTATGCTTTATAATGGATTGTAAAAGCAAAGTTGCAGTTTGCTGAAAACAAGTTGTTCTTTGACAGTCTTGAATTCTGACTGCAGTTCAGCCAATAAAAATGTATTTCTGTCATTCATTGCAAACAAGCCAGAAAGTGTTTTTCGTTGCTCTTCTTGTCTGAATAAACAAATATGCAGTTTGCTGGAAATAAGCTGTACTCTGACAGTCGTTCTTATGGAGTGCAGTTCAACTAATAAAACTCTTTCTGCCTTTCATTGCAAGCAAGCCCGAAAGTGTTTTTATGCTTCATACTGGATTGTAAAAGCAAAGTTGCCGTGTGCTGAAAACAAGTTGTTCTTTGACAGTCTTGAATACTGAGTGCAGTTCAGTTAATAAAACTGTCTTTCTGGTGCTCATTGCAAACAAGCCAGAAAGTGTTTTTCGTTGCTCTTCTTGTCTGAATAAACAAATATGCAGTTTGCTGGAAATAAGCTGTACTCTGACAGTCGTCCTTATGGAGTGCAGTTCAGCTAATAAAACTCTTTCTGCCTTTCATTGCAAGCAAACCCGAAAGTGTTTTTATGCTTCATACTGGATTGTAAAAGCAAAGTTGCCGTGTGCTGAAAACAAGTTGTTCTTTGACAGTCTTGAATACTGAGTGCAGTTCAGTTAATAAAACTGTCTTTCTGGTGCTCATTGCAAACAAGCTAGAAATTGTTTTTCTGTGTTCCAATTGTTAGTATAAACAAATATGCAGTCTGCTGAAAGCAAGCTGTTCTTTGATAGTCTTTCTTATGGAGTGCAGATCAGCTAATAAAACTCTTTCTGCCTTTCATTGCAAGCAAGCCCGAAAGTGTTTTTATGCTTCATAATGGATTGTAAAAGCAAAGTTGCCGTGTGCTGAAAACAAGTTGTTCTTTGACAGTCTTGAATACTGAGTGCAGTTCAGTTAACAAAAATGCCTTTCTGGTGCTCATTGCAAACAAGCCAGAAAGTGTTTTTCGTTGCTCTTCTTGTCTGAATAAACAAATATGCAGTTTGCTGGAAATAAGCTGTACTCTGACAGTCGTTCTTATGGAGTGCAGTTCAGCTAATAAAACTCTTTCTGCCTTTCATTGCAAGCAAGCCCGAAAGTGTTTTTATGCTTCATACTGGATTGTAAAAGCAAAGTTGCCGTGTGCTGAAAACAAGTTGTTCTTAGACAGTCTTGAATACTGAGTGCAGTTCAGTTAATAAAACTGTCTTTCTGGTGCTCATTGCAAACAAGCCAGAAAGTGTTTTTCGTTGCTCTTCTTGTCTGAATAAACAAATATGCAGTTTGCTGGAAATAAGCTGTACTCTGACAGTCTTTCTTATGGAGTGCAGTTCAGCTAATAAAACTCTTTCTGCCTTTCATTGCAAGCAAGCCCGAAAGTGTTTTTATGCTTCATACTGGATTGTAAAAGCAAAGTTGCCGTGTGCTGAAAACAAGTTGTTCTTTGACAGTCTTGAATACTGAGTGCAGTTCAGTTAATAAAACTGTCTTTCTGGTGCTCATTGCAAACAAGCTAGAAATTGTTTTTCTGTGTTCCAATTGTTAGTATAAACAAATATGCAGTCTGCTGAAAGCAAGCTGTTCTTTGATAGTCTTTCTTATGGAGTGCAGTTCAGCTAATAAAACTCTTTCTGCATTTCATTGCAAGCAAGCCCGAAAGTGTTTTAATGCTTCATAATGGATTGTAAAAGCAAAGTTGCTGTGTGCTGAAAACAAGTTGTTCTTTGACAGTCTTGAATTCTGACTGCAGTTCAGCCAATAAAAATGTATTTCTGTCATTCATTGCAAACAAGCCAGAAAGTGTTTTTCGTTGCTCTTCTTGTCTGAATAAACAAATATGCAGTTTGCTGGAAATAAGCTGTACTCTGACAGTCGTTCTTATGGAGTGCAGTTCAGCTAATAAAACTCTTTCTGCCTTTCATTGCAAGCAAGCCCGAAAGTGTTTTTATGCTTCATACTGGATTGTAAAAGCAAAGTTGCCGTGTGCTGAAAACAAGTTGTTCTTTGACAGTCTTGAATACTGAGTGCAGTTCAGTTAACAAAAATGCCTTTCTGGTGCTCATTGCAAACAAGCCAGAAAATGTTTTTCGTTGCTCTTCTTGTCTGAATAAACAAATATGCAGTTTGCTGGAAATAAGCTGTACTCTGACAGTCGTTCTTATGGAGTGCAGTTCAGTTAATAAAACTCTTTCTGCCTTTCATTGCAAGCAAGCCCGAAAGTGTTTTTATGCTTCATACTGGATTGTAAAAGCAAAGTTGCCGTGTGCTGAAAACAAGTTGTTCTTTGACAGTCTTGAATACTGAGTGCAGTTCAGTTAATAAAACTGTCTTTCTGGTGCTCATTGCAAACAAGCCAGAAAGTGTTTTTCGTTGCTCTTCTTGTCTGAATAAACAATTATGCAGTTTGCTGGAAATAAGCTGTACTCTGACAGTCGTCCTTATGGAGTGCAGTTCAGCTAATAAAACTCTTTCTGCCTTTCATTGCAAGCAAGCCCGAAAGTGTTTTTATGCTTCATACTGGATTGTAAAAGCAAAGTTGCCGTGTGCTGAAAACAAGTTGTTCTTTGACAGTCTTGAATACTGAGTGCAGTTCAGTTAATAAAACTGTCTTTCTGGTGCTCATTGCAAACAAGCCAGAAAGTGTTTTTCGTTGCTCTCCTTGTCTGAATAAACAAATATGCAGTTTGCTGGAAATAAGCTGTACTCTGACAGTCGTTCTTATGGAGTGCAGTTCAGCTAATAAAACTCTTTCTGCCTTTCATTGCAAGCAAGCCCGAAAGTGTTTTTATGCTTCATACTGGATTGTAAAAGCAAAGTTGCCGTGTGCTGAAAACAAGTTGTTCTTTGACAGTCTTGAATACTGAGTGCAGTTCAGTTAATAAAACTGTCTTTCTGGTGCTCATTGCAAACAAGCCAGAAAGTGTTTTTCGTTGCTCTTCTTGTCTGAATAAACAAATATGCAGTTTGCTGGAAATAAGCTGTACTCTGACAGTCGTTCTTATGGAGTGCAGTTCAGCTAATAAAACTCTTTCTGCCTTTCATTGCAAGCAAGCCCGAAAGTGTTTTTATGCTTCATACTGGATTGTAAAAGCAAAGTTGCCGTGTGCTGAAAACAAGTTGTTCTTTGACAGTCTTGAATACTGAGTGCAGTTCAGTTAACAAAAATGCCTTTCTGGTGCTCATTGCAAACAAGCCAGAAAATGTTTTTCGTTGCTCTTCTTGTCTGAATAAACAAATATGCAGTTTGCTGGAAATAAGCTGTACTCTGACAGTCGTTCTTATGGAGTGCAGTTCAGTTAATAAAACTCTTTCTGCCTTTCATTGCAAGCAAGCCCGAAAGTGTTTTTATGCTTCATACTGGATTGTAAAAGCAAAGTTGCCGTGTGCTGAAAACAAGTTGTTCTTTGACAGTCTTGAATACTGAGTGCAGTTCAGTTAATAAAACTGTCTTTCTGGTGCTCATTGCAAACAAGCCAGAAAGTGTTTTTCGTTGCTCTTCTTGTCTGAATAAACAATTATGCAGTTTGCTGGAAATAAGCTGTACTCTGACAGTCGTCCTTATGGAGTGCAGTTCAGCTAATAAAACTCTTTCTGCCTTTCATTGCAAGCAAGCCCGAAAGTGTTTTTATGCTTCATACTGGATTGTAAAAGCAAAGTTGCCGTGTGCTGAAAACAAGTTGTTCTTTGACAGTCTTGAATACTGAGTGCAGTTCAGTTAATAAAACTGTCTTTCTGGTGCTCATTGCAAACAAGCCAGAAAGTGTTTTTCGTTGCTCTCCTTGTCTGAATAAACAAATATGCAGTTTGCTGGAAATAAGCTGTACTCTGACAGTCGTTCTTATGGAGTGCAGTTCAGCTAATAAAACTCTTTCTGCCTTTCATTGCAAGCAAGCCCGAAAGTGTTTTTATGCTTCATACTGGATTGTAAAAGCAAAGTTGCCGTGTGCTGAAAACAAGTTGTTCTTTGACAGTCTAGAATACTGAGTGCAGTTCAGTTAATAAAACTGTCTTTCTGGTGCTCATTGCAAACAAGCCAGAAAGTGTTTTTCGTTGCTCTTCTTGTCTGAATAAACAAATATGCAGTTTGCTGGAAATAAGCTGTACTCTGACAGTCGTTCTTATGGAGTGCAGTTCAGCTAATAAAACTCTTTCTGCCTTTCATTGCAAGCAAGCCCGAAAGTGTTTTTATGCTTCATACTGGATTGTAAAAGCAAAGTTGCCGTGTGCTGAAAACAAGTTGTTCTTTGACAGTCTTGAATACTGAGTGCAGTTCAGTTAATAAAACTGTCTTTCTGGTGCTCATTGCAAACAAGCTAGAATTTTTTTTTTTTTTTTCCAATTGTTAGTATAAACAAATATGCAGTCTGCTGAAAGCAAGCTGTTCTTTGATAGTCTTTCTTATGGAGTGCAGTTCAGCTAATAAAACTCTTTCTGCATTTCATTGCAAGCAAGCCCGAAAGTGTTTTAATGCTTCATAATGGATTGTAAAAGCAAAGTTGCTGTGTGCTGAAAACAAGTTGTTCTTTGACAGTCTTGAATTCTGACTGCAGTTCAGCCAATAAAAATGTATTTCTGTCATTCATTGCAAACAAGCCAGAAAGTGTTTTTCGTTGCTCTTCTTGTCTGAATAAACAAATATGCAGTTTGCTGGAAATAAGCTGTACTCTGACAGTCGTTCTTATGGAGTGCAGTTCAGCTAATAAAACTCTTTCTGCCTTTCATTGCAAGCAAGCCCGAAAGTGTTTTTATGCTTCATACTGGATTGTAAAAGCAAAGTTGCCGTGTGCTGAAAACAAGTTGTTCTTTGACAGTCTTGAATACTGAGTGCAGTTCAGTTAACAAAAATGCCTTTCTGGTGCTCATTGCAAACAAGCCAGAAAATGTTTTTCGTTGCTCTTCTTGTCTGAATAAACAAATATGCAGTTTGCTGGAAATAAGCTGTACTCTGACAGTCGTTCTTATGGAGTGCAGTTCAGTTAATAAAATTCTTTCTGCCTTTCATTGCAAGCAAGCCCGAAAGTGTTTTTATGCTTCATACTGGATTGTAAAAGCAAAGTTGCCGTGTGCTGAAAACAAGTTGTTCTTTGACAGTCTTGAATACTGAGTGCAGTTCAGTTAATAAAACTGTCTTTCTGGTGCTCATTGCAAACAAGCTAGAAATTGTTTTTCTGTGTTCCAATTGTGAGTATAAACAAATATGCAGTCTGCTGAAAGCAAGCTGTTCTTTGATAGTCTTTCTTATGGAGTGCAGTTCAGCTAATAAAACTCTTTCTGCATTTCATTGCAAGCAAGCCCGAAAGTGTTTTAATGCTTCATAATGGATTGTAAAAGCAAAGTTGCTGTGTGCTGAAAACAAGTTGTTCTTTGACAGTCTTGAATTCTGACTGCAGTTCAGTTAATAAAACTGTCTTTCTGGTGCTCATTGCAAACAAGCCAGAAAGTGTTTTTCGTTGCTCTTCTTGTCTGAATAAACAATTATGCAGTTTGCTGGAAATAAGCTGTACTCTGACAGTCGTCCTTATGGAGTGCAGTTCAGCTAATAAAACTCTTTCTGCCTTTCATTGCAAGCAAGCCCGAAAGTGTTTTTATGCTTCATACTGGATTGTAAAAGCAAAGTTGCCGTGTGCTGAAAACAAGTTGTTCTTTGACAGTCTTGAATACTGAGTGCAGTTCAGTTAATAAAACTGTCTTTCTGGTGCTCATTGCAAACAAGCCAGAAAGTGTTTTTCGTTGCTCTCCTTGTCTGAATAAACAAATATGCAGTTTGCTGGAAATAAGCTGTACTCTGACAGTCGTTCTTATGGAGTGCAGTTCAGCTAATAAAACTCTTTCTGCCTTTCATTGCAAGCAAGCCCGAAAGTGTTTTTATGCTTCATACTGGATTGTAAAAGCAAAGTTGCCGTGTGCTGAAAACAAGTTGTTCTTTGACAGTCTTGAATACTGAGTGCAGTTCAGTTAATAAAACTGTCTTTCTGGTGCTCATTGCAAACAAGCCAGAAAGTGTTTTTCGTTGCTCTTCTTGTCTGAATAAACAAATATGCAGTTTGCTGGAAATAAGCTGTACTCTGACAGTCGTTCTTATGGAGTGCAGTTCAGCTAATAAAACTCTTTCTGCCTTTCATTGCAAGCAAGCCCGAAAGTGTTTTTATGCTTCATACTGGATTGTAAAAGCAAAGTTGCCGTGTGCTGAAAACAAGTTGTTCTTTGACAGTCTTGAATACTGAGTGCAGTTCAGTTAATAAAACTGTCTTTCTGGTGCTCATTGCAAACAAGCTAGAAATTTTTTTTTTTTTTCCAATTGTTAGTATAAACAAATATGCAGTCTGCTGAAAGCAAGCTGTTCTTTGATAGTCTTTCTTATGGAGTGCAGTTCAGCTAATAAAACTCTTTCTGCATTTCATTGCAAGCAAGCCCGAAAGTGTTTTAATGCTTCATAATGGATTGTAAAAGCAAAGTTGCTGTGTGCTGAAAACAAGTTGTTCTTTGACAGTCTTGAATTCTGACTGCAGTTCAGCCAATAAAAATGTATTTCTGTCATTCATTGCAAACAAGCCAGAAAGTGTTTTTCATTGCTCTTCTTGTCTGAATAAACAAATATGCAGTTTGCTGGAAATAAGCTGTACTCTGACAGTCGTTCTTATGGAGTGCAGTTCAGCTAATAAAACTCTTTCTGCCTTTCATTGCAAGCAAGCCCGAAAGTGTTTTTATGCTTCATACTGGATTGTAAAAGCAAAGTTGCCGTGTGCTGAAAACAAGTTGTTCTTTGACAGTCTTGAATACTGAGTGCAGTTCAGTTAACAAAAATGCCTTTCTGGTGCTCATTGCAAACAAGCCAGAAAATGTTTTTCGTTGCTCTTCTTGTCTGAATAAACAAATATGCAGTTTGCTGGAAATAAGCTGTACTCTGACAGTCGTTCTTATGGAGTGCAGTTCAGTTAATAAAATTCTTTCTGCCTTTCATTGCAAGCAAGCCCGAAAGTGTTTTTATGCTTCATACTGGATTGTAAAAGCAAAGTTGCCGTGTGCTGAAAACAAGTTGTTCTTTGACAGTCTTGAATACTGAGTGCAGTTCAGTTAATAAAACTGTCTTTCTGGTGCTCATTGCAAACAAGCTAGAAATTGTTTTTCTGTGTTCCAA
This sequence comes from Hoplias malabaricus, assembly GCF_029633855.1. Lineage (NCBI taxonomy): Eukaryota > Metazoa > Chordata > Actinopteri > Characiformes > Erythrinidae > Hoplias > Hoplias malabaricus. Next base: position 26,952,343 of record NC_089810.1, read on the forward strand.
TTGTGAGTATAAACAAATATGCAGTCTGCTGAAAGCAAGCTGTTCTTTGATAGTCTTTCTTATGGAGTGCAGTTCAGCTAATAAAACTCTTTCTGCATTTCATTGCAAGCAAGCCCGAAAGTGTTTTTATGCTTTATAATGGATTGTAAAAGCAAAGTTGCAGTTTGCTGAAAACAAGTTGTTCTTTGACAGTCTTGAATTCTGACTGCAGTTCAGCCAATAAAAATGTATTTCTGTCATTCATTGCAAACAAGCCAGAAAGTGTTTTTCGTTGCTCTTCTTGTCTGAATAAACAAATATGCAGTTTGCTGGAAATAAGCTGTACTCTGACAGTCGTTCTTATGGAGTGCAGTTCAGCTAATAAAACTCTTTCTGCCTTTCATTGCAAGCAAGCCCGAAAGTGTTTTTATGCTTCATACTGGATTGTAAAAGCAAAGTTGCCGTGTGCTGAAAACAAGTTGTTCTTTGACAGTCTTGAAAACTGAGTGCAGTTCAGTTAATAAAACTGTCTTTCTGGTGTTCATTGCAAACAAGCCAGAAAGTGTTTTTCGTTGCTCTTCTTGTCTGAATAAACAAATATGCAGTTTGCTGGAAATAAGCTGTACTCTGACAGTCGTTCTTATGGAGTGCAGTTCAGCTAATAAAACTCTTTCTGCCTTTCATTGCAAGCAAGCCCGAAAGTGTTTTTATGCTTCATACTGGATTGTAAAAGCAAAGTTGCCGTGTGCTGAAAACAAGTTGTTCTTTGACAGTCTTGAATACTGAGTGCAGTTCAGTTAATAAAACTGTCTTTCTGGTGCTCATTGCAAACAAGCCAGAAAGTGTTTTTCGTTGCTCTTCTTGCCTGAATAAACAAATATGCAGTTTGCTGGAAATAAGCTGTACTCTGACAGTCGTTCTTATGGAGTGCAGTTCAGCTAATAAAACTCTTTCTGCCTTTCATTGCAAGCAAGCCCGAAAGTGTTTTTATGCTTCATACTGGATTGTAAAAGCAAAGTTGCCGTGTGCTGAAAACAAGTTGTTCTTTGACAGTCTTGAAAACTGAGTGCAGTTCAGTTAATAAAACTGTCTTTCTGGTGTTCATTGCAAACAAGCCAGAAAGTGTTTTTCGTTGCTCTTCTTGTCTGAATAAACAAATATGCAGTTTGCTGGAAATAAGCTGTACTCTGACAGTCGTTCTTATGGAGTGCAGTTCAGCTAATAAAACTCTTTCTGCCTTTCATTGCAAGCAAGCCCGAAAGTGTTTTTATGCTTCATACTGGATTGTAAAAGCAAAGTTGCCGTGTGCTGAAAACAAGTTGTTCTTTGACAGTCTTGAATACTGAGTGCAGTTCAGTTAATAAAACTGTCTTTCTGGTGCTCATTGCAAACAAGCCAGAAAGTGTTTTTCGTTGCTCTTCTTGCCTGAATAAACAAATATGCAGTCTGCTGAAAGCAAGCTGTTCTTTGATAGTCTTTCTTATGGAGTGCAGTTCAGCTAATAAAACTCTTTCTGCATTTCATTGCAAGCAAGCCCGAAAGTGTTTTTATGCTTTATAATGGATTGTAAAAGCAAAGTTGCAGTTTGCTGAAAACAAGTTGTTCTTTGACAGTCTTGAATTCTGACTGCAGTTCAGCCAATAAAAATGTATTTCTGTCATTCATTGCAAACAAGCCAGAAAGTGTTTTTCGTTGCTTTTCTTGTCTGAATAAACAAATATGCAGTTTGCTGGAAATAAGCTGTAATCTGACAGTCGTTCTTATGGAGTGCAGTTCAGCTAATAAAACTCTTTCTGCCTTTCATTGCAAGCAAGCCCGAAAGTGTTTATATGCTTCATACTGGATTGTAAAAGCAAAGTTGCCGTGTGCTGAAAACAAGTTGTTCTTTGACAGTCTTGAAAACTGAGTGCAGTTCAGTTAATAAAACTGTCTTTCTGGTGTTCATTGCAAACAAGCCAGAAAGTGTTTTTCGTTGCTCTTCTTGTCTGAATAAACAAATATGCAGTTTGCTGGAAATAAGCTGTACTCTGACAGTCGTTCTTATGGAGTGCAGTTCAGCTAATAAAACTCTTTCTGCCTTTCATTGCAAGCAAGCCCGAAAGTGTTTTTATGCTTCATACTGGATTGTAAAAGCAAAGTTGCCGTGTGCTGAAAACAAGTTGTTCTTTGACAGTCTTGAATACTGAGTGCAGTTCAGTTAATAAAACTGTCTTTCTGGTGCTCATTGCAAACAAGCCAGAAAGTGTTTTTCGTTGCTCTTCTTGCCTGAATAAACAAATATGCAGTTTGCTGGAAATAAGCTGTACTCTGACAGTCGTTCTTATGGAGAGCAGTTCAGCTAATAAAACTCTTTCTGCCTTTCATTGCAAGCAAGCCCGAAAGTGTTTTTATGCTTCATACTGGATTGTAAAAGCAAAGTTGCCGTGTGCTGAAAACAAGTTGTTCTTTGACAGTCTTGAAAACTGAGTGCAGTTCAGTTAATAAAACTGTCTTTCTGGTGTTCATTGCAAACAAGCCAGAAAGTGTTTTTCGTTGCTCTTCTTGTCTGAATAAACAAATATGCAGTTTGCTGGAAATAAGCTGTACTCTGACAGTCGTTCTTATGGAGTGCAGTTCAGCTAATAAAACTCTTTCTGCCTTTCATTGCAAGCAAGCCCGAAAGTGTTTTTATGCTTCATACTGGATTGTAAAAGCAAAGTTGCCGTGTGCTGAAAACAAGTTGTTCTTTGACAGTCTTGAATACTGAGTGCAGTTCAGTTAATAAAACTGTCTTTCTGGTGCTCATTGCAAACAAGCCAGAAAGTGTTTTTCGTTGCTCTTCTTGCCTGAATAAACAAATATGCAGTCTGCTGAAAGCAAGCTGTTCTTTGATAGTCTTTCTTATGGAGTGCAGTTCAGCTAATAAAACTCTTTCTGCATTTCATTGCAAGCAAGCCCGAAAGTGTTTTTATGCTTTATAATGGATTGTAAAAGCAAAGTTGCAGTTTGCTGAAAACAAGTTGTTCTTTGACAGTCTTGAATTCTGACTGCAGTTCAGCCAATAAAAATGTATTTCTGTCATTCATTGCAAACAAGCCAGAAAGTGTTTTTCGTTGCTCTTCTTGTCTGAATAAACAAATATGCAGTTTGCTGGAAATAAGCTGTACTCTGACAGTCGTTCTTATGGAGTGCAGTTCAGCTAATAAAACTCTTTCTGCCTTTCATTGCAAGCAAGCCCGAAAGTGTTTTTATGCTTCATACTGGATTGTAAAAGCAAAGTTGCCGTGTGCTGAAAACAAGTTGTTCTTTGACAGTCTTGAATACTGAGTGCAGTTCAGTTAATAAAACTGTCTTTCTGGTGCTCATTGCAAACAAGCTAGAAATTGTTTTTCTGTGTTCCAATTGTTAGTATAAACAAATATGCAGTCTGCTGAAAGCAAGCTGTTCTTTGATAGTCTTTCTTATGGAGTGCAGTTCAGCTAATAAAACTCTTTCTGCATTTCATTGCAAGCAAGCCCGAAAGTGTTTTTATGCTTTATAATGGATTGTAAAAGCAAAGTTGCAGTTTGCTGAAAACAAGTTGTTCTTTGACAGTCTTGAATTCTGACTGCAGTTCAGCCAATAAAAATGTATTTCTGTCATTCATTGCAAACAAGCCAGAAAGTGTTTTTCGTTGCTCTTCTTGTCTGAATAAACAAATATGCAGTTTGCTGGAAATAAGCTGTACTCTGACAGTCGTTCTTATGGAGTGCAGTTCAGCTAATAAAACTCTTTCTGCATTTCATTGCAAGCAAGCCCGAAAGTGTTTTTATGCTTTATAATGGATTGTAAAAGCAAAGTTGCAGTTTGCTGAAAACAAGTTGTTCTTTGACAGTCTTGAATTCTGACTGCAGTTCAGCCAATAAAAATGTATTTCTGTCATTCATTGCAAACAAGCCAGAAAGTGTTTTTCGTTGCTCTTCTTGTCTGAATAAACAAATATGCAGTTTGCTGGAAATAAGCTGTACTCTGACAGTCGTTCTTATGGAGTGCAGTTCAACTAATAAAACTCTTTCTGCCTTTCATTGCAAGCAAGCCCGAAAGTGTTTTTATGCTTCATACTGGATTGTAAAAGCAAAGTTGCCGTGTGCTGAAAACAAGTTGTTCTTTGACAGTCTTGAATACTGAGTGCAGTTCAGTTAATAAAACTGTCTTTCTGGTGCTCATTGCAAACAAGCCAGAAAGTGTTTTTCGTTGCTCTTCTTGTCTGAATAAACAAATATGCAGTTTGCTGGAAATAAGCCGTACTCTGACAGTCGTTCTTATGGAGTGCAGTTCAGCTAATAAAACTCTTTCTGCCTTTCATTGCAAGCAAGCCCGAAAGTGTTTTTATGCTTCATACTGGATTGTAAAAGCAGAGTTGCCGTGTGCTGAAAATAAGTTGTTCTTTGACAGTCTTGAATACTGAGTGCAGTTCAGTTAATAAAACTGTCTTTCTGGTGCTCATTGCAAACAAGCTAGAAATTGTTTTTCTGTGTTCCAATTGTTAGTATAAACAAATATGCAGTCTGCTGAAAGCAAGCTGTTCTTTGATAGTCTTTCTTATGGAGTGCAGATCAGCTAATAAAACTCTTTCTGCCTTTCATTGCAAGCAAGCCCGAAAGTGTTTTTATGCTTCATAATGGATTGTAAAAGCAAAGTTGCCGTGTGCTGAAAACAAGTTGTTCTTTGACAGTCTTGAATACTGAGTGCAGTTCAGTTAACAAAAATGCCTTTCTGGTGCTCATTGCAAACAAGCCAGAAAGTGTTTTTCTGTGTTCCAATTGTTAGTATAAACAAATATGCAGTCTGCTGAAAGCAAGCTGTTCTTTGATAGTCTTTCTTATGGAGTGCACTTCAGCTAATAAAACTCTTTCTGCCTTTCATTGCAAGCAAGCCCGAAAGTGTTTTTATGCTTTATAATGGATTGTAAAGGCAAAGTTGCAGTTTGCTGAAAACAAGTTGTTCTTTGACAGTCTTGAATTCTGACTGCAGTTCAGCCAATAAAAATGTATTTCTGTCATTCATTGCAAACAAGCCAGAAAGTGTTTTTCGTTGCTCTTCTTGTCTGAATAAACAATTATGCAGTTTGCTGGAAATAAGCTGTACTCTGACAGTCGTCCTTATGGAGTGCAGTTCAGCTAATAAAACTCTTTCTGCCTTTCATTGCAAGCAAGCCCGAAAGTGTTTTTATGCTTCATACTGGATTGTAAAAGCAAAGTTGCCGTGTGCTGAAAACAAGTTGTTCTTTGACAGTCTTGAATTCTAACTGCAGTTCAGCCAATAAAAATGTAATTCTGTCATTCATTGCAAACAAGCCAGAAAGTGTTTTTCGTTGCTCTTCTTGTCTGAATAAACAATTATGCAGTTTGCTGGAAATAAGCTGTACTCTGACAGTCGTCCTTATGGAGTGCAGTTCAGCTAATAAAACTCTTTCTGCCTTTTATTGCAAGCAAGCCCGAAAGTGTTTTTATGCTTCATAATGGATTGTAAAAGCAAAGTTGCCGTGTGCTGAAAACAAGTTGTTCTTTGACAGTCTTGAATACTGAGTGCAGTTCAGTTAACAAAAATGCCTTTCTGGTGCTCATTGCAAACAAGCCAGAAAGTGTTTTTCTGTGTTCCAATTGTTAGTATAAACAAATATGCAGTCTGCTGAAAGCAAGCTGTTCTTTGATAGTCGTTCTTATGGAGTGCAGTTCAGCTAATAAAACTCTTTCTGCCTTTCATTGCAAGCAAGCCCGAAAGTGTTTTTATGCTTCATACTGGATCGTAAAAGCAAAGTTGCCGTGTGCTGAAAACAAGTTGTTCTTTGACAGTCTTGAATACTGTGTGCAGTTCAGTTAATAAAACTGTCTTTCTGGTGCTCATTGCAAACAAGCTAGAAATTGTTTTTCTGTGTTCCAATTGTTAGTATAAACAAATATACAGTCTGCTGAAAGCAAGCTGTTCTTTGATAGTCTTTCTTATGGAGTGCAGTTCAGCTAATAAATCTCTTTCTGCATTTCATTGCAAGCAAGCCCAAAAGTGTTTTTATGCTTCATAATGGATTGTAAAAGCAAAGTTGCTGTGTGCTGAAAACAAGTTGTTCTTTGACAGTCTTGAATTCTGACTGCAGTTCAGCCAATAAAAATGTATTTCTGTCATTCATTGCAAACAAGCCAGAAAGTGTTTTTCGTTGCTCTTCTTGTCTGAATAAACAATTATGCAGTTTGCTGGAAATAAGCTGTACTCTGACAGTCGTCCTCATGGAGTGCAGTTCAGCTAATAAAACTCTTTCTGCCTTTCATTGCAAGCAAGCCCGAAAGTGTTTTTATGCTTCATACTGGATTGTAAAAGCAAAGTTGCTGTGTGCTGAAAACAAGTTGTTCTTTGACATTCTTGAATACTGAGTGCAGTTCAGTTAATAAAACTGTCTTTCTGGTGCTCATTGCAAGCAAGCCAGAAAGTGTTTTTCGTTGCTCTCCTTGTCTGAGGTGTCTGCCGTGTGCTGTCTGCCGTGTGCTGAAAACAAGTTGTTCTTTGACAGTCTTGAATACTGAGTGCAGTTCAGTTAATAAAACTGTCTTTCTGGTGCTCATTGCAAGCAAGCCCGAAAGTGTTTTTATGCTTCATACTGGATTGTAAAAGCAAAGTTGCCGTGTGCTGAAAACAAGTTGTTCTCTGACAGTCTTGAATACTGAGTGCAGTTCAGTTAATAAAACTGTCTTTCTGGTGCTCATTGCAAACAAGCTAGAAATTGTTTTTCTGTGTTCCGATTGTTAGTATAAACAAATATACAGTCTGCTGAAAGCAAGCTGTTCTTTGATAGTCTTTCTTATGGAGTGCAGTTCAGCTAATAAAACTCTTTCTGCCTTTCATTGCAAGCAAGCCCAAAAGTGTTTTTATGCTTTATAATGGATTGTAAAGGCAAAGTTGCAGTTTGCTGAAAACAAGTTGTTCTTTGACAGTCTTGAATTCTGACTGCAGTTCAGCCAATAAAAATGTATTTCTGTCATTCATTGCAAACAAGCCAGAAAGTGTTTTTCGTTGCTCTTCTTGTCTGAATAAACAATTATGCAGTTTGCTGGAAATAAGCTGTACTCTGACAGTCGTCCTCATGGAGTGCAGTTCAGCTAATAAAACTCTTTCTGCCTTTCATTGCAAGCAAGCCCGAAAGTGTTTTTATGCTTCATACTGGATTGTAAAAGCAAAGTTGCTGTGTGCTGAAAACAAGTTGTTCTTTGACATTCTTGAATACTGAGTGCAGTTCAGTTAATAAAACTGTCTTTCTGGTGCTCATTGCAAGCAAGCCAGAAAGTGTTTTTCGTTGCTCTCCTTGTCTGAATAAACAAATATGCAGTTTGCTGGAAATAAGCTGTACTCTGACAGTCGTTCTTATGGAGTGCAGTTCAGCTAATAAAACTCTTTCTGCCTTTCATTGCAAGCAAGCCCGAAAGTGTTTTTATGCTTCATACTGGATTGTAAAAGCAAAGTTGCCGTGTGCTGAAAACAAGTTGTTCTTTGACAGTCTTGAATGCTGAGTGCAGTTCAGTTAATAAAACTGTCTTTCTGGTGCTCATTGCAAACAAGCTAGAAATTGTTTTTCTGTGTTCCAATTGTTAGTATAAACAAATATGCAGTCTGCTGAAAGCAAGCTGTTCTTTGATAGTCTTTCTTATGGAGTGCAGTTCAGCTAATAAAACTCTTTCTGCATTTCATTGCAAGCAAGCCCGAAAGTGTTTTTATGCTTTATAATGGATTGTAAAAGCAAAGTTGCAGTTTGCTGAAAACAAGTTGTTCTTTGACAGTCTTGAATTCTGACTGCAGTTCAGCCAATAAAAATGTATTTCTGTCATTCATTGCAAACAAGCCAGAAAGTGTTTTTCGTTGCTCTTCTTGTCTGAATAAACAAATATGCAGTTTGCTGGGAATAAGCTGTACTCTGACAGTCGTTCTTATGGAGTGCAGTTCAGCTAATAAAACTCTTTCTGCCTTTCATTGCAAGCAAGCCCGAAAGTGTTTTTATGCTTCATACTGGATTGTAAAAGCAAAGTTGCCGTGTGCTGAAAACAAGTTGTTCTTTGACAGTCTTGAATACTGAGTGCAGTTCAGTTAAGAAAAATGCCTTTCTGGTGCTCATTGCAAGCAAGCCAGAAAGTGTTTTTCGTTGCTCTCCTTGTCTGAGGTGTCTGCCGTGTGCTGTCTGCCGTGTGCTGAAAACAAGTTGTTCTTTGACAGTCTTGAATACTGAGTGCAGTTCAGTTAATAAAACTGTCTTTCTGGTGCTCATTGCAAGCAAGCCCGAAAGTGTTTTTATGCTTCATACTGGATTGTAAAAGCAAAGTTGCCGTGTGCTGAAAACAAGTTGTTCTTTGACATTCTTGAATACTGAGTGCAGTTCAGTTAATAAAACTGTCTTTCTGGTGCTCATTGCAAACAAGCTAGAAATTGTTTTTCTGTGTTCCAATTGTTAGTATAAACAAATATACAGTCTGCTGAAAGCAAGCTGTTCTTTGATAGTCTTTCTTATGGAGTGCAGTTCAGCTAATAAAACTCTTTCTGCCTTTCATTGCAAGCAAGCCCAAAAGTGTTTTTATGCTTTATAATGGATTGTAAAGGCAAAGTTGCAGTTTGCTGAAAACAAGTTGTTCTTTGACAGTCTTGAATTCTGACTGCAGTTCAGCCAATAAAAATGTATTTCTGTCATTCATTGCAAACAAGCCAGAAAGTGTTTTTCGTTGCTCTTCTTGTCTGAATAAACAATTATGCAGTTTGCTGGAAATAAGCTGTACTCTGACAGTCGTCCTCATGGAGTGCAGTTCAGCTAATAAAACTCTTTCTGCCTTTCATTGCAAGCAAGCCCGAAAGTGTTTTTATGCTTCATACTGGATTGTAAAAGCAAAGTTGCTGTGTGCTGAAAACAAGTTGTTCTTTGACATTCTTGAATACTGAGTGCAGTTCAGTTAATAAAACTGTCTTTCTGGTGCTCATTGCAAGCAAGCCAGAAAGTGTTTTTCGTTGCTCTCCTTGTCTGAATAAACAAATATGCAGTTTGCTGGAAATAAGCTGTACTCTGACAGTCGTTCTTATGGAGTGCAGTTCAGCTAATAAAACTCCTTCTGCCTTTCATTGCAAGCAAGCCCGAAAGTGTTTTTATGCTTCATACTGGATTGTAAAAGCAAAGTTGCCGTGTGCTGAAAACAAGTTGTTCTTTGACAGTCTTGAATGCTGAGTGCAGTTCAGTTAATAAAACTGTCTTTCTGGTGCTCATTGCAAACAAGCTAGAAATTGTTTTTCTGTGTTCCAATTGTTAGTATAAACAAATATGCAGTCTGCTGAAAGCAAGCTGTTCTTTGATAGTCTTTCTTATGGAGTGCAGTTCAGCTAATAAAACTCTTTCTGCATTTCATTGCAAGCAAGCCCGAAAGTGTTTTTATGCTTTATAATGGATTGTAAAAGCAAAGTTGCAGTTTGCTGAAAACAAGTTGTTCTTTGACAGTCTTGAATTCTGACTGCAGTTCAGCCAATAAAAATGTATTTCTGTCATTCATTGCAAACAAGCCAGAAAGTGTTTTTCGTTGCTCTTCTTGTCTGAATAAACAAATATGCAGTTTGCTGGGAATAAGCTGTACTCTGACAGTCGTTCTTATGGAGTGCAGTTCAGCTAATAAAACTCTTTCTGCCTTTCATTGCAAGCAAGCCCGAAAGTGTTTTTATGCTTCATACTGGATTGTAAAAGCAAAGTTGCCGTGTGCTGAAAACAAGTTGTTCTTTGACATTCTTGAATACTGAGTGCAGTTCAGTTAATAAAACTGTCTTTCTGGTGCTCATTGCAAACAAGCCAGAAAGTGTTTTTCGTTGCTCTCCTTGTCTGAATAAACAAATATGCCGTTTGCTGGAAATAAGCTGTACTCTGACAGTCGTTCTTATGGAGTGCAGTTCAGCTAATAAAACTCTTTCTGCCTTTCATTGCAAGCAAGCCCGAAAGTGTTTTTATGCTTCATACTGGATTGTAAAAGCAAAGTTGCCGTGTGCTGAAAACAAGTTGTTCTTTGACAGTCTTGAATACTGAGTGCAGTTCAGTTAAGAAAAATGCCTTTCTGGTGCTCATTGCAAGCAAGCCCGAAAGTGTTTTTCTTTGCTCTTCTCGTATGCATAAGCAGAGATGCAGTTTGCTGGAAATAAGCCGTACTCTGACAGTCGTTCTTATGGAGTGCAGTTCAGCTAATAAAACTCTTTCTGCCTTTTATTGCAAGCAAGCCCGAAAGTGTTTTTATGCTTCATAATGGATTGTAAAAGCAAAGTTGCCGTGTGCTGAAAACAAGTTGTTCTTTGACAGTCTTGAATACTGAGTGCAGTTCAGTTAACAAAAATGCCTTTCTGGTGCTCATTGCAAACAAGCCAGAAAGTGTTTTTCTGTGTTCCAATTGTTAGTATAAACAAATATGCAGTCTGCTGAAAGCAAGCTGTTCTTTGATAGTCGTTCTTATGGAGTGCAGTTCAGCTAATAAAACTCTTTCTGCCTTTCATTGCAAGCAAGCCCGAAAGTGTTTTTATGCTTCATACTGGATTGTAAAAGCAAAGTTGCCGTGTGCTGAAAACAAGTTGTTCTTTGACAGTCTTGAATGCTGAGTGCAGTTCAGTTAATAAAACTGTCTTTCTGGTGCTCATTGCAAACAAGCTAGAAATTGTTTTTCTGTGTTCCAATTGTTAGTATAAACAAATATGCAGTCTGCTGAAAGCAAGCTGTTCTTTGATAGTCTTTCTTATGGAGTGCAGTTCAGCTAATAAAACTCTTTCTGCATTTCATTGCAACCAAGCCCGAAAGTGTTTTTATGCTTTATAATGGATTGTAAAAGCAAAGTTGCAGTTTGCTGAAAACAAGTTGTTCTTTGACAGTCTTGAATTCTGACTGCAGTTCAGCCAATAAAAATGTATTTCTGTCATTCATTGCAAACAAGCCAGAAAGTGTTTTTCGTTGCTCTTCTTGTCTGAATAAACAAATATGCAGTTTGCTGGGAATATGCTGTACTCTGACAGTCGTTCTTATGGAGTGCAGTTCAGCTAATAAAACTCTTTCTGCCTTTCATTGCAAGCAAGCCCGAAAGTGTTTTTATGCTTCATACTGGATTGTAAAAGCAAAGTTGCCGTGTGCTGAAAACAAGTTGTTCTTTGACATTCTTGAATACTGAGTGCAGTTCAGTTAGTAAAACTGTCTTTCTGGTGCTCATTGCAAACAAGCCAGAAAGTGTTTTTCGTTGCTCTCCTTGTCTGAATAAACAAATATGCCGTTTGCTGGAAATAAGCTGTACTCTGACAGTCGTTCTTATGGAGTGCAGTTCAGCTAATAAAACTCTTTCTGCCTTTCATTGCAAGCAAGCCCGAAAGTGTTTTTATGCTTCATACTGGATTGTAAAATCAAAGTTGCCGTGTGCTGAAAACAAGTTGTTCTTTGACAGTCTTGAATACTGAGTGCAGTTCAGTTAAGAAAAATGCCTTTCTGGTGCTCATTGCAAGCAAGCCCGAAAGTGTTTTTCTTTGCTCTTCTCGTATGCATAAGCAGAGATGCAGTTTGCTGGAAATAAGCCGTACTCTGACAGTCGTTCTTATGGAGTGCAGTTCAGCTAATAAAACTCTTTCTGCCTTTTATTGCAAGCAAGCCCGAAAGTGTTTTTATGCTTCATAATGGATTGTAAAAGCAAAGTTGCCGTGTGCTGAAAACAAGTTGTTCTTTGACAGTCTTGAATACTGAGTGCAGTTCAGTTAACAAAAATGCCTTTCTGGTGCTCATTGCAAACAAGCCAGAAAGTGTTTTTCTGTGTTCCAATTGTTAGTATAAACAAATATGCAGTCTGCTGAAAGCAAGCTGTTCTTTGATAGTCGTTCTTATGGAGTGCAGTTCAGCTAATAAAACTCTTTCTGCCTTTCATTGCAAGCAAGCCCGAAAGTGTTTTTATGCTTCATACTGGATTGTAAAAGCAAAGTTGCCGTGTGCTGAAAACAAGTTGTTCTTTGACAGTCTTGAATACTGAGTGCAGTTCAGTTAATAAAACTGTCTTTCTGGTGCTCATTGCAAACAAGCTAGAAATTGTTTTTCTGTGTTCCAATTGTTAGTATAAACAAATATGCAGTCTGCTGAAAGCAAGCTGTTCTTTGATAGTCTTTCTTATGGAGTGCAGTTCAGCTAATAAAACTCTTTCTGCATTTCATTGCAAGCAAGCCCGAAAGTGTTTTTATGCTTCATACTGGATTGTAAAATCAAAGTTGCCGTGTGCTGAAAACAAGTTGTTCTTTGACAGTCTTGAATACTGAGTGCAGTTCAGTTAAGAAAAATGCCTTTCTGGTGCTCATTGCAAGCAAGCCCGAAAGTGTTTTTCTTTGCTCTTCTCGTATGCATAAGCAGAGATGCAGTTTGCTGGAAATAAGCCGTACTCTGACAGTCGTTCTTATGGAGTGCAGTTCAGCTAATAAAACTCTTTCTGCCTTTTATTGCAAGCAAGCCCGAAAGTGTTTTTATGCTTCATAATGGATTGTAAAAGCAAAGTTGCCGTGTGCTGAAAACAAGTTGTTCTTTGACAGTCTTGAATACTGAGTGCAGTTCAGTTAACAAAAATGCCTTTCTGGTGCTCATTGCAAACAAGCCAGAAAGTGTTTTTCTGTGTTCCAATTGTTAGTATAAACAAATATGCAGTCTGCTGAAAGCAAGCTGTTCTTTGATAGTCGTTCTTATGGAGTGCAGTTCAGCTAATAAAACTCTTTCTGCCTTTCATTGCAAGCAAGCCCGAAAGTGTTTTTATGCTTCATACTGGATTGTAAAAGCAAAGTTGCCGTGTGCTGAAAACAAGTTGTTCTTTGACAGTCTTGAATACTGAGTGCAGTTCAGTTAATAAAACTGTCTTTCTGGTGCTCATTGCAAACAAGCTAGAAATTGTTTTTCTGTGTTCCAATTGTTAGTATAAACAAATATGCAGTCTGCTGAAAGCAAGCTGTTCTTTGATAGTCTTTCTTATGGAGTGCAGTTCAGCTAATAAAACTCTTTCTGCATTTCATTGCAAGCAAGCCCGAAAGTGTTTTTATGCTTTATAATGGATTGTAAAAGCAAAGTTGCAGTTTGCTGAAAACAAGTTGTTCTTTGACAGTCTTGAATTCTGACTGCAGTTCAGCCAATAAAAATGTATTTCTGTCATTCATTTCAAACAAGCCAGAAAGTGTTTTTCGTTGCTCTTCTTGTCTGAATAAACAAATATGCAGTTTGCTGGAAATAAGCTGTACTCTGACAGTCGTTCTTATGGAGTGCAGTTCAGCTAATAAAACTCTTTCTGCCTTTCATTGCAAGCAAGCCCGAAAGTGTTTTTATGCTTCATACTGGATTGTAAAAGCAAAGTTGCCGTGTGCTGAAAACAAGTTGTTCTTTGACAGTCTTGAATACTGAGTGCAGTTCAGTTAATAAAACTGTCTTTCTGGTGCTCATTGCAAACAAGCCAGAAAGTGTTTTTCGTTGCTCTTCTTGTCTGAATAAACAAATATGCAGTTTGCTGGAAATAAGCTGTACTCTGACAGTCGTTCTTATGGATTGCAGTTCAGCTAATAAAACTCTTTCTGCCTTTCATTGCAAGCAAGCCCGAAAGTGTTTTTATGCTTCATACTGGATTGTAAAAGCAAAGTTGCCGTGTGCTGAAAACAAGTTGTTCTTTGACAGTCTTGAATACTGAGTGCAGTTCAGTTAATAAAACTGTCTTTCTGGTGCTCATTGCAAACAAGCTAGAAATTGTTTTTCTGTGTTCCAATTGTTAGTATAAACAAATATGCAGTCTGCTGAAAGCAAGCTGTTCTTTGATAGTCTTTCTTATGGAGTGCAGATCAGCTAATAAAACTCTTTCTGCCTTTCACTGCAAGCAAGCCCGAAAGTGTTTTTATGCTTCATAATGGATTGTAAAAGCAAAGTAGAAGTTTGCTGAAAACAAGTTGTTCTTTGACAGTCTTGAATTCTGACTGCAGTTCAGCCAATAAAAATGTATTTCTGTCATTCATTGCAAACAAGCCAGAAAGTGTTTTTCGTTGCTCTTCTTGTCTGAATAAACAAATATGCAGTTTGCTGGAAATAAGCTGTACTCTGACAGTCGTTCTTATGGAGTGCAGTTCAGCTAATAAAACTCTTTCTGCCTTTCATCGCAAGCAAGCCCGAAAGTGTTTTTATGCTTCATACTGGATTGTAAAAGCAAAGTTGCCGTGTGCTGAAAACAAGTTGTTCTTTGACAGTCTTGAATACTGAGTGCAGTTCAGTTAACAAAAATGCCTTTCTGGTGCTCATTGCAAACAAGCCAGAAAGTGTTTCTCTGTGTTCCAATTGTTAGTATAAACAAATATGCAGTCTGCTGAAAGCAAGCTGTTCTTTGATAGTCTTTCTTATGGAGTGCAGTTCAGCTAATAAAACTCTTTCTGCCTTTCATTGCAAGCAAGCCCGAAAGTGTTTTTATGCTTTATAATGGATTGTAAAGGCAAAATTGCAGTTTGCTGAAAACAAGTTGTTCTTTGACAGTCTTGAATTCTGACTGCAGTTCAGCCAATAAAAATGTATTTCTGTCATTCATTGCAAACAAGCCAGAAAGTGTTTTTCGTTGCTCTTCTTGTCTGAATAAACAATTATGCAGTTTGCTGGAAATAAGCTGTACTCTGACAGTCGTCCTTATGGAGTGCAGTTCAGCTAATAAAACTCTTTCTGCCTTTCATTGCAAGCAAGCCCGAAAGTGTTTTTATGCTTCATACTGGATTGTAAAAGCAAAGTTGCCGTGTGCTGAAAACAAGTTGTTCTTTGACAGTCTTGAATACTGAGTGCAGTTCAGTTAATAAAACTGTCTTTCTGGTGCTCATTGCAAGCAAGCCCGAAAGTGTTTTTATGCTTCATACTGGATTGTAAAAGCAAAGTTGCCGTGTGCTGAAAACAAGTTGTTCTTTGACAGTCTTGAATACTGAGTGCAGTTCAGTTAATAAAACTGTCTTTCTGGTGCTCATTGCAAACAAGCTAGAAATTGTTTTTCTGTGTTCCAATTGTTAGTATAAACAAATATGCAGTCTGCTGAAAGCAAGCTGTTCTTTGATAGTCTTTCTTATGGAGTGCAGATCAGCTAATAAAACTCTTTCTGCCTTTCATTGCAAGCAAGCCCGAAAGTGTTTTTATGCTTCATAATGGACTGTAAAAGCAAAGTAGAAGTTTGCTGAAAACAAGTTGTTCTTTGACAGTCTTGAATACTGAGTGCAGTTCAGTCAATAAAAATGTATTTCTGGTGCTCATTGCAAACAAGCCAGAAAGTGTTTTTCGTTGCTCTTCTTGTCTGAATAAACAAATATGCAGTTTGCTGGAAATAAGCTGTACTCTGACAGTCGTTCTTATGGAGTGCAGTTCAGTTAATAAAACTCTTTCTGCATTTCATTGCAAGCAAGCCCGAAAGTGTTTTTATGCTTCATACTGGATTGTAAAAGCAAAGTTGCCGTGTGCTGAAAACAAGTTGTTCTTTGACAGTCTTGAATACTGAGTGCAGTTCAGTTAATAAAACTGTCTTTCTGGTGCTCATTGCAAACAAGCCAGAAAGTGTTTTTCGTTGCTCTTCTTGTCTGAATAAACAAATATGCAGTTTGCTGGAAATAAGCTGTACTCTGACAGTCGTTCTTATGGAGTGCAGTTCAGTTAATAAAACTCTTTCTGCCTTTCATTGCAAGCAAGCCCGAAAGTGTTTTTATGCTTCATACTGGATTGTAAAAGCAAAGTTGCCGTGTGCTGAAAACAAGTTGTTCTTTGACAGTCTTGAATACTGAGTGCAGTTCAGTTAATAAAACTGTCTTTCTGGTGCTCATTGCAAACAAGCCAGAAAGTGTTTTTCGTTGCTCTCCTTGTCTGAATAAACAAATATGCAGTTTGCTGGAAATAAGCTGTACTCTGACAGTCGTTCTTATGGAGTGCAGTTCAGCTAATAAAACTCTTTCTGCCTTTCATTGCAAGCAAGCCCGAAAGTGTTTTTATGCTTCATACTGGATTGTAAAAGCAAAGTTGCCGTGTGCTGAAAACAAGTTGTTCTTTGACAGTCTTGAATACTGAGTGCAGTTCAGTTAATAAAACTGTCTTTCTGGTGCTCATTGCAAACAAGCTAGAAATTGTTTTTCTGTGTTCCAATTGTTAGTATAAACAAATATGCAGTCTGCTGAAAGCAAGCTGTTCTTTGATAGTCTTTCTTATGGAGTGCAGTTCAGCTAATAAAACTCTTTCTGCATTTCATTGCAAGCAAGCCCGAAAGTGTTTTTATGCTTTATAATGGATTGTAAAAGCAAAGTTGCAGTTTGCTGAAAACAAGTTGTTCTTTGACAGTCTTGAATTCTGACTGCAGTTCAGCCAATAAAAATGTATTTCTGTCATTCATTGCAAACAAGCCAGAAAGTGTTTATTCGTTGCTCTTCTTGTCTGAATAAACAAATATGCAGTTTGCTGGAAATAAGCTGTAGTCTGACAGTCGTTCTTATGGAGTGCAGTTCAGTTAATAAAACTCTTTCTGCCTTTCATTGCAAGCAAGCCCGAAAGTGTTTTTATGCTTCATACTGGATTGTAAAAGCAAAGTTGCCGTGTGCTGAAAACAAGTTGTTCTTTGACAGTTTTGAATACTGAGTGCAGTTCAGTTAATAAAACTGTCTTTCTGGTGCTCATTGCAAACAAGCCAGAAAGTGTTTTTCGTTGCTCTTCTTGTCTGAATAAACAAATATGCAGTTTGCTGGAAATAAGCTGTACTCTGACAGACGTTCTTATGGAGTGAAGTTCAGCTAATAAAACTCTTTCTGCCTTTCATTGCAAGCAAGCCCGAAAGTGTTTTTATGCTTCATACTGGATTGTAAAAGCAAAGTTGCCGTGTGCTGAAAACAAGTTGTTCTTTGACAGTCTTGAATACTGAGTGCAGTTCAGTTAATAAAACTGTCTTTCTGGTGCTCATTGCAAACAAGCCAGAAAGTGTTTTTCGTTGCTCTCCTAGTCTGAATAAACAAATATGCAGTTTGCTGGAAATAAGCTGTACTCTGACAGTCGTTCTTATGGAGTGCAGTTCAGCTAATAAAACTCTTTCTGCCTTTCATTGCAAGCAAGCCCGAAAGTGTTTTTATGTTTCATACTGGATTGTAAAAGCAAAGTTGCCGTGTGCTGAAAACAAGTTGTTCTTTGACAGTCTTGAATACTGAGTGCAGTTCAGTTAATAAAACTGTCTTTCTGGTGCTCATTGCAAACAAGCCAGAAAGTGTTTTTCGTTGCTCTTCTTGTCTGAATAAACAAATATGCAGTTTGCTGGAAATAAGCTGTACTCTGACAGTCGTTCTTATGGAGTGCAGTTCAGTTAATAAAACTCTTTCTGCCTTTCATTGCAAGCAAGCCCGAAAGTGTTTTTATGCTTCATACTGGATTGTAAAAGCAAAGTTGCCGTGTGCTGAAAACAAGTTGTTCTTTGACAGTCTTGAATACTGAGTGCAGTTCAGTTAATAAAACTGTCTTTCTGGTGCTCATTGCAAACAAGCCAGAAAGTGTTTTTCGTTGCTCTTCTTGTCTGAATAAACAATTATGCAGTTTGCTGGAAATAAGCTGTACTCTGACAGTCGTCCTTATGGAGTGCAGTTCAGCTAATAAAACTCTTTCTGCCTTTCATTGCAAGCAAGCCCGAAAGTGATTTAATGCTTCATAATGGATTGTAAAAGCAAAGTTGCTGTGTGCTGAAAACAAGTTGTTCTTTGACAGTCTTGAATTCTGACTGCAGTTCAGCCAATAAAAATGTATTTCTGTCATTCATTGCAAACAAGCCAGAAAGTGTTTTTCGTTGCTCTTCTTGTCTGAATAAACAAATATGCAGTTTGCTGGAAATAAGCTGTACTCTGACAGTCGTTCTTATGGAGTGCAGTTCAGCTAATAAAACTCTTTCTGCCTTTCATTGCAAGCAAGCCCGAAAGTGTTTTTATGCTTCATACTGGATTGTAAAAGCAAAGTTGCCGTGTGCTGAAAACAAGTTGTTCTTTGACAGTCTTGAATACTGAGTGCAGTTCAGTTAATAAAACTGTCTTTCTGGTGCTCATTGCAAACAAGCCAGAAAGTGTTTTTCGTTGCTCTCCTTGTCTGAATAAACAAATATGCAGTTTGCTGGAAATAAGCTGTACTCTGACAGTCGTTCTTATGGAGTGCAGTTCAGCTAATAAAACTCTTTCTGCCTTTCATTGCAAGCAAGCCCGAAAGTGTTTTTATGCTTCATACTGGATTGTAAAAGCAAAGTTGCCGTGTGCTGAAAACAAGTTGTTCTTTGACAGTCTTGAATACTGAGTGCAGTTCAGTTAATAAAACTGTCTTTCTGGTGCTCATTGCAAACAAGCTAGAAATTGTTTTTCTGTGTTCCAATTGTTAGTATAAACAAATATGCAGTCTGCTGAAAGCAAGCTGTTCTTTGATAGTCTTTCTTATGGAGTGCAGTTCAGCTAATAAAACTCTTTCTGCATTTCATTGCAAGCAAGCCCGAAAGTGTTTTTATGCTTTATAATGGATTGTGAAAGCAAAGTTGCAGTTTGCTGAAAACAAGTTGTTCTTTGACAGTCTTGAATTCTGACTGCAGTTCAGCCAATAAAAATGTATTTCTGTCATTCATTGCAAACAAGCCAGAAAGTGTTTTTCGTTGCTCTCCTAGTCTGAATAAACAAATATGCAGTTTGCTGGAAATAAGCTGTACTCTGACAGTCGTTCTTATGGAGTGCAGTTCAGCTAATAAAACTCTTTCTGCCTTTCATTGCAAGCAAGCCCGAAAGTGTTTTTATGTTTCATACTGGATTGTAAAAGCAAAGTTGCCGTGTGCTGAAAACAAGTTGTTCTTTGACAGTCTTGAATACTGAGTGCAGTTCAGTTAATAAAACTGTCTTTCTGGTGCTCATTGCAAACAAGCCAGAAAGTGTTTTTCGTTGCTCTTCTTGTCTGAATAAACAAATATGCAGTTTGCTGGAAATAAGCTGTACTCTGACAGTCGTTCTTATGGAGTGCAGTTCAGTTAATAAAACTCTTTCTGCCTTTCATTGCAAGCAAGCCCGAAAGTGTTTTTATGCTTCATACTGGATTGTAAAAGCAAAGTTGCCGTGTGCTGAAAACAAGTTGTTCTTTGACAGTCTTGAATACTGAGTGCAGTTCAGTTAATAAAACTGTCTTTCTGGTGCTCATTGCAAACAAGCCAGAAAGTGTTTTTCGTTGCTCTTCTTGTCTGAATAAACAATTATGCAGTTTGCTGGAAATAAGCTGTACTCTGACAGTCGTCCTTATGGAGTGCAGTTCAGCTAATAAAACTCTTTCTGCCTTTCATTGCAAGCAAGCCCGAAAGTGATTTAATGCTTCATAATGGATTGTAAAAGCAAAGTTGCTGTGTGCTGAAAACAAGTTGTTCTTTGACAGTCTTGAATTCTGACTGCAGTTCAGCCAATAAAAATGTATTTCTGTCATTCATTGCAAACAAGCCAGAAAGTGTTTTTCGTTGCTCTTCTTGTCTGAATAAACAAATATGCAGTTTGCTGGAAATAAGCTGTACTCTGACAGTCGTTCTTATGGAGTGCAGTTCAGCTAATAAAACTCTTTCTGCCTTTCATTGCAAGCAAGCCCGAAAGTGTTTTTATGCTTCATAATGGACTGTAAAAGCAAAGTAGAAGTTTGCTGAAAACAAGTTGTTCTTTGACAGTCTTGAATACTGAGTGCAGTTCAGTCAATAAAAATGTATTTCTGGTGCTCATTGCAAACAAGCCAGAAAGTGTTTTTCGTTGCTCTTCTTGTCTGAATAAACAAATATGCAGTTTGCTGGAAATAAGCTGTACTCTGACAGTCGTTCTTATGGAGTGCAGTTCAGTTAATAAAACTCTTTCTGCATTTCATTGCAAGCAAGCCCGAAAGTGTTTTTATGCTTCATACTGGATTGTAAAAGCAAAGTTGCCGTGTGCTGAAAACAAGTTGTTCTTTGACAGTCTTGAATACTGAGTGCAGTTCAGTTAATAAAACTGTCTTTCTGGTGCTCATTGCAAACAAGCCAGAAAGTGTTTTTCGTTGCTCTTCTTGTCTGAATAAACAAATATGCAGTTTGCTGGAAATAAGCTGTACTCTGACAGTCGTTCTTATGGAGTGCAGTTCAGTTAATAAAACTCTTTCTGCCTTTCATTGCAAGCAAGCCCGAAAGTGTTTTTATGCTTCATACTGGATTGTAAAAGCAAAGTTGCCGTGTGCTGAAAACAAGTTGTTCTTTGACAGTCTTGAATACTGAGTGCAGTTCAGTTAATAAAACTGTCTTTCTGGTGCTCATTGCAAACAAGCCAGAAAGTGTTTTTCGTTGCTCTCCTTGTCTGAATAAACAAATATGCAGTTTGCTGGAAATAAGCTGTACTCTGACAGTCGTTCTTATGGAGTGCAGTTCAGCTAATAAAACTCTTTCTGCCTTTCATTGCAAGCAAGCCCGAAAGTGTTTTTATGCTTCATACTGGATTGTAAAAGCAAAGTTGCCGTGTGCTGAAAACAAGTTGTTCTTTGACAGTCTTGAATACTGAGTGCAGTTCAGTTAATAAAACTGTCTTTCTGGTGCTCATTGCAAACAAGCTAGAAATTGTTTTTCTGTGTTCCAATTGTTAGTATAAACAAATATGCAGTCTGCTGAAAGCAAGCTGTTCTTTGATAGTCTTTCTTATGGAGTGCAGTTCAGCTAATAAAACTCTTTCTGCATTTCATTGCAAGCAAGCCCGAAAGTGTTTTTATGCTTTATAATGGATTGTAAAAGCAAAGTTGCAGTTTGCTGAAAACAAGTTGTTCTTTGACAGTCTTGAATTCTGACTGCAGTTCAGCCAATAAAAATGTATTTCTGTCATTCATTGCAAACAAGCCAGAAAGTGTTTTTCGTTGCTCTTCTTGTCTGAATAAACAAATATGCAGTTTGCTGGAAATAAGCTGTAGTCTGACAGTCGTTCTTATGGAGTGCAGTTCAGTTAATAAAACTCTTTCTGCCTTTCATTGCAAGCAAGCCCGAAAGTGTTTTTATGCTTCATACTGGATTGTAAAAGCAAAGTTGCCGTGTGCTGAAAACAAGTTGTTCTTTGACAGTTTTGAATACTGAGTGCAGTTCAGTTAATAAAACTGTCTTTCTGGTGCTCATTGCAAACAAGCCAGAAAGTGTTTTTCGTTGCTCTTCTTGTCTGAATAAACAAATATGCAGTTTGCTGGAAATAAGCTGTACTCTGACAGACGTTCTTATGGAGTGAAGTTCAGCTAATAAAACTCTTTCTGCCTTTCATTGCAAGCAAGCCCGAAAGTGTTTTTATGCTTCATACTGGATTGTAAAAGCAAAGTTGCCGTGTGCTGAAAACAAGTTGTTCTTTGACAGTCTTGAATACTGAGTGCAGTTCAGTTAATAAAACTGTCTTTCTGGTGCTCATTGCAAACAAGCCAGAAAGTGTTTTTCGTTGCTCTCCTAGTCTGAATAAACAAATATGCAGTTTGCTGGAAATAAGCTGTACTCTGACAGTCGTTCTTATGGAGTGCAGTTCAGCTAATAAAACTCTTTCTGCCTTTCATTGCAAGCAAGCCCGAAAGTGTTTTTATGTTTCATACTGGATTGTAAAAGCAAAGTTGCCGTGTGCTGAAAACAAGTTGTTCTTTGACAGTCTTGAATACTGAGTGCAGTTCAGTTAATAAAACTGTCTTTCTGGTGCTCATTGCAAACAAGCCAGAAAGTGTTTTTCGTTGCTCTTCTTGTCTGAATAAACAAATATGCAGTTTGCTGGAAATAAGCTGTACTCTGACAGTCGTTCTTATGGAGTGCAGTTCAGTTAATAAAACTCTTTCTGCCTTTCATTGCAAGCAAGCCCGAAAGTGTTTTTATGCTTCATACTGGATTGTAAAAGCAAAGTTGCCGTGTGCTGAAAACAAGTTGTTCTTTGACAGTCTTGAATACTGAGTGCAGTTCAGTTAATAAAACTGTCTTTCTGGTGCTCATTGCAAACAAGCCAGAAAGTGTTTTTCGTTGCTCTTCTTGTCTGAATAAACAATTATGCAGTTTGCTGGAAATAAGCTGTACTCTGACAGTCGTCCTTATGGAGTGCAGTTCAGCTAATAAAACTCTTTCTGCCTTTCATTGCAAGCAAGCCCGAAAGTGATTTAATGCTTCATAATGGATTGTAAAAGCAAAGTTGCTGTGTGCTGAAAACAAGTTGTTCTTTGACAGTCTTGAATTCTGACTGCAGTTCAGCCAATAAAAATGTATTTCTGTCATTCATTGCAAACAAGCCAGAAAGTGTTTTTCGTTGCTCTTCTTGTCTGAATAAACAAATATGCAGTTTGCTGGAAATAAGCTGTACTCTGACAGTCGTTCTTATGGAGTGCAGTTCAGCTAATAAAACTCTTTCTGCCTTTCATTGCAAGCAAGCCCGAAAGTGTTTTTATGCTTCATACTGGATTGTAAAAGCAAAGTTGCCGTGTGCTGAAAACAAGTTGTTCTTTGACAGTCTTGAATACTGAGTGCAGTTCAGTTAATAAAACTGTCTTTCTGGTGCTCATTGCAAACAAGCCAGAAAGTGTTTTTCGTTGCTCTCCTTGTCTGAATAAACAAATATGCAGTTTGCTGGAAATAAGCTGTACTCTGACAGTCGTTCTTATGGAGTGCAGTTCAGCTAATAAAACTCTTTCTGCCTTTCATTGCAAGCAAGCCCGAAAGTGTTTTTATGCTTCATACTGGATTGTAAAAGCAAAGTTGCCGTGTGCTGAAAACAAGTTGTTCTTTGACAGTCTTGAATACTGAGTGCAGTTCAGTTAATAAAACTGTCTTTCTGGTGCTCATTGCAAACAAGCTAGAAATTGTTTTTCTGTGTTCCAATTGTTAGTATAAACAAATATGCAGTCTGCTGAAAGCAAGCTGTTCTTTGATAGTCTTTCTTATGGAGTGCAGTTCAGCTAATAAAACTCTTTCTGCATTTCATTGCAAGCAAGCCCGAAAGTGTTTTTATGCTTTATAATGGATTGTGAAAGCAAAGTTGCAGTTTGCTGAAAACAAGTTGTTCTTTGACAGTCTTGAATTCTGACTGCAGTTCAGCCA
This sequence comes from Hoplias malabaricus, assembly GCF_029633855.1. Lineage (NCBI taxonomy): Eukaryota > Metazoa > Chordata > Actinopteri > Characiformes > Erythrinidae > Hoplias > Hoplias malabaricus. The sequence goes on from NC_089810.1 coordinate 26,975,406, forward strand.
ATAAAAATGTATTTCTGTCATTCATTGCAAACAAGCCAGAAAGTGTTTTTCGTTGCTCTTCTTGTCTGAATAAACAAATATGCAGTTTGCTGGAAATAAGCTGTACTCTGACAGTCGTTCTTATGGAGTGCAGTTCAGCTAATAAAACTCTTTCTGCATTTCATTGCAAGCAAGCCCGAAAGTGTTTTAATGCTTCATAATGGATTGTAAAAGCAAAGTTGCTGTGTGCTGAAAACAAGTTGTTCTTTGACAGTCTTGAATTCTGACTGCAGTTCAGCCAATAAAAATGTATTTCTGTCATTCATTGCAAACAAGCCAGAAAGTGTTTTTCGTTGCTCTTCTTGTCTGAATAAACAAATATGCAGTTTGCTGGAAATAAGCTGTACTCTGACAGTCGTTTTTATGGAGTGCAGTTCAGCTAATAAAACTCTTTCTGCCTTTCATTGCAAGCAAGCCCGAAAGTGTTTTTATGCTTCATACTGGATTGTAAAAGCAAAGTTGCCGTGTGCTGAAAACAAGTTGTTCTTTGACAGTTTTGAATACTGAGTGCAGTTCAGTTAATAAAACTGTCTTTCTGGTGCTCATTGCAAACAAGCCAGAAAGTGTTTTTCGTTGCTCTTCTTGTCTGAATAAACAAATATGCAGTTTGCTGGAAATAAGCTGTACTCTGACAGACGTTCTTATGGAGTGAAGTTCAGCTAATAAAACTCTTTCTGCCTTTCATTGCAAGCAAGCCCGAAAGTGTTTTTATGCTTCATACTGGATTGTAAAAGCAAAGTTGCCGTGTGCTGAAAACAAGTTGTTCTTTGACAGTCTTGAATACTGAGTGCAGTTCAGTTAATAAAACTGTCTTTCTGGTGCTCATTGCAAACAAGCCAGAAAGTGTTTTTCGTTGCTCTCCTAGTCTGAATAAACAAATATGCAGTTTGCTGGAAATAAGCTGTACTCTGACAGTCGTTCTTATGGAGTGCAGTTCAGCTAATAAAACTCTTTCTGCCTTTCATTGCAAGCAAGCCCGAAAGTGTTTTTATGTTTCATACTGGATTGTAAAAGCAAAGTTGCCGTGTGCTGAAAACAAGTTGTTCTTTGACAGTCTTGAATACTGAGTGCAGTTCAGTTAATAAAACTGTCTTTCTGGTGCTCATTGCAAACAAGCCAGAAAGTGTTTTTCGTTGCTCTTCTTGTCTGAATAAACAAATATGCAGTTTGCTGGAAATAAGCTGTACTCTGACAGTCGTTCTTATGGAGTGCAGTTCAGTTAATAAAACTCTTTCTGCCTTTCATTGCAAGCAAGCCCGAAAGTGTTTTTATGCTTCATACTGGATTGTAAAAGCAAAGTTGCCGTGTGCTGAAAACAAGTTGTTCTTTGACAGTCTTGAATACTGAGTGCAGTTCAGTTAATAAAACTGTCTTTCTGGTGCTCATTGCAAACAAGCCAGAAAGTGTTTTTCGTTGCTCTTCTTGTCTGAATAAACAATTATGCAGTTTGCTGGAAATAAGCTGTACTCTGACAGTCGTCCTTATGGAGTGCAGTTCAGCTAATAAAACTCTTTCTGCCTTTCATTGCAAGCAAGCCCGAAAGTGATTTAATGCTTCATAATGGATTGTAAAAGCAAAGTTGCTGTGTGCTGAAAACAAGTTGTTCTTTGACAGTCTTGAATTCTGACTGCAGTTCAGCCAATAAAAATGTATTTCTGTCATTCATTGCAAACAAGCCAGAAAGTGTTTTTCGTTGCTCTTCTTGTCTGAATAAACAAATATGCAGTTTGCTGGAAATAAGCTGTACTCTGACAGTCGTTCTTATGGAGTGCAGTTCAGCTAATAAAACTCTTTCTGCCTTTCATTGCAAGCAAGCCCGAAAGTGTTTTTATGCTTCATACTGGATTGTAAAAGCAAAGTTGCCGTGTGCTGAAAACAAGTTGTTCTTTGACAGTCTTGAATACTGAGTGCAGTTCAGTTAATAAAACTGTCTTTCTGGTGCTCATTGCAAACAAGCCAGAAAGTGTTTTTCGTTGCTCTCCTTGTCTGAATAAACAAATATGCAGTTTGCTGGAAATAAGCTGTACTCTGACAGTCGTTCTTATGGAGTGCAGTTCAGCTAATAAAACTCTTTCTGCCTTTCATTGCAAGCAAGCCCGAAAGTGTTTTTATGCTTCATACTGGATTGTAAAAGCAAAGTTGCCGTGTGCTGAAAACAAGTTGTTCTTTGACAGTCTTGAATACTGAGTGCAGTTCAGTTAATAAAACTGTCTTTCTGGTGCTCATTGCAAACAAGCTAGAAATTGTTTTTCTGTGTTCCAATTGTTAGTATAAACAAATATGCAGTCTGCTGAAAGCAAGCTGTTCTTTGATAGTCTTTCTTATGGAGTGCAGTTCAGCTAATAAAACTCTTTCTGCATTTCATTGCAAGCAAGCCCAAAAGTGTTTTTATGCTTTATAATGGATTGTGAAAGCAAAGTTGCAGTTTGCTGAAAACAAGTTGTTCTTTGACAGTCTTGAATTCTGACTGCAGTTCAGCCAATAAAAATGTATTTCTGTCATTCATTGCAAACAAGCCAGAAAGTGTTTTTCGTTGCTCTTCTTGTCTGAATAAACAAATATGCAGTTTGCTGGAAATAAGCTGTACTCTGACAGTCGTTCTTATGGAGTGCAGTTCAGCTAATAAAACTCTTTCTGCATTTCATTGCAAGCAAGCCCGAAAGTGTTTTAATGCTTCATAATGGATTGTAAAAGCAAAGTTGCTGTGTGCTGAAAACAAGTTGTTCTTTGACAGTCTTGAATTCTGACTGCAGTTCAGCCAATAAAAATGTATTTCTGTCATTCATTGCAAACAAGCCAGAAAGTGTTTTTCGTTGCTCTTCTTGTCTGAATAAACAAATATGCAGTTTGCTGGAAATAAGCTGTACTCTGACAGTCGTTTTTATGGAGTGCAGTTCAGCTAATAAAACTCTTTCTGCCTTTCATTGCAAGCAAGCCCGAAAGTGTTTTTATGCTTCATACTGGATTGTAAAAGCAAAGTTGCCGTGTGCTGAAAACAAGTTGTTCTTTGACAGTTTTGAATACTGAGTGCAGTTCAGTTAATAAAACTGTCTTTCTGGTGCTCATTGCAAACAAGCCAGAAAGTGTTTTTCGTTGCTCTTCTTGTCTGAATAAACAAATATGCAGTTTGCTGGAAATAAGCTGTACTCTGACAGACGTTCTTATGGAGTGAAGTTCAGCTAATAAAACTCTTTCTGCCTTTCATTGCAAGCAAGCCCGAAAGTGTTTTTATGCTTCATACTGGATTGTAAAAGCAAAGTTGCCGTGTGCTGAAAACAAGTTGTTCTTTGACAGTCTTGAATACTGAGTGCAGTTCAGTTAATAAAACTGTCTTTCTGGTGCTCATTGCAAACAAGCCAGAAAGTGTTTTTCGTTGCTCTCCTAGTCTGAATAAACAAATATGCAGTTTGCTGGAAATAAGCTGTACTCTGACAGTCGTTCTTATGGAGTGCAGTTCAGCTAATAAAACTCTTTCTGCCTTTCATTGCAAGCAAGCCCGAAAGTGTTTTTATGTTTCATACTGGATTGTAAAAGCAAAGTTGCCGTGTGCTGAAAACAAGTTGTTCTTTGACAGTCTTGAATACTGAGTGCAGTTCAGTTAATAAAACTGTCTTTCTGGTGCTCATTGCAAACAAGCCAGAAAGTGTTTTTCGTTGCTCTTCTTGTCTGAATAAACAAATATGCAGTTTGCTGGAAATAAGCTGTACTCTGACAGTCGTTCTTATGGAGTGCAGTTCAGTTAATAAAACTCTTTCTGCCTTTCATTGCAAGCAAGCCCGAAAGTGTTTTTATGCTTCATACTGGATTGTAAAAGCAAAGTTGCCGTGTGCTGAAAACAAGTTGTTCTTTGACAGTCTTGAATACTGAGTGCAGTTCAGTTAATAAAACTGTCTTTCTGGTGCTCATTGCAAACAAGCCAGAAAGTGTTTTTCGTTGCTCTTCTTGTCTGAATAAACAATTATGCAGTTTGCTGGAAATAAGCTGTACTCTGACAGTCGTCCTTATGGAGTGCAGTTCAGCTAATAAAACTCTTTCTGCCTTTCATTGCAAGCAAGCCCGAAAGTGATTTAATGCTTCATAATGGATTGTAAAAGCAAAGTTGCTGTGTGCTGAAAACAAGTTGTTCTTTGACAGTCTTGAATTCTGACTGCAGTTCAGCCAATAAAAATGTATTTCTGTCATTCATTGCAAACAAGCCAGAAAGTGTTTTTCGTTGCTCTTCTTGTCTGAATAAACAAATATGCAGTTTGCTGGAAATAAGCTGTACTCTGACAGTCGTTCTTATGGAGTGCAGTTCAGCTAATAAACCTCTTTCTGCCTTTCATTGCAAGCAAGCCCGAAAGTGTTTTTATGCTTCATACTGGATTGTAAAAGCAAAGTTGCCGTGTGCTGAAAACAAGTTGTTCTTTGACAGTCTTGAATACTGAGTGCAGTTCAGTTAATAAAACTGTCTTTCTGGTGCTCATTGCAAACAAGCCAGAAAGTGTTTTTCGTTGCTCTCCTTGTCTGAATAAACAAATATGCAGTTTGCTGGAAATAAGCTGTACTCTGACAGTCGTTCTTATGGAGTGCAGTTCAGCTAATAAAACTCTTTCTGCCTTTCATTGCAAGCAAGCCCGAAAGTGTTTTTATGCTTCATACTGGATTGTAAAAGCAAAGTTGCCGTGTGCTGAAAACAAGTTGTTCTTTGACAGTCTTGAATACTGAGTGCAGTTCAGTTAATAAAACTGTCTTTCTGGTGCTCATTGCAAACAAGCTAGAAATTGTTTTTCTGTGTTCCAATTGTTAGTATAAACAAATATGCAGTCTGCTGAAAGCAAGCTGTTCTTTGATAGTCTTTCTTATGGAGTGCAGTTCAGCTAATAAAACTCTTTCTGCATTTCATTGCAAGCAAGCCCGAAAGTGTTTTTATGCTTTATAATGGATTGTGAAAGCAAAGTTGCAGTTTGCTGAAAACAAGTTGTTCTTTGACAGTCTTGAATTCTGACTGCAGTTCAGCCAATAAAAATGTATTTCTGTCATTCATTGCAAACAAGCCAGAAAGTGTTTTTCGTTGCTCTTCTTGTCTGAATAAACAAATATGCAGTTTGCTGGAAATAAGCTGTACTCTGACAGTCGTTCTTATGGAGTGCAGTTCAGCTAATAAAACTCTTTCTGCATTTCATTGCAAGCAAGCCCGAAAGTGTTTTAATGCTTCATAATGGATTGTAAAAGCAAAGTTGCTGTGTGCTGAAAACAAGTTGTTCTTTGACAGTCTTGAATTCTGACTGCAGTTCAGCCAATAAAAATGTATTTCTGTCATTCATTGCAAACAAGCCAGAAAGTGTTTTTCGTTGCTCTTCTTGTCTGAATAAACAAATATGCAGTTTGCTGGAAATAAGCTGTACTCTGACAGTCGTTTTTATGGAGTGCAGTTCAGCTAATAAAACTCTTTCTGCCTTTCATTGCAAGCAAGCCCGAAAGTGTTTTTATGCTTCATACTGGATTGTAAAAGCAAAGTTGCCGTGTGCTGAAAACAAGTTGTTCTTTGACAGTCTTGAATACTGAGTGCAGTTCAGTTAACAAAAATGCCTTTCTGGTGCTCATTGCAAACAAGCCAGAAAGTGTTTTTCGTTGCTCTTCTTGTCTGAATAAACAAATATGCAGTTTGCTGGAAATAAGCTGTACTCTGACAGTCGTTCTTATGGAGTGCAGTTCAGTTAATAAAACTCTTTCTGCATTTCATTGCAAGCAAGCCCGAAAGTGTTTTTATGCTTCATACTGGATTGTAAAAGCAAAGTTGCCGTGTGCTGAAAACAAGTTGTTCTTTGACAGTCTTGAATACTGAGTGCAGTTCAGTTAATAAAACTGTCTTTCTGGTGCTCATTGCAAACAAGCCAGAAAGTGTTTTTCGTTGCTCTTCTTGTCTGAATAAACAAATATGCAGTTTGCTGGAAATAAGCTGTACTCTGACAGTCGTTCTTATGGAGTGCAGTTCAGTTAATAAAACTCTTTCTGCCTTTCATTGCAAGCAAGCCCGAAAGTGTTTTTATGCTTCATACTGGATTGTAAAAGCAAAGTTGCCGTGTGCTGAAAACAAGTTGTTCTTTGACAGTCTTGAATACTGAGTGCAGTTCAGTTAATAAAACTGTCTTTCTGGTGCTCATTGCAAACAAGCCAGAAAGTGTTTTTCGTTGCTCTCCTTGTCTGAATAAACAAATATGCAGTTTGCTGGAAATAAGCTGTACTCTGACAGTCGTTCTTATGGAGTGCAGTTCAGTTAATAAAACTCTTTCTGCCTTTCATTGCAAGCAAGCCCGAAAGTGTTTTTATGCTTCATACTGGATTGTAAAAGCAAAGTTGCCGTGTGCTGAAAACAAGTTGTTCTTTGACAGTCTTGAATACTGAGTGCAGTTCAGTTAATAAAACTGTCTTTCTGGTGCTCATTGCAAACAAGCTAGAAATTGTTTTTCTGTGTTCCAATTGTTAGTATAAACAAATATGCAGTCTGCTGAAAGCAAGCTGTTCTTTGATAGTCTTTCTTATGGAGTGCAGTTCAGCTAATAAAACTCTTTCTGCATTTCATTGCAAGCAAGCCCGAAAGTGTTTTAATGCTTCATAATGGATTGTAAAAGCAAAGTTGCTGTGTGCTGAAAACAAGTTGTTCTTTGACAGTCTTGAATTCTGACTGCAGTTCAGCCAATAAAAATGTATTTCTGTCATTCATTGCAAACAAGCCAGAAAGTGTTTTTCGTTGCTCTTCTTGTCTGAATAAACAAATATGCAGTTTGCTGGAAATAAGCTGTACTCTGACAGTCGTTCTTATGGAGTGCAGTTCAGCTAATAAAACTCTTTCTGCCTTTCATTGCAAGCAAGCCCGAAAGTGTTTTTATGCTTCATACTGGATTGTAAAAGCAAAGTTGCCGTGTGCTGAAAACAAGTTGTTCTTTGACAGTCTTGAATACTGAGTGCAGTTCAGTTAACAAAAATGCCTTTCTGGTGCTCATTGCAAACAAGCCAGAAAGTGTTTTTCGTTGCTCTTCTTGTCTGAATAAACAAATATGCAGTTTGCTGGAAATAAGCTGTACTCTGACAGTCGTTCTTATGGAGTGCAGTTCAGTTAATAAAACTCTTTCTGCCTTTCATTGCAAGCAAGCCCGAAAGTGTTTTTATGCTTCATACTGGATTGTAAAAGCAAAGTTGCCGTGTGCTGAAAACAAGTTGTTCTTTGACAGTCTTGAATACTGAGTGCAGTTCAGTTAATAAAACTGTCTTTCTGGTGCTCATTGCAAACAAGCCAGAAAGTGTTTTTCGTTGCTCTTCTTGTCTGAATAAACAAATATGCAGTTTGCTGGAAATAAGCTGTACTCTGACAGTCGTTCTTATGGAGTGCAGTTCAGCTAATAAACCTCTTTCTGCCTTTCATTGCAAGCAAGCCCGAAAGTGTTTTTATGCTTCATACTGGATTGTAAAAGCAAAGTTGCCGTGTGCTGAAAACAAGTTGTTCTTTGACAGTCTTTCAATACTGAGTGCAGTTCAGTTAATAAAACTGTCTTTCTGGTGCTCATTGCAAACAAGCTAGAAATTGTTTTTCTGTGTTCCAATTGTTAGTATAAACAAATATGCAGTCTGCTGAAAGCAAGCTGTTCTTTGATAGTCTTTCTTATGGAGTGCAGTTCAGCTAATAAAACTCTTTCTGCATTTCATTGCAAGCAAGCCCGAAAGTGTTTTTATGCTTTATAATGGATTGTAAAAGCAAAGTTGCTGTTTGCTGAAAACAAGTTGTTCTTTGACAGTCTTGAATACTGAGTGCAGTTCAGTTAATAAAACTGTCTTTCTGGTGCTCATTGCAAACAAGCCAGAAAGTGTTTTTCGTTGCTCTTCTTGTCTGAATAAACAAATATGCAGTTTGCTGGAAATAAGCTGTACTCTGACAGTCGTTCTTATGGAGTGCAGTTCAGTTAATAAAACTCTTTCTGCCTTTCATTGCAAGCAAGCCCGAAAGTGTTTTTATGCTTCATACTGGATTGTAAAAGCAAAGTTGCCGTGTGCTGAAAACAAGTTGTTCTTTGACAGTTTTGAATACTGAGTGCAGTTCAGTTAATAAAACTGTCTTTCTGGTGCTCATTGCAAACAAGCCAGAAAGTGTTTTTCGTTGCTCTTCTTGTCTGAATAAACAAATATGCAGTTTGCTGGAAATAAGCTGTACTCTGACAGTCGTTCTTATGGAGTGCAGTTCAGCTAATAAAACTCTTTCTGCCTTTCATTGCAAGCAAGCCCGAAAGTGTTTTTATGCTTCATACTGGATTGTAAAAGCAAAGTTGCCGTGTGCTGAAAACAAGTTGTTCTTTGACAGTCTTGAATACTGAGTGCAGTTCAGTTAATAAAACTGTCTTTCTGGTGCTCATTGCAAACAAGCCAGAAAGTGTTTTTCGTTGCTCTTCTTGTCTGAATAAACAAATATGCAGTTTGCTGGAAATAAGCTGTACTCTGACAGTCGTTCTTATGGAGTGCAGTTCAGTTAATAAAACTCTTTCTGCCTTTCATTGCAAGCAAGCCCGAAAGTGTTTTTATGCTTCATACTGGATTGTAAAAGCAAAGTTGCCGTGTGCTGAAAACAAGTTGTTCTTTGACAGTCTTGAATACTGAGTGCAGTTCAGTTAATAAAACTGTCTTTCTGGTGCTCATTGCAAACAAGCCAGAAAGTGTTTTTCGTTGCTCTTCTTGTCTGAATAAACAAATATGCAGTTTGCTGGAAATAAGCTGTACTCTGACAGTCGTTCTTATGGAGTGCAGTTCAGCTAATAAACCTCTTTCTGCCTTTCATTGCAAGCAAGCCCGAAAGTGTTTTTATGCTTCATACTGGATTGTAAAAGCAAAGTTGCCGTGTGCTGAAAACAAGTTGTTCTTTGACAGTCTTTCAATACTGAGTGCAGTTCAGTTAATAAAACTGTCTTTCTGGTGCTCATTGCAAACAAGCTAGAAATTGTTTTTCTGTGTTCCAATTGTTAGTATAAACAAATATGCAGTCTGCTGAAAGCAAGCTGTTCTTTGATAGTCTTTCTTATGGAGTGCAGTTCAGCTAATAAAACTCTTTCTGCATTTCATTGCAAGCAAGCCCGAAAGTGTTTTTATGCTTTATAATGGATTGTAAAAGCAAAGTTGCTGTTTGCTGAAAACAAGTTGTTCTTTGACAGTCTTGAATTCTGAAAGCAGTTCAGCCAATAAAAATGTATTTCTGTCATTCATTGCAAACAAGCCAGAAAGTGTTTTTCTTTGCTCTTCTCGTCTGTATAAGCAAAGATGCAGTTTGCTGGAAATAAGCCGTACTCTGACAGTCGTTCTTATGGAGTGCAGTTCAGCTAATGAAACTCTTTCTGCCTTTCATTGCAAGCAAGCCCGAAAGTGTTTTTATGCTTCATACTGGATTGTAAAAGCAAAGTTGCCGTGTGCTGAAAACAAGTTGTTCTTTGACAGTCTTGAATACTGAGTGCAGTTCAGTTAATAAAACTGTCTTTCTGGTGCTCATTGCAAACAAGCCAGAAAGTGTTTTTCGTTGCTCTTCTTGTCTGAATAAACAAATATGCAGTTTGCTGGAAATAAGCTGTACTCTGACAGTCGTTCTTATGGAGTGCAGTTCAGTTAATAAAACTCTTTCTGCCTTTCATTGCAAGCAAGCCCGAAAGTGTTTTTATGCTTCATACTGGATTGTAAAAGCAAAGTTGCCGTGTGCTGAAAACAAGTTGTTCTTTGACAGTTTTGAATACTGAGTGCAGTTCAGTTAATAAAACTGTCTTTCTGGTGCTCATTGCAAACAAGCCAGAAAGTGTTTTTCGTTGCTCTTCTTGTCTGAATAAACAAATATGCAGTTTGCTGGAAATAAGCTGTACTCTGACAGTCGTTCTTATGGAGTGCAGTTCAGCTAATAAAACTCTTTCTGCCTTTCATTGCAAGCAAGCCCGAAAGTGTTTTTATGCTTCATACTGGATTGTAAAAGCAAAGTTGCCGTGTGCTGAAAACAAGTTGTTCTTTGACAGTCTTGAATACTGAGTGCAGTTCAGTTAATAAAACTGTCTTTCTGGTGCTCATTGCAAACAAGCCAGAAAGTGTTTTTCGTTGCTCTTCTTGTCTGAATAAACAAATATGCAGTTTGCTGGAAATAAGCTGTACTCTGACAGTCGTTCTTATGGAGTGCAGTTCAGCTAATAAAACTCTTTCTGCCTTTCATTGCAAGCAAGCCCGAAAGTGTTTTTATGCTTCATACTGGATTGTAAAAGCAAAGTTGCCATGTGCTGAAAACAAGTTGTTCTTTGACAGTCTTTCAATACTGAGTGCAGTTCAGTTAATAAAACTGTCTTTCTGGTGCTCATTGCAAACAAGCTAGAAATTGTTTTTCTGTGTTCCAATTGTTAGTATAAACAAATATGCAGTCTGCTGAAAGCAAGCTGTTCTTTGATAGTCTTTCTTATGGAGTGCAGTTCAGCTAATAAAACTCTTTCTGCATTTCATTGCAAGCAAGCCCGAAAGTGTTTTTATGCTTTATAATGGATTGTAAAAGCAAAGTTGCTGTTTGCTGAAAACAAGTTGTTCTTTGACAGTCTTGAATTCTGAAAGCAGTTCAGCCAATAAAAATGTATTTCTGTCATTCATTGCAAACAAGCCAGAAAGTGTTTTTCTTTGCTCTTCTCGTCTGTATAAGCAAAGATGCAGTTTGCTGGAAATAAGCCGTACTCTGACAGTCGTTCTTATGGAGTGCAGTTCAGCTAATGAAACTCTTTCTGCCTTTCATTGCAAGCAAGCCCGAAAGTGTTTTTATGCTTCATACTGGATTGTAAAAGCAAAGTTGCCGTGTGCTGAAAACAAGTTGTTCTTTGACAGTCTTGAATACTGAGTGCAGTTCAGTTAATAAAACTGTCTTTCTGGTGCTCATTGCAAACAAGCCAGAAAGTGTTTTTCGTTGCTCTTCTTGTCTGAATAAACAAATATGCAGTTTGCTGGAAATAAGCTGTACTCTGACAGTCGTTCTTATGGAGTGCAGTTCAGTTAATAAAACTCTTTCTGCCTTTCATTGCAAGCAAGCCCGAAAGTGTTTTTATGCTTCATACTGGATTGTAAAAGCAAAGTTGCCGTGTGCTGAAAACAAGTTGTTCTTTGACAGTTTTGAATACTGAGTGCAGTTCAGTTAATAAAACTGTCTTTCTGGTGCTCATTGCAAACAAGCCAGAAAGTGTTTTTCGTTGCTCTTCTTGTCTGAATAAACAAATATGCAGTTTGCTGGAAATAAGCTGTACTCTGACAGTCGTTCTTATGGAGTGCAGTTCAGCTAATAAAACTCTTTCTGCCTTTCATTGCAAGCAAGCCCGAAAGTGTTTTTATGCTTCATACTGGATTGTAAAAGCAAAGTTGCCGTGTGCTGAAAACAAGTTGTTCTTTGACAGTTTTGAATACTGAGTGCAGTTCAGTTAATAAAACTGTCTTTCTGGTGCTCATTGCAAACAAGCCAGAAAGTGTTTTTCGTTGCTCTTCTTGTCTGAATAAACAATTATGCAGTTTGCTGGAAATAAGCTGTACTCTGACAGTCGTCCTTATGGAGTGCAGTTCAGCTAATAAAACTCTTTCTGCCTTTCATTGCAAGCAAGCCCGAAAGTGTTTTTATGCTTCATACTGGATTGTAAAAGCAAAGTTGCCGTGTGCTGAAAACAAGTTGTTCTTTGACAGTCTTGAATACTGAGTGCAGTTCAGTTAATAAAACTGTCTTTCTGGTGCTCATTGCAAACAAGCCAGAAAGTGTTTTTCGTTGCTCTTCTTGTCTGAATAAACAAATATGCAGTTTGCTGGAAATAAGCTGTACTCTGACAGTCGTTCTTATGGAGTGCAGTTCAGCTAATAAAACTCTTTCTGCCTTTCATTGCAAGCAAGCCCGAAAGTGTTTTTATGCTTCATACTGGATTGTAAAAGCAAAGTTGCCATGTGCTGAAAACAAGTTGTTCTTTGACAGTCTTGAATACTGAGTGCAGTTCAGTTAACAAAAATGCCTTTCTGGTGCTCATTGCAAACAAGCCAGAAAGTGTTTTTCGTTGCTCTTCTTGTCTGAATAAACAAATATGCAGTTTGCTGGAAATAAGCTGTACTCTGACAGTCGTTCTTATGGAGTGCAGTTCAGTTAATAAAACTCTTTCTGCCTTTCATTGCAAGCAAGCCCGAAAGTGTTTTTATGCTTCATACTGGATTGTAAAAGCAGAGTTGCCGTGTGCTGAAAACAAGTTGTTCTTTGACAGTCTTTCAATACTGAGTGCAGTTCAGTTAATAAAACTGTCTTTCTGGTGCTCATTGCAAACAAGCTAGAAATTGTTTTTCTGTGTTCCAATTGTTAGTATAAACAAATATGCAGTCTGCTGAAAGCAAGCTGTTCTTTGATAGTCTTTCTTATGGAGTGCAGTTCAGCTAATAAAACTCTTTCTGCATTTCATTGCAAGCAAGCCCGAAAGTGTTTTTATGCTTTATAATGGATTGTAAAAGCAAAGTTGCTGTTTGCTGAAAACAAGTTGTTCTTTGACAGTCTTGAATTCTGAAAGCAGTTCAGCCAATAAAAATGTATTTCTGTCATTCATTGCAAACAAGCCAGAAAGTGTTTTTCTTTGCTCTTCTCGTCTGTATAAGCAAAGATGCAGTTTGCTGGAAATAAGCCGTACTCTGACAGTCGTTCTTATGGAGTGCAGTTCAGCTAATGAAACTCTATCTGCCTTTCATTGCAAGCAAGCCCGAAAGTGTTTTTATGCTTCATACTGGATTGTAAAAGCAAAGTTGCCGTGTGCTGAAAACAAGTTGTTCTTTGACAGTCTTGAATACTGAGTGCAGTTCAGTTAATAAAACTGTCTTTCTGGTGCTCATTGCAAACAAGCCAGAAAGTGTTTTTCGTTGCTCTTCTTGTCTGAATAAACAAATATGCAGTTTGCTGGAAATAAGCTGTACTCTGACAGTCGTTCTTATGGAGTGCAGTTCAGTTAATAAAACTCTTTCTGCCTTTCATTGCAAGCAAGCCCGAAAGTGTTTTTATGCTTCATACTGGATTGTAAAAGCAAAGTTGCCGTGTGCTGAAAACAAGTTGTTCTTTGACAGTCTTGAATACTGAGTGCAGTTCAGTTAATAAAACTGTCTTTCTGGTGCTCATTGCAAACAAGCTAGAAATTGTTTTTCTGTGTTCCAATTGTTAGTATAAACAAATATGCAGTCTGCTGAAAGCAAGCTGTTCTTTGATAGTCTTTCTTATGGAGTGCAGTTCAGCTAATAAAACTCTTTCTGCATTTCATTGCAAGCAAGCCCGAAAGTGTTTTAATGCTTCATAATGGATTGTAAAAGCAAAGTTGCTGTGTGCTGAAAACAAGTTGTTCTTTGACAGTCTTGAATTCTGACTGCAGTTCAGCCAATAAAAATGTATTTCTGTCATTCATTGCAAACAAGCCAGAAAGTGTTTTTCGTTGCTCTTCTTGTCTGAATAAACAAATATGCAGTTTGCTGGAAATAAGCTGTACTCTGACAGTCGTTCTTATGGAGTGCAGTTCAGCTAATAAAACTCTTTCTGCCTTTCATTGCAAGCAAGCCCGAAAGTGTTTTTATGCTTCATACTGGATTGTAAAAGCAAAGTTGCCGTGTGCTGAAAACAAGTTGTTCTTTGACAGTCTTGAATTCTGACTGCAGTTCAGCCAATAAAAATGTATTTCTGTCATTCATTGCAAACAAGCCAGAAAGTGTTTTTCGTTGCTCTTCTTGTCTGAATAAACAAATATGCAGTTTGCTGGAAATAAGCTGTACTCTGACAGTCGTTCTTATGGAGTGCAGTTCAGCTAATAAAACTCTTTCTGCCTTTCATTGCAAGCAAGCCCGAAAGTGTTTTTATGCTTCATACTGGATTGTAAAAGCAAAGTTGCCGTGTGCTGAAAACAAGTTGTTCTTTGACAGTTTTGAATACTGAGTGCAGTTCAGTTAATAAAACTGTCTTTCTGGTGCTCATTGCAAACAAGCCAGAAAGTGTTTTTCGTTGCTCTTCTTGTCTGAATAAACAAATATGCAGTTTGCTGGAAATAAGCTGTACTCTGACAGTCGTTCTTATGGAGTGCAGTTCAGTTAATAAAACTCTTTCTGCCTTTCATTGCAAGCAAGCCCGAAAGTGTTTTTATGCTTCATACTGGATTGTAAAAGCAAAGTTGCCGTGTGCTGAAAACAAGTTGTTCTTTGACAGTCTTGAATACTGAGTGCAGTTCAGTTAACAAAAATGCCTTTCTGGTGCTCATTGCAAACAAGCCAGAAAGTGTTTTTCGTTGCTCTTCTTGTCTGAATAAACAAATATGCAGTTTGCTGGAAATAAGCTGTACTCTGACAGTCGTTCTTATGGAGTGCAGTTCAGTTAATAAAACTCTTTCTGCATTTCATTGCAAGCAAGCCCGAAAGTGTTTTTATGCTTCATACTGGATTGTAAAAGCAAAGTTGCCGTGTGCTGAAAACAAGTTGTTCTTTGACAGTCTTGAATACTGAGTGCAGTTCAGTTAATAAAACTGTCTTTCTGGTGCTCATTGCAAACAAGCCAGAAAGTGTTTTTCGTTGCTCTCCTTGTCTGAATAAACAAATATGCAGTTTGCTGGAAATAAGCTGTACTCTGACAGTCGTTCTTATGGAGTGCAGTTCAGCTAATAAAACTCTTTCTGCCTTTCATTGCAAGCAAGCCCGAAAGTGTTTTTATGCTTCATACTGGATTGTAAAAGCAAAGTTGCCGTGTGCTGAAAACAAGTTGTTCTTTGACAGTCTTGAATACTGAGTGCAGTTCAGTTAATAAAACTGTCTTTCTGGTGCTCATTGCAAACAAGCTAGAAATTGTTTTTCTGTGTTCCAATTGTTAGTATAAACAAATATGCAGTCTGCTGAAAGCAAGCTGTTCTTTGATAGTCTTTCTTATGGAGTGCAGTTCAGCTAATAAAACTCTTTCTGCATTTCATTGCAAGCAAGCCCGAAAGTGTTTTTATGCTTTATAATGGATTGTAAAAGCAAAGTTGCAGTTTGCTGAAAACAAGTTGTTCTTTGACAGTCTTGAATTCTGACTGCAGTTCAGCCAATAAAAATGTATTTCTGTCATTCATTGCAAACAAGCCAGAAAGTGTTTTTCGTTGCTCTTCTTGTCTGAATAAACAAATATGCAGTTTGCTGGAAATAAGCTGTACTCTGACAGTCGTTCTTATGGAGTGCAGTTCAGTTAATAAAACTCTTTCTGCCTTTCATTGCAAGCAAGCCCGAAAGTGTTTTTATGCTTCATACTGGATTGTAAAAGCAAAGTTGCCGTGTGCTGAAAACAAGTTGTTCTTTGACAGTTTTGAATACTGAGTGCAGTTCAGTTAATAAAACTGTCTTTCTGGTGCTCATTGCAAACAAGCCAGAAAGTGTTTTTCGTTGCTCTTCTTGTCTGAATAAACAAATATGCAGTTTGCTGGAAATAAGCTGTACTCTGACAGACGTTCTTATGGAGTGAAGTTCAGCTAATAAACCTCTTTCTGCCTTTCATTGCAAGCAAGCCCGAAAGTGTTTTTATGCTTCATACTGGATTGTAAAAGCAAAGTTGCCGTGTGCTGAAAACAAGTTGTTCTTTGACAGTCTTGAATACTGAGTGCAGTTCAGTTAATAAAACTGTCTTTCTGGTGCTCATTGCAAACAAGCCAGAAAGTGTTTTTCGTTGCTCTTCTTGTCTGAATAAACAAATATGCAGTTTGATGGAAATAAGCTGTACTCTGACAGTCGTTCTTATGGAGTGCAGTTCAGTTAATAAAACTCTTTCTGCCTTTCATTGCAAGCAAGCCCGAAAGTGTTTTTATGCTTCATACTGGATTGTAAAAGCAAAGTTGCCGTGTGCTGAAAACAAGTTGTTCTTTGACAGTCTTGAATACTGAGTGCAGTTCAGTTAATAAAACTGTCTTTCTGGTGCTCATTGCAAACAAGCCAGAAAGTGTTTTTCGTTGCTCTTCTTGTCTGAATAAACAATTATGCAGTTTGCTGGAAATAAGCTGTACTCTGACAGTCGTCCTTATGGAGTGCAGTTCAGCTAATAAAACTCTTTCTGCCTTTCATTGCAAGCAAGCCCGAAAGTGTTTTAATGCTTCATAATGGATTGTAAAAGCAAAGTTGCTGTGTGCTGAAAACAAGTTGTTCTTTGACAGTCTTGAATTCTGACTGCAGTTCAGCCAATAAAAATGTATTTCTGTCATTCATTGCAAACAAGCCAGAAAGTGTTTTTCGTTGCTCTTCTTGTCTGAATAAACAAATATGCAGTTTGCTGGAAATAAGCTGTACTCTGACAGTCGTTCTTATGGAGTGCAGTTCAGCTAATAAAACTCTTTCTGCCTTTCATTGCAAGCAAGCCCGAAAGTGTTTTTATGCTTCATACTGGATTGTAAAAGCAAAGTTGCCGTGTGCTGAAAACAAGTTGTTCTTTGACAGTCTTGAATACTGAGTGCAGTTCAGTTAATAAAACTGTCTTTCTGGTGCTCATTGCAAACAAGCCAGAAAGTGTTTTTCGTTGCTCTCCTTGTCTGAATAAACAAATATGCAGTTTGCTGGAAATAAGCTGTACTCTGACAGTCGTTCTTATGGAGTGCAGTTCAGCTAATAAAACTCTTTCTGCCTTTCATTGCAAGCAAGCCCGAAAGTGTTTTTATGCTTCATACTGGATTGTAAAAGCAAAGTTGCCGTGTGCTGAAAACAAGTTGTTCTTTGACAGTCTTGAATACTGAGTGCAGTTCAGTTAATAAAACTGTCTTTCTGGTGCTCATTGCAAACAAGCTAGAAATTGTTTTTCTGTGTTCCAATTGTTAGTATAAACAAATATGCAGTCTGCTGAAAGCAAGCTGTTCTTTGATAGTCTTTCTTATGGAGTGCAGTTCAGCTAATAAAACTCTTTCTGCATTTCATTGCAAGCAAGCCCGAAAGTGTTTTTATGCTTTATAATGGATTGTGAAAGCAAAGTTGCAGTTTGCTGAAAACAAGTTGTTCTTTGACAGTCTTAAATTCTGACTGCAGTTCAGCCAATAAAAATGTATTTCTGTCATTCATTGCAAACAAGCCAGAAAGTGTTTTTTGTTGCTCTTCTTGTCTGAATAAACAAATATGCAGTTTGCTGGAAATAAGCTGTACTCTGACAGTCGTTCTTATGGAGTGCAGTTCAGCTAATAAAACTCTTTCTGCATTTCATTGCAAGCAAGCCCGAAAGTGTTTTAATGCTTCATAATGGATTGTAAAAGCAAAGTTGCTGTGTGCTGAAAACAAGTTGTTCTTTGACAGTCTTGAATTCTGACTGCAGTTCAGCCAATAAAAATGTATTTCTGTCATTCATTGCAAACAAGCCAGAAAGTGTTTTTCGTTGCTCTTCTTGTCTGAATAAACAAATATGCAGTTTGCTGGAAATAAGCTGTACTCTGACAGTCGTTCTTATGGAGTGCAGTTCAGCTAATAAAACTCTTTCTGCCTTTCATTGCAAGCAAGCCCGAAAGTGTTTTTATGCTTCATACTGGATTGTAAAAGCAAAGTTGCCGTGTGCTGAAAACAAGTTGTTCTTTGACAGTCTTGAATACCGAGTGCAGTTCAGTTAACAAAAATGCCTTTCTGGTGCTCATTGCAAACAAGCCAGAAAGTGTTTTTCGTTGCTCTTCTTGTCTGAATAAACAAATATGCAGTTTGCTGGAAATAAGCTGTACTCTGACAGTCGTTCTTATGGAGTGCAGTTCAGTTAATAAAACTCTTTCTGCATTTCATTGCAAGCAAGCCCGAAAGTGTTTTTATGCTTCATACTGGATTGTAAAAGCAAAGTTGCCGTGTGCTGAAAACAAGTTGTTCTTTGACAGTCTTGAATACTGAGTGCAGTTCAGTTAATAAAACTGTCTTTCTGGTGCTCATTGCAAACAAGCCAGAAAGTGTTTTTCGTTGCTCTTCTTGTCTGAATAAACAAATATGCAGTTTGCTGGAAATAAGCTGTACTCTGACAGTCGTCCTTATGGAGTGCAGTTCAGCTAATAAAACTCTTTCTGCCTTTCATTGCAAGCAAGCCCGAAAGTGTTTTAATGCTTCATAATGGATTGTAAAAGCAAAGTTGCTGTGTGCTGAAAACAAGTTGTTCTTTGACAGTCTTGAATTCTGACTGCAGTTCAGCCAATAAAAATGTATTTCTGTCATTCATTGCAAACAAGCCAGAAAGTGTTTTTCGTTGCTCTTCTTGTCTGAATAAACAAATATGCAGTTTGCTGGAAATAAGCTGTACTCTGACAGTCGTTCTTATGGAGTGCAGTTCAGCTAATAAAACTCTTTCTGCCTTTCATTGCAAGCAAGCCCGAAAGTGTTTTTATGCTTCATACTGGATTGTAAAAGCAAAGTTGCCGTGTGCTGAAAACAAGTTGTTCTTTGACAGTCTTGAATACTGAGTGCAGTTCAGTTAATAAAACTGTCTTTCTGGTGCTCATTGCAAACAAGCCAGAAAGTGTTTTTCGTTGCTCTCCTTGTCTGAATAAACAAATATGCAGTTTGCTGGAAATAAGCTGTACTCTGACAGTCGTTCTTATGGAGTGCAGTTCAGCTAATAAAACTCTTTCTGCCTTTCATTGCAAGCAAGCCCGAAAGTGTTTTTATGCTTCATACTGGATTGTAAAAGCAAAGTTGCCGTGTGCTGAAAACAAGTTGTTCTTTGACAGTCTTGAATACCGAGTGCAGTTCAGTTAACAAAAATGCCTTTCTGGTGCTCATTGCAAACAAGCCAGAAAGTGTTTTTCGTTGCTCTTCTTGTCTGAATAAACAAATATGCAGTTTGCTGGAAATAAGCTGTACTCTGACAGTCGTTCTTATGGAGTGCAGTTCAGTTAATAAAACTCTTTCTGCATTTCATTGCAAGCAAGCCCGAAAGTGTTTTTATGCTTCATACTGGATTGTAAAAGCAAAGTTGCCGTGTGCTGAAAACAAGTTGTTCTTTGACAGTCTTGAATACTGAGTGCAGTTCAGTTAATAAAACTGTCTTTCTGGTGCTCATTGCAAACAAGCCAGAAAGTGTTTTTCGTTGCTCTTCTTGTCTGAATAAACAAATATGCAGTTTGCTGGAAATAAGCTGTACTCTGACAGTCGTTCTTATGGAGTGCAGTTCAGTTAATAAAACTCTTTCTGCCTTTCATTGCAAGCAAGCCCGAAAGTGTTTTTATGCTTCATACTGGATTGTAAAAGCAAAGTTGCCGTGTGCTGAAAACAAGTTGTTCTTTGACAGTCTTGAATACTGAGTGCAGTTCAGTTAATAAAACTGTCTTTCTGGTGCTCATTGCAAACAAGCCAGAAAGTGTTTTTCGTTGCTCTCCTTGTCTGAATAAACAAATATGCAGTTTGCTGGAAATAAGCTGTACTCTGACAGTCGTTCTTATGGAGTGCAGTTCAGCTAATAAAACTCTTTCTGCCTTTCATTGCAAGCAAGCCCGAAAGTGTTTTTATGCTTCATACTGGATTGTAAAAGCAAAGTTGCCGTGTGCTGAAAACAAGTTGTTCTTTGACAGTCTTGAATACTGAGTGCAGTTCAGTTAATAAAACTGTCTTTCTGGTGCTCATTGCAAACAAGCTAGAAATTGTTTTTCTGTGTTCCAATTGTTAGTATAAACAAATATGCAGTCTGCTGAAAGCAAGCTGTTCTTTGATAGTCTTTCTTATGGAGTGCAGTTCAGCTAATAAAACTCTTTCTGCATTTCATTGCAAGCAAGCCCGAAAGTGTTTTTATGCTTTATAATGGATTGTAAAAGCAAAGTTGCAGTTTGCTGAAAACAAGTTGTTCTTTGACAGTCTTGAATTCTGACTGCAGTTCAGCCAATAAAAATGTATTTCTGTCATTCATTGCAAACAAGCCAGAAAGTGTTTTTCGTTGCTCTTCTTGTCTGAATAAACAAATATGCAGTTTGCTGGAAATAAGCTGTACTCTGACAGTCGTTCTTATGGAGTGCAGTTCAGTTAATAAAACTCTTTCTGCCTTTCATTGCAAGCAAGCCCGAAAGTGTTTTTATGCTTCATACTGGATTGTAAAAGCAAAGTTGCCGTGTGCTGAAAACAAGTTGTTCTTTGACAGTTTTGAATACTGAGTGCAGTTCAGTTAATAAAACTGTCTTTCTGGTGCTCATTGCAAACAAGCCAGAAAGTGTTTTTCGTTGCTCTTCTTGTCTGAATAAACAAATATGCAGTTTGCTGGAAATAAGCTGTACTCTGACAGACGTTCTTATGGAGTGAAGTTCAGCTAATAAAACTCTTTCTGCCTTTCATTGCAAGCAAGCCCGAAAGTGTTTTTATGCTTCATACTGGATTGTAAAAGCAAAGTTGCCGTGTGCTGAAAACAAGTTGTTCTTTGACAGTCTTGAATACTGAGTGCAGTTCAGTTAATAAAACTGTCTTTCTGGTGCTCATTGCAAACAAGCTAGAAATTGTTTTTCTGTGTTCCAATTGTTAGTATAAACAAATATGCAGTCTGCTGAAAGCAAGCTGTTCTTTGATAGTCTTTCTTATGGAGTGCAGTTCAGCTAATAAAACTCTTTCTGCATTTCATTGCAAGCAAGCCCGAAAGTGTTTTAATGCTTCATAATGGATTGTAAAAGCAAAGTTGCTGTGTGCTGAAAACAAGTTGTTCTTTGACAGTCTTGAATTCTGACTGCAGTTCAGCCAATAAAAATGTATTTCTGTCATTCATTGCAAACAAGCCAGAAAGTGTTTTTCGTTGCTCTTCTTGTCTGAATAAACAAATATGCAGTTTGCTGGAAATAAGCTGTACTCTGACAGTCGTTCTTATGGAGTGCAGTTCAGCTAATAAAACTCTTTCTGCCTTTCATTGCAAGCAAGCCCGAAAGTGTTTTTATGCTTCATACTGGATTGTAAAAGCAAAGTTGCCGTGTGCTGAAAACAAGTTGTTCTTTGACAGTCTTGAATACTGAGTGCAGTTCAGTTAACAAAAATGCCTTTCTGGTGCTCATTGCAAACAAGCCAGAAAGTGTTTTTCGTTGCTCTTCATGTCTGAATAAACAAATATGCAGTTTGCTGGAAATAAGCTGTACTCTGACAGTCGTTCTTATGGAGTGCAGTTCAGCTAATAAAACTCTTTCTGCCTTTCATTGCAAGCAAGCCCGAAAGTGTTTTTATGCTTCATACTGGATTGTAAAAGCAAAGTTGCCGTGTGCTGAAAACAAGTTGTTCTTTGACAGTCTTGAATACTGAGTGCAGTTCAGTTAATAAAACTGTCTTTCTGGTGCTCATTGCAAACAAGCCAGAAAGTGTTTTTCGTTGCTCTTCTTGTCTGAATAAACAAATATGCAGTTTGATGGAAATAAGCTGTACTCTGACAGTCGTTCTTATGGAGTGCAGTTCAGTTAATAAAACTCTTTCTGCCTTTCATTGCAAGCAAGCCCGAAAGTGTTTTTATGCTTCATAATGGATTGTAAAAGCAAAGTTGCTGTGTGCTGAAAACAAGTTGTTCTTTGACAGTCTTGAATTCTGACTGCAGTTCAGCCAATAAAAATGTATTTCTGTCATTCATTGCAAACAAGCCAGAAAGTGTTTTTCGTTGCTCTTCTTGTCTGAATAAACAAATATGCAGTTTGCTGGAAATAAGCTGTACTCTGACAGTCGTTCTTATGGAGTGCAGTTCAGCTAATAAAACTCTTTCTGCCTTTCATTGCAAGCAAGCCCGAAAGTGTTTTTATGCTTCATACTGGATTGTAAAAGCAAAGTTGCCGTGTGCTGAAAACAAGTTGTTCTTTGACAGTCTTGAATACTGAGTGCAGTTCAGTTAACAAAAATGCCTTTCTGGTGCTCATTGCAAACAAGCCAGAAAGTGTTTTTCGTTGCTCTTCTTGTCTGAATAAACAAATATGCAGTTTGCTGGAAATAAGCTGTACTCTGACAGTCGTTCTTATGGAGTGCAGTTCAGTTAATAAAACTCTTTCTGCCTTTCATTGCAAGCAAGCCCGAAAGTGTTTTTATGCTTCATACTGGATTGTAAAAGCAGAGTTGCCGTGTGCTGAAAACAAGTTGTTCTTTGACAGTCTTTCAATACTGAGTGCAGTTCAGTTAATAAAACTGTCTTTCTGGTGCTCATTGCAAACAAGCTAGAAATTGTTTTTCTGTGTTCCAATTGTTAGTATAAACAAATATGCAGTCTGCTGAAAGCAAGCTGTTCTTTGATAGTCTTTCTTATGGAGTGCAGTTCAGCTAATAAAACTCTTTCTGCATTTCATTGCAAGCAAGCCCGAAAGTGTTTTTATGCTTTATAATGGATTGTAAAAGCAAAGTTGCTGTTTGCTGAAAACAAGTTGTTCTTTGACAGTCTTGAATTCTGAAAGCAGTTCAGCCAATAAAAATGTATTTCTGTCATTCATTGCAAACAAGCCAGAAAGTGTTTTTCTTTCCTCTTCTCGTCTGTATAAGCAAAGATGCAGTTTGCTGGAAATAAGCCGTACTCTGACAGTCGTTCTTATGGAGTGCAGTTCAGCTAATGAAACTCTATCTGCCTTTCATTGCAAGCAAGCCCGAAAGTGTTTTTATGCTTCATACTGGATTGTAAAAGCAAAGTTGCCGTGTGCTGAAAACAAGTTGTTCTTTGACAGTTTTGAATACTGAGTGCAGTTCAGTTAATAAAACTGTCTTTCTGGTGCTCATTGCAAACAAGCCAGAAAGTGTTTTTCTTTGCTCTTCTCGTCTGTATAAGCAAAGATGCAGTTTGCTGGAAATAAGCCGTACTCTGACAGTCGTTCTTATGGAGTGCAGTTCAGCTAATGAAACTCTATCTGCCTTTCATTGCAAGCAAGCCCGAAAGTGTTTTTATGCTTCATACTGGATTGTAAAAGCAAAGTTGCCGTGTGCTGAAAACAAGTTGTTCTTTGACAGTTTTGAATACTGAGTGCAGTTCAGTTAATAAAACTGTCTTTCTGGTGCTCATTGCAAACAAGCCAGAAAGTGTTTTTCGTTGCTCTTCTTGTCTGAATAAACAAATATGCAGTTTGCTGGAAATAAGCTGTACTCTGACAGTCGTTCTTATGGAGTGCAGTTCAGTTAATAAAACTCTTTCTGCCTTTCATTGCAAGCAAGCCCGAAAGTGTTTTTATGCTTCATA
Organism: Hoplias malabaricus; assembly: GCF_029633855.1. Taxonomy (NCBI): domain Eukaryota; kingdom Metazoa; phylum Chordata; class Actinopteri; order Characiformes; family Erythrinidae; genus Hoplias; species Hoplias malabaricus. The sequence goes on from NC_089810.1 coordinate 26,998,570, forward strand.
CTGGATTGTAAAAGCAAAGTTGCCGTGTGCTGAAAACAAGTTGTTCTTTGACAGTCTTGAATACTGAGTGCAGTTCAGTTAATAAAACTGTCTTTCTGGTGCTCATTGCAAACAAGCCAGAAAGTGTTTTTCGTTGCTCTTCTTGTCTGAATAAACAATTATGCAGTTTGCTGGAAATAAGCTGTACTCTGACAGTCGTCCTTATGGAGTGCAGTTCAGCTAATAAAACTCTTTCTGCCTTTCATTGCAAGCAAGCCCGAAAGTGTTTTTATGCTTCATACTGGATTGTAAAAGCAAAGTTGCCGTGTGCTGAAAACAAGTTGTTCTTTGACAGTCTTGAATACTGAGTGCAGTTCAGTTAATAAAACTGTCTTTCTGGTGCTCATTGCAAACAAGCTAGAAATTGTTTTTCTGTGTTCCAATTGTTAGTATAAACAAATATGCAGTCTGCTGAAAGCAAGCTGTTCTTTGATAGTCTTTCTTATGGAGTGCAGTTCAGCTAATAAAACTCTTTCTGCATTTCATTGCAAGCAAGCCCGAAAGTGTTTTAATGCTTCATAATGGATTGTAAAAGCAAAGTTGCTGTGTGCTGAAAACAAGTTGTTCTTTGACAGTCTTGAATTCTGACTGCAGTTCAGCCAATAAAAATGTATTTCTGTCATTCATTGCAAACAAGCCAGAAAGTGTTTTTCGTTGCTCTTCTTGTCTGAATAAACAAATATGCAGTTTGCTGGAAATAAGCTGTACTCTGACAGTCGTTCTTATGGAGTGCAGTTCAGCTAATAAAACTCTTTCTGCCTTTCATTGCAAGCAAGCCCGAAAGTGTTTTTATGCTTCATACTGGATTGTAAAAGCAAAGTTGCCGTGTGCTGAAAACAAGTTGTTCTTTGACAGTCTTGAATTCTGACTGCAGTTCAGCCAATAAAAATGTATTTCTGTCATTCATTGCAAACAAGCCAGAAAGTGTTTTTCGTTGCTCTTCTTGTCTGAATAAACAAATATGCAGTTTGCTGGAAATAAGCTGTACTCTGACAGTCGTTCTTATGGAGTGCAGTTCAGCTAATAAAACTCTTTCTGCCTTTCATTGCAAGCAAGCCCGAAAGTGTTTTTATGCTTCATACTGGATTGTAAAAGCAAAGTTGCCGTGTGCTGAAAACAAGTTGTTCTTTGACAGTCTTGAATACTGAGTGCAGTTCAGTTAATAAAACTGTCTTTCTGGTGCTCATTGCAAACAAGCCAGAAAGTGTTTTTCGTTGCTCTTCTTGTCTGAATAAACAAATATGCAGTTTGCTGGAAATAAGCTGTACTCTGACAGTCGTTCTTATGGAGTGCAGTTCAGCTAATAAACCTCTTTCTGCCTTTCATTGCAAGCAAGCCCGAAAGTGTTTTTATGCTTCATACTGGATTGTAAAAGCAAAGTTGCCGTGTGCTGAAAACAAGTTGTTCTTTGACAGTCTTGAATACTGAGTGCAGTTCAGTTAATAAAACTGTCTTTCTGGTGCTCATTGCAAACAAGCTAGAAATTGTTTTTCTGTGTTCCAATTGTTAGTATAAACAAATATGCAGTCTGCTGAAAGCAAGCTGTTCTTTGATAGTCTTTCTTATGGAGTGCAGTTCAGCTAATAAAACTCTTTCTGCATTTCATTGCAAGCAAGCCCGAAAGTGTTTTTATGCTTTATAATGGATTGTAAAAGCAAAGTTGCAGTTTGCTGAAAACAAGTTGTTCTTTGACAGTCTTGAATTCTGACTGCAGTTCAGCCAATAAAAATGTATTTCTGTCATTCATTGCAAACAAGCCAGAAAGTGTTTTTCGTTGCTCTTCTTGTCTGAATAAACAAATATGCAGTTTGCTGGAAATAAGCTGTACTCTGACAGTCGTTCTTATGGAGTGCAGTTCAGTTAATAAAACTCTTTCTGCCTTTCATTGCAAGCAAGCCCGAAAGTGTTTTTATGCTTCATACTGGATTGTAAAAGCAAAGTTGCCGTGTGCTGAAAACAAGTTGTTCTTTGACAGTTTTGAATACTGAGTGCAGTTCAGTTAATAAAACTGTCTTTCTGGTGCTCATTGCAAACAAGCCAGAAAGTGTTTTTCGTTGCTCTTCTTGTCTGAATAAACAAATATGCAGTTTGCTGGAAATAAGCTGTACTCTGACAGTCGTTCTTATGGAGTGCAGTTCAGTTAATAAAACTCTTTCTGCCTTTCATTGCAAGCAAGCCCGAAAGTGTTTTTATGCTTCATACTGGATTGTAAAAGCAAAGTTGCCGTGTGCTGAAAACAAGTTGTTCTTTGACAGTCTTGAATACTGAGTGCAGTTCAGTTAACAAAAATGCCTTTCTGGTGCTCATTGCAAACAAGCCAGAAAGTGTTTTTCGTTGCTCTTCTTGTCTGAATAAACAAATATGCAGTTTGCTGGAAATAAGCTGTACTCTGACAGTCGTTCTTATGGAGTGCAGTTCAGTTAATAAAACTCTTTCTGCATTTCATTGCAAGCAAGCCCGAAAGTGTTTTTATGCTTCATACTGGATTGTAAAAGCAAAGTTGCCGTGTGCTGAAAACAAGTTGTTCTTTGACAGTCTTGAATACTGAGTGCAGTTCAGTTAATAAAACTGTCTTTCTGGTGCTCATTGCAAACAAGCCAGAAAGTGTTTTTCGTTGCTCTTCTTGTCTGAATAAACAAATATGCAGTTTGCTGGAAATAAGCTGTACTCTGACAGTCGTTCTTATGGAGTGCAGTTCAGTTAATAAAACTCTTTCTGCCTTTCATTGCAAGCAAGCCCGAAAGTGTTTTTATGCTTCATACTGGATTGTAAAAGCAAAGTTGCCGTGTGCTGAAAACAAGTTGTTCTTTGACAGTCTTGAATACTGAGTGCAGTTCAGTTAATAAAACTGTCTTTCTGGTGCTCATTGCAAACAAGCCAGAAAGTGTTTTTCGTTGCTCTTCTTGTCTGAATAAACAAATATGCAGTTTGCTGGAAATAAGCTGTACTCTGACAGTCGTTCTTATGGAGTGCAGTTCAGCTAATAAAACTCTTTCTGCCTTTCATTGCAAGCAAGCCCGAAAGTGTTTTTATGCTTCATACTGGATTGTAAAAGCAAAGTTGCCGTGTGCTGAAAACAAGTTGTTCTTTGACAGTCTTGAATACTGAGTGCAGTTCAGTTAATAAAACTGTCTTTCTGGTGCTCATTGCAAACAAGCCAGAAAGTGTTTTTCGTTGCTCTTCTTGTCTGAATAAACAAATATGCAGTTTGCTGGAAATAATCTGTACTCTGACAGTCGTTCTTATGGAGTGCAGTTCAGTTAATAAAACTCTTTCTGCCTTTCATTGCAAGCAAGCCCGAAAGTGTTTTTATGCTTCATACTGGATTGTAAAAGCAAAGTTGCCGTGTGCTGAAAACAAGTTGTTCTTTGACAGTCTTGAATACTGAGTGCAGTTCAGTTAATAAAACTGTCTTTCTGGTGCTCATTGCAAACAAGCTAGAAATTGTTTTTCTGTGTTCCAATTGTTAGTATAAACAAATATGCAGTCTGCTGAAAGCAAGCTGTTCTTTGATAGTCTTTCTTATGGAGTGCAGTTCAGCTAATAAAACTCTTTCTGCATTTCATTGCAAGCAAGCCCGAAAGTGTTTTTATGCTTTATAATGGATTGTAAAAGCAAAGTTGCAGTTTGCTGAAAACAAGTTGTTCTTTGACAGTCTTGAATTCTGACTGCAGTTCAGCCAATAAAAATGTATTTCTGTCATTCATTGCAAACAAGCCAGAAAGTGTTTTTCGTTGCTCTTCTTGTCTGAATAAACAAATATGCAGTTTGCTGGAAATAAGCTGTACTCTGACAGTCGTTCTTATGGAGTGCAGTTCAGTTAATAAAACTCTTTCTGCCTTTCATTGCAAGCAAGCCCGAAAGTGTTTTTATGCTTCATACTGGATTGTAAAAGCAAAGTTGCCGTGTGCTGAAAACAAGTTGTTCTTTGACAGTCTTGAATACTGAGTGCAGTTCAGTTAATAAAACTGTCTTTCTGGTGCTCATTGCAAACAAGCTAGAAATTGTTTTTCTGTGTTCCAATTGTTAGTGTAAACAAATATGCAGTCTGCTGAAAGCAAGCTGTTCTTTGATAGTCTTTCTTATGGAGTGCAGTTCAGCTAATAAAACTCTTTCTGCATTTCATTGCAAGCAAGCCCGAAAGTGTTTTTATGCTTTATAATGGATTGTGAAAGCAAAGTTGCAGTTTGCTGAAAACAAGTTGTTCTTTGACAGTCTTAAATTCTGACTGCAGTTCAGCCAATAAAAATGTATTTCTGTCATTCATTGCAAACAAGCCAGAAAGTGTTTTTTGTTGCTCTTCTTGTCTGAATAAACAAATATGCAGTTTGCTGGAAATAAGCTGTACTCTGACAGTCGTTCTTATGGAGTGCAGTTCAGCTAATAAAACTCTTTCTGCATTTCATTGCAAGCAAGCCCGAAAGTGTTTTAATGCTTCATAATGGATTGTAAAAGCAAAGTTGCTGTGTGCTGAAAACAAGTTGTTCTTTGACAGTCTTGAATTCTGACTGCAGTTCAGCCAATAAAAATGTATTTCTGTCATTCATTGCAAACAAGCCAGAAAGTGTTTTTCGTTGCTCTTCTTGTCTGAATAAACAAATATGCAGTTTGCTGGAAATAAGCTGTACTCTGACAGTCGTTCTTATGGAGTGCAGTTCAGCTAATAAAACTCTTTCTGCCTTTCATTGCAAGCAAGCCCGAAAGTGTTTTTATGCTTCATACTGGATTGTAAAAGCAAAGTTGCCGTGTGCTGAAAACAAGTTGTTCTTTGACAGTTTTGAATACTGAGTGCAGTTCAGTTAATAAAACTGTCTTTCTGGTGCTCATTGCAAACAAGCCAGAAAGTGTTTTTCGTTGCTCTTCTTGTCTGAATAAACAAATATGCAGTTTGCTGGAAATAAGCTGTACTCTGACAGACGTTCTTATGGAGTGAAGTTCAGCTAATAAAACTCTTTCTGCCTTTCATTGCAAGCAAGCCCGAAAGTGTTTTTATGCTTCATACTGGATTGTAAAAGCAAAGTTGCCGTGTGCTGAAAACAAGTTGTTCTTTGACAGTCTTGAATACTGAGTGCAGTTCAGTTAATAAAACTGTCTTTCTGGTGCTCATTGCAAACAAGCCAGAAAGTGTTTTTCGTTGCTCTCCTTGTCTGAATAAACAAATATGCAGTTTGCTGGAAATAAGCTGTACTCTGACAGTCGTTCTTATGGAGTGCAGTTCAGCTAATAAAACTCTTTCTGCCTTTCATTGCAAGCAAGCCCGAAAGTGTTTTTATGCTTCATACTGGATTGTAAAAGCAAAGTTGCCGTGTGCTGAAAACAAGTTGTTCTTTGACAGTCTTGAATACTGAGTGCAGTTCAGTTAACAAAAATGCCTTTCTGGTGCTCATTGCAAACAAGCCAGAAAGTGTTTTTCGTTGCTCTTCTTGTCTGAATAAACAAATATGCAGTTTGCTGGAAATAAGCTGTACTCTGACAGTCGTTCTTATGGAGTGCAGTTCAGTTAATAAAACTCTTTCTGCATTTCATTGCAAGCAAGCCCGAAAGTGTTTTTATGCTTCATACTGGATTGTAAAAGCAAAGTTGCCGTGTGCTGAAAACAAGTTGTTCTTTGACAGTCTTGAATACTGAGTGCAGTTCAGTTAATAAAACTGTCTTTCTGGTGCTCATTGCAAACAAGCCAGAAAGTGTTTTTCGTTGCTCTTCTTGTCTGAATAAACAAATATGCAGTTTGCTGGAAATAAGCTGTACTCTGACAGTCGTTCTTATGGAGTGCAGTTCAGTTAATAAAACTCTTTCTGCCTTTCATTGCAAGCAAGCCCGAAAGTGTTTTTATGCTTCATACTGGATTGTAAAAGCAAAGTTGCCGTGTGCTGAAAACAAGTTGTTCTTTGACAGTTTTGAATACTGAGTGCAGTTCAGTTAATAAAACTGTCTTTCTGGTGCTCATTGCAAACAAGCCAGAAAGTGTTTTTCGTTGCTCTTCTTGTCTGAATAAAAAAATATGCAGTTTGCTGGAAATAAGCTGTACTCTGACAGACGTTCTTATGGAGTGAAGTTCAGCTAATAAAACTCTTTCTGCCTTTCATTGCAAGCAAGCCCGAAAGTGTTTTTTCATACTGGATTGTAAAAGCAAAGTTGCCGTGTGCTGAAAACAAGTTGTTCTTTGACAGTCTTGAATACTGAGTGCAGTTCAGTTAATAAAACTGTCTTTCTGGTGCTCATTGCAAACAAGCCAGAAAGTGTTTTTCGTTGCTCTTCTTGTCTGAATAAACAAATATGCAGTTTGCTGGAAATAAGCTGTACTCTGACAGTCGTTCTTATGGAGTGCAGTTCAGCTAATAAAACTCTTTCTGCCTTTCATTGCAAGCAAGCCCGAAAGTGTTTTTATGCTTCATACTGGATTGTAAAAGCAAAGTTGCCGTGTGCTGAAAACAAGTTGTTCTTTGACAGTCTTGAATACTGAGTGCAGTTCAGTTAATAAAACTGTCTTTCTGGTGCTCATTGCAAACAAGCCAGAAAGTGTTTTTCGTTGCTCTTCTTGTCTGAATAAACAAATATGCAGTTTGCTGGAAATAAGCTGTACTCTGACAGTCGTTCTTATGGAGTGCAGTTCAGCTAATAAAACTCTTTCTGCCTTTCATTGCAAGCAAGCCCGAAAGTGTTTTTATGCTTCATACTGGATTGTAAAAGCAAAGTTGCCGTGTGCTGAAAACAAGTTGTTCTTTGACAGTCTTGAATACTGAGTGCAGTTCAGTTAATAAAACTGTCTTTCTGGTGCTCATTGCAAACAAGCCAGAAAGTGTTTTTCGTTGCTCTTCTTGTCTGAATAAACAAATATGCAGTTTGCTGGAAATAAGCTGTACTCTGACAGTCGTTCTTATGGAGTGCAGTTCAGTTAATAAAACTCTTTCTGCCTTTCATTGCAAGCAAGCCCGAAAGTATTTTTATGCTTCATACTGGATTGTAAAAGCAAAGTTGCCGTGTGCTGAAAACAAGTTGTTCTTTGACAGTCTTGAATACTGAGTGCAGTTCAGTTAATAAAACTGTCTTTCTGGTGCTCATTGCAAACAAGCCAGAAAGTGTTTTTCGTTGCTCTTCTTGTCTGAATAAACAATTATGCAGTTTGCTGGAAATAAGCTGTACTCTGACAGTCGTCCTTATGGAGTGCAGTTCAGCTAATAAAACTCTTTCTGCCTTTCATTGCAAGCAAGCCCGAAAGTGTTTTAATGCTTCATAATGGATTGTAAAAGCAAAGTTGCTGTGTGCTGAAAACAAGTTGTTCTTTGACAGTCTTGAATTCTGACTGCAGTTCAGCCAATAAAAATGTATTTCTGTCATTCATTACAAACAAGCCAGAAAGTGTTTTTCGTTGCTCTTCTTGTCTGAATAAACAAATATGCAGTTTGCTGGAAATAAGCTGTACTCTGACAGTCGTTCTTATGGAGTGCAGTTCAGCTAATAAAACTCTTTCTGCCTTTCATTGCAAGCAAGCCCGAAAGTGTTTTTATGCTTCATACTGGATTGTAAAAGCAAAGTTGCCGTGTGCTGAAAACAAGTTGTTCTTTGACAGTCTTGAATACTGAGTGCAGTTCAGTTAATAAAACTGTCTTTCTGGTGCTCATTGCAAACAAGCCAGAAAGTGTTTTTCGTTGCTCTTCTTGTCTGAATAAACAAATATGCAGTTTGCTGGAAATAAGCTGTACTCTGATAGTCGTTCTTATGGAGTGCAGTTCAGCTAATAAACCTCTTTCTGCCTTTCATTGCAAGCAAGCCCGAAAGTGTTTTTATGCTTCATACTGGATTGTAAAAGCAAAGTTGCCGTGTGCTGAAAACAAGTTGTTCTTTGACAGTCTTTCAATACTAAGTGCAGTTCAGTTAATAAAACTGTCTTTCTGGTGCTCATTGCAAACAAGCTAGAAATTGTTTTTCTGTGTTCCAATTGTTAGTATAAACAAATATGCAGTCTGCTGAAAGCAAGCTGTTCTTTGATAGTCTTTCTTATGGAGTGCAGTTCAGCTAATAAAACTCTTTCTGCATTTCATTGCAAGCAAGCCCGAAAGTGTTTTTATGCTTTATAATGGATTGTAAAAGCAAAGTTGCTGTTTGCTGAAAACAAGTTGTTCTTTGACAGTCTTGAATTCTGAAAGCAGTTCAGCCAATAAAAATGTATTTCTGTCATTCATTGCAAACAAGCCAGAAAGTGTTTTTCTTTGCTCTTCTCGTCTGTATAAGCAAAGATGCAGTTTGCTGGAAATAAGCCGTACTCTGACAGTCGTTCTTATGGAGTGCAGTTCAGCTAATGAAACTCTTTCTGCCTTTCATTGCAAGCAAGCCCGAAAGTGTTTTTATGCTTCATACTGGATTGTAAAAGCAAAGTTGCCGTGTGCTGAAAACAAGTTGTTCTTTGACAGTCTTGAATACTGAGTGCAGTTCAGTTAATAAAACTGTCTTTCTGGTGCTCATTGCAAACAAGCCAGAAAGTGTTTTTCGTTGCTCTTCTTGTCTGAATAAACAAATATGCAGTTTGCTGGAAATAAGCTGTACTCTGACAGTCGTTCTTATGGAGTGCAGTTCAGTTAATAAAACTCTTTCTGCCTTTCATTGCAAGCAAGCCCGAAAGTGTTTTTATGCTTCATACTGGATTGTAAAAGCAAAGTTGCCGTGTGCTGAAAACAAGTTGTTCTTTGACAGTTTTGAATACTGAGTGCAGTTCAGTTAATAAAACTGTCTTTCTGGTGCTCATTGCAAACAAGCCAGAAAGTGTTTTTCGTTGCTCTTCTTGTCTGAATAAACAAATATGCAGTTTGCTGGAAATAAGCTGTACTCTGACAGACGTTCTTATGGAGTGAAGTTCAGCTAATAAAACTCTTTCTGCCTTTCATTGCAAGCAAGCCCGAAAGTGTTTTTATGCTTCATACTGGATTGTAAAAGCAAAGTTGCCGTGTGCTGAAAACAAGTTGTTCTTTGACAGTCTTGAATACTGAGTGCAGTTCAGTTAATAAAACTGTCTTTCTGGTGCTCATTGCAAACAAGCCAGAAAGTGTTTTTCGTTGCTCTCCTTGTCTGAATAAACAAATATGCAGTTTGCTGGAAATAAGCTGTACTCTGACAGTCGTTCTTATGGAGTGCAGTTCAGCTAATAAAACTCTTTCTGCCTTTCATTGCAAGCAAGCCCGAAAGTGTTTTTATGCTTCATACTGGATTGTAAAAGCAAAGTTGCCGTGTGCTGAAAACAAGTTGTTCTTTGACAGTCTTGAATACTGAGTGCAGTTCAGTTAACAAAAATGCCTTTCTGGTGCTCATTGCAAACAAGCCAGAAAGTGTTTTTCGTTGCTCTTCTTGTCTGAATAAACAAATATGCAGTTTGCTGGAAATAAGCTGTACTCTGACAGACGTTCTTATGGAGTGAAGTTCAGCTAATAAAACTCTTTCTGCCTTTCATTGCAAGCAAGCCCGAAAGTGTTTTTTCATACTGGATTGTAAAAGCAAAGTTGCCGTGTGCTGAAAACAAGTTGTTCTTTGACAGTCTTGAATACTGAGTGCAGTTCAGTTAATAAAACTGTCTTTCTGGTGCTCATTGCAAACAAGCCAGAAAGTGTTTTTCGTTGCTCTTCTTGTCTGAATAAACAAATATGCAGTTTGCTGGAAATAAGCTGTACTCTGACAGTCGTTCTTATGGAGTGCAGTTCAGTTAATAAAACTCTTTCTGCCTTTCATTGCAAGCAAGCCCGAAAGTGTTTTTATGCTTCATACTGGATTGTAAAAGCAAAGTTGCCGTGTGCTGAAAACAAGTTGTTCTTTGACAGTCTTGAATACTGAGTGCAGTTCAGTTAATAAAACTGTCTTTCTGGTGCTCATTGCAAACAAGCCAGAAAGTGTTTTTCGTTGCTCTTCTTGTCTGAATAAACAATTATGCAGTTTGCTGGAAATAAGCTGTACTCTGACAGTCGTCCTTATGGAGTGCAGTTCAGCTTATAAAACTCTTTCTGCCTTTCATTGCAAGCAAGCCCGAAAGTGTTTTTATGCTTCATACTGGATTGTAAAAGCAAAGTTGCCGTGTGCTGAAAACAAGTTGTTCTTTGACAGTCTTGAATACTGAGTGCAGTTCAGTTAATAAAACTGTCTTTCTGGTGCTCATTGCAAACAAGCTAGAAATTGTTTTTCTGTGTTCCAATTGTTAGTATAAACAAATATGCAGTCTGCTGAAAGCAAGCTGTTCTTTGATAGTCTTTCTTATGGAGTGCAGTTCAGCTAATAAAACTCTTTCTGCATTTCATTGCAAGCAAGCCCGAAAGTGTTTTAATGCTTCATAATGGATTGTAAAAGCAAAGTTGCTGTGTGCTGAAAACAAGTTGTTCTTTGACAGTCTTGAATTCTGACTGCAGTTCAGCCAATAAAAATGTATTTCTGTCATTCATTGCAAACAAGCCAGAAAGTGTTTTTCGTTGCTCTTCTTGTCTGAATAAACAAATATGCAGTTTGCTGGAAATAAGCTGTACTCTGACAGTCGTTCTTATGGAGTGCAGTTCAGTTAATAAAACTCTTTCTGCCTTTCATTGCAAGCAAGCCCGAAAGTGTTTTTATGCTTCATACTGGATTGTAAAAGCAAAGTTGCCGTGTGCTGAAAACAAGTTGTTCTTTGACAGTCTTGAATACTGAGTGCAGTTCATTTAACAAAAATGCCTTTCTGGTGCTCATTGCAAACAAGCCAGAAAGTGTTTTTCGTTGCTCTTCTTGTCTGAATAAACAAATATGCAGTTTGCTGGAAATAAGCTGTACTCTGACAGTCGTTCTTATGGAGTGCAGTTCAGTTAATAAAACTCTTTCTGCCTTTCATTGCAAGCAAGCCCGAAAGTGTTTTTATGCTTCATACTGGATTGTAAAAGCAAAGTTGCCGTGTGCTGAAAACAAGTTGTTCTTTGACAGTCTTTCAATACTGAGTGCAGTTCAGTTAATAAAACTGTCTTTCTGGTGCTCATTGCAAACAAGCTAGAAATTGTTTTTCTGTGTTCCAATTGTTAGTATAAACAAATATGCAGTCTGCTGAAAGCAAGCTGTTCTTTGATAGTCTTTCTTATGGAGTGCAGTTCAGCTAATAAAACTCTTTCTGCATTTCATTGCAAGCAAGCCCGAAAGTGTTTTTATGCTTTATAATGGATTGTAAAAGCAAAGTTGCTGTTTGCTGAAAACAAGTTGTTCTTTGACAGTCTTGAATTCTGAAAGCAGTTCAGCCAATAAAAATGTATTTCTGTCATTCATTGCAAACAAGCCAGAAAGTGTTTTTCTTTGCTCTTCTCGTCTGTATAAGCAAAGATGCAGTTTGCTGGAAATAAGCCGTACTCTGACAGTCGTTCTTATGGAGTGCAGTTCAGCTAATGAAACTCTATCTGCCTTTCATTGCAAGCAAGCCCGAAAGTGTTTTTATGCTTCATACTGGATTGTAAAAGCAAAGTTGCCGTGTGCTGAAAACAAGTTGTTCTTTGACAGTCTTGAATACTGAGTGCAGTTCAGTTAATAAAACTGTCTTTCTGGTGCTCATTGCAAACAAGCCAGAAAGTGTTTTTCGTTGCTCTTCTTGTCTGAATAAACAAATATGCAGTTTGCTGGAAATAAGCTGTACTCTGACAGTCGTTCTTATGGAGTGCAGTTCAGTTAATAAAACTCTTTCTGCCTTTCATTGCAAGCAAGCCCGAAAGTGTTTTTATGCTTCATACTGGATTGTAAAAGCAAAGTTGCCGTGTGCTGAAAACAAGTTGTTCTTTGACAGTCTTGAATACTGAGTGCAGTTCAGTTAATAAAACTGTCTTTCTGGTGCTCATTGCAAACAAGCCAGAAAGTGTTTTTCGTTGCTCTTCTTGTCTGAATAAACAATTATGCAGTTTGCTGGAAATAAGCTGTACTCTGACAGTCGTCCTTATGGAGTGCAGTTCAGCTAATAAAACTCTTTCTGCCTTTCATTGCAAGCAAGCCCGAAAGTGTTTTTATGCTTCATACTGGATTGTAAAAGCAAAGTTGCCGTGTGCTGAAAACAAGTTGTTCTTTGACAGTCTTGAATACTGAGTGCAGTTCAGTTAATAAAACTGTCTTTCTGGTGCTCATTGCAAACAAGCTAGAAATTGTTTTTCTGTGTTCCAATTGTTAGTATAAACAAATATGCAGTCTGCTGAAAGCAAGCTGTTCTTTGATAGTCTTTCTTATGGAGTGCAGTTCAGCTAATAAAACTCTTTCTGCATTTCATTGCAAGCAAGCCCGAAAGTGTTTTAATGCTTCATAATGGATTGTAAAAGCAAAGTTGCTGTGTGCTGAAAACAAGTTGTTCTTTGACAGTCTTGAATTCTGACTGCAGTTCAGCCAATAAAAATGTATTTCTGTCATTCATTGCAAACAAGCCAGAAAGTGTTTTTCGTTGCTCTTCTTGTCTGAATAAACAAATATGCAGTTTGCTGGAAATAAGCTGTACTCTGACAGTCGTTCTTATGGAGTGCAGTTCAGCTAATAAAACTCTTTCTGCCTTTCATTGCAAGCAAGCCCGAAAGTGTTTTTATGCTTCATACTGGATTGTAAAAGCAAAGTTGCCGTGTGCTGAAAACAAGTTGTTCTTTGACAGTCTTGAATACTGAGTGCAGTTCAGTTAACAAAAATGCCTTTCTGGTGCTCATTGCAAACAAGCCAGAAAGTGTTTTTCGTTGCTCTTCTTGTCTGAATAAACAAATATGCAGTTTGCTGGAAATAAGCTGTACTCTGACAGTCGTTCTTATGGAGTGCAGTTCAGTTAATAAAACTCTTTCTGCCTTTCATTGCAAGCAAGCCCGAAAGTGTTTTTATGCTTCATACTGGATTGTAAAAGCAAAGTTGCCGTGTGCTGAAAACAAGTTGTTCTTTGACAGTCTTGAATACTGAGTGCAGTTCAGTTAATAAAACTGTCTTTCTGGTGCTCATTGCAAACAAGCCAGAAAGTGTTTTTCGTTGCTCTTCTTGTCTGAATAAACAAATATGCAGTTTGCTGGAAATAAGCTGTACTCTGACAGTCGTTCTTATGGAGTGCAGTTCAGCTAATAAACCTCTTTCTGCCTTTCATTGCAAGCAAGCCCGAAAGTGTTTTTATGCTTCATACTGGATTGTAAAAGCAAAGTTGCCGTGTGCTGAAAACAAGTTGTTCTTTGACAGTCTTTCAATACTGAGTGCAGTTCAGTTAATAAAACTGTCTTTCTGGTGCTCATTGCAAACAAGCTAGAAATTGTTTTTCTGTGTTCCAATTGTTAGTATAAACAAATATGCAGTCTGCTGAAAGCAAGCTGTTCTTTGATAGTCTTTCTTATGGAGTGCAGTTCAGCTAATAAAACTCTTTCTGCATTTCATTGCAAGCAAGCCCGAAAGTGTTTTTATGCTTTATAATGGATTGTAAAAGCAAAGTTGCTGTTTGCTGAAAACAAGTTGTTCTTTGACAGTCTTGAATTCTGAAAGCAGTTCAGCCAATAAAAATGTATTTCTGTCATTCATTGCAAACAAGCCAGAAAGTGTTTTTCTTTGCTCTTCTCGTCTGTATAAGCAAAGATGCAGTTTGCTGGAAATAAGCCGTGCTCTGACAGTCGTTCTTATGGAGTGCAGTTCAGCTAATGAAACTCTTTCTGCCTTTCATTGCAAGCAAGCCCGAAAGTGTTTTTATGCTTCATACTGGATTGTAAAAGCAAAGTTGCCGTGTGCTGAAAACAAGTTGTTCTTTGACAGTCTTGAATACTGAGTGCAGTTCAGTTAATAAAACTGTCTTTCTGGTGCTCATTGCAAACAAGCCAGAAAGTGTTTTTCGTTGCTCTTCTTGTCTGAATAAACAAATATGCAGTTTGCTGGAAATAAGCTGTACTCTGACAGTCGTTCTTATGGAGTGCAGTTCAGTTAATAAAACTCTTTCTGCCTTTCATTGCAAGCAAGCCCGAAAGTGTTTTTATGCTTCATACTGGATTGTAAAAGCAAAGTTGCCGTGTGCTGAAAACAAGTTGTTCTTTGACAGTTTTGAATACTGAGTGCAGTTCAGTTAATAAAACTGTCTTTCTGGTGCTCATTGCAAACAAGCCAGAAAGTGTTTTTCGTTGCTCTTCTTGTCTGAATAAACAAATATGCAGTTTGCTGGAAATAAGCTGTACTCTGACAGTCGTTCTTATGGAGTGCAGTTCAGCTAATAAAACTCTTTCTGCCTTTCATTGCAAGCAAGCCCGAAAGTGTTTTTATGCTTCATACTGGATTGTAAAAGCAAAGTTGCCGTGTGCTGAAAACAAGTTGTTCTTTGACAGTCTTGAATACTGAGTGCAGTTCAGTTAATAAAACTGTCTTTCTGGTGCTCATTGCAAACAAGCCAGAAAGTGTTTTTCGTTGCTCTTCTTGTCTGAATAAACAAATATGCAGTTTGCTGGAAATAAGCTGTACTCTGACAGTCGTTCTTATGGAGTGCAGTTCAGTTAATAAAACTCTTTCTGCCTTTCATTGCAAGCAAGCCCGAAAGTGTTTTTATGCTTCATACTGGATTGTAAAAGCAAAGTTGCCGTGTGCTGAAAACAAGTTGTTCTTTGACAGTCTTGAATACTGAGTGCAGTTCAGTTAATAAAACTGTCTTTCTGGTGCTCATTGCAAACAAGCCAGAAAGTGTTTTTCGTTGCTCTTCTTGTCTGAATAAACAATTATGCAGTTTGCTGGAAATAAGCTGTACTCTGACAGTCGTCCTTATGGAGTGCAGTTCAGCTAATAAAACTCTTTCTGCCTTTCATTGCAAGCAAGCCCGAAAGTGTTTTTATGCTTCATACTGGATTGTAAAAGCAAAGTTGCCGTGTGCTGAAAACAAGTTGTTCTTTGACAGTCTTGAATACTGAGTGCAGTTCAGTTAATAAAACTGTCTTTCTGGTGCTCATTGCAAACAAGCTAGAAATTGTTTTTCTGTGTTCCAATTGTTAGTATAAACAAATATGCAGTCTGCTGAAAGCAAGCTGTTCTTTGATAGTCTTTCTTATGGAGTGCAGTTCAGCTAATAAAACTCTTTCTGCATTTCATTGCAAGCAAGCCCGAAAGTGTTTTAATGCTTCATAATGGATTGTAAAAGCAAAGTTGCTGTGTGCTGAAAACAAGTTGTTCTTTGACAGTCTTGAATTCTGACTGCAGTTCAGCCAATAAAAATGTCTTTCTGTCATTCATTGCAAACAAGCCAGAAAGTGTTTTTCGTTGCTCTTCTTGTCTGAATAAACAAATATGCAGTTTGCTGGAAATAAGCTGTACTCTGACAGTCGTTCTTATGGAGTGCAGTTCAGCTAATAAAACTCTTTCTGCCTTTCATTGCAAGCAAGCCCGAAAGTGTTTTTATGCTTCATACTGGATTGTAAAAGCAAAGTTGCCGTGTGCTGAAAACAAGTTGTTCTTTGACAGTCTTGAATACTGAGTGCAGTTCAGTTAACAAAAATGCCTTTCTGGTGCTCATTGCAAACAAGCCAGAAAGTGTTTTTCGTTGCTCTTCTTGTGTGAATAAACAAATATGCAGTTTGCTGGAAATAAGCTGTACTCTGACAGTCGTTCTTATGGAGTGCAGTTCAGTTAATAAAACTCTTTCTGCCTTTCATTGCAAGCAAGCCCGAAAGTGTTTTTATGCTTCATACTGGATTGTAAAAGCAAAGTTGCCGTGTGCTGAAAACAAGTTGTTCTTTGACAGTCTTTCAATACTGAGTGCAGTTCAGTTAATAAAACTGTCTTTCTGGTGCTCATTGCAAACAAGCTAGAAATTGTTTTTCTGTGTTCCAATTGTTAGTATAAACAAATATGCAGTCTGCTGAAAGCAAGCTGTTCTTTGATAGTCTTTCTTATGGAGTGCAGTTCAGCTAATAAAACTCTTTCTGCATTTCATTGCAAGCAAGCCCGAAAGTGTTTTAATGCTTCATAATGGATTGTAAAAGCAAAGTTGCTGTGTGCTGAAAACAAGTTGTTCTTTGACAGTCTTGAATTCTGACTGCAGTTCAGCCAATAAAAATGTATTTCTGTCATTCATTGCAAACAAGCCAGAAAGTGTTTTTCGTTGCTCTTCTTGTCTGAATAAACAAATATGCAGTTTGCTGGAAATAAGCTGTACTCTGACAGTCGTTCTTATGGAGTGCAGTTCAGTTAATAAAACTCTTTCTGCCTTTCATTGCAAGCAAGCCCGAAAGTGTTTTTATGCTTCATACTGGATTGTAAAAGCAAAGTTGCCGTGTGCTGAAAACAAGTTGTTCTTTGACAGTCTTGAATACTGAGTGCAGTTCAGTTAATAAAACTGTCTTTCTGGTGCTCATTGCAAACAAGCCAGAAAGTGTTTTTCGTTGCTCTTCTTGTCTGAATAAACAATTATGCAGTTTGCTGGAAATAAGCTGTACTCTGACAGTCGTCCTTATGGAGTGCAGTTCAGCTAATAAAACTCTTTCTGCCTTTCATTGCAAGCAAGCCCGAAAGTGTTTTTATGCTTCATACTGGATTGTAAAAGCAAAGTTGCCGTGTGCTGAAAACAAGTTGTTCTTTGACAGTCTTGAATACTGAGTGCAGTTCAGTTAATAAAACTGTCTTTCTGGTGCTCATTGCAAACAAGCTAGAAATTGTTTTTCTGTGTTCCAATTGTTAGTATAAACAAATATGCAGTCTGCTGAAAGCAAGCTGTTCTTTGATAGTCTTTCTTATGGAGTGCAGTTCAGCTAATAAAACTCTTTCTGTATTTCATTGCAAGCAAGCCCGAAAGTGTTTTTATGCTTTATAATGGATTGTAAAAGCAAAGTTGCTGTTTGCTGAAAACAAGTTGTTCTTTGACAGTCTTGAATTCTGACTGCAGTTCAGCCAATAAAAATGTCTTTCTGGTGCTCATTGCAAACAAGCCAGAAAGTGTTTTTCGTTGCTCTTCTTGTCTGAATAAACAAATATGCAGTTTGCTGGAAATAAGCTGTACTCTGACAGTCGTTCTTATGGAGTGCAGTTCAGCTAATAAAACTCTTTCTGCCTTTCATTGCAAGCAAGCCCGAAAGTGTTTTTATGCTTCATACTGGATTGCAAAAGCAAAGTTGCCGTGTGCTGAAAACAAGTTGTTCTTTGACAGTCTTGAATACTGAGTGCAGTTCAGTTAATAAAACTGTCTTTCTGGTGCTCATTGCAAGCAAGCCAGAAAGTGTTTTTCTTTGCTCTTCTCGTATGCATGAGCAAAGATGCAGTTTGCTGGAAATAAGCTGTACTCTGACAGTCGTTCTTATGGAGTGCAGTTCAGCTAATAAAACTCTTTCTGCCTTTTATTGCAAGCAAGCCCGAAAGTGTTTTTATGCTTCATACTGGATTGTAAAAGCAAAGTTGCCGTGTGCTGAAAACAAGTTGTTCTTTGACAGTCTTGAATACTGAGTGCAGTTCAGTTAATAAAACTGTCTTTCTGGTGCTCATTGCAAACAAGCTAGAAATTGTTTTTCTGTGTTCCAATTGTTAGTATAAACAAATATGCAGTCTGCTGAAAGCAAGCTGTTCTTTGATAGTGTTTCTTATGGAGTGCAGTTCAGCTAATAAAACTCTTTCTGCATTTCTTTGCAAGCAAGCCCGAAAGTGTTTTTATGCTTCATACTGGATTGCAAAAGCAAAGTTGCCGTGTGCTGAAAACAAGTTGTTCTTTGACAGTCTTGAATACTGAGTGCAGTTCAGTTAATAAAACTGTCTTTCTGGTGCTCATTGCAAGCAAGCCAGAAAGTGTTTTTCTTTGCTCTTCTCGTATGCATGAGCAAAGATGCAGTTTGCTGGAAATAAGCTGTACTCTGACAGTCGTTCTTATGGAGTGCAGTTCAGCTAATAAAACTCTTTCTGCCTTTTATTGCAAGCAAGCCCGAAAGTGTTTTTATGCTTCATACTGGATTGTAAAAGCAAAGTTGCCGTGTGCTGAAAACAAGTTGTTCTTTGACAGTCTTGAATACTGAGTGCAGTTCAGTTAATAAAACTGTCTTTCTGGTGCTCATTGCAAACAAGCTAGAAATTGTTTTTCTGTGTTCCAATTGTTAGTATAAACAAATATGCAGTCTGCTGAAAGCAAGCTGTTCTTTGATAGTGTTTCTTATGGAGTGCAGTTCAGCTAATAAAACTCTTTCTGCATTTCTTTGCAAGCAAGCCCGAAAGTGTTTTTATGCTTTATAATGGATTGTAAAAGCAAAGTTGCAGTTTGCTGAAAGCAAGTTGTTCTTTGACAGTCTTGAATTCTGACTGCAGTTCAGCCAATAAAAATGTATTTCTGTCATTCATTGCAAACAAGCCAGAAAGTGTTTTTATTTGCTCTTCTCGTCTGTATAAGCAAAGATGCAGTTTGCTGGAAATAAGCCGTACTCTGACAGTCGTTCTTATGGAGTGCAGTTCAGCTAATAAAACTCTTTCTGCCTTTCATTGCAAGCAAGCCTGAAAGTGTTTTTATGCTTCATACTGGATTGTAAAAGCAAAGTTGCCGTGTGCTGAAAACAAGTTGTTCTTTGACAGTCTTGAATACTGAGTGCAGTTCAGTTAATAAAACTGTCTTTCTGGTGCTCATTGCAAACAAGCCAGAAAGTGTTTTTCGTTGCTCTTCTTGTCTGAATAAACAAATATGCAGTTTGCTGGAAATAAGCCGTACTCTGACAGTCGTTCTTATGGAGTGCAGTTCAGCTAATAAAACTCTTTCTGCCTTTCATTGCAAGCAAGCCCGAAAGTGTTTTTATGCTTCATACTGGATTGTAAAAGCAGAGTTGCCGTGTGCTGAAAATAAGTTGTTCTTTGACAGTCTTGAATACTGAGTGCAGTTCAGTTAATAAAACTGTCTTTCTGGTGCTCATTGCAAACAAGCTAGAAATTGTTTTTCTGTGTTCCAATTGTTAGTATAAACAAATATGCAGTCTGCTGAAAGCAAGCTGTTCTTTGATAGTCTTTCTTATGGAGTGCAGATCAGCTAATAAAACTCTTTCTGCCTTTCATTGCAAGCAAGCCCGAAAGTGTTTTTATGCTTCATAATGGATTGTAAAAGCAAAGTTGCCGTGTGCTGAAAACAAGTTGTTCTTTGACAGTCTTGAATACTGAGTGCAGTTCAGTTAACAAAAATGCCTTTCTGGTGCTCATTGCAAACAAGCCAGAAAGTGTTTTTCTGTGTTCCAATTGTTAGTATAAACAAATATGCAGTCTGCTGAAAGCAAGCTGTTCTTTGATAGTCTTTCTTATGGAGTGCAGTTCAGCTAATAAAACTCTTTCTGCCTTTCATTGCAAGCAAGCCCGAAAGTGTTTTTATGCTTAATAATGGATTGTAAAGGCAAAGTTGCAGTTTGCTGAAAACAAGTTGTTCTTTGACAGTCTTGAATTCTGACTGCAGTTCAGCCAATAAAAATGTATTTCTGGTGCTCATTGCAAACAAGCTAGAAATTGTTTTTCTGTGTTCCAATTGTTAGTATAAACAAATATGCAGTCTGCTGAAAGCAAGCTGTTCTTTGATAGTCTTTCTTATGGAGTGCAGTTCAGCTAATAAAACTCTTTCTGCATTTCATTGCAAGCAAGCCCGAAAGTGTTTTTATGCTTTATAATGGATTGTAAAAGCAAAGTTGCAGTTTGCTGAAAACAAGTTGTTCTTTGACAGTCTTGAATTCTGACTGCAGTTCAGCCAATAAAATTGTATTTCTGTCATTCATTGCAAACAAGCCAGAAAGTGTTTTTCGTTGCTCTTCTTGTCTGAATAAACAAATATGCAGTTTGCTGGAAATAAGCTGTATTCTGACAGTCGTTCTTATGGAGTGCAGTTCAGCTAATAAAACTCTTTCTGCCTTTCATTGCAAGCAAGCCCGAAAGTGTTTTTATGCTTTATAATGGATTGTAAAAGCAAAGTTGCTGTTTGCTGAAAACAAGTTGTTCTTTGACAGTCTTGAATTCTGACTGCAGTTCAGCCAATAAAAATGTATTTCTGTCATTCATTGCAAGCAAGCCCGAAAGTGTTTTTATCCTTCATACTGGATTGTAAAAGCAAAGTTGCCGTGTGCTGAAAACAAGTTGTTCTTTGACAGTCTTGAATACTGAGTGCAGTTCAGTTAATAAAACTGTCTTTCTGGTGCTCATTGCAAACAAGCCAGAAAGTGTTTTTCGTTGCTCTTCTTGTCTGAATAAACAAATATGCAGTTTGCTGGAAATAAGCTATACTCTGACAGTCGTTCTTATGGAGTGCAGTTCAGCTAATAAAACTCTTTCTGCCTTTCATTGCAAGCAAGCCCGAAAGTGTTTTTATGCTTCATACTGGATTGTAAAAGCAGAGTTGCCGTGTGCTGAAAATAAGTTGTTCTTTGACAGTCTTGAATACTGAGTGCAGTTCAGTTAATAAAACTGTCTTTCTGGTGCTCATTGCAAACAAGCCAGAAAGTGTTTTTCGTTGCTCTTCTTGTCTGAATAAACAAATATGCAGTTTGCTGGAAATAAGCTGTACTCTGACAGTCGTTCTTATGGAGTGCAGTTCAGCTAATAAAACTCTTTCTGCCTTTCATTGCAAGCAAGCCCGAAAGTGTTTTTATGCTTCATACTGGATTGTAAAAGCAAAGTTGCCGTGTGCTGAAAACAAGTTGTTCTTTGACAGTCTTGAATACTGAGTGCAGTTCAGTTAATAAAACTGTCTTTCTGGTGCTCATTGCAAACAAGCCAGAAAGTGTTTTTCGTTGCTCTTCTTGTCTGAATAAACAAATATGCAGTTTGCTGGAAATAAGCTATACTCTGACAGTCGTTCTTATGGAGTGCAGTTCAGCTAATAAAACTCTTTCTGCCTTTCATTGCAAGCAAGCCCGAAAGTGTTTTTATGCTTCATACTGGATTGTAAAAGCAGAGTTGCCGTGTGCTGAAAATAAGTTGTTCTTTGACAGTCTTGAATACTGAGTGCAGTTCAGTTAATAAAACTGTCTTTCTGGTGCTCATTGCAAACATGCTAGAAATTGTTTTTCTGTGTTCCAATTGTTAGTATAAACAAATATGCAGTCTGCTGAAAGCAAGCTGTTCTTTGATAGTCTTTCTTATGGAGTGCAGTTCAGCTAATAAAACTCTTTCTGCCTTTCATTGCAAGCAAGCCCGAAAGTGTTTTTATGCTTCATACTGGATTGTAAAAGCAGAGTTGCCGTGTGCTGAAAACAAGTTGTTCTTTGACAGTCTTGAATACTGAGTGCAGTTCAGTTAACAAAAATGCCTTTCTGGTGCTCATTGCAAACAAGCCAGAAAGTGTTTTTCTGTGTTCCAATTGTTAGTATAAACAAATATGCAGTCTGCTGAAAGCAAGCTGTTCTTTGATAGTCTTTCTTATGGAGTGCAGTTCAGCTAATAAAACTCTTTCTGCCTTTCATTGCAAGCAAGCCCGAAAGTGTTTTTATGCTTTATAATGGATTGTAAAGGCAAAGTTGCAGTTTGCTGAAAACAAGTTGTTCTTTGACAGTCTTGAATTCTGACTGCAGTTCAGCCAATAAAAATGTATTTCTGTCATTCATTGCAAACAAGCCAGAAAGTATTTTTCGTTGCTCTTCTTGTCTGAATAAACAAATATGCAGTTTGCTGGAAATAAGCTGTACTCTGACAGTCGTTCTTATGGAGTGCAGTTCAGCTAATAAAACTCTTTCTGCCTTTCATTGCAAGCAAGCCCGAAAGTGTTTTTATGCTTCATACTGGATTGTAAAAGCAAAGTTGCCGTGTGCTGAAAACAAGTTGTTCTTTGACAGTCTTGAATACTGAGTGCAGTTCAGTTAATAAAACTGTCTTTCTGGTGCTCATTGCAAACAAGCCAGAAAGTGTTTTTCGTTGCTCTTCTTGTCTGAATAAACAAATATGCAGTTTTCTGGAAATAAGCTGTACTCTGACAGTCGTTCTTATGGAGTGCAGTTCAGTTAATAAAACTCTTTCTGCCTTTCATTGCAAGCAAGCCCGAAAGTGTTTTTATGCTTCATACTGGATTGTAAAAGCAAAGTTGCCGTGTGCTGAAAACAAGTTGTTCTTTGACAGTCTTGAATACTGAGTGCAGTTCAGTTAATAAAACTGTCTTTCTGGTGCTCATTGCAAACAAGCCAGAAAGTGTTTTTCGTTGCTCTTCTTGTCTGAATAAACAAATATGCAGTTTGCTGGAAATAAGCTGTACTCTGACAGTCGTTCTTATGGAGTGCAGTTCAGCTAATAAAACTCTTTCTGCCTTTCATTGCAAGCAAGCCCGAAAGTGTTTTTATGCTTCATACTGGATTGTAAAAGCAAAGTTGCCGTGTGCTGAAAACAAGTTGTTCTTTGACAGTCTTGAATACTGAGTGCAGTTCAGTTAATAAAACTGTCTTTCTGGTGCTCATTGCAAACAAGCCAGAAAGTGTTTTTCGTTGCTCTTCTTGTCTGAATAAACAATTATGCAGTTTGCTGGAAATAAGCTGTACTCTGACAGTCGTCCTTATGGAGTGCAGTTCAGCTAATAAAACTCTTTCTGCCTTTCATTGCAAGCAAGCCCGAAAGTGTTTTAATGCTTCATAATGGATTGTAAAAGCAAAGTTGCTGTGTGCTGAAAACAAGTTGTTCTTTGACAGTCTTGAATTCTGACTGCAGTTCAGCCAATAAAAATGTATTTCTGTCATTCATTGCAAACAAGCCAGAAAGTGTTTTTCGTTGCTCTTCTTGTCTGAATAAACAAATATGCAGTTTGCTGGAAATAAGCTGTACTCTGACAGTCGTTCTTATGGAGTGCAGTTCAGCTAATAAAACTCTTTCTGCCTTTCATTGCAAGCAAGCCCGAAAGTGTTTTTATGCTTCATACTGGATTGTAAAAGCAAAGTTGCCGTGTGCTGAAAACAAGTTGTTCTTTGACAGTCTTGAATACTGAGTGCAGTTCAGTTAATAAAACTGTCTTTCTGGTGCTCATTGCAAACAAGCCAGAAAGTGTTTTTCGTTGCTCTCCTTGTCTGAATAAACAAATATGCAGTTTGCTGGAAATAAGCTGTACTCTGACAGTCGTTCTTATGGAGTGCAGTTCAGCTAATAAAACTCTTTCTGCCTTTCATTGCAAGCAAGCCCGAAAGTGTTTTTATGCTTCATACTGGATTGTAAAAGCAAAGTTGCCGTGTGCTGAAAACAAGTTGTTCTTTGACAGTCTTGAATACTGAGTGCAGTTCAGTTAATAAAACTGTCTTTCTGGTGCTCATTGCAAACAAGCTAGAAATTGTTTTTCTGTGTTCCAATTGTTAGTATAAACAAATATGCAGTCTGCTGAAAGCAAGCTGTTCTTTGATAGTCTTTCTTATGGAGTGCAGTTCAGCTAATAAAACTCTTTCTGCATTTCATTGCAAGCAAGCCCGAAAGTGTTTTTATGCTTTATAATGGATTGTGAAAGCAAAGTTGCAGTTTGCTGAAAACAAGTTGTTCTTTGACAGTCTTGAATTCTGACTGCAGTTCAGCCAATAAAAATGTATTTCTGTCATTCATTGCAAACAAGCCAGAAAGTGTTTTTCGTTGCTCTTCTTGTCTGAATAAACAAATATGCAGTTTGCTGGAAATAAGCTGTACTCTGACAGTCGTTCTTATGGAGTGCAGTTCAGCTAATAAAACTCTTTCTGCATTTCATTGCAAGCAAGCCCGAAAGTGTTTTAATGCTTCATAATGGATTGTAAAAGCAAAGTTGCTGTGTGCTGAAAACAAGTTGTTCTTTGACAGTCTTGAATTCTGACTGCAGTTCAGCCAATAAAAATGTATTTCTGTCATTCATTGCAAACAAGCCAGAAAGTGTTTTTCGTTGCTCTTCTTGTCTGAATAAACAAATATGCAGTTTGCTGGAAATAAGCTGTACTCTGACAGTCGTTTTTATGGAGTGCAGTTCAGCTAATAAAACTCTTTCTGCCTTTCATTGCAAGCAAGCCCGAAAGTGTTTTTATGCTTCATACTGGATTGTAAAAGCAAAGTTGCCGTGTGCTGAAAACAAGTTGTTCTTTGACAGTCTTGAATACTTAGTGCAGTTCAGTTAATAAAACTGTCTTTCTGGTGCTCATTGCAAACAAGCCAGAAAGTGTTTTTCGTTGCTCTCCTTGTCTGAATAAACAAATATGCAGTTTGCTGGAAATAAGCTGTACTCTGACAGTCGTTCTTATGGAGTGCAGTTCAGCTAATAAAACTCTTTCTGCCTTTCATTGCAAGCAAGCCTGAAAGTGTTTTTAATGCTTCATACTGGATTGTAAAAGCAAAGTTGCCGTGTGCTGAAAACAAGTTGTTCTTTGACAGTCTTGAATACTGAGTGCAGTTCAGTTAATAAAACTGTCTTTCTGGTGCTCATTGCAAACAAGCCAGAAAGTGTTTTTCGTTGCTCTCCTTGTCTGAATAAACAAATATGCAGTTTGCTGGAAATAAGCTGTACTCTGACAGTCGTTCTTATGGAGTGCAGTTCAGCTAATAAAACTCTTTCTGCCTTTCATTGCAAGCAAGCCCGAAAGTGTTTTAATGCTTCATAATGGATTGTAAAAGCAAAGTTGCTGTGTGCTGAAAACAAGTTGTTCTTTGACAGTCTTGAATTCTGACTGCAGTTCAGCCAATAAAAATGTATTTCTGTCATTCATTGCAAACAAGCCAGAAAGTGTTTTTCGTTGCTCTTCTTGTCTGAATAAACAAATATGCAGTTTGCTGGAAATAAGCTGTACTCTGACAGTCGTTCTTATGGAGTGCAGTTCAGCTAATAAAACTCTTTCTGCCTTTCATTGCAAGCAAGCCCGAAAGTGTTTTTATGCTTCATACTGGATTGTAAAAGCAAAGTTGCCGTGTGCTGAAAACAAGTTGTTCTTTGACAGTCTTGAATACTGAGTGCAGTTCAGTTAATATAACTGTCTTTCTGGTGCTCATTGCAAACAAGCCAGAAAGTGTTTTTCGTTGCTCTCCTTGTCTGAATAAACAAATATGCAGTTTGCTGGAAATAAGCTGTACTCTGACAGTCGTTCTCATGGAGTGCAGTTCAGCTAATAAAACTCTTTCTGCCTTTCATTGCAAGCAAGCCCGAAAGTGTTTTTATGCTTCATACTGGATTGTAAAAGCAAAGTTGCCGTGTGCTGAAAACAAGTTGTTCTTTGACAGTCTTGAATACTGAGTGCAGTTCAGTTAATAAAACTGTCTTTCTGGTGCTCATTGCAAACAAGCTAGAAATTGTTTTTCTGTGTTCCAATTGTTAGTATAAACAAATATGCAGTCTGCTGAAAGCAAGCTGTTCTTTGATAGTCTTTCTTATGGAGTGCAGTTCAGCTAATAAAACTCTTTCTGCATTTCATTGCAAGCAAGCCCGAAAGTGTTTTTATGCTTTATAATGGATTGTAAAAGCAAAGTTGCAGTTTGCTGAAAACAAGTTGTTCTTTGACAGTCTTGAATTCTGACTGCAGTTCAGCCAATAAAAATGTATTTCTGTCATTCATTGCAAACAAGCCAGAAAGTGTTTTTCGTTGCTCTTCTTGTCTGAATAAACAAATATGCAGTTTGCTGGAAATAAGCTGTACTCTGACAGTCGTTCTTATGGAGTGCAGTTCAGCTAATAAAACTCTTTCTGCATTTCATTGCAAGCAAGCCCGAAAGTGTTTTAATGCTTCATAATGGATTGTAAAAGCAAAGTTGCCGTGTGCTGAAAACAAGTTGTTTTTTGACAGTCTTGAATACTGAGTGCAGTTCAGTTAACAAAAATGCCTTTCTGGTGCTCATTGCAAACAAGCCAGAAAGTGTTTTTCGTTGCTCTTCTTGTCTGAATAAACAAATATGCAGTTTGCTGGAAATAAGCTGTACTCTGACAGTCGTTCTTATGGAGTGCAGTTCAGTTAATAAAACTCTTTCTGCATTTTATTGCAAGCAAGCCCGAAAGTGTTTTTATGCTTCATACTGGATTGTAAAAGCAAAGTTGCCGTGTGCTGAAAACAAGTTGTTCTTTGACAGTCTTGAATACTGAGTGCAGTTCAGTTAATAAAACTGTCTTTCTGGTGCTCATTGCAAACAAGCCAGAAAGTGTTTTTCGTTGCTCTTCTTGTCTGAATAAACAAATATGCAGTTTGCTGGAAATAAGCTGTACTCTGACAGACGTTCTTATGGAGTGAAGTTCAGCTAATAAAACTCTTTCTGCCTTTCATTGCAAGCAAGCCCGAAAGTGTTTTTATGCTTCATACTGGATTGTAAAAGCAAAGTTGCCGTGTGCTGAAAACAAGTTGTTCTTTGACAGTCTTGAATACTGAGTGCAGTTCAGTTAATAAAACTGTCTTTCTGGTGCTCATTGCAAACAAGCCAGAAAGTGTTTTTCGTTGCTCTCCTTGTCTGAATAAACAAATATGCAGTTTGCTGGAAATAAGCTGTACTCTGACAGACGTTCTTATGGAGTGAAGTTCAGCTAATAAAACTCTTTCTGCCTTTCATTGCAAGCAAGCCCGAAAGTGTTTTTATGCTTCATACTGGATTGTAAAAGCAAAGTTGCCGTGTGCTGAAAACAAGTTGTTCTTTGACAGTCTTGAATACTGAGTGCAGTTCAGTTAATAAAACTGTCTTTCTGGTGCTCATTGCAAACAAGCCAGAAAGTGTTTTTCGTTGCTCTCCTTGTCTGAATAAACAAATATGCAGTTTGCTGGAAATAAGCTGTACTCTGACAGTCGTTCTTATGGAGTGCAGTTCAGCTAATAAAACTCTTTCTGCCTTTCATTGCAAGCAAGCCCGAAAGTGTTTTTATGCTTCATACTGGATTGTAAAAGCAAAGTTGCCGTGTGCTGAAAACAAGTTGTTCTTTGACAGTCTTGAATACTGAGTGCAGTTCAGTTAATAAAACTGTCTTTCTGGTGCTCATTGCAAACAAGCCAGAAAGTGTTTTTCGTTGCTCTCCTTGTCTGAATAAACAAATATGCAGTTTGCTGGAAATAAGCTGTACTCTGACAGACGTTCTTATGGAGTGAAGTTCAGCTAATAAAACTCTTTCTGCCTTTCATTGCAAGCAAGCCCGAAAGTGTTTTTATGCTTCATACTGGATTGTAAAAGCAAAGTTGCCGTGTGCTGAAAACAAGTTGTTCTTTGACAGTCTTGAATACTGAGTGCAGTTCAGTTAATAAAACTGTCTTTCTGGTGCTCATTGCAAACAAGCCAGAAAGTGTTTTTCGTTGCTCTCCTTGTCTGAATAAACAAATATGCAGTTTGCTGGAAATAAGCTGTACTCTGACAGTCGTTCTTATGGAGTGCAGTTCAGCTAATAAAACTCTTTCTGCCTTTCATTGCAAGCAAGCCCGAAAGTGTTTTTATGCTTCATACTGGATTGTAAAAGCAAAGTTGCCGTGTGCTGAAAACAAGTTGTTCTTTGACAGTCTTGAATACTGAGTGCAGTTCAGTTAATAAAACTGTCTTTCTGGTGCTCATTGCAAACAAGCCAGAAAGTGTTTTTCGTTGCTCTTCTTGTCTGAATAAACAATTATGCAGTTTGCTGGAAATAAGCTGTACTCTGACAGTCGTCCTTATGGAGTGCAGTTCAGCTAATAAAACTCTTTCTGCCTTTCATTGCAAGCAAGCCCGAAAGTGTTTTAATGCTTCATAATGGATTGTAAAAGCAAAGTTGCTGTGTGCTGAAAACAAGTTGTTCTTTGACAGTCTTGAATTCTGACTGCAGTTCAGCCAATAAAAATGTATTTCTGTCATTCATTGCAAACAAGCCAGAAAGTGTTTTTCGTTGCTCTTCTTGTCTGAATAAACAAATATGCAGTTTGCTGGAAATAAGCTGTACTCTGACAGTCGTTCTTATGGAGTGCAGTTCAGCTAATAAAACTCTTTCTGCCTTTCATTGCAAGCAAGCCCGAAAGTGTTTTTATGCTTCATACTGGATTGTAAAAGCAAAGTTGCCGTGTGCTGAAAACAAGTTGTTCTTTGACAGTCTTGAATACTGAGTGCAGTTCAGTTAATAAAACTGTCTTTCTGGTGCTCATTGCAAACAAGCTAGAAATTGTTTTTCTGTGTTCCAATTGTTAGTATAAACAAATATGCAGTCTGCTGAAAGCAAGCTGTTCTTTGATAGTCTTTCTTATGGAGTGCAGTTCAGCTAATAAAACTCTTTCTGCATTTCATTGCAAGCAAGCCCGAAAGTGTTTTTATGCTTTATAATGGATTGTAAAAGCAAAGTTGCAGTTTGCTGAAAACAAGTTGTTCTTTGACAGTCTTGAATTCTGACTGCAGTTCAGCCAATAAAAATGTATTTCTGTCATTCATTGCAAACAAGCCAGAAAGTGTTTTTCGTTGCTCTTCTTGTCTGAATAAACAAATATGCAGTTTGCTGGAAATAAGCTGTACTCTGACAGTCGTTCTTATGGAGTGCAGTTCAGTTAATAAAACTCTTTCTGCCTTTCATTGCAAGCAAGCCCGAAAGTGTTTTTATGCTTCATACTGGATTGTAAAAGCAAAGTTGCCGTGTGCTGAAAACAAGTTGTTCTTTGACAGTTTTGAATACTGAGTGCAGTTCAGTTAATAAAACTGTCTTTCTGGTGCTCATTGCAAACAAGCCAGAAAGTGTTTTTCGTTGCTCTTCTTGTCTGAATAAACAAATATGCAGTTTGCTGGAAATAAGCTGTACTCTGACAGACGTTCTTATGGAGTGAAGTTCAGCTAATAAAACTCTTTCTGCCTTTCATTGCAAGCAAGCCCGAAAGTGTTTTTATGCTTCATACTGGATTGTAAAAGCAAAGTTGCCGTGTGCTGAAAACAAGTTGTTCTTTGACAGTCTTGAATACTGAGTGCAGTTCAGTTAATAAAACTGTCTTTCTGGTGCTCATTGCAAACAAGCCAGAAAGTGTTTTTCGTTGCTCTCCTTGTCTGAATAAACAAATATGCAGTTTGCTGGAAATAAGCTGTACTCTGACAGTCGTTCTTATGGAGTGCAGTTCAGCTAATAAAACTCTTTCTGCCTTTCATTGCAAGCAAGCCCGAAAGTGTTTTTATGCTTCATACTGGATTGTAAAAGCAAAGTTGCCGTGTGCTGAAAACAAGTTGTTCTTTGACAGTCTTGAATACTGAGTGCAGTTCAGTTAATAAAACTGTCTTTCTGGTGCTCATTGCAAACAAGCCAGAAAGTGTTTTTCGTTGCTCTCCTTGTCTGAATAAACAAATATGCAGTTTGCTGGAAATAAGCTGTACTCTGACAGTCGTTCTTATGGAGTGCAGTTCAGCTAATAAAACTCTTTCTGCCTTTCATTGCAAGCAAGCCCGAAAGTGTTTTTATGCTTCATACTGGATTGTAAAAGCAAAGTTGCCGTGTGCTGAAAACAAGTTGTTCTTTGACAGTCTTGAATACTGAGTGCAGTTCAGTTAATAAAACTGTCTTTCTGGTGCTCATTGCAAACAAGCTAGAAATTTTTTTTTTTTTTTCCAATTGTTAGTATAAACAAATATGCAGTCTGCTGAAAGCAAGCTGTTCTTTGATAGTCTTTCTTATGGAGTGCAGTTCAGCTAATAAAACTCTTTCTGCATTTCATTGCAAGCAAGCCCGAAAGTGTTTTTATGCTTTATAATGGATTGTGAAAGCAAAGTTGCAGTTTGCTGAAAACAAGTTGTTCTTTGACAGTCTTGAATTCTGACTGCAGTTCAGCCAATAAAAATGTATTTCTGTCATTCATTGCAAACAAGCCAGAAAGTGTTTTTCGTTGCTCTTCTTGTCTGAATAAACAAATATGCAGTTTGCTGGAAATAAGCTGTACTCTGACAGTCGTTCTTATGGAGTGCAGTTCAGTTAATAAAACTCTTTCTGCCTTTCATTGCAAGCAAGCCCGAAAGTGTTTTTATGCTTCATACTGGATTGTAAAAGCAAAGTTGCCGTGTGCTGAAAACAAGTTGTTCTTTGACAGTTTTGAATACTGAGTGCAGTTCAGTTAATAAAACTGTCTTTCTGGTGCTCATTGCAAACAAGCCAGAAAGTGTTTTTCGTTGCTCTTCTTGTCTGAATAAACAAATATGCAGTTTGCTGGAAATAAGCTGTACTCTGACAGTCGTTCTTATGGAGTGCAGTTCAGTTAATAAAACTCTTTCTGCCTTTCATTGCAAGCAAGCCCGAAAGTGTTTTTATGCTTCATACTGGATTGTAAAAGCAAAGTTGCCGTGTGCTGAAAACAAGTTGTTCTTTGACAGTCTTGAATACTGAGTGCAGTTCAGTTAATAAAACTGTCTTTCTGGTGCTCATTGCAAACAAGCCAGAAAGTGTTTTTCGTTGCTCTTCTTGTCTGAATAAACAATTATGCAGTTTGCTGGAAATAAGCTGTACTCTGACAGTCGTCCTTATGGAGTGCAGTTCAGCTAATAAAACTCTTTCTGCCTTTCATTGCAAGCAAGCCCGAAAGTGTTTCTATGCTTCATACTGGATTGTAAAAGCAAAGTTGCCGTGTGCTGAAAACAAGTTGTTCTTTGACAGTCTTGAATACTGAGTGCAGTTCAGTTAATAAAACTGTCTTTCTGGTGCTCATTGCAAACAAGCTAGAAATTGTTTTTCTGTGTTCCAATTGTTAGTATAAACAAATATGCAGTCTGCTGAAAGCAAGCTGTTCTTTGATAGTCTTTCTTATGGAGTGCAGTTCAGCTAATAAAACTCTTTCTGCATTTCATTGCAAGCAAGCCCGAAAGTGTTTTTATGCTTTATAATGGATTGTAAAAGCAAAGTTGCAGTTTGCTGAAAACAAGTTGTTCTTTGACAGTCTTGAATTCTGACTGCAGTTCAGCCAATAAAAATGTATTTCTGTCATTCATTGCAAACAAGCCAGAAAGTGTTTTTCGTTGCTCTTCTTGTCTGAATAAACAAATATGCAGTTTGCTGGAAATAAGCTGTACTCTGACAGTCGTTCTTATGGAGTGCAGTTCAGTTAATAAAACTCTTTCTGCCTTTCATTGCAAGCAAGCCCGAAAGTGTTTTTATGCTTCATACTGGATTGTAAAAGCAAAGTTGCCGTGTGCTGAAAACAAGTTGTTCTTTGACAGTTTTGAATACTGAGTGCAGTTCAGTTAATAAAACTGTCTTTCTGGTGCTCATTGCAAACAAGCCAGAAAGTGTTTTTCGTTGCTCTTCTTGTCTGAATAAACAAATATGCAGTTTGCTGGAAATAAGCTGTACTCTGACAGACGTTCTTATGGAGTGAAGTTCAGCTAATAAAACTCTTTCTGCCTTTCATTGCAAGCAAGCCCGAAAGTGTTTTTATGCTTCATACTGGATTGTAAAAGCAAAGTTGCCGTGTGCTGAAAACAAGTTGTTCTTTGACAGTCTTGAATACTGAGTGCAGTTCAGTTAATAAAACTGTCTTTCTGGTGCTCATTGCAAACAAGCCAGAAAGTGTTTTTCGTTGCTCTTCTTGTCTGAATAAACAAATATGCAGTTTGCTGGAAATAAGCTGTACTCTGACAGTCGTTCTTATGGAGTGCAGTTCAGTTAATAAAACTCTTTCTGCCTTTCATTGCAAGCAAGCCCGAAAGTGTTTTTATGCTTCATACTGGATTGTAAAAGCAAAGTTGCCGTGTGCTGAAAACAAGTTGTTCTTTGACAGTCTTGAATACTGAGTGCAGTTCAGTTAATAAAACTGTCTTTCTGGTGCTCATTGCAAACAAGCCAGAAAGTGTTTTTCGTTGCTCTTCTTGTCTGAATAAACAATTATGCAGTTTGCTGGAAATAAGCTGTACTCTGACAGTCGTCCTTATGGAGTGCAGTTCAGCTAATAAAACTCTTTCTGCCTTTCATTGCAAGCAAGCCCGAAAGTGTTTTAATGCTTCATAATGGATTGTAAAAGCAAAGTTGCTGTGTGCTGAAAACAAGTTGTTCTTTGACAGTCTTGAATTCTGACTGCAGTTCAGCCAATAAAAATGTATTTCTGTCATTCATTGCAAACAAGCCAGAAAGTGTTTTTCGTTGCTCTTCTTGTCTGAATAAACAAATATGCAGTTTGCTGGAAATAAGCTGTACTCTGACAGTCGTTCTTATGGAGTGCAGTTCAGCTAATAAAACTCTTTCTGCCTTTCATTGCAAGCAAGCCCGAAAGTGTTTTTATGCTTCATACTGGATTGTAAAAGCAAAGTTGCCGTGTGCTGAAAACAAGTTGTTCTTTGACAGTCTTGAATACTGAGTGCAGTTCAGTTAATAAAACTGTCTTTCTGGTGCTCATTGCAAACAAGCCAGAAAGTGTTTTTCTGTGTTCCAATTGTTAGTATAAACAAATATGCAGTCTGCTGAAAGCAAGCTGTTCTTTGATAGTCGTTCTTATGGAGTGCAGTTCAGCTAATAAAACTCTTTCTGCCTTTCATTGCAAGCAAGCCCGAAAGTGTTTTTATGCTTCATACTGGATTGTAAAAGCAAAGTTGCCGTGTGCTGAAAACAAGTTGTTCTTTGACAGTCTTGAATACTGAGTGCAGTTCAGTTAATAAAACTGTCTTTCTGGTGCTCATTGCAAACAAGCTAGAAATTGTTTTTCGTTGCTCTTCTTGTCTGAATAAACAAATATGCAGTTTGCTGGAAATAAGCTGTACTCTGACAGTCGTTCTTATGGAGTGCAGTTCAGCTAATAAAACTCTTTCTGCCTTTCATTGCAAGCAAGCCCGAAAGTGTTTTTATGCTTCATACTGGATTGTAAAAGCAAAGTTGCCGTGTGCTGAAAACAAGTTGTTCTTTGACAGTCTTGAATACTGAGTGCAGTTCAGTTGAGAAAAATGCCTTTCTGGTGCTCATTGCAAGCAAGCCAGAAAGTGTTTTTCTTTGCTCTTCTCGTATGCATAAGCAGAGATGCAGTTTGCTGGAAATAAGCCGTACTCTGACAGTCGTTCTTATGGAGTGCAGTTCAGCTAATAAAACTCTTTCTGCCTTTTATTGCAAGCAAGCCCGAAAGTGTTTTTATGCTTCATAATGGATTGTAAAAGCAAAGTTGCCGTGTGCTGAAAACAAGTTGTTCTTTGACAGTCTTGAATACTGAGTGCAGTTCAGTTAACAAAAATGCCTTTCTGGTGCTCATTGCAAACAAGCCAGAAAGTGTTTTTCTGTGTTCCAATTGTTAGTATAAACAAATATGCAGTCTGCTGAAAGCAAGCTGTTCTTTGATAGTCGTCCTTATGGAGTGCAGTTCAGCTAATAAAACTCTTTCTGCCTTTCATTGCAAGCAAGCCCGAAAGTGTTTTTATGCTTCATACTGGATTGTAAAAGCAAAGTTGCCGTGTGCTGAAAACAAGTTGTTCTTTGACAGTCTTGAATACTGAGTGCAGTTCAGTTAATAAAACTGTCTTTCTGGTGCTCATTGCAAGCAAGCCAGAAAGTGTTTTTCTTTGCTCTTCTCGTATGCATAAGCAAAGATGCAGTTTGCTGGAAATAAGCCGTACTCTGACAGTCGTTCTTATGGAGTGCAGTTCAGCTAATAAAACTCGTTCTGCCTTTTATTGCAAGCAAGCCCGAAAGTGTTTTTATGCTTCATAATGGATTGTAAAAGCAAAGTTGCCGTGTGCTGAAAACAAGTTGTTCTTTGACAGTCTTGAATACTGAGTGCAGTTCAGTTAATAAAACTGTCTTTCTGGTGCTCATTGCAAACAAGCCAGAAAGTGTTTTTCGTTGCTCTTCTTGTCTGAATAAACAAATATGCAGTTTGCTGGAAATAAGCTGTACTCTGACAGTCGTTCTTATGGAGTGCAGTTCAGCTAATAAAACTCTTTCTGCCTTTCATTGCAAGCAAGCCCGAAAGTGTTTTTATGCTTCATACTGGATTGTAAAAGCAAAGTTGCCGTGTGCTGAAAACAAGTTGTTCTTTGACAGTCTTGAATACTGAGTGCAGTTCAGTTGAGAAAAATGCCTTTCTGGTGCTCATTGCAAGCAAGCCAGAAAGTGTTTTTCTTTGCTCTTCTCGTATGCATAAGCAGAGATGCAGTTTGCTGGAAATAAGCCGTACTCTGACAGTCGTTCTTATGGAGTGCAGTTCAGCTAATAAAACTCTTTCTGCCTTTTATTGCAAGCAAGCCCGAAAGTGTTTTTATGCTTCATAATGGATTGTAAAAGCAAAGTTGCCGTGTGCTGAAAACAAGTTGTTCTTTGACAGTCTTGAATACTGAGTGCAGTTCAGTTAACAAAAATGCCTTTCTGGTGCTCATTGCAAACAAGCCAGAAAGTGTTTTTCTGTGTTCCAATTGTTAGTATAAACAAATATGCAGTCTGCTGAAAGCAAGCTGTTCTTTGATAGTCGTCCTTATGGAGTGCAGTTCAGCTAATAAAACTCTTTCTGCCTTTCATTGCAAGCAAGCCCGAAAGTGTTTTTATGCTTCATACTGGATTGTAAAAGCAAAGTTGCCGTGTGCTGAAAACAAGTTGTTCTTTGACAGTCTTGAATACTGAGTGCAGTTCAGTTAATAAAACTGTCTTTCTGGTGCTCATTGCAAGCAAGCCAGAAAGTGTTTTTCTTTGCTCTTCTCGTATGCATAAGCAAAGATGCAGTTTGCTGGAAATAAGCCGTACTCTGACAGTCGTTCTTATGGAGTGCAGTTCAGCTAATAAAACTCGTTCTGCCTTTTATTGCAAGCAAGCCCGAAAGTGTTTTTATGCTTCATAATGGATTGTAAAAGCAAAGTTGCCGTGTGCTGAAAACAAGTTGTTCTTTGACAGTCTTGAATACTGAGTGCAGTTCAGTTAATAAAACTGTCTTTCTGGTGCTCATTGCAAACAAGCCAGAAAGTGTTTTTCGTTGCTCTTCTTGTCTGAATAAACAAATATGCAGTTTGCTGGAAATAAGCTGTACTCTGACAGTCGTTCTTATGGAGTGCAGTTCAGCTAATAAAACTCTTTCTGCCTTTCATTGCAAGCAAGCCCGAAAGTGTTTTTATGCTTCATACTGGATTGTAAAAGCAAAGTTGCCGTGTGCTGAAAACAAGTTGTTCTTTGACAGTCTTGAATACTGAGTGCAGTTCAGTTAACAAAAATGCCTTTCTGGTGCTCATTGCAAACAAGCCAGAAAGTGTTTTTCTGTGTTCCAATTGTTAGTATAAACAAATATGCAGTCTGCTGAAAGCAAGCTGTTCTTTGATAGTCGTTCTTATGGAGTGCAGTTCAGCTAATAAAACTCTTTCTGCCTTTCATTGCAAGCAAGCCCGAAAGTGTTTTTATGCTTCATACTGGATTGTAAAAGCAAAGTTGCCGTGTGCTGAAAACAAGTTGTTCTTTGACAGTCTTGAATACTCAGTGCAGTTCAGTTAATAAAACTGTCTTTCTGGTGCTCATTGCAAGCAAGCCCGAAAGTGTTTTTATGCTTCATACTGGATTGTAAAAGCAAAGTTGCCGTGTGCTGAAAACAAGTTGTTCTTTGACAGTCTTGAATACTGAGTGCAGTTCAGTTAATAAAACTGTCTTTCTGGTGCTCATTGCAAACAAGCTAGAAATTGTTTTTCTGTGTTCCAATTGTTAATATAAACAAATATGCAGTCTGCTGAAAGCAAGCTGTTCTTTGATAGTCGTTCTTATGGAGTGCAGTTCAGCTAATAAAACTCTTTCTGCCTTTCATTGCAAGCAAGCCCGAAAGTGTTTTTATGCTTCATACTGGATTGTAAAAGCAAAGTTGCCGTGTGCTGAAAACAAGTTGTTCTTTGACAGTCTTGAATACTGAGTGCAGTTCAGTTAAGAAAAATGCCGTTCTGGTGCTCATTGCAAGCAAGCCAGAAAGTGTTTTTCTTTGCTCTTCTCGTATGCATAAGCAAATATGCAGTTTGCTGGAAATAAGCCGTACTCTGACAGTCGTTCTTATGGAGTGCAGTTCAGCTAATAAAACTCGTTCTGCCTTTTATTGCAAGCAAGCCCGAAAGTGTTTTTATGCTTCATAATGGATTGTAAAAGCAAAGTTGCCGTGTGCTGAAAACAAGTTGTTCTTTGACAGTCTTGAATACTGAGTGCAGTTCAGTTAATAAAACTGTCTTTCTGGTGCTCATTGCAAACAAGCCAGAAAGTGTTTTTCGTTGCTCTTCTTGTCTGAATAAACAAATATGCAGTTTGCTGGAAATAAGCTGTACTCTGACAGTCGTTCTTATGGAGTGCAGTTCAGCTAATAAAACTCTTTCTGCCCTTCATTGCAAGCAAGCCCGAAAGTGTTTTTATGCTTCATACTGGATTGTAAAAGCAAAGTTGCCGTGTGCTGAAAACAAGTTGTTCTTTGACAGTCTTGAATACTGAGTGCAGTTCAGTTAACAAAAATGCCTTTCTGGTGCTCATTGCAAACAAGCCAGAAAGTGTTTTTCTGTGTTCCAATTGTTAGTATAAACAAATATGCAGTCTGCTGAAAGCAAGCTGTTCTTTGATAGTCGTTCTTATGGAGTGCAGTTCAGCTAATAAAACTCTTTCTGCCTTTCATTGCAAGCAAGCCCGAAAGTGTTTTTATGCTTCATACTGGATTGTAAAAGCAAAGTTGCCGTGTGCTGAAAACAAGTTGTTCTTTGACAGTCTTGAATACTGAGTGCAGTTCAGTTAATAAAACTGTCTTTCTGGTGCTCATTGCAAACAAGCTAGAAATTGTTTTTCGTTGCTCTTCTTGTCTGAATAAACAAATATGCAGTTTGCTGGAAATAAGCTGTACTCTGACAGTCGTTCTTATGGAGTGCAGTTCAGCTAATAAAACTCTTTCTGCCTTTCATTGCAAGCAAGCCCGAAAGTGTTTTTATGCTTCATACTGGATTGTAAAAGCAAAGTTGCCGTGTGCTGAAAACAAGTTGTTCTTTGACAGTCTTGAATACTGAGTGCAGTTCAGTTGAGAAAAATGCCTTTCTGGTGCTCATTGCAAGCAAGCCAGAAAGTGTTTTTCTTTGCTCTTCTCGTATGCATAAGCAGAGATGCAGTTTGCTGGAAATAAGCCGGACTCTGACAGTCGTTCTTATGGAGTGCAGTTCAGCTAATAAAACTCTTTCTGCCTTTTATTGCAAGCAAGCCCGAAAGTGTTTTTATGCTTCATAATGGATTGTAAAAGCAAAGTTGCCGTGTGCTGAAAACAAGTTGTTCTTTGACAGTCTTGAATACTGAGTGCAGTTCAGTTAACAAAAATGCCTTTCTGGTGCTCATTGCAAACAAGCCAGAAAGTGTTTTTCTGTGTTCCAATTGTTAGTATAAACAAATATGCAGTCTGCTGAAAGCAAGCTGTTCTTTGATAGTCGTCCTTATGGAGTGCAGTTCAGCTAATAAAACTCTTTCTGCCTTTCATTGCAAGCAAGCCCGAAAGTGTTTTTATGCTTCATACTGGATTGTAAAAGCAAAGTTGCCGTGTGCTGAAAACAAGTTGTTCTTTGACAGTCTTGAATACTGAGTGCAGTTCAGTTAATAAAACTGTCTTTCTGGTGCTCATTGCAAGCAAGCCAGAAAGTGTTTTTCTTTGCTCTTCTCGTATGCATAAGCAAAGATGCAGTTTGCTGGAAATAAGCCGTACTCTGACAGTCGTTCTTATGGAGTGCAGTTCAGCTAATAAAACTCGTTCTGCCTTTTATTGCAAGCAAGCCCGAAAGTGTTTTTATGCTTCATAATGGATTGTAAAAGCAAAGTTGCCGTGTGCTGAAAACAAGTTGTTCTTTGACAGTCTTGAATACTGAGTGCAGTTCAGTTAATAAAACTGTCTTTCTGGTGCTCATTGCAAACAAGCCAGAAAGTGTTTTTCGTTGCTCTTCTTGTCTGAATAAACAAATATGCAGTTTGCTGGAAATAAGCTGTACTCTGACAGTCGTTCTTATGGAGTGCAGTTCAGCTAATAAAACTCTTTCTGCCTTTCATTGCAAGCAAGCCCGAAAGTGTTTTTATGCTTCATACTGGATTGTAAAAGCAAAGTTGCCGTGTGCTGAAAACAAGTTGTTCTTTGACAGTCTTGAATACTGAGTGCAGTTCAGTTGAGAAAAATGCCTTTCTGGTGCTCATTGCAAGCAAGCCAGAAAGTGTTTTTCTTTGCTCTTCTCGTATGCATAAGCAGAGATGCAGTTTGCTGGAAATAAGCCGTACTCTGACAGTCGTTCTTATGGAGTGCAGTTCAGCTAATAAAACTCTTTCTGCCTTTTATTGCAAGCAAGCCCGAAAGTGTTTTTATGCTTCATAATGGATTGTAAAAGCAAAGTTGCCGTGTGCTGAAAACAAGTTGTTCTTTGACAGTCTTGAATACTGAGTGCAGTTCAGTTAACAAAAATGCCTTTCTGGTGCTCATTGCAAACAAGCCAGAAAGTGTTTTTCTGTGTTCCAATTGTTAGTATAAACAAATATGCAGTCTGCTGAAAGCAAGCTGTTCTTTGATAGTCGTCCTTATGGAGTGCAGTTCAGCTAATAAAACTCTTTCTGCCTTTCATTGCAAGCAAGCCCGAAAGTGTTTTTATGCTTCATACTGGATTGTAAAAGCAAAGTTGCCGTGTGCTGAAAACAAGTTGTTCTTTGACAGTCTTGAATACTGAGTGCAGTTCAGTTAATAAAACTGTCTTTCTGGTGCTCATTGCAAGCAAGCCAGAAAGTGTTTTTCTTTGCTCTTCTCGTATGCATAAGCAAAG
Organism: Hoplias malabaricus; assembly: GCF_029633855.1. Taxonomy (NCBI): domain Eukaryota; kingdom Metazoa; phylum Chordata; class Actinopteri; order Characiformes; family Erythrinidae; genus Hoplias; species Hoplias malabaricus. Next base: position 27,037,087 of record NC_089810.1, read on the forward strand.
ATGCAGTTTGCTGGAAATAAGCCGTACTCTGACAGTCGTTCTTATGGAGTGCAGTTCAGCTAATAAAACTCGTTCTGCCTTTTATTGCAAGCAAGCCCGAAAGTGTTTTTATGCTTCATAATGGATTGTAAAAGCAAAGTTGCCGTGTGCTGAAAACAAGTTGTTCTTTGACAGTCTTGAATACTGAGTGCAGTTCAGTTAATAAAACTGTCTTTCTGGTGCTCATTGCAAACAAGCCAGAAAGTGTTTTTCGTTGCTCTTCTTGTCTGAATAAACAAATATGCAGTTTGCTGGAAATAAGCTGTACTCTGACAGTCGTTCTTATGGAGTGCAGTTCAGCTAATAAAACTCTTTCTGCCTTTCATTGCAAGCAAGCCCGAAAGTGTTTTTATGCTTCATACTGGATTGTAAAAGCAAAGTTGCCGTGTGCTGAAAACAAGTTGTTCTTTGACAGTCTTGAATACTGAGTGCAGTTCAGTTGAGAAAAATGCCTTTCTGGTGCTCATTGCAAGCAAGCCAGAAAGTGTTTTTCTTTGCTCTTCTCGTATGCATAAGCAGAGATGCAGTTTGCTGGAAATAAGCCGTACTCTGACAGTCGTTCTTATGGAGTGCAGTTCAGCTAATAAAACTCTTTCTGCCTTTTATTGCAAGCAAGCCCGAAAGTGTTTTTATGCTTCATAATGGATTGTAAAAGCAAAGTTGCCGTGTGCTGAAAACAAGTTGTTCTTTGACAGTCTTGAATACTGAGTGCAGTTCAGTTAACAAAAATGCCTTTCTGGTGCTCATTGCAAACAAGCCAGAAAGTGTTTTTCTGTGTTCCAATTGTTAGTATAAACAAATATGCAGTCTGCTGAAAGCAAGCTGTTCTTTGATAGTCGTCCTTATGGAGTGCAGTTCAGCTAATAAAACTCTTTCTGCCTTTCATTGCAAGCAAGCCCGAAAGTGTTTTTATGCTTCATACTGGATTGTAAAAGCAAAGTTGCCGTGTGCTGAAAACAAGTTGTTCTTTGACAGTCTTGAATACTGAGTGCAGTTCAGTTAATAAAACTGTCTTTCTGGTGCTCATTGCAAGCAAGCCAGAAAGTGTTTTTCTTTGCTCTTCTCGTATGCATAAGCAAAGATGCAGTATGCTGGAAATAAGCCGTACTCTGACAGTCGTTCTTATGGAGTGCAGTTCAGCTAATAAAACTCGTTCTGCCTTTTATTGCAAGCAAGCCCGAAAGTGTTTTTATGCTTCATAATGGATTGTAAAAGCAAAGTTGCCGTGTGCTGAAAACAAGTTGTTCTTTGACAGTCTTGAATACTGAGTGCAGTTCAGTTAATAAAACTGTCTTTCTGGTGCTCATTGCAAACAAGCCAGAAAGTGTTTTTCGTTGCTCTTCTTGTCTGAATAAACAAATATGCAGTTTGCTGGAAATAAGCTGTACTCTGACAGTCGTTCTTATGGAGTGCAGTTCAGCTAATAAAACTCTTTCTGCCTTTCATTGCAAGCAAGCCCGAAAGTGTTTTTATGCTTCATACTGGATTGTAAAAGCAAAGTTGCCGTGTGCTGAAAACAAGTTGTTCTTTGACAGTCTTGAATACTGAGTGCAGTTCAGTTAACAAAAATGCCTTTCTGGTGCTCATTGCAAACAAGCCAGAAAGTGTTTTTCTGTGTTCCAATTGTTAGTATAAACAAATATGCAGTCTGCTGAAAGCAAGCTGTTCTTTGATAGTCGTTCTTATGGAGTGCAGTTCAGCTAATAAAACTCTTTCTGCCTTTCATTGCAAGCAAGCCCGAAAGTGTTTTTATGCTTCATACTGGATTGTAAAAGCAAAGTTGCCGTGTGCTGAAAACAAGTTGTTCTTTGACAGTCTTGAATACTGAGTGCAGTTCAGTTAATAAAACTGTCTTTCTGGTGCTCATTGCAAACAAGCTAGAAATTGTTTTTCGTTGCTCTTCTTGTCTGAATAAACAAATATGCAGTTTGCTGGAAATAAGCTGTACTCTGACAGTCGTTCTTATGGAGTGCAGTTCAGCTAATAAAACTCTTTCTGCCTTTCATTGCAAGCAAGCCCGAAAGTGTTTTTATGCTTCATACTGGATTGTAAAAGCAAAGTTGCCGTGTGCTGAAAACAAGTTGTTCTTTGACAGTCTTGAATACTGAGTGCAGTTCAGTTAATAAAACTGTCTTTCTGGTGCTCATTGCAAACAAGCTAGAAATTGTTTTTCGTTGCTCTTCTTGTCTGAATAAACAAATATGCAGTTTGCTGGAAATAAGCTGTACTCTGACAGTCGTTCTTATGGAGTGCAGTTCAGCTAATAAAACTCTTTCTGCCTTTCATTGCAAGCAAGCCCGAAAGTGTTTTTATGCTTCATACTGGATTGTAAAAGCAAAGTTGCCGTGTGCTGAAAACAAGTTGTTCTTTGACAGTCTTGAATACTGAGTGCAGTTCAGTTGAGAAAAATGCCTTTCTGGTGCTCATTGCAAGCAAGCCAGAAAGTGTTTTTCTTTGCTCTTCTCGTATGCATAAGCAGAGATGCAGTTTGCTGGAAATAAGCCGTACTCTGACAGTCGTTCTTATGGAGTGCAGTTCAGCTAATAAAACTCTTTCTGCCTTTTATTGCAAGCAAGCCCGAAAGTGTTTTTATGCTTCATAATGGATTGTAAAAGCAAAGTTGCCGTGTGCTGAAAACAAGTTGTTCTTTGACAGTCTTGAATACTGAGTGCAGTTCAGTTAACAAAAATGCCTTTCTGGTGCTCATTGCAAACAAGCCAGAAAGTGTTTTTCTGTGTTCCAATTGTTAGTATAAACAAATATGCAGTCTGCTGAAAGCAAGCTGTTCTTTGATAGTCGTCCTTATGGAGTGCAGTTCAGCTAATAAAACTCTTTCTGCCTTTCATTGCAAGCAAGCCCGAAAGTGTTTTTATGCTTCATACTGGATTGTAAAAGCAAAGTTGCCGTGTGCTGAAAACAAGTTGTTCTTTGACAGTCTTGAATACTGAGTGCAGTTCAGTTAATAAAACTGTCTTTCTGGTGCTCATTGCAAACAAGCTAGAAATTGTTTTTCTGTGTTCCAATTGTTGGTATAAACAAATGTGCAGTCTGCTGAAAGCAAGCTGTTCTTTGATAGTCTTTCTTATGGAGTGCAGTTCAGCTAATAAAACTCTTTCTGCATTTCATTGCAAGCAAGCCCGAAAGTGTTTTAATGCTTCATAATGGATTGTAAAAGCAAAGTTGCTGTGTGCTGAAAACAAGTTGTTCTTTGACAGTCTTGAATACTGAGTGCAGTTCAGTTAACAAAAATGCCTTTCTGGTGCTCATTGCAAACAAGCCAGAAAGTGTTTTTCTGTGTTCCAATTGTTAGTATAAACAAATATGCAGTCTGCTGAAAGCAAGCTGTTCTTTGATAGTCGTTCTTATGGAGTGCAGTTCAGCTAATAAAACTCTTTCTGCCTTTCATTGCAAGCAAGCCCGAAAGTGTTTTTATGCTTCATACTGGATTGTAAAAGCAAAGTTGCCGTGTGCTGAAAACAAGTTGTTCTTTGACAGTCTTGAATACTGAGTGCAGTTCAGTTAATAAAACTGTCTTTCTGGTGCTCATTGCAAACAAGCTAGAAATTGTTTTTCGTTGCTCTTCTTGTCTGAATAAACAAATATGCAGTTTGCTGGAAATAAGCTGTACTCTGACAGTCGTTCTTATGGAGTGCAGTTCAGCTAATAAAACTCTTTCTGCCTTTCATTGCAAGCAAGCCCGAAAGTGTTTTTATGCTTCATACTGGATTGTAAAAGCAAAGTTGCCGTGTGCTGAAAACAAGTTGTTCTTTGACAGTCTTGAATACTGAGTGCAGTTCAGTTGAGAAAAATGCCTTTCTGGTGCTCATTGCAAGCAAGCCAGAAAGTGTTTTTCTTTGCTCTTCTCGTATGCATAAGCAGAGATGCAGTTTGCTGGAAATAAGCCGTACTCTGACAGTCGTTCTTATGGAGTGCAGTTCAGCTAATAAAACTCTTTCTGCCTTTTATTGCAAGCAAGCCCGAAAGTGTTTTTATGCTTCATAATGGATTGTAAAAGCAAAGTTGCCGTGTGCTGAAAACAAGTTGTTCTTTGACAGTCTTGAATACTGAGTGCAGTTCAGTTAACAAAAATGCCTTTCTGGTGCTCATTGCAAACAAGCCAGAAAGTGTTTTTCTGTGTTCCAATTGTTAGTATAAACAAATATGCAGTCTGCTGAAAGCAAGCTGTTCTTTGATAGTCGTCCTTATGGAGTGCAGTTCAGCTAATAAAACTCTTTCTGCCTTTCATTGCAAGCAAGCCCGAAAGTGTTTTTATGCTTCATACTGGATTGTAAAAGCAAAGTTGCCGTGTGCTGAAAACAAGTTGTTCTTTGACAGTCTTGAATACTGAGTGCAGTTCAGTTAATAAAACTGTCTTTCTGGTGCTCATTGCAAACAAGCTAGAAATTGTTTTTCTGTGTTCCAATTGTTGGTATAAACAAATGTGCAGTCTGCTGAAAGCAAGCTGTTCTTTGATAGTCTTTCTTATGGAGTGCAGTTCAGCTAATAAAACTCTTTCTGCATTTCATTGCAAGCAAGCCCGAAAGTGTTTTAATGCTTCATAATGGATTGTAAAAGCAAAGTTGCTGTGTGCTGAAAACAAGTTGTTCTTTGACAGTCTTGAATTCTGACTGCAGTTCAGCCAATAAAAATGTATTTCTGTCATTCATTGCAAACAAGCCAGAAAGTGTTTTTCGTTGCTCTTCTTGTCTGAATAAACAAATATGCAGTTTGCTGGAAATAAGCTGTACTCTGACAGTCGTTCTTATGGAGTGCAGTTCAGCTAATAAAACTCTTTCTGCCTTTCATTGCAAGCAAGCCCGAAAGTGTTTTTATGCTTCATACTGGATTGTAAAAGCAAAGTTGCCGTGTGCTGAAAACAAGTTGTTCTTTGACAGTCTTGAATACTGAGTGCAGTTCAGTTAACAAAAATGCCTTTCTGGTGCTCATTGCAAACAAGCCAGAAAGTGTTTTTCGTTGCTCTTCTTGTCTGAATAAACAAATATGCAGTTTGCTGGAAATAAGCTGTACTCTGACAGTCGTTCTTATGGAGTGCAGTTCAGTTAATAAAACTCTTTCTGCATTTCATTGCAAGCAAGCCCGAAAGTGTTTTTATGCTTCATACTGGATTGTAAAAGCAAAGTTGCCGTGTGCTGAAAACAAGTTGTTCTTTGACAGTCTTGAATACTGAGTGCAGTTCAGTTAATAAAACTGTCTTTCTGGTGCTCATTGCAAACAAGCCAGAAAGTGTTTTTCGTTGCTCTCCTTGTCTGAATAAACAAATATGCAGTTTGCTGGAAATAAGCTGTACTCTGACAGTCGTTCTTATGGAGTGCAGTTCAGCTAATAAAACTCTTTCTGCCTTTCATTGCAAGCAAGCCCGAAAGTGTTTTTATGCTTCATACTGGATTGTAAAAGCAAAGTTGCCGTGTGCTGAAAACAAGTTGTTCTTTGACAGTCTTGAATACTGAGTGCAGTTCAGTTAATAAAACTGTCTTTCTGGTGCTCATTGCAAACAAGCTAGAAATTGTTTTTCTGTGTTCCAATTGTTAGTATAAACAAATATGCAGTCTGCTGAAAGCAAGCTGTTCTTTGATAGTCTTTCTTATGGAGTGCAGTTCAGCTAATAAAACTCTTTCTGCATTTCATTGCAAGCAAGCCCGAAAGTGTTTTTATGCTTTACAATGGATTGTAAAAGCAAAGTTGCAGTTTGCTGAAAACAAGTTGTTCTTTGACAGTCTTGAATTCTGACTGCAGTTCAGCCAATAAAAATGTATTTCTGTCATTCATTGCAAACAAGCCAGAAAGTGTTTTTCGTTGCTCTTCTTGTCTGAATAAACAAATATGCAGTTTGCTGGAAATAAGCTGTACTCTGACAGTCGTTCTTATGGAGTGCAGTTCAGTTAATAAAACTCTTTCTGCCTTTCATTGCAAGCAAGCCCGAAAGTGTTTTTATGCTTCATACTGGATTGTAAAAGCAAAGTTGCCGTGTGCTGAAAACAAGTTGTTCTTTGACAGTTTTGAATACTGAGTGCAGTTCAGTTAATAAAACTGTCTTTCTGGTGCTCATTGCAAACAAGCCAGAAAGTGTTTTTCGTTGCTCTTCTTGTCTGAATAAACAAATATGCAGTTTGCTGGAAATAAGCTGTACTCTGACAGACGTTCTTATGGAGTGAAGTTCAGCTAATAAAACTCTTTCTGCCTTTCATTGCAAGCAAGCCCGAAAGTGTTTTTATGCTTCATACTGGATTGTAAAAGCAAAGTTGCCGTGTGCTGAAAACAAGTTGTTCTTTGACAGTCTTGAATACTGAGTGCAGTTCAGTTAATAAAACTGTCTTTCTGGTGCTCATTGCAAACAAGCCAGAAAGTGTTTTTCGTTGCTCTCCTTGTCTGAATAAACAAATATGCAGTTTGCTGGAAATAAGCTGTACTCTGACAGTCGTTCTTATGGAGTGCAGTTCAGCTAATAAAACTCTTTCTGCCTTTCATTGCAAGCAAGCCCGAAAGTGTTTTTATGCTTCATACTGGATTGTAAAAGCAAAGTTGCCGTGTGCTGAAAACAAGTTGTTCTTTGACAGTCTTGAATACTGAGTGCAGTTCAGTTAATAAAACTGTCTTTCTGGTGCTCATTGCAAACAAGCCAGAAAGTGTTTTTCGTTGCTCTTCTTGTCTGAATAAACAATTATGCAGTTTGCTGGAAATAAGCTGTACTCTGACAGTCGTCCTTATGGAGTGCAGTTCAGCTAATAAAACTCTTTCTGCCTTTCATTGCAAGCAAGCCCGAAAGTGTTTTAATGCTTCATAATGGATTGTAAAAGCAAAGTTGCCGTGTGCTGAAAACAAGTTGTTCTTTGACAGTCTTGAATACTGAGTGCAGTTCAGTTAATAAAACTGTCTTTCTGGTGCTCATTGCAAACAAGCCAGAAAGTGTTTTTCGTTGCTCTCCTTGTCTGAATAAACAAATATGCAGTTTGCTGGAAATAAGCTGTACTCTGACAGTCGTTCTTATGGAGTGCAGTTCAGCTAATAAAACTCTTTCTGCCTTTCATTGCAAGCAAGCCCGAAAGTGTTTTTATGCTTCATACTGGATTGTAAAAGCAAAGTTGCCGTGTGCTGAAAACAAGTTGTTCTTTGACAGTCTTGAATACTGAGTGCAGTTCAGTTAATAAAACTGTCTTTCTGGTGCTCATTGCAAACAAGCTAGAAATTGTTTTTCTGTGTTCCAATTGTTAGTATAAACAAATATGCAGTCTGCTGAAAGCAAGCTGTTCTTTGATAGTCTTTCTTATGGAGTGCAGTTCAGCTAATAAAACTCTTTCTGCATTTCATTGCAAGCAAGCCCGAAAGTGTTTTTATGCTTTATAATGGATTGTAAAAGCAAAGTTGCAGTTTGCTGAAAACAAGTTGTTCTTTGACAGTCTTGAATTCTGACTGCAGTTCAGCCAATAAAAATGTATTTCTGTCATTCATTGCAAACAAGCCAGAAAGTGTTTTTCGTTGCTCTTCTTGTCTGAATAAACAAATATGCAGTTTGCTGGAAATAAGCTGTACTCTGACAGTCGTTCTTATGGAGTGCAGTTCAGTTAATAAAACTCTTTCTGCCTTTCATTGCAAGCAAGCCCGAAAGTGTTTTTATGCTTCATACTGGATTGTAAAAGCAAAGTTGCCGTGTGCTGAAAACAAGTTGTTCTTTGACAGTTTTGAATACTGAGTGCAGTTCAGTTAATAAAACTGTCTTTCTGGTGCTCATTGCAAACAAGCCAGAAAGTGTTTTTCGTTGCTCTTCTTGTCTGAATAAACAAATATGCAGTTTGCTGGAAATAAGCTGTACTCTGACAGACGTTCTTATGGAGTGAAGTTCAGCTAATAAAACTCTTTCTGCCTTTCATTGCAAGCAAGCCCGAAAGTGTTTTTATGCTTCATACTGGATTGTAAAAGCAAAGTTGCCGTGTGCTGAAAACAAGTTGTTCTTTGACAGTCTTGAATACTGAGTGCAGTTCAGTTAATAAAACTGTCTTTCTGGTGCTCATTGCAAACAAGCCAGAAAGTGTTTTTCGTTGCTCTCCTTGTCTGAATAAACAAATATGCAGTTTGCTGGAAATAAGCTATACTCTGACAGTCGTTCTTATGGAGTGCAGTTCAGCTAATAAAACTCTTTCTGCCTTTCATTGCAAGCAAGCCCGAAAGTGTTTTTATGCTTCATACTGGATTGTAAAAGCAAAGTTGCCGTGTGCTGAAAACAAGTTGTTCTTTGACAGTCTTGAATACTGAGTGCAGTTCAGTTAATAAAACTGTCTTTCTGGTGCTCATTGCAAACAAGCCAGAAAGTGTTTTTCGTTGCTCTTCTTGTCTGAATAAACAATTATGCAGTTTGCTGGAAATAAGCTGTACTCTGACAGTCGTCCTTATGGAGTGCAGTTCAGCTAATAAAACTCTTTCTGCCTTTCATTGCAAGCAAGCCCGAAAGTGTTTTAATGCTTCATAATGGATTGTAAAAGCAAAGTTGCCGTGTGCTGAAAACAAGTTGTTCTTTGACAGTCTTGAATACTGAGTGCAGTTCAGTTAATAAAACTGTCTTTCTGGTGCTCATTGCAAACAAGCCAGAAAGTGTTTTTCGTTGCTCTCCTTGTCTGAATAAACAAATATGCAGTTTGCTGGAAATAAGCTGTACTCTGACAGTCGTTCTTATGGAGTGCAGTTCAGCTAATAAAACTCTTTCTGCCTTTCATTGCAAGCAAGCCCGAAAGTGTTTTTATGCTTCATACTGGATTGTAAAAGCAAAGTTGCCGTGTGCTGAAAACAAGTTGTTCTTTGACAGTCTTGAATACTGAGTGCAGTTCAGTTAATAAAACTGTCTTTCTGGTGCTCATTGCAAACAAGCTAGAAATTGTTTTTCTGTGTTCCAATTGTTAGTATAAACAAATATGCAGTCTGCTGAAAGCAAGCTGTTCTTTGATAGTCTTTCTTATGGAGTGCAGTTCAGCTAATAAAACTCTTTCTGCATTTCATTGCAAGCAAGCCCGAAAGTGTTTTTATGCTTTATAATGGATTGTAAAAGCAAAGTTGCAGTTTGCTGAAAACAAGTTGTTCTTTGACAGTCTTGAATTCTGACTGCAGTTCAGCCAATAAAAATGTATTTCTGTCATTCATTGCAAACAAGCCAGAAAGTGTTTTTCGTTGCTCTTCTTGTCTGAATAAACAAATATGCAGTTTGCTGGAAATAAGCTGTACTCTGACAGTCGTTCTTATGGAGTGCAGTTCAGTTAATAAAACTCTTTCTGCCTTTCATTGCAAGCAAGCCCGAAAGTGTTTTTATGCTTCATACTGGATTGTAAAAGCAAAGTTGCCGTGTGCTGAAAACAAGTTGTTCTTTGACAGTTTTGAATACTGAGTGCAGTTCAGTTAATAAAACTGTCTTTCTGGTGCTCATTGCAAACAAGCCAGAAAGTGTTTTTCGTTGCTCTTCTTGTCTGAATAAACAAATATGCAGTTTGCTGGAAATAAGCTGTACTCTGACAGACGTTCTTATGGAGTGAAGTTCAGCTAATAAAACTCTTTCTGCCTTTCATTGCAAGCAAGCCCGAAAGTGTTTTTATGCTTCATACTGGATTGTAAAAGCAAAGTTGCCGTGTGCTGAAAACAAGTTGTTCTTTGACAGTCTTGAATACTGAGTGCAGTTCAGTTAATAAAACTGTCTTTCTGGTGCTCATTGCAAACAAGCCAGAAAGTGTTTTTCGTTGCTCTCCTTGTCTGAATAAACAAATATGCAGTTTGCTGGAAATAAGCTGTACTCTGACAGTCGTTCTTATGGAGTGCAGTTCAGCTAATAAAACTCTTTCTGCCTTTCATTGCAAGCAAGCCCGAAAGTGTTTTTATGCTTCATACTGGATTGTAAAAGCAAAGTTGCCGTGTGCTGAAAACAAGTTGTTCTTTGACAGTCTTGAATACTGAGTGCAGTTCAGTTAATAAAACTGTCTTTCTGGTGCTCATTGCAAACAAGCCAGAAAGTGTTTTTCGTTGCTCTTCTTGTCTGAATAAACAAATATGCAGTTTGCTGGAAATAAGCTGTACTCTGACAGTCGTTCTTATGGAGTGCAGTTCAGCTAATAAAACTCTTTCTGCCTTTCATTGCAAGCAAGCCCGAAAGTGTTTTTATGCTTCATAATGGATTGTAAAAGCAAAGTTGCCGTGTGCTGAAAACAAGTTGTTCTTTGACAGTCTTGAATACTGAGTGCAGTTCAGTTAACAAAAATGCCTTTCTGGTGCTCATTGCAAACAAGCCAGAAAGTGTTTTTCTGTGTTCCAATTGTTAGTATAAACAAATATGCAGTCTGCTGAAAGCAAGCTGTTCTTTGATAGTCGTCCTTATGGAGTGCAGTTCAGCTAATAAAACTCTTTCTGCCTTTCATTGCAAGCAAGCCCGAAAGTGTTTTTATGCTTCATACTGGATTGTAAAAGCAAAGTTGCCGTGTGCTGAAAACAAGTTGTTCTTTGACAGTCTTGAATACTGAGTGCAGTTCAGTTAATAAAACTGTCTTTCTGGTGCTCATTGCAAACAAGCTAGAAATTGTTTTTCTGTGTTCCAATTGTTGGTATAAACAAATGTGCAGTCTGCTGAAAGCAAGCTGTTCTTTGATAGTCTTTCTTATGGAGTGCAGTTCAGCTAATAAAACTCTTTCTGCATTTCATTGCAAGCAAGCCCGAAAGTGTTTTAATGCTTCATAATGGATTGTAAAAGCAAAGTTGCTGTGTGCTGAAAACAAGTTGTTCTTTGACAGTCTTGAATTCTGACTGCAGTTCAGCCAATAAAAATGTATTTCTGTCATTCATTGCAAACAAGCCAGAAAGTGTTTTTCGTTGCTCTTCTTGTCTGAATAAACAAATATGCAGTTTGCTGGAAATAAGCTGTACTCTGACAGTCGTTCTTATGGAGTGCAGTTCAGCTAATAAAACTCTTTCTGCCTTTCATTGCAAGCAAGCCCGAAAGTGTTTTTATGCTTCATACTGGATTGTAAAAGCAAAGTTGCCGTGTGCTGAAAACAAGTTGTTCTTTGACAGTCTTGAATACTGAGTGCAGTTCAGTTAACAAAAATGCCTTTCTGGTGCTCATTGCAAACAAGCCAGAAAGTGTTTTTCGTTGCTCTTCTTGTCTGAATAAACAAATATGCAGTTTGCTGGAAATAAGCTGTACTCTGACAGTCGTTCTTATGGAGTGCAGTTCAGTTAATAAAACTCTTTCTGCATTTCATTGCAAGCAAGCCCGAAAGTGTTTTTATGCTTCATACTGGATTGTAAAAGCAAAGTTGCCGTGTGCTGAAAACAAGTTGTTCTTTGACAGTCTTGAATACTGAGTGCAGTTCAGTTAATAAAACTGTCTTTCTGGTGCTCATTGCAAACAAGCCAGAAAGTGTTTTTCGTTGCTCTCCTTGTCTGAATAAACAAATATGCAGTTTGCTGGAAATAAGCTGTACTCTGACAGTCGTTCTTATGGAGTGCAGTTCAGCTAATAAAACTCTTTCTGCCTTTCATTGCAAGCAAGCCCGAAAGTGTTTTTATGCTTCATACTGGATTGTAAAAGCAAAGTTGCCGTGTGCTGAAAACAAGTTGTTCTTTGACAGTCTTGAATACTGAGTGCAGTTCAGTTAATAAAACTGTCTTTCTGGTGCTCATTGCAAACAAGCTAGAAATTGTTTTTCTGTGTTCCAATTGTTAGTATAAACAAATATGCAGTCTGCTGAAAGCAAGCTGTTCTTTGATAGTCTTTCTTATGGAGTGCAGTTCAGCTAATAAAACTCTTTCTGCATTTCATTGCAAGCAAGCCCGAAAGTGTTTTTATGCTTTACAATGGATTGTAAAAGCAAAGTTGCAGTTTGCTGAAAACAAGTTGTTCTTTGACAGTCTTGAATTCTGACTGCAGTTCAGCCAATAAAAATGTATTTCTGTCATTCATTGCAAACAAGCCAGAAAGTGTTTTTCGTTGCTCTTCTTGTCTGAATAAACAAATATGCAGTTTGCTGGAAATAAGCTGTACTCTGACAGTCGTTCTTATGGAGTGCAGTTCAGTTAATAAAACTCTTTCTGCCTTTCATTGCAAGCAAGCCCGAAAGTGTTTTTATGCTTCATACTGGATTGTAAAAGCAAAGTTGCCGTGTGCTGAAAACAAGTTGTTCTTTGACAGTTTTGAATACTGAGTGCAGTTCAGTTAATAAAACTGTCTTTCTGGTGCTCATTGCAAACAAGCCAGAAAGTGTTTTTCGTTGCTCTTCTTGTCTGAATAAACAAATATGCAGTTTGCTGGAAATAAGCTGTACTCTGACAGACGTTCTTATGGAGTGAAGTTCAGCTAATAAAACTCTTTCTGCCTTTCATTGCAAGCAAGCCCGAAAGTGTTTTTATGCTTCATACTGGATTGTAAAAGCAAAGTTGCCGTGTGCTGAAAACAAGTTGTTCTTTGACAGTCTTGAATACTGAGTGCAGTTCAGTTAATAAAGCTGTCTTTCTGGTGCTCATTGCAAACAAGCCAGAAAGTGTTTTTCGTTGCTCTCCTTGTCTGAATAAACAAATATGCAGTTTGCTGGAAATAAGCTGTACTCTGACAGTCGTTCTTATGGAGTGCAGTTCAGCTAATAAAACTCTTTCTGCCTTTCATTGCAAGCAAGCCCGAAAGTGTTTTTATGCTTCATACTGGATTGTAAAAGCAAAGTTGCCGTGTGCTGAAAACAAGTTGTTCTTTGACAGTCTTGAATACTGAGTGCAGTTCAGTTAATAAAACTGTCTTTCTGGTGCTCATTGCAAACAAGCCAGAAAGTGTTTTTCGTTGCTCTTCTTGTCTGAATAAACAATTATGCAGTTTGCTGGAAATAAGCTGTACTCTGACAGTCGTCCTTATGGAGTGCAGTTCAGCTAATAAAACTCTTTCTGCCTTTCATTGCAAGCAAGCCCGAAAGTGTTTTAATGCTTCATAATGGATTGTAAAAGCAAAGTTGCCGTGTGCTGAAAACAAGTTGTTCTTTGACAGTCTTGAATACTGAGTGCAGTTCAGTTAATAAAACTGTCTTTCTGGTGCTCATTGCAAACAAGCCAGAAAGTGTTTTTCGTTGCTCTCCTTGTCTGAATAAACAAATATGCAGTTTGCTGGAAATAAGCTGTACTCTGACAGTCGTTCTTATGGAGTGCAGTTCAGCTAATAAAACTCTTTCTGCCTTTCATTGCAAGCAAGCCCGAAAGTGTTTTTATGCTTCATACTGGATTGTAAAAGCAAAGTTGCCGTGTGCTGAAAACAAGTTGTTCTTTGACAGTCTTGAATACTGAGTGCAGTTCAGTTAATAAAACTGTCTTTCTGGTGCTCATTGCAAACAAGCTAGAAATTGTTTTTCTGTGTTCCAATTGTTAGTATAAACAAATATGCAGTCTGCTGAAAGCAAGCTGTTCTTTGATAGTCTTTCTTATGGAGTGCAGTTCAGCTAATAAAACTCTTTCTGCATTTCATTGCAAGCAAGCCCGAAAGTGTTTTTATGCTTTATAATGGATTGTAAAAGCAAAGTTGCAGTTTGCTGAAAACAAGTTGTTCTTTGACAGTCTTGAATTCTGACTGCAGTTCAGCCAATAAAAATGTATTTCTGTCATTCATTGCAAACAAGCCAGAAAGTGTTTTTCGTTGCTCTTCTTGTCTGAATAAACAAATATGCAGTTTGCTGGAAATAAGCTGTACTCTGACAGTCGTTCTTATGGAGTGCAGTTCAGTTAATAAAACTCTTTCTGCCTTTCATTGCAAGCAAGCCCGAAAGTGTTTTTATGCTTCATACTGGATTGTAAAAGCAAAGTTGCCGTGTGCTGAAAACAAGTTGTTCTTTGACAGTTTTGAATACTGAGTGCAGTTCAGTTAATAAAACTGTCTTTCTGGTGCTCATTGCAAACAAGCCAGAAAGTGTTTTTCGTTGCTCTTCTTGTCTGAATAAACAAATATGCAGTTTGCTGGAAATAAGCTGTACTCTGACAGTCGTTCTTATGGAGTGCAGTTCAGCTAATAAAACTCTTTCTGCCTTTCATTGCAAGCAAGCCCGAAAGTGTTTTTATGCTTCATACTGGATTGTAAAAGCAAAGTTGCCGTGTGCTGAAAACAAGTTGTTCTTTGACAGTCTTGAATACTGAGTGCAGTTCAGTTAATAAAACTGTCTTTCTGGTGCTCATTGCAAACAAGCCAGAAAGTGTTTTTCGTTGCTCTTCTTGTCTGAATAAACAAATATGCAGTTTGCTGGAAATAAGCTGTACTCTGACAGTCGTTCTTATGGAGTGCAGTTCAGTTAATAAAACTCTTTCTGCCTTTCATTGCAAGCAAGCCCGAAAGTGTTTTTATGCTTCATACTGGATTGTAAAAGCAAAGTTGCCGTGTGCTGAAAACAAGTTGTTCTTTGACAGTCTTGAATACTGAGTGCAGTTCAGTTAATAAAACTGTCTTTCTGGTGCTCATTGCAAACAAGCCAGAAAGTGTTTTTCGTTGCTCTTCTTGTCTGAATAAACAATTATGCAGTTTGCTGGAAATAAGCTGTACTCTGACAGTCGTCCTTATGGAGTGCAGTTCAGCTAATAAAACTCTTTCTGCCTTTCATTGCAAGCAAGCCCGAAAGTGTTTTAATGCTTCATAATGGATTGTAAAAGCAAAGTTGCTGTGTGCTGAAAACAAGTTGTTCTTTGACAGTCTTGAATTCTGACTGCAGTTCAGCCAATAAAAATGTATTTCTGTCATTCATTGCAAACAAGCCAGAAAGTGTTTTTCGTTGCTCTTCTTGTCTGAATAAACAAATATGCAGTTTGCTGGAAATAAGCTGTACTCTGACAGTCGTTCTTATGGAGTGCAGTTCAGCTAATAAAACTCTTTCTGCCTTTCATTGCAAGCAAGCCCGAAAGTGTTTTTATGCTTCATACTGGATTGTAAAAGCAAAGTTGCCGTGTGCTGAAAACAAGTTGTTCTTTGACAGTCTTGAATACTGAGTGCAGTTCAGTTAATAAAACTGTCTTTCTGGTGCTCATTGCAAACAAGCCAGAAAGTGTTTTTCGTTGCTCTCCTTGTCTGAATAAACAAATATGCAGTTTGCTGGAAATAAGCTGTACTCTGACAGTCGTTCTTATGGAGTGCAGTTCAGCTAATAAAACTCTTTCTGCCTTTCATTGCAAGCAAGCCCGAAAGTGTTTTTATGCTTCATACTGGATTGTAAAAGCAAAGTTGCCGTGTGCTGAAAACAAGTTGTTCTTTGACAGTCTTGAATACTGAGTGCAGTTCAGTTAATAAAACTGTCTTTCTGGTGCTCATTGCAAACAAGCTAGAAATTGTTTTTCTGTGTTCCAATTGTTAGTATAAACAAATATGCAGTCTGCTGAAAGCAAGCTGTTCTTTGATAGTCTTTCTTATGGAGTGCAGTTCAGCTAATAAAACTCTTTCTGCATTTCATTGCAAGCAAGCCCGAAAGTGTTTTTATGCTTTATAATGGATTGTGAAAGCAAAGTTGCAGTTTGCTGAAAACAAGTTGTTCTTTGACAGTCTTGAATTCTGACTGCAGTTCAGCCAATAAAAATGTATTTCTGTCATTCATTGCAAACAAGCCAGAAAGTGTTTTTCGTTGCTCTTCTTGTCTGAATAAACAAATATGCAGTTTGCTGGAAATAAGCTGTACTCTGACAGTCGTTCTTATGGAGTGCAGTTCAGCTAATAAAACTCTTTCTGCATTTCATTGCAAGCAAGCCCGAAAGTGTTTTAATGCTTCATAATGGATTGTAAAAGCAAAGTTGCTGTGTGCTGAAAACAAGTTGTTCTTTGACAGTCTTGAATTCTGACTGCAGTTCAGCCAATAAAACTGTCTTTCTGGTGCTCATTGCAAACAAGCCAGAAAGTGTTTTTCGTTGCTCTTCTTGTCTGAATAAACAAATATGCAGTTTGCTGGAAATAAGCTGTACTCTGACAGTCGTTCTTATGGAGTGCAGTTCAGTTAATAAAACTCTTTCTGCCTTTCATTGCAAGCAAGCCCGAAAGTGTTTTTATGCTTCATACTGGATTGTAAAAGCAAAGTTGCCGTGTGCTGAAAACAAGTTGTTCTTTGACAGTCTTGAATACTGAGTGCAGTTCAGTTAATAAAACTGTCTTTCTGGTGCTCATTGCAAACAAGCCAGAAAGTGTTTTTCGTTGCTCTTCTTGTCTGAATAAACAATTATGCAGTTTGCTGGAAATAAGCTGTACTCTGACAGTCGTCCTTATGGAGTGCAGTTCAGCTAATAAAACTCTTTCTGCCTTTCATTGCAAGCAAGCCCGAAAGTGTTTTTATGCTTCATACTGGATTGTAAAAGCAAAGTTGCCGTGTGCTGAAAACAAGTTGTTCTTTGACAGTCTTGAATACTGAGTGCAGTTCAGTTAACAAAAATGCCTTTCTGGTGCTCATTGCAAACAAGCCAGAAAGTGTTTTTCTGTGTTCCAATTGTTAGTATAAACAAATATGCAGTCTGCTGAAAGCAAGCTGTTCTTTGATAGTCGTCCTTATGGAGTGCAGTTCAGCTAATAAAACTCTTTCTGCCTTTCATTGCAAGCAAGCCCGAAAGTGTTTTTATGCTTCATACTGGATTGTAAAAGCAAAGTTGCCGTGTGCTGAAAACAAGTTGTTCTTTGACAGTCTTGAATACTGAGTGCAGTTCAGTTAATAAAACTGTCTTTCTGGTGCTCATTGCAAACAAGCTAGAAATTGTTTTTCTGTGTTCCAATTGTTGGTATAAACAAATGTGCAGTCTGCTGAAAGCAAGCTGTTCTTTGATAGTCTTTCTTATGGAGTGCAGTTCAGCTAATAAAACTCTTTCTGCATTTCATTGCAAGCAAGCCCGAAAGTGTTTTAATGCTTCATAATGGATTGTAAAAGCAAAGTTGCTGTGTGCTGAAAACAAGTTGTTCTTTGACAGTCTTGAATTCTGACTGCAGTTCAGCCAATAAAAATGTATTTCTGTCATTCATTGCAAACAAGCCAGAAAGTGTTTTTCGTTGCTCTTCTTGTCTGAATAAACAAATATGCAGTTTGCTGGAAATAAGCTGTACTCTGACAGTCGTTCTTATGGAGTGCAGTTCAGCTAATAAAACTCTTTCTGCCTTTCATTGCAAGCAAGCCCGAAAGTGTTTTTATGCTTCATACTGGATTGTAAAAGCAAAGTTGCCGTGTGCTGAAAACAAGTTGTTCTTTGACAGTCTTGAATACTGAGTGCAGTTCAGTTAACAAAAATGCCTTTCTGGTGCTCATTGCAAACAAGCCAGAAAGTGTTTTTCGTTGCTCTTCTTGTCTGAATAAACAAATATGCAGTTTGCTGGAAATAAGCTGTACTCTGACAGTCGTTCTTATGGAGTGCAGTTCAGTTAATAAAACTCTTTCTGCATTTCATTGCAAGCAAGCCCGAAAGTGTTTTTATGCTTCATACTGGATTGTAAAAGCAAAGTTGCCGTGTGCTGAAAACAAGTTGTTCTTTGACAGTCTTGAATACTGAGTGCAGTTCAGTTAATAAAACTGTCTTTCTGGTGCTCATTGCAAACAAGCCAGAAAGTGTTTTTCGTTGCTCTCCTTGTCTGAATAAACAAATATGCAGTTTGCTGGAAATAAGCTGTACTCTGACAGTCGTTCTTATGGAGTGCAGTTCAGCTAATAAAACTCTTTCTGCCTTTCATTGCAAGCAAGCCCGAAAGTGTTTTTATGCTTCATACTGGATTGTAAAAGCAAAGTTGCCGTGTGCTGAAAACAAGTTGTTCTTTGACAGTCTTGAATACTGAGTGCAGTTCAGTTAATAAAACTGTCTTTCTGGTGCTCATTGCAAACAAGCTAGAAATTGTTTTTCTGTGTTCCAATTGTTAGTATAAACAAATATGCAGTCTGCTGAAAGCAAGCTGTTCTTTGATAGTCTTTCTTATGGAGTGCAGTTCAGCTAATAAAACTCTTTCTGCATTTCATTGCAAGCAAGCCCGAAAGTGTTTTTATGCTTTATAATGGATTGTAAAAGCAAAGTTGCAGTTTGCTGAAAACAAGTTGTTCTTTGACAGTCTTGAATTCTGACTGCAGTTCAGCCAATAAAAATGTATTTCTGTCATTCATTGCAAACAAGCCAGAAAGTGTTTTTCGTTGCTCTTCTTGTCTGAATAAACAAATATGCAGTTTGCTGGAAATAAGCTGTACTCTGACAGTCGTTCTTATGGAGTGCAGTTCAGTTAATAAAACTCTTTCTGCCTTTCATTGCAAGCAAGCCCGAAAGTGTTTTTATGCTTCATACTGGATTGTAAAAGCAAAGTTGCCGTGTGCTGAAAACAAGTTGTTCTTTGACAGTTTTGAATACTGAGTGCAGTTCAGTTAATAAAACTGTCTTTCTGGTGCTCATTGCAAACAAGCCAGAAAGTGTTTTTCGTTGCTCTTCTTGTCTGAATAAACAAATATGCAGTTTGCTGGAAATAAGCTGTACTCTGACAGTCGTTCTTATGGAGTGCAGTTCAGCTAATAAAACTCTTTCTGCCTTTCATTGCAAGCAAGCCCGAAAGTGTTTTTATGCTTCATACTGGATTGTAAAAGCAAAGTTGCCGTGTGCTGAAAACAAGTTGTTCTTTGACAGTCTTGAATACTGAGTGCAGTTCAGTTAATAAAACTGTCTTTCTGGTGCTCATTGCAAACAAGCCAGAAAGTGTTTTTCGTTGCTCTTCTTGTCTGAATAAACAAATATGCAGTTTGCTGGAAATAAGCTGTACTCTGACAGTCGTTCTTATGGAGTGCAGTTCAGTTAATAAAACTCTTTCTGCCTTTCATTGCAAGCAAGCCCGAAAGTGTTTTTATGCTTCATACTGGATTGTAAAAGCAAAGTTGCCGTGTGCTGAAAACAAGTTGTTCTTTGACAGTCTTGAATACTGAGTGCAGTTCAGTTAATAAAACTGTCTTTCTGGTGCTCATTGCAAACAAGCCAGAAAGTGTTTTTCGTTGCTCTTCTTGTCTGAATAAACAATTATGCAGTTTGCTGGAAATAAGCTGTACTCTGACAGTCGTCCTTATGGAGTGCAGTTCAGCTAATAAAACTCTTTCTGCCTTTCATTGCAAGCAAGCCCGAAAGTGTTTTAATGCTTCATAATGGATTGTAAAAGCAAAGTTGCTGTGTGCTGAAAACAAGTTGTTCTTTGACAGTCTTGAATTCTGACTGCAGTTCAGCCAATAAAAATGTATTTCTGTCATTCATTGCAAACAAGCCAGAAAGTGTTTTTCGTTGCTCTTCTTGTCTGAATAAACAAATATGCAGTTTGCTGGAAATAAGCTGTACTCTGACAGTCGTTCTTATGGAGTGCAGTTCAGCTAATAAAACTCTTTCTGCCTTTCATTGCAAGCAAGCCCGAAAGTGTTTTTATGCTTCATACTGGATTGTAAAAGCAAAGTTGCCGTGTGCTGAAAACAAGTTGTCCTTTGACAGTCTTGAATACTGAGTGCAGTTCAGTTAATAAAACTGTCTTTCTGGTGCTCATTGCAAACAAGCCAGAAAGTGTTTTTCGTTGCTCTCCTTGTCTGAATAAACAAATATGCAGTTTGCTGGAAATAAGCTGTACTCTGACAGTCGTTCTTATGGAGTGCAGTTCAGCTAATAAAACTCTTTCTGCCTTTCATTGCAAGCAAGCCCGAAAGTGTTTTTATGCTTCATACTGGATTGTAAAAGCAAAGTTGCCGTGTGCTGAAAACAAGTTGTTCTTTGACAGTCTTGAATACTGAGTGCAGTTCAGTTAATAAAACTGTCTTTCTGGTGCTCATTGCAAACAAGCTAGAAATTGTTTTTCTGTGTTCCAATTGTTAGTATAAACAAATATGCAGTCTGCTGAAAGCAAGCTGTTCTTTGATAGTCTTTCTTATGGAGTGCAGTTCAGCTAATAAAACTCTTTCTGCATTTCATTGCAAGCAAGCCCGAAAGTGTTTTTATGCTTTATAATGGATTGTGAAAGCAAAGTTGCAGTTTGCTGAAAACAAGTTGTTCTTTGACAGTCTTGAATTCTGACTGCAGTTCAGCCAATAAAAATGTATTTCTGTCATTCATTGCAAACAAGCCAGAAAGTGTTTTTCGTTGCTCTTCTTGTCTGAATAAACAAATATGCAGTTTGCTGGAAATAAGCTGTACTCTGACAGTCGTTCTTATGGAGTGCAGTTCAGCTAATAAAACTCTTTCTGCATTTCATTGCAAGCAAGCCCGAAAGTGTTTTAATGCTTCATAATGGATTGTAAAAGCAAAGTTGCTGTGTGCTGAAAACAAGTTGTTCTTTGACAGTCTTGAATTCTGACTGCAGTTCAGCCAATAAAACTGTCTTTCTGGTGCTCATTGCAAACAAGCCAGAAAGTGTTTTTCGTTGCTCTTCTTGTCTGAATAAACAAATATGCAGTTTGCTGGAAATAAGCTGTACTCTGACAGTCGTTCTTATGGAGTGCAGTTCAGTTAATAAAACTCTTTCTGCCTTTCATTGCAAGCAAGCCCGAAAGTGTTTTTATGCTTCATACTGGATTGTAAAAGCAAAGTTGCCGTGTGCTGAAAACAAGTTGTTCTTTGACAGTCTTGAATACTGAGTGCAGTTCAGTTAATAAAACTGTCTTTCTGGTGCTCATTGCAAACAAGCCAGAAAGTGTTTTTCGTTGCTCTTCTTGTCTGAATAAACAATTATGCAGTTTGCTGGAAATAAGCTGTACTCTGACAGTCGTCCTTATGGAGTGCAGTTCAGCTAATAAAACTCTTTCTGCCTTTCATTGCAAGCAAGCCCGAAAGTGTTTTTATGCTTCATACTGGATTGTAAAAGCAAAGTTGCCGTGTGCTGAAAACAAGTTGTTCTTTGACAGTCTTGAATACTGAGTGCAGTTCAGTTAATAAAACTGTCTTTCTGGTGCTCATTGCAAACAAGCTAGAAATTGTTTTTCTGTGTTCCAATTGTTGGTATAAACAAATGTGCAGTCTGCTGAAAGCAAGCTGTTCTTTGATAGTCTTTCTTATGGAGTGCAGTTCAGCTAATAAAACTCTTTCTGCATTTCATTGCAAGCAAGCCCGAAAGTGTTTTAATGCTTCATAATGGATTGTAAAAGCAAAGTTGCTGTGTGCTGAAAACAAGTTGTTCTTTGACAGTCTTGAATTCTGACTGCAGTTCAGCCAATAAAAATGTATTTCTGTCATTCATTGCAAACAAGCCAGAAAGTGTTTTTCGTTGCTCTTCTTGTCTGAATAAACAAATATGCAGTTTGCTGGAAATAAGCTGTACTCTGACAGTCGTTCTTATGGAGTGCAGTTCAGCTAATAAAACTCTTTCTGCCTTTCATTGCAAGCAAGCCCGAAAGTGTTTTTATGCTTCATACTGGATTGTAAAAGCAAAGTTGCCGTGTGCTGAAAACAAGTTGTTCTTTGACAGTCTTGAATACTGAGTGCAGTTCAGTTAACAAAAATGCCTTTCTGGTGCTCATTGCAAACAAGCCAGAAAGTGTTTTTCGTTGCTCTTCTTGTCTGAATAAACAAATATGCAGTTTGCTGGAAATAAGCTGTACTCTGACAGTCGTTCTTATGGAGTGCAGTTCAGTTAATAAAACTCTTTCTGCATTTCATTGCAAGCAAGCCCGAAAGTGTTTTTATGCTTCATACTGGATTGTAAAAGCAAAGTTGCCGTGTGCTGAAAACAAGTTGTTCTTTGACAGTCTTGAATACTGAGTGCAGTTCAGTTAATAAAACTGTCTTTCTGGTGCTCATTGCAAACAAGCCAGAAAGTGTTTTTCGTTGCTCTTCTTGTCTGAATAAACAAATATGCAGTTTGCTGGAAATAAGCTGTACTCTGACAGACGTTCTTATGGAGTGAAGTTCAGCTAATAAAACTCTTTCTGCCTTTCATTGCAAGCAAGCCCGAAAGTGTTTTTATGCTTCATACTGGATTGTAAAAGCAAAGTTGCCGTGTGCTGAAAACAAGTTGTTCTTTGACAGTCTTGAATACTGAGTGCAGTTCAGTTAATAAAACTGTCTTTCTGGTGCTCAATGCAAACAAGCCAGAAAGTGTTTTTCGTTGCTCTCCTTGTCTGAATAAACAAATATGCAGTTTGCTGGAAATAAGCTGTACTCTGACAGTCGTTCTTATGGAGTGCAGTTCAGCTAATAAAACTCTTTCTGCCTTTCATTGCAAGCAAGCCCGAAAGTGTTTTTATGCTTCATACTGGATTGTAAAAGCAAAGTTGCCGTGTGCTGAAAACAAGTTGTTCTTTGACAGTCTTGAATACTGAGTGCAGTTCAGTTAATAAAACTGTCTTTCTGGTGCTCATTGCAAACAAGCCAGAAAGTGTTTTTCGTTGCTCTTCTTGTCTGAATAAACAAATATGCAGTTTGCTGGAAATAAGCTGTACTCTGACAGTCGTTCTTATGGAGTGCAGTTCAGTTAATAAAACTCTTTCTGCCTTTCATTGCAAGCAAGCCCGAAAGTGTTTTTATGCTTCATACTGGATTGTAAAAGCAAAGTTGCCGTGTGCTGAAAACAAGTTGTTCTTTGACAGTCTTGAATACTGAGTGCAGTTCAGTTAATAAAACTGTCTTTCTGGTGCTCATTGCAAACAAGCCAGAAAGTGTTTTTCGTTGCTCTTCTTGTCTGAATAAACAATTATGCAGTTTGCTGGAAATAAGCTGTACTCTGACAGTCGTCCTTATGGAGTGCAGTTCAGCTAATAAAACTCTTTCTGCCTTTCATTGCAAGCAAGCCCGAAAGTGTTTTAATGCTTCATAATGGATTGTAAAAGCAAAGTTGCTGTGTGCTGAAAACAAGTTGTTCTTTGACAGTCTTGAATTCTGACTGCAGTTCAGCCAATAAAAATGTATTTCTGTCATTCATTGCAAACAAGCCAGAAAGTGTTTTTCGTTGCTCTTCTTGTCTGAATAAACAAATATGCAGTTTGCTGGAAATAAGCTGTACTCTGACAGTCGTTCTTATGGAGTGCAGTTCAGCTAATAAAACTCTTTCTGCCTTTCATTGCAAGCAAGCCCGAAAGTGTTTTTATGCTTCATACTGGATTGTAAAAGCAAAGTTGCCGTGTGCTGAAAACAAGTTGTTCTTTGACAGTCTTGAATACTGAGTGCAGTTCAGTTAACAAAAATGCCTTTCTGGTGCTCATTGCAAACAAGCCAGAAAGTGTTTTTCGTTGCTCTTCTTGTCTGAATAAACAAATATGCAGTTTGCTGGAAATAAGCTGTACTCTGACAGTCGTTCTTATGGAGTGCAGTTCAGTTAATAAAACTCTTTCTGCATTTCATTGCAAGCAAGCCCGAAAGTGTTTTTATGCTTCATACTGGATTGTAAAAGCAAAGTTGCCGTGTGCTGAAAACAAGTTGTTCTTTGACAGTCTTGAATACTGAGTGCAGTTCAGTTAATAAAACTGTCTTTCTGGTGCTCATTGCAAACAAGCCAGAAAGTGTTTTTCGTTGCTCTTCTTGTCTGAATAAACAAATATGCAGTTTGCTGGAAATAAGCTGTACTCTGACAGTCGTTCTTATGGAGTGCAGTTCAGTTAATAAAACTCTTTCTGCCTTTCATTGCAAGCAAGCCCGAAAGTGTTTTTATGCTTCATACTGGATTGTAAAAGCAAAGTTGCCGTGTGCTGAAAACAAGTTGTTCTTTGACAGTCTTGAATACTGAGTGCAGTTCAGTTAATAAAACTGTCTTTCTGGTGCTCATTGCAAACAAGCTAGAAATTGTTTTTCTGTGTTCCAATTGTTAGTATAAACAAATATGCAGTCTGCTGAAAGCAAGCTGTTCTTTGATAGTCTTTCTTATGGAGTGCAGTTCAGCTAATAAAACTCTTTCTGCATTTCATTGCAAGCAAGCCCGAAAGTGTTTTTATGCTTTATAATGGATTGTAAAAGCAAAGTTGCAGTTTGCTGAAAACAAGTTGTTCTTTGACAGTCTTGAATTCTGACTGCAGTTCAGCCAATAAAAATGTATTTCTGTCATTCATTGCAAACAAGCCAGAAAGTGTTTTTCGTTGCTCTTCTTGTCTGAATAAACAAATATGCAGTTTGCTGGAAATAAGCTGTACTCTGACAGTCGTTCTTATGGAGTGCAGTTCAGTTAATAAAACTCTTTCTGCCTTTCATTGCAAGCAAGCCCGAAAGTGTTTTTATGCTTCATACTGGATTGTAAAAGCAAAGTTGCCGTGTGCTGAAAACAAGTTGTTCTTTGACAGTTTTGAATACTGAGTGCAGTTCAGTTAATAAAACTGTCTTTCTGGTGCTCATTGCAAACAAGCCAGAAAGTGTTTTTCGTTGCTCTTCTTGTCTGAATAAACAAATATGCAGTTTGCTGGAAATAAGCTGTACTCTGACAGACGTTCTTATGGAGTGAAGTTCAGCTAATAAAACTCTTTCTGCCTTTCATTGCAAGCAAGCCCGAAAGTGTTTTTATGCTTCATACTGGATTGTAAAAGCAAAGTTGCCGTGTGCTGAAAACAAGTTGTTCTTTGACAGTCTTGAATACTGAGTGCAGTTCAGTTAATAAAACTGTCTTTCTGGTGCTCATTGCAAACAAGCCAGAAAGTGTTTTTCGTTGCTCTCCTTGTCTGAATAAACAAATATGCAGTTTGCTGGAAATAAGCTGTACTCTGACAGTCGTTCTTATGGAGTGCAGTTCAGCTAATAAAACTCTTTCTGCCTTTCATTGCAAGCAAGCCCGAAAGTGTTTTTATGCTTCATACTGGATTGTAAAAGCAAAGTTGCCGTGTGCTGAAAACAAGTTGTTCTTTGACAGTCTTGAATACTGAGTGCAGTTCAGTTAATAAAACTGTCTTTCTGGTGCTCATTGCAAACAAGCCAGAAAGTGTTTTTCGTTGCTCTTCTTGTCTGAATAAACAATTATGCAGTTTGCTGGAAATAAGCTGTACTCTGACAGTCGTCCTTATGGAGTGCAGTTCAGCTAATAAAACTCTTTCTGCCTTTCATTGCAAGCAAGCCCGAAAGTGTTTTAATGCTTCATAATGGATTGTAAAAGCAAAGTTGCTGTGTGCTGAAAACAAGTTGTTCTTTGACAGTCTTGAATTCTGACTGCAGTTCAGCCAATAAAAATGTATTTCTGTCATTCATTGCAAACAAGCCAGAAAGTGTTTTTCGTTGCTCTTCTTGTCTGAATAAACAAATATGCAGTTTGCTGGAAATAAGCTGTACTCTGACAGTCGTTCTTATGGAGTGCAGTTCAGCTAATAAAACTCTTTCTGCCTTTCATTGCAAGCAAGCCCGAAAGTGTTTTTATCCTTCATACTGGATTGTAAAAGCAAAGTTGCCGTGTGCTGAAAACAAGTTGTTCTTTGACAGTCTTGAATACTGAGTGCAGTTCAGTTAATAAAACTGTCTTTCTGGTGCTCATTGCAAACAAGCTAGAAATTGTTTTTCTGTGTTCCAATTGTTAGTATAAACAAATATGCAGTCTGCTGAAAGCAAGCTGTTCTTTGATAGTCTTTCTTATGGAGTGCAGTTCAGCTAATAAAACTCTTTCTGCATTTCATTGCAAGCAAGCCCGAAAGTGTTTTTATGCTTTATAATGGATTGTGAAAGCAAAGTTGCAGTTTGCTGAAAACAAGTTGTTCTTTGACAGTCTTGAATTCTGACTGCAGTTCAGCCAATAAAAATGTATTTCTGTCATTCATTGCAAACAAGCCAGAAAGTGTTTTTCGTTGCTCTTCTTGTCTGAATAAACAAATATGCAGTTTGCTGGAAATAAGCTGTACTCTGACAGTCGTTCTTATGGAGTGCAGTTCAGTTAATAAAACTCTTTCTGCCTTTCATTGCAAGCAAGCCCGAAAGTGTTTTTATGCTTCATACTGGATTGTAAAAGCAAAGTTGCCGTGTGCTGAAAACAAGTTGTTCTTTGACAGTTTTGAATACTGAGTGCAGTTCAGTTAATAAAACTGTCTTTCTGGTGCTCATTGCAAACAAGCCAGAAAGTGTTTTTCGTTGCTCTCCTTGTCTGAATAAACAAATATGCAGTTTGCTGGAAATAAGCTTTACTCTGACAGTCGTTCTTATGGAGTGCAGTTCAGCTAATAAAACTCTTTCTGCCTTTCATTGCAAGCAAGCCCGAAAGTGTTTTTATGCTTCATACTGGATTGTAAAAGCAAAGTTGCCGTGTGCTGAAAACAAGTTGTTCTTTGACAGTCTTGAATACTGAGTGCAGTTCAGTTAATAAAACTGTCTTTCTGGTGCTCATTGCAAACAAGCTAGAAATTGTTTTTCTGTGTTCCAATTGTTAGTATAAACAAATATGCAGTCTGCTGAAAGCAAGCTGTTCTTTGATAGTCTATCTTATGGAGTGCAGTTCAGCTAATAAAACTCTTTCTGCATTTCATTGCAAGCAAGCCCGAAAGTGTTTTTATGCTTTATAATGGATTGTGAAAGCAAAGTTGCAGTTTGCTGAAAACAAGTTGTTCTTTGACAGTCTTGAATTCTGACTGCAGTTCAGCCAATAAAAATGTATTTCTGTCATTCATTGCAAACAAGCCAGAAAGTGTTTTTCGTTGCTCTTCTTGTCTGAATAAACAAATATGCAGTTTGCTGGAAATAAGCTGTACTCTGACAGTCGTTCTTATGGAGTGCAGTTCAGTTAATAAAACTCTTTCTGCCTTTCATTGCAAGCAAGCCCGAAAGTGTTTTTATGCTTCATACTGGATTGTAAAAGCAAAGTTGCCGTGTGCTGAAAACAAGTTGTTCTTTGACAGTTTTGAATACTGAGTGCAGTTCAGTTAATAAAACTGTCTTTCTGGTGCTCATTGCAAACAAGCCAGAAAGTGTTTTTCGTTGCTCTTCTTGTCTGAATAAACAAATATGCAGTTTGCTGGAAATAAGCTGTACTCTGACAGTCGTTCTTATGGAGTGCAGTTCAGTTAATAAAACTCTTTCTGCCTTTCATTGCAAGCAAGCCCGAAAGTGTTTTTATGCTTCATACTGGATTGTAAAAGCAAAGTTGCCGTGTGCTGAAAACAAGTTGTTCTTTGACAGTCTTGAATACTGAGTGCAGTTCAGTTAATAAAACTGTCTTTCTGGTGCTCATTGCAAACAAGCCAGAAAGTGTTTTTCGTTGCTCTTCTTGTCTGAATAAACAAATATGCAGTTTGCTGGAAATAAGCTGTACTCTGACAGTCGTTCTTATGGAGTGCAGTTCAGCTAATAAAACTCTTTCTGCCTTTCATTGCAAGCAAGCCCGAAAGTGTTTTTATGCTTCATACTGGATTGTAAAAGCAAAGTTGCCGTGTGCTGAAAACAAGTTGTTCTTTGACAGTCTTGAAT
This sequence comes from Hoplias malabaricus, assembly GCF_029633855.1. Taxonomy (NCBI): domain Eukaryota; kingdom Metazoa; phylum Chordata; class Actinopteri; order Characiformes; family Erythrinidae; genus Hoplias; species Hoplias malabaricus. The sequence goes on from NC_089810.1 coordinate 27,064,429, forward strand.
ACTGAGTGCAGTTCAGTTAATAAAACTGTCTTTCTGGTGCTCATTGCAAACAAGCTAGAAATTGTTTTTCTGTGTTCCAATTGTTAGTATAAACAAATATGCAGTCTGCTGAAAGCAAGCTGTTCTTTGATAGTCTTTCTTATGGAGTGCAGTTCAGCTAATAAAACTCTTTCTGCATTTCATTGCAAGCAAGCCCGAAAGTGTTTTTATGCTTTATAATGGATTGTGAAAGCAAAGTTGCAGTTTGCTGAAAACAAGTTGTTCTTTGACAGTCTTGAATTCTGACTGCAGTTCAGCCAATAAAAATGTATTTCTGTCATTCATTGCAAACAAGCCAGAAAGTGTTTTTCGTTGCTCTTCTTGTCTGAATAAACAAATATGCAGTTTGCTGGAAATAAGCTGTACTCTGACAGTCGTTCTTATGGAGTGCAGTTCAGTTAATAAAACTCTTTCTGCCTTTCATTGCAAGCAAGCCCGAAAGTGTTTTTATGCTTCATACTGGATTGTAAAAGCAAAGTTGCCGTGTGCTGAAAACAAGTTGTTCTTTGACAGTTTTGAATACTGAGTGCAGTTCAGTTAATAAAACTGTCTTTCTGGTGCTCATTGCAAACAAGCCAGAAAGTGTTTTTCGTTGCTCTTCTTGTCTGAATAAACAAATATGCAGTTTGCTGGAAATAAGCTGTACTCTGACAGTCGTTCTTATGGAGTGCAGTTCAGTTAATAAAACTCTTTCTGCCTTTCATTGCAAGCAAGCCCGAAAGTGTTTTTATGCTTCATACTGGATTGTAAAAGCAAAGTTGCCGTGTGCTGAAAACAAGTTGTTCTTTGACAGTCTTGAATACTGAGTGCAGTTCAGTTAATAAAACTGTCTTTCTGGTGCTCATTGCAAACAAGCTAGAAATTGTTTTTCTGTGTTCCAATTGTTAGTATAAACAAATATGCAGTCTGCTGAAAGCAAGCTGTTCTTTGATAGTCTTTCTTATGGAGTGCAGTTCAGCTAATAAAACTCTTTCTGCATTTCATTGCAAGCAAGCCCGAAAGTGTTTTTATGCTTCATAATGGATTGTAAAAGCAAAGTTGCTGTGTGCTGAAAACAAGTTGTTCTTTGACAGTCTTGAATTCTGACTGCAGTTCAGCCAATAAAAATGTATTTCTGTCATTCATTGCAAACAAGCCAGAAAGTGTTTTTCGTTGCTCTTCTTGTCTGAATAAACAAATATGCAGTTTGCTGGAAATAAGCTGTACTCTGACAGTCGTTCTTATGGAGTGCAGTTCAGCTAATAAAACTCTTTCTGCCTTTCATTGCAAGCAAGCCCGAAAGTGTTTTTATGCTTCATACTGGATTGTAAAAGCAAAGTTGCCGTGTGCTGAAAACAAGTTGTTCTTTGACAGTCTTGAATACTGAGTGCAGTTCAGTTAATAAAACTGTCTTTCTGGTGCTCATTGCAAACAAGCCAGAAAGTGTTTTTCGTTGCTCTCCTTGTCTGAATAAACAAATATGCAGTTTGCTGGAAATAAGCTGTACTCTGACAGTCGTTCTTATGGAGTGCAGTTCAGCTAATAAAACTCTTTCTGCCTTTCATTGCAAGCAAGCCCGAAAGTGTTTTTATGCTTCATACTGGATTGTAAAAGCAAAGTTGCCGTGTGCTGAAAACAAGTTGTTCTTTGACAGTCTTGAATACTGAGTGCAGTTCAGTTAATAAAACTGTCTTTCTGGTGCTCATTGCAAACAAGCCAGAAAGTGTTTTTCGTTGCTCTTCTTGTCTGAATAAACAATTATGCAGTTTGCTGGAAATAAGCTGTACTCTGACAGTCGTCCTTATGGAGTGCAGTTCAGCTAATAAAACTCTTTCTGCCTTTCATTGCAAGCAAGCCCGAAAGTGTTTTAATGCTTCATAATGGATTGTAAAAGCAAAGTTGCTGTGTGCTGAAAACAAGTTGTTCTTTGACAGTCTTGAATTCTGACTGCAGTTCAGCCAATAAAAATGTATTTCTGTCATTCATTGCAAACAAGCCAGAAAGTGTTTTTCGTTGCTCTTCTTGTCTGAATAAACAAATATGCAGTTTGCTGGAAATAAGCTGTACTCTGACAGTCGTTCTTATGGAGTGCAGTTCAGCTAATAAAACTCTTTCTGCCTTTCATTGCAAGCAAGCCCGAAAGTGTTTTTATCCTTCATACTGGATTGTAAAAGCAAAGTTGCCGTGTGCTGAAAACAAGTTGTTCTTTGACAGTCTTGAATACTGAGTGCAGTTCAGTTAATAAAACTGTCTTTCTGGTGCTCATTGCAAACAAGCTAGAAATTGTTTTTCTGTGTTCCAATTGTTAGTATAAACAAATATGCAGTCTGCTGAAAGCAAGCTGTTCTTTGATAGTCTTTCTTATGGAGTGCAGTTCAGCTAATAAAACTCTTTCTGCATTTCATTGCAAGCAAGCCCGAAAGTGTTTTTATGCTTTATAATGGATTGTGAAAGCAAAGTTGCAGTTTGCTGAAAACAAGTTGTTCTTTGACAGTCTTGAATTCTGACTGCAGTTCAGCCAATAAAAATGTATTTCTGTCATTCATTGCAAACAAGCCAGAAAGTGTTTTTCGTTGCTCTTCTTGTCTGAATAAACAAATATGCAGTTTGCTGGAAATAAGCTGTACTCTGACAGTCGTTCTTATGGAGTGCAGTTCAGTTAATAAAACTCTTTCTGCCTTTCATTGCAAGCAAGCCCGAAAGTGTTTTTATGCTTCATACTGGATTGTAAAAGCAAAGTTGCCGTGTGCTGAAAACAAGTTGTTCTTTGACAGTTTTGAATACTGAGTGCAGTTCAGTTAATAAAACTGTCTTTCTGGTGCTCATTGCAAACAAGCCAGAAAGTGTTTTTCGTTGCTCTCCTTGTCTGAATAAACAAATATGCAGTTTGCTGGAAATAAGCTTTACTCTGACAGTCGTTCTTATGGAGTGCAGTTCAGCTAATAAAACTCTTTCTGCCTTTCATTGCAAGCAAGCCCGAAAGTGTTTTTATGCTTCATACTGGATTGTAAAAGCAAAGTTGCCGTGTGCTGAAAACAAGTTGTTCTTTGACAGTCTTGAATACTGAGTGCAGTTCAGTTAATAAAACTGTCTTTCTGGTGCTCATTGCAAACAAGCTAGAAATTGTTTTTCTGTGTTCCAATTGTTAGTATAAACAAATATGCAGTCTGCTGAAAGCAAGCTGTTCTTTGATAGTCTTTCTTATGGAGTGCAGTTCAGCTAATAAAACTCTTTCTGCATTTCATTGCAAGCAAGCCCGAAAGTGTTTTTATGCTTTATAATGGATTGTGAAAGCAAAGTTGCAGTTTGCTGAAAACAAGTTGTTCTTTGACAGTCTTGAATTCTGACTGCAGTTCAGCCAATAAAAATGTATTTCTGTCATTCATTGCAAACAAGCCAGAAAGTGTTTTTCGTTGCTCTTCTTGTCTGAATAAACAAATATGCAGTTTGCTGGAAATAAGCTGTACTCTGACAGTCGTTCTTATGGAGTGCAGTTCAGTTAATAAAACTCTTTCTGCCTTTCATTGCAAGCAAGCCCGAAAGTGTTTTTATGCTTCATACTGGATTGTAAAAGCAAAGTTGCCGTGTGCTGAAAACAAGTTGTTCTTTGACAGTTTTGAATACTGAGTGCAGTTCAGTTAATAAAACTGTCTTTCTGGTGCTCATTGCAAACAAGCCAGAAAGTGTTTTTCGTTGCTCTTCTTGTCTGAATAAACAAATATGCAGTTTGCTGGAAATAAGCTGTACTCTGACAGTCGTTCTTATGGAGTGCAGTTCAGTTAATAAAACTCTTTCTGCCTTTCATTGCAAGCAAGCCCGAAAGTGTTTTTATGCTTCATACTGGATTGTAAAAGCAAAGTTGCCGTGTGCTGAAAACAAGTTGTTCTTTGACAGTCTTGAATACTGAGTGCAGTTCAGTTAATAAAACTGTCTTTCTGGTGCTCATTGCAAACAAGCCAGAAAGTGTTTTTCGTTGCTCTTCTTGTCTGAATAAACAAATATGCAGTTTGCTGGAAATAAGCTGTACTCTGACAGTCGTTCTTATGGAGTGCAGTTCAGCTAATAAAACTCTTTCTGCCTTTCATTGCAAGCAAGCCCGAAAGTGTTTTTATGCTTCATACTGGATTGTAAAAGCAAAGTTGCCGTGTGCTGAAAACAAGTTGTTCTTTGACAGTCTTGAATACTGAGTGCAGTTCAGTTAATAAAACTGTCTTTCTGGTGCTCATTGCAAACAAGCTAGAAATTGTTTTTCTGTGTTCCAATTGTTAGTATAAACAAATATGCAGTCTGCTGAAAGCAAGCTGTTCTTTGATAGTCTTTCTTATGGAGTGCAGTTCAGCTAATAAAACTCTTTCTGCATTTCATTGCAAGCAAGCCCGAAAGTGTTTTTATGCTTTATAATGGATTGTGAAAGCAAAGTTGCAGTTTGCTGAAAACAAGTTGTTCTTTGACAGTCTTGAATTCTGACTGCAGTTCAGCCAATAAAAATGTATTTCTGTCATTCATTGCAAACAAGCCAGAAAGTGTTTTTCGTTGCTCTTCTTGTCTGAATAAACAAATATGCAGTTTGCTGGAAATAAGCTGTACTCTGACAGTCGTTCTTATGGAGTGCAGTTCAGTTAATAAAACTCTTTCTGCCTTTCATTGCAAGCAAGCCCGAAAGTGTTTTTATGCTTCATACTGGATTGTAAAAGCAAAGTTGCCGTGTGCTGAAAACAAGTTGTTCTTTGACAGTTTTGAATACTGAGTGCAGTTCAGTTAATAAAACTGTCTTTCTGGTGCTCATTGCAAACAAGCCAGAAAGTGTTTTTCGTTGCTCTTCTTGTCTGAATAAACAAATATGCAGTTTGCTGGAAATAAGCTGTACTCTGACAGTCGTTCTTATGGAGTGCAGTTCAGTTAATAAAACTCTTTCTGCCTTTCATTGCAAGCAAGCCCGAAAGTGTTTTTATGCTTCATACTGGATTGTAAAAGCAAAGTTGCCGTGTGCTGAAAACAAGTTGTTCTTTGACAGTCTTGAATACTGAGTGCAGTTCAGTTAATAAAACTGTCTTTCTGGTGCTCATTGCAAACAAGCTAGAAATTGTTTTTCTGTGTTCCAATTGTTAGTATAAACAAATATGCAGTCTGCTGAAAGCAAGCTGTTCTTTGATAGTCTTTCTTATGGAGTGCAGTTCAGCTAATAAAACTCTTTCTGCATTTCATTGCAAGCAAGCCCGAAAGTGTTTTTATGCTTCATAATGGATTGTAAAAGCAAAGTTGCTGTGTGCTGAAAACAAGTTGTTCTTTGACAGTCTTGAATTCTGACTGCAGTTCAGCCAATAAAAATGTATTTCTGTCATTCATTGCAAACAAGCCAGAAAGTGTTTTTCGTTGCTCTTCTTGTCTGAATAAACAAATATGCAGTTTGCTGGAAATAAGCTGTACTCTGACAGTCGTTCTTATGGAGTGCAGTTCAGCTAATAAAACTCTTTCTGCCTTTCATTGCAAGCAAGCCCGAAAGTGTTTTTATGCTTCATACTGGATTGTAAAAGCAAAGTTGCCGTGTGCTGAAAACAAGTTGTTCTTTGACAGTCTTGAAAACTGAGTGCAGTTCAGTTAATAAAACTGTCTTTCTGGTGCTCATTGCAAACAAGCTAGAAATTGTTTTTCTGTGTTCCAATTGTTAGTATAAACAAATATGCAGTCTGCTGAAAGCAAGCTGTTCTTTGATAGTCTTTCTTATGGAGTGCAGTTCAGCTAATAAAACTCTTTCTGCATTTCATTGCAAGCAAGCCCGAAAGTGTTTTTATGCTTCATACTGGATTGTAAAAGCAAAGTTGCCGTGTGCTGAAAACAAGTTGTTCTTTGACAGTCTTGAATTCTGACTGCAGTTCAGCCAATAAAAATGTATTTCTGTCATTCATTGCAAACAAGCCAGAAAGTGTTTTTCGTTGCTCTTTTTGTCTGAATAAACAAATATGCAGTTTGCTGGAAATAAGCTGTACTCTGACAGTCGTTCTTATGGAGTGCAGTTCAGTTAATAAAACTCTTTCTGCCTTTCATTGCAAGCAAGCCCGAAAGTGTTTTTATGCTTCATACTGGATTGTAAAAGCAAAGTTGCCGTGTGCTGAAAACAAGTTGTTCTTTGACAGTCTTGAATACTGAGTGCAGTTCAGTTAATAAAACTGTCTTTCTGGTGCTCATTGCAAACAAGCCAGAAAGTGTTTTTCGTTGCTCTTCTTGTCTGAATAAACAAATATGCAGTTTGCTGGAAATAAGCTGTACTCTGACAGTCGTTCTTATGGAGTGCAGTTCAGCTAATAAACCTCTTTCTGCCTTTCATTGCAAGCAAGCCCGAAAGTGTTTTTATGCTTCATACTGGATTGTAAAAGCAAAGTTGCCGTGTGCTGAAAACAAGTTGTTCTTTGACAGTCTTTCAATACTGAGTGCAGTTCAGTTAATAAAACTGTCTTTCTGGTGCTCATTGCAAACAAGCTAGAAATTGTTTTTCTGTGTTCCAATTGTTAGTATAAACAAATATGCAGTCTGCTGAAAGCAAGCTGTTCTTTGATAGTCTTTCTTATGGAGTGCAGTTCAGCTAATAAAACTCTTTCTGCATTTCATTGCAAGCAAGCCCGAAAGTGTTTTTATGCTTTATAATGGATTGTAAAAGCAAAGTTGCTGTTTGCTGAAAACAAGTTGTTCTTTGACAGTCTTGAATTCTGAAAGCAGTTCAGCCAATAAAAATGTATTTCTGTCATTCATTGCAAACAAGCCAGAAAGTGTTTTTCTTTGCTCTTCTCGTCTGTATAAGCAAAGATGCAGTTTGCTGGAAATAAGCCGTACTCTGACAGTCGTTCTTATGGAGTGCAGTTCAGCTAATGAAACTCTTTCTGCCTTTCATTGCAAGCAAGCCCGAAAGTGTTTTTATGCTTCATACTGGATTGTAAAAGCAAAGTTGCCGTGTGCTGAAAACAAGTTGTTCTTTGACAGTCTTGAATACTGAGTGCAGTTCAGTTAATAAAACTGTCTTTCTGGTGCTCATTGCAAACAAGCCAGAAAGTGTTTTTCGTTGCTCTTCTTGTCTGAATAAACAAATATGCAGTTTGCTGGAAATAAGCTGTACTCTGACAGTCGTTCTTATGGAGTGCAGTTCAGTTAATAAAACTCTTTCTGCCTTTCATTGCAAGCAAGCCCGGAAGTGTTTTTATGCTTCATACTGGATTGTAAAAGCAAAGTTGCCGTGTGCTGAAAACAAGTTGTTCTTTGACAGTTTTGAATACTGAGTGCAGTTCAGTTAATAAAACTGTCTTTCTGGTGCTCATTGCAAACAAGCCAGAAAGTGTTTTTCGTTGCTCTTCTTGTCTGAGTAAACAAATATGCAGTTTGCTGGAAATAAGCTGTACTCTGACAGTCGTTCTTATGGAGTGCAGTTCAGTTAATAAAACTCTTTCTGCCTTTCATTGCAAGCAAGCCCGAAAGTGTTTTTATGCTTCATACTGGATTGTAAAAGCAAAGTTGCCGTGTGCTGAAAACAAGTTGTTCTTTGACAGTCTTGAATACTGAGTGCAGTTCAGTTAATAAAACTGTCTTTCTGGTGCTCATTGCAAACAAGCTAGAAATTGTTTTTCTGTGTTCCAATTGTTAGTATAAACAAATATGCAGTCTGCTGAAAGCAAGCTGTTCTTTGATAGTCTTTCTTATGGAGTGCAGTTCAGCTAATAAAACTCTTTCTGCATTTCATTGCAAGCAAGCCCGAAAGTGTTTTAATGCTTCATAATGGATTGTAAAAGCAAAGTTGCTGTGTGCTGAAAACAAGTTGTTCTTTGACAGTCTTGAATTCTGACTGCAGTTCAGCCAATAAAAATGTATTTCTGTCATTCATTGCAAACAAGCCAGAAAGTGTTTTTCGTTGCTCTTCTTGTCTGAATAAACAAATATGCAGTTTGCTGGAAATAAGCTGTACTCTGACAGTCGTTCTTATGGAGTGCAGTTCAGCTAATAAAACTCTTTCTGCCTTTCATTGCAAGCAAGCCCGAAAGTGTTTTTATGCTTCATACTGGATTGTAAAAGCAAAGTTGCCGTGTGCTGAAAACAAGTTGTTCTTTGACAGTCTTGAATACTGAGTGCAGTTCAGTTAATAAAACTGTCTTTCTGGTGCTCATTGCAAACAAGCTAGAAATTGTTTTTCTGTGTTCCAATTGTTAGTATAAACAAATATGCAGTCTGCTGAAAGCAAGCTGTTCTTTGATAGTCTTTCTTATGGAGTGCAGTTCAGCTAATAAAACTCTTTCTGCATTTCATTGCAAGCAAGCCCGAAAGTGTTTTTATGCTTTATAATGGATTGTAAAAGCAAAGTTGCAGTTTGCTGAAAACAAGTTGTTCTTTGACAGTCTTGAATTCTGACTGCAGTTCAGCCAATAAAAATGTATTTCTGTCATTCATTGCAAACAAGCCAGAAAGTGTTTTTCGTTGCTCTTCTTGTCTGAATAAACAAATATGCAGTTTGCTGGAAATAAGCTGTACTCTGACAGTCGTTCTTATGGAGTGCAGTTCAGTTAATAAAACTCTTTCTGCCTTTCATTGCAAGCAAGCCCGAAAGTGTTTTTATGCTTCATACTGGATTGTAAAAGCAAAGTTGCCGTGTGCTGAAAACAAGTTGTTCTTTGACAGTTTTGAATACTGAGTGCAGTTCAGTTAATAAAACTGTCTTTCTGGTGCTCATTGCAAACAAGCCAGAAAGTGTTTTTCGTTGCTCTTCTTGTCTGAATAAACAAATATGCAGTTTGCTGGAAATAAGCTGTACTCTGACAGACGTTCTTATGGAGTGAAGTTCAGCTAATAAAACTCTTTCTGCCTTTCATTGCAAGCAAGCCCGAAAGTGTTTTTATGCTTCATACTGGATTGTAAAAGCAAAGTTGCCGTGTGCTGAAAACAAGTTGTTCTTTGACAGTCTTGAATACTGAGTGCAGTTCAGTTAATAAAACTGTCTTTCTGGTGCTCATTGCAAACAAGCCAGAAAGTGTTTTTCGTTGCTCTTCTTGTCTGAATAAACAATTATGCAGTTTGCTGGAAATAAGCTGTACTCTGACAGTCGTCCTTATGGAGTGCAGTTCAGCTAATAAAACTCTTTCTGCCTTTCATTGCAAGCAAGCCCGAAAGTGTTTTAATGCTTCATAATGGATTGTAAAAGCAAAGTTGCTGTGTGCTGAAAACAAGTTGTTCTTTGACAGTCTTGAATTCTGACTGCAGTTCAGCCAATAAAAATGTATTTCTGTCATTCATTGCAAACAAGCCAGAAAGTGTTTTTCGTTGCTCTTCTTGTCTGAATAAACAAATATGCAGTTTGCTGGAAATAAGCTGTACTCTGACAGTCGTTCTTATGGAGTGCAGTTCAGCTAATAAAACTCTTTCTGCCTTTCATTGCAAGCAAGCCCGAAAGTGTTTTTATCCTTCATACTGGATTGTAAAAGCAAAGTTGCCGTGTGCTGAAAACAAGTTGTTCTTTGACAGTCTTGAATACTGAGTGCAGTTCAGTTAATAAAACTGTCTTTCTGGTGCTCATTGCAAACAAGCTAGAAATTGTTTTTCTGTGTTCCAATTGTTAGTATAAACAAATATGCAGTCTGCTGAAAGCAAGCTGTTCTTTGATAGTCTTTCTTATGGAGTGCAGTTCAGCTAATAAAACTCTTTCTGCATTTCATTGCAAGCAAGCCCGAAAGTGTTTTTATGCTTTATAATGGATTGTGAAAGCAAAGTTGCAGTTTGCTGAAAACAAGTTGTTCTTTGACAGTCTTGAATTCTGACTGCAGTTCAGCCAATAAAAATGTATTTCTGTCATTCATTGCAAACAAGCCAGAAAGTGTTTTTCGTTGCTCTTCTTGTCTGAATAAACAAATATGCAGTTTGCTGGAAATAAGCTGTACTCTGACAGTCGTTCTTATGGAGTGCAGTTCAGTTAATAAAACTCTTTCTGCCTTTCATTGCAAGCAAGCCCGAAAGTGTTTTTATGCTTCATACTGGATTGTAAAAGCAAAGTTGCCGTGTGCTGAAAACAAGTTGTTCTTTGACAGTTTTGAATACTGAGTGCAGTTCAGTTAATAAAACTGTCTTTCTGGTGCTCATTGCAAACAAGCCAGAAAGTGTTTTTCGTTGCTCTCCTTGTCTGAATAAACAAATATGCAGTTTGCTGGAAATAAGCTTTACTCTGACAGTCGTTCTTATGGAGTGCAGTTCAGCTAATAAAACTCTTTCTGCCTTTCATTGCAAGCAAGCCCGAAAGTGTTTTTATGCTTCATACTGGATTGTAAAAGCAAAGTTGCCGTGTGCTGAAAACAAGTTGTTCTTTGACAGTCTTGAATACTGAGTGCAGTTCAGTTAATAAAACTGTCTTTCTGGTGCTCATTGCAAACAAGCTAGAAATTGTTTTTCTGTGTTCCAATTGTTAGTATAAACAAATATGCAGTCTGCTGAAAGCAAGCTGTTCTTTGATAGTCTTTCTTATGGAGTGCAGTTCAGCTAATAAAACTCTTTCTGCATTTCATTGCAAGCAAGCCCGAAAGTGTTTTTATGCTTTATAATGGATTGTGAAAGCAAAGTTGCAGTTTGCTGAAAACAAGTTGTTCTTTGACAGTCTTGAATTCTGACTGCAGTTCAGCCAATAAAAATGTATTTCTGTCATTCATTGCAAACAAGCCAGAAAGTGTTTTTCGTTGCTCTTCTTGTCTGAATAAACAAATATGCAGTTTGCTGGAAATAAGCTGTACTCTGACAGTCGTTCTTATGGAGTGCAGTTCAGTTAATAAAACTCTTTCTGCCTTTCATTGCAAGCAAGCCCGAAAGTGTTTTTATGCTTCATACTGGATTGTAAAAGCAAAGTTGCCGTGTGCTGAAAACAAGTTGTTCTTTGACAGTTTTGAATACTGAGTGCAGTTCAGTTAATAAAACTGTCTTTCTGGTGCTCATTGCAAACAAGCCAGAAAGTGTTTTTCGTTGCTCTTCTTGTCTGAATAAACAAATATGCAGTTTGCTGGAAATAAGCTGTACTCTGACAGTCGTTCTTATGGAGTGCAGTTCAGTTAATAAAACTCTTTCTGCCTTTCATTGCAAGCAAGCCCGAAAGTGTTTTTATGCTTCATACTGGATTGTAAAAGCAAAGTTGCCGTGTGCTGAAAACAAGTTGTTCTTTGACAGTCTTGAATACTGAGTGCAGTTCAGTTAATAAAACTGTCTTTCTGGTGCTCATTGCAAACAAGCCAGAAAGTGTTTTTCGTTGCTCTTCTTGTCTGAGTAAACAAATATGCAGTTTGCTGGAAATAAGCTGTACTCTGACAGTCGTTCTTATGGAGTGCAGTTCAGTTAATAAAACTCTTTCTGCCTTTCATTGCAAGCAAGCCCGAAAGTGTTTTTATGCTTCATACTGGATTGTAAAAGCAAAGTTGCCGTGTGCTGAAAACAAGTTGTTCTTTGACAGTCTTGAATACTGAGTGCAGTTCAGTTAATAAAACTGTCTTTCTGGTGCTCATTGCAAACAAGCTAGAAATTGTTTTTCTGTGTTCCAATTGTTAGTATAAACAAATATGCAGTCTGCTGAAAGCAAGCTGTTCTTTGATAGTCTTTCTTATGGAGTGCAGTTCAGCTAATAAAACTCTTTCTGCATTTCATTGCAAGCAAGCCCGAAAGTGTTTTAATGCTTCATAATGGATTGTAAAAGCAAAGTTGCTGTGTGCTGAAAACAAGTTGTTCTTTGACAGTCTTGAATTCTGACTGCAGTTCAGCCAATAAAAATGTATTTCTGTCATTCATTGCAAACAAGCCAGAAAGTGTTTTTCGTTGCTCTTCTTGTCTGAATAAACAAATATGCAGTTTGCTGGAAATAAGCTGTACTCTGACAGTCGTTCTTATGGAGTGCAGTTCAGCTAATAAAACTCTTTCTGCCTTTCATTGCAAGCAAGCCCGAAAGTGTTTTTATGCTTCATACTGGATTGTAAAAGCAAAGTTGCCGTGTGCTGAAAACAAGTTGTTCTTTGACAGTCTTGAATACTGAGTGCAGTTCAGTTAATAAAACTGTCTTTCTGGTGCTCATTGCAAACAAGCTAGAAATTGTTTTTCTGTGTTCCAATTGTTAGTATAAACAAATATGCAGTCTGCTGAAAGCAAGCTGTTCTTTGATAGTCTTTCTTATGGAGTGCAGTTCAGCTAATAAAACTCTTTCTGCATTTCATTGCAAGCAAGCCCGAAAGTGTTTTTATGCTTTATAATGGATTGTAAAAGCAAAGTTGCAGTTTGCTGAAAACAAGTTGTTCTTTGACAGTCTTGAATTCTGACTGCAGTTCAGCCAATAAAAATGTATTTCTGTCATTCATTGCAAACAAGCCAGAAAGTGTTTTTCGTTGCTCTTCTTGTCTGAATAAACAAATATGCAGTTTGCTGGAAATAAGCTGTACTCTGACAGTCGTTCTTATGGAGTGCAGTTCAGTTAATAAAACTCTTTCTGCCTTTCATTGCAAGCAAGCCCGAAAGTGTTTTTATGCTTCATACTGGATTGTAAAAGCAAAGTTGCCGTGTGCTGAAAACAAGTTGTTCTTTGACAGTTTTGAATACTGAGTGCAGTTCAGTTAATAAAACTGTCTTTCTGGTGCTCATTGCAAACAAGCCAGAAAGTGTTTTTCGTTGCTCTTCTTGTCTGAATAAACAAATATGCAGTTTGCTGGAAATAAGCTGTACTCTGACAGACGTTCTTATGGAGTGAAGTTCAGCTAATAAAACTCTTTCTGCCTTTCATTGCAAGCAAGCCCGAAAGTGTTTTTATGCTTCATACTGGATTGTAAAAGCAAAGTTGCCGTGTGCTGAAAACAAGTTGTTCTTTGACAGTCTTGAATACTGAGTGCAGTTCAGTTAATAAAACTGTCTTTCTGGTGCTCATTGCAAACAAGCCAGAAAGTGTTTTTCGTTGCTCTTCTTGTCTGAATAAACAATTATGCAGTTTGCTGGAAATAAGCTGTACTCTGACAGTCGTCCTTATGGAGTGCAGTTCAGCTAATAAAACTCTTTCTGCCTTTCATTGCAAGCAAGCCCGAAAGTGTTTTAATGCTTCATAATGGATTGTAAAAGCAAAGTTGCTGTGTGCTGAAAACAAGTTGTTCTTTGACAGTCTTGAATTCTGACTGCAGTTCAGCCAATAAAAATGTATTTCTGTCATTCATTGCAAACAAGCCAGAAAGTGTTTTTCGTTGCTCTTCTTGTCTGAATAAACAAATATGCAGTTTGCTGGAAATAAGCTGTACTCTGACAGTCGTTCTTATGGAGTGCAGTTCAGCTAATAAAACTCTTTCTGCCTTTCATTGCAAGCAAGCCCGAAAGTGTTTTTATCCTTCATACTGGATTGTAAAAGCAAAGTTGCCGTGTGCTGAAAACAAGTTGTTCTTTGACAGTCTTGAATACTGAGTGCAGTTCAGTTAATAAAACTGTCTTTCTGGTGCTCATTGCAAACAAGCTAGAAATTGTTTTTCTGTGTTCCAATTGTTAGTATAAACAAATATGCAGTCTGCTGAAAGCAAGCTGTTCTTTGATAGTCTTTCTTATGGAGTGCAGTTCAGCTAATAAAACTCTTTCTGCATTTCATTGCAAGCAAGCCCGAAAGTGTTTTTATGCTTTATAATGGATTGTGAAAGCAAAGTTGCAGTTTGCTGAAAACAAGTTGTTCTTTGACAGTCTTGAATTCTGACTGCAGTTCAGCCAATAAAAATGTATTTCTGTCATTCATTGCAAACAAGCCAGAAAGTGTTTTTCGTTGCTCTTTTTGTCTGAATAAACAAATATGCAGTTTGCTGGAAATAAGCTGTACTCTGACAGTCGTTCTTATGGAGTGCAGTTCAGTTAATAAAACTCTTTCTGCCTTTCATTGCAAGCAAGCCCGAAAGTGTTTTTATGCTTCATACTGGATTGTAAAAGCAAAGTTGCCGTGTGCTGAAAACAAGTTGTTCTTTGACAGTCTTGAATACTGAGTGCAGTTCAGTTAATAAAACTGTCTTTCTGGTGCTCATTGCAAACAAGCCAGAAAGTGTTTTTCGTTGCTCTTCTTGTCTGAATAAACAAATATGCAGTTTGCTGGAAATAAGCTGTACTCTGACAGTCGTTCTTATGGAGTGCAGTTCAGCTAATAAACCTCTTTCTGCCTTTCATTGCAAGCAAGCCCGAAAGTGTTTTTATGCTTCATACTGGATTGTAAAAGCAAAGTTGCCGTGTGCTGAAAACAAGTTGTTCTTTGACAGTCTTTCAATACTGAGTGCAGTTCAGTTAATAAAACTGTCTTTCTGGTGCTCATTGCAAACAAGCTAGAAATTGTTTTCTGTGTTCCAATTGTTAGTATAAACAAATATGCAGTCTGCTGAAAGCAAGCTGTTCTTTGATAGTCTTTCTTATGGAGTGCAGTTCAGCTAATAAAACTCTTTCTGCATTTCATTGCAAGCAAGCCCGAAAGTGTTTTTATGCTTTATAATGGATTGTAAAAGCAAAGTTGCTGTTTGCTGAAAACAAGTTGTTCTTTGACAGTCTTGAATTCTGAAAGCAGTTCAGCCAATAAAAATGTATTTCTGTCATTCATTGCAAACAAGCCAGAAAGTGTTTTTCTTTGCTCTTCTCGTCTGTATAAGCAAAGATGCAGTTTGCTGGAAATAAGCCGTACTCTGACAGTCGTTCTTATGGAGTGCAGTTCAGCTAATGAAACTCTTTCTGCCTTTCATTGCAAGCAAGCCCGAAAGTGTTTTTATGCTTCATACTGGATTGTAAAAGCAAAGTTGCCGTGTGCTGAAAACAAGTTGTTCTTTGACAGTCTTGAATACTGAGTGCAGTTCAGTTAATAAAACTGTCTTTCTGGTGCTCATTGCAAACAAGCCAGAAAGTGTTTTTCGTTGCTCTTCTTGTCTGAATAAACAAATATGCAGTTTGCTGGAAATAAGCTGTACTCTGACAGTCGTTCTTATGGAGTGCAGTTCAGTTAATAAAACTCTTTCTGCCTTTCATTGCAAGCAAGCCCGAAAGTGTTTTTATGCTTCATACTGGATTGTAAAAGCAAAGTTGCCGTGTGCTGAAAACAAGTTGTTCTTTGACAGTTTTGAATACTGAGTGCAGTTCAGTTAATAAAACTGTCTTTCTGGTGCTCATTGCAAACAAGCCAGAAAGTGTTTTTCGTTGCTCTTCTTGTCTGAGTAAACAAATATGCAGTTTGCTGGAAATAAGCTGTACTCTGACAGTCGTTCTTATGGAGTGCAGTTCAGTTAATAAAACTCTTTCTGCCTTTCATTGCAAGCAAGCCCGAAAGTGTTTTTATGCTTCATACTGGATTGTAAAAGCAAAGTTGCCGTGTGCTGAAAACAAGTTGTTCTTTGACAGTCTTGAATACTGAGTGCAGTTCAGTTAATAAAACTGTCTTTCTGGTGCTCATTGCAAACAAGCTAGAAATTGTTTTTCTGTGTTCCAATTGTTAGTATAAACAAATATGCAGTCTGCTGAAAGCAAGCTGTTCTTTGATAGTCTTTCTTATGGAGTGCAGTTCAGCTAATAAAACTCTTTCTGCATTTCATTGCAAGCAAGCCCGAAAGTGTTTTAATGCTTCATAATGGATTGTAAAAGCAAAGTTGCTGTGTGCTGAAAACAAGTTGTTCTTTGACAGTCTTGAATTCTGACTGCAGTTCAGCCAATAAAAATGTATTTCTGTCATTCATTGCAAACAAGCCAGAAAGTGTTTTTCGTTGCTCTTCTTGTCTGAATAAACAAATATGCAGTTTGCTGGAAATAAGCTGTACTCTGACAGTCGTTCTTATGGAGTGCAGTTCAGCTAATAAAACTCTTTCTGCCTTTCATTGCAAGCAAGCCCGAAAGTGTTTTTATGCTTCATACTGGATTGTAAAAGCAAAGTTGCCGTGTGCTGAAAACAAGTTGTTCTTTGACAGTCTTGAATACTGAGTGCAGTTCAGTTAATAAAACTGTCTTTCTGGTGCTCATTGCAAACAAGCTAGAAATTGTTTTTCTGTGTTCCAATTGTTAGTATAAACAAATATGCAGTCTGCTGAAAGCAAGCTGTTCTTTGATAGTCTTTCTTATGGAGTGCAGTTCAGCTAATAAAACTCTTTCTGCATTTCATTGCAAGCAAGCCCGAAAGTGTTTTAATGCTTCATAATGGATTGTAAAAGCAAAGTTGCTGTGTGCTGAAAACAAGTTGTTCTTTGACAGTCTTGAATTCTGACTGCAGTTCAGCCAATAAAAATGTATTTCTGTCATTCATTGCAAACAAGCCAGAAAGTGTTTTTCGTTGCTCTTCTTGTCTGAATAAACAAATATGCAGTTTGCTGGAAATAAGCTGTACTCTGACAGTCGTTCTTATGGAGTGCAGTTCAGCTAATAAACCTCTTTCTGCCTTTCATTGCAAGCAAGCCCGAAAGTGTTTTTATGCTTCATACTGGATTGTAAAAGCAAAGTTGCCGTGTGCTGAAAACAAGTTGTTCTTTGACAGTCTTGAATACTGAGTGCAGTTCAGTTAATAAAACTGTCTTTCTGGTGCTCATTGCAAACAAGCCAGAAAGTGTTTTTCGTTGCTCTTCTTGTCTGAATAAACAAATATGCAGTTTGCTGGAAATAAGCTGTACTCTGACAGTCGTTCTTATGGAGTGCAGTTCAGTTAATAAAACT
Organism: Hoplias malabaricus; assembly: GCF_029633855.1. Lineage (NCBI taxonomy): Eukaryota > Metazoa > Chordata > Actinopteri > Characiformes > Erythrinidae > Hoplias > Hoplias malabaricus. The sequence continues at coordinate 27,081,118 of NC_089810.1, forward strand.
CTTTCTGCCTTTCATTGCAAGCAAGCCCGAAAGTGTTTTTATGCTTCATACTGGATTGTAAAAGCAAAGTTGCCGTGTGCTGAAAACAAGTTGTTCTTTGACAGTCTTGAATACTGAGTGCAGTTCAGTTAATAAAACTGTCTTTCTGGTGCTCATTGCAAACAAGCCAGAAAGTGTTTTTCGTTGCTCTTCTTGTCTGAATAAACAATTATGCAGTTTGCTGGAAATAAGCTGTACTCTGACAGTCGTCCTTATGGAGTGCAGTTCAGCTAATAAAACTCTTTCTGCCTTTCATTGCAAGCAAGCCCGAAAGTGTTTTTATGCTTCATACTGGATTGTAAAAGCAAAGTTGCCGTGTGCTGAAAACAAGTTGTTCTTTGACAGTCTTGAATACTGAGTGCAGTTCAGTTAATAAAACTGTCTTTCTGGTGCTCATTGCAAACAAGCTAGAAATTGTTTTTCTGTGTTCCAATTGTTAGTATAAACAAATATGCAGTCTGCTGAAAGCAAGCTGTTCTTTGATAGTCTTTCTTATGGAGTGCAGTTCAGCTAATAAAACTCTTTCTGCATTTCATTGCAAGCAAGCCCGAAAGTGTTTTAATGCTTCATAATGGATTGTAAAAGCAAAGTTGCTGTGTGCTGAAAACAAGTTGTTCTTTGACAGTCTTGAATTCTGACTGCAGTTCAGCCAATAAAAATGTATTTCTGTCATTCATTGCAAACAAGCCAGAAAGTGTTTTTCGTTGCTCTTCTTGTCTGAATAAACAAATATGCAGTTTGCTGGAAATAAGCTGTACTCTGACAGTCGTTCTTATGGAGTGCAGTTCAGCTAATAAAACTCTTTCTGCCTTTCATTGCAAGCAAGCCCGAAAGTGTTTTTATGCTTCATACTGGATTGTAAAAGCAAAGTTGCCGTGTGCTGAAAACAAGTTGTTCTTTGACAGTCTTGAATACTGAGTGCAGTTCAGTTAATAAAACTGTCTTTCTGGTGCTCATTGCAAACAAGCCAGAAAGTGTTTTTCGTTGCTCTTCTTGTCTGAATAAACAAATATGCAGTTTGCTGGAAATAAGCTGTACTCTGACAGTCGTTCTTATGGAGTGCAGTTCAGTTAATAAAACTCTTTCTGCCTTTCATTGCAAGCAAGCCCGAAAGTGTTTTTATGCTTCATACTGGATTGTAAAAGCAAAGTTGCCGTGTGCTGAAAACAAGTTGTTCTTTGACAGTCTTGAATACTGAGTGCAGTTCAGTTAATAAAACTGTCTTTCTGGTGCTCATTGCAAACAAGCCAGAAAGTGTTTTTCGTTGCTCTTCTTGTCTGAATAAACAATTATGCAGTTTGCTGGAAATAAGCTGTACTCTGACAGTCGTCCTTATGGAGTGCAGTTCAGCTAATAAAACTCTTTCTGCCTTTCATTGCAAGCAAGCCCGAAAGTGTTTTTATGCTTCATACTGGATTGTAAAAGCAAAGTTGCCGTGTGCTGAAAACAAGTTGTTCTTTGACAGTCTTGAATACTGAGTGCAGTTCAGTTAATAAAACTGTCTTTCTGGTGCTCATTGCAAACAAGCTAGAAATTGTTTTTCTGTGTTCCAATTGTTAGTATAAACAAATATGCAGTCTGCTGAAAGCAAGCTGTTCTTTGATAGTCTTTCTTATGGAGTGCAGTTCAGCTAATAAAACTCTTTCTGCATTTCATTGCAAGCAAGCCCGAAAGTGTTTTAATGCTTCATAATGGATTGTAAAAGCAAAGTTGCTGTGTGCTGAAAACAAGTTGTTCTTTGACAGTCTTGAATTCTGACTGCAGTTCAGCCAATAAAAATGTATTTCTGTCATTCATTGCAAACAAGCCAGAAAGTGTTTTTCGTTGCTCTTCTTGTCTGAATAAACAAATATGCAGTTTGCTGGAAATAAGCTGTACTCTGACAGTCGTTCTTATGGAGTGCAGTTCAGCTAATAAAACTCTTTCTGCCTTTCATTGCAAGCAAGCCCGAAAGTGTTTTTATGCTTCATACTGGATTGTAAAAGCAAAGTTGCCGTGTGCTGAAAACAAGTTGTTCTTTGACAGTCTTGAATACTGAGTGCAGTTCAGTTAACAAAAATGCCTTTCTGGTGCTCATTGCAAACAAGCCAGAAAGTGTTTTTCGTTGCTCTTCTTGTCTGAATAAACAAATATGCAGTTTGCTGGAAATAAGCTGTACTCTGACAGTCGTTCTTATGGAGTGCAGTTCAGTTAATAAAACTCTTTCTGCCTTTCATTGCAAGCAAGCCCGAAAGTGTTTTTATGCTTCATACTGGATTGTAAAAGCAAAGTTGCCGTGTGCTGAAAACAAGTTGTTCTTTGACAGTTTTGAATACTGAGTGCAGTTCAGTTAATAAAACTGTCTTTCTGGTGCTCATTGCAAACAAGCCAGAAAGTGTTTTTCGTTGCTCTTCTTGTCTGAATAAACAAATATGCAGTTTGCTGGAAATAAGCTGTACTCTGACAGTCGTTCTTATGGAGTGCAGTTCAGCTAATAAAACTCTTTCTGCCTTTCATTGCAAGCAAGCCCGAAAGTGTTTTTATGCTTCATACTGGATTGTAAAAGCAAAGTTGCCGTGTGCTGAAAACAAGTTGTTCTTTGACAGTCTTGAATACTGAGTGCAGTTCAGTTAATAAAACTGTCTTTCTGGTGCTCATTGCAAACAAGCCAGAAAGTGTTTTTCGTTGCTCTTCTTGTCTGAATAAACAAATATGCAGTTTGCTGGAAATAAGCTGTACTCTGACAGTCGTTCTTATGGAGTGCAGTTCAGTTAATAAAACTCTTTCTGCCTTTCATTGCAAGCAAGCCCGAAAGTGTTTTTATGCTTCATACTGGATTGTAAAAGCAAAGTTGCCGTGTGCTGAAAACAAGTTGTTCTTTGACAGTCTTGAATACTGAGTGCAGTTCAGTTAATAAAACTGTCTTTCTGGTGCTCATTGCAAACAAGCCAGAAAGTGTTTTTCGTTGCTCTTCTTGTCTGAATAAACAATTATGCAGTTTGCTGGAAATAAGCTGTACTCTGACAGTCGTCCTTATGGAGTGCAGTTCAGCTAATAAAACTCTTTCTGCCTTTCATTGCAAGCAAGCCCGAAAGTGTTTTTATGCTTCATACTGGATTGTAAAAGCAAAGTTGCCGTGTGCTGAAAACAAGTTGTTCTTTGACAGTCTTGAATACTGAGTGCAGTTCAGTTAATAAAACTGTCTTTCTGGTGCTCATTGCAAACAAGCTAGAAATTGTTTTTCTGTGTTCCAATTGTTAGTATAAACAAATATGCAGTCTGCTGAAAGCAAGCTGTTCTTTGATAGTCTTTCTTATGGAGTGCAGTTCAGCTAATAAAACTCTTTCTGCATTTCATTGCAAGCAAGCCCGAAAGTGTTTTAATGCTTCATAATGGATTGTAAAAGCAAAGTTGCTGTGTGCTGAAAACAAGTTGTTCTTTGACAGTCTTGAATTCTGACTGCAGTTCAGCCAATAAAAATGTATTTCTGTCATTCATTGCAAACAAGCCAGAAAGTGTTTTTCGTTGCTCTTCTTGTCTGAATAAACAAATATGCAGTTTGCTGGAAATAAGCTGTACTCTGACAGTCGTTCTTATGGAGTGCAGTTCAGCTAATAAAACTCTTTCTGCCTTTCATTGCAAGCAAGCCCGAAAGTGTTTTTATGCTTCATACTGGATTGTAAAAGCAAAGTTGCCGTGTGCTGAAAACAAGTTGTTCTTTGACAGTCTTGAATACTGAGTGCAGTTCAGTTAACAAAAATGCCTTTCTGGTGCTCATTGCAAACAAGCCAGAAAGTGTTTTTCGTTGCTCCTTTTGTCTGAATAAACAAATATGCAGTTTGCTGGAAATAAGCTGTACTCTGACAGTCGTTCTTATGGAGTGCAGTTCAGTTAATAAAACTCTTTCTGCCTTTCATTGCAAGCAAGCCCGAAAGTGTTTTTATGCTTCATACTGGATTGTAAAAGCAAAGTTGCCGTGTGCTGAAAACAAGTTGTTCTTTGACAGTCTTGAATACTGAGTGCAGTTCAGTTAATAAAACTGTCTTTCTGGTGCTCATTGCAAACAAGCCAGAAAGTGTTTTTCGTTGCTCTTCTTGTCTGAATAAACAAATATGCAGTTTGCTGGAAATAAGCTGTACTCTGACAATCGTTCTTATGGAGTGCAGTTCAGCTAATAAACCTCTTTCTGCCTTTCATTGCAAGCAAGCCCGAAAGTGTTTTTATGCTTCATACTGGATTGTAAAAGCAAAGTTGCCGTGTGCTGAAAACAAGTTGTTCTTTGACAGTCTTTCAATACTGAGTGCAGTTCAGTTAATAAAACTGTCTTTCTGGTGCTCATTGCAAACAAGCTAGAAATTGTTTTTCTGTGTTCCAATTGTTAGTATAAACAAATATGCAGTCTGCTGAAAGCAAGCTGTTCTTTGATAGTCTTTCTTATGGAGTGCAGTTCAGCTAATAAAACTCTTTCTGCATTTCATTGCAAGCAAGCCCGAAAGTGTTTTTATGCTTTATAATGGATTGTAAAAGCAAAGTTGCTGTTTGCTGAAAACAAGTTGTTCTTTGACAGTCTTGAATTCTGAAAGCAGTTCAGCCAATAAAAATGTATTTCTGTCATTCATTGCAAACAAGCCAGAAAGTGTTTTTCTTTGCTCTTCTCGTCTGTATAAGCAAAGATGCAGTTTGCTGGAAATAAGCCGTACTCTGACAGTCGTTCTTATGGAGTGCAGTTCAGCTAATGAAACTCTTTCTGCCTTTCATTGCAAGCAAGCCCGAAAGTGTTTTTATGCTTCATACTGGATTGTAAAAGCAAAGTTGCCGTGTGCTGAAAACAAGTTGTTCTTTGACAGTCTTGAATACTGAGTGCAGTTCAGTTAATAAAACTGTCTTTCTGGTGCTCATTGCAAACAAGCCAGAAAGTGTTTTTCGTTGCTCTTCTTGTCTGAATAAACAATTATGCAGTTTGCTGGAAATAAGCTGTACTCTGACAGTCGTCCTTATGGAGTGCAGTTCAGCTAATAAAACTCTTTCTGCCTTTCATTGCAAGCAAGCCCGAAAGTGTTTTTATGCTTCATACTGGATTGTAAAAGCAAAGTTGCCGTGTGCTGAAAACAAGTTGTTCTTTGACAGTCTTGAATACTGAGTGCAGTTCAGTTAATAAAACTGTCTTTCTGGTGCTCATTGCAAACAAGCCAGAAAGTGTTTTTCGTTGCTCTTCTTGTCTGAATAAACAAATATGCAGTTTGCTGGAAATAAGCTGTACTCTGACAGTCGTTCTTATGGAGTGCAGTTCAGTTAATAAAACTCTTTCTGCCTTTCATTGCAAGCAAGCCCGAAAGTGTTTTTATGCTTCATACTGGATTGTAAAAGCAAAGTTGCCGTGTGCTGAAAACAAGTTGTTCTTTGACAGTCTTGAATACTGAGTGCAGTTCAGTTAATAAAACTGTCTTTCTGGTGCTCATTGCAAACAAGCCAGAAAGTGTTTTTCGTTGCTCTTCTTGTCTGAATAAACAATTATGCAGTTTGCTGGAAATAAGCTGTACTCTGACAGTCGTCCTCATGGAGTGCAGTTCAGCTAATAAAACTCTTTCTGCCTTTCATTGCAAGCAAGCCCGAAAGTGTTTTTATGCTTCATACTGGATTGTAAAAGCAAAGTTGCCGTGTGCTGAAAACAAGTTGTTCTTTGACAGTCTTGAATACTGAGTGCAGTTCAGTTAATAAAACTGTCTTTCTGGTGCTCATTGCAAACAAGCCAGAAAGTGTTTTTCGTTGCTCTCCTTGTCTGAATAAACAAATATGCAGTTTGCTGGAAATAAGCTGTACTCTGACAGTCGTTCTTATGGAGTGCAGTTCAGCTAATAAAACTCTTTCTGCCTTTCATTGCAAGCAAGCCCGAAAGTGTTTTTATGCTTCATACTGGATTGTAAAAGCAAAGTTGCCGTGTGCTGAAAACAAGTTGTTCTTTGACAGTCTTGAATACTGAGTGCAGTTCAGTTAATAAAACTGTCTTTCTGGTGCTCATTGCAAACAAGCTAGAAATTGTTTTTCTGTGTTCCAATTGTTAGTATAAACAAATATGCAGTCTGCTGAAAGCAAGCTGTTCTTTGATAGTCTTTCTTATGGAGTGCAGTTCAGCTAATAAAACTCTTTCTGCATTTCATTGCAAGCAAGCCCGAAAGTGTTTTAATGCTTCATAATGGATTGTAAAAGCAAAGTTGCTGTGTGCTGAAAACAAGTTGTTCTTTGACAGTCTTGAATTCTGACTGCAGTTCAGCCAATAAAAATGTATTTCTGTCATTCATTGCAAACAAGCCAGAAAGTGTTTTTCGTTGCTCTTCTTGTCTGAATAAACAAATATGCAGTTTGCTGGAAATAAGCTGTACTCTGACAGTCGTTCTTATGGAGTGCAGTTCAGCTAATGAAACTCTTTCTGCCTTTCATTGCAAGCAAGCCCGAAAGTGTTTTTATGCTTCATACTGGATTGTAAAAGCAAAGTTGCCGTGTGCTGAAAACAAGTTGTTCTTTGACAGTCTTGAATACTGAGTGCAGTTCAGTTAATAAAACTGTCTTTCTGGTGCTCATTGCAAACAAGCCAGAAAGTGTTTTTCTGTGTTCCAATTGTTAGTATAAACAAATATGCAGTCTGCTGAAAGCAAGCTGTTCTTTGATAGTCTTTCTTATGGAGTGCAGTTCAGCTAATAAAACTCTTTCTGCCTTTCATTGCAAGCAAGCCCGAAAGTGTTTTTATGCTTTATAATGGATTGTAAAGGCAAAGTTGCAGTTTGCTGAAAACAAGTTGTTCTTTGACAGTCTTGAATTCTGACTGCAGTTCAGCCAATAAAAATGTATTTCTGTCATTCATTGCAAACAAGCCAGAAAGTGTTTTTCGTTGCTCTTCTTGTCTGAATAAACAAATATGCAGTTTGCTGGAAATAAGCTGTACTCTGACAGTCGTTCTTATGGAGTGCAGTTCAGCTAATAAAACTCTTTCTGCCTTTCATTGCAAGCAAGCCCGAAAGTGTTTTTATGCTTCATACTGGATTGTAAAAGCAAAGTTGCCGTGTGCTGAAAACAAGTTGTTCTTTGACAGTCTTGAATACTGAGTGCAGTTCAGTTAATAAAACTGTCTTTCTGGTGCTCATTGCAAACAAGCCAGAAAGTGTTTTTCGTTGCTCTTCTTGTCTGAATAAACAAATATGCAGTTTGCTGGAAATAAGCTGTACTCTGACAGTCGTTCTTATGGAGTGCAGTTCAGCTAATAAAACTCTTTCTGCCTTTCATTGCAAGCAAGCCCGAAAGTGTTTTTATGCTTCATACTGGATTGTAAAAGCAAAGTTGCCGTGTGCTGAAAACAAGTTGTTCTTTGACAGTCTTGAATACTGAGTGCAGTTCAGTTAATAAAACTGTCTTTCTGGTGCTCATTGCAAACAAGCTAGAAATTGTTTTTCTGTGTTCCAATTGTTAGTATAAACAAATATGCAGTCTGCTGAAAGCAAGCTGTTCTTTGATAGTCTTTCTTATGGAGTGCAGTTCAGCTAATAAAACTCTTTCTGCATTTCATTGCAAGCAAGCCCGAAAGTGTTTTAATGCTTCATAATGGATTGTAAAAGCAAAGTTGCTGTGTGCTGAAAACAAGTTGTTCTTTGACAGTCTTGAATTCTGACTGCAGTTCAGCCAATAAAAATGTATTTCTGTCATTCATTGCAAACAAGCCAGAAAGTGTTTTTCGTTGCTCTTCTTGTCCGAATAAACAAATATGCAGTTTGCTGGAAATAAGCCGTACTCTGACAGTCGTTCTTATGGAGTGCAGTTCAGCTAATAAAACTCGTTCTGCCTTTTATTGCAAGCAAGCCCGAAAGTGTTTTTATGCTTCATAATGGATTGTAAAAGCAAAGTTGCCGTGTGCTGAAAACAAGTTGTTCTTTGACAGTCTTGAATACTGAGTGCAGTTCAGTTAATAAAACTGTCTTTCTGGTGCTCATTGCAAACAAGCCAGAAAGTGTTTTTCGTTGCTCTTCTTGTCTGAATAAACAAATATGCAGTTTGCTGGAAATAAGCTGTACTCTGACAGTCGTTCTTATGGAGTGCAGTTCAGCTAATAAAACTCTTTCTGCCTTTCATTGCAAGCAAGCCCGAAAGTGTTTTTATGCTTCATACTGGATTGTAAAAGCAAAGTTGCCGTGTGCTGAAAACAAGTTGTTCTTTGACAGTCTTGAATACTGAGTGCAGTTCAGTTAATAAAACTGTCTTTCTGGTGCTCATTGCAAACAAGCCAGAAAGTGTTTTTCGTTGCTCTTCTTGTCTGAATAAACAAATATGCAGTTTGCTGGAAATAAGCTGTACTCTGACAGTCGTTCTTATGGAGTGCAGTTCAGTTAATAAAACTCTTTCTGCCTTTCATTGCAAGCAAGCCCGAAAGTGTTTTTATGCTTCATACTGGATTGTAAAAGCAAAGTTGCCGTGTGCTGAAAACAAGTTGTTCTTTGACAGTCTTGAATACTGAGTGCAGTTCAGTTAATAAAACTGTCTTTCTGGTGCTCATTGCAAACAAGCCAGAAAGTGTTTTTCGTTGCTCTTCTTGTCTGAATAAACAATTATGCAGTTTGCTGGAAATAAGCTGTACTCTGACAGTCGTCCTCATGGAGTGCAGTTCAGCTAATAAAACTCTTTCTGCCTTTCATTGCAAGCAAGCCCGAAAGTGTTTTTATGCTTCATACTGGATTGTAAAAGCAAAGTTGCCGTGTGCTGAAAACAAGTTGTTCTTTGACAGTCTTGAATACTGAGTGCAGTTCAGTTAATAAAACTGTCTTTCTGGTGCTCATTGCAAACAAGCCAGAAAGTGTTTTTCGTTGCTCTCCTTGTCTGAATAAACAAATATGCAGTTTGCTGGAAATAAGCTGTACTCTGACAGTCGTTCTTATGGAGTGCAGTTCAGCTAATAAAACTCTTTCTGCCTTTCATTGCAAGCAAGCCCGAAAGTGTTTTTATGCTTCATACTGGATTGTAAAAGCAAAGTTGCCGTGTGCTGAAAACAAGTTGTTCTTTGACAGTCTTGAATACTGAGTGCAGTTCAGTTAATAAAACTGTCTTTCTGGTGCTCATTGCAAACAAGCTAGAAATTGTTTTTCTGTGTTCCAATTGTTAGTATAAACAAATATGCAGTCTGCTGAAAGCAAGCTGTTCTTTGATAGTCTTTCTTATGGAGTGCAGTTCAGCTAATAAAACTCTTTCTGCATTTCATTGCAAGCAAGCCCGAAAGTGTTTTAATGCTTCATAATGGATTGTAAAAGCAAAGTTGCTGTGTGCTGAAAACAAGTTGTTCTTTGACAGTCTTGAATTCTGACTGCAGTTCAGCCAATAAAAATGTATTTCTGTCATTCATTGCAAACAAGCCAGAAAGTGTTTTTCGTTGCTCTTCTTGTCTGAATAAACAAATATGCAGTTTGCTGGAAATAAGCTGTACTCTGACAGTCGTTCTTATGGAGTGCAGTTCAGCTAATGAAACTCTTTCTGCCTTTCATTGCAAGCAAGCCCGAAAGTGTTTTTATGCTTCATACTGGATTGTAAAAGCAAAGTTGCCGTGTGCTGAAAACAAGTTGTTCTTTGACAGTCTTGAATACTGAGTGCAGTTCAGTTAATAAAACTGTCTTTCTGGTGCTCATTGCAAACAAGCCAGAAAGTGTTTTTCTGTGTTCCAATTGTTAGTATAAACAAATATGCAGTCTGCTGAAAGCAAGCTGTTCTTTGATAGTCTTTCTTATGGAGTGCAGTTCAGCTAATAAAACTCTTTCTGCCTTTCATTGCAAGCAAGCCCGAAAGTGTTTTTATGCTTTATAATGGATTGTAAAGGCAAAGTTGCAGTTTGCTGAAAACAAGTTGTTCTTTGACAGTCTTGAATTCTGACTGCAGTTCAGCCAATAAAAATGTATTTCTGTCATTCATTGCAAACAAGCCAGAAAGTGTTTTTCGTTGCTCTTCTTGTCTGAATAAACAAATATGCAGTTTGCTGGAAATAAGCTGTACTCTGACAGTCGTTCTTATGGAGTGCAGTTCAGCTAATAAAACTCTTTCTGCCTTTCATTGCAAGCAAGCCCGAAAGTGTTTTTATGCTTCATACTGGATTGTAAAAGCAAAGTTGCCGTGTGCTGAAAACAAGTTGTTCTTTGACAGTCTTGAATACTGAGTGCAGTTCAGTTAATAAAACTGTCTTTCTGGTGCTCATTGCAAACAAGCCAGAAAGTGTTTTTCGTTGCTCTTCTTGTCTGAATAAACAAATATGCAGTTTGCTGGAAATAAGCTGTACTCTGACAGTCGTTCTTATGGAGTGCAGTTCAGCTAATAAAACTCTTTCTGCCTTTCATTGCAAGCAAGCCCGAAAGTGTTTTTATGCTTCATACTGGATTGTAAAAGCAAAGTTGCCGTGTGCTGAAAACAAGTTGTTCTTTGACAGTCTTGAATACTGAGTGCAGTTCAGTTAATAAAACTGTCTTTCTGGTGCTCATTGCAAACAAGCTAGAAATTGTTTTTCTGTGTTCCAATTGTTAGTATAAACAAATATGCAGTCTGCTGAAAGCAAGCTGTTCTTTGATAGTCTTTCTTATGGAGTGCAGTTCAGCTAATAAAACTCTTTCTGCATTTCATTGCAAGCAAGCCCGAAAGTGTTTTAATGCTTCATAATGGATTGTAAAAGCAAAGTTGCTGTGTGCTGAAAACAAGTTGTTCTTTGACAGTCTTGAATTCTGACTGCAGTTCAGCCAATAAAAATGTATTTCTGTCATTCATTGCAAACAAGCCAGAAAGTGTTTTTCGTTGCTCTTCTTGTCCGAATAAACAAATATGCAGTTTGCTGGAAATAAGCCGTACTCTGACAGTCGTTCTTATGGAGTGCAGTTCAGCTAATAAAACTCGTTCTGCCTTTTATTGCAAGCAAGCCCGAAAGTGTTTTTATGCTTCATAATGGATTGTAAAAGCAAAGTTGCCGTGTGCTGAAAACAAGTTGTTCTTTGACAGTCTTGAATACTGAGTGCAGTTCAGTTAATAAAACTGTCTTTCTGGTGCTCATTGCAAACAAGCCAGAAAGTGTTTTTCGTTGCTCTTCTTGTCTGAATAAACAAATATGCAGTTTGCTGGAAATAAGCTGTACTCTGACAGTCGTTCTTATGGAGTGCAGTTCAGCTAATAAAACTCTTTCTGCCTTTCATTGCAAGCAAGCCCGAAAGTGTTTTTATGCTTCATACTGGATTGTAAAAGCAAAGTTGCCGTGTGCTGAAAACAAGTTGTTCTTTGACAGTCTTGAATACTGAGTGCAGTTCAGTTAATAAAACTGTCTTTCTGGTGCTCATTGCAAACAAGCCAGAAAGTGTTTTTCGTTGCTCTTCTTGTCTGAATAAACAAATATGCAGTTTGCTGGAAATAAGCTGTACTCTGACAGTCGTTCTTATGGAGTGCAGTTCAGTTAATAAAACTCTTTCTGCCTTTCATTGCAAGCAAGCCCGAAAGTGTTTTTATGCTTCATACTGGATTGTAAAAGCAAAGTTGCCGTGTGCTGAAAACAAGTTGTTCTTTGACAGTCTTGAATACTGAGTGCAGTTCAGTTAATAAAACTGTCTTTCTGGTGCTCATTGCAAACAAGCCAGAAAGTGTTTTTCGTTGCTCTTCTTGTCTGAATAAACAATTATGCAGTTTGCTGGAAATAAGCTGTACTCTGACAGTCGTCCTCATGGAGTGCAGTTCAGCTAATAAAACTCTTTCTGCCTTTCATTGCAAGCAAGCCCGAAAGTGTTTTTATGCTTCATACTGGATTGTAAAAGCAAAGTTGCCGTGTGCTGAAAACAAGTTGTTCTTTGACAGTCTTGAATACTGAGTGCAGTTCAGTTAATAAAACTGTCTTTCTGGTGCTCATTGCAAACAAGCCAGAAAGTGTTTTTCGTTGCTCTCCTTGTCTGAATAAACAAATATGCAGTTTGCTGGAAATAAGCTGTACTCTGACAGTCGTTCTTATGGAGTGCAGTTCAGCTAATAAAACTCTTTCTGCCTTTCATTGCAAGCAAGCCCGAAAGTGTTTTTATGCTTCATACTGGATTGTAAAAGCAAAGTTGCCGTGTGCTGAAAACAAGTTGTTCTTTGACAGTCTTGAATACTGAGTGCAGTTCAGTTAATAAAACTGTCTTTCTGGTGCTCATTGCAAACAAGCTAGAAATTGTTTTTCTGTGTTCCAATTGTTAGTATAAACAAATATGCAGTCTGCTGAAAGCAAGCTGTTCTTTGATAGTCTTTCTTATGGAGTGCAGTTCAGCTAATAAAACTCTTTCTGCATTTCATTGCAAGCAAGCCCGAAAGTGTTTTAATGCTTCATAATGGATTGTAAAAGCAAAGTTGCTGTGTGCTGAAAACAAGTTGTTCTTTGACAGTCTTGAATTCTGACTGCAGTTCAGCCAATAAAAATGTATTTCTGTCATTCATTGCAAACAAGCCAGAAAGTGTTTTTCGTTGCTCTTCTTGTCTGAATAAACAAATATGCAGTTTGCTGGAAATAAGCTGTACTCTGACAGTCGTTCTTATGGAGTGCAGTTCAGCTAATGAAACTCTTTCTGCCTTTCATTGCAAGCAAGCCCGAAAGTGTTTTTATGCTTCATACTGGATTGTAAAAGCAAAGTTGCCGTGTGCTGAAAACAAGTTGTTCTTTGACAGTCTTGAATACTGAGTGCAGTTCAGTTAATAAAACTGTCTTTCTGGTGCTCATTGCAAACAAGCCAGAAAGTGTTTTTCTGTGTTCCAATTGTTAGTATAAACAAATATGCAGTCTGCTGAAAGCAAGCTGTTCTTTGATAGTCTTTCTTATGGAGTGCAGTTCAGCTAATAAAACTCTTTCTGCCTTTCATTGCAAGCAAGCCCGAAAGTGTTTTTATGCTTTATAATGGATTGTAAAGGCAAAGTTGCAGTTTGCTGAAAACAAGTTGTTCTTTGACAGTCTTGAATTCTGACTGCAGTTCAGCCAATAAAAATGTATTTCTGTCATTCATTGCAAACAAGCCAGAAAGTGTTTTTCGTTGCTCTTCTTGTCTGAATAAACAAATATGCAGTTTGCTGGAAATAAGCTGTACTCTGACAGTCGTTCTTATGGAGTGCAGTTCAGCTAATAAAACTCTTTCTGCCTTTCATTGCAAGCAAGCCCGAAAGTGTTTTTATGCTTCATACTGGATTGTAAAAGCAAAGTTGCCGTGTGCTGAAAACAAGTTGTTCTTTGACAGTCTTGAATACTGAGTGCAGTTCAGTTAATAAAACTGTCTTTCTGGTGCTCATTGCAAACAAGCCAGAAAGTGTTTTTCGTTGCTCTTCTTGTCTGAATAAACAAATATGCAGTTTGCTGGAAATAAGCTGTACTCTGACAGTCGTTCTTATGGAGTGCAGTTCAGCTAATAAAACTCTTTCTGCCTTTCATTGCAAGCAAGCCCGAAAGTGTTTTTATGCTTCATACTGGATTGTAAAAGCAAAGTTGCCGTGTGCTGAAAACAAGTTGTTCTTTGACAGTCTTGAATACTGAGTGCAGTTCAGTTAATAAAACTGTCTTTCTGGTGCTCATTGCAAACAAGCTAGAAATTGTTTTTCTGTGTTCCAATTGTTAGTATAAACAAATATGCAGTCTGCTGAAAGCAAGCTGTTCTTTGATAGTCTTTCTTATGGAGTGCAGTTCAGCTAATAAAACTCTTTCTGCATTTCATTGCAAGCAAGCCCGAAAGTGTTTTAATGCTTCATAATGGATTGTAAAAGCAAAGTTGCTGTGTGCTGAAAACAAGTTGTTCTTTGACAGTCTTGAATTCTGACTGCAGTTCAGCCAATAAAAATGTATTTCTGTCATTCATTGCAAACAAGCCAGAAAGTGTTTTTCGTTGCTCTTCTTGTCCGAATAAACAAATATGCAGTTTGCTGGAAATAAGCTGTACTCTGACAGTCGTTCTTATGGAGTGCAGTTCAGCTAATAAAACTCTTTCTGCCTTTCATTGCAAGCAAGCCCGAAAGTGTTTTTATGCTTCATACTGGATTGTAAAAGCAAAGTTGCCGTGTGCTGAAAACAAGTTGTTCTTTGACAGTCTTGAATACTGAGTGCAGTTCAGTTAATAAAACTGTCTTTCTGGTGCTCATTGCAAACAAGCCAGAAAGTGTTTTTCGTTGCTCTTCTTGTCTGAATAAACAAATATGCAGTTTGCTGGAAATAAGCTGTACTCTGACAGTCGTTCTTATGGAGTGCAGTTCAGCTAATAAAACTCTTTCTGCCTTTCATTGCAAGCAAGCCCGAAAGTGTTTTTATGCTTCATACTGGATTGTAAAAGCAAAGTTGCCGTGTGCTGAAAACAAGTTGTTCTTTGACAGTCTTGAATACTGAGTGCAGTTCAGTTAATAAAACTGTCTTTCTGGTGCTCATTGCAAACAAGCTAGAAATTGTTTTTCTGTGTTCCAATTGTTAGTATAAACAAATATGCAGTCTGCTGAAAGCAAGCTGTTCTTTGATAGTCTTTCTTATGGAGTGCAGTTCAGCTAATAAAACTCTTTCTGCATTTCATTGCAAGCAAGCCCGAAAGTGTTTTTATGCTTTATAATGGATTGTAAAAGCAAAGTTGCAGTTTGCTGAAAACAAGTTGTTCTTTGACAGTCTTGAATTCTGACTGCAGTTCAGCCAATAAAATTGTATTTCTGTCATTCATTGCAAACAAGCCAGAAAGTGTTTTTCGTTGCTCTTCTTGTCTGAATAAACAAATATGCAGTTTGCTGGAAATAAGCTGTATTCTGACAGTCGTTCTTATGGAGTGTAGTTCAGCTAATAAAACTCTTTCTGCCTTTCATTGCAAGCAAGCCCGAAAGTGTTTTTATGCTTCATACTGGATTGTAAAAGCAAAGTTGCCGTGTGCTGAAAACAAGTTGTTCTTTGACAGTCTTGAATACTGAGTGCAGTTCAGTTAATAAAACTGTCTTTCTGGTGCTCATTGCAAGCAAGCCCGAAAGTGTTTTTATGCTTCATACTGGATTGTAAAAGCAAAGTTGCCGTGTGCTGAAAACAAGTTGTTCTTTGACAGTCTTGAATACTGAGTGCAGTTCAGTTAATAAAACTGTCTTTCTGGTGCTCATTGCAAACAAGCTAGAAATTGTTTTTCTGTGTTCCAATTGTTAGTATAAACAAATATGCAGTCTGCTGAAAGCAAGCTGTTCTTTGATAGTCGTTCTTATGGAGTGCAGTTCAGCTAATAAAACTCTTTCTGCCTTTTATTGCAAGCAAGCCCGAAAGTGTTTTTATGCTTCATAATGGATTGTAAAAGCAAAGTAGAAGTTTGCTGAAAACAAGTTGTTCTTTGACAGTCTTGAATTCTGACTGCAGTTCAGCCAATAAAGATGTATTTCTGTCATTCATTGCAAACAAGCCAGAAAGTGTTTTTCGTTGCTCTTCTTGTCTGAATAAACAATTATGCAGTTTGCTGGAAATAAGCTGTACTCTGACAGTCGTCCTTATGGAGTGCAGTTCAGCTAATAAAACTCTTTCTGCCTTTCATTGCAAGCAAGCCCGAAAGTGTTTTTATGCTTCATACTGGATTGTAAAAGCAAAGTTGCCGTGTGCTGAAAACAAGTTGTTCTTTGACAGTCTTGAATACTCAGTGCAGTTCAGTTAATAAAACTGTCTTTCTGGTGCTCATTGCAAGCAAGCCCGAAAGTGTTTTTATGCTTCATACTGGATTGTAAAAGCAAAGTTGCCGTGTGCTGAAAACAAGTTGTTCTTTGACAGTCTTGAATACTGAGTGCAGTTCAGTTAATAAAACTGTCTTTCTGGTGCTCATTGCAAACAAGCTAGAAATTGTTTTTCTGTGTTCCAATTGTTAATATAAACAAATATGCAGTCTGCTGAAAGCAAGCTGTTCTTTGATAGTCGTTCTTATGGAGTGCAGTTCAGCTAATAAAACTCTTTCTGCCTTTCATTGCAAGCAAGCCCGAAAGTGTTTTTATGCTTCATACTGGATTGTAAAAGCAAAGTTGCCGTGTGCTGAAAACAAGTTGTTCTTTGACAGTCTTGAATACTGAGTGCAGTTCAGTTAAGAAAAATGCCGTTCTGGTGCTCATTGCAAGCAAGCCAGAAAGTGTTTTTCTTTGCTCTTCTCGTATGCATAAGCAAAGATGCAGTTTGCTGGAAATAAGCCGTACTCTGACAGAGAGAGAATATGAACCCCTTTTTGTAATGTCAATTTGACAGGTCTATGGACCAATCAGAGCGTGCCACGTCATCAAGTCCCGCCCCCTTTTTTGACAGGAAGTCCCGCCCTCTCAACCAATCATAAGCGTCTATTTGACCGGAAGTCCCTCCTTCCCTTCGTCGTACCGTAGTCGTGCAATTTACCCGGAATTTGCTCCTTTATCCTTAATCAATCATAACCATGTATTATACCTGGAATTCCCCTCCCTTTTTCTGCTTAATCAATAAGAAGCATTCATTGATCACTCACGTTCACATACACTTATATATAGATAACAAACATATATGTCACGTAAGTGCATTTTACCCTGAATTTCTCTCCCTTTCTGCTTAATCAATAAGAAGCATTCATTGATCACTCACGTTCACATATACTTATTTATATAGATAACAAACATTTGTCACGTAAACAGACAGACACATTCACTAAACAGACACATAACATAAGATAACAACAACAGCCCCCTACTTATATACACACACACACACACACACATACGCAAACACAAGCATAAGTGTTGAATTGATACCATGCCTTTTAAAAGAACAAGACTTGTATAATTATTTGTTTTTAAATCTTTTATTTTATTTTACTATTAACTCCTTTTATTGATATGTATTAATAATGTGAGGGTTTTTACGATCTGTGAATGTGTTCATGAGGGGAGGTTAGATTTTAGGACTCTGTGTTTATTGAAGAAGAGGTGGTTCTTATCACTGAGGTGTGACACACACACACACACACACACACATACACATATCATTCACTCACACACATACAGAACAAAACCCCTCTACCATCCCTTGCTTCACATACAAGCATATAATTGTTTTATATATATATATATATATATATATATAACTATATGAGTTCAAAATAAAAAATAAAAATGTCTAATAGTGTTTTAATGATAATAAAATTGTTTCTGTTTTAAAAGACAATCATTAGTTTATTGTATCTTTCCTTCAAAACGAATATGTACAAACTAGTATAGGACCCCCACCCAGTTTTACGACCCCTACCCCAACCCTCCCTTGTTACATACATCTGATTTGATGATAAATGACGCAATTCAGAAGAGAGAGAGCACTTTAAAAGCTGCAAAAAATGTTCCATTTTACTAAAAAACAACTGAGAGAGAGACGTTTGTTTGACATCTAGCAGGCAGCTCCAACTTGAGCAAAATCTACAGGTAAGAACTGACATTCTGTTATTTTATAAGACTTGAAAAATTACTTAACTTGTTGTCTGTTCCTATACATAATGATTGGTCATATTTGATGAATTCTAACTATATTATTTTGTTTTAATAGAGAAGAAGAACAGTCACATTAGCTAACATGTTCCAAGACTAAATCATTAGGGGTAAGTAAATATACCTATATAATTGTATATATATATATATATATATATATATATATTTGTATTTTATAATGTTATTCATGAAAATTGTTTGTATCTCTTTAGTCATGCGTTCTAAACAGTTATGAACTGGATACATAGTCACTTATGATGAAACTCTTTCCTGTAAGTAAAAATATATTATGTAAATTATATGTTTATGTGTACTTCCTAGACCTTAAATTGAAACAAATTAACTTTAGATTTCAGTAAAAACATTCTAACACTATTATGATGCTACTCTCTATGAATATATTTATATAATTGTGTATATATAATATGTATTTTATAATGTTATTCATGAAAATTATTTGTATCACTTTAGTCATGCATTCTAAAACAGTTATGAACTGGAGACACCTCCTACTTGAACACATCCACTTATGATGAAGTTCTTCCCTGTAAGTAAAAATATATTTATGTATTATTGTCATTTTTATGTGTATATTGCCTAGTCCTAATTGAAACATTATTTTATCTTTATATTTCAGTAAAAACATTCTGCCACTATTATGATGCTACTCTCTCTATGAATGCTGGTGTCTGTGAAGAGCCATCAATTGCTGACTCAAGAATGTAATACTTTATTTTAATGTTTTTTTTTTTTTTTTTTAATTCATTTTGTGTTATTGTGTATTAAATATTGTATTAGTCCAATGGCGCAGAAACGCCCTAACAATGAGGTTTTAAACATTGAAGCTAAGAAGTCTAACATCAGTCCTTTTTCACATGATTTAAATAGCGTTCATATAATCTGTGAACTAAAGCAAACTATTTCAAAAGTAGAAACTACATTGAATGAACTTGATACGTGTACAACTCTGAATCCCTTTATATTAGAAGCTGTAAATCAGCTTAATGACAGATTGTCAGAACCTCCTAATCCAAACTATGAATGTTTAACATCTCCTGTTAATACCTCAGAAAATAATCCTGAAAGTTTGCATGATGTTTTCTTTGAACTGGAGCAGAGCTTATCAAAATTGCAAAACACACTCAATGAACATGATACGTGTACAACTCTGAATCCTTATCTGTTAGATGCTGTAAATCAGCTAAATGACAGATTGTCAGAACCTCCTAATCCAAACTATGAATGTTTAACATCTCCTGTTAATACCTCAGAAAATATTCCTGAAACGTTGATAGATTTTTTCTATGAACTAAACCAAAGTCTTTTGAGATTAAATGATAATCTGAAAAACTTAAGTCAAAATTCATTAACCAGTCCTGATCATGATGATGATCTGAGTAATGAACACACCCCTAGTGTTGAGAGAGAAGAAGATGGTCTTAATGACCATCCTCCTCCATCCCCTAGCGTTGAATCAGAGAATGATTCCAATGACATTCCTCCTCCTCCACCCCCTAGTGTTGAATCAGAGAATGATTCCAATGACAATCCTCCTCCTCCTTCACCTGACAATGGTGATGAACAAATGGGGGGTGATCTTGACCCAAATATAAATATAAATCATATAGACAGATTCCGCACCACAGAAATTAGAAGAAGGATAAACTTTTATTCTCTAGGCAATGTAAACAGTTTTGCGGAATTTTACAATTATGTTCTTGAGATTTTAAATGAAATGCTCAATGTCGCTAATGATGAAATAGTTGGTCCGTGTGATGCTGTGTTTGTTGAAATTCAGGGTAATTCACTCAATGTTTCGTCGCGTGTTCAGATAAATGATGGGGGTATTGACCTGAATTCCTTTCTGTTCTTGTTTGAAAACGCCATTCAGAGTAAATTTGAAATACTTTCCGATGAAACTTTACAATTAGTTATTCGGATTGTGCATGCTCCTCAGGGTGGAGGTAAAAGAAAGCTAGCAGGTATCTTCAGCACAGATTTTGTTCAGAAAAAGTTGAAACATCTGTATGTTTTTCATAACAAAGATAACCTCTGTTTTGCCTTATGCGTTTCTCAAATATTGAATCCTGATAAAAACATTTTTCAAGTAGAACATATAGCGAGGCAATTGCAACATGATGTAGGTTTATCCACAGATGAAATGGTTAGCTTTTCACAAATTGCACGTTTTGAGCAACATTTGAACTGCAAAATCATAGTGCTGTACCGAAGTGATGAAAAGAAGGGGTATAGTTTGTTTCAGAACACTAACATGCCTCATGACAAAACCATTTACTTATTCTTGCATGAAAACCATTATTACGGGGTCAAAAATCTTAAAGGGGTATTAGGTACATCCTATGTCTGTCCTTACTGTTCCGCAGGGGTCAGCAATATGAAACATCACAAATGTGATTTTCATTGTAACGTATGTCTTGACAAAGACTGTCCTAAACAGCCTAAAAAGACTGTACAATGTAAAGATTGTCTAAGGATTTGCAGATCACAATATTGTTATGATAAACATAAAGCAGTGATCGATCCAAGCGATGATCAAACTTTATGCAAAACTAGATTCTACTGTCCTAAATGTAACACGGTGCAGGATCAGGGTAAAACATCCAAAAAACACAAGTGTCATGCAAGTCGTTGTAAAAACTGTGGAGCCAAAGTTGATTCAGAAACCATGCATGAATGTTTTATACAACCTATAACCTTTGAAATTCCTGATGAAAAGTACGTCTTTTATGACTTTGAGACAAATCAACAAACAGGTTACCACGTAGCTAATTATATATGTTGCATAGATTTCAAAGGTAGGGAGTGGGTAGCAAAAGGGGACAGATGCGTAGCAGCATTCTTTAGGAAGTTTCGCAAGGAACGGTACAAAGGTTATACATTCATAGCGCACAACGCTAGAGGTTATGATTCATACCTTTTGTTGAATCATTTGGTAAAAGAGGGAATCACACCTAGCATCATAGCACAAGGTGGTAAAATCTTGTGTTTTCAAGATGTTGAGTATAAACAGAGATACATTGATAGTCTCTCTTTTCTCCCTATGAGACTGAGCGCTATTCCAAAAGCTATGGGGTTCACATCAGACAAAAAGGGGTATTTTCCACATTTCTGGAATACTCAGGAAAATCAGAATTATGTAGGGCCTTATCCTCAGCCAGAGTTCTACGGGGTAGACACTATGATGGCTAAAGAAAGAGAAGAATTTTTTGAATGGTACAATACACGTGCAGGTAAGCTCTTTCACTTTAAGGAAGAAATGGCTCAATATTGTAAGAATGATGTCCACATTCTGAGAAAAGGTTGTATAGCTTTCAGGGATGAGATACTGAGCAGTACAATGGTTGACCCGTTCAAATGCATCACCATAGCTAGTGTCTGTTTGCAAATATTCAGAATCAACTTTTTGTCTAAAGACATTTTAGCTATACCCCCTTTAGATAATTACATCGACAGTCAGAAATCTTTCTCAACACCTTCCATACAATGGCTCGAGTACATCTCTGAGAGAGACAAGATCCCCATCCGACATGCCCTCAATGAAGGTGAGGTCAAGTTCGGAAACTACTTTGTGGATGGTTATTGTGAAAATGGTAGTGAACGAAAGGCATTTGAGTTTTTAGGGTGTTTTTATCACGGTTGTGCTAAATGTTTTCCTTCAAATGTACCACATCCTCTAAGTAAGAGCTCACAATCTTTTGGGGATGTTTATCAAAATTCTATGGATAAAATTCAGACTTTGCAAAACACTTTCAAACTGAATGTAACTGTGATGTGGGAGCATACCTGGAATGAGATGAAAAGATCAAACCAGGATGTTAAGTTGTTTATGACACGCTTTGACTTTCCTGAGCGCATAAAACCGCGAGATGCTCTGTTCGGTGGTCGAACAAACGCATTACATCTCCATTATGTAGCACAGCCAGGTGAAAGGATTGATTATTATGATTTCACATCCCTCTATCCTTATGTAAATAAAACAAAGAGGTACCCCGTGGGTCACCCCACTATCATCTTTCGTGATTTCCAACCGTTGGAAAAATATTTCGGACTCATTAGAGCAAAAATTCTTCCCCCTAAGGGCTTGTGGGCCCCTGTTCTCCCTTATAGGGTGAAAAGCAAACTCTTGTTTCCTTTGTGTCGAACATGTGCTGAACAACAATTACAAAATTGTAAACACACGGATGAGGAGAGGGCCCTGACAGGTAGTTGGTGTAGCGTTGAGGTGATGAAAGCCATTGAGAAGGGGTACAGAGTGTTGAAGGTGATTGAAATATGGCACTTCCCTAATGATTCGAAATATTTGTTTACAGAATACATCAACAGGTTTCTGCAGACAAAACAGGAGAGTTCAGGTTATCCTTCCTGGGTGGTTGATGAGGCCGATAAATTAGAGTACATTCAAAAGTATGAGGAGAATGAAGGGATCAAACTAGAACAATCACGTATTGAAGTTAATCCTGCACAGAGATCTGTGGCTAAACTGGCACTGAATTCTTTATGGGGAAAAATGTGTCAGAGATCTGACAGGACAAACACTACACTGATCAAAGACCCTAGTGAGTTTTTACAATTCATATTCTCGGATATGTATAATGTAAGTCATTTCTCTTTTCTGAATCAGGAGGTGGCATTGGTGCAGTGGCGTTACGCAGACGATAGATGTCTCAAACCGGGTAATGCTAATGTATTTATCGGTATTTTCACCACAGCCTATGCTAGACTTGAATTGTACAATGTGATAGATGGATTACAACAGAGATGCTTATACACGGATACTGACAGCGTCATTTTCAAAAGTAAAGAAGGTGACTGGATGCCTCCTCTAAGTGATTACTTAGGAGGCCTTACGAGTGAACTGGACACAGGTGATCAAATTGTAGAATTTGTCAGTGGGGGTCCGAAAACCTATGGTTACCGCACTCTCAAAGGTAAAACTACAATGAAAGTTAAGGGTATTACTTTAAACTACACCAATGGTGAAATTGTAAACTTGAAATCCTTAACAGAACTGGTTAATGAACATGTGAAAAATCCAAATTCTGACGCGCAAATTATGACTACCCACAATCAAATTGTGAGAGATAAAAGAGGCTTTCACTTAAAAAACAGAGCACAGATGAAAAGATTCAGAGTTGTGTACGATAAACGTGTTCTCTTATCGGATTTCACAACATTACCTTACGGTTATTAATTAATTAACTAACTAAAAATGATTAATCCAAAGGGATTTGATTCTAGACTTCAGCTTCCTTTTTCTTGTATAGTGTGTGGACCAAGCAATAGTGGAAAATCTTTTTTTATCAAAATGTTGTTGGAAAATTGTACGGATTCCATGTCAAAAACCCCAGATCAAATTGTATGGTGTTATACGTGTTGGCAACCTCTCTATGATGAACTGCTGAACAAAATAAACATACGTTTTGTTCAAGGAATACCCGACTCTTTGTGTGATGATGAACTATTTCCACCTCACAAAACAAACTTATTGGTAATTGATGATCTGATGGAAACAGCTAGCAAGAACGAGGAGGTAGAGAAGGCTTTTACAAAATATACACACCACAGAAACCTGAGTGTCATCTATTTGGTTCAAAATCTGTTTTTTCAAGGAAAAAGTAGCAGAACCATCAACTTAAACACCAACTATATGGTGCTTTTCAAAAATCCTAGAGATAAGCTACAGATAAGTATACTGGCGCGTCAAATGTATCCGGGTAACAACAAGTACTTTTTAGAATGTTACCAAGAAGCAACTGCTAGACCTTATGGGTATTTATTTGTAGATTTAAAAGCATCAACGCCAGATGAACTTCGTCTCAGGTCAGGATTGTTTGCATGGGAGAATCCTGCAGTTTATGTTCCAAAGAAAAAATTTGTAAAGTACTGAAAATGTCTGCGCGTCTAAAGAGAAATTTCCAGGTTCTGAGATCTCTATATCATGCTACCCCTGGAGAAAGGAAAGTTATATTACGTAAAGCTTCCTCAGATCTCATATTAGCCATCTGTGAATTAGCCCTAAATCTATTGAGAGGAAACATTCCTTTAACGTCTCGTCAATATAAAAAATTTAAAAGACAGAAAAAATTAATTAAACTATTTGCTAATAAAAGAACATCTGTGGAGTCTAAAAGAAAGTCTGTTAAACAATCTGGAGGTTTTCTTCTGCCTTTATTAAGTGTCGCAGTCCCCTTCATCAGCAGTTTAATAGCATCCGGCCAGAGATAACATGGAAACCGCTGATAAGATGTATTTGGTGCCTCAACACCAACTAGATAAACTTAAAAACATGACGAGTGGAAAAGAAACTGTTAGAAAAACGGTGGAAAATGATTTAGATGATGTGATGCGTCATATATTGAACAGAGCTGATTTGATTCCTTATGAAAAGGCTAAACTTTATGCATCAGCCTTGCAAAGATTCTTAAACATTGTCAAACAGGGAGAAGAGGAAACGTCTCAATTAACCCTTTCCCTACCTGCTGAAAATAAACCGTTAACGGGTGCTACTGAAAATAAACCTTTGACGGAGGATCTACAATCAACCAAAGATGAAATTATTAAAGAGGTTATAGCAAATGTTCCAGCCAGAACCCGAAAAAATGCTTCTTACATCATGGAGAAAATATTAAAGTCTAATGATGTAGCTTCATGGAATGATGAAGGAGAATTTATTTTCAATGGTCAAACAGTAAAAGGATCACACATGTTGGATTTGGTTAAAAATCTCACAGCTCCTCAAAAAGTATCTGATGACCGGAGACCATTAGGCTGGGCTGAACTGTTACAAACTGTCGCTAACTTAAACATTCCATTTTCAACCATTCCTAATGCAGGGGTTAGACGTAAAATATCTGATGTTAAAAAAACAAAAAAGTTGTATTCTCCCCCTACTTCCTCCACCCCTAAAAGTTATGATTCCTCTAATCTTGAACCTGTTTTTAAATCTCCTAGATTTACCACTTCAAACTGGTTGAATTTTTAATGAATCATATTGTATTTTATAAATGATGAAACTTTTGTAACAAATAATCATGTAATGTTTTTCTTTATTTAAATAAAATTACATTTCAATGATTTTACATGCATCATTATTATTATTATTTCAAATACATTGTAAATCTTTCACCAGAGTTAACACATTGAATACATTTCATAAAGTGTGTGTTATTTTTTCTAGGGTACATTTTTTTAACAAAAGCTACAACCATATCATCGTTTCTTTTTAAATCATCACTATACATAGACATAATTTGATTAAAAGTATATCCTTTAACTATATGATATAAAAAGAATACACAATGTTGTCCACAACAAACAGATTCGAACCTCTGAACTTGTTTAGAGTTATGTATTATTTCCAAACAGTTCCTTTTTAAAAAATAATAAATAGATTCAGGAAAGATGGGTGAATTTGGATGATTTCCGTATGAATCAAAAAAATATCCTGTGGTTTCATTGATGACGTATAATCCCAGCCAATGGCCCCCTGGCATATGACTCGGGTCGGTATTTACGATGAATAAAGCAGGAAACTGTTTCAATCTGTTCTCAGGTAACTCATCACTAGCAAAAACACCATAAAAGACTTTTCTTAGAGACGGACAACTTCTCATCAACTCTGTAAGTTCTCCAGTATCCATGATTATTGATAATCTATGAGAACGTTTCGACGATTGTTGATTTCCAAAATTGAATCAAAACTGGCATACACAATTAGATTCACAGTCCTCGGAAGAGGGTTTCGAAATCTGAGTTCCAATCTCATATTACCCGACTTTATTAAAGACAGATGCTGCCCGCAGTCATCATCAGGGGTCAGGTTGAATGCGACCAGCGTGTAACCTTGGGTGTAGTCTTGTCTGTTTATAGACAACCCCTGATCTTTAAGTTGTTTTCCTGAAGATAAAATTAAGGAATGAAACTCACGGACTACATTCCCGTTTTGAAAATCCGGTTGGAATGGTTTTGCAGGATGTTGTGTTCCATCTACATACAGAGCTATAAACTCTGTATCGTAATGTTTAAAATTAAACGGATTTTTATTGTATGCTCCGCTGAAAGCGTCATTGTCAACCATCCCGAAAATTAATGTTTTAGGAAGGGGTCCGAGGAACAGGTTCTCTTGGGTACAAATACGACTGCCTGCGGGTAGACTGAAAGTTTTCATACAGACCCTTTCTAATGGATATTTAGCGGTGGCATTGAGTAACGCCTGCGCATGACCCAGTTTCACAGCTGGAGAAACTGTTACTTTTTTCACAAATAGTGATGCTGAGAGTAATTTCAGTTTGTAATCCCTCGGTCCTTCTTTCATTAGACAAAATTCCTCTTTACTTCGAACCATTTTAATTTTTAAATCAACTCCATTTAGTAAAAGTTTATCTTGAAAAAATATATCAGAGTGGATGTGTCCAATCAAATCAAAAGTTTTGCTTTCCGAGCTGAAAAGAGCCCTGTTTTTTAATCCGTTATTACGACCTTGAGGATCCGTCACGTCCATCTGACCGGCTGTATCTTTATAAAACAATCCGGTTGAAAATTGCGTTTGCAAGGCGTCTGCGCCATAATTCAAAATACACTCCATTATTGATCTGTATGGATATGTATTACTTGATTGGCTGATGAGACGATCCCCGAGCATAACGTCTACTTGTGAAAATAGAGATGCTATTGGATAGTTAATAACTCCAACCTTGGCATCGTTAGCAATGTTGGACCCATCAGGATTTGTGATCTTACAACTTAGATGTAAAAAGGTGTTGTTCAAATCCAAGTAATCTTCACCGTTACCAGCTACGTAAAACTCCAAGGGTCCGTTATCCGTCAAGGCGGAAAGTGGTGGTATTTCGACATAAGTATATTTTTCAATACTTGTTTGAGTGTAGGGTAAGGTAAAAATGTCTAGTTCAGATTTAGTGCATTCGGATGATAGACTGTGTAAGAAAGCCATTGTGTTAGAAAATGTTAAAACTTCTTCGTTTGATAGAGGAGGAGGAGGACGAAGCACGCTTGTTGTCTCTTCGTTTGTTCTTTTTCACTCTGTCCTTACTCTCAGTGATCTTTCGCTTTTTATTCGTAATTACAATGCGTCTCCCAGGAGGTCTTCTAACATTCTTGTGTGCAATCGATGCAATTCCAGATCCATCCTGTTTTTGATTCTTGCTGATAATGTTACTCACTACGTCACTTACAATACCTTGTGCAGCTGTTTTAAAATGTGGTTTTACAATGGATATACCCCTTTTTATAACAGGTACAGCCATCCTAAAAAGTGCTTTGAAGATTCCACCTAAACCCGAGCCATACATGATAGGGGATCCTTGGTACCCTGGGAGACCACTTCCTGCTTGATTTTTATAATAATCTATAAGAATTCTGGGGTCCATGTAGCTTATGCCGGTCATTTTTAAAAACGAAATGAATGTTTTGCGGGTCTAAAATGAAGTTTAGCAATTAATTTTCCGTAGATAAAAGGAATATGTAGATTTTGGTCTGATTTAATTTCAATAACAATATCGGTTATAAAACTCTTGCTCACAGGTACGTAGTGTGGCTTGTCGTAAGTTATTGTGACAATTTCGTTGTTCTCACCGGTTATATGTACACATCTCAACAAAGGGACAAAACTATCCCCTACCCTTTGATAGTGAATAATGTCTGTATACACATACATGGTATAAAAACCTGCGCGGACGTCTACCGGATAAGGAGCCTCAGGTTCATCACGTGTAAGATTTTTCTTTGGTTCCAGACCTAATATAATTGATAGAATCCCGTGAGCCCCCAGCGAATAACTTTTATCAGTCACCATACGTATTTTGTTTGTATTAATATTATATTGGATTTTTATTTCAAGAGCTAAACTTTTTATAACTCTATTCATTTCCTGAACCAGAGCATCTATGTTGCTGTAATACCCCGGACTCATCTGGCAGTTATAAAATTCTTTTTTAATTCCATCTTCGAATCGGATAAAAAA
Source organism: Hoplias malabaricus (assembly GCF_029633855.1). Classification (NCBI taxonomy): domain Eukaryota; kingdom Metazoa; phylum Chordata; class Actinopteri; order Characiformes; family Erythrinidae; genus Hoplias; species Hoplias malabaricus. The sequence continues at coordinate 27,108,623 of NC_089810.1, forward strand.
TATACTTTCCCACGCTGTTAATGAGTACCATGAATGAGGATATTGTACTTCCGTGAGAGCTACCTCCCAGTCCCCTGTCAATTCAATAGGTTTGGCAAATTTGGTCGTGTAACATGAAATCTTGTTTTCAGGATAGATGTCTTTGGATGCGTTGCTTGGGAGAGTAACATAGAACCCAGTCTCTTCCATGACTATATGATTATGATTTTCAATGTGTTCCTATCAAATCTTTTTAAACTTTGATGTCAAACATGTTCTTTGCAGGGATCCAAGAGTTAAACTTTTCAGGCCACCCCACCCATTTAACTAAAAACATCTTTCTCCTATTTTGTATTTTTTCATCTAAAATTTTCTCAATTTTATAGGTTTTATTTTTTCCTACTATAATTTTTTGTAGTTCCTGTTCATAAAATGCCCCATCAATGATTTCACCATCCATATCTTGCAGCTTGTAAACCGGAGGATCTCTAGGTATCTGTTCCGAAACCTTGAAATTTTCATTCGTGTAGTTTTGCTCATATCCTTTTTCAAAATGACTTTTCACACGTGAAATCTTTACAATGTCCCCAATCTTAAACTTAAAACATAGTTTTTTGGTTCTTGAGGGAATCAACCCGTACAAGTTTTTAAAAGCTTTGAATGAATTTGATTCATTAACATCAACAGGTTTCATTTTGATAGAGCTGTGGTAATTATTATTGTAAGCAAGGAGCATATCCTGTACCACATCAATGTATTTTCTCGTATTGACAGCTGTGAAATATTTCCACATTTTATTTTTAAGCGTCTTGTTAAAACGTTCACAGACCGAAGCTTTCTGCCCTGTGCCTGTTGCAAAATGTATGATATTATATCTGTTCATTAATCCTTGAAAGTTTTTATTAAAAAATTCTTTTCCTTGGTCCGTTTGCAGTTTTTTAGGAATTCTCCCTTCCATCAGAATAGACTCAAAAGCTTTTGTAACCTCAGCTCCTGATTTGTTCTGCAATACGCGTACCCAAGCATATTTAGATAAAATATCTATACAAGTTAACATAAATTTCTTATTATCATTATTCTCTGATAAACTAGTCATATCCACTAAATCGGCTTGCCATTGCTCATCCATGTTTTTCACAAAAACTCTGTTTTTCTTAAATTTCACAGAAATAGGCTTATGGAGAGTGTATGCATCTTGTGCTGCAAGCCACGTTTTAATTTCACCATCATTTACCCTTTTACCAATTTTCTCAACAATAGCTCTTTGCAAACTCTCAACCCCTCCGTAAGACCCAGGGTCTGAGGGCGTGTAATAGATATGCCTCATTAACTGCTTTGTCATTTTTGTAATAATGAGTTAAATATGTGTGAACTCTTTATTTTATTGATCTATATTCAGAAAACCTTATGACCTAATTATATACTTATATAAATAATAATAATAATAATAATTTAACAAGACACCACAGATTTAAAAAAAAAAAAAAAAAAAAAAAAAAAAAAAAAAAAAAAATTATTTTCAAAACACACATTGTTTAAGATACATGAAATAAATTTATTATTGCTTTTCAAAATCACACTTTTGGTTACATAGTTTTTTAAAAATAAAATATAAATAAAATAAAACAAATATATATACATAAAATAAAATAAAACATAAAATAAAGAATAGACTACAATAAATGTATATTATTACTTTTTCTAAATCACACGCTTTTGGTTACATAGTTTTTTAAAAATAAAATATAAAATAAAATAAAACAAATATATATACATAAATAAAATAAAACATAAAATAAAGAATAGACTACAATAAATGTATATTATTACTTTTTCTAAATCACACGCTTTTGGTTACATAGTTTTTTAAAAATAAAAGTATAATAAAAAATAAAATAAAATAAAATATAAAATAAAATAAAACATAAAATAAAGAATAGACTACAATAAATGTATATTATTACTTTTTCTAAATCACACGCTTTTGGTTACATAGTTTTTTAAAAATAAAATATAAAATAAAATAAAACAAATATATATACATAAAATAAAATAAAACATAAAATAAAGAATAGACTACAATAAATGTATATTATTACTTTTTCTAAATCACACGCTTTTGGTTACATAGTTTTTTAAAAATAAAATATAAAATAAAATAAAACAAATATATATACATAAAATAAAATAAAACATAAAATAAAGAATAGACTACAATAAATGTATATTATTACTTTTTCTAAATCACACGCTTTTGGTTACATAGTTTTTTAAAAATAAAATATAAAATAAAATAAAACAAATATATATACATAAAATAAAATAAAACATAAAATAAAGAATAGACTACAATAAAAAGTTCTGAGGTGTTACCGACACATTCAGACGTTTTCATTGAGAGGTGAGGTGAAGCGGTCCATGAGATTGTGAAATTGATGATCCCAGTAGTCGATCATTTTTTTATTGATCTTTTCAGCATAAACTGCAGGCGCTTTCTCTTTGATCTCCTTCAAGGCGTTTGTGATGTTCATCTCGTTTCGCAAATCGCACACAATCGTTTCAAAAGCCCCCAGCAATTTTTCCAAAGTTGGAATATTAAAGTAACCACACAAATGCAAGACATTCGCTAAGACAAATTTAAGACAAGGGCGATAAAGTCTCTTAAGAAGTCTTTTTGCATTGATGTGTAGGTAGTATTCCTCTGGATCAAACAAACAAGAGTGTTGAAGTTGTGATGGGTGATCAACGATGCAACCATTACAGTTTTCAACCATATCAGTCTGAATCACCTTTTCAAGGAGGTCAGCAGTAAAAGCCCTCATAATCGAGACCATGTAGGGGGTAACAAACCCCTCATCCTCACCCATGGGTTGGAAAGACTCTGAAGCAGCATCCTCACCAGTGGGGTGGAAAGAGTCTGAAGTTCTGTCCTCACATGTAGCTTGAAGAAGTTCTGAAGTGGCGTTGTCACAGTCTTGACCGTAGTACAGGTTGACAAATTTCTGAGCCATTTTCAGTAGACGTTGTGTTGTCACTTTCTGAGACAAGAGTGACTTGTGGAGAGAGAAAGAGAGAAAGAGATAGAGAGAGAGAGTGTCGCTTCTATTTATCTGTCAAGAGCTTTGGGTGTGTACTTTGACACCTCCCCCTGACAACCCCCCTTACAAGGAAAACTGATGTTGGAATCAAAAAAGTTTGTCTAATCTTATTTTTAATCTCTGTAGACCTTTAATCATTTCATTTTCTTCAAACAATTGTTCAATGTTTTCAAACCATTCTTTATATATTTCTTTCCAGTCTTCCCATTCGATTTTCACACAGGAATCACGTTGTGAAGAAAATCCTGTATCAGGTGCATTTCTTTTGTGACTGTATAGCATAGAAAAACACACAAAACAAGTGCCTTTTACATTTCTTACGGTCTGGAGAGCAAAAGTATGTGGTGTCACAACTCTTGTTGAATTCCAAGGTTTGATGAGGATGTTGAATTGTGGTGAAGATTGCAAATTACCAGACATGATTTTAGTGTTGAGCTCGTAGCAGTGGTTTCTGAAACTGTCCCAATCCTTCTGATGAAGCGTAAATTTCTCTGTGACATCTCTACAACTCTCTGTTGAGCTGTTGAAAAATGATAGGCAGTCTCTCTCTTGATCAAACTTGTATCCAAAGTACAATCCATTTCTTAATTGCAATGTTTTAACATTGTCTGAATCAGAGATCCGTGAAGATGTTCGATTAATAAATGAGGCAGGGAACTTTCTTGGTGCATGCAGAAAATTTGCCATTGTGTGTCTTCTTCTCTATTAAAACAAAATAATATAGTTAGAATTCATCAAATATGACCAATCATTATGTATAGGAACAGACAACAAGTTAAGTAATTTTTCAAGTCTTATAAAATAACAGAATGTCAGTTCTTACCTGTAGATTTTGCTCAAGTTGGAGCTGCCTGCTAGATGTCAAACAAACGTCTCTCTCTCAGTTGTTTTTTAGTAAAATGGAACATTTTTTGCAGCTTTTAAAGTGCTCTCTCTCTTCTGAATTGCGTCATTTATCATCAAATCAGATGTATGTAACAAGGGAGGGTTGGGGTAGGGGTCGTAAAACTGGGTGGGGGTCCTATACTAGTTTGTACATATTCGTTTTGAAGGAAAGATACAATAAACTAATGATTGTCTTTTAAAACAGAAACAATTTTATTATCATTAAAACACTATTAGACATTTTTATTTTTTATTTTGAACTCATATAGTTATATATATATATATATATATATATATAAAACAATTATATGCTTGTATGTGAAGCAAGGGATGGTAGAGGGGTTTTGTTCTGTATGTGTGTGAGTGAATGATATGTGTATGTGTGTGTGTGTGTGTGTGTGTGTCACACCTCAGTGATAAGAACCACCTCTTCTTCAATAAACACAGAGTCCTAAAATCTAACCTCCCCTCATGAACACATTCACAGATCGTAAAAACCCTCACATTATTAATACATATCAATAAAAGGAGTTAATAGTAAAATAAAATAAAAGATTTAAAAACAAATAATTATACAAGTCTTGTTCTTTTAAAAGGCATGGTATCAATTCAACACTTATGCTTGTGTTTGCGTATGTGTGTGTGTGTGTGTGTGTATATAAGTAGGGGGCTGTTGTTGTTATCTTATGTTATGTGTCTGTTTAGTGAATGTGTCTGTCTGTTTACGTGACAAATGTTTGTTATCTATATAAATAAGTATATGTGAACGTGAGTGATCAATGAATGCTTCTTATTGATTAAGCAGAAAGGGAGAGAAATTCAGGGTAAAATGCACTTACGTGACATATATGTTTGTTATCTATATATAAGTGTATGTGAACGTGAGTGATCAATGAATGCTTCTTATTGATTAAGCAGAAAAAGGGAGGGGAATTCCAGGTATAATACATGGTTATGATTGATTAAGGATAAAGGAGCAAATTCCGGGTAAATTGCACGACTACGGTACGACGAAGGGAAGGAGGGACTTCCGGTCAAATAGACGCTTATGATTGGTTGAGAGGGCGGGACTTCCTGTCAAAAAAGGGGGCGGGACTTGATGACGTGGCACGCTCTGATTGGTCCATAGACCTGTCAAATTGACATTACAAAAAGGGGTTCATATTCTCTCTCTTCTGACAGTCGTTCTTATGGAGTGCAGTTCAGCTAATAAAACTCGTTCTGCCTTTTATTGCAAGCAAGCCCGAAAGTGTTTTTATGCTTCATAATGGATTGTAAAAGCAAAGTTGCCGTGTGCTGAAAACAAGTTGTTCTTTGACAGTCTTGAATACTGAGTGCAGTTCAGTTAATAAAACTGTCTTTCTGGTGCTCATTGCAAACAAGCCAGAAAGTGTTTTTCGTTGCTCTTCTTGTCTGAATAAACAAATATGCAGTTTGCTGGAAATAAGCTGTACTCTGACAGTCGTTCTTATGGAGTGCAGTTCAGCTAATAAAACTCTTTCTGCCTTTCATTGCAAGCAAGCCCGAAAGTGTTTTTATGCTTCATACTGGATTGTAAAAGCAAAGTTGCCGTGTGCTGAAAACAAGTTGTTCTTTGACAGTCTTGAATACTGAGTGCAGTTCAGTTAACAAAAATGCCTTTCTGGTGCTCATTGCAAACAAGCCAGAAAATGTTTTTCTGTGTTCCAATTGTTAGTATAAACAAATATGCAGTCTGCTGAAAGCAAGCTGTTCTTTGATAGTCGTTCTTATGGAGTGCAGTTCAGCTAATAAAACTCTTTCTGCCTTTCATTGCAAGCAAGCCCGAAAGTGTTTTTATGCTTCATACTGGATTGTAAAAGCAAAGTTGCCGTGTGCTGAAAACAAGTTGTTCTTTGACAGTCTTGAATACTGAGTGCAGTTCAGTTAATAAAACAGTCTTTCTGGTGCTCATTGCAAACAAGCTAGAAATTGTTTTTCGTTGCTCTTCTTGTCTGAATAAACAAATATGCAGTTTGCTGGAAATAAGCTGTACTCTGACAGTCGTTCTTATGGAGTGCAGTTCAGCTAATAAAACTCTTTCTGCCTTTCATTGCAAGCAAGCCCGAAAGTGTTTTTATGCTTCATACTGGATTGTAAAAGCAAAGTTGCCGTGTGCTGAAAACAAGTTGTTCTTTGACAGTCTTGAATACTGAGTGCAGTTCAGTTGAGAAAAATGCCTTTCTGGTGCTCATTGCAAGCAAGCCAGAAAGTGTTTTTCTTTGCTCTTCTCGTATGCATAAGCAGAGATGCAGTTTGCTGGAAATAAGCCGTACTCTGACAGTCGTTCTTATGGAGTGCAGTTCAGCTAATAAAACTCTTTCTGCCTTTTATTGCAAGCAAGCCCGAAAGTGTTTTTATGCCTCATAATGGATTGTAAAAGCAAAGTTGCCGTGTGCTGAAAACAAGTTGTTCTTTGACAGTCTTGAATACTGAGTGCAGTTCAGTTAACAAAAATGCCTTTCTGGTGCTCATTGCAAACAAGCCAGAAAGTGTTTTTCTGTGTTCCAATTGTTAGTATAAACAAATATGCAGTCTGCTGAAAGCAAGCTGTTCTTTGATAGTCGTCCTTATGGAGTGCAGTTCAGCTAATAAAACTCTTTCTGCCTTTCATTGCAAGCAAGCCCGAAAGTGTTTTTATGCTTCATACTGGATTGTAAAAGCAAAGTTGCCGTGTGCTGAAAACAAGTTGTTCTTTGACAGTCTTGAATACTGAGTGCAGTTCAGTTAATAAAACTGTCTTTCTGGTGCTCATTGCAAGCAAGCCAGAAAGTGTTTTTCTTTGCTCTTCTCGTATGCATAAGCAAAGATGCAGTTTGCTGGAAATAAGCCGTACTCTGACAGTCGTTCTTATGGAGTGCAGTTCAGCTAATAAAACTCGTTCTGCCTTTTATTGCAAGCAAGCCCGAAAGTGTTTTTATGCTTCATAATGGATTGTAAAAGCAAAGTTGCCGTGTGCTGAAAACAAGTTGTTCTTTGACAGTCTTGAATACTGAGTGCAGTTCAGTTAATAAAACTGTCTTTCTGGTGCTCATTGCAAACAAGCCAGAAAGTGTTTTTCGTTGCTCTTCTTGTCTGAATAAACAAATATGCAGTTTGCTGGAAATAAGCTGTACTCTGACAGTCGTTCTTATGGAGTGCAGTTCAGCTAATAAAACTCTTTCTGCCTTTCATTGCAAGCAAGCCCGAAAGTGTTTTTATGCTTCATACTGGATTGTAAAAGCAAAGTTGCCGTGTGCTGAAAACAAGTTGTTCTTTGACAGTCTTGAATACTGAGTGCAGTTCAGTTGAGAAAAATGCCTTTCTGGTGCTCATTGCAAGCAAGCCAGAAAGTGTTTTTCTTTGCTCTTCTCGTATGCATAAGCAGAGATGCAGTTTGCTGGAAATAAGCCGTACTCTGACAGTCGTTCTTATGGAGTGCAGTTCAGCTAATAAAACTCTTTCTGCCTTTTATTGCAAGCAAGCCCGAAAGTGTTTTTATGCTTCATAATGGATTGTAAAAGCAAAGTTGCCGTGTGCTGAAAACAAGTTGTTCTTTGACAGTCTTGAATACTGAGTGCAGTTCAGTTAACAAAAATGCCTTTCTGGTGCTCATTGCAAACAAGCCAGAAAGTGTTTTTCTGTGTTCCAATTGTTAGTATAAACAAATATGCAGTCTGCTGAAAGCAAGCTGTTCTTTGATAGTCGTCCTTATGGAGTGCAGTTCAGCTAATAAAACTCTTTCTGCCTTTCATTGCAAGCAAGCCCGAAAGTGTTTTTATGCTTCATACTGGATTGTAAAAGCAAAGTTGCCGTGTGCTGAAAACAAGTTGTTCTTTGACAGTCTTGAATACTGAGTGCAGTTCAGTTAATAAAACTGTCTTTCTGGTGCTCATTGCAAGCAAGCCAGAAAGTGTTTTTCTTTGCTCTTCTCGTATGCATAAGCAAAGATGCAGTTTGCTGGAAATAAGCCGTACTCTGACAGTCGTTCTTATGGAGTGCAGTTCAGCTAATAAAACTCGTTCTGCCTTTTATTGCAAGCAAGCCCGAAAGTGTTTTTATGCTTCATAATGGATTGTAAAAGCAAAGTTGCCGTGTGCTGAAAACAAGTTGTTCTTTGACAGTCTTGAATACTGAGTGCAGTTCAGTTAATAAAACTGTCTTTCTGGTGCTCATTGCAAACAAGCCAGAAAGTGTTTTTCGTTGCTCTTCTTGTCTGAATAAACAAATATGCAGTTTGCTGGAAATAAGCTGTACTCTGACAGTCGTTCTTATGGAGTGCAGTTCAGCTAATAAAACTCTTTCTGCCTTTCATTGCAAGCAAGCCCGAAAGTGTTTTTATGCTTCATACTGGATTGTAAAAGCAAAGTTGCCGTGTGCTGAAAACAAGTTGTTCTTTGACAGTCTTGAATACTGAGTGCAGTTCAGTTAACAAAAATGCCTTTCTGGTGCTCATTGCAAACAAGCCAGAAAGTGTTTTTCTGTGTTCCAATTGTTAGTATAAACAAATATGCAGTCTGCTGAAAGCAAGCTGTTCTTTGATAGTCGTTCTTATGGAGTGCAGTTCAGCTAATAAAACTCTTTCTGCCTTTCATTGCAAGCAAGCCCGAAAGTGTTTTTATGCTTCATACTGGATTGTAAAAGCAAAGTTGCCGTGTGCTGAAAACAAGTTGTTCTTTGACAGTCTTGAATACTGAGTGCAGTTCAGTTAATAAAACTGTCTTTCTGGTGCTCATTGCAAACAAGCTAGAAATTGTTTTTCGTTGCTCTTCTTGTCTGAATAAACAAATATGCAGTTTGCTGGAAATAAGCTCTACTCTGACAGTCGTTCTTATGGAGTGCAGTTCAGCTAATAAAACTCTTTCTGCCTTTCATTGCAAGCAAGCCCGAAAGTGTTTTTATGCTTCATACTGGATTGTAAAAGCAAAGTTGCCGTGTGCTGAAAACAAGTTGTTCTTTGACAGTCTTGAATACTGAATGCAGTTCAGTTGAGAAAAATGCCTTTCTGGTGCTCATTGCAAGCAAGCCAGAAAGTGTTTTTCTTTGCTCTTCTCGTATGCATAAGCAGAGATGCAGTTTGCTGGAAATAAGCCGTACTCTGACAGTCGTTCTTATGGAGTGCAGTTCAGCTAATAAAACTCTTTCTGCCTTTTATTGCAAGCAAGCCCGAAAGTGTTTTTATGCTTCATAATGGATTGTAAAAGCAAAGTTGCCGTGTGCTGAAAACAAGTTGTTCTTTGACAGTCTTGAATACTGAGTGCAGTTCAGTTAACAAAAATGCCTTTCTGGTGCTCATTGCAAACAAGCCAGAAAGTGTTTTTCTGTGTTCCAATTGTTAGTATAAACAAATATGCAGTCTGCTGAAAGCAAGCTGTTCTTTGATAGTCGTCCTTATGGAGTGCAGTTCAGCTAATAAAACTCTTTCTGCCTTTCATTGCAAGCAAGCCCGAAAGTGTTTTTATGCTTCATACTGGATTGTAAAAGCAAAGTTGCCGTGTGCTGAAAACAAGTTGTTCTTTGACAGTCTTGAATACTGAGTGCAGTTCAGTTAATAAAACTGTCTTTCTGGTGCTCATTGCAAACAAGCTAGAAATTGTTTTTCTGTGTTCCAATTGTTGGTATAAACAAATGTGCAGTCTGCTGAAAGCAAGCTGTTCTTTGATAGTCTTTCTTATGGAGTGCAGTTCAGCTAATAAAACTCTTTCTGCATTTCATTGCAAGCAAGCCCGAAAGTGTTTTAATGCTTCATAATGGATTGTAAAAGCAAAGTTGCTGTGTGCTGAAAACAAGTTGTTCTTTGACAGTCTTGAATTCTGACTGCAGTTCAGCCAATAAAAATGTATTTCTGTCATTCATTGCAAACAAGCCAGAAAGTGTTTTTCGTTGCTCTTCTTGTCTGAATAAACAAATATGCAGTTTGCTGGAAATAAGCTGTACTCTGACAGTCGTTCTTATGGAGTGCAGTTCAGCTAATAAAACTCTTTCTGCCTTTCATTGCAAGCAAGCCCGAAAGTGTTTTTATGCTTCATACTGGATTGTAAAAGCAAAGTTGCCGTGTGCTGAAAACAAGTTGTTCTTTGACAGTCTTGAATACTGAGTGCAGTTCAGTTAACAAAAATGCCTTTCTGGTGCTCATTGCAAACAAGCCAGAAAGTGTTTTTCGTTGCTCTTCTTGTCTGAATAAACAAATATGCAGTTTGCTGGAAATAAGCTGTACTCTGACAGTCGTTCTTATGGAGTGCAGTTCAGTTAATAAAACTCTTTCTGCATTTCATTGCAAGCAAGCCCGAAAGTGTTTTTATGCTTCATACTGGATTGTAAAAGCAAAGTTGCCGTGTGCTGAAAACAAGTTGTTCTTTGACAGTCTTGAATACTGAGTGCAGTTCAGTTAATAAAACTGTCTTTCTGGTGCTCATTGCAAACAAGCCAGAAAGTGTTTTTCTGTGTTCCAATTGTTAGTATAAACAAATATGCAGTCTGCTGAAAGCAAGCTGTTCTTTGATAGTCTTTCTTATGGAGTGCAGTTCAGCTAATAAAACTCTTTCTGCCTTTCATTGCAAGCAAGCCCGAAAGTGTTTTTATGCTTTATAATGGATTGTAAAGGCAAAGTTGCAGTTTGCTGAAAACAAGTTGTTCTTTGACAGTCTTGAATTCTGACTGCAGTTCAGCCAATAAAAATGTATTTCTGTCATTCATTGCAAACAAGCCAGAAAGTGTTTTTCGTTGCTCTTCTTGTCTGAATAAACAAATATGCAGTTTGCTGGAAATAAGCTGTACTCTGACAGTCGTTCTTATGGAGTGCAGTTCAGCTAATAAAACTCTTTCTGCCTTTCATTGCAAGCAAGCCCGAAAGTGTTTTTATGCTTCATACTGGATTGTAAAAGCAAAGTTGCCGTGTGCTGAAAACAAGTTGTTCTTTGACAGTCTTGAATACTGAGTGCAGTTCAGTTAATAAAACTGTCTTTCTGGTGCTCATTGCAAACAAGCCAGAAAGTGTTTTTCGTTGCTCTTCTTGTCTGAATAAACAAATATGCAGTTTGCTGGAAATAAGCTGTACTCTGACAGTCGTTCTTATGGAGTGCAGTTCAGCTAATAAAACTCTTTCTGCCTTTCATTGCAAGCAAGCCCGAAAGTGTTTTTATGCTTCATACTGGATTGTAAAAGCAAAGTTGCCGTGTGCTGAAAACAAGTTGTTCTTTGACAGTCTTGAATACTGAGTGCAGTTCAGTTAATAAAACTGTCTTTCTGGTGCTCATTGCAAACAAGCTAGAAATTGTTTTTCTGTGTTCCAATTGTTAGTATAAACAAATATGCAGTCTGCTGAAAGCAAGCTGTTCTTTGATAGTCTTTCTTATGGAGTGCAGTTCAGCTAATAAAACTCTTTCTGCATTTCATTGCAAGCAAGCCCGAAAGTGTTTTAATGCTTCATAATGGATTGTAAAAGCAAAGTTGCTGTGTGCTGAAAACAAGTTGTTCTTTGACAGTCTTGAATTCTGACTGCAGTTCAGCCAATAAAAATGTATTTCTGTCATTCATTGCAAACAAGCCAGAAAGTGTTTTTCGTTGCTCTTCTTGTCCGAATAAACAAATATGCAGTTTGCTGGAAATAAGCTGTACTCTGACAGTCGTTCTTATGGAGTGCAGTTCAGCTAATAAAACTCTTTCTGCCTTTCATTGCAAGCAAGCCCGAAAGTGTTTTTATGCTTCATACTGGATTGTAAAAGCAAAGTTGCCGTGTGCTGAAAACAAGTTGTTCTTTGACAGTCTTGAATACTGAGTGCAGTTCAGTTAATAAAACTGTCTTTCTGGTGCTCATTGCAAACAAGCCAGAAAGTGTTTTTCGTTGCTCTTCTTGTCTGAATAAACAAATATGCAGTTTGCTGGAAATAAGCTGTACTCTGACAGTCGTTCTTATGGAGTGCAGTTCAGCTAATAAAACTCTTTCTGCCTTTCATTGCAAGCAAGCCCGAAAGTGTTTTTATGCTTCATACTGGATTGTAAAAGCAAAGTTGCCGTGTGCTGAAAACAAGTTGTTCTTTGACAGTCTTGAATACTGAGTGCAGTTCAGTTAATAAAACTGTCTTTCTGGTGCTCATTGCAAACAAGCTAGAAATTGTTTTTCTGTGTTCCAATTGTTAGTATAAACAAATATGCAGTCTGCTGAAAGCAAGCTGTTCTTTGATAGTCTTTCTTATGGAGTGCAGTTCAGCTAATAAAACTCTTTCTGCATTTCATTGCAAGCAAGCCCGAAAGTGTTTTTATGCTTTATAATGGATTGTAAAAGCAAAGTTGCAGTTTGCTGAAAACAAGTTGTTCTTTGACAGTCTTGAATTCTGACTGCAGTTCAGCCAATAAAATTGTATTTCTGTCATTCATTGCAAACAAGCCAGAAAGTGTTTTTCGTTGCTCTTCTTGTCTGAATAAACAAATATGCAGTTTGCTGGAAATAAGCTGTATTCTGACAGTCGTTCTTATGGAGTGTAGTTCAGCTAATAAAACTCTTTCTGCCTTTCATTGCAAGCAAGCCCGAAAGTGTTTTTATGCTTCATACTGGATTGTAAAAGCAAAGTTGCCGTGTGCTGAAAACAAGTTGTTCTTTGACAGTCTTGAATACTGAGTGCAGTTCAGTTAATAAAACTGTCTTTCTGGTGCTCATTGCAAGCAAGCCCGAAAGTGTTTTTATGCTTCATACTGGATTGTAAAAGCAAAGTTGCCGTGTGCTGAAAACAAGTTGTTCTTTGACAGTCTTGAATACTGAGTGCAGTTCAGTTAATAAAACAGTCTTGAATTCTGACTGCAGTTCAGCCAATAAAATTGTATTTCTGTCATTCATTGCAAACAAGCCAGAAAGTGTTTTTCGTTGCTCTTCTTGTCTGAATAAACAAATATGCAGTTTGCTGGAAATAAGCTGTATTCTGACAGTCGTTCTTATGGAGTGTAGTTCAGCTAATAAAACTCTTTCTGCCTTTCATTGCAAGCAAGCCCGAAAGTGTTTTTATGCTTCATACTGGATTGTAAAAGCAAAGTTGCCGTGTGCTGAAAACAAGTTGTTCTTTGACAGTCTTGAATACTGAGTGCAGTTCAGTTAATAAAACTGTCTTTCTGGTGCTCATTGCAAGCAAGCCCGAAAGTGTTTTTATGCTTCATACTGGATTGTAAAAGCAAAGTTGCCGTGTGCTGAAAACAAGTTGTTCTTTGACAGTCTTGAATACTGAGTGCAGTTCAGTTAATAAAACTGTCTTTCTGGTGCTCATTGCAAACAAGCTAGAAATTGTTTTTCTGTGTTCCAATTGTTAGTATAAACAAATATGCAGTCTGCTGAAAGCAAGCTGTTCTTTGATAGTCGTTCTTATGGAGTGCAGTTCAGCTAATAAAACTCTTTCTGCCTTTTATTGCAAGCAAGCCCGAAAGTGTTTTTATGCTTCATAATGGATTGTAAAAGCAAAGTAGAAGTTTGCTGAAAACAAGTTGTTCTTTGACAGTCTTGAATTCTGACTGCAGTTCAGCCAATAAAGATGTATTTCTGTCATTCATTGCAAACAAGCCAGAAAGTGTTTTTCGTTGCTCTTCTTGTCTGAATAAACAATTATGCAGTTTGCTGGAAATAAGCTGTACTCTGACAGTCGTCCTTATGGAGTGCAGTTCAGCTAATAAAACTCTTTCTGCCTTTCATTGCAAGCAAGCCCGAAAGTGTTTTTATGCTTCATACTGGATTGTAAAAGCAAAGTTGCCGTGTGCTGAAAACAAGTTGTTCTTTGACAGTCTTGAATACTCAGTGCAGTTCAGTTAATAAAACTGTCTTTCTGGTGCTCATTGCAAGCAAGCCCGAAAGTGTTTTTATGCTTCATACTGGATTGTAAAAGCAAAGTTGCCGTGTGCTGAAAACAAGTTGTTCTTTGACAGTCTTGAATACTGAGTGCAGTTCAGTTAATAAAACTGTCTTTCTGGTGCTCATTGCAAACAAGCTAGAAATTGTTTTTCTGTGTTCCAATTGTTAATATAAACAAATATGCAGTCTGCTGAAAGCAAGCTGTTCTTTGATAGTCGTTCTTATGGAGTGCAGTTCAGCTAATAAAACTCTTTCTGCCTTTCATTGCAAGCAAGCCCGAAAGTGTTTTTATGCTTCATACTGGATTGTAAAAGCAAAGTTGCCGTGTGCTGAAAACAAGTTGTTCTTTGACAGTCTTGAATACTGAGTGCAGTTCAGTTAAGAAAAATGCCGTTCTGGTGCTCATTGCAAGCAAGCCAGAAAGTGTTTTTCTTTGCTCTTCTCGTATGCATAAGCAAAGATGCAGTTTGCTGGAAATAAGCCGTACTCTGACAGTCGTTCTTATGGAGTGCAGTTCAGCTAATAAAACTCGTTCTGCCTTTTATTGCAAGCAAGCCCGAAAGTGTTTTTATGCTTCATAATGGATTGTAAAAGCAAAGTTGCCGTGTGCTGAAAACAAGTTGTTCTTTGACAGTCTTGAATACTGAGTGCAGTTCAGTTAATAAAACTGTCTTTCTGGTGCTCATTGCAAACAAGCCAGAAAGTGTTTTTCGTTGCTCTTCTTGTCTGAATAAACAAATATGCAGTTTGCTGGAAATAAGCTGTACTCTGACAGTCGTTCTTATGGAGTGCAGTTCAGCTAATAAAACTCTTTCTGCCTTTCATTGCAAGCAAGCCCGAAAGTGTTTTTATGCTTCATACTGGATTGTAAAAGCAAAGTTGCCGTGTGCTGAAAACAAGTTGTTCTTTGACAGTCTTGAATACTGAGTGCAGTTCAGTTAACAAAAATGCCTTTCTGGTGCTCATTGCAAACAAGCCAGAAAGTGTTTTTCTGTGTTCCAATTGTTAGTATAAACAAATATGCAGTCTGCTGAAAGCAAGCTGTTCTTTGATAGTCGTTCTTATGGAGTGCAGTTCAGCTAATAAAACTCTTTCTGCCTTTCATTGCAAGCAAGCCCGAAAGTGTTTTTATGCTTCATACTGGATTGTAAAAGCAAAGTTGCCGTGTGCTGAAAACAAGTTGTTCTTTGACAGTCTTGAATACTGAGTGCAGTTCAGTTAATAAAACTGTCTTTCTGGTGCTCATTGCAAACAAGCTAGAAATTGTTTTTCGTTGCTCTTCTTGTCTGAATAAACAAATATGCAGTTTGCTGGAAATAAGCTGTACTCTGACAGTCGTTCTTATGGAGTGCAGTTCAGCTAATAAAACTCTTTCTGCCTTTCATTGCAAGCAAGCCCGAAAGTGTTTTTATGCTTCATACTGGATTGTAAAAGCAAAGTTGCCGTGTGCTGAAAACAAGTTGTTCTTTGACAGTCTTGAATACTGAGTGCAGTTCAGTTGAGAAAAATGCCTTTCTGGTGCTCATTGCAAGCAAGCCAGAAAGTGTTTTTCTTTGCTCTTCTCGTATGCATAAGCAGAGATGCAGTTTGCTGGAAATAAGCCGTACTCTGACAGTCGTTCTTATGGAGTGCAGTTCAGCTAATAAAACTCTTTCTGCCTTTTATTGCAAGCAAGCCCGAAAGTGTTTTTATGCCTCATAATGGATTGTAAAAGCAAAGTTGCCGTGTGCTGAAAACAAGTTGTTCTTTGACAGTCTTGAATACTGAGTGCAGTTCAGTTAACAAAAATGCCTTTCTGGTGCTCATTGCAAACAAGCCAGAAAGTGTTTTTCTGTGTTCCAATTGTTAGTATAAACAAATATGCAGTCTGCTGAAAGCAAGCTGTTCTTTGATAGTCGTCCTTATGGAGTGCAGTTCAGCTAATAAAACTCTTTCTGCCTTTCATTGCAAGCAAGCCCGAAAGTGTTTTTATGCTTCATACTGGATTGTAAAAGCAAAGTTGCCGTGTGCTGAAAACAAGTTGTTCTTTGACAGTCTTGAATACTGAGTGCAGTTCAGTTAATAAAACTGTCTTTCTGGTGCTCATTGCAAGCAAGCCAGAAAGTGTTTTTCTTTGCTCTTCTCGTATGCATAAGCAAAGATGCAGTTTGCTGGAAATAAGCCGTACTCTGACAGTCGTTCTTATGGAGTGCAGTTCAGCTAATAAAACTCGTTCTGCCTTTTATTGCAAGCAAGCCCGAAAGTGTTTTTATGCTTCATAATGGATTGTAAAAGCAAAGTTGCCGTGTGCTGAAAACAAGTTGTTCTTTGACAGTCTTGAATACTGAGTGCAGTTCAGTTAATAAAACTGTCTTTCTGGTGCTCATTGCAAACAAGCCAGAAAGTGTTTTTCGTTGCTCTTCTTGTCTGAATAAACAAATATGCAGTTTGCTGGAAATAAGCTGTACTCTGACAGTCGTTCTTATGGAGTGCAGTTCAGCTAATAAAACTCTTTCTGCCTTTCATTGCAAGCAAGCCCGAAAGTGTTTTTATGCTTCATACTGGATTGTAAAAGCAAAGTTGCCGTGTGCTGAAAACAAGTTGTTCTTTGACAGTCTTGAATACTGAGTGCAGTTCAGTTGAGAAAAATGCCTTTCTGGTGCTCATTGCAAGCAAGCCAGAAAGTGTTTTTCTTTGCTCTTCTCGTATGCATAAGCAGAGATGCAGTTTGCTGGAAATAAGCCGTACTCTGACAGTCGTTCTTATGGAGTGCAGTTCAGCTAATAAAACTCTTTCTGCCTTTTATTGCAAGCAAGCCCGAAAGTGTTTTTATGCTTCATAATGGATTGTAAAAGCAAAGTTGCCGTGTGCTGAAAACAAGTTGTTCTTTGACAGTCTTGAATACTGAGTGCAGTTCAGTTAACAAAAATGCCTTTCTGGTGCTCATTGCAAACAAGCCAGAAAGTGTTTTTCTGTGTTCCAATTGTTAGTATAAAAAAATATGCAGTCTGCTGAAAGCAAGCTGTTCTTTGATAGTCGTCCTTATGGAGTGCAGTTCAGCTAATAAAACTCTTTCTGCCTTTCATTGCAAGCAAGCCCGAAAGTGTTTTTATGCTTCATACTGGATTGTAAAAGCAAAGTTGCCGTGTGCTGAAAACAAGTTGTTCTTTGACAGTCTTGAATACTGAGTGCAGTTCAGTTAATAAAACTGTCTTTCTGGTGCTCATTGCAAGCAAGCCAGAAAGTGTTTTTCTTTGCTCTTCTCGTATGCATAAGCAAAGATGCAGTTTGCTGGAAATAAGCCGTACTCTGACAGTCGTTCTTATGGAGTGCAGTTCAGCTAATAAAACTCGTTCTGCCTTTTATTGCAAGCAAGCCCGAAAGTGTTTTTATGCTTCATAATGGATTGTAAAAGCAAAGTTGCCGTGTGCTGAAAACAAGTTGTTCTTTGACAGTCTTGAATACTGAGTGCAGTTCAGTTAATAAAACTGTCTTTCTGGTGCTCATTGCAAACAAGCCAGAAAGTGTTTTTCGTTGCTCTTCTTGTCTGAATAAACAAATATGCAGTTTGCTGGAAATAAGCTGTACTCTGACAGTCGTTCTTATGGAGTGCAGTTCAGCTAATAAAACTCTTTCTGCCTTTCATTGCAAGCAAGCCCGAAAGTGTTTTTATGCTTCATACTGGATTGTAAAAGCAAAGTTGCCGTGTGCTGAAAACAAGTTGTTCTTTGACAGTCTTGAATACTGAGTGCAGTTCAGTTAACAAAAATGCCTTTCTGGTGCTCATTGCAAACAAGCCAGAAAGTGTTTTTCTGTGTTCCAATTGTTAGTATAAACAAATATGCAGTCTGCTGAAAGCAAGCTGTTCTTTGATAGTCGTTCTTATGGAGTGCAGTTCAGCTAATAAAACTCTTTCTGCCTTTCATTGCAAGCAAGCCCGAAAGTGTTTTTATGCTTCATACTGGATTGTAAAAGCAAAGTTGCCGTGTGCTGAAAACAAGTTGTTCTTTGACAGTCTTGAATACTGAGTGCAGTTCAGTTAATAAAACTGTCTTTCTGGTGCTCATTGCAAACAAGCTAGAAATTGTTTTTCGTTGCTCTTCTTGTCTGAATAAACAAATATGCAGTTTGCTGGAAATAAGCTGTACTCTGACAGTCGTTCTTATGGAGTGCAGTTCAGCTAATAAAACTCTTTCTGCCTTTCATTGCAAGCAAGCCCGAAAGTGTTTTTATGCTTCATACTGGATTGTAAAAGCAAAGTTGCCGTGTGCTGAAAACAAGTTGTTCTTTGACAGTCTTGAATACTGAGTGCAGTTCAGTTGAGAAAAATGCCTTTCTGGTGCTCATTGCAAGCAAGCCAGAAAGTGTTTTTCTTTGCTCTTCTCGTATGCATAAGCAGAGATGCAGTTTGCTGGAAATAAGCCGTACTCTGACAGTCGTTCTTATGGAGTGCAGTTCAGCTAATAAAACTCTTTCTGCCTTTTATTGCAAGCAAGCCCGAAAGTGTTTTTATGCTTCATAATGGATTGTAAAAGCAAAGTTGCCGTGTGCTGAAAACAAGTTGTTCTTTGACAGTCTTGAATACTGAGTGCAGTTCAGTTAACAAAAATGCCTTTCTGGTGCTCATTGCAAACAAGCCAGAAAGTGTTTTTCTGTGTTCCAATTGTTAGTATAAACAAATATGCAGTCTGCTGAAAGCAAGCTGTTCTTTGATAGTCGTCCTTATGGAGTGCAGTTCAGCTAATAAAACTCTTTCTGCCTTTCATTGCAAGCAAGCCCGAAAGTGTTTTTATGCTTCATACTGGATTGTAAAAGCAAAGTTGCCGTGTGCTGAAAACAAGTTGTTCTTTGACAGTCTTGAATACTGAGTGCAGTTCAGTTAATAAAACTGTCTTTCTGGTGCTCATTGCAAACAAGCTAGAAATTGTTTTTCTGTGTTCCAATTGTTGGTATAAACAAATGTGCAGTCTGCTGAAAGCAAGCTGTTCTTTGATAGTCTTTCTTATGGAGTGCAGTTCAGCTAATAAAACTCTTTCTGCATTTCATTGCAAGCAAGCCCGAAAGTGTTTTAATGCTTCATAATGGATTGTAAAAGCAAAGTTGCTGTGTGCTGAAAACAAGTTGTTCTTTGACAGTCTTGAATTCTGACTGCAGTTCAGCCAATAAAAATGTATTTCTGTCATTCATTGCAAACAAGCCAGAAAGTGTTTTTCGTTGCTCTTCTTGTCTGAATAAACAAATATGCAGTTTGCTGGAAATAAGCTGTACTCTGACAGTCGTTCTTATGGAGTGCAGTTCAGCTAATAAAACTCTTTCTGCCTTTCATTGCAAGCAAGCCCGAAAGTGTTTTTATGCTTCATACTGGATTGTAAAAGCAAAGTTGCCGTGTGCTGAAAACAAGTTGTTCTTTGACAGTCTTGAATACTGAGTGCAGTTCAGTTAACAAAAATGCCTTTCTGGTGCTCATTGCAAACAAGCCAGAAAGTGTTTTTCGTTGCTCTTCTTGTCTGAATAAACAAATATGCAGTTTGCTGGAAATAAGCTGTACTCTGACAGTCGTTCTTATGGAGTGCAGTTCAGTTAATAAAACTCTTTCTGCATTTCATTGCAAGCAAGCCCGAAAGTGTTTTTATGCTTCATACTGGATTGTAAAAGCAAAGTTGCCGTGTGCTGAAAACAAGTTGTTCTTTGACAGTCTTGAATACTGAGTGCAGTTCAGTTAATAAAACTGTCTTTCTGG
The DNA here is from genome assembly GCF_029633855.1 of Hoplias malabaricus. Taxonomy (NCBI): domain Eukaryota; kingdom Metazoa; phylum Chordata; class Actinopteri; order Characiformes; family Erythrinidae; genus Hoplias; species Hoplias malabaricus. Next base: position 27,128,130 of record NC_089810.1, read on the forward strand.
TGCTCATTGCAAACAAGCCAGAAAGTGTTTTTCGTTGCTCTCCTTGTCTGAATAAACAAATATGCAGTTTGCTGGAAATAAGCTGTACTCTGACAGTCGTTCTTATGGAGTGCAGTTCAGCTAATAAAACTCTTTCTGCCTTTCATTGCAAGCAAGCCCGAAAGTGTTTTTATGCTTCATACTGGATTGTAAAAGCAAAGTTGCCGTGTGCTGAAAACAAGTTGTTCTTTGACAGTCTTGAATACTGAGTGCAGTTCAGTTAATAAAACTGTCTTTCTGGTGCTCATTGCAAACAAGCTAGAAATTGTTTTTCTGTGTTCCAATTGTTAGTATAAACAAATATGCAGTCTGCTGAAAGCAAGCTGTTCTTTGATAGTCTTTCTTATGGAGTGCAGTTCAGCTAATAAAACTCTTTCTGCATTTCATTGCAAGCAAGCCCGAAAGTGTTTTTATGCTTTACAATGGATTGTAAAAGCAAAGTTGCAGTTTGCTGAAAACAAGTTGTTCTTTGACAGTCTTGAATTCTGACTGCAGTTCAGCCAATAAAAATGTATTTCTGTCATTCATTGCAAACAAGCCAGAAAGTGTTTTTCGTTGCTCTTCTTGTCTGAATAAACAAATATGCAGTTTGCTGGAAATAAGCTGTACTCTGACAGTCGTTCTTATGGAGTGCAGTTCAGTTAATAAAACTCTTTCTGCCTTTCATTGCAAGCAAGCCCGAAAGTGTTTTTATGCTTCATACTGGATTGTAAAAGCAAAGTTGCCGTGTGCTGAAAACAAGTTGTTCTTTGACAGTCTTGAATACTGAGTGCAGTTCAGTTAATAAAACTGTCTTTCTGGTGCTCATTGCAAACAAGCCAGAAAGTGTTTTTCGTTGCTCTCCTTGTCTGAATAAACAAATATGCAGTTTGCTGGAAATAAGCTGTACTCTGACAGTCGTTCTTATGGAGTGCAGTTCAGCTAATAAAACTCTTTCTGCCTTTCATTGCAAGCAAGCCCGAAAGTGTTTTTATGCTTCATACTGGATTGTAAAAGCAAAGTTGCCGTGTGCTGAAAACAAGTTGTTCTTTGACAGTCTTGAATACTGAGTGCAGTTCAGTTAATAAAACTGTCTTTCTGGTGCTCATTGCAAACAAGCCAGAAAGTGTTTTTCGTTGCTCTTCTTGTCTGAATAAACAATTATGCAGTTTGCTGGAAATAAGCTGTACTCTGACAGTCGTCCTTATGGAGTGCAGTTCAGCTAATAAAACTCTTTCTGCCTTTCATTGCAAGCAAGCCCGAAAGTGTTTTAATGCTTCATAATGGATTGTAAAAGCAAAGTTGCCGTGTGCTGAAAACAAGTTGTTCTTTGACAGTCTTGAATACTGAGTGCAGTTCAGTTAATAAAACTGTCTTTCTGGTGCTCATTGCAAACAAGCCAGAAAGTGTTTTTCGTTGCTCTCCTTGTCTGAATAAACAAATATGCAGTTTGCTGGAAATAAGCTGTACTCTGACAGTCGTTCTTATGGAGTGCAGTTCAGCTAATAAAACTCTTTCTGCCTTTCATTGCAAGCAAGCCCGAAAGTGTTTTTATGCTTCATACTGGATTGTAAAAGCAAAGTTGCCGTGTGCTGAAAACAAGTTGTTCTTTGACAGTCTTGAATACTGAGTGCAGTTCAGTTAATAAAACTGTCTTTCTGGTGCTCATTGCAAACAAGCTAGAAATTGTTTTTCTGTGTTCCAATTGTTAGTATAAACAAATATGCAGTCTGCTGAAAGCAAGCTGTTCTTTGATAGTCTTTCTTATGGAGTGCAGTTCAGCTAATAAAACTCTTTCTGCATTTCATTGCAAGCAAGCCCGAAAGTGTTTTTATGCTTTATAATGGATTGTAAAAGCAAAGTTGCAGTTTGCTGAAAACAAGTTGTTCTTTGACAGTCTTGAATTCTGACTGCAGTTCAGCCAATAAAAATGTATTTCTGTCATTCATTGCAAACAAGCCAGAAAGTGTTTTTCGTTGCTCTTCTTGTCTGAATAAACAAATATGCAGTTTGCTGGAAATAAGCTGTACTCTGACAGTCGTTCTTATGGAGTGCAGTTCAGTTAATAAAACTCTTTCTGCCTTTCATTGCAAGCAAGCCCGAAAGTGTTTTTATGCTTCATACTGGATTGTAAAAGCAAAGTTGCCGTGTGCTGAAAACAAGTTGTTCTTTGACAGTTTTGAATACTGAGTGCAGTTCAGTTAATAAAACTGTCTTTCTGGTGCTCATTGCAAACAAGCCAGAAAGTGTTTTTCGTTGCTCTTCTTGTCTGAATAAACAAATATGCAGTTTGCTGGAAATAAGCTGTACTCTGACAGACGTTCTTATGGAGTGAAGTTCAGCTAATAAAACTCTTTCTGCCTTTCATTGCAAGCAAGCCCGAAAGTGTTTTTATGCTTCATACTGGATTGTAAAAGCAAAGTTGCCGTGTGCTGAAAACAAGTTGTTCTTTGAAAGTCTTGAATACTGAGTGCAGTTCAGTTAATAAAACTGTCTTTCTGGTGCTCATTGCAAACAAGCCAGAAAGTGTTTTTCGTTGCTCTCCTTGTCTGAATAAACAAATATGCAGTTTGCTGGAAATAAGCTGTACTCTGACAGTCGTTCTTATGGAGTGCAGTTCAGCTAATAAAACTCTTTCTGCCTTTCATTGCAAGCAAGCCCGAAAGTGTTTTTATGCTTCATACTGGATTGTAAAAGCAAAGTTGCCGTGTGCTGAAAACAAGTTGTTCTTTGACAGTCTTGAATACTGAGTGCAGTTCAGTTAATAAAACTGTCTTTCTGGTGCTCATTGCAAACAAGCCAGAAAGTGTTTTTCGTTGCTCTTCTTGTCTGAATAAACAAATATGCAGTTTGCTGGAAATAAGCTGTACTCTGACAGTCGTTCTTATGGAGTGCAGTTCAGTTAATAAAACTCTTTCTGCCTTTCATTGCAAGCAAGCCCGAAAGTGTTTTTATGCTTCATACTGGATTGTAAAAGCAAAGTTGCCGTGTGCTGAAAACAAGTTGTTCTTTGACAGTCTTGAATACTGAGTGCAGTTCAGTTAATAAAACTGTCTTTCTGGTGCTCATTGCAAACAAGCCAGAAAGTGTTTTTCGTTGCTCTTCTTGTCTGAATAAACAATTATGCAGTTTGCTGGAAATAAGCTGTACTCTGACAGTCGTCCTTATGGAGTGCAGTTCAGCTAATAAAACTCTTTCTGCCTTTCATTGCAAGCAAGCCCGAAAGTGTTTTAATGCTTCCTAATGGATTGTAAAAGCAAAGTTGCTGTGTGCTGAAAACAAGTTGTTCTTTGACAGTCTTGAATTCTGACTGCAGTTCAGCCAATAAAAATGTATTTCTGTCATTCATTGCAAACAAGCCAGAAAGTGTTTTTCGTTGCTCTTCTTGTCTGAATAAACAAATATGCAGTTTGCTGGAAATAAGCTGTACTCTGACAGTCGTTCTTATGGAGTGCAGTTCAGCTAATAAAACTCTTTCTGCCTTTCATTGCAAGCAAGCCCGAAAGTGTTTTTATGCTTCATACTGGATTGTAAAAGCAAAGTTGCCGTGTGCTGAAAACAAGTTGTTCTTTGACAGTCTTGAATACTGAGTGCAGTTCAGTTAATAAAACTGTCTTTCTGGTGCTCATTGCAAACAAGCCAGAAAGTGTTTTTCGTTGCTCTCCTTGTCTGAATAAACAAATATGCAGTTTGCTGGAAATAAGCTGTACTCTGACAGTCGTTCTTATGGAGTGCAGTTCAGCTAATAAAACTCTTTCTGCCTTTCATTGCAAGCAAGCCCGAAAGTGTTTTTATGCTTCATACTGGATTGTAAAAGCAAAGTTGCCGTGTGCTGAAAACAAGTTGTTCTTTGACAGTCTTGAATACTGAGTGCAGTTCAGTTAATAAAACTGTCTTTCTGGTGCTCATTGCAAACAAGCTAGAAATTGTTTTTCTGTGTTCCAATTGTTAGTATAAACAAATATGCAGTCTGCTGAAAGCAAGCTGTTCTTTGATAGTCTTTCTTATGGAGTGCAGTTCAGCTAATAAAACTCTTTCTGCATTTCATTGCAAGCAAGCCCGAAAGTGTTTTTATGCTTTATAATGGATTGTGAAAGCAAAGTTGCAGTTTGCTGAAAACAAGTTGTTCTTTGACAGTCTTGAATTCTGACTGCAGTTCAGCCAATAAAACTGTCTTTCTGGTGCTCATTGCAAACAAGCCAGAAAGTGTTTTTCGTTGCTCTTCTTGTCTGAATAAACAAATATGCAGTTTGCTGGAAATAAGCTGTACTCTGACAGTCGTTCTTATGGAGTGCAGTTCAGTTAATAAAACTCTTTCTGCCTTTCATTGCAAGCAAGCCCGAAAGTGTTTTTATGCTTCATACTGGATTGTAAAAGCAAAGTTGCCGTGTGCTGAAAACAAGTTGTTCTTTGACAGTCTTGAATACTGAGTGCAGTTCAGTTAATAAAACTGTCTTTCTGGTGCTCATTGCAAACAAGCCAGAAAGTGTTTTTCGTTGCTCTTCTTGTCTGAATAAACAATTATGCAGTTTGCTGGAAATAAGCTGTACTCTGACAGTCGTCCTTATGGAGTGCAGTTCAGCTAATAAAACTCTTTCTGCCTTTCATTGCAAGCAAGCCCGAAAGTGTTTTTATGCTTCATACTGGATTGTAAAAGCAAAGTTGCCGTGTGCTGAAAACAAGTTGTTCTTTGACAGTCTTGAATACTGAGTGCAGTTCAGTTAATAAAACTGTCTTTCTGGTGCTCATTGCAAACAAGCTAGAAATTGTTTTTCTGTGTTCCAATTGTTAGTATAAACAAATATGCAGTCTGCTGAAAGCAAGCTGTTCTTTGATAGTCTTTCTTATGGAGTGCAGTTCAGCTAATAAAACTCTTTCTGCATTTCATTGCAAGCAAGCCCGAAAGTGTTTTTATGCTTTATAATGGATTGTGAAAGCAAAGTTGCAGTTTGCTGAAAACAAGTTGTTCTTTGACAGTCTTGAATTCTGACTGCAGTTCAGCCAATAAAAATGTATTTCTGTCATTCATTGCAAACAAGCCAGAAAGTGTTTTTCGTTGCTCTTCTTGTCTGAATAAACAAATATGCAGTTTGCTGGAAATAAGCTGTACTCTGACAGTCGTTCTTATGGAGTGCAGTTCAGTTAATAAAACTCTTTCTGCCTTTCATTGCAAGCAAGCCCGAAAGTGTTTTTATGCTTCATACTGGATTGTAAAAGCAAAGTTGCCGTGTGCTGAAAACAAGTTGTTCTTTGACAGTTTTGAATACTGAGTGCAGTTCAGTTAATAAAACTGTCTTTCTGGTGCTCATTGCAAACAAGCCAGAAAGTGTTTTTCGTTGCTCTTCTTGTCTGAATAAACAAATATGCAGTTTGCTGGAAATAAGCTGTACTCTGACAGTCGTTCTTATGGAGTGCAGTTCAGTTAATAAAACTCTTTCTGCCTTTCATTGCAAGCAAGCCCGAAAGTGTTTTTATGCTTCATACTGGATTGTAAAAGCAAAGTTGCCGTGTGCTGAAAACAAGTTGTTCTTTGACAGTTTTGAATACTGAGTGCAGTTCAGTTAATAAAACTGTCTTTCTGGTGCTCATTGCAAACAAGCCAGAAAGTGTTTTTCGTTGCTCTTCTTGTCTGAATAAACAAATATGCAGTTTGCTGGAAATAAGCTGTACTCTGACAGACGTTCTTATGGAGTGAAGTTCAGCTAATAAAACTCTTTCTGCCTTTCATTGCAAGCAAGCCCGAAAGTGTTTTTATGCTTCATACTGGATTGTAAAAGCAAAGTTGCCGTGTGCTGAAAACAAGTTGTTCTTTGACAGTCTTGAATACTGAGTGCAGTTCAGTTAATAAAACTGTCTTTCTGGTGCTCATTGCAAACAAGCCAGAAAGTGTTTTTCGTTGCTCTCCTTGTCTGAATAAACAAATATGCAGTTTGCTGGAAATAAGCTGTACTCTGACAGTCGTTCTTATGGAGTGCAGTTCAGCTAATAAAACTCTTTCTGCCTTTCATTGCAAGCAAGCCCGAAAGTGTTTTTATGCTTCATACTGGATTGTAAAAGCAAAGTTGCCGTGTGCTGAAAACAAGTTGTTCTTTGACAGTCTTGAATACTGAGTGCAGTTCAGTTAATAAAACTGTCTTTCTGGTGCTCATTGCAAACAAGCCAGAAAGTGTTTTTCGTTGCTCTTCTTGTCTGAATAAACAAATATGCAGTTTGCTGGAAATAAGCTGTACTCTGACAGTCGTTCTTATGGAGTGCAGTTCAGTTAATAAAACTCTTTCTGCCTTTCATTGCAAGCAAGCCCGAAAGTGTTTTTATGCTTCATACTGGATTGTAAAAGCAAAGTTGCCGTGTGCTGAAAACAAGTTGTTCTTTGACAGTCTTGAATACTGAGTGCAGTTCAGTTAATAAAACTGTCTTTCTGGTGCTCATTGCAAACAAGCCAGAAAGTGTTTTTCGTTGCTCTTCTTGTCTGAATAAACAATTATGCAGTTTGCTGGAAATAAGCTGTACTCTGACAGTCGTCCTTATGGAGTGCAGTTCAGCTAATAAAACTCTTTCTGCCTTTCATTGCAAGCAAGCCCGAAAGTGTTTTAATGCTTCATAATGGATTGTAAAAGCAAAGTTGCTGTGTGCTGAAAACAAGTTGTTCTTTGACAGTCTTGAATTCTGACTGCAGTTCAGCCAATAAAAATGTATTTCTGTCATTCATTGCAAACAAGCCAGAAAGTGTTTTTCGTTGCTCTTCTTGTCTGAATAAACAAATATGCAGTTTGCTGGAAATAAGCTGTACTCTGACAGTCGTTCTTATGGAGTGCAGTTCAGCTAATAAAACTCTTTCTGCCTTTCATTGCAAGCAAGCCCGAAAGTGTTTTTATGCTTCATACTGGATTGTAAAAGCAAAGTTGCCGTGTGCTGAAAACAAGTTGTTCTTTGACAGTCTTGAATACTGAGTGCAGTTCAGTTAACAAAAATGCCTTTCTGGTGCTCATTGCAAACAAGCCAGAAAGTGTTTTTCGTTGCTCTTCTTGTCTGAATAAACAAATATGCAGTTTGCTGGAAATAAGCTGTACTCTGACAGTCGTTCTTATGGAGTGCAGTTCAGTTAATAAAACTCTTTCTGCATTTCATTGCAAGCAAGCCCGAAAGTGTTTTTATGCTTCATACTGGATTGTAAAAGCAAAGTTGCCGTGTGCTGAAAACAAGTTGTTCTTTGACAGTCTTGAATACTGAGTGCAGTTCAGTTAATAAAACTGTCTTTCTGGTGCTCATTGCAAACAAGCCAGAAAGTGTTTTTCGTTGCTCTTCTTGTCTGAATAAACAAATATGCAGTTTGCTGGAAATAAGCTGTACTCTGACAGTCGTTCTTATGGAGTGCAGTTCAGTTAATAAAACTCTTTCTGCCTTTCATTGCAAGCAAGCCCGAAAGTGTTTTTATGCTTCATACTGGATTGTAAAAGCAAAGTTGCCGTGTGCTGAAAACAAGTTGTTCTTTGACAGTCTTGAATACTGAGTGCAGTTCAGTTAATAAAACTGTCTTTCTGGTGCTCATTGCAAACAAGCTAGAAATTGTTTTTCTGTGTTCCAATTGTTAGTATAAACAAATATGCAGTCTGCTGAAAGCAAGCTGTTCTTTGATAGTCTTTCTTATGGAGTGCAGTTCAGCTAATAAAACTCTTTCTGCATTTCATTGCAAGCAAGCCCGAAAGTGTTTTTATGCTTTATAATGGATTGTAAAAGCAAAGTTGCAGTTTGCTGAAAACAAGTTGTTCTTTGACAGTCTTGAATTCTGACTGCAGTTCAGCCAATAAAAATGTATTTCTGTCATTCATTGCAAACAAGCCAGAAAGTGTTTTTCGTTGCTCTTCTTGTCTGAATAAACAAATATGCAGTTTGCTGGAAATAAGCTGTACTCTGACAGTCGTTCTTATGGAGTGCAGTTCAGTTAATAAAACTCTTTCTGCCTTTCATTGCAAGCAAGCCCGAAAGTGTTTTTATGCTTCATACTGGATTGTAAAAGCAAAGTTGCCGTGTGCTGAAAACAAGTTGTTCTTTGACAGTTTTGAATACTGAGTGCAGTTCAGTTAATAAAACTGTCTTTCTGGTGCTCATTGCAAACAAGCCAGAAAGTGTTTTTCGTTGCTCTTCTTGTCTGAATAAACAAATATGCAGTTTGCTGGAAATAAGCTGTACTCTGACAGACGTTCTTATGGAGTGAAGTTCAGCTAATAAAACTCTTTCTGCCTTTCATTGCAAGCAAGCCCGAAAGTGTTTTTATGCTTCATACTGGATTGTAAAAGCAAAGTTGCCGTGTGCTGAAAACAAGTTGTTCTTTGACAGTCTTGAATACTGAGTGCAGTTCAGTTAATAAAACTGTCTTTCTGGTGCTCATTGCAAACAAGCCAGAAAGTGTTTTTCGTTGCTCTCCTTGTCTGAATAAACAAATATGCAGTTTGCTGGAAATAAGCTGTACTCTGACAGTCGTTCTTATGGAGTGCAGTTCAGCTAATAAAACTCTTTCTGCCTTTCATTGCAAGCAAGCCCGAAAGTGTTTTTATGCTTCATACTGGATTGTAAAAGCAAAGTTGCCGTGTGCTGAAAACAAGTTGTTCTTTGACAGTCTTGAATACTGAGTGCAGTTCAGTTAATAAAACTGTCTTTCTGGTGCTCATTGCAAACAAGCCAGAAAGTGTTTTTCGTTGCTCTTCTTGTCTGAATAAACAATTATGCAGTTTGCTGGAAATAAGCTGTACTCTGACAGTCGTCCTTATGGAGTGCAGTTCAGCTAATAAAACTCTTTCTGCCTTTCATTGCAAGCAAGCCCGAAAGTGTTTTAATGCTTCATAATGGATTGTAAAAGCAAAGTTGCTGTGTGCTGAAAACAAGTTGTTCTTTGACAGTCTTGAATTCTGACTGCAGTTCAGCCAATAAAAATGTATTTCTGTCATTCATTGCAAACAAGCCAGAAAGTGTTTTTCGTTGCTCTTCTTGTCTGAATAAACAAATATGCAGTTTGCTGGAAATAAGCTGTACTCTGACAGTCGTTCTTATGGAGTGCAGTTCAGCTAATAAAACTCTTTCTGCCTTTCATTGCAAGCAAGCCCGAAAGTGTTTTTATGCTTCATACTGGATTGTAAAAGCAAAGTTGCCGTGTGCTGAAAACAAGTTGTTCTTTGACAGTCTTGAATACTGAGTGCAGTTCAGTTAATAAAACTGTCTTTCTGGTGCTCATTGCAAACAAGCTAGAAATTGTTTTTCTGTGTTCCAATTGTTAGTATAAACAAATATGCAGTCTGCTGAAAGCAAGCTGTTCTTTGATAGTCTTTCTTATGGAGTGCAGTTCAGCTAATAAAACTCTTTCTGCATTTCATTGCAAGCAAGCCCGAAAGTGTTTTTATGCTTTATAATGGATTGTGAAAGCAAAGTTGCAGTTTGCTGAAAACAAGTTGTTCTTTGACAGTCTTGAATTCTGACTGCAGTTCAGCCAATAAAAATGTATTTCTGTCATTCATTGCAAACAAGCCAGAAAGTGTTTTTCGTTGCTCTTCTTGTCTGAATAAACAAATATGCAGTTTGCTGGAAATAAGCTGTACTCTGACAGTCGTTCTTATGGAGTGCAGTTCAGTTAATAAAACTCTTTCTGCCTTTCATTGCAAGCAAGCCCGAAAGTGTTTTTATGCTTCATACTGGATTGTAAAAGCAAAGTTGCCGTGTGCTGAAAACAAGTTGTTCTTTGACAGTTTTGAATACTGAGTGCAGTTCAGTTAATAAAACTGTCTTTCTGGTGCTCATTGCAAACAAGCCAGAAAGTGTTTTTCGTTGCTCTCCTTGTCTGAATAAACAAATATGCAGTTTGCTGGAAATAAGCTTTACTCTGACAGTCGTTCTTATGGAGTGCAGTTCAGCTAATAAAACTCTTTCTGCCTTTCATTGCAAGCAAGCCCGAAAGTGTTTTTATGCTTCATACTGGATTGTAAAAGCAAAGTTGCCGTGTGCTGAAAACAAGTTGTTCTTTGACAGTCTTGAATACTGAGTGCAGTTCAGTTAATAAAACTGTCTTTCTGGTGCTCATTGCAAACAAGCTAGAAATTGTTTTTCTGTGTTCCAATTGTTAGTATAAACAAATATGCAGTCTGCTGAAAGCAAGCTGTTCTTTGATAGTCTTTCTTATGGAGTGCAGTTCAGCTAATAAAACTCTTTCTGCATTTCATTGCAAGCAAGCCCGAAAGTGTTTTTATGCTTTATAATGGATTGTGAAAGCAAAGTTGCAGTTTGCTGAAAACAAGTTGTTCTTTGACAGTCTTGAATTCTGACTGCAGTTCAGCCAATAAAAATGTATTTCTGTCATTCATTGCAAACAAGCCAGAAAGTGTTTTTCGTTGCTCTTCTTGTCTGAATAAACAAATATGCAGTTTGCTGGAAATAAGCTGTACTCTGACAGTCGTTCTTATGGAGTGCAGTTCAGTTAATAAAACTCTTTCTGCCTTTCATTGCAAGCAAGCCCGAAAGTGTTTTTATGCTTCATACTGGATTGTAAAAGCAAAGTTGCCGTGTGCTGAAAACAAGTTGTTCTTTGACAGTTTTGAATACTGAGTGCAGTTCAGTTAATAAAACTGTCTTTCTGGTGCTCATTGCAAACAAGCCAGAAAGTGTTTTTCGTTGCTCTTCTTGTCTGAATGAACAAATATGCAGTTTGCTGGAAATAAGCTGTACTCTGACAGTCGTTCTTATGGAGTGCAGTTCAGTTAATAAAACTCTTTCTGCCTTTCATTGCAAGCAAGCCCGAAAGTGTTTTTATGCTTCATACTGGATTGTAAAAGCAAAGTTGCCGTGTGCTGAAAACAAGTTGTTCTTTGACAGTCTTGAATACTGAGTGCAGTTCAGTTAATAAAACTGTCTTTCTGGTGCTCATTGCAAACAAGCCAGAAAGTGTTTTTCGTTGCTCTTCTTGTCTGAATAAACAAATATGCAGTTTGCTGGAAATAAGCTGTACTCTGACAGTCGTTCTTATGGAGTGCAGTTCAGCTAATAAAACTCTTTCTGCCTTTCATTGCAAGCAAGCCCGAAAGTGTTTTTATGCTTCATACTGGATTGTAAAAGCAAAGTTGCCGTGTGCTGAAAACAAGTTGTTCTTTGACAGTCTTGAATACTGAGTGCAGTTCAGTTAATAAAACTGTCTTTCTGGTGCTCATTGCAAACAAGCTAGAAATTGTTTTTCTGTGTTCCAATTGTTAGTATAAACAAATATGCAGTCTGCTGAAAGCAAGCTGTTCTTTGATAGTCTTTCTTATGGAGTGCAGTTCAGCTAATAAAACTCTTTCTGCATTTCATTGCAAGCAAGCCCGAAAGTGTTTTTATGCTTTATAATGGATTGTGAAAGCAAAGTTGCAGTTTGCTGAAAACAAGTTGTTCTTTGACAGTCTTGAATTCTGACTGCAGTTCAGCCAATAAAAATGTATTTCTGTCATTCATTGCAAACAAGCCAGAAAGTGTTTTTCGTTGCTCTTCTTGTCTGAATAAACAAATATGCAGTTTGCTGGAAATAAGCTGTACTCTGACAGACGTTCTTATGGAGTGAAGTTCAGCTAATAAAACTCTTTCTGCCTTTCATTGCAAGCAAGCCCGAAAGTGTTTTTATGCTTCATACTGGATTGTAAAAGCAAAGTTGCCGTGTGCTGAAAACAAGTTGTTCTTTGACAGTCTTGAATACTGAGTGCAGTTCAGTTAATAAAACTGTCTTTCTGGTGCTCATTGCAAACAAGCCAGAAAGTGTTTTTCGTTGCTCTCCTTGTCTGAATAAACAAATATGCAGTTTGCTGGAAATAAGCTGTACTCTGACAGTCGTTCTTATGGAGTGCAGTTCAGCTAATAAAACTCTTTCTGCCTTTCATTGCAAGCAAGCCCGAAAGTGTTTTTATGCTTCATACTGGATTGTAAAAGCAAAGTTGCCGTGTGCTGAAAACAAGTTGTTCTTTGACAGTCTTGAATACTGAGTGCAGTTCAGTTAATAAAACTGTCTTTCTGGTGCTCATTGCAAACAAGCCAGAAAGTGTTTTTCGTTGCTCTTCTTGTCTGAATAAACAATTATGCAGTTTGCTGGAAATAAGCTGTACTCTGACAGTCGTCCTTATGGAGTGCAGTTCAGCTAATAAAACTCTTTCTGCCTTTCATTGCAAGCAAGCCCGAAAGTGTTTTAATGCTTCATAATGGATTGTAAAAGCAAAGTTGCTGTGTGCTGAAAACAAGTTGTTCTTTGACAGTCTTGAATTCTGACTGCAGTTCAGCCAATAAAAATGTATTTCTGTCATTCATTGCAAACAAGCCAGAAAGTGTTTTTCGTTGCTCTTCTTGTCTGAATAAACAAATATGCAGTTTGCTGGAAATAAGCTGTACTCTGACAGTCGTTCTTATGGAGTGCAGTTCAGTTAATAAAACTCTTTCTGCCTTTCATTGCAAGCAAGCCCGAAAGTGTTTTTATGCTTCATACTGGATTGTAAAAGCAAAGTTGCCGTGTGCTGAAAACAAGTTGTTCTTTGACAGTTTTGAATACTGAGTGCAGTTCAGTTAATAAAACTGTCTTTCTGGTGCTCATTGCAAACAAGCCAGAAAGTGTTTTTCGTTGCTCTTCTTGTCTGAATAAACAAATATGCAGTTTGCTGGAAATAAGCTGTACTCTGACAGTCGTTCTTATGGAGTGCAGTTCAGTTAATAAAACTCTTTCTGCCTTTCATTGCAAGCAAGCCCGAAAGTGTTTTTATGCTTCATACTGGATTGTAAAAGCAAAGTTGCCGTGTGCTGAAAACGAGTTGTTCTTTGACAGTCTTGAATACTGAGTGCAGTTCAGTTAATAAAACTGTCTTTCTGGTGCTCATTGCAAACAAGCCAGAAAGTGTTTTTCGTTGCTCTTCTTGTCTGAATAAACAAATATGCAGTTTGCTGGAAATAAGCTGTACTCTGACAGTCGTTCTTATGGAGTGCAGTTCAGCTAATAAAACTCTTTCTGCCTTTCATTGCAAGCAAGCCCGAAAGTGTTTTTATGCTTCATACTGGATTGTAAAAGCAAAGTTGCCGTGTGCTGAAAACAAGTTGTTCTTTGACAGTCTTGAATACTGAGTGCAGTTCAGTTAATAAAACTGTCTTTCTGGTGCTCATTGCAAACAAGCTAGAAATTGTTTTTCTGTGTTCCAATTGTTAGTATAAACAAATATGCAGTCTGCTGAAAGCAAGCTGTTCTTTGATAGTCTTTCTTATGGAGTGCAGTTCAGCTAATAAAACTCTTTCTGCATTTCATTGCAAGCAAGCCCGAAAGTGTTTTTATGCTTTATAATGGATTGTGAAAGCAAAGTTGCAGTTTGCTGAAAACAAGTTGTTCTTTGACAGTCTTGAATTCTGACTGCAGTTCAGCCAATAAAAATGTATTTCTGTCATTCATTGCAAACAAGCCAGAAAGTGTTTTTCGTTGCTCTTCTTGTCTGAATAAACAAATATGCAGTTTGCTGGAAATAAGCTGTACTCTGACAGACGTTCTTATGGAGTGAAGTTCAGCTAATAAAACTCTTTCTGCCTTTCATTGCAAGCAAGCCCGAAAGTGTTTTTATGCTTCATACTGGATTGTAAAAGCAAAGTTGCCGTGTGCTGAAAACAAGTTGTTCTTTGACAGTCTTGAATACTGAGTGCAGTTCAGTTAATAAAACTGTCTTTCTGGTACTCATTGCAAACAAGCCAGAAAGTGTTTTTCGTTGCTCTCCTTGTCTGAATAAACAAATATGCAGTTTGCTGGAAATAAGCTGTACTCTGACAGTCGTTCTTATGGAGTGCAGTTCAGCTAATAAAACTCTTTCTGCCTTTCATTGCAAGCAAGCCCGAAAGTGTTTTTATGCTTCATACTGGATTGTAAAAGCAAAGTTGCCGTGTGCTGAAAACAAGTTGTTCTTTGACAGTCTTGAATACTGAGTGCAGTTCAGTTAATAAAACTGTCTTTCTGGTGCTCATTGCAAACAAGCCAGAAAGTGTTTTTCGTTGCTCTTCTTGTCTGAATAAACAATTATGCAGTTTGCTGGAAATAAGCTGTACTCTGACAGTCGTCCTTATGGAGTGCAGTTCAGCTAATAAAACTCTTTCTGCCTTTCATTGCAAGCAAGCCCGAAAGTGTTTTAATGCTTCATAATGGATTGTAAAAGCAAAGTTGCTGTGTGCTGAAAACAAGTTGTTCTTTGACAGTCTTGAATTCTGACTGCAGTTCAGCCAATAAAAATGTATTTCTGTCATTCATTGCAAACAAGCCAGAAAGTGTTTTTCGTTGCTCTTCTTGTCTGAATAAACAAATATGCAGTTTGCTGGAAATAAGCTGTACTCTGACAGTCGTTCTTATGGAGTGCAGTTCAGCTAATAAAACTCTTTCTGCCTTTCATTGCAAGCAAGCCCGAAAGTGTTTTTATGCTTCATACTGGATTGTAAAAGCAAAGTTGCCGTGTGCTGAAAACAAGTTGTTCTTTGACAGTCTTGAATACTGAGTGCAGTTCAGTTAATAAAACTGTCTTTCTGGTGCTCATTGCAAACAAGCTAGAAATTGTTTTTCTGTGTTCCAATTGTTAGTATAAACAAATATGCAGTCTGCTGAAAGCAAGCTGTTCTTTGATAGTCTTTCTTATGGAGTGCAGTTCAGCTAATAAAACTCTTTCTGCATTTCATTGCAAGCAAGCCCGAAAGTGTTTTTATGCTTTATAATGGATTGTGAAAGCAAAGTTGCAGTTTGCTGAAAACAAGTTGTTCTTTGACAGTCTTGAATTCTGACTGCAGTTCAGCCAATAAAAATGTATTTCTGTCATTCATTGCAAACAAGCCAGAAAGTGTTTTTCGTTGCTCTTCTTGTCTGAATAAACAAATATGCAGTTTGCTGGAAATAAGCTGTACTCTGACAGTCGTTCTTATGGAGTGCAGTTCAGTTAATAAAACTCTTTCTGCCTTTCATTGCAAGCAAGCCCGAAAGTGTTTTTATGCTTCATACTGGATTGTAAAAGCAAAGTTGCCGTGTGCTGAAAACAAGTTGTTCTTTGACAGTTTTGAATACTGAGTGCAGTTCAGTTAATAAAACTGTCTTTCTGGTGCTCATTGCAAACAAGCCAGAAAGTGTTTTTCGTTGCTCTCCTTGTCTGAATAAACAAATATGCAGTTTGCTGGAAATAAGCTTTACTCTGACAGTCGTTCTTATGGAGTGCAGTTCAGCTAATAATACTCTTTCTGCCTTTCATTGCAAGCAAGCCCGAAAGTGTTTTTATGCTTCATACTGGATTGTAAAAGCAAAGTTGCCGTGTGCTGAAAACAAGTTGTTCTTTGACAGTCTTGAATACTGAGTGCAGTTCAGTTAATAAAACTGTCTTTCTGGTGCTCATTGCAAACAAGCTAGAAATTGTTTTTCTGTGTTCCAATTGTTAGTATAAACAAATATGCAGTCTGCTGAAAGCAAGCTGTTCTTTGATAGTCTTTCTTATGGAGTGCAGTTCAGCTAATAAAACTCTTTCTGCATTTCATTGCAAGCAAGCCCGAAAGTGTTTTTATGCTTTATAATGGATTGTGAAAGCAAAGTTGCAGTTTGCTGAAAACAAGTTGTTCTTTGACAGTCTTGAATTCTGACTGCAGTTCAGCCAATAAAAATGTATTTCTGTCATTCATTGCAAACAAGCCAGAAAGTGTTTTTCGTTGCTCTTCTTGTCTGAATAAACAAATATGCAGTTTGCTGGAAATAAGCTGTACTCTGACAGTCGTTCTTATGGAGTGCAGTTCAGTTAATAAAACTCTTTCTGCCTTTCATTGCAAGCAAGCCCGAAAGTGTTTTTATGCTTCATACTGGATTGTAAAAGCAAAGTTGCCGTGTGCTGAAAACAAGTTGTTCTTTGACAGTTTTGAATACTGAGTGCAGTTCAGTTAATAAAACTGTCTTTCTGGTGCTCATTGCAAACAAGCCAGAAAGTGTTTTTCGTTGCTCTTCTTGTCTGAATAAACAAATATGCAGTTTGCTGGAAATAAGCTGTACTCTGACAGTCGTTCTTATGGAGTGCAGTTCAGTTAATAAAACTCTTTCTGCCTTTCATTGCAAGCAAGCCCGAAAGTGTTTTTATGCTTCATACTGGATTGTAAAAGCAAAGTTGCCGTGTGCTGAAAACAAGTTGTTCTTTGACAGTCTTGAATACTGAGTGCAGTTCAGTTAATAAAACTGTCTTTCTGGTGCTCATTGCAAACAAGCCAGAAAGTGTTTTTCGTTGCTCTTCTTGTCTGAATAAACAAATATGCAGTTTGCTGGAAATAAGCTGTACTCTGACAGTCGTTCTTATGGAGTGCAGTTCAGCTAATAAAACTCTTTCTGCCTTTCATTGCAAGCAAGCCCGAAAGTGTTTTTATGCTTCATACTGGATTGTAAAAGCAAAGTTGCCGTGTGCTGAAAACAAGTTGTTCTTTGACAGTCTTGAATACTGAGTGCAGTTCAGTTAATAAAACTGTCTTTCTGGTGCTCATTGCAAACAAGCTAGAAATTGTTTTTCTGTGTTCCAATTGTTAGTATAAACAAATATGCAGTCTGCTGAAAGCAAGCTGTTCTTTGATAGTCTTTCTTATGGAGTGCAGTTCAGCTAATAAAACTCTTTCTGCATTTCATTGCAAGCAAGCCCGAAAGTGTTTTTATGCTTTATAATGGATTGTGAAAGCAAAGTTGCAGTTTGCTGAAAACAAGTTGTTCTTTGACAGTCTTGAATTCTGACTGCAGTTCAGCCAATAAAAATGTATTTCTGTCATTCATTGCAAACAAGCCAGAAAGTGTTTTTCGTTGCTCTTCTTGTCTGAATAAACAAATATGCAGTTTGCTGGAAATAAGCTGTACTCTGACAGTCGTTCTTATGGAGTGCAGTTCAGTTAATAAAACTCTTTCTGCCTTTCATTGCAAGCAAGCCCGAAAGTGTTTTTATGCTTCATACTGGATTGTAAAAGCAAAGTTGCCGTGTGCTGAAAACAAGTTGTTCTTTGACAGTTTTGAATACTGAGTGCAGTTCAGTTAATAAAACTGTCTTTCTGGTGCTCATTGCAAACAAGCCAGAAAGTGTTTTTCGTTGCTCTTCTTGTCTGAATAAACAAATATGCAGTTTGCTGGAAATAAGCTGTACTCTGACAGTCGTTCTTATGGAGTGCAGTTCAGTTAATAAAACTCTTTCTGCCTTTCATTGCAAGCAAGCCCGAAAGTGTTTTTATGCTTCATACTGGATTGTAAAAGCAAAGTTGCCGTGTGCTGAAAACAAGTTGTTCTTTGACAGTCTTGAATACTGAGTGCAGTTCAGTTAATAAAACTGTCTTTCTGGTGCTCATTGCAAACAAGCTAGAAATTGTTTTTCTGTGTTCCAATTGTTAGTATAAACAAATATGCAGTCTGCTGAAAGCAAGCTGTTCTTTGATAGTCTTTCTTATGGAGTGCAGTTCAGCTAATAAAACTCTTTCTGCATTTCATTGCAAGCAAGCCCGAAAGTGTTTTTATGCTTCATAATGGATTGTAAAAGCAAAGTTGCTGTGTGCTGAAAACAAGTTGTTCTTTGACAGTCTTGAATTCTGACTGCAGTTCAGCCAATAAAAATGTATTTCTGTCATTCATTGCAAACAAGCCAGAAAGTGTTTTTCGTTGCTCTTCTTGTCTGAATAAACAAATATGCAGTTTGCTGGAAATAAGCTGTACTCTGACAGTCGTTCTTATGGAGTGCAGTTCAGCTAATAAAACTCTTTCTGCCTTTCATTGCAAGCAAGCCCGAAAGTGTTTTTATGCTTCATACTGGATTGTAAAAGCAAAGTTGCCGTGTGCTGAAAACAAGTTGTTCTTTGACAGTCTTGAAAACTGAGTGCAGTTCAGTTAATAAAACTGTCTTTCTGGTGCTCATTGCAAACAAGCTAGAAATTGTTTTTCTGTGTTCCAATTGTTAGTATAAACAAATATGCAGTCTGCTGAAAGCAAGCTGTTCTTTGATAGTCTTTCTTATGGAGTGCAGTTCAGCTAATAAAACTCTTTCTGCATTTCATTGCAAGCAAGCCCGAAAGTGTTTTTATGCTTCATACTGGATTGTAAAAGCAAAGTTGCCGTGTGCTGAAAACAAGTTGTTCTTTGACAGTCTTGAATTCTGACTGCAGTTCAGCCAATAAAAATGTATTTCTGTCATTCATTGCAAACAAGCCAGAAAGTGTTTTTCGTTGCTCTTTTTGTCTGAATAAACAAATATGCAGTTTGCTGGAAATAAGCTGTACTCTGACAGTCGTTCTTATGGAGTGCAGTTCAGTTAATAAAACTCTTTCTGCCTTTCATTGCAAGCAAGCCCGAAAGTGTTTTTATGCTTCATACTGGATTGTAAAAGCAAAGTTGCCGTGTGCTGAAAACAAGTTGTTCTTTGACAGTCTTGAATACTGAGTGCAGTTCAGTTAATAAAACTGTCTTTCTGGTGCTCATTGCAAACAAGCCAGAAAGTGTTTTTCGTTGCTCTTCTTGTCTGAATAAACAAATATGCAGTTTGCTGGAAATAAGCTGTACTCTGACAGTCGTTCTTATGGAGTGCAGTTCAGCTAATAAACCTCTTTCTGCCTTTCATTGCAAGCAAGCCCGAAAGTGTTTTTATGCTTCATACTGGATTGTAAAAGCAAAGTTGCCGTGTGCTGAAAACAAGTTGTTCTTTGACAGTCTCTCAATACTGAGTGCAGTTCAGTTAATAAAACTGTCTTTCTGGTGCTCATTGCAAACAAGCTAGAAATTGTTTTTCTGTGTTCCAATTGTTAGTATAAACAAATATGCAGTCTGCTGAAAGCAAGCTGTTCTTTGATAGTCTTTCTTATGGAGTGCAGTTCAGCTAATAAAACTCTTTCTGCATTTCATTGCAAGCAAGCCCGAAAGTGTTTTTATGCTTTATAATGGATTGTAAAAGCAAAGTTGCTGTTTGCTGAAAACAAGTTGTTCTTTGACAGTCTTGAATTCTGAAAGCAGTTCAGCCAATAAAAATGTATTTCTGTCATTCATTGCAAACAAGCCAGAAAGTGTTTTTCTTTGCTCTTCTCGTCTGTATAAGCAAAGATGCAGTTTGCTGGAAATAAGCCGTACTCTGACAGTCGTTCTTATGGAGTGCAGTTCAGCTAATGAAACTCTTTCTGCCTTTCATTGCAAGCAAGCCCGAAAGTGTTTTTATGCTTCATACTGGATTGTAAAAGCAAAGTTGCCGTGTGCTGAAAACAAGTTGTTCTTTGACAGTCTTGAATACTGAGTGCAGTTCAGTTAATAAAACTGTCTTTCTGGTGCTCATTGCAAACAAGCCAGAAAGTGTTTTTCGTTGCTCTTCTTGTCTGAATAAACAAATATGCAGTTTGCTGGAAATAAGCTGTACTCTGACAGTCGTTCTTATGGAGTGCAGTTCAGTTAATAAAACTCTTTCTGCCTTTCATTGCAAGCAAGCCCGAAAGTGTTTTTATGCTTCATACTGGATTGTAAAAGCAAAGTTGCCGTGTGCTGAAAACAAGTTGTTCTTTGACAGTTTTGAATACTGAGTGCAGTTCAGTTAATAAAACTGTCTTTCTGGTGCTCATTGCAAACAAGCCAGAAAGTGTTTTTCGTTGCTCTTCTTGTCTGAATAAACAAATATGCAGTTTGCTGGAAATAAGCTGTACTCTGACAGTCGTTCTTATGGAGTGCAGTTCAGTTAATAAAACTCTTTCTGCCTTTCATTGCAAGCAAGCCCGAAAGTGTTTTTATGCTTCATACTGGATTGTAAAAGCAAAGTTGCCGTGTGCTGAAAACAAGTTGTTCTTTGACAGTCTTGAATACTGAGTGCAGTTCAGTTAATAAAACTGTCTTTCTGGTGCTCATTGCAAACAAGCTAGAAATTGTTTTTCTGTGTTCCAATTGTTAGTATAAACAAATATGCAGTCTGCTGAAAGCAAGCTGTTCTTTGATAGTCTTTCTTATGGAGTGCAGTTCAGCTAATAAAACTCTTTCTGCATTTCATTGCAAGCAAGCCCGAAAGTGTTTTAATGCTTCATAATGGATTGTAAAAGCAAAGTTGCTGTGTGCTGAAAACAAGTTGTTCTTTGACAGTCTTGAATTCTGACTGCAGTTCAGCCAATAAAAATGTATTTCTGTCATTCATTGCAAACAAGCCAGAAAGTGTTTTTCGTTGCTCTTCTTGTCTGAATAAACAAATATGCAGTTTGCTGGAAATAAGCTGTACTCTGACAGTCGTTCTTATGGAGTGCAGTTCAGCTAATAAAACTCTTTCTGCCTTTCATTGCAAGCAAGCCCGAAAGTGTTTTTATGCTTCATACTGGATTGTAAAAGCAAAGTTGCCGTGTGCTGAAAACAAGTTGTTCTTTGACAGTCTTGAATACTGAGTGCAGTTCAGTTAATAAAACTGTCTTTCTGGTGCTCATTGCAAACAAGCTAGAAATTGTTTTTCTGTGTTCCAATTGTTAGTATAAACAAATATGCAGTCTGCTGAAAGCAAGCTGTTCTTTGATAGTCTTTCTTATGGAGTGCAGTTCAGCTAATAAAACTCTTTCTGCATTTCATTGCAAGCAAGCCCGAAAGTGTTTTAATGCTTCATAATGGATTGTAAAAGCAAAGTTGCTGTGTGCTGAAAACAAGTTGTTCTTTGACAGTCTTGAATTCTGACTGCAGTTCAGCCAATAAAAATGTATTTCTGTCATTCATTGCAAACAAGCCAGAAAGTGTTTTTCGTTGCTCTTCTTGTCTGAATAAACAAATATGCAGTTTGCTGGAAATAAGCTGTACTCTGACAGTCGTTCTTATGGAGTGCAGTTCAGCTAATAAAACTCTTTCTGCCTTTCATTGCAAGAAAGCCCGAAAGTGTTTTTATGCTTCATACTGGATTGTAAAAGCAAAGTTGCCGTGTGCTGAAAACAAGTTGTTCTTTGACAGTCTTGAATACTGAGTGCAGTTCAGTTAATAAAACTGTCTTTCTGGTGCTCATTGCAAACAAGCCAGAAAGTGTTTTTCGTTGCTCTTCTTGTCTGAATAAACAAATATGCAGTTTGCTGGAAATAAGCTGTACTCTGACAGTCGTTCTTATGGAGTGCAGTTCAGTTAATAAAACTCTTTCTGCCTTTCATTGCAAGCAAGCCCGAAAGTGTTTTTATGCTTCATACTGGATTGTAAAAGCAAAGTTGCCGTGTGCTGAAAACAAGTTGTTCTTTGACAGTCTTGAATACTGAGTGCAGTTCAGTTAATAAAACTGTCTTTCTGGTGCTCATTGCAAACAAGCCAGAAAGTGTTTTTCGTTGCTCTTCTTGTCTGAATAAACAATTATGCAGTTTGCTGGAAATAAGCTGTACTCTGACAGTCGTCCTTATGGAGTGCAGTTCAGCTAATAAAACTCTTTCTGCCTTTCATTGCAAGCAAGCCCGAAAGTGTTTTTATGCTTCATACTGGATTGTAAAAGCAAAGTTGCCGTGTGCTGAAAACAAGTTGTTCTTTGACAGTCTTGAATACTGAGTGCAGTTCAGTTAATAAAACTGTCTTTCTGGTGCTCATTGCAAACAAGCTAGAAATTGTTTTTCTGTGTTCCAATTGTTAGTATAAACAAATATGCAGTCTGCTGAAAGCAAGCTGTTCTTTGATAGTCTTTCTTATGGAGTGCAGTTCAGCTAATAAAACTCTTTCTGCATTTCATTGCAAGCAAGCCCGAAAGTGTTTTAATGCTTCATAATGGATTGTAAAAGCAAAGTTGCTGTGTGCTGAAAACAAGTTGTTCTTTGACAGTCTTGAATTCTGACTGCAGTTCAGCCAATAAAAATGTATTTCTGTCATTCATTGCAAACAAGCCAGAAAGTGTTTTTCGTTGCTCTTCTTGCCTGAATAAACAAATATGCAGTTTGCTGGAAATAAGCTGTACTCTGACAGTCGTTCTTATGGAGTGCAGTTCAGCTAATAAAACTCTTTCTGCCTTTCATTGCAAGCAAGCCCGAAAGTGTTTTTATGCTTCATACTGGATTGTAAAAGCAAAGTTGCCGTGTGCTGAAAACAAGTTGTTCTTTGACAGTCTTGAATACTGAGTGCAGTTCAGTTAACAAAAATGCCTTTCTGGTGCTCATTGCAAACAAGCCAGAAAGTGTTTTTCGTTGCTCTTCTTGTCTGAATAAACAAATATGCAGTTTGCTGGAAATAAGCTGTACTCTGACAGTCGTTCTTATGGAGTGCAGTTCAGTTAATAAAACTCTTTCTGCCTTTCATTGCAAGCAAGCCCGAAAGTGTTTTTATGCTTCATACTGGATTGTAAAAGCAAAGTTGCCGTGTGCTGAAAACAAGTTGTTCTTTGACAGTTTTGAATACTGAGTGCAGTTCAGTTAATAAAACTGTCTTTCTGGTGCTCATTGCAAACAAGCCAGAAAGTGTTTTTCGTTGCTCTTCTTGTCTGAATAAACAAATATGCAGTTTGCTGGAAATAAGCTGTACTCTGACAGTCGTTCTTATGGAGTGCAGTTCAGCTAATAAAACTCTTTCTGCCTTTCATTGCAAGCAAGCCCGAAAGTGTTTTTATGCTTCATACTGGATTGTAAAAGCAAAGTTGCCGTGTGCTGAAAACAAGTTGTTCTTTGAAAGTCTTGAATACTGAGTGCAGTTCAGTTAATAAAACTGTCTTTCTGGTGCTCATTGCAAACAAGCCAGAAAGTGTTTTTCGTTGCTCTTCTTGTCTGAATAAACAAATATGCAGTTTGCTGGAAATAAGCTGTACTCTGACAGTCGTTCTTATGGAGTGCAGTTCAGTTAATAAAACTCTTTCTGCCTTTCATTGCAAGCAAGCCCGAAAGTGTTTTTATGCTTCATACTGGATTGTAAAAGCAAAGTTGCCGTGTGCTGAAAACAAGTTGTTCTTTGACAGTCTTGAATACTGAGTGCAGTTCAGTTAATAAAACTGTCTTTCTGGTGCTCATTGCAAACAAGCCAGAAAGTGTTTTTCGTTGCTCTTCTTGTCTGAATAAACAATTATGCAGTTTGCTGGAAATAAGCTGTACTCTGACAGTCGTCCTTATGGAGTGCAGTTCAGCTAATAAAACTCTTTCTGCCTTTCATTGCAAGCAAGCCCGAAAGTGTTTTTATGCTTCATACTGGATTGTAAAAGCAAAGTTGCCGTGTGCTGAAAACAAGTTGTTCTTTGACAGTCTTGAATACTGAGTGCAGTTCAGTTAATAAAACTGTCTTTCTGGTGCTCATTGCAAACAAGCTAGAAATTGTTTTTCTGTGTTCCAATTGTTAGTATAAACAAATATGCAGTCTGCTGAAAGCAAGCTGTTCTTTGATAGTCTTTCTTATGGAGTGCAGTTCAGCTAATAAAACTCTTTCTGCATTTCATTGCAAGCAAGCCCGAAAGTGTTTTAATGCTTCATAATGGATTGTAAAAGCAAAGTTGCTGTGTGCTGAAAACAAGTTGTTCTTTGACAGTCTTGAATTCTGACTGCAGTTCAGCCAATAAAAATGTATTTCTGTCATTCATTGCAAACAAGCCAGAAAGTGTTTTTCGTTGCTCTTCTTGTCTGAATAAACAAATATGCAGTTTGCTGGAAATAAGCTGTACTCTGACAGTCGTTCTTATGGAGTGCAGTTCAGCTAATAAAACTCTTTCTGCCTTTCATTGCAAGCAAGCCCGAAAGTGTTTTTATGCTTCATACTGGATTGTAAAAGCAAAGTTGCCGTGTGCTGAAAACAAGTTGTTCTTTGACAGTCTTGAATACTGAGTGCAGTTCAGTTAACAAAAATGCCTTTCTGGTGCTCATTGCAAACAAGCCAGAAAGTGTTTTTCGTTGCTCTTCTTGTCTGAATAAACAAATATGCAGTTTGCTGGAAATAAGCTGTACTCTGACAGTCGTTCTTATGGAGTGCAGTTCAGTTAATAAAACTCTTTCTGCCTTTCATTGCAAGCAAGCCCGAAAGTGTTTTTATGCTTCATACTGGATTGTAAAAGCAAAGTTGCCGTGTGCTGAAAACAAGTTGTTCTTTGACAGTTTTGAATACTGAGTGCAGTTCAGTTAATAAAACTGTCTTTCTGGTGCTCATTGCAAACAAGCCAGAAAGTGTTTTTCGTTGCTCTTCTTGTCTGAATAAACAAATATGCAGTTTGCTGGAAATAAGCTGTACTCTGACAGTCGTTCTTATGGAGTGCAGTTCAGCTAATAAAACTCTTTCTGCCTTTCATTGCAAGCAAGCCCGAAAGTGTTTTTATGCTTCATACTGGATTGTAAAAGCAAAGTTGTCGTGTGCTGAAAACAAGTTGTTCTTTGACAGTCTTGAATACTGAGTGCAGTTCAGTTAATAAAACTGTCTTTCTGGTGCTCATTGCAAACAAGCCAGAAAGTGTTTTTCGTTGCTCTTCTTGTCTGAATAAACAAATATGCAGTTTGCTGGAAATAAGCTGTACTCTGACAGTCGTTCTTATGGAGTGCAGTTCAGCTAATAAAACTCTTTCTGCCTTTCATTGCAAGCAAGCCCGAAAGTGTTTTTATGCTTCATACTGGATTGTAAAAGCAAAGTTGCCGTGTGCTGAAAACAAGTTGTTCTTTGAAAGTCTTGAATACTGAGTGCAGTTCAGTTAATAAAACTGTCTTTCTGGTGCTCATTGCAAACAAGCCAGAAAGTGTTTTTCGTTGCTCTTCTTGTCTGAATAAACAAATATGCAGTTTGCTGGAAATAAGCTGTACTCTGACAGTCGTTCTTATGGAGTGCAGTTCAGTTAATAAAACTCTTTCTGCCTTTCATTGCAAGCAAGCCCGAAAGTGTTTTTATGCTTCATACTGGATTGTAAAAGCAAAGTTGCCGTGTGCTGAAAACAAGTTGTTCTTTGACAGTCTTGAATACTGAGTGCAGTTCAGTTAATAAAACTGTCTTTCTGGTGCTCATTGCAAACAAGCCAGAAAGTGTTTTTCGTTGCTCTTCTTGTCTGAATAAACAATTATGCAGTTTGCTGGAAATAAGCTGTACTCTGACAGTCGTCCTTATGGAGTGCAGTTCAGCTAATAAAACTCTTTCTGCCTTTCATTGCAAGCAAGCCCGAAAGTGTTTTTATGCTTCATACTGGATTGTAAAAGCAAAGTTGCCGTGTGCTGAAAACAAGTTGTTCTTTGACAGTCTTGAATACTGAGTGCAGTTCAGTTAATAAAACTGTCTTTCTGGTGCTCATTGCAAACAAGCTAGAAATTGTTTTTCTGTGTTCCAATTGTTAGTATAAACAAATATGCAGTCTGCTGAAAGCAAGCTGTTCTTTGATAGTCTTTCTTATGGAGTGCAGTTCAGCTAATAAAACTCTTTCTGCATTTCATTGCAAGCAAGCCCGAAAGTGTTTTAATGCTTCATAATGGATTGTAAAAGCAAAGTTGCTGTGTGCTGAAAACAAGTTGTTCTTTGACAGTCTTGAATTCTGACTGCAGTTCAGCCAATAAAAATGTATTTCTGTCATTCATTGCAAACAAGCCAGAAAGTGTTTTTCGTTGCTCTTCTTGTCTGAATAAACAAATATGCAGTTTGCTGGAAATAAGCTGTACTCTGACAGTCGTTCTTATGGAGTGCAGTTCAGCTAATAAAACTCTTTCTGCCTTTCATTGCAAGCAAGCCCGAAAGTGTTTTTATGCTTCATACTGGATTGTAAAAGCAAAGTTGCCGTGTGCTGAAAACAAGTTGTTCTTTGACAGTCTTGAATACTGAGTGCAGTTCAGTTAACAAAAATGCCTTTCTGGTGCTCATTGCAAACAAGCCAGAAAGTGTTTTTCGTTGCTCTTCTTGTCTGAATAAACAAATATGCAGTTTGCTGGAAATAAGCTGTACTCTGACAGTCGTTCTTATGGAGTGCAGTTCAGTTAATAAAACTCTTTCTGCCTTTCATTGCAAGCAAGCCCGAAAGTGTTTTTATGCTTCATACTGGATTGTAAAAGCAAAGTTGCCGTGTGCTGAAAACAAGTTGTTCTTTGACAGTTTTGAATACTGAGTGCAGTTCAGTTAATAAAACTGTCTTTCTGGTGCTCATTGCAAACAAGCCAGAAAGTGTTTTTCGTTGCTCTTCTTGTCTGAATAAACAAATATGCAGTTTGCTGGAAATAAGCTGTACTCTGACAGTCGTTCTTATGGAGTGCAGTTCAGCTAATAAAACTCTTTCTGCCTTTCATTGCAAGCAAGCCCGAAAGTGTTTTTATGCTTCATACTGGATTGTAAAAGCAAAGTTGCCGTGTGCTGAAAACAAGTTGTTCTTTGACAGTCTTGAATACTGAGTGCAGTTCAGTTAATAAAACTGTCTTTCTGGTGCTCATTGCAAACAAGCTAGAAATTGTTTTTCTGTGTTCCAATTGTTAGTATAAACAAATATGCAGTCTGCTGAAAGCAAGCTGTTCTTTGATAGTCTTTCTTATGGAGTGCAGTTCAGCTAATAAAACTCTTTCTGCATTTCATTGCAAGCAAGCCCGAAAGTGTTTTAATGCTTCATAATGGATTGTAAAAGCAAAGTTGCTGTGTGCTGAAAACAAGTTGTTCTTTGACAGTCTTGAATTCTGACTGCAGTTCAGCCAATAAAAATGTATTTCTGTCATTCATTGCAAACAAGCCAGAAAGTGTTTTTCGTTGCTCTTCTTGTCTGAATAAACAAATATGCAGTTTGCTGGAAATAAGCTGTACTCTGACAGTCGTTCTTATGGAGTGCAGTTCAGCTAATAAAACTCTTTCTGCCTTTCATTGCAAGCAAGCCCGAAAGTGTTTTTATGCTTCATACTGGATTGTAAAAGCAAAGTTGCCGTGTGCTGAAAACAAGTTGTTCTTTGACAGTCTTGAATACTGAGTGCAGTTCAGTTAACAAAAATGCCTTTCTGGTGCTCATTGCAAACAAGCCAGAAAGTGTTTTTCGTTGCTCCTTTTGTCTGAATAAACAAATATGCAGTTTGCTGGAAATAAGCTGTACTCTGACAGTCGTTCTTATGGAGTGCAGTTCAGTTAATAAAACTCTTTCTGCCTTTCATTGCAAGCAAGCCCGAAAGTGTTTTTATGCTTCATACTGGATTGTAAAAGCAAAGTTGCCGTGTGCTGAAAACAAGTTGTTCTTTGACAGTCTTGAATACTGAGTGCAGTTCAGTTAATAAAACTGTCTTTCTGGTGCTCATTGCAAACAAGCCAGAAAGTGTTTTTCGTTGCTCTTCTTGTCTGAATAAACAAATATGCAGTTTGCTGGAAATAAGCTGTACTCTGACAATCGTTCTTATGGAGTGCAGTTCAGCTAATAAACCTCTTTCTGCCTTTCATTGCAAGCAAGCCCGAAAGTGTTTTTATGCTTCATACTGGATTGTAAAAGCAAAGTTGCCGTGTGCTGAAAACAAGTTGTTCTTTGACAGTCTTTCAATACTGAGTGCAGTTCAGTTAATAAAACTGTCTTTCTGGTGCTCATTGCAAACAAGCTAGAAATTGTTTTTCTGTGTTCCAATTGTTAGTATAAACAAATATGCAGTCTGCTGAAAGCAAGCTGTTCTTTGATAGTCTTTCTTATGGAGTGCAGTTCAGCTAATAAAACTCTTTCTGCATTTCATTGCAAGCAAGCCCGAAAGTGTTTTTATGCTTTATAATGGATTGTAAAAGCAAAGTTGCTGTTTGCTGAAAAC
Source organism: Hoplias malabaricus (assembly GCF_029633855.1). Lineage (NCBI taxonomy): Eukaryota > Metazoa > Chordata > Actinopteri > Characiformes > Erythrinidae > Hoplias > Hoplias malabaricus. The sequence goes on from NC_089810.1 coordinate 27,155,790, forward strand.
AAGTTGTTCTTTGACAGTCTTGAATTCTGAAAGCAGTTCAGCCAATAAAAATGTATTTCTGTCATTCATTGCAAACAAGCCAGAAAGTGTTTTTCTTTGCTCTTCTCGTCTGTATAAGCAAAGATGCAGTTTGCTGGAAATAAGCCGTACTCTGACAGTCGTTCTTATGGAGTGCAGTTCAGCTAATGAAACTCTTTCTGCCTTTCATTGCAAGCAAGCCCGAAAGTGTTTTTATGCTTCATACTGGATTGTAAAAGCAAAGTTGCCGTGTGCTGAAAACAAGTTGTTCTTTGACAGTCTTGAATACTGAGTGCAGTTCAGTTAATAAAACTGTCTTTCTGGTGCTCATTGCAAACAAGCCAGAAAGTGTTTTTCGTTGCTCTTCTTGTCTGAATAAACAATTATGCAGTTTGCTGGAAATAAGCTGTACTCTGACAGTCGTCCTTATGGAGTGCAGTTCAGCTAATAAAACTCTTTCTGCCTTTCATTGCAAGCAAGCCCGAAAGTGTTTTTATGCTTCATACTGGATTGTAAAAGCAAAGTTGCCGTGTGCTGAAAACAAGTTGTTCTTTGACAGTCTTGAATACTGAGTGCAGTTCAGTTAATAAAACTGTCTTTCTGGTGCTCATTGCAAACAAGCCAGAAAGTGTTTTTCGTTGCTCTTCTTGTCTGAATAAACAAATATGCAGTTTGCTGGAAATAAGCTGTACTCTGACAGTCGTTCTTATGGAGTGCAGTTCAGTTAATAAAACTCTTTCTGCCTTTCATTGCAAGCAAGCCCGAAAGTGTTTTTATGCTTCATACTGGATTGTAAAAGCAAAGTTGCCGTGTGCTGAAAACAAGTTGTTCTTTGACAGTCTTGAATACTGAGTGCAGTTCAGTTAATAAAACTGTCTTTCTGGTGCTCATTGCAAACAAGCCAGAAAGTGTTTTTCGTTGCTCTTCTTGTCTGAATAAACAATTATGCAGTTTGCTGGAAATAAGCTGTACTCTGACAGTCGTCCTTATGGAGTGCAGTTCAGCTAATAAAACTCTTTCTGCCTTTCATTGCAAGCAAGCCCGAAAGTGTTTTTATGCTTCATACTGGATTGTAAAAGCAAAGTTGCCGTGTGCTGAAAACAAGTTGTTCTTTGACAGTCTTGAATACTGAGTGCAGTTCAGTTAATAAAACTGTCTTTCTGGTGCTCATTGCAAACAAGCCAGAAAGTGTTTTTCGTTGCTCTCCTTGTCTGAATAAACAAATATGCAGTTTGCTGGAAATAAGCTGTACTCTGACAGTCGTTCTTGTGGAGTGCAGTTCAGCTAATAAAACTCTTTCTGCCTTTCATTGCAAGCAAGCCCGAAAGTGTTTTTATGCTTCATACTGGATTGTAAAAGCAAAGTTGCCGTGTGCTGAAAACAAGTTGTTCTTTGACAGTCTTGAATACTGAGTGCAGTTCAGTTAATAAAACTGTCTTTCTGGTGCTCATTGCAAACAAGCTAGAAATTGTTTTTCTGTGTTCCAATTGTTAGTATAAACAAATATGCAGTCTGCTGAAAGCAAGCTGTTCTTTGATAGTCTTTCTTATGGAGTGCAGTTCAGCTAATAAAACTCTTTCTGCATTTCATTGCAAGCAAGCCCGAAAGTGTTTTAATGCTTCATAATGGATTGTAAAAGCAAAGTTGCTGTGTGCTGAAAACAAGTTGTTCTTTGACAGTCTTGAATTCTGACTGCAGTTCAGCCAATAAAAATGTATTTCTGTCATTCATTGCAAACAAGCCAGAAAGTGTTTTTCGTTGCTCTTCTTGTCTGAATAAACAAATATGCAGTTTGCTGGAAATAAGCTGTACTCTGACAGTCGTTCTTATGGAGTGCAGTTCAGCTAATGAAACTCTTTCTGCCTTTCATTGCAAGCAAGCCCGAAAGTATTTTTATGCTTCATACTGGATTGTAAAAGCAAAGTTGCCGTGTGCTGAAAACAAGTTGTTCTTTGACAGTCTTGAATACTGAGTGCAGTTCAGTTAATAAAACTGTCTTTCTGGTGCTCATTGCAAACAAGCCAGAAAGTGTTTTTCTGTGTTCCAATTGTTAGTATAAACAAATATGCAGTCTGCTGAAAGCAAGCTGTTCTTTGATAGTCTTTCTTATGGAGTGCAGTTCAGCTAATAAAACTCTTTCTGCCTTTCATTGCAAGCAAGCCCGAAAGTGTTTTTATGCTTTATAATGGATTGTAAAGGCAAAGTTGCAGTTTGCTGAAAACAAGTTGTTCTTTGACAGTCTTGAATTCTGACTGCAGTTCAGCCAATAAAAATGTATTTCTGTCATTCATTGCAAACAAGCCAGAAAGTGTTTTTCGTTGCTCTTCTTGTCTGAATAAACAAATATGCAGTTTGCTGGAAATAAGCTGTACTCTGACAGTCGTTCTTATGGAGTGCAGTTCAGCTAATAAAACTCTTTCTGCCTTTCATTGCAAGCAAGCCCGAAAGTGTTTTTATGCTTCATACTGGATTGTAAAAGCAAAGTTGCCGTGTGCTGAAAACAAGTTGTTCTTTGACAGTCTTGAATACTGAGTGCAGTTCAGTTAATAAAACTGTCTTTCTGGTGCTCATTGCAAACAAGCCAGAAAGTGTTTTTCGTTGCTCTTCTTGTCTGAATAAACAAATATGCAGTTTGCTGGAAATAAGCTGTACTCTGACAGTCGTTCTTATGGAGTGCAGTTCAGCTAATAAAACTCTTTCTGCCTTTCATTGCAAGCAAGCCCGAAAGTGTTTTTATGCTTCATACTGGATTGTAAAAGCAAAGTTGCCGTGTGCTGAAAACAAGTTGTTCTTTGACAGTCTTGAATACTGAGTGCAGTTCAGTTAATAAAACTGTCTTTCTGGTGCTCATTGCAAACAAGCTAGAAATTGTTTTTCTGTGTTCCAATTGTTAGTATAAACAAATATGCAGTCTGCTGAAAGCAAGCTGTTCTTTGATAGTCTTTCTTATGGAGTGCAGTTCAGCTAATAAAACTCTTTCTGCATTTCATTGCAAGCAAGCCCGAAAGTGTTTTAATGCTTCATAATGGATTGTAAAAGCAAAGTTGCTGTGTGCTGAAAACAAGTTGTTCTTTGACAGTCTTGAATTCTGACTGCAGTTCAGCCAATAAAAATGTATTTCTGTCATTCATTGCAAACAAGCCAGAAAGTGTTTTTCGTTGCTCTTCTTGTCCGAATAAACAAATATGCAGTTTGCTGGAAATAAGCTGTACTCTGACAGTCGTTCTTATGGAGTGCAGTTCAGCTAATAAAACTCTTTCTGCCTTTCATTGCAAGCAAGCCCGAAAGTGTTTTTATGCTTCATACTGGATTGTAAAAGCAAAGTTGCCGTGTGCTGAAAACAAGTTGTTCTTTGACAGTCTTGAATACTGAGTGCAGTTCAGTTAATAAAACTGTCTTTCTGGTGCTCATTGCAAACAAGCCAGAAAGTGTTTTTCGTTGCTCTTCTTGTCTGAATAAACAAATATGCAGTTTGCTGGAAATAAGCTGTACTCTGACAGTCGTTCTTATGGAGTGCAGTTCAGCTAATAAAACTCTTTCTGCCTTTCATTGCAAGCAAGCCCGAAAGTGTTTTTATGCTTCATACTGGATTGTAAAAGCAAAGTTGCCGTGTGCTGAAAACAAGTTGTTCTTTGACAGTCTTGAATACTGAGTGCAGTTCAGTTAATAAAACTGTCTTTCTGGTGCTCATTGCAAACAAGCTAGAAATTGTTTTTCTGTGTTCCAATTGTTAGTATAAACAAATATGCAGTCTGCTGAAAGCAAGCTGTTCTTTGATAGTCTTTCTTATGGAGTGCAGTTCAGCTAATAAAACTCTTTCTGCATTTCATTGCAAGCAAGCCCGAAAGTGTTTTAATGCTTCATAATGGATTGTAAAAGCAAAGTTGCTGTGTGCTGAAAACAAGTTGTTCTTTGACAGTCTTGAATTCTGACTGCAGTTCAGCCAATAAAAATGTATTTCTGTCATTCATTGCAAACAAGCCAGAAAGTGTTTTTCGTTGCTCTTCTTGTCTGAATAAACAAATATGCAGTTTGCTGGAAATAAGCTGTACTCTGACAGTCGTTCTTATGGAGTGCAGTTCAGTTAATAAAACTCTTTCTGCCTTTCATTGCAAGCAAGCCCGAAAGTGTTTTTATGCTTCATACTGGATTGTAAAAGCAAAGTTGCCGTGTGCTGAAAACAAGTTGTTCTTTGACAGTCTTGAATTCTGACTGCAGTTCAGCCAATAAAAATGTATTTCTGTCATTCATTGCAAACAAGCCAGAAAGTGTTTTTCGTTGCTCTTCTTGTCTGAATAAACAAATATGCAGTTTGCTGGAAATAAGCTGTACTCTGACAGTCGTTCTTATGGAGTGCAGTTCAGCTAATAAAACTCTTTCTGCCTTTCATTGCAAGCAAGCCCGAAAGTGTTTTTATGCTTCATACTGGATTGTAAAAGCAAAGTTGCCGTGTGCTGAAAACAAGTTGTTCTTTGACAGTCTTGAATACTGAGTGCAGTTCAGTTAATAAAACTGTCTTTCTGGTGCTCATTGCAAACAAGCCAGAAAGTGTTTTTCGTTGCTCTTCTTGTCTGAATAAACAAATATGCAGTTTGCTGGAAATAAGCTGTACTCTGACAGTCGTTCTTATGGAGTGCAGTTCAGCTAATAAAACTCTTTCTGCCTTTCATTGCAAGCAAGCCCGAAAGTGTTTTTATGCTTCATACTGGATTGTAAAAGCAAAGTTGCCGTGTGCTGAAAACAAGTTGTTCTTTGACAGTCTTGAATACTGAGTGCAGTTCAGTTAATAAAACTGTCTTTCTGGTGCTCATTGCAAACAAGCTAGAAATTGTTTTTCTGTGTTCCAATTGTTAGTATAAACAAATATGCAGTCTGCTGAAAGCAAGCTGTTCTTTGATAGTCTTTCTTATGGAGTGCAGTTCAGCTAATAAAACTCTTTCTGCATTTCATTGCAAGCAAGCCCGAAAGTGTTTTAATGCTTCATAATGGATTGTAAAAGCAAAGTTGCTGTGTGCTGAAAACAAGTTGTTCTTTGACAGTCTTGAATTCTGACTGCAGTTCAGCCAATAAAAATGTATTTCTGTCATTCATTGCAAACAAGCCAGAAAGTGTTTTTCGTTGCTCTTCTTGTCTGAATAAACAAATATGCAGTTTGCTGGAAATAAGCTGTACTCTGACAGTCGTTCTTATGGAGTGCAGTTCAGTTAATAAAACTCTTTCTGCCTTTCATTGCAAGCAAGCCCGAAAGTGTTTTTATGCTTCATACTGGATTGTAAAAGCAAAGTTGCCGTGTGCTGAAAACAAGTTGTTCTTTGACAGTCTTGAATTCTGACTGCAGTTCAGCCAATAAAAATGTATTTCTGTCATTCATTGCAAACAAGCCAGAAAGTGTTTTTCGTTGCTCTTCTTGTCTGAATAAACAAATATGCAGTTTGCTGGAAATAAGCTGTACTCTGACAGTCGTTCTTATGGAGTGCAGTTCAGCTAATAAAACTCTTTCTGCCTTTCATTGCAAGCAAGCCCGAAAGTGTTTTTATGCTTCATACTGGATTGTAAAAGCAAAGTTGCCGTGTGCTGAAAACAAGTTGTTCTTTGACAGTCTTGAATACTGAGTGCAGTTCAGTTAATAAAACTGTCTTTCTGGTGCTCATTGCAAACAAGCCAGAAAGTGTTTTTCGTTGCTCTTCTTGTCTGAATAAACAAATATGCAGTTTGCTGGAAATAAGCTGTACTCTGACAGTCGTTCTTATGGAGTGCAGTTCAGCTAATAAAACTCTTTCTGCCTTTCATTGCAAGCAAGCCCGAAAGTGTTTTTATGCTTCATACTGGATTGTAAAAGCAAAGTTGCCGTGTGCTGAAAACAAGTTGTTCTTTGACAGTCTTGAATACTGAGTGCAGTTCAGTTAATAAAACTGTCTTTCTGGTGCTCATTGCAAACAAGCTAGAAATTGTTTTTCTGTGTTCCAATTGTTAGTATAAACAAATATGCAGTCTGCTGAAAGCAAGCTGTTCTTTGATAGTCTTTCTTATGGAGTGCAGTTCAGCTAATAAAACTCTTTCTGCATTTCATTGCAAGCAAGCCCGAAAGTGTTTTAATGCTTCATAATGGATTGTAAAAGCAAAGTTGCTGTGTGCTGAAAACAAGTTGTTCTTTGACAGTCTTGAATTCTGACTGCAGTTCAGCCAATAAAAATGTATTTCTGTCATTCATTGCAAACAAGCCAGAAAGTGTTTTTCGTTGCTCTTCTTGTCTGAATAAACAAATATGCAGTTTGCTGGAAATAAGCTGTACTCTGACAGTCGTTCTTATGGAGTGCAGTTCAGTTAATAAAACTCTTTCTGCCTTTCATTGCAAGCAAGCCCGAAAGTGTTTTTATGCTTCATACTGGATTGTAAAAGCAAAGTTGCCGTGTGCTGAAAACAAGTTGTTCTTTGACAGTCTTGAATTCTGACTGCAGTTCAGCCAATAAAAATGTATTTCTGTCATTCATTGCAAACAAGCCAGAAAGTGTTTTTCGTTGCTCTTCTTGTCTGAATAAACAAATATGCAGTTTGCTGGAAATAAGCTGTACTCTGACAGTCGTTCTTATGGAGTGCAGTTCAGCTAATAAAACTCTTTCTGCCTTTCATTGCAAGCAAGCCCGAAAGTGTTTTTATGCTTCATACTGGATTGTAAAAGCAAAGTTGCCGTGTGCTGAAAACAAGTTGTTCTTTGACAGTCTTGAATTCTGAAAGCAGTTCAGCCAATAAAAATGTATTTCTGTCATTCATTGCAAACAAGCCAGAAAGTGTTTTTCTTTGCTCTTCTCGTCTGTATAAGCAAAGATGCAGTTTGCTGGAAATAAGCCGTACTCTGACAGTCGTTCTTATGGAGTGCAGTTCAGCTAATGAAACTCTTTCTGCCTTTCATTGCAAGCAAGCCCGAAACTGTTTTTATGCTTCATACTGGATTGTAAAAGCAAAGTTGCCGTGTGCTGAAAACAAGTTGTTCTTTGACAGTCTTGAATACTGAGTGCAGTTCAGTTAATAAAACTGTCTTTCTGGTGCTCATTGCAAACAAGCCAGAAAGTGTTTTTCGTTGCTCTTCTTGTCTGAATAAACAAATATGCAGTTTGCTGGAAATAAGCTGTACTCTGACAGTCGTTCTTATGGAGTGCAGTTCAGCTAATAAAACTCTTTCTACCTTTCATTGCAAGCAAGCCCGAAAGTGTTTTTATGCTTCATACTGGATTGTAAAAGCAGAGTTGCCGTGTGCTGAAAACAAGTTGTTCTTTGACAGTCTTGAATACTGAGTGCAGTTCAGTTAACAAAAATGCCTTTCTGGTGCTCATTGCAAACAAGCCAGAAAGTGTTTTTCTGTGTTCCAATTGTTAGTATAAACAAATATGCAGTCTGCTGAAAGCAAGCTGTTCTTTGATAGTCTTTCTTATGGAGTGCAGTTCAGCTAATAAAACTCTTTCTGCCTTTCATTGCAAGCAAGCCCGAAAGTGTTTTTATGCTTTATATTGGATTGTAAAGGCAAAGTTGCAGTTTGCTGAAAACAAGTTGTTCTTTGACAGTCTTGAATTCTGACTGCAGTTCAGCCAATAAAAATGTATTTCTGTCATTCATTGCAAACAAGCCAGAAAGTATTTTTCGTTGCTCTTCTTGTCTGAATAAACAAATATGCAGTTTGCTGGAAATAAGCTGTACTCTGACAGTCGTTCTTATGGAGTGCAGTTCAGCTAATAAAACTCTTTCTGCCTTTCATTGCAAGCAAGCCCGAAAGTGTTTTTATGCTTCATACTGAATTGTAAAAGCAAAGTTGCCGTGTGCTGAAAACAAGTTGTTCTTTGACAGTCTTGAATACTGAGTGCAGTTCAGTTAATAAAACTGTCTTTCTGGTGCTCATTGCAAACAAGCCAGAAAGTCTTTTTCGTTGCTCTTCTTGTCTGAATAAACAAATATGCAGTTTGCTGGAAATAAGCTGTACTCTGACAGTCGTTCTTATGGAGTGCAGTTCAGCTAATAAAACTCTTTCTGCCTTTCATTGCAAGCAAGCCCGAAAGTGTTTTTATGCTTCATACTGGATTGTAAAAGCAAAGTTGCCGTGTGCTGAAAACAAGTTGTTCTTTGACAGTCTTGAATACTGAGTGCAGTTCAGTTAATAAAACTGTCTTTCTGGTGCTCATTGCAAACAAGCCAGAAAGTGATTTTCGTTGCTCTTCTTGTCTGAATAAACAATAATGCAGTTTGCTGGAAATAAGCTGTACTCTGACAGTCGTTCTTATGGAGTGCAGTTCAGCTAATAAAACTCTTTCTGCCTTTCATTGCAAGCAAGCCCGAAAGTGTTTTTATGCTTCATACTGGATTGTAAAAGCAAAGTTGCCGTGTGCTGAAAACAAGTTGTTCTTTGACAGTCTTGAATACTGAGTGCAGTTCAGTTAATAAAACTGTCTTTCTGGTGCTCATTGCAAACAAGCTAGAAATTGTTTTTCTGTGTTCCAATTGTTAGTATAAACAAATATGCAGTCTGCTGAAAGCAAGCTGTTCTTTGATAGTCTTTCTTATGGAGTGCAGTTCAGCTAATAAAACTCTTTCTGCATTTCATTGCAAGCAAGCCCGAAAGTGTTTTAATGCTTCATAATGGATTGTAAAAGCAAAGTTGCTGTGTGCTGAAAACAAGTTGTTCTTTGACAGTCTTGAATTCTGACTGCAGTTCAGCCAATAAAAATGTATTTCTGTCATTCATTGCAAACAAGCCAGAAAGTGTTTTTCGTTGCTCTTCTTGTCTGAATAAACAAATATGCAGTTTGCTGGAAATAAGCTGTACTCTGACAGTCGTCCTTATGGAGTGCAGTTCAGCTAATAAAACTCTTTCTGCCTTTCATTGCAAGCAAGCCCGAAAGTGTTTTTATGCTTCATACTGGATTGTAAAAGCAAAGTTGCCGTGTGCTGAAAACAAGTTGTTCTTTGACAGTCTTGAATACTGAGTGCAGTTCAGTTAACAAAAATGCCTTTCTGGTGCTCATTGCAAACAAGCCAGAAAGTGTTTTTCGTTGCTCTTCTTGTCTGAATAAACAAATATGCAGTTTGCTGGAAATAAGCTGTACTCTGACAGTCGTTCTTATGGAGTGCAGTTCAGTTAATAAAACTCTTTCTGCCTTTCATTGCAAGCAAGCCCGAAAGTGTTTTTATGCTTCATACTGGATTGTAAAAGCAAAGTTGCCGTGTGCTGAAAACAAGTTGTTCTTTGACAGTCTTGAATACTGAGTGCAGTTCAGTTAATAAAACTGTCTTTCTGGTGCTCATTGCAAACAAGCCAGAAAGTGTTTTTCGTTGCTCTTCTTGTCTGAATAAACAAATATGCAGTTTGCTGGAAATAAGCTGTACTCTGACAGTCGTTCTTATGGAGTGCAGTTCAGCTAATAAACCTCTTTCTGCCTTTCATTGCAAGCAAGCCCGAAAGTGTTTTTATGCTTCATACTGGATTGTAAAAGCAAAGTTGCCGTGTGCTGAAAACAAGTTGTTCTTTGACAGTCTTTCAATACTGAGTGCAGTTCAGTTAATAAAACTGTCTTTCTGGTGCTCATTGCAAACAAGCTAGAAATTGTTTTTCTGTGTTCCAATTGTTAGTATAAACAAATATGCAGTCTGCTGAAAGCAAGCTGTTCTTTGATAGTCTTTCTTATGGAGTGCAGTTCAGCTAATAAAACTCTTTCTGCATTTCATTGCAAGCAAGCCCGAAAGTGTTTTTATGCTTTATAATGGATTGTAAAAGCAAAGTTGCTGTTTGCTGAAAACAAGTTGTTCTTTGACAGTCTTGAATTCTGAAAGCAGTTCAGCCAATAAAAATGTATTTCTGTCATTCATTGCAAACAAGCCAGAAAGTGTTTTTCTTTGCTCTTCTCGTCTGTATAAGCAAAGATGCAGTTTGCTGGAAATAAGCCGTACTCTGACAGTCGCTTTATGGAGTGCAGTTCAGCTAATGAAACTCTTTCTGCCTTTCATTGCAAGCAAGCCCGAAACTGTTTTTATGCTTCATACTGGATTGTAAAAGCAAAGTTGCCGTGTGCTGAAAACAAGTTGTTCTTTGACAGTCTTGAATTCTGACTGCAGTTCAGCCAATAAAAATGTATTTCTGTCATTCATTGCAAACAAGCCAGAAAGTATTTTTCGTTGCTCTTCTTGTCTGAATAAACAAATATGCAGTTTGCTGGAAATAAGCTGTACTCTGACAGTCGTTCTTATGGAGTGCAGTTCAGCTAATAAAACTCTTTCTGCCTTTCATTGCAAGCAAGCCCGAAAGTGTTTTTATGCTTCATACTGAATTGTAAAAGCAAAGTTGCCGTGTGCTGAAAACAAGTTGTTCTTTGACAGTCTTGAATACTGAGTGCAGTTCAGTTAATAAAACTGTCTTTCTGGTGCTCATTGCAAACAAGCCAGAAAGTGTTTTTCGTTGCTCTTCTTGTCTGAATAAACAAATATGCAGTTTGCTGGAAATAAGCTGTACTCTGACAGTCGTTCTTATGGAGTGCAGTTCAGTTAATAAAACTCTTTCTGCCTTTCATTGCAAGCAAGCCCGAAAGTGTTTTTATGCTTCATACTGGATTGTAAAAGCAAAGTTGCCGTGTGCTGAAAACAAGTTGTTCTTTGACAGTCTTGAATACTGAGTGCAGTTCAGTTAATAAAACTGTCTTTCTGGTGCTCATTGCAAACAAGCCAGAAAGTGTTTTTCGTTGCTCTTCTTGTCTGAATAAACAAATATGCAGTTTGCTGGAAATAAGCTGTACCCTGACAGTCGTTCTTATGGAGTGCAGTTCAGCTAATAAAACTCTTTCTGCCTTTCATTGCAAGCAAGCCCGAAAGTGTTTTTATGCTTCATACTGGATTGTAAAAGCAAAGTTGCCGTGTGCTGAAAACAAGTTGTTCTTTGACAGTCTTGAATACTGAGTGCAGTTCAGTTAATAAAACTGTCTTTCTGGTGCTCATTGCAAACAAGCTAGAAATTGTTTTTCTGTGTTCCAATTGTTAGTATAAACAAATATGCAGTCTGCTGAAAGCAAGCTGTTCTTTGATAGTCTTTCTTATGGAGTGCAGTTCAGCTAATAAAACTCTTTCTGCATTTCATTGCAAGCAAGCCCGAAAGTGTTTTAATGCTTCATAATGGATTGTAAAAGCAAAGTTGCTGTGTGCTGAAAACAAGTTGTTCTTTGACAGTCTTGAATTCTGACTGCAGTTCAGCCAATAAAAATGTATTTCTGTCATTCATTGCAAACAAGCCAGAAAGTGTTTTTCGTTGCTCTTCTTGTCTGAATAAACAAATATGCAGTTTGCTGGAAATAAGCTGTACTCTGACAGTCGTTCTTATGGAGTGCAGTTCAGCTAATAAAACTCTTTCTGCCTTTCATTGCAAGCAAGCCCGAAAGTGTTTTTATGCTTCATACTGGATTGTAAAAGCAAAGTTGCTGTGTGCTGAAAACAAGTTGTTCTTTGACAGTCTTGAATACTGAGTGCAGTTCAGTTAATAAAACTGTCTTTCTGGTGCTCATTGCAAACAAGCCAGAAAGTGTTTTTCGTTGCTCTTCTTGTCTGAATAAACAATTATGCAGTTTGCTGGAAATAAGCTGTACTCTGACAGTCGTTCTTATGGAGTGCAGTTCAGTTAATAAAACTCTTTCTGCCTTTCATTGCAAGCAAGCCCGAAAGTGTTTTTATGCTTCATACTGGATTGTAAAAGCAAAGTTGCCGTGTGCTGAAAACAAGTTGTTCTTTGACAGTCTTGAATACTGAGTGCAGTTCAGTTAATAAAACTGTCTTTCTGGTGCTCATTGCAAACAAGCCAGAAAGTGTTTTTCGTTGCTCTTCTTGTCTGAATAAACAATTATGCAGTTTGCTGGAAATAAGCTGTACTCTGACTGTCGTCCTTATGGAGTGCAGTTCAGCTAATAAAACTCTTTCTGCCTTTCATTGCAAGCAAGCCCGAAAGTGTTTTTATGCTTCATACTGGATTGTAAAAGCAGAGTTGCCGTGTGCTGAAAATAAGTTGTTCTTTGACAGTCTTGAATACTGAGTGCAGTTCAGTTAATAAAACGGTCTTTCTGGTGCTCATTGCAAACATGCTAGAAATTGTTTTTCTGTGTTCCAATTGTTAGTATAAACAAATATGCAGTCTGCTGAAAGCAAGCTGTTCTTTGATAGTCTTTCTTATGGAGTGCAGATCAGCTAATAAAACTCTTTCTGCCTTTCATTGCAAGCAAGCCCGAAAGTGTTTTTATGCTTCATAATGGATTGTAAAAGCAAAGTTGCCGTGTGCTGAAAACAAGTTGTTCTTTGACAGTCTTGAATACTGAGTGCAGTTCAGTTAACAAAAATGCCTTTCTGGTGCTCATTGCAAACAAGCCAGAAAGTGTTTTTCTGTGTTCCAATTGTTAGTATAAACAAATATGCAGTCTGCTGAAAGCAAGCTGTTCTTTGATAGTCTTTCTTATGGAGTGCAGTTCAGCTAATAAAACTCTTTCTGCCTTTCATTGCAAGCAAGCCCGAAAGTGTTTTTATGCTTTATAATGGATTGTAAAGGCAAAGTTGCAGTTTGCTGAAAACAAGTTGTTCTTTGACAGTCTTGAATTCTGACTGCAGTTCAGCCAATAAAAATGTATTTCTGTCATTCATTGCAAACAAGCCAGAAAGTATTTTTCGTTGCTCTTCTTGTCTGAATAAACAATTATGCAGTTTGCTGGAAATAAGCTGTACTCTGACAGTCGTCCTTATGGAGTGCAGTTCAGCTAATAAAACTCTTTCTGCCTTTCATTGCAAGCAAGCCCGAAAGTGTTTTTATGCTTCATACTGGATTGTAAAAGCAAAGTTGCCGTGTGCTGAAAACAAGTTGTTCTTTGACAGTCTTGAATACTGAGTGCAGTTCAGTTAACAAAAATGCCTTTCTGGTGCTCATTGCAAACAAGCCAGAAAGTGTTTTTCGTTGCTCTTCTTGTCTGAATAAACAAATATGCAGTTTGCTGGAAATAAGCTGTACTCTGACAGTCGTTCTTATGGAGTGCAGTTCAGTTAATAAAACTCTTTCTGCCTTTCATTGCAAGCAAGCCCGAAAATGTTTTTATGCTTCATACTGGATTGTAAAAGCAAAGTTGCCGTGTGCTGAAAACAAGTTGTTCTTTGACAGTCTTGAATACTGAGTGCAGTTCAGTTAATAAAACTGTCTTTCTGGTGCTCATTGCAAACAAGCCAGAAAGTGTTTTTCGTTGCTCTCCTTGTCTGAATAAACAAATATGCAGTTTGCTGGAAATAAGCTGTACTCTGACAGTCGTTCTTATGGAGTGCAGTTCAGCTAATAAAACTCTTTCTGCCTTTCATTGCAAGCAAGCCCGAAAGTGTTTTTATGCTTCATACTGGATTGTAAAAGCAAAGTTGCCGTGTGCTGAAAACAAGTTGTTCTTTGACAGTCTTGAATACTGAGTGCAGTTCAGTTAATAAAACTGTCTTTCTGGTGCTCATTGCAAACAAGCTAGAAATTGTTTTTCTGTGTTCCAATTGTTAGTATAAACAAATATGCAGTCTGCTGAAAGCAAGCTGTTCTTTGATAGTCTTTCTTATGGAGTGCAGATCAGCTAATAAAACTCTTTCTGCCTTTCATTGCAAGCAAGCCCGAAAGTGTTTTTATGCTTCATAATGGATTGTAAAAGCAAAGTTGCCGTGTGCTGAAAACAAGTTGTTCTTTGACAGTCTTGAATACTGAGTGCAGTTCAGTTAACAAAAATGCCTTTCTGGTGCTCATTGCAAACAAGCCAGAAAGTGTTTTTCTGTGTTCCAATTGTTAGTATAAACAAATATGCAGTCTGCTGAAAGCAAGCTGTTCTTTGATAGTCTTTCTTATGGAGTGCAGTTCAGCTAATAAAACTCTTTCTGCCTTTCATTGCAAGCAAGCCCGAAAGTGTTTTTATGCTTTATAATGGATTGTAAAGGCAAAGTTGCAGTTTGCTGAAAACAAGTTGTTCTTTGACAGTCTTGAATTCTGACTGCAGTTCAGCCAATAAAAATGTATTTCTGTCATTCATTGCAAACAAGCCAGAAAGTATTTTTCGTTGCTCTTCTTGTCTGAATAAACAATTATGCAGTTTGCTGGAAATAAGCTGTACTCTGACAGTCGTCCTTATGGAGTGCAGTTCAGCTAATAAAACTCTTTCTGCCTTTCATTGCAAGCAAGCCCGAAAGTGTTTTTATGCTTCATACTGGATTGTAAAAGCAAAGTTGCCGTGTGCTGAAAACAAGTTGTTCTTTGACAGTCTTGAATACTGAGTGCAGTTCAGTTAACAAAAATGCCTTTCTGGTGCTCATTGCAAACAAGCCAGAAAGTGTTTTTCGTTGCTCTTCTTGTCTGAATAAACAAATATGCAGTTTGCTGGAAATAAGCTGTACTCTGACAGTCGTTCTTATGGAGTGCAGTTCAGTTAATAAAACTCTTTCTGCCTTTCATTGCAAGCAAGCCCGAAAATGTTTTTATGCTTCATACTGGATTGTAAAAGCAAAGTTGCCGTGTGCTGAAAACAAGTTGTTCTTTGACAGTCTTGAATACTGAGTGCAGTTCAGTTAATAAAACTGTCTTTCTGGTGCTCATTGCAAACAAGCCAGAAAGTGTTTTTCGTTGCTCTCCTTGTCTGAATAAACAAATATGCAGTTTGCTGGAAATAAGCTGTACTCTGACAGTCGTTCTTATGGAGTGCAGTTCAGCTAATAAAACTCTTTCTGCCTTTCATTGCAAGCAAGCCCGAAAGTGTTTTTATGCTTCATACTGGATTGTAAAAGCAAAGTTGCCGTGTGCTGAAAACAAGTTGTTCTTTGACAGTCTTGAATACTGAGTGCAGTTCAGTTAATAAAACTGTCTTTCTGGTGCTCATTGCAAACAAGCTAGAAATTGTTTTTCTGTGTTCCAATTGTTAGTATAAACAAATATGCAGTCTGCTGAAAGCAAGCTGTTCTTTGATAGTCTTTCTTATGGAGTGCAGTTCAGCTAATAAAACTCTTTCTGCCTTTCATTGCAAGCAAGCCCGAAAGTGTTTTTATGCTTCATACTGGATTGTAAAAGCAAAGTTGCCGTGTGCTGAAAACAAGTTGTTCTTTGACAGTGTTGAATACTGAGTGCAGTTCAGTTAATAAAACTGTCTTTCTGGTGCTCATTGCAAACAAGCCAGAAAGTGTTTTTCTGTGTTCCAATTGTTAGTATAAACAAATATGCAGTCTGCTGAAAGCAAGCTGTTCTTTGATAGTCTTTCTTATGGAGTGCAGTTCAGCTAATAAAACTCTTTCTGCCTTTCATTGCAAGCAAGCCCGAAAGTGTTTTTATGCTTTATAGTGGATTGTAAAGGCAAAGTTGCAGTTTGCTGAAAACAAGTTGTTCTTTGACAGTCTTGAATTCTGACTGCAGTTCAGCCAATAAAAATGTATTTCTGTCATTCATTGCAAACAAGCCAGAAAGTATTTTTCGTTGCTCTTCTTGTCTGAATAAACAATTATGCAGTTTGCTGGAAATAAGCTGTACTCTGACAGTCGTCCTTATGGAGTGCAGTTCAGCTAATAAAACTCTTTCTGCCTTTCATTGCAAGCAAGCCCGAAAGTGTTTTTATGCTTCATACTGGATTGTAAAAGCAAAGTTGCCGTGTGCTGAAAACAAGTTGTTCTTTGACAGTCTTGAATACTGAGTGCAGTTCAGTTAATAAAACTGTCTTTCTGGTGCTCATTGCAAACAAGCCAGAAAGTGTTTTTCGTTGCTCTTCTTGTCTGAATAAACAGATATGCAGTTTGCTGGAAATAAGCTGTACTCTGACAGTCGTTCTTATGGAGTGCAGTTCAGCTAATAAAACTCTTTCTGCCTTTCATTGCAAGCAAGCCCGAAAGTGTTTTTATGCTTCGTACTGGATTGTAAAAGCAAAGTTGCCGTGTGCTGAAAACAAGTTGTTCTTTGACAGTCTTGAATACTGAGTGCAGTTCAGTTAATAAAACTGTCTTTCTGGTGCTCATTGCAAACAAGCTAGAAATTGTTTTTCTGTGTTCCAATTGTTAGTATAAACAAATATGCAGTCTGCTGAAAGCAAGCTGTTCTTTGATAGTCTTTCTTATGGAGTGCAGTTCAGCTAATAAAACTCTTTCTGCATTTCATTGCAAGCAAGCCCGAAAGTGTTTTAATGCTTCATAATGGATTGTAAAAGCAAAGTTGCTGTGTGCTGAAAACAAGTTGTTCTTTGACAGTCTTGAATTCTGACTGCAGTTCAGCCAATAAAAATGTATTTCTGTCATTCATTGCAAACAAGCCAGAAAGTGTTTTTCGTTGCTCTTCTTGTCTGAATAAACAAATATGCAGTTTGCTGGAAATAAGCTGTACTCTGACAGTCGTTCTTATGGAGTGCAGTTCAGTTAATAAAACTCTTTCTGCCTTTCATTGCAAGCAAGCCCGAAAGTGTTTTTATGCTTCATACTGGATTGTAAAAGCAAAGTTGCCGTGTGCTGAAAACAAGTTGTTCTTTGACAGTCTTGAATACTGAGTGCAGTTCAGTTAATAAAACTGTCTTTCTGGTGCTCATTGCAAACAAGCCAGAAAGTGTTTTTCGTTGCTCTTCTTGTCTGAATAAACAATTATGCAGTTTGCTGGAAATAAGCTGTACTCTGACAGTCGTCCTTATGGAGTGCAGTTCAGCTAATAAAACTCTTTCTGCCTTTCATTGCAAGCAAGCCCGAAAGTGTTTTTATGCTTTATAATGGATTGTGAAAGCAAAGTTGCAGTTTGCTGAAAACAAGTTGTTCTTTGACAGTCTTGAATTCTGACTGCAGTTCAGCCAATAAAAATGTATTTCTGTCATTCATTGCAAACAAGCCAGAAAGTGTTTTTCGTTGCTCTTCTTGTCTGAATAAACAAATATGCAGTTTGCTGGAAATAAGCTGTACTCTGACAGTCGTTCTTATGGAGTGCAGTTCAGTTAATAAAACTCTTTCTGCCTTTCATTGCAAGCAAGCCCGAAAGTGTTTTTATGCTTCATACTGGATTGTAAAAGCAAAGTTGCCGTGTGCTGAAAACAAGTTGTTCTTTGACAGTCTTGAATACTGAGTGCAGTTCAGTTAATAAAACTGTCTTTCTGGTGCTCATTGCAAACAAGCCAGAAAGTGTTTTTCGTTGCTCTTCTTGTCTGAATAAACAAATATGCAGTTTGCTGGAAATAAGCTGTACTCTGACAGTCGTTCTTATGGAGTGCAGTTCAGCTAATAAAACTCTTTCTGCCTTTCATTGCAAGCAAGCCCGAAAGTGTTTTTATGCTTCATACTGGATTGTAAAAGCAAAGTTGCCGTGTGCTGAAAACAAGTTGTTCTTTGACAGTCTTGAATACTGAGCGCAGTTCAGTTAATAAAACTGTCTTTCTGGTGCTCATTGCAAACAAGCTAGAAATTGTTTTTCTGTGTTCCAATTGTTAGTATAAACAAATATGCAGTCTGCTGAAAGCAAGATGTTCTTTGATAGTCTTTCTTACGGAGTGCAGTTCAGCTAATAAAACTCTTTCTGCATTTCATTGCAAGCAAGCCCGAAAGTGTTTTTATGCTTTATAATGGATTGTGAAAGCAAAGTTGCAGTTTGCTGAAAACAAGTTGTTCTTTGACAGTCTTGAATTCTGACTGCAGTTCAGCCAATAAAAATGTATTTCTGTCATTCATTGCAAACAAGCCAGAAAGTGTTTTTCGTTGCTCTTCTTGTCTGAATAAACAAATATGCAGTTTGCTGGAAATAAGCTGTACTCTGACAGTCGTTCTTATGGAGTGCAGTTCAGTTAATAAAACTCTTTCTGCCTTTCATTGCAAGCAAGCCCGAAAGTGTTTTTATGCTTCATACTGGATTGTAAAAGCAAAGTTGCCGTGTGCTGAAAACAAGTTGTTCTTTGACAGTTTTGAATACTGAGTGCAGTTCAGTTAATAAAACTGTCTTTCTGGTGCTCATTGCAAACAAGCCAGAAAGTGTTTTTCGTTGCTCTTCTTGTCTGAATAAACAAATATGCAGTTTGCTGGAAATAAGCTGTACTCTGACAGTCGTTCTTATGGAGTGCAGTTCAGTTAATAAAACTCTTTCTGCCTTTCATTGCAAGCAAGCCCGAAAGTGTTTTTATGCTTCATACTGGATTGTAAAAGCAAAGTTGCCGTGTGCTGAAAACAAGTTGTTCTTTGACAGTCTTGAATACTGAGTGCAGTTCAGTTAATAAAACTGTCTTTCTGGTGCTCATTGCAAACAAGCTAGAAATTGTTTTTCTGTGTTCCAATTGTTAGTATAAACAAATATGCAGTCTGCTGAAAGCAAGCTGTTCTTTGATAGTCTTTCTTATGGAGTGCAGTTCAGCTAATAAAACTCTTTCTGCATTTCATTGCAAGCAAGCCCGAAAGTGTTTTTATGCTTCATAATGGATTGTAAAAGCAAAGTTGCTGTGTGCTGAAAACAAGTTGTTCTTTGACAGTCTTGAATTCTGACTGCAGTTCAGCCAATAAAAATGTATTTCTGTCATTCATTGCAAACAAGCCAGAAAGTGTTTTTCGTTGCTCTTCTTGTCTGAATAAACAAATATGCAGTTTGCTGGAAATAAGCTGTACTCTGACAGTTGTTCTTATGGAGTGCAGTTCAGCTAATAAAACTCTTTCTGCCTTTCATTGCAAGCAAGCCCGAAAGTGTTTTTATGCTTCATACTGGATTGTAAAAGCAAAGTTGCCGTGTGCTGAAAACAAGTTGTTCTTTGACAGTCTTGAATACTGAGTGCAGTTCAGTTAATAAAACTGTCTTTCTGGTGCTCATTGCAAACAAGCCAGAAAGTGTTTTTCGTTGCTCTTCTTGTCTGAATAAACAAATATGCAGTTTGCTGGAAATAAGCTGTACTCTGACAGTCGTTCTTATGGAGTGCAGTTCAGTTAATAAAACTCTTTCTGCCTTTCATTGCAAGCAAGCCCGAAAGTGTTTTTATGCTTCATACTGGATTGTAAAAGCAAAGTTGCCGTGTGCTGAAAACAAGTTGTTCTTTGACAGTCTTGAATACTGAGTGCACTTCAGTTAATAAAACTGTCTTTCTGGTGCTCATTGCAAACAAGCCAGAAAGTGTTTTTCGTTGCTCTTCTTGTCTGAATAAACAATTATGCAGTTTGCTGGAAATAAGCTGTACTCTGACAGTCGTCCTTATGGAGTGCAGTTCAGCTAATAAAACTCTTTCTGCCTTTCATTGCAAGCAAGCCCGAAAGTGTTTTAATGCTTCATAATGGATTGTAAAAGCAAAGTTGCTGTGTGCTGAAAACAAGTTGTTCTTTGACAGTCTTGAATTCTGACTGCAGTTCAGCCAATAAAAATGTATTTCTGTCATTCATTGCAAACAAGCCAGAAAGTGTTTTTCGTTGCTCTTCTTGTCTGAATAAACAAATATGCAGTTTGCTGGAAATAAGCTGTACTCTGACAGTCGTTCTTATGGAGTGCAGTTCAGCTAATAAAACTCTTTCTGCCTTTCATTGCAAGCAAGCCCGAAAGTGTTTTTATGCTTCATACTGGATTGTAAAAGCAAAGTTGCCGTGTGCTGAAAACAAGTTGTTCTTTGACAGTCTTGAATACTGAGTGCAGTTCAGTTAATAAAACTGTCTTTCTGGTGCTCATTGCAAACAAGCCAGAAAGTGTTTTTCGTTGCTCTCCTTGTCTGAATAAACAAATATGCAGTTTGCTGGAAATAAGCTGTACTCTGACAGTCGTTCTTATGGAGTGCAGTTCAGCTAATAAAACTCTTTCTGCCTTTCATTGCAAGCAAGCCCGAAAGTGTTTTTATGCTTCATACTGGATTGTAAAAGCAAAGTTGCCGTGTGCTGAAAACAAGTTGTTCTTTGACAGTCTTGAATACTGAGTGCAGTTCAGTTAATAAAACTGTCTTTCTGGTGCTCATTGCAAACAAGCTAGAAATTGTTTTTCTGTGTTCCAATTGTTAGTATAAACAAATATGCAGTCTGCTGAAAGCAAGCTGTTCTTTGATAGTCTTTCTTATGGAGTGCAGTTCAGCTAATCAAACTCTTTCTGCATTTCATTGCAAGCAAGCCCGAAAGTGTTTTTATGCTTTATAATGGATTGTGAAAGCAAAGTTGCAGTTTGCTGAAAACAAGTTGTTCTTTGACAGTCTTGAATTCTGACTGCAGTTCAGCCAATAAAAATGTATTTCTGTCATTCATTGCAAACAAGCCAGAAAGTGTTTTTCGTTGCTCTTCTTGTCTGAATAAACAAATATGCAGTTTGCTGGAAATAAGCTGTACTCTGACAGTCGTTCTTATGGAGTGCAGTTCAGTTAATAAAACTCTTTCTGCCTTTCATTGCAAGCAAGCCCGAAAGTGTTTTTATGCTTCATACTGGATTGTAAAAGCAAAGTTGCCGTGTGCTGAAAACAAGTTGTTCTTTGACAGTTTTGAATACTGAGTGCAGTTCAGTTAATAAAACTGTCTTTCTGGTGCTCATTGCAAACAAGCCAGAAAGTGTTTTTCGTTGCTCTCCTTGTCTGAATAAACAAATATGCAGTTTGCTGGAAATAAGCTGTACTCTGACAGTCGTTCTTATGGAGTGCAGTTCAGCTAATAAAACTCTTTCTGCCTTTCATTGCAAGCAAGCCCGAAAGTGTTTTTATGCTTCATACTGGATTGTAAAAGCAAAGTTGCCGTGTGCTGAAAACAAGTTGTTCTTTGACAGTCTTGAATACTGAGTGCAGTTCAGTTAATAAAACTGTCTTTCTGGTGCTCATTGCAAACAAGCTAGAAATTGTTTTTCTGTGTTCCAATTGTTAGTATAAACAAATATGCAGTCTGCTGAAAGCAAGCTGTTCTTTGATAGTCTTTCTTATGGAGTGCAGTTCAGCTAATAAAACTCTTTCTGCATTTCATTGCAAGCAAGCCCGAAAGTGTTTTTATGCTTCATAATGGATTGTAAAAGCAAAGTTGCTGTGTGCTGAAAACAAGTTGTTCTTTGACAGTCTTGAATTCTGACTGCAGTTCAGCCAATAAAAATGTATTTCTGTCATTCATTGCAAACAAGCCAGAAAGTGTTTTTCGTTGCTCTTCTTGTCTGAATAAACAAATATGCAGTTTGCTGGAAATAAGCTGTACTCTGACAGTCGTTCTTATGGAGTGCAGTTCAGCTAATAAAACTCTTTCTGCCTTTCATTGCAAGCAAGCCCGAAAGTGTTTTTATGCTTCATACTGGATTGTAAAAGCAAAGTTGCCGTGTGCTGAAAACAAGTTGTTCTTTGACAGTCTTGAATACTGAGTGCAGTTCAGTTAACAAAAATGCCTTTCTGGTGCTCATTGCAAACAAGCCAGAAAGTGTTTTTCGTTGCTCTTCTTGTCTGAATAAACAAATATGCAGTTTGCTGGAAATAAGCTGTACTCTGACAGTCGTTCTTATGGAGTGCAGTTCAGTTAATAAAACTCTTTCTGCCTTTCATTGCAAGCAAGCCCGAAAGTGTTTTTATGCTTCATACTGGATTGTAAAAGCAAAGTTGCCGTGTGCTGAAAACAAGTTGTTCTTTGACAGTCTTGAATACTGAGTGCAGTTCAGTTAATAAAACTGTCTTTCTGGTGCTCATTGCAAACAAGCCAGAAAGTGTTTTTCGTTGCTCTCCTTGTCTGAATAAACAAATATGCAGTTTGCTGGAAATAAGCTGTACTCTGACAGTCGTTCTTATGGAGTGCAGTTCAGCTAATAAAACTCTTTCTGCCTTTCATTGCAAGCAAGCCCGAAAGTGTTTTTATGCTTCATACTGGATTGTAAAAGCAAAGTTGCCGTGTGCTGAAAACAAGTTGTTCTTTGACAGTCTTGAATACTGAGTGCAGTTCAGTTAATAAAACTGTCTTTCTGGTGCTCATTGCAAACAAGCTAGAAATTGTTTTTCTGTGTTCCAATTGTTAGTATAAACAAATATGCAGTCTGCTGAAAGCAAGCTGTTCTTTGATAGTCTTTCTTATGGAGTGCAGTTCAGCTAATAAAACTCTTTCTGCATTTCATTGCAAGCAAGCCCGAAAGTGTTTTTATGCTTTATAATGGATTGTGAAAGCAAAGTTGCAGTTTGCTGAAAACAAGTTGTTCTTTGACAGTCTTGAATTCTGACTGCAGTTCAGCCAATAAAAATGTATTTCTGTCATTCATTGCAAACAAGCCAGAAAGTGTTTTTCGTTGCTCTTCTTGTCTGAATAAACAAATATGCAGTTTGCTGGAAATAAGCTGTACTCTGACAGTCGTTCTTATGGAGTGCAGTTCAGTTAATAAAACTCTTTCTGCCTTTCATTGCAAGCAAGCCCGAAAGTGTTTTTATGCTTCATACTGGATTGTAAAAGCAAAGTTGCCGTGTGCTGAAAACAAGTTGTTCTTTGACAGTTTTGAATACTGAGTGCAGTTCAGTTAATAAAACTGTCTTTCTGGTGCTCATTGCAAACAAGCCAGAAAGTGTTTTTCGTTGCTCTCCTTGTCTGAATAAACAAATATGCAGTTTGCTGGAAATAAGCTGTACTCTGACAGTCGTTCTTATGGAGTGCAGTTCAGCTAATAAAACTCTTTCTGCCTTTCATTGCAAGCAAGCCCGAAAGTGTTTTTATGCTTCATACTGGATTGTAAAAGCAAAGTTGCCGTGTGCTGAAAACAAGTTGTTCTTTGACAGTCTTGAATACTGAGTGCAGTTCAGTTAATAAAACTGTCTTTCTGGTGCTCATTGCAAACAAGCTAGAAATTGTTTTTCTGTGTTCCAATTGTTAGTATAAACAAATATGCAGTCTGCTGAAAGCAAGCTGTTCTTTGATAGTCTTTCTTATGGAGTGCAGTTCAGCTAATAAAACTCTTTCTGCATTTCATTGCAAGCAAGCCCGAAAGTGTTTTTATGCTTTATAATGGATTGTGAAAGCAAAGTTGCAGTTTGCTGAAAACAAGTTGTTCTTTGACAGTCTTGAATTCTGACTGCAGTTCAGCCAATAAAAATGTATTTCTGTCATTCATTGCAAACAAG
Source organism: Hoplias malabaricus (assembly GCF_029633855.1). Lineage (NCBI taxonomy): Eukaryota > Metazoa > Chordata > Actinopteri > Characiformes > Erythrinidae > Hoplias > Hoplias malabaricus. Next base: position 27,178,829 of record NC_089810.1, read on the forward strand.
CCAGAAAGTGTTTTTCGTTGCTCTTCTTGTCTGAATAAACAAATATGCAGTTTGCTGGAAATAAGCTGTACTCTGACAGTCGTTCTTATGGAGTGCAGTTCAGTTAATAAAACTCTTTCTGCCTTTCATTGCAAGCAAGCCCGAAAGTGTTTTTATGCTTCATACTGGATTGTAAAAGCAAAGTTGCCGTGTGCTGAAAACAAGTTGTTCTTTGACAGTCTTGAATACTGAGTGCAGTTCAGTTAATAAAACTGTCTTTCTGGTGCTCATTGCAAACAAGCCAGAAAGTGTTTTTCGTTGCTCTCCTTGTCTGAATAAACAAATATGCAGTTTGCTGGAAATAAGCTGTACTCTGACAGTCGTTCTTATGGAGTGCAGTTCAGCTAATAAAACTCTTTCTGCCTTTCATTGCAAGCAAGCCCGAAAGTGTTTTTATGCTTCATACTGGATTGTAAAAGCAAAGTTGCCGTGTGCTGAAAACAAGTTGTTCTTTGACAGTCTTGAATACTGAGTGCAGTTCAGTTAATAAAACTGTCTTTCTGGTGCTCATTGCAAACAAGCTAGAAATTGTTTTTCTGTGTTCCAATTGTTAGTATAAACAAATATGCAGTCTGCTGAAAGCAAGCTGTTCTTTGATAGTCTTTCTTATGGAGTGCAGTTCAGCTAATAAAACTCTTTCTGCATTTCATTGCAAGCAAGCCCGAAAGTGTTTTTATGCTTTATAATGGATTGTGAAAGCAAAGTTGCAGTTTGCTGAAAACAAGTTGTTCTTTGACAGTCTTGAATTCTGACTGCAGTTCAGCCAATAAAAATGTATTTCTGTCATTCATTGCAAACAAGCCAGAAAGTGTTTTTCGTTGCTCTTCTTGTCTGAATAAACAAATATGCAGTTTGCTGGAAATAAGCTGTACTCTGACAGTCGTTCTTATGGAGTGCAGTTCAGTTAATAAAACTCTTTCTGCCTTTCATTGCAAGCAAGCCCGAAAGTGTTTTTATGCTTCATACTGGATTGTAAAAGCAAAGTTGCCGTGTGCTGAAAACAAGTTGTTCTTTGACAGTTTTGAATACTGAGTGCAGTTCAGTTAATAAAACTGTCTTTCTGGTGCTCATTGCAAACAAGCCAGAAAGTGTTTTTCGTTGCTCTCCTTGTCTGAATAAACAAATATGCAGTTTGCTGGAAATAAGCTGTACTCTGACAGTCGTTCTTATGGAGTGCAGTTCAGCTAATAAAACTCTTTCTGCCTTTCATTGCAAGCAAGCCCGAAAGTGTTTTTATGCTTCATACTGGATTGTAAAAGCAAAGTTGCCGTGTGCTGAAAACAAGTTGTTCTTTGACAGTCTTGAATACTGAGTGCAGTTCAGTTAATAAAACTGTCTTTCTGGTGCTCATTGCAAACAAGCTAGAAATTGTTTTTCTGTGTTCCAATTGTTAGTATAAACAAATATGCAGTCTGCTGAAAGCAAGCTGTTCTTTGATAGTCTTTCTTATGGAGTGCAGTTCAGCTAATAAAACTCTTTCTGCATTTCATTGCAAGCAAGCCCGAAAGTGTTTTTATGCTTTATAATGGATTGTGAAAGCAAAGTTGCAGTTTACTGAAAACAAGTTGTTCTTTGACAGTCTTGAATTCTGACTGCAGTTCAGCCAATAAAAATGTATTTCTGTCATTCATTGCAAACAAGCCAGAAAGTGTTTTTCGTTGCTCTTCTTGTCTGAATAAACAAATATGCAGTTTGCTGGAAATAAGCTGTACTCTGACAGTCGTTCTTATGGAGTGCAGTTCAGTTAATAAAACTCTTTCTGCCTTTCATTGCAAGCAAGCCCGAAAGTGTTTTTATGCTTCATACTGGATTGTAAAAGCAAAGTTGCCGTGTGCTGAAAACAAGTTGTTCTTTGACAGTTTTGAATACTGATTGCAGTTCAGTTAATAAAACTGTCTTTCTGGTGCTCATTGCAAACAAGCCAGAAAGTGTTTTTCGTTGCTCTTCTTGTCTGAATAAACAAATATGCAGTTTGCTGGAAATAAGCTGTACTCTGACAGTCGTTCTTATGGAGTGCAGTTCAGTTAATAAAACTCTTTCTGCCTTTCATTGCAAGCAAGCCCGAAAGTGTTTTTATGCTTCATACTGGATTGTAAAAGCAAAGTTGCCGTGTGCTGAAAACAAGTTGTTCTTTGACAGTCTTGAATACTGAGTGCAGTTCAGTTAATAAAACTGTCTTTCTGGTGCTCATTGCAAACAAGCCAGAAAGTGTTTTTCGTTGCTCTTCTTGTCTGAATAAACAAATATGCAGTTTGCTGGAAATAAGCTGTACTCTGACAGTCGTTCTTATGGAGTGCAGTTCAGCTAATAAAACTCTTTCTGCCTTTCATTGCAAGCAAGCCCGAAAGTGTTTTTATGCTTCATACTGGATTGTAAAAGCAAAGTTGCCGTGTGCTGAAAACAAGTTGTTCTTTGACAGTCTTGAATACTGAGTGCAGTTCAGTTAATAAAACTGTCTTTCTGGTGCTCATTGCAAACAAGCTAGAAATTGTTTTTCTGTGTTCCAATTGTTAGTATAAACAAATATGCAGTCTGCTGAAAGCAAGCTGTTCTTTGATAGTCTTTCTTATGGAGTGCAGTTCAGCTAATAAAACTCTTTCTGCATTTCATTGCAAGCAAGCCCGAAAGTGTTTTTATGCTTTATAATGGATTGTGAAAGCAAAGTTGCAGTTTGCTGAAAACAAGTTGTTCTTTGACAGTCTTGAATTCTGACTGCAGTTCAGCCAATAAAAATGTATTTCTGTCATTCATTGCAAACAAGCCAGAAAGTGTTTTTCGTTGCTCTTCTTGTCTGAATAAACAAATATGCAGTTTGCTGGAAATAAGCTGTACTCTGACAGTCGTTCTTATGGAGTGCAGTTCAGTTAATAAAACTCTTTCTGCCTTTCATTGCAAGCAAGCCCGAAAGTGTTTTTATGCTTCATACTGGATTGTAAAAGCAAAGTTGCCGTGTGCTGAAAACAAGTTGTTCTTTGACAGTTTTGAATACTGAGTGCAGTTCAGTTAATAAAACTGTCTTTCTGGTGCTCATTGCAAACAAGCCAGAAAGTGTTTTTCGTTGCTCTCCTTGTCTGAATAAACAAATATGCAGTTTGCTGGAAATAAGCTGTACTCTGACAGTCGTTCTTATGGAGTGCAGTTCAGCTAATAAAACTCTTTCTGCCTTTCATTGCAAGCAAGCCCGAAAGTGTTTTTATGCTTCATACTGGATTGTAAAAGCAAAGTTGCCGTGTGCTGAAAACAAGTTGTTCTTTGACAGTCTTGAATACTGAGTGCAGTTCAGTTAATAAAACTGTCTTTCTGGTGCTCATTGCAAACAAGCTAGAAATTGTTTTTCTGTGTTCCAATTGTTAGTATAAACAAATATGCAGTCTGCTGAAAGCAAGCTGTTCTTTGATAGTCTTTCTTATGGAGTGCAGTTCAGCTAATAAAACTCTTTCTGCATTTCATTGCAAGCAAGCCCGAAAGTGTTTTTATGCTTTATAATGGATTGTGAAAGCAAAGTTGCAGTTTGCTGAAAACAAGTTGTTCTTTGACAGTCTTGAATTCTGACTGCAGTTCAGCCAATAAAAATGTATTTCTGTCATTCATTGCAAACAAGCCAGAAAGTGTTTTTCGTTGCTCTTCTTGTCTGAATAAACAAATATGCAGTTTGCTGGAAATAAGCTGTACTCTGACAGTCGTTCTTATGGAGTGCAGTTCAGTTAATAAAACTCTTTCTGCCTTTCATTGCAAGCAAGCCCGAAAGTGTTTTTATGCTTCATACTGGATTGTAAAAGCAAAGTTGCCGTGTGCTGAAAACAAGTTGTTCTTTGACAGTTTTGAATACTGAGTGCAGTTCAGTTAATAAAACTGTCTTTCTGGTGCTCATTGCAAACAAACCAGAAAGTGTTTTTCGTTGCTCTTCTTGTCTGAATAAACAAATATGCAGTTTGCTGGAAATAAGCTGTACTCTGACAGTCGTTCTTATGGAGTGCAGTTCAGTTAATAAAACTCTTTCTGCCTTTCATTGCAAGCAAGCCCGAAAGTGTTTTTATGCTTCATACTGGATTGTAAAAGCAAAGTTGCCGTGTGCTGAAAACAAGTTGTTCTTTGACAGTCTTGAATACTGAGTGCAGTTCAGTTAATAAAACTGTCTTTCTGGTGCTCATTGCAAACAAGCCAGAAAGTGTTTTTCGTTGCTCTCCTTGTCTGAATAAACAAATATGCAGTTTGCTGGAAATAAGCTGTACTCTGACAGTCGTTCTTATGGAGTGCAGTTCAGCTAATAAAACTCTTTCTGCCTTTCATTGCAAGCAAGCCCGAAAGTGTTTTTATGCTTCATACTGGATTGTAAAAGCAAAGTTGCCGTGTGCTGAAAACAAGTTGTTCTTTGACAGTCTTGAATACTGAGTGCAGTTCAGTTAATAAAACTGTCTTTCTGGTGCTCATTGCAAACAAGCTAGAAATTGTTTTTCTGTGTTCCAATTGTTAGTATAAACAAATATGCAGTCTGCTGAAAGCAAGCTGTTCTTTGATAGTCTTTCTTATGGAGTGCAGTTCAGCTAATAAAACTCTTTCTGCATTTCATTGCAAGCAAGCCCGAAAGTGTTTTTATGCTTTATAATGGATTGTGAAAGCAAAGTTGCAGTTTGCTGAAAACAAGTTGTTCTTTGACAGTCTTGAATTCTGACTGCAGTTCAGCCAATAAAAATGTATTTCTGTCATTCATTGCAAACAAGCCAGAAAGTGTTTTTCGTTGCTCTTCTTGTCTGAATAAACAAATATGCAGTTTGCTGGAAATAAGCTGTACTCTGACAGTCGTTCTTATGGAGTGCAGTTCAGTTAATAAAACTCTTTCTGCCTTTCATTGCAAGCAAGCCCGAAAGTGTTTTTATGCTTCATACTGGATTGTAAAAGCAAAGTTGCCGTGTGCTGAAAACAAGTTGTTCTTTGACAGTTTTGAATACTGAGTGCAGTTCAGTTAATAAAACTGTCTTTCTGGTGCTCATTGCAAACAAGCCAGAAAGTGTTTTTCGTTGCTCTCCTTGTCTGAATAAACAAATATGCAGTTTGCTGGAAATAAGCTGTACTCTGACAGTCGTTCTTATGGAGTGCAGTTCAGCTAATAAAACTCTTTCTGCCTTTCATTGCAAGCAAGCCCGAAAGTGTTTTTATGCTTCATACTGGATTGTAAAAGCAAAGTTGCCGTGTGCTGAAAACAAGTTGTTCTTTGACAGTCTTGAATACTGAGTGCAGTTCAGTTAATAAAACTGTCTTTCTGGTGCTCATTGCAAACAAGCTAGAAATTGTTTTTCTGTGTTCCAATTGTTAGTATAAACAAATATGCAGTCTGCTGAAAGCAAGCTGTTCTTTGATAGTCTTTCTTATGGAGTGCAGTTCAGCTAATAAAACTCTTTCTGCATTTCATTGCAAGCAAGCCCGAAAGTGTTTTTATGCTTTATAATGGATTGTGAAAGCAAAGTTGCAGTTTACTGAAAACAAGTTGTTCTTTGACAGTCTTGAATTCTGACTGCAGTTCAGCCAATAAAAATGTATTTCTGTCATTCATTGCAAACAAGCCAGAAAGTGTTTTTCGTTGCTCTTCTTGTCTGAATAAACAAATATGCAGTTTGCTGGAAATAAGCTGTACTCTGACAGTCGTTCTTATGGAGTGCAGTTCAGTTAATAAAACTCTTTCTGCCTTTCATTGCAAGCAAGCCCGAAAGTGTTTTTATGCTTCATACTGGATTGTAAAAGCAAAGTTGCCGTGTGCTGAAAACAAGTTGTTCTTTGACAGTTTTGAATACTGATTGCAGTTCAGTTAATAAAACTGTCTTTCTGGTGCTCATTGCAAACAAGCCAGAAAGTGTTTTTCGTTGCTCTTCTTGTCTGAATAAACAAATATGCAGTTTGCTGGAAATAAGCTGTACTCTGACAGTCGTTCTTATGGAGTGCAGTTCAGTTAATAAAACTCTTTCTGCCTTTCATTGCAAGCAAGCCCGAAAGTGTTTTTATGCTTCATACTGGATTGTAAAAGCAAAGTTGCCGTGTGCTGAAAACAAGTTGTTCTTTGACAGTCTTGAATACTGAGTGCAGTTCAGTTAATAAAACTGTCTTTCTGGTGCTCATTGCAAACAAGCCAGAAAGTGTTTTTCGTTGCTCTTCTTGTCTGAATAAACAAATATGCAGTTTGCTGGAAATAAGCTGTACTCTGACAGTCGTTCTTATGGAGTGCAGTTCAGCTAATAAAACTCTTTCTGCCTTTCATTGCAAGCAAGCCCGAAAGTGTTTTTATGCTTCATACTGGATTGTAAAAGCAAAGTTGCCGTGTGCTGAAAACAAGTTGTTCTTTGACAGTCTTGAATACTGAGTGCAGTTCAGTTAATAAAACTGTCTTTCTGGTGCTCATTGCAAACAAGCTAGAAATTGTTTTTCTGTGTTCCAATTGTTAGTATAAACAAATATGCAGTCTGCTGAAAGCAAGCTGTTCTTTGATAGTCTTTCTTATGGAGTGCAGTTCAGCTAATAAAACTCTTTCTGCATTTCATTGCAAGCAAGCCCGAAAGTGTTTTTATGCTTTATAATGGATTGTGAAAGCAAAGTTGCAGTTTGCTGAAAACAAGTTGTTCTTTGACAGTCTTGAATTCTGACTGCAGTTCAGCCAATAAAAATGTATTTCTGTCATTCATTGCAAACAAGCCAGAAAGTGTTTTTCGTTGCTCTTCTTGTCTGAATAAACAAATATGCAGTTTGCTGGAAATAAGCTGTACTCTGACAGTCGTTCTTATGGAGTGCAGTTCAGTTAATAAAACTCTTTCTGCCTTTCATTGCAAGCAAGCCCGAAAGTGTTTTTATGCTTCATACTGGATTGTAAAAGCAAAGTTGCCGTGTGCTGAAAACAAGTTGTTCTTTGACAGTTTTGAATACTGAGTGCAGTTCAGTTAATAAAACTGTCTTTCTGGTGCTCATTGCAAACAAGCCAGAAAGTGTTTTTCGTTGCTCTCCTTGTCTGAATAAACAAATATGCAGTTTGCTGGAAATAAGCTGTACTCTGACAGTCGTTCTTATGGAGTGCAGTTCAGCTAATAAAACTCTTTCTGCCTTTCATTGCAAGCAAGCCCGAAAGTGTTTTTATGCTTCATACTGGATTGTAAAAGCAAAGTTGCCGTGTGCTGAAAACAAGTTGTTCTTTGACAGTCTTGAATACTGAGTGCAGTTCAGTTAATAAAACTGTCTTTCTGGTGCTCATTGCAAACAAGCTAGAAATTGTTTTTCTGTGTTCCAATTGTTAGTATAAACAAATATGCAGTCTGCTGAAAGCAAGCTGTTCTTTGATAGTCTTTCTTATGGAGTGCAGTTCAGCTAATAAAACTCTTTCTGCATTTCATTGCAAGCAAGCCCGAAAGTGTTTTTATGCTTTATAATGGATTGTGAAAGCAAAGTTGCAGTTTGCTGAAAACAAGTTGTTCTTTGACAGTCTTGAATTCTGACTGCAGTTCAGCCAATAAAAATGTATTTCTGTCATTCATTGCAAACAAGCCAGAAAGTGTTTTTCGTTGCTCTTCTTGTCTGAATAAACAAATATGCAGTTTGCTGGAAATAAGCTGTACTCTGACAGTCGTTCTTATGGAGTGCAGTTCAGTTAATAAAACTCTTTCTGCCTTTCATTGCAAGCAAGCCCGAAAGTGTTTTTATGCTTCATACTGGATTGTAAAAGCAAAGTTGCCGTGTGCTGAAAACAAGTTGTTCTTTGACAGTTTTGAATACTGAGTGCAGTTCAGTTAATAAAACTGTCTTTCTGGTGCTCATTGCAAACAAGCCAGAAAGTGTTTTTCGTTGCTCTTCTTGTCTGAATAAACAAATATGCAGTTTGCTGGAAATAAGCTGTACTCTGACAGTCGTTCTTATGGAGTGCAGTTCAGTTAATAAAACTCTTTCTGCCTTTCATTGCAAGCAAGCCCGAAAGTGTTTTTATGCTTCATACTGGATTGTAAAAGCAAAGTTGCCGTGTGCTGAAAACAAGTTGTTCTTTGACAGTCTTGAATACTGAGTGCAGTTCAGTTAATAAAACTGTCTTTCTGGTGCTCATTGCAAACAAGCCAGAAAGTGTTTTTCGTTGCTCTCCTTGTCTGAATAAACAAATATGCAGTTTGCTGGAAATAAGCTGTACTCTGACAGTCGTTCTTATGGAGTGCAGTTCAGCTAATAAAACTCTTTCTGCCTTTCATTGCAAGCAAGCCCGAAAGTGTTTTTATGCTTCATACTGGATTGTAAAAGCAAAGTTGCCGTGTGCTGAAAACAAGTTGTTCTTTGACAGTCTTGAATACTGAGTGCAGTTCAGTTAATAAAACTGTCTTTCTGGTGCTCATTGCAAACAAGCTAGAAATTGTTTTTCTGTGTTCCAATTGTTAGTATAAACAAATATGCAGTCTGCTGAAAGCAAGCTGTTCTTTGATAGTCTTTCTTATGGAGTGCAGTTCAGCTAATAAAACTCTTTCTGCATTTCATTGCAAGCAAGCCCGAAAGTGTTTTTATGCTTTATAATGGATTGTGAAAGCAAAGTTGCAGTTTGCTGAAAACAAGTTGTTCTTTGACAGTCTTGAATTCTGACTGCAGTTCAGCCAATAAAAATGTATTTCTGTCATTCATTGCAAACAAGCCAGAAAGTGTTTTTCGTTGCTCTTCTTGTCTGAATAAACAAATATGCAGTTTGCTGGAAATAAGCTGTACTCTGACAGTCGTTCTTATGGAGTGCAGTTCAGTTAATAAAACTCTTTCTGCCTTTCATTGCAAGCAAGCCCGAAAGTGTTTTTATGCTTCATACTGGATTGTAAAAGCAAAGTTGCCGTGTGCTGAAAACAAGTTGTTCTTTGACAGTCTTGAATACTGAGTGCAGTTCAGTTAATAAAACTGTCTTTCTGGTGCTCATTGCAAACAAGCTAGAAATTGTTTTTCTGTGTTCCAATTGTTAGTATAAACAAATATGCAGTCTGCTGAAAGCAAGCTGTTCTTTGATAGTCTTTCTTATGGAGTGCAGTTCAGCTAATAAAACTCTTTCTGCATTTCATTGCAAGCAAGCCCGAAAGTGTTTTTATGCTTTATAATGGATTGTGAAAGCAAAGTTGCAGTTTGCTGAAAACAAGTTGTTCTTTGACAGTCTTGAATTCTGACTGCAGTTCAGCCAATAAAAATGTATTTCTGTCATTCATTGCAAACAAGCCAGAAAGTGTTTTTCGTTGCTCTTCTTGTCTGAATAAACAAATATGCAGTTTGCTGGAAATAAGCTGTACTCTGACAGTCGTTCTTATGGAGTGCAGTTCAGTTAATAAAACTCTTTCTGCCTTTCATTGCAAGCAAGCCCGAAAGTGTTTTTATGCTTCATACTGGATTGTAAAAGCAAAGTTGCCGTGTGCTGAAAACAAGTTGTTCTTTGACAGTTTTGAATACTGAGTGCAGTTCAGTTAATAAAACTGTCTTTCTGGTGCTCATTGCAAACAAGCCAGAAAGTGTTTTTCGTTGCTCTTCTTGTCTGAATAAACAAATATGCAGTTTGCTGGAAATAAGCTGTACTCTGACAGTCGTTCTTATGGAGTGCAGTTCAGTTAATAAAACTCTTTCTGCCTTTCATTGCAAGCAAGCCCGAAAGTGTTTTTATGCTTCATACTGGATTGTAAAAGCAAAGTTGCCGTGTGCTGAAAACAAGTTGTTCTTTGACAGTCTTGAATACTGAGTGCAGTTCAGTTAATAAAACTGTCTTTCTGGTGCTCATTGCAAACAAGCCAGAAAGTGTTTTTCGTTGCTCTCCTTGTCTGAATAAACAAATATGCAGTTTGCTGGAAATAAGCTGTACTCTGACAGTCGTTCTTATGGAGTGCAGTTCAGCTAATAAAACTCTTTCTGCCTTTCATTGCAAGCAAGCCCGAAAGTGTTTTTATGCTTCATACTGGATTGTAAAAGCAAAGTTGCCGTGTGCTGAAAACAAGTTGTTCTTTGACAGTCTTGAATACTGAGTGCAGTTCAGTTAATAAAACTGTCTTTCTGGTGCTCATTGCAAACAAGCTAGAAATTGTTTTTCTGTGTTCCAATTGTTAGTATAAACAAATATGCAGTCTGCTGAAAGCAAGCTGTTCTTTGATAGTCTTTCTTATGGAGTGCAGTTCAGCTAATAAAACTCTTTCTGCATTTCATTGCAAGCAAGCCCGAAAGTGTTTTTATGCTTTATAATGGATTGTGAAAGCAAAGTTGCAGTTTGCTGAAAACAAGTTGTTCTTTGACAGTCTTGAATTCTGACTGCAGTTCAGCCAATAAAAATGTATTTCTGTCATTCATTGCAAACAAGCCAGAAAGTGTTTTTCGTTGCTCTTCTTGTCTGAATAAACAAATATGCAGTTTGCTGGAAATAAGCTGTACTCTGACAGTCGTTCTTATGGAGTGCAGTTCAGTTAATAAAACTCTTTCTGCCTTTCATTGCAAGCAAGCCCGAAAGTGTTTTTATGCTTCATACTGGATTGTAAAAGCAAAGTTGCCGTGTGCTGAAAACAAGTTGTTCTTTGACAGTTTTGAATACTGAGTGCAGTTCAGTTAATAAAACTGTCTTTCTGGTGCTCATTGCAAACAAGCCAGAAAGTGTTTTTCGTTGCTCTCCTTGTCTGAATAAACAAATATGCAGTTTGCTGGAAATAAGCTGTACTCTGACAGTCGTTCTTATGGAGTGCAGTTCAGCTAATAAAACTCTTTCTGCCTTTCATTGCAAGCAAGCCCGAAAGTGTTTTTATGCTTCATACTGGATTGTAAAAGCAAAGTTGCCGTGTGCTGAAAACAAGTTGTTCTTTGACAGTCTTGAATACTGAGTGCAGTTCAGTTAATAAAACTGTCTTTCTGGTGCTCATTGCAAACAAGCTAGAAATTGTTTTTCTGTGTTCCAATTGTTAGTATAAACAAATATGCAGTCTGCTGAAAGCAAGCTGTTCTTTGATAGTCTTTCTTATGGAGTGCAGTTCAGCTAATAAAACTCTTTCTGCATTTCATTGCAAGCAAGCCCGAAAGTGTTTTTATGCTTTATAATGGATTGTGAAAGCAAAGTTGCAGTTTACTGAAAACAAGTTGTTCTTTGACAGTCTTGAATTCTGACTGCAGTTCAGCCAATAAAAATGTATTTCTGTCATTCATTGCAAACAAGCCAGAAAGTGTTTTTCGTTGCTCTTCTTGTCTGAATAAACAAATATGCAGTTTGCTGGAAATAAGCTGTACTCTGACAGTCGTTCTTATGGAGTGCAGTTCAGTTAATAAAACTCTTTCTGCCTTTCATTGCAAGCAAGCCCGAAAGTGTTTTTATGCTTCATACTGGATTGTAAAAGCAAAGTTGCCGTGTGCTGAAAACAAGTTGTTCTTTGACAGTTTTGAATACTGATTGCAGTTCAGTTAATAAAACTGTCTTTCTGGTGCTCATTGCAAACAAGCCAGAAAGTGTTTTTCGTTGCTCTTCTTGTCTGAATAAACAAATATGCAGTTTGCTGGAAATAAGCTGTACTCTGACAGTCGTTCTTATGGAGTGCAGTTCAGTTAATAAAACTCTTTCTGCCTTTCATTGCAAGCAAGCCCGAAAGTGTTTTTATGCTTCATACTGGATTGTAAAAGCAAAGTTGCCGTGTGCTGAAAACAAGTTGTTCTTTGACAGTCTTGAATACTGAGTGCAGTTCAGTTAATAAAACTGTCTTTCTGGTGCTCATTGCAAACAAGCCAGAAAGTGTTTTTCGTTGCTCTTCTTGTCTGAATAAACAAATATGCAGTTTGCTGGAAATAAGCTGTACTCTGACAGTCGTTCTTATGGAGTGCAGTTCAGCTAATAAAACTCTTTCTGCCTTTCATTGCAAGCAAGCCCGAAAGTGTTTTTATGCTTCATACTGGATTGTAAAAGCAAAGTTGCCGTGTGCTGAAAACAAGTTGTTCTTTGACAGTCTTGAATACTGAGTGCAGTTCAGTTAATAAAACTGTCTTTCTGGTGCTCATTGCAAACAAGCTAGAAATTGTTTTTCTGTGTTCCAATTGTTAGTATAAACAAATATGCAGTCTGCTGAAAGCAAGCTGTTCTTTGATAGTCTTTCTTATGGAGTGCAGTTCAGCTAATAAAACTCTTTCTGCATTTCATTGCAAGCAAGCCCGAAAGTGTTTTTATGCTTTATAATGGATTGTGAAAGCAAAGTTGCAGTTTGCTGAAAACAAGTTGTTCTTTGACAGTCTTGAATTCTGACTGCAGTTCAGCCAATAAAAATGTATTTCTGTCATTCATTGCAAACAAGCCAGAAAGTGTTTTTCGTTGCTCTTCTTGTCTGAATAAACAAATATGCAGTTTGCTGGAAATAAGCTGTACTCTGACAGTCGTTCTTATGGAGTGCAGTTCAGTTAATAAAACTCTTTCTGCCTTTCATTGCAAGCAAGCCCGAAAGTGTTTTTATGCTTCATACTGGATTGTAAAAGCAAAGTTGCCGTGTGCTGAAAACAAGTTGTTCTTTGACAGTTTTGAATACTGAGTGCAGTTCAGTTAATAAAACTGTCTTTCTGGTGCTCATTGCAAACAAGCCAGAAAGTGTTTTTCGTTGCTCTCCTTGTCTGAATAAACAAATATGCAGTTTGCTGGAAATAAGCTGTACTCTGACAGTCGTTCTTATGGAGTGCAGTTCAGCTAATAAAACTCTTTCTGCCTTTCATTGCAAGCAAGCCCGAAAGTGTTTTTATGCTTCATACTGGATTGTAAAAGCAAAGTTGCCGTGTGCTGAAAACAAGTTGTTCTTTGACAGTCTTGAATACTGAGTGCAGTTCAGTTAATAAAACTGTCTTTCTGGTGCTCATTGCAAACAAGCTAGAAATTGTTTTTCTGTGTTCCAATTGTTAGTATAAACAAATATGCAGTCTGCTGAAAGCAAGCTGTTCTTTGATAGTCTTTCTTATGGAGTGCAGTTCAGCTAATAAAACTCTTTCTGCATTTCATTGCAAGCAAGCCCGAAAGTGTTTTTATGCTTTATAATGGATTGTGAAAGCAAAGTTGCAGTTTGCTGAAAACAAGTTGTTCTTTGACAGTCTTGAATTCTGACTGCAGTTCAGCCAATAAAAATGTATTTCTGTCATTCATTGCAAACAAGCCAGAAAGTGTTTTTCGTTGCTCTTCTTGTCTGAATAAACAAATATGCAGTTTGCTGGAAATAAGCTGTACTCTGACAGTCGTTCTTATGGAGTGCAGTTCAGTTAATAAAACTCTTTCTGCCTTTCATTGCAAGCAAGCCCGAAAGTGTTTTTATGCTTCATACTGGATTGTAAAAGCAAAGTTGCCGTGTGCTGAAAACAAGTTGTTCTTTGACAGTTTTGAATACTGAGTGCAGTTCAGTTAATAAAACTGTCTTTCTGGTGCTCATTGCAAACAAGCCAGAAAGTGTTTTTCGTTGCTCTTCTTGTCTGAATAAACAAATATGCAGTTTGCTGGAAATAAGCTGTACTCTGACAGTCGTTCTTATGGAGTGCAGTTCAGTTAATAAAACTCTTTCTGCCTTTCATTGCAAGCAAGCCCGAAAGTGTTTTTATGCTTCATACTGGATTGTAAAAGCAAAGTTGCCGTGTGCTGAAAACAAGTTGTTCTTTGACAGTCTTGAATACTGAGTGCAGTTCAGTTAATAAAACTGTCTTTCTGGTGCTCATTGCAAACAAGCCAGAAAGTGTTTTTCGTTGCTCTCCTTGTCTGAATAAACAAATATGCAGTTTGCTGGAAATAAGCTGTACTCTGACAGTCGTTCTTATGGAGTGCAGTTCAGCTAATAAAACTCTTTCTGCCTTTCATTGCAAGCAAGCCCGAAAGTGTTTTTATGCTTCATACTGGATTGTAAAAGCAAAGTTGCCGTGTGCTGAAAACAAGTTGTTCTTTGACAGTCTTGAATACTGAGTGCAGTTCAGTTAATAAAACTGTCTTTCTGGTGCTCATTGCAAACAAGCTAGAAATTGTTTTTCTGTGTTCCAATTGTTAGTATAAACAAATATGCAGTCTGCTGAAAGCAAGCTGTTCTTTGATAGTCTTTCTTATGGAGTGCAGTTCAGCTAATAAAACTCTTTCTGCATTTCATTGCAAGCAAGCCCGAAAGTGTTTTTATGCTTTATAATGGATTGTGAAAGCAAAGTTGCAGTTTGCTGAAAACAAGTTGTTCTTTGACAGTCTTGAATTCTGACTGCAGTTCAGCCAATAAAAATGTATTTCTGTCATTCATTGCAAACAAGCCAGAAAGTGTTTTTCGTTGCTCTTCTTGTCTGAATAAACAAATATGCAGTTTGCTGGAAATAAGCTGTACTCTGACAGTCGTTCTTATGGAGTGCAGTTCAGTTAATAAAACTCTTTCTGCCTTTCATTGCAAGCAAGCCCGAAAGTGTTTTTATGCTTCATACTGGATTGTAAAAGCAAAGTTGCCGTGTGCTGAAAACAAGTTGTTCTTTGACAGTTTTGAATACTGAGTGCAGTTCAGTTAATAAAACTGTCTTTCTGGTGCTCATTGCAAACAAGCCAGAAAGTGTTTTTCGTTGCTCTCCTTGTCTGAATAAACAAATATGCAGTTTGCTGGAAATAAGCTGTACTCTGACAGTCGTTCTTATGGAGTGCAGTTCAGCTAATAAAACTCTTTCTGCCTTTCATTGCAAGCAAGCCCGAAAGTGTTTTTATGCTTCATACTGGATTGTAAAAGCAAAGTTGCCGTGTGCTGAAAACAAGTTGTTCTTTGACAGTCTTGAATACTGAGTGCAGTTCAGTTAATAAAACTGTCTTTCTGGTGCTCATTGCAAACAAGCTAGAAATTGTTTTTCTGTGTTCCAATTGTTAGTATAAACAAATATGCAGTCTGCTGAAAGCAAGCTGTTCTTTGATAGTCTTTCTTATGGAGTGCAGTTCAGCTAATAAAACTCTTTCTGCATTTCATTGCAAGCAAGCCCGAAAGTGTTTTTATGCTTTATAATGGATTGTGAAAGCAAAGTTGCAGTTTACTGAAAACAAGTTGTTCTTTGACAGTCTTGAATTCTGACTGCAGTTCAGCCAATAAAAATGTATTTCTGTCATTCATTGCAAACAAGCCAGAAAGTGTTTTTCGTTGCTCTTCTTGTCTGAATAAACAAATATGCAGTTTGCTGGAAATAAGCTGTACTCTGACAGTCGTTCTTATGGAGTGCAGTTCAGTTAATAAAACTCTTTCTGCCTTTCATTGCAAGCAAGCCCGAAAGTGTTTTTATGCTTCATACTGGATTGTAAAAGCAAAGTTGCCGTGTGCTGAAAACAAGTTGTTCTTTGACAGTTTTGAATACTGATTGCAGTTCAGTTAATAAAACTGTCTTTCTGGTGCTCATTGCAAACAAGCCAGAAAGTGTTTTTCGTTGCTCTTCTTGTCTGAATAAACAAATATGCAGTTTGCTGGAAATAAGCTGTACTCTGACAGTCGTTCTTATGGAGTGCAGTTCAGTTAATAAAACTCTTTCTGCCTTTCATTGCAAGCAAGCCCGAAAGTGTTTTTATGCTTCATACTGGATTGTAAAAGCAAAGTTGCCGTGTGCTGAAAACAAGTTGTTCTTTGACAGTCTTGAATACTGAGTGCAGTTCAGTTAATAAAACTGTCTTTCTGGTGCTCATTGCAAACAAGCCAGAAAGTGTTTTTCGTTGCTCTTCTTGTCTGAATAAACAAATATGCAGTTTGCTGGAAATAAGCTGTACTCTGACAGTCGTTCTTATGGAGTGCAGTTCAGCTAATAAAACTCTTTCTGCCTTTCATTGCAAGCAAGCCCGAAAGTGTTTTTATTCTTCATACTGGATTGTAAAAGCAAAGTTGCCGTGTGCTGAAAACAAGTTGTTCTTTGACAGTCTTGAATACTGAGTGCAGTTCAGTTAATAAAACTGTCTTTCTGGTGCTCATTGCAAACAAGCTAGAAATTGTTTTTCTGTGTTCCAATTGTTAGTATAAACAAATATGCAGTCTGCTGAAAGCAAGCTGTTCTTTGATAGTCTTTCTTATGGAGTGCAGTTCAGCTAATAAAACTCTTTCTGCATTTCATTGCAAGCAAGCCCGAAAGTGTTTTTATGCTTTATAATGGATTGTGAAAGCAAAGTTGCAGTTTGCTGAAAACAAGTTGTTCTTTGACAGTCTTGAATTCTGACTGCAGTTCAGCCAATAAAAATGTATTTCTGTCATTCATTGCAAACAAGCCAGAAAGTGTTTTTCGTTGCTCTTCTTGTCTGAATAAACAAATATGCAGTTTGCTGGAAATAAGCTGTACTCTGACAGTCGTTCTTATGGAGTGCAGTTCAGTTAATAAAACTCTTTCTGCCTTTCATTGCAAGCAAGCCCGAAAGTGTTTTTATGCTTCATACTGGATTGTAAAAGCAAAGTTGCCGTGTGCTGAAAACAAGTTGTTCTTTGACAGTTTTGAATACTGAGTGCAGTTCAGTTAATAAAACTGTCTTTCTGGTGCTCATTGCAAACAAGCCAGAAAGTGTTTTTCGTTGCTCTCCTTGTCTGAATAAACAAATATGCAGTTTGCTGGAAATAAGCTGTACTCTGACAGTCGTTCTTATGGAGTGCAGTTCAGCTAATAAAACTCTTTCTGCCTTTCATTGCAAGCAAGCCCGAAAGTGTTTTTATGCTTCATACTGGATTGTAAAAGCAAAGTTGCCGTGTGCTGAAAACAAGTTGTTCTTTGACAGTCTTGAATACTGAGTGCAGTTCAGTTAATAAAACTGTCTTTCTGGTGCTCATTGCAAACAAGCTAGAAATTGTTTTTCTGTGTTCCAATTGTTAGTATAAACAAATATGCAGTCTGCTGAAAGCAAGCTGTTCTTTGATAGTCTTTCTTATGGAGTGCAGTTCAGCTAATAAAACTCTTTCTGCATTTCATTGCAAGCAAGCCCGAAAGTGTTTTTATGCTTTATAATGGATTGTGAAAGCAAAGTTGCAGTTTGCTGAAAACAAGTTGTTCTTTGACAGTCTTGAATTCTGACTGCAGTTCAGCCAATAAAAATGTATTTCTGTCATTCATTGCAAACAAGCCAGAAAGTGTTTTTCGTTGCTCTTCTTGTCTGAATAAACAAATATGCAGTTTGCTGGAAATAAGCTGTACTCTGACAGTCGTTCTTATGGAGTGCAGTTCAGTTAATAAAACTCTTTCTGCCTTTCATTGCAAGCAAGCCCGAAAGTGTTTTTATGCTTCATACTGGATTGTAAAAGCAAAGTTGCCGTGTGCTGAAAACAAGTTGTTCTTTGACAGTTTTGAATACTGAGTGCAGTTCAGTTAATAAAACTGTCTTTCTGGTGCTCATTGCAAACAAGCCAGAAAGTGTTTTTCGTTGCTCTTCTTGTCTGAATAAACAAATATGCAGTTTGCTGGAAATAAGCTGTACTCTGACAGTCGTTCTTATGGAGTGCAGTTCAGTTAATAAAACTCTTTCTGCCTTTCATTGCAAGCAAGCCCGAAAGTGTTTTTATGCTTCATACTGGATTGTAAAAGCAAAGTTGCCGTGTGCTGAAAACAAGTTGTTCTTTGACAGTCTTGAATACTGAGTGCAGTTCAGTTAATAAAACTGTCTTTCTGGTGCTCATTGCAAACAAGCCAGAAAGTGTTTTTCGTTGCTCTCCTTGTCTGAATAAACAAATATGCAGTTTGCTGGAAATAAGCTGTACTCTGACAGTCGTTCTTATGGAGTGCAGTTCAGCTAATAAAACTCTTTCTGCCTTTCATTGCAAGCAAGCCCGAAAGTGTTTTTATGCTTCATACTGGATTGTAAAAGCAAAGTTGCCGTGTGCTGAAAACAAGTTGTTCTTTGACAGTCTTGAATACTGAGTGCAGTTCAGTTAATAAAACTGTCTTTCTGGTGCTCATTGCAAACAAGCTAGAAATTGTTTTTCTGTGTTCCAATTGTTAGTATAAACAAATATGCAGTCTGCTGAAAGCAAGCTGTTCTTTGATAGTCTTTCTTATGGAGTGCAGTTCAGCTAATAAAACTCTTTCTGCATTTCATTGCAAGCAAGCCCGAAAGTGTTTTTATGCTTTATAATGGATTGTGAAAGCAAAGTTGCAGTTTGCTGAAAACAAGTTGTTCTTTGACAGTCTTGAATTCTGACTGCAGTTCAGCCAATAAAAATGTATTTCTGTCATTCATTGCAAACAAGCCAGAAAGTGTTTTTCGTTGCTCTTCTTGTCTGAATAAACAAATATGCAGTTTGCTGGAAATAAGCTGTACTCTGACAGTCGTTCTTATGGAGTGCAGTTCAGTTAATAAAACTCTTTCTGCCTTTCATTGCAAGCAAGCCCGAAAGTGTTTTTATGCTTCATACTGGATTGTAAAAGCAAAGTTGCCGTGTGCTGAA
This sequence comes from Hoplias malabaricus, assembly GCF_029633855.1. Lineage (NCBI taxonomy): Eukaryota > Metazoa > Chordata > Actinopteri > Characiformes > Erythrinidae > Hoplias > Hoplias malabaricus. Next base: position 27,197,227 of record NC_089810.1, read on the forward strand.
AACAAGTTGTTCTTTGACAGTTTTGAATACTGAGTGCAGTTCAGTTAATAAAACTGTCTTTCTGGTGCTCATTGCAAACAAGCCAGAAAGTGTTTTTCGTTGCTCTCCTTGTCTGAATAAACAAATATGCAGTTTGCTGGAAATAAGCTGTACTCTGACAGTCGTTCTTATGGAGTGCAGTTCAGCTAATAAAACTCTTTCTGCCTTTCATTGCAAGCAAGCCCGAAAGTGTTTTTATGCTTCATACTGGATTGTAAAAGCAAAGTTGCCGTGTGCTGAAAACAAGTTGTTCTTTGACAGTCTTGAATACTGAGTGCAGTTCAGTTAATAAAACTGTCTTTCTGGTGCTCATTGCAAACAAGCTAGAAATTGTTTTTCTGTGTTCCAATTGTTAGTATAAACAAATATGCAGTCTGCTGAAAGCAAGCTGTTCTTTGATAGTCTTTCTTATGGAGTGCAGTTCAGCTAATAAAACTCTTTCTGCATTTCATTGCAAGCAAGCCCGAAAGTGTTTTTATGCTTTATAATGGATTGTGAAAGCAAAGTTGCAGTTTACTGAAAACAAGTTGTTCTTTGACAGTCTTGAATTCTGACTGCAGTTCAGCCAATAAAAATGTATTTCTGTCATTCATTGCAAACAAGCCAGAAAGTGTTTTTCGTTGCTCTTCTTGTCTGAATAAACAAATATGCAGTTTGCTGGAAATAAGCTGTACTCTGACAGTCGTTCTTATGGAGTGCAGTTCAGTTAATAAAACTCTTTCTGCCTTTCATTGCAAGCAAGCCCGAAAGTGTTTTTATGCTTCATACTGGATTGTAAAAGCAAAGTTGCCGTGTGCTGAAAACAAGTTGTTCTTTGACAGTTTTGAATACTGAGTGCAGTTCAGTTAATAAAACTGTCTTTCTGGTGCTCATTGCAAACAAGCCAGAAAGTGTTTTTCGTTGCTCTTCTTGTCTGAATAAACAAATATGCAGTTTGCTGGAAATAAGCTGTACTCTGACAGTCGTTCTTATGGAGTGCAGTTCAGTTAATAAAACTCTTTCTGCCTTTCATTGCAAGCAAGCCCGAAAGTGTTTTTATGCTTCATACTGGATTGTAAAAGCAAAGTTGCCGTGTGCTGAAAACAAGTTGTTCTTTGACAGTCTTGAATACTGAGTGCAGTTCAGTTAATAAAACTGTCTTTCTGGTGCTCATTGCAAACAAGCCAGAAAGTGTTTTTCGTTGCTCTTCTTGTCTGAATAAACAAATATGCAGTTTGCTGGAAATAAGCTGTACTCTGACAGTCGTTCTTATGGAGTGCAGTTCAGCTAATAAAACTCTTTCTGCCTTTCATTGCAAGCAAGCCCGAAAGTGTTTTTATGCTTCATACTGGATTGTAAAAGCAAAGTTGCCGTGTGCTGAAAACAAGTTGTTCTTTGACAGTCTTGAATACTGAGTGCAGTTCAGTTAATAAAACTGTCTTTCTGGTGCTCATTGCAAACAAGCTAGAAATTGTTTTTCTGTGTTCCAATTGTTAGTATAAACAAATATGCAGTCTGCTGAAAGCAAGCTGTTCTTTGATAGTCTTTCTTATGGAGTGCAGTTCAGCTAATAAAACTCTTTCTGCATTTCATTGCAAGCAAGCCCGAAAGTGTTTTTATGCTTTATAATGGATTGTGAAAGCAAAGTTGCAGTTTGCTGAAAACAAGTTGTTCTTTGACAGTCTTGAATTCTGACTGCAGTTCAGCCAATAAAAATGTATTTCTGTCATTCATTGCAAACAAGCCAGAAAGTGTTTTTCGTTGCTCTTCTTGTCTGAATAAACAAATATGCAGTTTGCTGGAAATAAGCTGTACTCTGACAGTCGTTCTTATGGAGTGCAGTTCAGTTAATAAAACTCTTTCTGCCTTTCATTGCAAGCAAGCCCGAAAGTGTTTTTATGCTTCATACTGGATTGTAAAAGCAAAGTTGCCGTGTGCTGAAAACAAGTTGTTCTTTGACAGTTTTGAATACTGAGTGCAGTTCAGTTAATAAAACTGTCTTTCTGGTGCTCATTGCAAACAAGCCAGAAAGTGTTTTTCGTTGCTCTTCTTGTCTGAATAAACAAATATGCAGTTTGCTGGAAATAAGCTGTACTCTGACAGTCGTTCTTATGGAGTGCAGTTCAGTTAATAAAACTCTTTCTGCCTTTCATTGCAAGCAAGCCCGAAAGTGTTTTTATGCTTCATACTGGATTGTAAAAGCAAAGTTGCCGTGTGCTGAAAACAAGTTGTTCTTTGACAGTCTTGAATACTGAGTGCAGTTCAGTTAATAAAACTGTCTTTCTGGTGCTCATTGCAAACAAGCCAGAAAGTGTTTTTCGTTGCTCTTCTTGTCTGAATAAACAATTATGCAGTTTGCTGGAAATAAGCTGTACTCTGACAGTCGTCCTTATGGAGTGCAGTTCAGCTAATAAAACTCTTTCTGCCTTTCATTGCAAGCAAGCCCGAAAGTGTTTTTATGCTTCATACTGGATTGTAAAAGCAAAGTTGCCGTGTGCTGAAAACAAGTTGTTCTTTGACAGTCTTGAATACTGAGTGCAGTTCAGTTAATAAAACTGTCTTTCTGGTGCTCATTGCAAACAAGCTAGAAATTGTTTTTCTGTGTTCCAATTGTTAGTATAAACAAATATGCAGTCTGCTGAAAGCAAGCTGTTCTTTGATAGTCTTTCTTATGGAGTGCAGTTCAGCTAATAAAACTCTTTCTGCATTTCATTGCAAGCAAGCCCGAAAGTGTTTTTATGCTTCATAATGGATTGTAAAAGCAAAGTTGCTGTGTGCTGAAAACAAGTTGTTCTTTGACAGTCTTGAATTCTGACTGCAGTTCAGCCAATAAAAATGTATTTCTGTCATTCATTGCAAACAAGCCAGAAAGTGTTTTTCATTGCTCTTCTTGTCTGAATAAACAAATATGCAGTTTGCTGGAAATAAGCTGTACTCTGACAGTCGTTCTTATGGAGTGCAGTTCAGCTAATAAAACTCTTTCTGCCTTTCATTGCAAGCAAGCCCGAAAGTGTTTTTATGCTTCATACTGGATTGTAAAAGCAAAGTTGCCGTGTGCTGAAAACAAGTTGTTCTTTGACAGTCTTGAATACTGAGTGCAGTTCAGTTAACAAAAATGCCTTTCTGGTGCTCATTGCAAACAAGCCAGAAAGTGTTTTTCGTTGCTCTTCTTGTCTGAATAAACAAATATGCAGTTTGCTGGAAATAAGCTGTACTCTGACAGTCGTTCTTATGGAGTGCAGTTCAGTTAATAAAACTCTTTCTGCCTTTCATTGCAAGCAAGCCCGAAAGTGTTTTTATGCTTCATACTGGATTGTAAAAGCAAAGTTGCCGTGTGCTGAAAACAAGTTGTTCTTTGACAGTCTTGAATACTGAGTGCAGTTCAGTTAATAAAACTGTCTTTCTGGTGCTCATTGCAAACAAGCCAGAAAGTGTTTTTCGTTGCTCTTCTTGTCTGAATAAACAAATATGCAGTTTGCTGGAAATAAGCTGTACTCTGACAGTCGTTCTTATGGAGTGCAGTTCAGCTAATAAAACTCTTTCTGCCTTTCATTGCAAGCAAGCCCGAAAGTGTTTTTATGCTTCATACTGGATTGTAAAAGCAAAGTTGCCGTGTGCTGAAAACAAGTTGTTCTTTGACAGTCTTGAATACTGAGTGCAGTTCAGTTAATAAAACTGTCTTTCTGGTGCTCATTGCAAACAAGCTAGAAATTGTTTTTCTGTGTTCCAATTGTTAGTATAAACAAATATGCAGTCTGCTGAAAGCAAGCTGTTCTTTGATAGTCTTTCTTATGGAGTGCAGTTCAGCTAATAAAACTCTTTCTGCATTTCATTGCAAGCAAGCCCGAAAGTGTTTTTATGCTTTATAATGGATTGTGAAAGCAAAGTTGCAGTTTGCTGAAAACAAGTTGTTCTTTGACAGTCTTGAATTCTGACTGCAGTTCAGCCAATAAAAATGTATTTCTGTCATTCATTGCAAACAAGCCAGAAAGTGTTTTTCGTTGCTCTTCTTGTCTGAATAAACAAATATGCAGTTTGCTGGAAATAAGCTGTACTCTGACAGTCGTTCTTATGGAGTGCAGTTCAGTTAATAAAACTCTTTCTGCCTTTCATTGCAAGCAAGCCCGAAAGTGTTTTTATGCTTCATACTGGATTGTAAAAGCAAAGTTGCCGTGTGCTGAAAACAAGTTGTTCTTTGACAGTTTTGAATACTGAGTGCAGTTCAGTTAATAAAACTGTCTTTCTGGTGCTCATTGCAAACAAGCCAGAAAGTGTTTTTATGCTTCATACTGGATTGTAAAAGCAAAGTTGCCGTGTGCTGAAAACAAGTTGTTCTTTGACAGTCTTGAATACTGAGTGCAGTTCAGTTAATAAAACTGTCTTTCTGGTGCTCATTGCAAACAAGCTAGAAATTGTTTTTCTGTGTTCCAATTGTTAGTATAAACAAATATGCAGTCTGCTGAAAGCAAGCTGTTCTTTGATAGTCTTTCTTATGGAGTGCAGTTCAGCTAATAAAACTCTTTCTGCATTTCATTGCAAGCAAGCCCGAAAGTGTTTTTATGCTTCATAATGGATTGTAAAAGCAAAGTTGCTGTGTGCTGAAAACAAGTTGTTCTTTGACAGTCTTGAATTCTGACTGCAGTTCAGCCAATAAAAATGTATTTCTGTCATTCATTGCAAACAAGCCAGAAAGTGTTTTTCGTTGCTCTTCTTGTCTGAATAAACAAATATGCAGTTTGCTGGAAATAAGCTGTACTCTGACAGTCGTTCTTATGGAGTGCAGTTCAGCTAATAAAACTCTTTCTGCCTTTCATTGCAAGCAAGCCCGAAAGTGTTTTTATGCTTCATACTGGATTGTAAAAGCAAAGTTGCCGTGTGCTGAAAACAAGTTGTTCTTTGACAGTCTTGAATACTGAGTGCAGTTCAGTTAACAAAAATGCCTTTCTGGTGCTCATTGCAAACAAGCCAGAAAGTGTTTTTCGTTGCTCTTCTTGTCTGAATAAACAAATATGCAGTTTGCTGGAAATAAGCTGTACTCTGACAGTCGTTCTTATGGAGTGCAGTTCAGTTAATAAAACTCTTTCTGCCTTTCATTGCAAGCAAGCCCGAAAGTGTTTTTATGCTTCATACTGGATTGTAAAAGCAAAGTTGCCGTGTGCTGAAAACAAGTTGTTCTTTGACAGTCTTGAATACTGAGTGCAGTTCAGTTAATAAAACTGTCTTTCTGGTGCTCATTGCAAACAAGCCAGAAAGTGTTTTTCGTTGCTCTTCTTGTCTGAATAAACAAATATGCAGTTTGCTGGAAATAAGCTGTACTCTGACAGTCGTTCTTATGGAGTGCAGTTCAGCTAATAAACCTCTTTCTGCCTTTCATTGCAAGCAAGCCCGAAAGTGTTTTTATGCTTCATACTGGATTGTAAAAGCAAAGTTGCCGTGTGCTGAAAACAAGTTGTTCTTTGACAGTCTTTCAATACTGAGTGCAGTTCAGTTAATAAAACTGTCTTTCTGGTGCTCATTGCAAACAAGCTAGAAATTGTTTTTCTGTGTTCCAATTGTTAGTATAAACAAATATGCAGTCTGCTGAAAGCAAGCTGTTCTTTGATAGTCTTTCTTATGGAGTGCAGTTCAGCTAATAAAACTCTTTCTGCATTTCATTGCAAGCAAGCCCGAAAGTGTTTTTATGCTTTATAATGGATTGTAAAAGCAAAGTTGCTGTTTGCTGAAAACAAGTTGTTCTTTGACAGTCTTGAATTCTGAAAGCAGTTCAGCCAATAAAAATGTATTTCTGTCATTCATTGCAAACAAGCCAGAAAGTGTTTTTCTTTGCTCTTCTCGTCTGTATAAGCAAAGATGCAGTTTGCTGGAAATAAGCCGTACTCTGACAGTCGTTCTTATGGAGTGCAGTTCAGTTAATGAAACTCTTTCTGCCTTTCATTGCAAGCAAGCCCGAAAGTGTTTTTATGCTTCATACTGGATTGTAAAAGCAAAGTTGCCGTGTGCTGAAAACAAGTTGTTCTTTGACAGTCTTGAATACTGAGTGCAGTTCAGTTAATAAAACTGTCTTTCTGGTGCTCATTGCAAACAAGCTAGAAATTGTTTTTCTGTGTTCCAATTGTTAGTATAAACAAATATGCAGTCTGCTGAAAGCAAGCTGTTCTTTGATAGTCTTTCTTATGGAGTGCAGTTCAGCTAATAAAACTCTTTCTGCATTTCATTGCAAGCAAGCCCGAAAGTGTTTTTATGCTTTATAATGGATTGTGAAAGCAAAGTTGCAGTTTGCTGAAAACAAGTTGTTCTTTGACAGTCTTGAATTCTGACTGCAGTTCAGCCAATAAAAATGTATTTCTGTCATTCATTGCAAACAAGCCAGAAAGTGTTTTTCGTTGCTCTTCTTGTCTGAATAAACAAATATGCAGTTTGCTGGAAATAAGCTGTACTCTGACAGTCGTTCTTATGGAGTGCAATTCAGTTAATAAAACTCTTTCTGCCTTTCATTGCAAGCAAGCCCGAAAGTGTTTTTATGCTTCATACTGGATTGTAAAAGCAAAGTTGCCGTGTGCTGAAATCAAGTTGTTCTTTGACAGTTTTGAATACTGAGTGCAGTTCAGTTAATAAAACTGTCTTTCTGGTGCTCATTGCAAACAAGCCAGAAAGTGTTTTTCGTTGCTCTTCTTGTCTGAATAAACAATTATGCAGTTTGCTGGAAATAAGCTGTACTCTGACAGTCGTCCTTATGGAGTGCAGTTCAGCTAATAAAACTCTTTCTGCCTTTCATTGCAAGCAAGCCCGAAAGTGTTTTTATGCTTCATACTGGATTGTAAAAGCAAAGTTGCCGTGTGCTGAAAACAAGTTGTTCTTTGACAGTCTTGAATACTGAGTGCAGTTCAGTTAATAAAACTGTCTTTCTGGTGCTCATTGCAAACAAGCTAGAAATTGTTTTTCTGTGTTCCAATTGTTAGTATAAACAAATATGCAGTCTGCTGAAAGCAAGCTGTTCTTTGATAGTCTTTCTTATGGAGTGCAGTTCAGCTAATAAAACTCTTTCTGCATTTCATTGCAAGCAAGCCCGAAAGTGTTTTAATGCTTCATAATGGATTGTAAAAGCAAAGTTGCTGTGTGCTGAAAACAAGTTGTTCTTTGACAGTCTTGAATTCTGACTGCAGTTCAGCCAATAAAAATGTATTTCTGTCATTCATTGCAAACAAGCCAGAAAGTGTTTTTCGTTGCTCTTCTTGTCTGAATAAACAAATATGCAGTTTGCTGGAAATAAGCTGTACTCTGACAGTCGTTCTTATGGAGTGCAGTTCAGCTAATAAAACTCTTTCTGCCTTTCATTGCAAGCAAGCCCGAAAGTGTTTTTATGCTTCATACTGGATTGTAAAAGCAAAGTTGCCGTGTGCTGAAAACAAGTTGTTCTTTGACAGTCTTGAATACTGAGTGCAGTTCAGTTAATAAAACTGTCTTTCTGGTGCTCATTGCAAACAAGCCAGAAAGTGTTTTTCGTTGCTCTTCTTGTCTGAATAAACAAATATGCAGTTTGCTGGAAATAAGCTGTACTCTGACAGTCGTTCTTATGGAGTGCAGTTCAGTTAATAAAACTCTTTCTGCCTTTCATTGCAAGCAAGCCCGAAAGTGTTTTTATGCTTCATACTGGATTGTAAAAGCAAAGTTGCCGTGTGCTGAAAACAAGTTGTTCTTTGACAGTCTTGAATACTGAGTGCAGTTCAGTTAATAAAACTGTCTTTCTGGTGCTCATTGCAAACAAGCCAGAAAGTGTTTTTCGTTGCTCTTCTTGTCTGAATAAACAATTATGCAGTTTGCTGGAAATAAGCTGTACTCTGACAGTCGTCCTTATGGAGTGCAGTTCAGCTAATAAAACTCTTTCTGCCTTTCATTGCAAGCAAGCCCGAAAGTGTTTTTATGCTTCATACTGGATGGTAAAAGCAAAGTTGCCGTGTGCTGAAAACAAGTTGTTCTTTGACAGTCTTGAATACTGAGTGCAGTTCAGTTAATAAAACTGTCTTTCTGGTGCTCATTGCAAACAAGCTAGAAATTGTTTTTCTGTGTTCCAATTGTTAGTATAAACAAATATGCAGTCTGCTGAAAGCAAGCTGTTCTTTGATAGTCTTTCTTATGGAGTGCAGTTCAGCTAATAAAACTCTTTCTGCATTTCATTGCAAGCAAGCCCGAAAGTGTTTTAATGCTTCATAATGGATTGTAAAAGCAAAGTTGCTGTGTGCTGAAAACAAGTTGTTCTTTGACAGTCTTGAATTCTGACTGCAGTTCAGCCAATAAAAATGTATTTCTGTCATTCATTGCAAACAAGCCAGAAAGTGTTTTTCGTTGCTCTTCTTGTCTGAATAAACAAATATGCAGTTTGCTGGAAATAAGCTGTACTCTGACAGTCGTTCTTATGGAGTGCAGTTCAGCTAATAAAACTCTTTCTGCCTTTCATTGCAAGCAAGCCCGAAAGTGTTTTTATGCTTCATACTGGATTGTAAAAGCAAAGTTGCCGTGTGCTGAAAACAAGTTGTTCTTTGACAGTCTTGAATACTGAGTGCAGTTCAGTTAACAAAAATGCCTTTCTGGTGCTCATTGCAAACAAGCCAGAAAGTGTTTTTCGTTGCTCTTCTTGTCTGAATAAACAAATATGCAGTTTGCTGGAAATAAGCTGTACTCTGACAGTCGTTCTTATGGAGTGCAGTTCAGTTAATAAAACTCTTTCTGCCTTTCATTGCAAGCAAGCCCGAAAGTGTTTTTATGCTTCATACTGGATTGTAAAAGCAAAGTTGCCGTGTGCTGAAAACAAGTTGTTCTTTGACAGTTTTGAATACTGAGTGCAGTTCAGTTAACAAAAATGCCTTTCTGGTGCTCATTGCAAACAAGCCAGAAAGTGTTTTTCGTTGCTCTTTTTGTCTGAATAAACAAATATGCAGTTTGCTGGAAATAAGCTGTACTCTGACAGTCGTTCTTATGGAGTGCAGTTCAGTTAATAAAACTCTTTCTGCCTTTCATTGCAAGCAAGCCCGAAAGTGTTTTTATGCTTCATACTGGATTGTAAAAGCAAAGTTGCCGTGTGCTGAAAACAAGTTGTTCTTTGACAGTCTTGAATACTGAGTGCAGTTCAGTTAATAAAACTGTCTTTCTGGTGCTCATTGCAAACAAGCCAGAAAGTGTTTTTCGTTGCTCTTCTTGTCTGAATAAACAAATATGCAGTTTGCTGGAAATAAGCTGTACTCTGACAGTCGTTCTTATGGAGTGCAGTTCAGCTAATAAACCTCTTTCTGCCTTTCATTGCAAGCAAGCCCGAAAGTGTTTTTATGCTTCATACTGGATTGTAAAAGCAAAGTTGCCGTGTGCTGAAAACAAGTTGTTCTTTGACAGTCTTTCAATACTGAGTGCAGTTCAGTTAATAAAACTGTCTTTCTGGTGCTCATTGCAAACAAGCTAGAAATTGTTTTTCTGTGTTCCAATTGTTAGTATAAACAAATATGCAGTCTGCTGAAAGCAAGCTGTTCTTTGATAGTCTTTCTTATGGAGTGCAGTTCAGCTAATAAAACTCTTTCTGCATTTCATTGCAAGCAAGCCCGAAAGTGTTTTTATGCTTTATAATGGATTGTAAAAGCAAAGTTGCTGTTTGCTGAAAACAAGTTGTTCTTTGACAGTCTTGAATTCTGAAAGCAGTTCAGCCAATAAAAATGTATTTCTGTCATTCATTGCAAACAAGCCAGAAAGTGTTTTTCTTTGCTCTTCTCGTCTGTATAAGCAAAGATGCAGTTTGCTGGAAATAAGCCGTACTCTGACAGTCGTTCTTATGGAGTGCAGTTCAGCTAATGAAACTCTTTCTGCCTTTCATTGCAAGCAAGCCCGAAAGTGTTTTTATGCTTCATACTGGATTGTAAAAGCAAAGTTGCCGTGTGCTGAAAACAAGTTGTTCTTTGACAGTCTTGAATACTGAGTGCAGTTCAGTTAATAAAACTGTCTTTCTGGTGCTCATTGCAAACAAGCCAGAAAGTGTTTTTCGTTGCTCTTCTTGTCTGAATAAACAAATATGCAGTTTGCTGGAAATAAGCTGTACTCTGACAGTCGTTCTTATGGAGTGCAGTTCAGTTAATAAAACTCTTTCTGCCTTTCATTGCAAGCAAGCCCGAAAGTGTTTTTATGCTTCATACTGGATTGTAAAAGCAAAGTTGCCGTGTGCTGAAAACAAGTTGTTCTTTGACAGTCTTGAATACTGAGTGCAGTTCAGTTAATAAAACTGTCTTTCTGGTGCTCATTGCAAACAAGCCAGAAAGTGTTTTTCGTTGCTCTTCTTGTCTGAATAAACAATTATGCAGTTTGCTGGAAATAAGCTGTACTCTGACAGTCGTCCTTATGGAGTGCAGTTCAGCTAATAAAACTCTTTCTGCCTTTCATTGCAAGCAAGCCCGAAAGTGTTTTTATGCTTCATACTGGATTGTAAAAGCAAAGTTGCCGTGTGCTGAAAACAAGTTGTTCTTTGACAGTCTTGAATACTGAGTGCAGTTCAGTTAATAAAACTGTCTTTCTGGTGCTCATTGCAAACAAGCTAGAAATTGTTTTTCTGTGTTCCAATTGTTAGTATAAACAAATATGCAGTCTGCTGAAAGCAAGCTGTTCTTTGATAGTCTTTCTTATGGAGTGCAGTTCAGCTAATAAAACTCTTTCTGCATTTCATTGCAAGCAAGCCCGAAAGTGTTTTAATGCTTCATATAGGATTGTAAAAGCAAAGTTGCTGTGTGCTGAAAACAAGTTGTTCTTTGACAGTCTTGAATTCTGACTGCAGTTCAGCCAATAAAAATGTATTTCTGTCATTCATTGCAAACAAGCCAGAAAGTGTTTTTCGTTGCTCTTCTTGTCTGAATAAACAAATATGCAGTTTGCTGGAAATAAGCTGTACTCTGACAGTCGTTCTTATGGAGTGCAGTTCAGCTAATAAAACTCTTTCTGCCTTTCATTGCAAGCAAGCCCGAAAGTGTTTTTATGCTTCATACTGGATTGTAAAAGCAAAGTTGCCGTGTGCTGAAAACAAGTTGTTCTTTGACAGTCTTGAATACTGAGTGCAGTTCAGTTAACAAAAATGCCTTTCTGGTGCTCATTGCAAACAAGCCAGAAAGTGTTTTTCGTTGCTCTTTTTGTCTGAATAAACAAATATGCAGTTTGCTGGAAATAAGCTGTACTCTGACAGTCGTTCTTATGGAGTGCAGTTCAGTTAATAAAACTCTTTCTGCCTTTCATTGCAAGCAAGCCCGAAAGTGTTTTTATGCTTCATACTGGATTGTAAAAGCAAAGTTGCCGTGTGCTGAAAACAAGTTGTTCTTTGACAGTCTTGAATACTGAGTGCAGTTCAGTTAATAAAACTGTCTTTCTGGTGCTCATTGCAAACAAGCCAGAAAGTGTTTTTCGTTGCTCTTCTTGTCTGAATAAACAAATATGCAGTTTGCTGGAAATAAGCTGTACTCTGACAGTCGTTCTTATGGAGTGCAGTTCAGCTAATAAAACTCTTTCTGCCTTTCATTGCAAGCAAGCCCGAAAGTGTTTTTATGCTTCATACTGGATTGTAAAAGCAAAGTTGCCGTGTGCTGAAAACAAGTTGTTCTTTTACAGTCTTGAATACTGAGTGCAGTTCAGTTAACAAAAATGCCTTTCTGGTGCTCATTGCAAACAAGCCAGAAAGTGTTTTTCGTTGCTCTTTTTGTCTGAATAAACAAATATGCAGTTTGCTGGAAATAAGCTGTACTCTGACAGTCGTTCTTATGGAGTGCAGTTCAGTTAATAAAACTCTTTCTGCCTTTCATTGCAAGCAAGCCCGAAAGTGTTTTTATGCTTCATACTGGATTGTAAAAGCAAAGTTGCCGTGTGCTGAAAACAAGTTGTTCTTTGACAGTCTTGAATACTGAGTGCAGTTCAGTTAATAAAACTGTCTTTCTGGTGCTCATTGCAAACAAGCCAGAAAGTGTTTTTCGTTGCTCTTCTTGTCTGAATAAACAAATATGCAGTTTGCTGGAAATAAGCTGTACTCTGACAGTCGTTCTTATGGAGTGCAGTTCAGCTAATAAACCTCTTTCTGCCTTTCATTGCAAGCAAGCCCGAAAGTGTTTTTATGCTTCATACTGGATTGTAAAAGCAAAGTTGCCGTGTGCTGAAAACAAGTTGTTCTTTGACAGTCTTTCAATACTGAGTGCAGTTCAGTTAATAAAACTGTCTTTCTGGTGCTCATTGCAAACAAGCTAGAAATTGTTTTTCTGTGTTCCAATTGTTAGTATAAACAAATATGCAGTCTGCTGAAAGCAAGCTGTTCTTTGATAGTCTTTCTTATGGAGTGCAGTTCAGCTAATAAAACTCTTTCTGCATTTCATTGCAAGCAAGCCCGAAAGTGTTTTTATGCTTTATAATGGATTGTAAAAGCAAAGTTGCTGTTTGCTGAAAACAAGTTGTTCTTTGACAGTCTTGAATTCTGAAAGCAGTTCAGCCAATAAAAATGTATTTCTGTCATTCATTGCAAACAAGCCAGAAAGTGTTTTTCTTTGCTCTTCTCGTCTGTATAAGCAAAGATGCAGTTTGCTGGAAATAAGCCGTACTCTGACAGTCGTTCTTATGGAGTGCAGTTCAGCTAATGAAACTCTTTCTGCCTTTCATTGCAAGCAAGCCCGAAAGTGTTTTTATGCTTCATACTGGATTGTAAAAGCAAAGTTGCCGTGTGCTGAAAACAAGTTGTTCTTTGACAGTCTTGAATACTGAGTGCAGTTCAGTTAATAAAACTGTCTTTCTGGTGCTCATTGCAAACAAGCCAGAAAGTGTTTTTCGTTGCTCTTCTTGTCTGAATAAACAAATATGCAGTTTGCTGGAAATAAGCTGTACTCTGACAGTCGTTCTTATGGAGTGCAGTTCAGTTAATAAAACTCTTTCTGCCTTTCATTGCAAGCAAGCCCGAAAGTGTTTTTATGCTTCATACTGGATTGTAAAAGCAAAGTTGCCGTGTGCTGAAAACAAGTTGTTCTTTGACAGTCTTGAATACTGAGTGCAGTTCAGTTAATAAAACTGTCTTTCTGGTGCTCATTGCAAACAAGCCAGAAAGTGTTTTTCGTTGCTCTTCTTGTCTGAATAAACAATTATGCAGTTTGCTGGAAATAAGCTGTACTCTGACAGTCGTCCTTATGGAGTGCAGTTCAGCTAATAAAACTCTTTCTGCCTTTCATTGCAAGCAAGCCCGAAAGTGTTTTTATGCTTCATACTGGATTGTAAAAGCAAAGTTGCCGTGTGCTGAAAACAAGTTGTTCTTTGACAGTCTTGAATACTGAGTGCAGTTCAGTTAATGAAACTGTCTTTCTGGTGCTCATTGCAAACAAGCTAGAAATTGTTTTTCTGTGTTCCAATTGTTAGTATAAACAAATATGCAGTCTGCTGAAAGCAAGCTGTTCTTTGATAGTCTTTCTTATGGAGTGCAGTTCAGCTAATAAAACTCTTTCTGCATTTCATTGCAAGCAAGCCCGAAAGTGTTTTAATGCTTCATAATGGATTGTAAAAGCAAAGTTGCTGTGTGCTGAAAACAAGTTGTTCTTTGACAGTCTTGAATTCTGACTGCAGTTCAGCCAATAAAAATGTATTTCTGTCATTCATTGCAAACAAGCCAGAAAGTGTTTTTATCCTTCATACTGGATTGTAAAAGCAAAGTTGCCGTGTGCTGAAAACAAGTTGTTCTTTGACAGTCTTGAATACTGAGTGCAGTTCAGTTAATAAAACTGTCTTTCTGGTGCTCATTGCAAACAAGCCAGAAAGTGTTTTTCGTTGCTCTTCTTGTCTGAATAAACAAATATGCAGTTTGCTGGAAATAAGCTGTACTCTGACAGTCGTTCTTATGGAGTGCAGTTCAGTTAATAAAACTCTTTCTGCCTTTCATTGCAAGCAAGCCCGAAAGTGTTTTTATGCTTCATACTGGATTGTAAAAGCAAAGTTGCCGTGTGCTGAAAACAAGTTGTTCTTTGACAGTCTTGAATACTGAGTGCAGTTCAGTTAATAAAACTGTCTTTCTGGTGCTCATTGCAAACAAGCCAGAAAGTGTTTTTCGTTGCTCTTCTTGTCTGAATAAACAATTATGCAGTTTGCTGGAAATAAGCTGTACTCTGACAGTCGTCCTTATGGAGTGCAGTTCAGCTAATAAAACTCTTTCTGCCTTTCATTGCAAGCAAGCCCGAAAGTGTTTTTATGCTTCATACTGGATTGTAAAAGCAAAGTTGCCGTGTGCTGAAAACAAGTTGTTCTTTGACAGTCTTGAATACTGAGTGCAGTTCAGTTAATAAAACTGTCTTTCTGGTGCTCATTGCAAACAAGCTAGAAATTGTTTTTCTGTGTTCCAATTGTTAGTATAAACAAATATGCAGTCTGCTGAAAGCAAGCTGTTCTTTGATAGTCTTTCTTATGGAGTGCAGTTCAGCTAATAAAACTCTTTCTGCATTTCATTGCAAGCAAGCCCGAAAGTGTTTTAATGCTTCATAATGGATTGTAAAAGCAAAGTTGCTGTGTGCTGAAAACAAGTTGTTCTTTGACAGTCTTGAATTCTGAAAGCAGTTCAGCCAATAAAAATGTATTTCTGTCATTCATTGCAAACAAGCCAGAAAGTGTTTTTCTTTGCTCTTCTCGTCTGTATAAGCAAAGATGCAGTTTGCTGGAAATAAGCCGTACTCTGACAGTCGTTCTTATGGAGTGCAGTTCAGCTAATGAAACTCTTTCTGCCTTTCATTGCAAGCAAGCCCGAAAGTGTTTTTATGCTTCATACTGGATTGTAAAAGCAAAGTTGCCGTGTGCTGAAAACAAGTTGTTCTTTGACAGTCTTGAATACTGAGTGCAGTTCAGTTAATAAAACTGTCTTTCTGGTGCTCATTGCAAACAAGCCAGAAAGTGTTTTTCGTTGCTCTTCTTGTCTGAATAAACAAATATGCAGTTTGCTGGAAATAAGCTGTACTCTGACAGTCGTTCTTATGGAGTGCAGTTCAGCTAATAAAACTCTTTCTGCCTTTCATTGCAAGCAAGCCCGAAAGTGTTTTTATGCTTCATACTGGATTGTAAAAGCAAAGTTGCCGTGTGCTGAAAACAAGTTGTTCTTTGACAGTCTTGAATACTGAGTGCAGTTCAGTTAATAAAACTGTCTTTCTGGTGCTCATTGCAAACGAGCCAGAAAGTGTTTTTCGTTGCTCTTCTTGTCTGAATAAACAAATATGCAGTTTGCTGGAAATAAGCTGTACTCTGACAGTCGTTCTTATGGAGTGCAGTTCAGTTAATAAAACTCTTTCTGCCTTTCATTGCAAGCAAGCCCGAAAGTGTTTTTATGCTTCATACTGGATTGTAAAAGCAAAGTTGCCGTGTGCTGAAAACAAGTTGTTCTTTGACAGTCTTGAATACTGAGTGCAGTTCAGTTAATAAAACTGTCTTTCTGGTGCTCATTGCAAACAAGCCAGAAAGTGTTTTTCGTTGCTCTTCTTGTCTGAATAAACAATTATGCAGTTTGCTGGAAATAAGCTGTACTCTGACAGTCGTCCTTATGGAGTGCAGTTCAGCTAATAAAACTCTTTCTGCCTTTCATTGCAAGCAAGCCCGAAAGTGTTTTTATGCTTCATACTGGATTGTAAAAGCAAAGTTGCCGTGTGCTGAAAACAAGTTGTTCTTTGACAGTCTTGAATACTGAGTGCAGTTCAGTTAATAAAACTGTCTTTCTGGTGCTCATTGCAAACAAGCTAGAAATTGTTTTTCTGTGTTCCAATTGTTAGTATAAACAAATATGCAGTCTGCTGAAAGCAAGCTGTTCTTTGATAGTCTTTCTTATGGAGTGCAGTTCAGCTAATAAAACTCTTTCTGCATTTCATTGCAAGCAAGCCCGAAAGTGTTTTAATGCTTCATAATGGATTGTAAAAGCAAAGTTGCTGTGTGCTGAAAACAAGTTGTTCTTTGACAGTCTTGAATTCTGACTGCAGTTCAGCCAATAAAAATGTATTTCTGTCATTCATTGCAAACAAGCCAGAAAGTGTTTTTCGTTGCTCTTCTTGTCTGAATAAACAAATATGCAGTTTGCTGGAAATAAGCTGTACTCTGACAGTCGTTCTTATGGAGTGCAGTTCAGCTAATAAAACTCTTTCTGCCTTTCATTGCAAGCAAGCCCGAAAGTGTTTTTATGCTTCATACTGGATTGTAAAAGCAAAGTTGCCGTGTGCTGAAAACAAGTTGTTCTTTGACAGTCTTGAATACTGAGTGCAGTTCAGTTAATAAAACTGTCTTTCTGGTGCTCATTGCAAACAAGCCAGAAAGTGTTTTTCGTTGCTCTTCTTGTCTGAATAAACAAATATGCAGTTTGCTGGATATAAGCTGTACTCTGACAGTCGTTCTTATGGAGTGCAGTTCAGTTAATAAAACTCTTTCTGCCTTTCATTGCAAGCAAGCCCGAAAGTGTTTTTATGCTTCATACTGGATTGTAAAAGCAAAGTTGCCGTGTGCTGAAAACAAGTTGTTCTTTGACAGTCTTGAATACTGAGTGCAGTTCAGTTAATAAAACTGTCTTTCTGGTGCTCATTGCAAACAAGCCAGAAAGTGTTTTTCGTTGCTCTTCTTGTCTGAATAAACAATTATGCAGTTTGCTGGAAATAAGCTGTACTCTGACAGTCGTCCTTATGGAGTGCAGTTCAGCTAATAAAACTCTTTCTGCCTTTCATTGCAAGCAAGCCCGAAAGTGTTTTTATGCTTCATACTGGATTGTAAAAGCAAAGTTGCCGTGTGCTGAAAACAAGTTGTTCTTTGACAGTCTTGAATACTGAGTGCAGTTCAGTTAATAAAACTGTCTTTCTGGTGCTCATTGCAAACAAGCTAGAAATTGTTTTTCTGTGTTCCAATTGTTAGTATAAACAAATATGCAGTCTGCTGAAAGCAAGCTGTTCTTTGATAGTCTTTCTTATGGAGTGCAGTTCAGCTAATAAAACTCTTTCTGCATTTCATTGCAAGCAAGCCCGAAAGTGTTTTTATGCTTTATAATGGATTGTAAAAGCAAAGTTGCAGTTTGCTGAAAACAAGATGTTCTTTGACAGTCTTGAATTCTGACTGCAGTTCAGCCAATAAAAATGTATTTCTGTCATTCACTGCAAACAAGCCAGAAAGTGTTTTTCGTTGCTCTTCTTGTCTGAATAAACAAATATGCAGTTTGCTGGAAATAAGCTGTACTCTGACAGTCGTCCTTATGGAGTGCAGTTCAGCTAATAAAACTCTTTCTGCCTTTCATTGCAAGCAAGCCCGAAAGTGTTTTTATGCTTCATACTGGATTGTAAAAGCAAAGTTGCCGTGTGCTGAAAACAAGTTGTTCTTTGACAGTCTTGAATACTGAGTGCAGTTCAGTTAATAAAACTGTCTTTCTGGTGCTCATTGCAAACAAGCCAGAAAGTGTTTTTCGTTGCTCTTCTTGTCTGAATAAACAAATATGCAGTTTGCTGGAAATAAGCTGTACTCTGACAGTCGTTCTTATGGAGTGCAGTTCAGTTAATAAAACTCTTTCTGCCTTTCATTGCAAGCAAGCCCGAAAGTGTTTTTATGCTTCATACTGGATTGTAAAAGCAAAGTTGCCGTGTGCTGAAAACAAGTTGTTCTTTGACAGTCTTGAATACTGAGTGCAGTTCAGTTAATAAAACTGTCTTTCTGGTGCTCATTGCAAACAAGCCAGAAAGTGTTTTTCGTTGCTCTTCTTGTCTGAATAAACAATTATGCAGTTTGCTGGAAATAAGCTGTACTCTGACAGTCATCCTTATGGAGTGCAGTTCAGCTAATAAAACTCTTTCTGCCTTTCATTGCAAGCAAGCCCGAAAGTGTTTTTATGCTTCATACTGGATTGTAAAAGCAAAGTTGCCGTGTGCTGAAAACAAGTTGTTCTTTGACAGTCTTGAATACTGAGTGCAGTTCAGTTAATAAAACTGTCTTTCTGGTGCTCATTGCAAACAAGCTAGAAATTGTTTTTCTGTGTTCCAATTGTTAGTATAAACAAATATGCAGTCTGCTGAAAGCAAGCTGTTCTTTGATAGTCTTTCTTATGGAGTGCAGTTCAGCTAATAAAACTCTTTCTGCATTTCATTGCAAGCAAGCCCGAAAGTGTTTTAATGCTTCATAATGGATTGTAAAAGCAAAGTTGCTGTGTGCTGAAAACAAGTTGTTCTTTGACAGTCTTGAATTCCGACTGCAGTTCAGCCAATAAAAATGTATTTCTGTCATTCATTGCAAACAAGCCAGAAAGTGTTTTTCGTTGCTCTTCTTGTCTGAATAAACAAATATGCAGTTTGCTGGAAATAAGCTGTACTCTGACAGTCGTTCTTATGGAGTGCAGTTCAGCTAATAAAACTCTTTCTGCCTTTCATTGCAAGCAAGCCCGAAAGTGTTTTTATGCTTCATACTGGATTGTAAAAGCAAAGTTGCCGTGTGCTGAAAACAAGTTGTTCTTTGACAGTCTTGAATACTGAGTGCAGTTCAGTTAACAAAAATGCCTTTCTGGTGCTCATTGCAAACAAGCCAGAAAGTGTTTTTCGTTGCTCTTCTTGTCTGAATAAACAAATATGCAGTTTGCTGGAAATAAGCTGTACTCTGACAGTCGTTCTTATGGAGTGCAGTTCAGTTAATAAAACTCTTTCTGCCTTTCATTGCAAGCAAGCCCGAAAGTGTTTTTATGCTTCATACTGGATTGTAAAAGCAAAGTTGCCGTGTGCTGAAAACAAGTTGTTCTTTGACAGTTTTGAATACTGAGTGCAGTTCAGTTAATAAAACTGTCTTTCTGGTGCTCATTGCAAACAAGCCAGAAAGTGTTTTTCGTTGCTCTTCTTGTCTGAATAAACAAATATGCAGTTTGCTGGAAATAAGCTGTACTCTGACAGTCGTTCTTATGGAGTGCAGTTCAGCTAATAAAACTCTTTCTGCCTTTCATTGCAAGCAAGCCCGAAAGTGTTTTTATGCTTCATACTGGATTGTAAAAGCAAAGTTGCCGTGTGCTGAAAACAAGTTGTTCTTTGACAGTCTTGAATACTGAGTGCAGTTCAGTTAATAAAACTGTCTTTCTGGTGCTCATTGCAAACAAGCCAGAAAGTGTTTTTCGTTGCTCTTCTTGTCTGAATAAACAAATATGCAGTTTGCTGGAAATAAGCTGTACTCTGACAGTCGTTCTTATGGAGTGCAGTTCAGTTAATAAAACTCTTTCTGCCTTTCATTGCAAGCAAGCCCGAAAGTGTTTTTATGCTTCATACTGGATTGTAAAAGCAAAGTTGCCGTGTGCTGAAAACAAGTTGTTCTTTGACAGTCTTGAATACTGAGTGCAGTTCAGTTAATAAAACTGTCTTTCTGGTGCTCATTGCAAACAAGCCAGAAAGTGTTTTTCGTTGCTCTTCTTGTCTGAATAAACAATTATGCAGTTTGCTGGAAATAAGCTGTACTCTGACAGTCGTCCTTATGGAGTGCAGTTCATCTAATAAAACTCTTTCTGCCTTTCATTGCAAGCAAGCCCGAAAGTGTTTTTATGCTTCATACTGGATTGTAAAAGCAAAGTTGCCGTGTGCTGAAAACAAGTTGTTCTTTGACAGTCTTGAATACTGAGTGCAGTTCAGTTAATAAAACTGTCTTTCTGGTGCTCATTGCAAACAAGCTAGAAATTGTTTTTCTGTGTTCCAATTGTTAGTATAAACAAATATGCAGTCTGCTGAAAGCAAGCTGTTCTTTGATAGTCTTTCTTATGGAGTGCAGTTCAGCTAATAAAACTCTTTCTGCATTTCATTGCAAGCAAGCCCGAAAGTGTTTTAATGCTTCATAATGGATTGTAAAAGCAAAGTTGCTGTGTGCTGAAAACAAGTTGTTCTTTGACAGTCTTGAATTCTGACTGCAGTTCAGCCAATAAAAATGTATTTCTGTCATTCATTGCAAACAAGCCAGAAAGTGTTTTTATCCTTCATACTGGATTGTAAAAGCAAAGTTGCCGTGTGCTGAAAACAAGTTGTTCTTTGACAGTCTTGAATACTGAGTGCAGTTCAGTTAATAAAACTGTCTTTCTGGTGCTCATTGCAAACAAGCCAGAAAGTGTTTTTCGTTGCTCTTCTTGTCTGAATAAACAAATATGCAGTTTGCTGGAAATAAGCTGTACTCTGACAGTCGTTCTTATGGAGTGCAGTTCAGTTAATAAAACTCTTTCTGCCTTTCATTGCAAGCAAGCCCGAAAGTGTTTTTATGCTTCATACTGGATTGTAAAAGCAAAGTTGCCGTGTGCTGAAAACAAGTTGTTCTTTGACAGTCTTGAATACTGAGTGCAGTTCAGTTAATAAAACTGTCTTTCTGGTGCTCATTGCAAACAAGCCAGAAAGTGTTTTTCGTTGCTCTTCTTGTCTGAATAAACAATTATGCAGTTTGCTGGAAATAAGCTGTACTCTGACAGTCGTCCTTATGGAGTGCAGTTCAGCTAATAAAACTCTTTCTGCCTTTCATTGCAAGCAAGCCCGAAAGTGTTTTTATGCTTCATACTGGATTGTAAAAGCAAAGTTGCCGTGTGCTGAAAACAAGTTGTTCTTTGACAGTCTTGAATACTGAGTGCAGTTCAGTTAATAAAACTGTCTTTCTGGTGCTCATTGCAAACAAGCTAGAAATTGTTTTTCTGTGTTCCAATTGTTAGTATAAACAAATATGCAGTCTGCTGAAAGCAAGCTGTTCTTTGATAGTCTTTCTTATGGAGTGCAGTTCAGCTAATAAAACTCTTTCTGCATTTCATTGCAAGCAAGCCCGAAAGTGTTTTAATGCTTCATAATGGATTGTAAAAGCAAAGTTGCTGTGTGCTGAAAACAAGTTGTTCTTTGACAGTCTTGAATTCTGACTGCAGTTCAGCCAATAAAAATGTATTTCTGTCATTCATTGCAAACAAGCCAGAAAGTGTTTTTCGTTGCTCTTCTTGTCTGAATAAACAAATATGCAGTTTGCTGGAAATAAGCTGTACTCTGACAGTCGTTCTTATGGAGTGCAGTTCAGCTAATAAAACTCTTTCTGCCTTTCAT
Organism: Hoplias malabaricus; assembly: GCF_029633855.1. Classification (NCBI taxonomy): domain Eukaryota; kingdom Metazoa; phylum Chordata; class Actinopteri; order Characiformes; family Erythrinidae; genus Hoplias; species Hoplias malabaricus. The sequence goes on from NC_089810.1 coordinate 27,218,304, forward strand.
TGCAAGCAAGCCCGAAAGTGTTTTTATGCTTCATACTGGATTGTAAAAGCAAAGTTGCCGTGTGCTGAAAACAAGTTGTTCTTTGACAGTCTTGAATACTGAGTGCAGTTCAGTTAATAAAACTGTCTTTCTGGTGCTCATTGCAAACAAGCCAGAAAGTGTTTTTCGTTGCTCTTCTTGTCTGAATAAACAAATATGCAGTTTGCTGGAAATAAGCTGTATTCTGACAGTCGTTCTTATGGAGTGCAGTTCAGTTAATAAAACTCTTTCTGCCTTTCATTGCAAGCAAGCCCGAAAGTGTTTTTATGCTTCATACTGGATTGTAAAAGCAAAGTTGCCGTGTGCTGAAAACAAGTTGTTCTTTGACAGTCTTGAATACTGAGTGCAGTTCAGTTAATAAAACTGTCTTTCTGGTGCTCATTGCAAACAAGCCAGAAAGTGTTTTTCGTTGCTCTTCTTGTCTGAATAAACAAATATGCAGTTTGCTGGAAATAAGCTGTACTCTGACAGTCGTTCTTATGGAGTGCAGTTCAGCTAATAAAACTCTTTCTGCCTTTCATTGCAAGCAAGCCCGAAAGTGTTTTTATGCTTCATACTGGATTGTAAAAGCAAAGTTGCCGTGTGCTGAAAACAAGTTGTTCTTTGACAGTCTTGAATACTGAGTGCAGTTCAGTTAATAAAACTGTCTTTCTGGTGCTCATTGCAAACAAGCTAGAAATTGTTTTTCTGTGTTCCAATTGTTAGTATAAACAAATATGCAGTCTGCTGAAAGCAAGCTGTTCTTTGATAGTCTTTCTTATGGAGTGCAGTTCAGCTAATAAAACTCTTTCTGCATTTCATTGCAAGCAAGCCCGAAAGTGTTTTAATGCTTCATAATGGATTGTAAAAGCAAAGTTGCTGTGTGCTGAAAACAAGTTGTTCTTTGACAGTCTTGAATTCTGACTGCAGTTCAGCCAATAAAAATGTATTTCTGTCATTCATTGCAAACAAGCCAGAAAGTGTTTTTCGTTGCTCTTCTTGTCTGAATAAACAAATATGCAGTTTGCTGGAAATAAGCTGTACTCTGACAGTCGTTCTTATGGAGTGCAGTTCAGCTAATGAAACTCTTTCTGCCTTTCATTGCAAGCAAGCCCAAAAGTGTTTTTATGCTTCATACTGGATTGTAAAAGCAAAGTTGCCGTGTGCTGAAAACAAGTTGTTCTTTGACAGTCTTGAATACTGAGTGCAGTTCAGTTAATAAAACTGTCTTTCTGGTGCTCATTGCAAACAAGCCAGAAAGTGTTTTTCTGTGTTCCAATTGTTAGTATAAACAAATATGCAGTCTGCTGAAAGCAAGCTGTTCTTTGATAGTCTTTCTTATGGAGTGCAGTTCAGCTAATAAAACTCTTTCTGCCTTTCATTGCAAGCAAGCCCGAAAGTGTTTTTATGCTTTATAATGGATTGTAAAGGCAAAGTTGCAGTTTGCTGAAAACAAGTTGTTCTTTGACAGTCTTGAATTCTGACTGCAGTTCAGCCAATAAAAATGTATTTCTGTCATTCATTGCAAACAAGCCAGAAAGTATTTTTCGTTGCTCTTCTTGTCTGAATAAATAAATATGCAGTTTGCTGGAAATAAGCTGTACTCTGACAGTCGTTCTTATGGAGTGCAGTTCAGCTAATAAAACTCTTTCTGCCTTTCATTGCAAGCAAGCCCGAAAGTGTTTTTATGCTTCATACTGGATTGTAAAAGCAAAGTTGCCGTGTGCTGAAAACAAGTTGTTCTTTGACAGTCTTGAATACTGAGTGCAGTTCAGTTAATAAAACTGTCTTTCTGGTGCTCATTGCAAACAAGCCAGAAAGTGTTTTTCGTTGCTCTTCTTGTCTGAATAAACAAATATGCAGTTTGCTGGAAATAAGCTGTACTCTGACAGTCGTTCTTATGGAGTGCAGTTCAGTTAATAAAACTCTTTCTGCCTTTCATTGCAAGCAAGCCCGAAAGTGTTTTTATGCTTCATACTGGATTGTAAAAGCAAAGTTGCCGTGTGCTGAAAACAAGTTGTTCTTTGACAGTCTTGAATACTGAGTGCAGTTCAGTTAATAAAACTGTCTTTCTGGTGCTCATTGCAAACAAGCCAGAAAGTGTTTTTCGTTGCTCTTCTTGTCTGAATAAACAAATATGCAGTTTGCTGGAAACAAGCTGTACTCTGACAGTCGTTCTTATGGAGTGCAGTTCAGCTAATAAAACTCTTTCTGCCTTTCATTGCAAGCAAGCCCGAAAGTGTTTTTATGCTTCATACTGGATTGTAAAAGCAAAGTTGCCGTGTGCTGAAAACAAGTTGTTCTTTGACAGTCTTGAATACTGAGTGCAGTTCAGTTAATAAAACTGTCTTTCTGGTGCTCATTGCAAACAAGCTAGAAATTGTTTTTCTGTGTTCCAATTGTTAGTATAAACAAATATGCAGTCTGCTGAAAGCAAGCTGTTCTTTGATAGTCTTTCTTATGGAGTGCAGTTCAGCTAATAAAACTCTTTCTGCATTTCATTGCAAGCAAGCCCGAAAGTGTTTTAATGCTTCATAATGGATTGTAAAAGCAAAGTTGCTGTGTGCTGAAAACAAGTTGTTCTTTGACAGTCTTGAATTCTGACTGCAGTTCAGCCAATAAAAATGTATTTCTGTCATTCATTGCAAACAAGCCAGAAAGTGTTTTTCGTTGCTCTTCTTGTCTGAATAAACAAATATGCAGTTTGCTGGAAATAAGCTGTACTCTGACAGTCGTTCTTATGGAGTGCAGTTCAGCTAATAAAACTCTTTCTGCCTTTCATTGCAAGCAAGCCCGAAAGTGTTTTTATGCTTCATACTGGATTGTAAAAGCAAAGTTGCCGTGTGCTGAAAACAAGTTGTTCTTTGACAGTCTTGAATACTGAGTGCAGTTCAGTTAACAAAAATGCCTTTCTGGTGCTCATTGCAAACAAGTCAGAAAGTGTTTTTCGTTGCTCTTCTTGTCTGAATAAACAAATATGCAGTTTGCTGGAAATAAGCTGTACTCTGACAGTCGTTCTTATGGAGTGCAGTTCAGTTAATAAAACTCTTTCTGCCTTTCATTGCAAGCAAGCCCGAAAGTGTTTTTATGCTTCATACTGGATTGTAAAAGCAAAGTTGCCGTGTGCTGAAAACAAGTTGTTCTTTGACAGTCTTGAATACTGAGTGCAGTTCAGTTAATAAAACTGTCTTTCTGGTGCTCATTGCAAGCAAGCCAGAAAGTGTTTTTCGTTGCTCTTCTTGTCCGAATAAACAAATATGCAGTTTGCTGGAAATAAGCTGTACTCTGACAGTCGTTCTTATGGAGTGCAGTTCAGCTAATAAAACTCTTTCTGCCTTTCATTGCAAGCAAGCCCGAAAGTGTTTTTATGCTTCATACTGGATTGTAAAAGCAAAGTTGCCGTGTGCTGAAAACAAGTTGTTCTTTGACAGTCTTGAATACTGAGTGCAGTTCAGTTAATAAAACTGTCTTTCTGGTGCTCATTGCAAGCAAGCCAGAAAGTGTTTTTCGTTGCTCTTCTTGTCCGAATAAACAAATATGCAGTTTGCTGGAAATAAGCTGTACTCTGACAGTCGTTCTTATGGAGTGCAGTTCAGCTAATAAAACTCTTTCTGCCTTTCATTGCAAGCAAGCCCGAAAGTGTTTTTATGCTTCATACTGGATTGTAAAAGCAAAGTTGCCGTGTGCTGAAAACAAGTTGTTCTTTGACAGTCTTGAATACTGAGTGCAGTTCAGTTAATAAAACTGTCTTTCTGGTGCTCATTGCAAACAAGCTAGAAATTGTTTTTCTGTGTTCCAATTGTTAGTATAAACAAATATGCAGTCTGCTGAAAGCAAGCTGTTCTTTGATAGTCTTTCTTATGGAGTGCAGTTCAGCTAATAAAACTCTTTCTGCATTTCATTGCAAGCAAGCCCGAAAGTGTTTTTATGCTTTATAATGGATTGTAAAAGCAAAGTTGCTGTTTGCTGAAAACAAGTTGTTCTTTGACAGTCTTGAATTCTGACTGCAGTTCAACCAATAAAAATGTATTTCTGTCATTCATTGCAAACAAGCCCGAAAGTGTTTTTATCCTTCATACTGGATTGTAAAAGCAAAGTTGCCGTGTGCTGAAAACAAGTTGTTCTTTGACAGTCTTGAATACTGAGTGCAGTTCAGTTAATAAAACTGTCTTTCTGGTGCTCATTGCAAACAAGCCAGAAAGTGTTTTTCGTTGCTCTTCTTGTCTGAATAAACAAATATGCAGTTTGCTGGAAATAAGCTGTACTCTGACAGTCGTTCTTATGGAGTGCAGTTCAGTTAATAAAACTCTTTCTGCCTTTCATTGCAAGCAAGCCCGAAAGTGTTTTAATGCTTCATAATGGATTGTAAAAGCAAAGTTGCTGTGTGCTGAAAACAAGTTGTTCTTTGACAGTCTTGAATTCTGACTGCAGTTCAGCCAATAAAAATGTATTTCTGTCATTCATTGCAAACAAGCCAGAAAGTGTTTTTCGTTGCTCTTCTTGTCTGAATAAACAAATATGCAGTTTGCTGGAAATAAGCTGTACTCTGACAGTCGTTCTTATGGAGTGCAGTTCAGCTAATAAAACTCTTTCTGCCTTTCATTGCAAGCAAGCCCGAAAGTGTTTTTATGCTTCATACTGGATTGTAAAAGCAAAGTTGCCGTGTGCTGAAAACAAGTTGTTCTTTGACAGTCTTGAATACTGAGTGCAGTTCAGTTAACAAAAATGCCTTTCTGGTGCTCATTGCAAACAAGTCAGAAAGTGTTTTTCGTTGCTCTTCTTGTCTGAATAAACAAATATGCAGTTTGCTGGAAATAAGCTGTACTCTGACAGTCGTTCTTATGGAGTGCAGTTCAGTTAATAAAACTCTTTCTGCCTTTCATTGCAAGCAAGCCCGAAAGTGTTTTTATGCTTCATACTGGATTGTAAAAGCAAAGTTGCCGTGTGCTGAAAACAAGTTGTTCTTTGACAGTCTTGAATACTGAGTGCAGTTCAGTTAATAAAACTGTCTTTCTGGTGCTCATTGCAAGCAAGCCAGAAAGTGTTTTTCGTTGCTCTTCTTGTCCGAATAAACAAATATGCAGTTTGCTGGAAATAAGCTGTACTCTGACAGTCGTTCTTATGGAGTGCAGTTCAGCTAATAAAACTCTTTCTGCCTTTCATTGCAAGCAAGCCCGAAAGTGTTTTTATGCTTCATACTGGATTGTAAAAGCAAAGTTGCCGTGTGCTGAAAACAAGTTGTTCTTTGACAGTCTTGAATACTGAGTGCAGTTCAGTTAATAAAACTGTCTTTCTGGTGCTCATTGCAAGCAAGCCAGAAAGTGTTTTTCGTTGCTCTTCTTGTCCGAATAAACAAATATGCAGTTTGCTGGAAATAAGCTGTACTCTGACAGTCGTTCTTATGGAGTGCAGTTCAGCTAATAAAACTCTTTCTGCCTTTCATTGCAAGCAAGCCCGAAAGTGTTTTTATGCTTCATACTGGATTGTAAAAGCAAAGTTGCCGTGTGCTGAAAACAAGTTGTTCTTTGACAGTCTTGAATACTGAGTGCAGTTCAGTTAATAAAACTGTCTTTCTGGTGCTCATTGCAAACAAGCTAGAAATTGTTTTTCTGTGTTCCAATTGTTAGTATAAACAAATATGCAGTCTGCTGAAAGCAAGCTGTTCTTTGATAGTCTTTCTTATGGAGTGCAGTTCAGCTAATAAAACTCTTTCTGCATTTCATTGCAAGCAAGCCCGAAAGTGTTTTTATGCTTTATAATGGATTGTAAAAGCAAAGTTGCTGTTTGCTGAAAACAAGTTGTTCTTTGACAGTCTTGAATTCTGACTGCAGTTCAGCCAATAAAAATGTATTTCTGTCATTCATTGCAAACAAGCCCGAAAGTGTTTTTATCCTTCATACTGGATTGTAAAAGCAAAGTTGCCGTGTGCTGAAAACAAGTTGTTCTTTGACAGTCTTGAATACTGAGTGCAGTTCAGTTAATAAAACTGTCTTTCTGGTGCTCATTGCAAACAAGCCAGAAAGTGTTTTTCGTTGCTCTTCTTGTCTGAATAAACAAATATGCAGTTTGCTGGAAATAAGCTGTACTCTGACAGTCGTTCTTATGGAGTGCAGTTCAGTTAATAAAACTCTTTCTGCCTTTCATTGCAAGCAAGCCCGAAAGTGTTTTAATGCTTCATAATGGATTGTAAAAGCAAAGTTGCTGTGTGCTGAAAACAAGTTGTTCTTTGACAGTCTTGAATTCTGACTGCAGTTCAGCCAATAAAAATGTATTTCTGTCATTCATTGCAAACAAGCCAGAAAGTGTTTTTCGTTGCTCTTCTTGTCTGAATAAACAAATATGCAGTTTGCTGGAAATAAGCTGTACTCTGACAGTCGTTCTTATGGAGTGCAGTTCAGCTAATAAAACTCTTTCTGCCTTTCATTGCAAGCAAGCCCGAAAGTGTTTTTATGCTTCATACTGGATTGTAAAAGCAAAGTTGCCGTGTGCTGAAAACAAGTTGTTCTTTGACAGTCTTGAATACTGAGTGCAGTTCAGTTAACAAAAATGCCTTTCTGGTGCTCATTGCAAACAAGTCAGAAAGTGTTTTTCGTTGCTCTTCTTGTCTGAATAAACAAATATGCAGTTTGCTGGAAATAAGCTGTACTCTGACAGTCGTTCTTATGGAGTGCAGTTCAGTTAATAAAACTCTTTCTGCCTTTCATTGCAAGCAAGCCCGAAAGTGTTTTTATGCTTCATACTGGATTGTAAAAGCAAAGTTGCCGTGTGCTGAAAACAAGTTGTTCTTTGACAGTCTTGAATACTGAGTGCAGTTCAGTTAATAAAACTGTCTTTCTGGTGCTCATTGCAAGCAAGCCAGAATGTGTTTTTCGTTGCTCTTCTTGTCCGAATAAACAAATATGCAGTTTGCTGGAAATAAGCTGTACTCTGACAGTCGTTCTTATGGAGTGCAGTTCAGCTAATAAAACTCTTTCTGCCTTTCATTGCAAGCAAGCCCGAAAGTGTTTTTATGCTTCATACTGGATTGTAAAAGCAAAGTTGCCGTGTGCTGAAAACAAGTTGTTCTTTGACAGTCTTGAATACTGAGTGCAGTTCAGTTAATAAAACTGTCTTTCTGGTGCTCATTGCAAGCAAGCCAGAAAGTGTTTTTCGTTGCTCTTCTTGTCCGAATAAACAAATATGCAGTTTGCTGGAAATAAGCTGTACTCTGACAGTCGTTCTTATGGAGTGCAGTTCAGCTAATAAAACTCTTTCTGCCTTTCATTGCAAGCAAGCCCGAAAGTGTTTTTATGCTTCATACTGGATTGTAAAAGCAAAGTTGCCGTGTGCTGAAAACAAGTTGTTCTTTGACAGTCTTGAATACTGAGTGCAGTTCAGTTAATAAAACTGTCTTTCTGGTGCTCATTGCAAACAAGCTAGAAATTGTTTTTCTGTGTTCCAATTGTTAGTATAAACAAATATGCAGTCTGCTGAAAGCAAGCTGTTCTTTGATAGTCTTTCTTATGGAGTGCAGTTCAGCTAATAAAACTCTTTCTGCATTTCATTGCAAGCAAGCCCGAAAGTGTTTTTATGCTTTATAATGGATTGTAAAAGCAAAGTTGCTGTTTGCTGAAAACAAGTTGATCTTTGACAGTCTTGAATTCTGACTGCAGTTCAGCCAATAAAAATGTATTTCTGTCATTCATTGCAAACAAGCCCGAAAGTGTTTTTATCCTTCATACTGGATTGTAAAAGCAAAGTTGCCGTGTGCTGAAAACAAGTTGTTCTTTGACAGTCTTGAATACTGAGTGCAGTTCAGTTAATAAAACTGTCTTTCTGGTGCTCATTGCAAACAAGCCAGAAAGTGTTTTTCGTTGCTCTTCTTGTCTGAATAAACAAATATGCAGTTTGCTGGAAATAAGCTGTACTCTGACAGTCGTTCTTATGGAGTGCAGTTCAGCTAATAAAACTCTTTCTGCCTTTCATTGCAAGCAAGCCCGAAAGTGTTTTTATGCTTCATACTGGATTGTAAAAGCAGAGTTGCCGTGTGCTGAAAATAAGTTGTTCTTTGACAGTCTTGAATACTGAGTGCAGTTCAGTTAATAAAACTGTCTTTCTGGTGCTCATTGCAAACATGCTAGAAATTGTTTTTCTGTGTTCCAATTGTTAGTATAAACAAATATGCAGTCTGCTGAAAGCAAGCTGTTCTTTGATAGTCTTTCTTATGGAGTGCAGATCAGCTAATAAAACTCTTTCTGCCTTTCATTGCAAGCAAGCCCGAAAGTGTTTTTATGCTTCATAATGGATTGTAAAAGCAAAGTTGCCGTGTGCTGAAAACAAGTTGTTCTTTGACAGTCTTGAATACTGAGTGCAGTTCAGTTAACAAAAATGCCTTTCTGGTGCTCATTGCAAACAAGCCAGAAAGTGTTTTTCTGTGTTCCAATTGTTAGTATAAACAAATATGCAGTCTGCTGAAAGCAAGCTGTTCTTTGATAGTCTTTCTTATGGAGTGCAGTTCAGCTAATAAAACTCTTTCTGCCTTTCATTGCAAGCAAGCCCGATAGTGTTTTTATGCTTTATAATGGATTGTAAAGGCAAAGTTGCAGTTTGCTGAAAACAAGTTGTTCTTTGACAGTCTTGAATTCTGACTGCAGTTCAGCCAATAAAAATGTATTTCTGTCATTCATTGCAAACAAGCCAGAAAGTATTTTTCGTTGCTCTTCTTGTCTGAATAAACAATTATGCAGTTTGCTGGAAATAAGCTGTACTCTGACAGTCGTCCTTATGGAGTGCAGTTCAGCTAATAAAACTCTTTCTGCCTTTCATTGCAAGCAAGCCCGAAAGTGTTTTTATGCTTCATACTGGATTGTAAAAGCAAAGTTGCCGTGTGCTGAAAACAAGTTGTTCTTTGACAGTCTTGAATACTGAGTGCAGTTCAGTTAACAAAAATGCCTTTCTGGTGCTCATTGCAAACAAGCCAGAAAGTGTTTTTCGTTGCTCTTCTTGTCTGAATAAACAAATATGCAGTTTGCTGGAAATAAGCTGTACTCTGACAGTCGTTCTTATGGAGTGCAGTTCAGTTAATAAAACTCTTTCTGCCTTTCATTGCAAGCAAGCCCGAAAGTGTTTTTATGCTTCATACTGGATTGTAAAAGCAAAGTTGCCGTGTGCTGAAAACAAGTTGTTCTTTGACAGTCTTGAATACTGAGTGCAGTTCAGTTAATAAAACTGTCTTTCTGGTGCTCATTGCAAACAAGCCAGAAAGTGTTTTTCGTTGCTCTTCTTGTCTGAATAAACAAATATGCAGTTTGCTGGAAATAAGCTGTACTCTGACAGTCGTTCTTATGGAGTGCAGTTCAGCTAATAAACCTCTTTCTGCCTTTCATTGCAAGCAAGCCCGAAAGTGTTTTTATGCTTCATACTGGACTGTAAAAGCAAAGTTGCCGTGTGCTGAAAACAAGTTGTTCTTTGACAGTCTTTCAATACTGAGTGCAGTTCAGTTAATAAAACTGTCTTTCTGGTGCTCATTGCAAACAAGCTAGAAATTGTTTTTCTGTGTTCCAATTGTTAGTATAAACAAATATGCAGTCTGCTGAAAGCAAGCTGTTCTTTGATAGTCTTTCTTATGGAGTGCAGTTCAGCTAATAAAACTCTTTCTGCATTTCATTGCAAGCAAGCCCGAAAGTGTTTTTATGCTTTATAATGGATTGTAAAAGCAAAGTTGCTGTTTGCTGAAAACAAGTTGTTCTTTGACAGTCTTGAATTCTGAAAGCAGTTCAGCCAATAAAAATGTATTTCTGTCATTCATTGCAAACAAGCCAGAAAGTGTTTTTCTTTGCTCTTCTCGTCTGTATAAGCAAAGATGCAGTTTGCTGGAAATAAGCCGTACTCTGACAGTCGTTCTTATGGAGTGCAGTTCAGCTAATGAAACTCTTTCTGCCTTTCATTGCAAGCAAGCCCGAAAGTGTTTTTATGCTTCATACTGGATTGTAAAAGCAAAGTTGCCGTGTGCTGAAAACAAGTTGTTCTTTGACAGTCTTGAATACTGAGTGCAGTTCAGTTAATAAAACTGTCTTTCTGGTGCTCATTGCAAACAAGCCAGAAAGTGTTTTTCGTTGCTCTTCTTGTCTGAATAAACAAATATGCAGTTTGCTGGAAATAAGCTGTACTCTGACAGTCGTTCTTATGGAGTGCAGTTCAGCTAATAAAACTCTTTCTGCCTTTCATTGCAAGCAAGCCCGAAAGTGTTTTTATGCTTCATACTGGATTGTAAAAGCAAAGTTGCCGTGTGCTGAAAACAAGTTGTTCTTTGACAGTCTTGAATACTGAGTGCAGTTCAGTTAATAAAACTGTCTTTCTGGTGCTCATTGCAAGCAAGCCAGAAAGTGTTTTTCGTTGCTCTTCTTGTCCGAATAAACAAATATGCAGTTTGCTGGAAATAAGCTGTACTCTGACAGTCGTTCTTATGGAGTGCAGTTCAGCTAATAAAACTCTTTCTGCCTTTCATTGCAAGCAAGCCCGAAAGTGTTTTTATGCTTCATACTGGATTGTAAAAGCAAAGTTGCCGTGTGCTGAAAACAAGTTGTTCTTTGACAGTCTTGAATACTGAGTGCAGTTCAGTTAATAAAACTGTCTTTCTGGTGCTCATTGCAAGCAAGCCAGAAAGTGTTTTTCGTTGCTCTTCTTGTCCGAATAAACAAATATGCAGTTTGCTGGAAATAAGCTGTACTCTGACAGTCGTTCTTATGGAGTGCAGTTCAGCTAATAAAACTCTTTCTGCCTTTCATTGCAAGCAAGCCCGAAAGTGTTTTTATGCTTCATACTGGATTGTAAAAGCAGAGTTGCCGTGTGCTGAAAATAAGTTGTTCTTTGACAGTCTTGAATACTGAGTGCAGTTCAGTTAATAAAACTGTCTTTCTGGTGCTCATTGCAAACATGCTAGAAATTGTTTTTCTGTGTTCCAATTGTTAGTATAAACAAATATGCAGTCTGCTGAAAGCAAGCTGTTCTTTGATAGTCTTTCTTATGGAGTGCAGATCAGCTAATAAAACTCTTTCTGCCTTTCATTGCAAGCAAGCCCGAAAGTGTTTTTATGCTTCATAATGGATTGTAAAAGCAAAGTTGCCGTGTACTGAAAACAAGTTGTTCTTTGACAGTCTTGAATACTGAGTGCAGTTCAGTTAACAAAAATGCCTTTCTGGTGCTCATTGCAAACAAGCCAGAAAGTGTTTTTCTGTGTTCCAATTGTTAGTATAAACAAATATGCAGTCTGCTGAAAGCAAGCTGTTCTTTGATAGTCTTTCTTATGGAGTGCAGTTCAGCTAATAAAACTCTTTCTGCCTTTCATTGCAAACAAGCCCGAAAGTGTTTTTATCCTTCATACTGGATTGTAAAAGCAAAGTTGCCGTGTGCTGATAACAAGTTGTTCTTTGACAGTCTTGAATACTGAGTGCAGTTCAGTTAATAAAACTGTCTTTCTGGTGCTCATTGCAAACAAGCCAGAAAGTGTTTTTCGTTGCTCTTCTTGTCTGAATAAACAAATATGCAGTTTGCTGGAAATAAGCTGTACTCTGACAGTCGTTCTTATGGAGTGCAGTTCAGTTAATAAAACTCTTTCTGCCTTTCATTGCAAGCAAGCCCGAAAGTGTTTTAATGCTTCATAATGGATTGTAAAAGCAAAGTTGCTGTGTGCTGAAAACAAGTTGTTCTTTGACAGTCTTGAATTCTGACTGCAGTTCAGCCAATAAAAATGTATTTCTGTCATTCATTGCAAACAAGCCAGAAAGTGTTTTTCGTTGCTCTTCTTGTCTGAATAAACAAATATGCAGTTTGCTGGAAATAAGCTGTACTCTGACAGTCGTTCTTATGGAGTGCAGTTCAGCTAATAAAACTCTTTCTGCCTTTCATTGCAAGCAAGCCCGAAAGTGTTTTTATGCTTCATACTGGATTGTAAAAGCAAAGTTGCCGTGTGCTGAAAACAAGTTGTTCTTTGACAGTCTTGAATACTGAGTGCAGTTCAGTTAACAAAAATGCCTTTCTGGTGCTCATTGCAAACAAGTCAGAAAGTGTTTTTCGTTGCTCTTCTTGTCTGAATAAACAAATATGCAGTTTGCTGGAAATAAGCTGTACTCTGACAGTCGTTCTTATGGAGTGCAGTTCAGTTAATAAAACTCTTTCTGCCTTTCATTGCAAGCAAGCCCGAAAGTGTTTTTATGCTTCATACAGGATTGTAAAAGCAAAGTTGCCGTGTGCTGAAAACAAGTTGTTCTTTGACAGTCTTGAATACTGAGTGCAGTTCAGTTAATAAAACTGTCTTTCTGGTGCTCATTGCAAGCAAGCCAGAAAGTGTTTTTCGTTGCTCTTCTTGTCCGAATAAACAAATATGCAGTTTGCTGGAAATAAGCTGTACTCTGACAGTCGTTCTTATGGAGTGCAGTTCAGCTAATAAAACTCTTTCTGCCTTTCATTGCAAGCAAGCCCGAAAGTGTTTTTATGCTTCATACTGGATTGTAAAAGCAAAGTTGCCGTGTGCTGAAAACAAGTTGTTCTTTGACAGTCTTGAATACTGAGTGCAGTTCAGTTAATAAAACTGTCTTTCTGGTGCTCATTGCAAGCAAGCCAGAAAGTGTTTTTCGTTGCTCTTCTTGTCCGAATAAACAAATATGCAGTTTGCTGGAAATAAGCTGTACTCTGACAGTCGTTCTTATGGAGTGCAGTTCAGCTAATAAAACTCTTTCTGCCTTTCATTGCAAGCAAGCCCGAAAGTGTTTTTATGCTTCATACTGGATTGTAAAAGCAAAGTTGCCGTGTGCTGAAAACAAGTTGTTCTTTGACAGTCTTGAATACTGAGTGCAGTTCAGTTAATAAAACTGTCTTTCTGGTGCTCATTGCAAACAAGCTAGAAATTGTTTTTCTGTGTTCCAATTGTTAGTATAAACAAATATGCAGTCTGCTGAAAGCAAGCTGTTCTTTGATAGTCTTTCTTATGGAGTGCAGTTCAGCTAATAAAACTCTTTCTGCATTTCATTGCAAGCAAGCCCGAAAGTGTTTTTATGCTTTATAATGGATTGTAAAAGCAAAGTTGCTGTTTGCTGAAAACAAGTTGTTCTTTGACAGTCTTGAATTCTGACTGCAGTTCAGCCAATAAAAATGTATTTCTGTCATTCATTGCAAACAAGCCCGAAAGTGTTTTTATCCTTCATACTGGATTGTAAAAGCAAAGTTGCCGTGTGCTGAAAACAAGTTGTTCTTTGACAGTCTTGAATACTGAGTGCAGTTCAGTTAATAAAACTGTCTTTCTGGTGCTCATTGCAAACAAGCCAGAAAGTGTTTTTCGTTGCTCTTCTTGTCTGAATAAACAAATATGCAGTTTGCTGGAAATAAGCTGTACTCTGACAGTCGTTCTTATGGAGTGCAGTTCAGCTAATAAAACTCTTTCTGCCTTTCATTGCAAGCAAGCCCGAAAGTGTTTTTATGCTTCATAATGGATTGTAAAAGCAAAGTTGCCGTGTGCTGAAAACAAGTTGTTCTTTGACAGTCTTTCAATACTGAGTGCAGTTCAGTTAATAAAACTGTCTTTCTGGTGCTCATTGCAAACAAGCTAGAAATTGTTTTTCTGTGTTCCAATTGTTAGTATAAACAAATATGCAGTCTGCTGAAAGCAAGCTGTTCTTTGATAGTCTTTCTTATGGAGTGCAGTTCAGCTAATAAAACTCTTTCTGCATTTCATTGCAAGCAAGCCCGAAAGTGTTTTTATGCTTTATAATGGATTGTAAAAGCAAAGTTGCTGTTTGCTGAAAACAAGTTGTTCTTTGACAGTCTTGAATTCTGAAAGCAGTTCAGCCAATAAAAATGTATTTCTGTCATTCATTGCAAACAAGCCAGAAAGTGTTTTTCTTTGCTCTTCTCGTCTGTATAAGCAAAGATGCAGTTTGCTGGAAATAAGCCGTACTCTGACAGTCGTTCTTATGGAGTGCAGTTCAGCTAATGAAACTCTTTCTGCCTTTCATTGCAAGCAAGCCCGAAAGTGTTTTTATGCTTCATACTGGATTGTAAAAGCAAAGTTGCCGTGTGCTGAAAACAAGTTGTTCTTTGACAGTCTTGAATACTGAGTGCAGTTCAGTTAATAAAACTGTCTTTCTGGTGCTCATTGCAAACAAGCCAGAAAGTGTTTTTCGTTGCTCTTCTTGTCTGAATAAACAAATATGCAGTTTGCTGGAAATAAGCTGTACTCTGACAGTCGTTCTTATGGAGTGCAGTTCAGCTAATAAAACTCTTTCTGCCTTTCATTGCAAGCAAGCCCGAAAGTGTTTTTATGCTTCATACTGGATTGTAAAAGCAAAGTTGCCGTGTGCTGAAAACAAGTTGTTCTTTGACAGTCTTGAATACTGAGTGCAGTTCAGTTAACAAAAATGCCTTTCTGGTGCTCATTGCAAACAAGTCAGAAAGTGTTTTTCGTTGCTCTTCTTGTCTGAATAAACAAATATGCAGTTTGCTGGAAATAAGCTGTACTCTGACAGTCGTTCTTATGGAGTGCAGTTCAGTTAATAAAACTCTTTCTGCCTTTCATTGCAAGCAAGCCCGAAAGTGTTTTTATGCTTCATACTGGATTGTAAAAGCAAAGTTGCCGTGTGCTGAAAACAAGTTGTTCTTTGACAGTCTTGAATACTGAGTGCAGTTCAGTTAATAAAACTGTCTTTCTGGTGCTTATTGCAAGCAAGCCAGAAAGTGTTTTTCGTTGCTCTTCTTGTCCGAATAAACAAATATGCAGTTTGCTGGAAATAAGCTGTACTCTGACAGTCGTTCTTATGGAGTGCAGTTCAGCTAATAAAACTCTTTCTGCCTTTCATTGCAAGCAAGCCCGAAAGTGTTTTTATGCTTCATACTGGATTGTAAAAGCAAAGTTGCCGTGTGCTGAAAACAAGTTGTTCTTTGACAGTCTTGAATACTGAGTGCAGTTCAGTTAATAAAACTGTCTTTCTGGTGCTCATTGCAAACAAGCTAGAAATTGTTTTTCTGTGTTCCAATTGTTAGTATAAACAAATATGCAGTCTGCTGAAAGCAAGCTGTTCTTTGATAGTCTTTCTTATGGAGTGCAGTTCAGCTAATAAAACTCTTTCTGCATTTCATTGCAAGCAAGCCCGAAAGTGTTTTTATGCTTTATAATGGATTGTAAAAGCAAAGTTGCTGTTTGCTGAAAACAAGTTGTTCTTTGACAGTCTTGAATTCTGACTGCAGTTCAGCCAATAAAAATGTATTTCTGTCATTCATTGCAAACAAGCCCGAAAGTGTTTTTATCCTTCATACTGGATTGTAAAAGCAAAGTTGCCGTGTGCTGAAAACAAGTTGTTCTTTGACAGTCTTGAATACTGAGTGCAGTTCAGTTAATAAAACTGTCTTTCTGGTGCTCATTGCAAACAAGCCAGAAAGTGTTTTTCGTTGCTCTTCTTGTCTGAATAAACAAATATGCAGTTTGCTGGAAATAAGCTGTACTCTGACAGTCGTTCTTATGGAGTGCAGTTCAGCTAATAAAACTCTTTCTGCCTTTCATTGCAAGCAAGCCCGAAAGTGTTTTTATGCTTCATACTGGATTGTAAAAGCAGAGTTGCCGTGTGCTGAAAATAAGTTGTTCTTTGACAGTCTTGAATACTGAGTGCAGTTCAGTTAATAAAACTGTCTTTCTGGTGCTCATTGCAAACATGCTAGAAATTGTTTTTCTGTGTTCCAATTGTTAGTATAAACAAATATGCAGTCTGCTGAAAGCAAGCTGTTCTTTGATAGTCTTTCTTATGGAGTGCAGATCAGCTAATAAAACTCTTTCTGCCTTTCATTGCAAGCAAGCCCGAAAGTGTTTTTATGCTTCATAATGGATTGTAAAAGCAAAGTTGCCGTGTGCTGAAAACAAGTTGTTCTTTGACAGTCTTTCAATACTGAGTGCAGTTCAGTTAATAAAACTGTCTTTCTGGTGCTCATTGCAAACAAGCTAGAAATTGTTTTTCTGTGTTCCAATTGTTAGTATAAACAAATATGCAGTCTGCTGAAAGCAAGCTGTTCTTTGATAGTCTTTCTTATGGAGTGCAGTTCAGCTAATAAAACTCTTTCTGCATTTCATTGCAAGCAAGCCCGAAAGTGTTTTTATGCTTTATAATGGATTGTAAAAGCAAAGTTGCTGTTTGCTGAAAACAAGTTGTTCTTTGACAGTCTTGAATTCTGAAAGCAGTTCAGCCAATAAAAATGTATTTCTGTCATTCATTGCAAACAAGCCAGAAAGTGTTTTTCTTTGCTCTTCTCGTCTGTATAAGCAAAGATGCAGTTTGCTGGAAATAAGCCGTACTCTGACAGTCGTTCTTATGGAGTGCAGTTCAGCTAATGAAACTCTTTCTGCCTTTCATTGCAAGCAAGCCCGAAAGTGTTTTTATGCTTCATACTGGATTGTAAAAGCAAAGTTGCCGTGTGCTGAAAACAAGTTGTTCTTTGACAGTCTTGAATACTGAGTGCAGTTCAGTTAATAAAACTGTCTTTCTGGTGCTCATTGCAAACAAGCCAGAAAGTGTTTTTCGTTGCTCTTCTTGTCTGAATAAACAAATATGCAGTTTGCTGGAAATAAGCTGTACTCTGACAGTCGTTCTTATGGAGTGCAGTTCAGCTAATAAAACTCTTTCTGCCTTTCATTGCAAGCAAGCCCGAAAGTGTTTTTATGCTTCATACTGGATTGTAAAAGCAAAGTTGCCGTGTGCTGAAAACAAGTTGTTCTTTGACAGTCTTGAATACTGAGTGCAGTTCAGTTAACAAAAATGCCTTTCTGGTGCTCATTGCAAACAAGTCAGAAAGTGTTTTTCGTTGCTCTTCTTGTCTGAATAAACAAATATGCAGTTTGCTGGAAATAAGCTGTACTCTGACAGTCGTTCTTATGGAGTGCAGTTCAGTTAATAAAACTCTTTCTGCCTTTCATTGCAAGCAAGCCCGAAAGTGTTTTTATGCTTCATACTGGATTGTAAAAGCAAAGTTGCCGTGTGCTGAAAACAAGTTGTTCTTTGACAGTCTTGAATACTGAGTGCAGTTCAGTTAATAAAACTGTCTTTCTGGTGCTCATTGCAAGCAAGCCAGAAAGTGTTTTTCGTTGCTCTTCTTGTCCGAATAAACAAATATGCAGTTTGCTGGAAATAAGCTGTACTCTGACAGTCGTTCTTATGGAGTGCAGTTCAGCTAATAAAACTCTTTCTGCCTTTCATTGCAAGCAAGCCCGAAAGTGTTTTTATGCTTCATACTGGATTGTAAAAGCAAAGTTGCCGTGTGCTGAAAACAAGTTGTTCTTTGACAGTCTTGAATACTGAGTGCAGTTCAGTTAATAAAACTGTCTTTCTGGTGCTCATTGCAAACAAGCTAGAAATTGTTTTTCTGTGTTCCAATTGTTAGTATAAACAAATATGCAGTCTGCTGAAAGCAAGCTGTTCTTTGATAGTCTTTCTTATGGAGTGCAGTTCAGCTAATAAAACTCTTTCTGCATTTCATTGCAAGCAAGCCCGAAAGTGTTTTTATGCTTTATAATGGATTGTAAAAGCAAAGTTGCTGTTTGCTGAAAACAAGTTGTTCTTTGACAGTCTTGAATTCTGACTGCAGTTCAGCCAATAAAAATGTATTTCTGTCATTCATTGCAAACAAGCCCGAAAGTGTTTTTATCCTTCATACTGGATTGTAAAAGCAAAGTTGCCGTGTGCTGAAAACAAGTTGTTCTTTGACAGTCTTGAATACTGAGTGCAGTTCAGTTAATAAAACTGTCTTTCTGGTGCTCATTGCAAACAAGCCAGAAAGTGTTTTTCGTTGCTCTTCTTGTCTGAATAAACAAATATGCAGTTTGCTGGAAATAAGCTGTACTCTGACAGTCGTTCTTATGGAGTGCAGTTCAGCTAATAAAACTCTTTCTGCCTTTCATTGCAAGCAAGCCCGAAAGTGTTTTTATGCTTCATACTGGATTGTAAAAGCAGAGTTGCCGTGTGCTGAAAATAAGTTGTTCTTTGACAGTCTTGAATACTGAGTGCAGTTCAGTTAATAAAACTGTCTTTCTGGTGCTCATTGCAAACATGCTAGAAATTGTTTTTCTGTGTTCCAATTGTTAGTATAAACAAATATGCAGTCTGCTGAAAGCAAGCTGTTCTTTGATAGTCTTTCTTATGGAGTGCAGATCAGCTAATAAAACTCTTTCTGCCTTTCATTGCAAGCAAGCCCGAAAGTGTTTTTATGCTTCATAATGGATTGTAAAAGCAAAGTTGCCGTGTGCTGAAAACAAGTTGTTCTTTGACAGTCTTTCAATACTGAGTGCAGTTCAGTTAATAAAACTGTCTTTCTGGTGCTCATTGCAAACAAGCTAGAAATTGTTTTTCTGTGTTCCAATTGTTAGTATAAACAAATATGCAGTCTGCTGAAAGCAAGCTGTTCTTTGATAGTCTTTCTTATGGAGTGCAGTTCAGCTAATAAAACTCTTTCTGCATTTCATTGCAAGCAAGCCCGAAAGTGTTTTTATGCTTTATAATGGATTGTAAAAGCAAAGTTGCTGTTTGCTGAAAACAAGTTGTTCTTTGACAGTCTTGAATTCTGAAAGCAGTTCAGCCAATAAAAATGTATTTCTGTCATTCATTGCAAACAAGCCAGAAAGTGTTTTTCTTTGCTCTTCTCGTCTGTATAAGCAAAGATGCAGTTTGCTGGAAATAAGCCGTACTCTGACAGTCGTTCTTATGGAGTGCAGTTCAGCTAATGAAACTCTTTCTGCCTTTCATTGCAAGCAAGCCCGAAAGTGTTTTTATGCTTCATACTGGATTGTAAAAGCAAAGTTGCCGTGTGCTGAAAACAAGTTGTTCTTTGACAGTCTTGAATACTGAGTGCAGTTCAGTTAATAAAACTGTCTTTCTGGTGCTCATTGCAAACAAGCCAGAAAGTGTTTTTCGTTGCTCTTCTTGTCCGAATAAACAAATATGCAGTTTGCTGGAAATAAGCTGTACTCTGACAGTCGTTCTTATGGAGTGCAGTTCAGCTAATAAAACTCTTTCTGCCTTTCATTGCAAGCAAGCCCGAAAGTGTTTTTATGCTTCATACTGGATTGTAAAAGCAAAGTTGCCGTGTGCTGAAAACAAGTTGTTCTTTGACAGTCTTGAATACTGAGTGCAGTTCAGTTAACAAAAATGCCTTTCTGGTGCTCATTGCAAACAAGTCAGAAAGTGTTTTTCGTTGCTCTTCTTGTCTGAATAAACAAATATGCAGTTTGCTGGAAATAAGCTGTACTCTGACAGTCGTTCTTATGGAGTGCAGTTCAGTTAATAAAACTCTTTCTGCCTTTCATTGCAAGCAAGCCCGAAAGTGTTTTTATGCTTCATACTGGATTGTAAAAGCAAAGTTGCCGTGTGCTGAAAACAAGTTGTTCTTTGACAGTCTTGAATACTGAGTGCAGTTCAGTTAATAAAACTGTCTTTCTGGTGCTCATTGCAAGCAAGCCAGAAAGTGTTTTTCGTTGCTCTTCTTGTCCGAATAAACAAATATGCAGTTTGCTGGAAATAAGCTGTACTCTGACAGTCGTTCTTATGGAGTGCAGTTCAGCTAATAAAACTCTTTCTGCCTTTCATTGCAAGCAAGCCCGAAAGTGTTTTTATGCTTCATACTGGATTGTAAAAGCAAAGTTGCCGTGTGCTGAAAACAAGTTGTTCTTTGACAGTCTTGAATACTGAGTGCAGTTCAGTTAATAAAACTGTCTTTCTGGTGCTCATTGCAAGCAAGCCAGAAAGTGTTTTTCGTTGCTCTTCTTGTCCGAATAAACAAATATGCAGTTTGCTGGAAATAAGCTGTACTCTGACAGTCGTTCTTATGGAGTGCAGTTCAGCTAATAAAACTCTTTCTGCCTTTCATTGCAAGCAAGCCCGAAAGTGTTTTTATGCTTCATACTGGATTGTAAAAGCAAAGTTGCCGTGTGCTGAAAACAAGTTGTTCTTTGACAGTCTTGAATACTGAGTGCAGTTCAGTTAATAAAACTGTCTTTCTGGTGCTCATTGCAAACAAGCTAGAAATTGTTTTTCTGTGTTCCAATTGTTAGTATAAACAAATATGCAGTCTGCTGAAAGCAAGCTGTTCTTTGATAGTCTTTCTTATGGAGTGCAGTTCAGCTAATAAAACTCTTTCTGCATTTCATTGCAAGCAAGCCCGAAAGTGTTTTTATGCTTTATAATGGATTGTAAAAGCAAAGTTGCTGTTTGCTGAAAACAAGTTGTTCTTTGACAGTCTTGAATTCTGACTGCAGTTCAGCCAATAAAAATGTATTTCTGTCATTCATTGCAAACAAGCCCGAAAGTGTTTTTATCCTTCATACTGGATTGTAAAAGCAAAGTTGCCGTGTGCTGAAAACAAGTTGTTCTTTGACAGTCTTGAATACTGAGTGCAGTTCAGTTAATAAAACTGTCTTTCTGGTGCTCATTGCAAACAAGCCAGAAAGTGTTTTTCGTTGCTCTTCTTGTCTGAATAAACAAATATGCAGTTTGCTGGAAATAAGCTGTACTCTGACAGTCGTTCTTATGGAGTGCAGTTCAGCTAATAAAACTCTTTCTGCCTTTCATTGCAAGCAAGCCCGAAAGTGTTTTTATGCTTCATACTGGATTGTAAAAGCAGAGTTGCCGTGTGCTGAAAATAAGTTGTTCTTTGACAGTCTTGAATACTGAGTGCAGTTCAGTTAATAAAACTGTCTTTCTGGTGCTCATTGCAAACATGCTAGAAATTGTTTTTCTGTGTTCCAATTGTTAGTATAAACAAATATGCAGTCTGCTGAAAGCAAGCTGTTCTTTGATAGTCTTTCTTATGGAGTGCAGATCAGCTAATAAAACTCTTTCTGCCTTTCATTGCAAGCAAGCCCGAAAGTGTTTTTATGCTTCATAATGGATTGTAAAAGCAAAGTTGCCGTGTACTGAAAACAAGTTGTTCTTTGACAGTCTTGAATACTGAGTGCAGTTCAGTTAACAAAAATGCCTTTCTGGTGCTCATTGCAAACAAGCCAGAAAGTGTTTTTCTGTGTTCCAATTGTTAGTATAAACAAATATGCAGTCTGCTGAAAGCAAGCTGTTCTTTGATAGTCTTTCTTATGGAGTGCAGTTCAGCTAATAAAACTCTTTCTGCCTTTCATTGCAAGCAAGCCCGATAGTGTTTTTATGCTTTATAATGGATTGTAAAGGCAAAGTTGCAGTTTGCTGAAAACAAGTTGTTCTTTGACAGTCTTGAATTCTGACTGCAGTTCAGCCAATAAAAATGTATTTCTGTCATTCATTGCAAACAAGCCAGAAAGTATTTTTCGTTGCTCTTCTTGTCTGAATAAACAATTATGCAGTTTGCTGGAAATAAGCTGTACTCTGACAGTCGTCCTTATGGAGTGCAGTTCAGCTAATAAAACTCTTTCTGCCTTTCATTGCAAGCAAGCCCGAAAGTGTTTTTATGCTTCATACTGGATTGTAAAAGCAAAGTTGCCGTGTGCTGAAAACAAGTTGTTCTTTGACAGTCTTGAATACTGAGTGCAGTTCAGTTAACAAAAATGCCTTTCTGGTGCTCATTGCAAACAAGCCAGAAAGTGTTTTTCGTTGCTCTTCTTGTCTGAATAAACAAATATGCAGTTTGCTGGAAATAAGCTGTACTCTGACAGTCGTTCTTATGGAGTGCAGTTCAGTTAATAAAACTCTTTCTGCCTTTCATTGCAAGCAAGCCCGAAAGTGTTTTTATGCTTCATACTGGATTGTAAAAGCAAAGTTGCCGTGTGCTGAAAACAAGTTGTTCTTTGACAGTCTTGAATACTGAGTGCAGTTCAGTTAATAAAACTGTCTTTCTGGTGCTCATTGCAAACAAGCCAGAAAGTGTTTTTCGTTGCTCTTCTTGTCTGAATAAACAAATATGCAGTTTGCTGGAAATAAGCTGTACTCTGACAGTCGTTCTTATGGAGTGCAGTTCAGCTAATAAACCTCTTTCTGCCTTTCATTGCAAGCAAGCCCGAAAGTGTTTTTATGCTTCATACTGGACTGTAAAAGCAAAGTTGCCGTGTGCTGAAAACAAGTTGTTCTTTGACAGTCTTTCAATACTGAGTGCAGTTCAGTTAATAAAACTGTCTTTCTGGTGCTCATTGCAAACAAGCTAGAAATTGTTTTTCTGTGTTCCAATTGTTAGTATAAACAAATATGCAGTCTGCTGAAAGCAAGCTGTTCTTTGATAGTCTTTCTTATGGAGTGCAGTTCAGCTAATAAAACTCTTTCTGCATTTCATTGCAAGCAAGCCCGAAAGTGTTTTTATGCTTTATAATGGATTGTAAAAGCAAAGTTGCTGTTTGCTGAAAACAAGTTGTTCTTTGACAGTCTTGAATTCTGAAAGCAGTTCAGCCAATAAAAATGTATTTCTGTCATTCATTGCAAACAAGCCAGAAAGTGTTTTTCTTTGCTCTTCTCGTCTGTATAAGCAAAGATGCAGTTTGCTGGAAATAAGCCGTACTCTGACAGTCGTTCTTATGGAGTGCAGTTCAGCTAATGAAACTCTTTCTGCCTTTCATTGCAAGCAAGCCCGAAAGTGTTTTTATGCTTCATACTGGATTGTAAAAGCAAAGTTGCCGTGTGCTGAAAACAAGTTGTTCTTTGACAGTCTTGAATACTGAGTGCAGTTCAGTTAATAAAACTGTCTTTCTGGTGCTCATTGCAAACAAGCCAGAAAGTGTTTTTCGTTGCTCTTCTTGTCTGAATAAACAAATATGCAGTTTGCTGGAAATAAGCTGTACTCTGACAGTCGTTCTTATGGAGTGCAGTTCAGCTAATAAAACTCTTTCTACCTTTCATTGCAAGCAAGCCCGAAAGTGTTTTTATGCTTCATACTGGATTGTAAAAGCAGAGTTGCCGTGTGCTGAAAACAAGTTGTTCTTTGACAGTCTTGAATACTGAGTGCAGTTCAGTTAACAAAAATGCCTTTCTGGTGCTCATTGCAAACAAGCCAGAAAGTGTTTTTCTGTGTTCCAATTGTTAGTATAAACAAATATGCAGTCTGCTGAAAGCAAGCTGTTCTTTGATAGTCTTTCTTATGGAGTGCAGTTCAGCTAATAAAACTCTTTCTGCCTTTCATTGCAAGCAAGCCCGAAAGTGTTTTTATGCTTTATAATGGATTGTAAAGGCAAAGTTGCAGTTTGCTGAAAACAAGTTGTTCTTTGACAGTCTTGAATTCTGACTGCAGTTCAGCCAATAAAAATGTATTTCTGTCATTCATTGCAAACAAGCCAGAAAGTGTTTTTCTTTGCTCTTCTCGTCTGTATAAGCAAAGATGCAGTTTGCTGGAAATAAGCCGTACTCTGACAGTCGTTCTTATGGAGTGCAGTTCAGCTAATGAAACTCTTTCTGCCTTTCATTGCAAGCAAGCCCGAAAGTGTTTTTATGCTTCATACTGGATTGTAAAAGCAAAGTTGCCGTGTGCTGAAAACAAGTTGTTCTTTGACAGTCTTGAATACTGAGTGCAGTTCAGTTAATAAAACTGTCTTTCCGGTGCTCATTGCAAACAAGCCAGAAAGTGTTTTTCGTTGCTCTTCTTGTCTGAATAAACAAATATGCAGTTTGCTGGAAATAAGCTGTACTCTGACAGTCGTTCTTATGGAGTGCAGTTCAGCTAATAAAACTCTTTCTACCTTTCATTGCAAGCAAGCCCGAAAGTGTTTTTATGCTTCATACTGGATTGTAAAAGCAGAGTTGCCGTGTGCTGAAAACAAGTTGTTCTTTGACAGTCTTGAATACTGAGTGCAGTTCAGTTAACAAAAATGCCTTTCTGGTGCTCATTGCAAACAAGCCAGAAAGTGTTTTTCTGTGTTCCAATTGTTAGTATAAACAAATATGCAGTCTGCTGAAAGCAAGCTGTTCTTTGATAGTCTTTCTTATGGAGTGCAGTTCAGCTAATAAAACTCTTTCTGCCTTTCATTGCAAGCAAGCCCGAAAGTGTTTTTATGCTTTATAATGGATTGTAAAGGCAAAGTTGCAGTTTGCTGAAAACAAGTTGTTCTTTGACAGTCTTGAATTCTGACTGCAGTTCAGCCAATAAAAATGTATTTCTGTCATTCATTGCAAACAAGCCAGAAAGTGTTTTTCGTTGCTCTTCTTGTCTGAATAAACAAATATGCAGTTTGCTGGAAATAAGCTGTACTCTGACAGTCGTTCTTATGGAGTGCAGTTCAGCTAATAAAACTCTTTCTGCCTTTCATTGCAAGCAAGCCCGAAAGTGTTTTTATGCTTCATACTGGATTGTAAAAGCAAAGTTGCCGTGTGCTGAAAACAAGTTGTTCTTTGACAGTCTTGAATACTGAGTGCAGTTCAGTTAATAAAACTGTCTTTCTGGTGCTCATTGCAAACAAGCCAGAAAGTGTTTTTCGTTGCTCTTCTTGTCTGAATAAACAAATATGCAGTTTGCTGGAAATAAGCTGTACTCTGACAGTCGTTCTTATGGAGTGCAGTTCAGCTAATAAAACTCTTTCTGCCTTTCATTGCAAGCAAGCCCGAAAGTGTTTTTATGCTTCATACTGGATTGTAAAAGCAAAGTTGCCGTGTGCTGAAAACAAGTTGTTCTTTGACAGTCTTGAATTCTGACTGCAGTTCAGTTAATAAAACTGTCTTTCTGGTGCTCATTGCAAACAAGCTAGAAATTGTTTTTCTGTGTTCCAATTGTTAGTATAAACAAATATGCAGTCTGCTGAAAGCAAGCTGTTCTTTGATAGTCTTTCTTATGGAGTGCAGTTCAGCTAATAAAACTCTTTCTGCATTTCATTGCAAGCAAGCCCGAAAGTGTTTTTATGCTTTATAATGGATTGTAAAAGCAAAGTTGCTGTTTGCTGAAAACAAGTTGTTCTTTGACAGTCTTGAATTCTGACTGCAGTTCAGCCAATAAAAATGTATTTCTGTCATTCATTGCAAACAAGCCCGAAAGTGTTTTTATCCTTCATACTGGATTGTAAAAGCAAAGTTGCCGTGTGCTGAAAACAAGTTGTTCTTTGACAGTCTTGAATACTGAGTGCAGTTCAGTTAATAAAACTGTCTTTCTGGTGCTCATTGCAAACAAGCCAGAAAGTGTTTTTCGTTGCTCTTCTTGTCTGAATAAACAAATATGCAGTTTGCTGGAAATAAGCTGTACTCTGACAGTCGTTCTTATGGAGTGCAGTTCAGCTAATAAAACTCTTTCTGCCTTTCATTGCAAGCAAGCCCGAAAGTGTTTTTATGCTTCATACTGGATTGTAAAAGCAGAGTTGCCGTGTGCTGAAAATAAGTTGTTCTTTGACAGTCTTGAATACTGAGTGCAGTTCAGTTAATAAAACTGTCTTTCTGGTGCTCATTGCAAACATGCTAGAAATTGTTTTTCTGTGTTCCAATTGTTAGTATAAACAAATATGCAGTCTGCTGAAAGCAAGCTGTTCTTTGATAGTCTTTCTTATGGAGTGCAGTTCAGCTAATAAAACTCTTTCTGCCTTTCATTGCAAGCAAGCCCGAAAGTGTTTTTATGCTTCATACTGGATTGTAAAAGCAGAGTTGCCGTGTGCTGAAAACAAGTTGTTCTTTGACAGTCTTGAATACTGAGTGCAGTTCAGTTAACAAAAATGCCTTTCTGGTGCTCATTGCAAACAAGCCAGAAAGTGTTTTTCTGTGTTCCAATTGTTAGTATAAACAAATATGCAGTCTGCTGAAAGCAAGCTGTTCTTTGATAGTCTTTCTTATGGAGTGCAGTTCAGCTAATAAAACTCTTTCTGCCTTTCATTGCAAGCAAGCCCGAAAGTGTTTTTATGCTTTATAATGGATTGTAAAGGCAAAGTTGCAGTTTGCTGAAAACAAGTTGTTCTTTGACAGTCTTGAATTCTGACTGCAGTTCAGCCAATAAAAATGTATTTCTGTCATTCATTGCAAACAAGCCAGAAAGTATTTTTCGTTGCTCTTCTTGTCTGAATAAACAAATATGCAGTTTGCTGGAAATAAGCTGTACTCTGACAGTCGTTCTTATGGAGTGCAGTTCAGCTAATAAAACTCTTTCTGCCTTTCATTGCAAGCAAGCCCGAAAGTGTTTTTATGCTTCATACTGGATTGTAAAAGCAAAGTTGCCGTGTGCTGAAAACAAGTTGTTCTTTGACAGTCTTGAATACTGAGTGCAGTTCAGTTAATAAAACTGTCTTTCTGGTGCTCATTGCAAACAAGCCAGAAAGTGTTTTTCGTTGCTCTTCTTGTCTGAATAAACAAATATGCAGTTTGCTGGAAATAAGCTGTACTCTGACAGTCGTTCTTATGGAGTGCAGTTCAGCTAATAAAACTCTTTCTGCCTTTCATTGCAAGCAAGCCCGAAAGTGTTTTTATGCTTCATACTGGATTGTAAAAGCAAAGTTGCCGTGTGCTGAAAACAAGTTGTTCTTTGACAGTCTTGAATTCTGACTGCAGTTCAGTTAATAAAACTGTTTTTCTGGTGCTCATTGCAAACAAGCTAGAAATTGTTTTTCTGTGTTCCAATTGTTAGTATAAACAAATATGCAGTCTGCTGAAAGCAAGCTGTTCTTTGATAGTCTTTCTTATGGAGTGCAGTTCAGCTAATAAAACTCTTTCTGCATTTCATTGCAAGCAAGCCCGAAAGTGTTTTTATGCTTTATAATGGATTGTAAAAGCAAAGTTGCTGTTTGCTGAAAACAAGTTGTTCTTTGACAGTCTTGAATTCTGACTGCAGTTCAGCCAATAAAAATGTATTTCTGTCATTCATTGCAAACAAGCCCGAAAGTGTTTTTATCCTTCATACTGGATTGTAAAAGCAAAGTTGCCGTGTGCTGAAAACAAGTTGTTCTTTGACAGCCTTGAATACTGAGTGCAGTTCAGTTAATAAAACTGTCTTTCTGGTGCTCATTGCAAACAAGCCAGAAAGTGTTTTTCGTTGCTCTTCTTGTCTGAATAAACAAATATGCAGTTTGCTGGAAATAAGCTGTACTCTGACAGTCGTTCTTATGGAGTGCAGTTCAGCTAATAAAACTCTTTCTGCCTTTCATTGCAAGCAAGCCCGAAAGTGTTTTTATGCATCATACTGGATTGTAAAAGCAGAGTTGCCGTGTGCTGAAAATAAGTTGTTCTTTGACAGTCTTGAATACTGAGTGCAGTTCAGTTAATAAAACTGTCTTTCTGGTGCTCATTGCAAACATGCTAGAAATTGTTTTTCTGTGTTCCAATTGTTAGTATAAACAAATATGCAGTCTGCTGAAAGCAAGCTGTTCTTTGATAGTCTTTCTTATGGAGTGCAGTTCAGCTAATAAAACTCTTTCTGCCTTTCATTGCAAGCAAGCCCGAAAGTGTTTTTATGCTTCATACTGGATTGTAAAAGCAGAGTTGCCGTGTGCTGAAAACAAGTTGTTCTTTGACAGTCTTGAATACTGAGTGCAGTTCAGTTAACAAAAATGCCTTTCTGGTGCTCATTGCAAACAAGCCAGAAAGTGTTTTTCTGTGTTCCAATTGTTAGTATAAACAAATATGCAGTCTGCTGAAAGCAAGCTGTTCTTTGATAGTCTTTCTTATGGAGTGCAGTTCAGCTAATAAAACTCTTTCTGCCTTTCATTGCAAGCAAGCCCGAAAGTGTTTTTATGCTTTATAATGGATTGTAAAGGCAAAGTTGCAGTTTGCTGAAAACAAGTTGTTCTTTGACAGTCTTGAATTCTGACTGCAGTTCAGCCAATAAAAATGTATTTCTGTCATTCATTGCAAACAAGCCAGAAAGTATTTTTCGTTGCTCTTCTTGTCTGAATAAACAAATATGCAGTTTGCTGGAAATAAGCTGTACTCTGACAGTCGTTCTTATGGAGTGCAGTTCAGCTAATAAAACTCTTTCTGCCTTTCATTGCAAGCAAGCCCGAAAGTGTTTTTATGCTTCATACTGGATTGTAAAAGCAAAGTTGCCGTGTGCTGAAAACAAGTTGTTCTTTGACAGTCTTGAATACTGAGTGCAGTTCAGTTAATAAAACTGTCTTTCTGGTGCTCATTGCAAACAAGCCAGAAAGTGTTTTTCGTTGCTCTTCTTGTCTGAATAAACAAATATGCAGTTTGCTGGAAATAAGCTGTACTCTGACAGTCGTTCTTATGGAGTGCAGTTCAGTTAATAAAACTCTTTCTGCCTTTCATTGCAAGCAAGCCCGAAAGTGTTTTTATGCTTCATACTGGATTGTAAAAGCAAAGTTGCCGTGTGCTGAAAACAAGTTGTTCTTTGACAGTCTTGAATACTGAGTGCAGTTCAGTTAATAAAACTGTCTTTCTGGTGCTCATTGCAAACAAGCCAGAAAGTGTTTTTCGTTGCTCTTCTTGTCTGAATAAACAAATATGCAGTTTGCTGGAAATAAGCTGTACTCTGACAGTCGTTCTTATGGAGTGCAGTTCAGCTAATAAAACTCTTTCTGCCTTTCATTGCAAGCAAGCCCGAAAGTGTTTTTATGCTTCATACTGGATTGTAAAAGCAAAGTTGCCGTGTGCTGAAAACAAGTTGTTCTTTGACAGTCTTGAATACTGAGTGCAGTTCAGTTAATAAAACTGTCTTTCTGGTGCTCATTGCAAACAAGCCAGAAAGTGTTTTTCGTTGCTCTTCTTGTCTGAATAAACAAATATGCAGTTTGCTGGAAATAAGCTGTACTCTGACAGTCGTTCTTATGGAGTGCAGTTCAGCTAATAAAACTCTTTCTGCCTTTCATTGCAAGCAAGCCCGAAAGTGTTTTTATGCTTCATACTGGATTGTAAAAGCAAAGTTGCCGTGTGCTGAAAACAAGTTGTTCTTTGACAGTCTTGAATTCTGACTGCAGTTCAGTTAATAAAACTGTCTTTCTGGTGCTCATTGCAAACAAGCTAGAAATTGTTTTTCTGTGTTCCAATTGTTAGTATAAACAAATATGCAGTCTGCTGAAAGCAAGCTGTTCTTTGATAGTCTTTCTTATGGAGTGCAGTTCAGCTAATAAAACTCTTTCTGCATTTCATTGCAAGCAAGCCCGAAAGTGTTTTTATGCTTTATAATGGATTGTAAAAGCAAAGTTGCTGTTTGCTGAAAACAAGTTGTTCTTTGACAGTCTTGAATTCTGACTGCAGTTCAGCCAATAAAAATGTATTTCTGTCATTCATTGCAAACAAGCCCGAAAGTGTTTTTATCCTTCATACTGGATTGTAAAAGCAAAGTTGCCGTGTGCTGAAAACAAGTTGTTCTTTGACAGTCTTGAATACTGAGTGCAGTTCAGTTAATAAAACTGTCTTTCTGGTGCTCATTGCAAACAAGCCAGAAAGTGTTTTTCGTTGCTCTTCTTGTCTGAATAAACAAATATGCAGTTTGCTGGAAATAAGCTGTACTCTGACAGTCGTTCTTATGGAGTGCAGTTCAGCTAATAAAACTCTTTCTGCCTTTCATTGCAAGCAAGCCCGAAAGTGTTTTTATGCTTCATACTGGATTGTAAAAGCAGAGTTGCCGTGTGCTGAAAATAAGTTGTTCTTTGACAGTCTTGAATACTGAGTGCAGTTCAGTTAATAAAACTGTCTTTCTGGTGCTCATTGCAAACATGCTAGAAATTGTTTTTCTGTGTTCCAATTGTTAGTATAAACAAATATGCAGTCTGCTGAAAGCAAGCTGTTCTTTGATAGTCTTTCTTATGGAGTGCAGTTCAGCTAATAAAACTCTTTCTGCCTTTCATTGCAAGCAAGCCCGAAAGTGTTTTTATGCTTCATACTGGATTGTAAAAGCAGAGTTGCCGTGTGCTGAAAACAAGTTGTTCTTTGACAGTCTTGAATACTGAGTGCAGTTCAGTTAACAAAAATGCCTTTCTGGTGCTCATTGCAAACAAGCCAGAAAGTGTTTTTCTGTGTTCCAATTGTTAGTATAAACAAATATGCAGTCTGCTGAAAGCAAGCTGTTCTTTGATAGTCTTTCTTATGGAGTGCAGTTCAGCTAATAAAACTCTTTCTGCCTTTCATTGCAAGCAAGCCCGAAAGTGTTTTTATGCTTTATAATGGATTGTAAAGGCAAAGTTGCAGTTTGCTGAAAACAAGTTGTTCTTTGACAGTCTTGAATTCTGACTGCAGTTCAGCCAATAAAAATGTATTTCTGTCATTCATTGCAAACAATCCAGAAAGTATTTTTCGTTGCTCTTCTTGTCTGAATAAACAAATATGCAGTTTGCTGGAAATAAGCTGTACTCTGACAGTCGTTCTTATGGAGTGCAGTTCAGCTAATAAAACTCTTTCTGCCTTTCATTGCAAGCAAGCCCGAAAGTGTTTTTATGCTTAATACTGGATTGTAAAAGCAAAGTTGCCGTGTGCTGAAAACAAGTTGTTCTTTGACAGTCTTGAATACTGAGTGCAGTTCAGTTAATAAAACTGTCTTTCTGGTGCTCATTGCAAACAAGCCAGAAAGTGTTTTTCGTTGCTCTTCTTGTCTGAATAAACAAATATGCAGTTTGCTGGAAATAAGCTGTACTCTGACAGTCGTTCTTATGGAGTGCAGTTCAGCTAATAAAACTCTTTCTGCCTTTCATTGCAAGCAAGCCCGAAAGTGTTTTTATGCTTCATACTGGATTGTAAAAGCAAAGTTGCCGTGTGCTGAAAACAAGTTGTTCTTTGACAGTCTTGAATTCTGACTGCAGTTCAGTTAATAAAACTGTCTTTCTGGTGCTCATTGCAAACAAGCTAGAAATTGTTTTTCTGTGTTCCAATTGTTAGTATAAACAAATATGCAGTCTGCTGAAAGCAAGCTGTTCTTTGATAGTCTTTCTTATGGAGTGCAGTTCAGCTAATAAAACTCTTTCTGCATTTCATTGCAAGCAAGCCCGAAAGTGTTTTTATGCTTTATAATGGATTGTAAAAGCAAAGTTGCTGTTTGCTGAAAACAAGTTGTTCTTTGACAGTCTTGAATTCTGACTGCAGTTCAGCCAATAAAAATGTATTTCTGTCATTCATTGCAAACAAGCCCGAAAGTGTTTTTATCCTTCATACTGGATTGTAAAAGCAAAGTTGCCGTGTGCTGAAAACAAGTTGTTCTTTGACAGTCTTGAATACTGAGTGCAGTTCAGTTAATAAAACTGTCTTTCTGGTGCTCATTGCAAACAAGCCAGAAAGTGTTTTTCGTTGCTCTTCTTGTCTGAATAAACAAATATGCAGTTTGCTGGAAATAAGCTGTACTCTGACAGTCGTTCTTATGGAGTGCAGTTCAGCTAATAAAACTCTTTCTGCCTTTCATTGCAAGCAAGCCCGAAAGTGTTTTTATGCTTCATACTGGATTGTAAAAGCAGAGTTGCCGTGTGCTGAAAATAAGTTGTTCTTTGACAGTCTTGAATACTGAGTGCAGTTCAGTTAATAAAACTGTCTTTCTGGTGCTCATTGCAAACATGCTAGAAATTGTTTTTCTGTGTTCCAATTGTTAGTATAAACAAATATGCAGTCTGCTGAAAGCAAGCTGTTCTTTGATAGTCTTTCTTATGGAGTGCAGTTCAGCTAATAAAACTCTTTCTGCCTTTCATTGCAAGCAAGCCCGAAAGTGTTTTTATGCTTCATACTGGATTGTAAAAGCAGAGTTGCCGTGTGCTGAAAACAAGTTGTTCTTTGACAGTCTTGAATACTGAGTGCAGTTCAGTTAACAAAAATGCCTTTCTGGTGCTCATTGCAAACAAGCCAGAAAGTGTTTTTCTGTGTTCCAATTGTTAGTATAAACAAATATGCAGTCTGCTGAAAGCAAGCTGTTCTTTGATAGTCTTTCTTATGGAGTGCAGTTCAGCTAATAAAACTCTTTCTGCCTTTCATTGCAAGCAAGCCCGAAAGTGTTTTTATGCTTTATAATGGATTGTAAAGGCAAAGTTGCAGTTTGCTGAAAACAAGTTGTTCTTTGACAGTCTTGAATTCTGACTGCAGTTCAGCCAATAAAAATGTATTTCTGTCATTCATTGCAAACAAGCCAGAAAGTATTTTTCGTTGCTCTTCTTGTCTGAATAAACAAATATGCAGTTTGCTGGAAATAAGCTGTACTCTGACAGTCGTTCTTATGGAGTGCAGTTCAGCTAATAAAACTCTTTCTGCCTTTCATTGCAAGCAAGCCCGAAAGTGTTTTTATGCTTCATACTGGATTGTAAAAGCAAAGTTGCCGTGTGCTGAAAACAAGTTGTTCTTTGACAGTCTTGAATACTGAGTGCAGTTCAGTTAATAAAACTGTCTTTCTGGTGCTCATTGCAAACAAGCCAGAAAGTGTTTTTCGTTGCTCTTCTTGTCTGAATAAACAAATATGCAGTTTGCTGGAAATAAGCTGTACTCTGACAGTCGTTCTTATGGAGTGCAGTTCAGCTAATAAAACTCTTTCTGCCTTTCATTGCAAGCAAGCCCGAAAGTGTTTTTATGCTTCATACTGGATTGTAAAAGCAAAGTTGCCGTGTGCTGAAAACAAGTTGTTCTTTGACAGTCTTGAATTCTGACTGCAGTTCAGTTAATAAAACTGTCTTTCTGGTGCTCATTGCAAACAAGCTAGAAATTGTTTTTCTGTGTTCCAATTGTTAGTATAAACAAATATGCAGTCTGCTGAAAGCAAGCTGTTCTTTGATAGTCTTTCTTATGGAGTGCAGTTCAGCTAATAAAACTCTTTCTGCATTTCATTGCAAGCAAGCCCGAAAGTGTTTTTATGCTTTATAATGGATTGTAAAAGCAAAGTTGCTGTTTGCTGAAAACAAGTTGTTCTTTGACAGTCTTGAATTCTGACTGCAGTTCAGCCAATAAAAATGTATTTCTGTCATTCATTGCAAACAAGCCCGAAAGTGTTTTTATCCTTCATACTGGATTGTAAAAGCAAAGTTGCCGTGTGCTGAAAACAAGTTGTTCTTTGACAGTCTTGAATACTGAGTGCAGTTCAGTTAATAAAACTGTCTTTCTGGTGCTCATTGCAAACAAGCCAGAAAGTGTTTTTCGTTGCTCTTCTTGTCTGAATAAACAAATATGCAGTTTGCTGGAAATAAGCTGTACTCTGACAGTCGTTCTTATGGAGTGCAGTTCAGCTAATAAAACTCTTTCTGCCTTTCATTGCAAGCAAGCCCGAAAGTGTTTTTATGCTTCATACTGGATTGTAAAAGCAGAGTTGCCGTGTGCTGAAAATAAGTTGTTCTTTGACAGTCTTGAATACTGAGTGCAGTTCAGTTAATAAAACTGTCTTTCTGGTGCTCATTGCAAACATGCTAGAAATTGTTTTTCTGTGTTCCAATTGTTAGTATAAACAAATATGCAGTCTGCTGAAAGCAAGCTGTTCTTTGATAGTCTTTCTTATGGAGTGCAGTTCAGCTAATAAAACTCTTTCTGCCTTTCATTGCAAGCAAGCCCGAAAGTGTTTTTATGCTTCATACTGGATTGTAAAAGCAGAGTTGCCGTGTGCTGAAAACAAGTTGTTCTTTGACAGTCTTGAATACTGAGTGCAGTTCAGTTAACAAAAATGCCTTTCTGGTGCTCATTGCAAACAAGCCAGAAAGTGTTTTTCTGTGTTCCAATTGTTAGTATAAACAAATATGCAGTCTGCTGAAAGCAAGCTGTTCTTTGATAGTCTTTCTTATGGAGTGCAGTTCAGCTAATAAAACTCTTTCTGCCTTTCATTGCAAGCAAGCCCGAAAGTGTTTTTATGCTTTATAATGGATTGTAAAGGCAAAGTTGCAGTTTGCTGAAAACAAGTTGTTCTTTGACAGTCTTGAATTCTGACTGCAGTTCAGCCAATAAAAATGTATTTCTGTCATTCATTGCAAACAAGCCAGAAAGTATTTTTCGTTGCTCTTCTTGTCTGAATAAACAAATATGCAGTTTGCTGGAAATAAGCTGTACTCTGACAGTCGTTCTTATGGAGTGCAGTTCAGCTAATAAAACTCTTTCTGCCTTTCATTGCAAGCAAGCCCGAAAGTGTTTTTATGCTTCATACTGGATTGTAAAAGCAAAGTTGCCGTGTGCTGAAAACAAGTTGTTCTTTGACAGTCTTGAATACTGAGTGCAGTTCAGTTAATAAAACTGTCTTTCTGGTGCTCATTGCAAACAAGCCAGAAAGTGTTTTTCGTTGCTCTTCTTGTCTGAATAAACAAATATGCAGTTTGCTGGAAATAAGCTGTACTCTGACAGTCGTTCTTATGGAGTGCAGTTCAGTTAATAAAACTCTTTCTGCCTTTCATTGCAAGCAAGCCCGAAAGTGTTTTTATGCTTCATACTGGATTGTAAAAGCAAAGTTGCCGTGTGCTGAAAACAAGTTGTTCTTTGACAGTCTTGAATACTGAGTGCAGTTCAGTTAATAAAACTGTCTTTCTGGTGCTCATTGCAAACAAGCCAGAAAGTGTTTTTCGTTGCTCTTCTTGTCTGAATAAACAAATATGCAGTTTGCTGGAAATAAGCTGTACTCTGACAGTCGTTCTTATGGAGTGCAGTTCAGCTAATAAAACTCTTTCTGCCTTTCATTGCAAGCAAGCCCGAAAGTGTTTTTATGCTTCATACTGGATTGTAAAAGCAAAGTTGCCGTGTGCTGAAAACAAGTTGTTCTTTGACAGTCTTGAATACTGAGTGCAGTTCAGTTAATAAAACTGTCTTTCTGGTGCTCATTGCAAACAAGCCAGAAAGTGTTTTTCGTTGCTCTTCTTGTCTGAATAAACAAATATGCAGTTTGCTGGAAATAAGCTGTACTCTGACAGTCGTTCTTATGGAGTGCAGTTCAGCTAATAAAACTCTTTCTGCCTTTCATTGCAAGCAAGCCCGAAAGTGTTTTTATGCTTCATACTGGATTGTAAAAGCAAAGTTGCCGTGTGCTGAAAACAAGTTGTTCTTTGACAGTCTTGAATACTGAGTGCAGTTCAGTTAATAAAACTGTCTTTCTGGTGCTCATTGCAAACAAGCCAGAAAGTGTTTTTCGTTGCTCTTCTTGTCTGAATAAACAAATATGCAGTTTGCTGGAAATAAGCTGTACTCTGACAGTCGTTCTTATGGAGTGCAGTTCAGTTAATAAAACTCTTTCTGCCTTTCATTGCAAGCAAGCCCGAAAGTGTTTTTATGCTTCATACTGGATTGTAAAAGCAAAGTTGCCGTGTGCTGAAAACAAGTTGTTCTTTGACAGTCTTGAATACTGAGTGCAGTTCAGTTAATAAAACTGTCTTTCTGGTGCTCATTGCAAACAAGCCAGAAAGTGTTTTTCGTTGCTCTTCTTGTCTGAATAAACAAATATGCAGTTTGCTGGAAATAAGCTGTACTCTGACAGTCGTTCTTATGGAGTGCAGTTCAGCTAATAAAACTCTTTCTGCCTTTCATTGCAAGCAAGCCCGAAAGTGTTTTTATGCTTCATACTGGATTGTAAAAGCAAAGTTGCCGTGTGCTGAAAACAAGTTGTTCTTTGACAGTCTTGAATACTGAGTGCAGTTCAGTTAATAAAACTGTCTTTCTGGTGCTCATTGCAAACAAGCCAGAAAGTGTTTTTCGTTGCTCTTCTTGTCTGAATAAACAAATATGCAGTTTGCTGGAAATAAGCTGTACTCTGACAGTCGTTCTTATGGAGTGCAGTTCAGCTAATAAAACTCTTTCTGCCTTTCATTGCAAGCAAGCCCGAAAGTGTTTTTATGCTTCATACTGGATTGTAAAAGCAAAGTTGCCGTGTGCTGAAAACAAGTTGTTCTTTGACAGTCTTGAATTCTGACTGCAGTTCAGTTAATAAAACTGTCTTTCTGGTGCTCATTGCAAACAAGCTAGAAATTGTTTTTCTGTGTTCCAATTGTTAGTATAAACAAATATGCAGTCTGCTGAAAGCAAGCTGTTCTTTGATAGTCTTTCTTATGGAGTGCAGTTCAGCTAATAAAACTCTTTCTGCATTTCATTGCAAGCAAGCCCGAAAGTGTTTTTATGCTTTATAATGGATTGTAAAAGCAAAGTTGCTGTTTGCTGAAAACAAGTTGTTCTTTGACAGTCTTGAATTCTGACTGCAGTTCAGCCAATAAAAATGTATTTCTGTCATTCATTGCAAACAAGCCCGAAAGTGTTTTTATCCTTCATACTGGATTGTAAAAGCAAAGTTGCCGTGTGCTGAAAACAAGTTGTTCTTTGACAGTCTTGAATACTGAGTGCAGTTCAGTTAATAAAACTGTCTTTCTGGTGCTCATTGCAAACAAGCCAGAAAGTGTTTTTCGTTGCTCTTCTTGTCTGAATAAACAAATATGCAGTTTGCTGGAAATAAGCTGTACTCTGACAGTCGTTCTTATGGAGTGCAGTTCAGCTAATAAAACTCTTTCTGCCTTTCATTGCAAGCAAGCCCGAAAGTGTTTTTATGCTTCATACTGGATTGTAAAAGCAGAGTTGCCGTGTGCTGAAAATAAGTTGTTCTTTGACAGTCTTGAATACTGAGTGCAGTTCAGTTAATAAAACTGTCTTTCTGGTGCTCATTGCAAACATGCTAGAAATTGTTTTTCTGTGTTCCAATTGTTAGTATAAACAAATATGCAGTCTGCTGAAAGCAAGCTGTTCTTTGATAGTCTTTCTTATGGAGTGCAGTTCAGCTAATAAAACTCTTTCTGCCTTTCATTGCAAGCAAGCCCGAAAGTGTTTTTATGCTTTATAATGGATTGTAAAGGCAAAGTTGCAGTTTGCTGAAAACAAGTTGTTCTTTGACAGTCTTGAATTCTGACTGCAGTTCAGCCAATAAAAATGTATTTCTGTCATTCATTGCAAACAAGCCAGAAAGTATTTTTCGTTGCTCTTCTTGTCTGAATAAACAAATATGCAGTTTGCTGGAAATAAGCTGTACTCTGACAGTCGTTCTTATGGAGTGCAGTTCAGCTAATAAAACTCTTTCTGCCTTTCATTGCAAGCAAGCCCGAAAGTGTTTTTATGCTTCATACTGGATTGTAAAAGCAAAGTTGCCGTGTGCTGAAAACAAGTTGTTCTTTGACAGTCTTGAATACTGAGTGCAGTTCAGTTAATAAAACTGTCTTTCTGGTGCTCATTGCAAACAAGCCAGAAAGTGTTTTTCGTTGCTCTTCTTGTCTGAATAAACAAATATGCAGTTTGCTGGAAATAAGCTGTACTCTGACAGTCGTTCTTATGGAGTGCAGTTCAGTTAATAAAACTCTTTCTGCCTTTCATTGCAAGCAAGCCCGAAAGTGTTTTTATGCTTCATACTGGATTGTAAAAGCAAAGTTGCCGTGTGCTGAAAACAAGTTGTTCTTTGACAGTCTTGAATACTGAGTGCAGTTCAGTTAATAAAACTGTCTTTCTGGTGCTCATTGCAAACAAGCCAGAAAGTGTTTTTCGTTGCTCTTCTTGTCTGAATAAACAAATATGCAGTTTGCTGGAAATAAGCTGTACTCTGACAGTCGTTCTTATGGAGTGCAGTTCAGCTAATAAAACTCTTTCTGCCTTTCATTGCAAGCAAGCCCGAAAGTGTTTTTATGCTTCATACTGGATTGTAAAAGCAAAGTTGCCGTGTGCTGAAAACAAGTTGTTCTTTGACAGTCTTGAATACTGAGTGCAGTTCAGTTAATAAAACTGTCTTTCTGGTGCTCATTGCAAACAAGCCAGAAAGTGTTTTTCGTTGCTCTTCTTGTCTGAATAAACAATTATGCAGTTTGCTGGAAATAAGCTGTACTCTGACAGTCGTCCTTATGGAGTGCAGTTCAGCTAATAAAACTCTTTCTGCCTTTCATTGCAAGCAAGCCCGAAAGTGTTTTTATGCTTCATACTGGATTGTAAAAGCAAAGTTGCCGTGTGCTGAAAACAAGTTGTTCTTTGACAGTCTTGAATACTGAGTGCAGTTCAGTTAATAAAACTGTCTTTCTGGTGCTCATTGCAAACAAGCTAGAAATTGTTTTTCTGTGTTCCAATTGTTAGTATAAACAAATATGCAGTCTGCTGAAAGCAAGCTGTTCTTTGATAGTCTTTCTTATGGAGTGCAGTTCAGCTAATAAAACTCTTTCTGCATTTCATTGCAAGCAAGCCCGAAAGTGTTTTTATGCTTTATAATGGATTGTAAAAGCAAAGTTGCTGTTTGCTGAAAACAAGTTGTTCTTTGACAGTCTTGAATTCTGAAAGCAGTTCAGCCAATAAAAATGTATTTCTGTCATTCATTGCAAACAAGCCAGAAAGTGTTTTTCTTTGCTCTTCTCGTCTGTATAAGCAAAGATGCAGTTTGCTGGAAATAAGCCGTACTCTGACAGTCGTTCTTATGGAGTGCAGTTCAGCTAATGAAACTCTTTCTGCCTTTCATTGCAAGCAAGCCCGAAAGTGTTTTTATGCTTCATACTGGATTGTAAAAGCAAAGTTGCCGTGTGCTGAAAACAAGTTGTTCTTTGACAGTCTTGAATACTGAGTGCAGTTCAGTTAATAAAACTGTCTTTCTGGTGCTCATTGCAAACAAGCCAGAAAGTGTTTTTCGTTGCTCTTCTTGTCTGAATAAACAAATATGCAGTTTGCTGGAAATAAGCTGTACTCTGACAGTCGTTCTTATGGAGTGCAGTTCAGCTAATAAAACTCTTTCTACCTTTCATTGCAAGCAAGCCCGAAAGTGTTTTTATGCTTCATACTGGATTGTAAAAGCAGAGTTGCCGTGTGCTGAAAACAAGTTGTTCTTTGACAGTCTTGAATACTGAGTGCAGTTCAGTTAACAAAAATGCCTTTCTGGTGCTCATTGCAAACAAGCCAGAAAGTGTTTTTCTGTGTTCCAATTGTTAGTATAAACAAATATGCAGTCTGCTGAAAGCAAGCTGTTCTTTGATAGTCTTTCTTATGGAGTGCAGTTCAGCTAATAAAACTCTTTCTGCCTTTCATTGCAAGCAAGCCCGAAAGTGTTTTTATGCTTTATAATGGATTGTAAAGGCAAAGTTGCAGTTTGCTGAAAACAAGTTGTTCTTTGACAGTCTTGAATACTGAGTGCAGTTCAGTTAATAAAACTGTCTTTCTGGTGCTCATTGCAAACAAGCCAGAAAGTGTTTTTCGTTGCTCTTCTTGTCTGAATAAACAAATATGCAGTTTGCTGGAAATAAGCTGTACTCTGACAGTCGTTCTTATGGAGTGCAGTTCAGCTAATAAAACTCTTTCTGCCTTTCATTGCAAGCAAGCCCGAAAGTGTTTTTATGCTTCATACTGGATTGTAAAAGCAAAGTTGCCGTGTGCTGAAAACAAGTTGTTCTTTGACAGTCTTGAATACTGAGTGCAGTTCAGTTAATAAAACTGTCTTTCTGGTGCTCATTGCAAACAAGCCAGAAAGTGTTTTTCGTTGCTCTTCTTGTCTGAATAAACAATTATGCAGTTTGCTGGAAATAAGCTGTACTCTGACAGTCGTCCTTATGGAGTGCAGTTCAGCTAATAAAACTCTTTCTGCCTTTCATTGCAAGCAAGCCCGAAAGTGTTTTTATGCTTCATACTGGATTGTAAAAGCAAAGTTGCCGTGTGCTGAAAACAAGTTGTTCTTTGACAGTCTTGAATACTGAGTGCAGTTCAGTTAATAAAACTGTCTTTCTGGTGCTCATTGCAAACAAGCTAGAAATTGTTTTTCTGTGTTCCAATTGTTAGTATAAACAAATATGCAGTCTGCTGAAAGCAAGCTGTTCTTTGATAGTCTTTCTTATGGAGTGCAGTTCAGCTAATAAAACTCTTTCTGCATTTCATTGCAAGCAAGCCCGAAAGTGTTTTTATGCTTTATAATGGATTGTAAAAGCAAAGTTGCTGTTTGCTGAAAACAAGTTGTTCTTTGACAGTCTTGAATTCTGAAAGCAGTTCAGCCAATAAAAATGTATTTCTGTCATTCATTGCAAACAAGCCAGAAAGTGTTTTTCTTTGCTCTTCTC
Organism: Hoplias malabaricus; assembly: GCF_029633855.1. Classification (NCBI taxonomy): domain Eukaryota; kingdom Metazoa; phylum Chordata; class Actinopteri; order Characiformes; family Erythrinidae; genus Hoplias; species Hoplias malabaricus. The sequence goes on from NC_089810.1 coordinate 27,258,121, forward strand.
GTCTGTATAAGCAAAGATGCAGTTTGCTGGAAATAAGCCGTACTCTGACAGTCGTTCTTATGGAGTGCAGTTCAGCTAATGAAACTCTTTCTGCCTTTCATTGCAAGCAAGCCCGAAAGTGTTTTTATGCTTCATACTGGATTGTAAAAGCAAAGTTGCCGTGTGCTGAAAACAAGTTGTTCTTTGACAGTCTTGAATACTGAGTGCAGTTCAGTTAATAAAACTGTCTTTCTGGTGCTCATTGCAAACAAGCCAGAAAGTGTTTTTCGTTGCTCTTCTTGTCTGAATAAACAAATATGCAGTTTGCTGGAAATAAGCTGTACTCTGACAGTCGTTCTTATGGAGTGCAGTTCAGCTAATAAAACTCTTTCTACCTTTCATTGCAAGCAAGCCCGAAAGTGTTTTTATGCTTCATACTGGATTGTAAAAGCAGAGTTGCCGTGTGCTGAAAACAAGTTGTTCTTTGACAGTCTTGAATACTGAGTGCAGTTCAGTTAACAAAAATGCCTTTCTGGTGCTCATTGCAAACAAGCCAGAAAGTGTTTTTCTGTGTTCCAATTGTTAGTATAAACAAATATGCAGTCTGCTGAAAGCAAGCTGTTCTTTGATAGTCTTTCTTATGGAGTGCAGTTCAGCTAATAAAACTCTTTCTGCCTTTCATTGCAAGCAAGCCCGAAAGTGTTTTTATGCTTTATAATGGATTGTAAAGGCAAAGTTGCAGTTTGCTGAAAACAAGTTGTTCTTTGACAGTCTTGAATTCTGACTGCAGTTCAGCCAATAAAAATGTATTTCTGTCATTCATTGCAAACAAGCCAGAAAGTATTTTTCGTTGCTCTTCTTGTCTGAATAAACAAATATGCAGTTTGCTGGAAATAAGCTGTACTCTGACAGTCGTTCTTATGGAGTGCAGTTCAGCTAATAAAACTCTTTCTGCCTTTCATTGCAAGCAAGCCCGAAAGTGTTTTTATGCTTCATACTGGATTGTAAAAGCAAAGTTGCCGTGTGCTGAAAACAAGTTGTTCTTTGACAGTCTTGAATACTGAGTGCAGTTCAGTTAATAAAACTGTCTTTCTGGTGCTCATTGCAAACAAGCCAGAAAGTCTTTTTCGTTGCTCTTCTTGTCTGAATAAACAAATATGCAGTTTGCTGGAAATAAGCTGTACTCTGACAGTCGTTCTTATGGAGTGCAGTTCAGCTAATAAAACTCTTTCTGCCTTTCATTGCAAGCAAGCCCGAAAGTGTTTTTATGCTTCATACTGGATTGTAAAAGCAGAGTTGCCGTGTGCTGAAAATAAGTTGTTCTTTGACAGTCTTGAATACTGAGTGCAGTTCAGTTAATAAAACTGTCTTTCTGGTGCTCATTGCAAACATGCTAGAAATTGTTTTTCTGTGTTCCAATTGTTAGTATAAACAAATATGCAGTCTGCTGAAAGCAAGCTGTTCTTTGATAGTCTTTCTTATGGAGTGCAGTTCAGCTAATAAAACTCTTTCTGCCTTTCATTGCAAGCAAGCCCGAAAGTGTTTTTATGCTTCATACTGGATTGTAAAAGCAGAGTTGCCGTGTGCTGAAAACAAGTTGTTCTTTGACAGTCTTGAATACTGAGTGCAGTTCAGTTAACAAAAATGCCTTTCTGGTGCTCATTGCAAACAAGCCAGAAAGTGTTTTTCTGTGTTCCAATTGTTAGTATAAACAAATATGCAGTCTGCTGAAAGCAAGCTGTTCTTTGATAGTCTTTCTTATGGAGTGCAGTTCAGCTAATAAAACTCTTTCTGCCTTTCATTGCAAGCAAGCCCGAAAGTGTTTTTATGCTTTATAATGGATTGTAAAGGCAAAGTTGCAGTTTGCTGAAAACAAGTTGTTCTTTGACAGTCTTGAATTCTGACTGCAGTTCAGCCAATAAAAATGTATTTCTGTCATTCATTGCAAACAAGCCAGAAAGTATTTTTCGTTGCTCTTCTTGTCTGAATAAACAAATATGCAGTTTGCTGGAAATAAGCTGTACTCTGACAGTCGTTCTTATGGAGTGCAGTTCAGCTAATAAAACTCTTTCTGCCTTTCATTGCAAGCAAGCCCGAAAGTGTTTTTATGCTTCATACTGGATTGTAAAAGCAAAGTTGCCGTGTGCTGAAAACAAGTTGTTCTTTGACAGTCTTGAATACTGAGTGCAGTTCAGTTAATAAAACTGTCTTTCTGGTGCTCATTGCAAACAAGCCAGAAAGTGTTTTTCGTTGCTCTTCTTGTCTGAATAAACAAATATGCAGTTTGCTGGAAATAAGCTGTACTCTGACAGTCGTTCTTATGGAGTGCAGTTCAGTTAATAAAACTCTTTCTGCCTTTCATTGCAAGCAAGCCCGAAAGTGTTTTTATGCTTCATACTGGATTGTAAAAGCAAAGTTGCCGTGTGCTGAAAACAAGTTGTTCTTTGACAGTCTTGAATACTGAGTGCAGTTCAGTTAATAAAACTGTCTTTCTGGTGCTCATTGCAAACAAGCCAGAAAGTGTTTTTCGTTGCTCTTCTTGTCTGAATAAACAAATATGCAGTTTGCTGGAAATAAGCTGTACTCTGACAGTCGTTCTTATGGAGTGCAGTTCAGCTAATAAAACTCTTTCTGCCTTTCATTGCAAGCAAGCCCGAAAGTGTTTTTATGCTTCATACTGGATTGTAAAAGCAAAGTTGCCGTGTGCTGAAAACAAGTTGTTCTTTGACAGTCTTGAATACTGAGTGCAGTTCAGTTAATAAAACTGTCTTTCTGGTGCTCATTGCAAACAAGCCAGAAAGTGTTTTTCTTTGCTCTTCTTGTCTGAATAAACAATTATGCAGTTTGCTGGAAATAAGCTGTACTCTGACAGTCGTCCTTATGGAGTGCAGTTCAGCTAATAAAACTCTTTCTGCCTTTCATTGCAAGCAAGCCCGAAAGTGTTTTTATGCTTCATACTGGATTGTAAAAGCAAAGTTGCCGTGTGCTGAAAACAAGTTGTTCTTTGACAGTCTTGAATACTGAGTGCAGTTCAGTTAATAAAACTGTCTTTCTGGTGCTCATTGCAAACAAGCCAGAAAGTGTTTTTCGTTGCTCTTCTTGTCTGAATAAACAAATATGCAGTTTGCTGGAAATAAGCTGTACTCTGACAGTCGTTCTTATGGAGTGCAGTTCAGCTAATAAAACTCTTTCTACCTTTCATTGCAAGCAAGCCCGAAAGTGTTTTTATGCTTCATACTGGATTGTAAAAGCAGAGTTGCCGTGTGCTGAAAACAAGTTGTTCTTTGACAGTCTTGAATACTGAGTGCAGTTCAGTTAACAAAAATGCCTTTCTGGTGCTCATTGCAAACAAGCCAGAAAGTGTTTTTCTGTGTTCCAATTGTTAGTATAAACAAATATGCAGTCTGCTGAAAGCAAGCTGTTCTTTGATAGTCTTTCTTATGGAGTGCAGTTCAGCTAATAAAACTCTTTCTGCCTTTCATTGCAAGCAAGCCCGAAAGTGTTTTTATGCTTTATAATGGATTGTAAAGGCAAAGTTGCAGTTTGCTGAAAACAAGTTGTTCTTTGACAGTCTTGAATTCTGACTGCAGTTCAGCCAATAAAAATGTATTTCTGTCATTCATTGCAAACAAGCCAGAAAGTATTTTTCGTTGCTCTTCTTGTCTGAATAAACAAATATGCAGTTTGCTGGAAATAAGCTGTACTCTGACAGTCGTTCTTATGGAGTGCAGTTCAGCTAATAAAACTCTTTCTGCCTTTCATTGCAAGCAAGCCCGAAAGTGTTTTTATGCTTCATACTGGATTGTAAAAGCAAAGTTGCCGTGTGCTGAAAACAAGTTGTTCTTTGACAGTCTTGAATACTGAGTGCAGTTCAGTTAATAAAACTGTCTTTCTGGTGCTCATTGCAAACAAGCCAGAAAGTCTTTTTCGTTGCTCTTCTTGTCTGAATAAACAAATATGCAGTTTGCTGGAAATAAGCTGTACTCTGACAGTCGTTCTTATGGAGTGCAGTTCAGTTAATAAAACTCTTTCTGCCTTTCATTGCAAGCAAGCCCGAAAGTGTTTTTATGCTTCATACTGGATTGTAAAAGCAAAGTTGCCGTGTGCTGAAAACAAGTTGTTCTTTGACAGTCTTGAATACTGAGTGCAGTTCAGTTAATAAAACTGTCTTTCTGGTGCTCATTGCAAACAAGCCAGAAAGTGTTTTTCGTTGCTCTTCTTGTCTGAATAAACAATTATGCAGTTTGCTGGAAATAAGCTGTACTCTGACAGTCGTCCTTATGGAGTGCAGTTCAGCTAATAAAACTCTTTCTGCCTTTCATTGCAAGCAAGCCCGAAAGTGTTTTTATGCTTCATACTGGATTGTAAAAGCAAAGTTGCCGTGTGCTGAAAACAAGTTGTTCTTTGACAGTCTTGAATACTGAGTGCAGTTCAGTTAATAAAACTGTCTTTCTGGTGCTCATTGCAAACAAGCTAGAAATTGTTTTTCTGTGTTCCAATTGTTAGTATAAACAAATATGCAGTCTGCTGAAAGCAAGCTGTTCTTTGATAGTCTTTCTTATGGAGTGCAGTTCAGCTAATAAAACTCTTTCTGCATTTCATTGCAAGCAAGCCCGAAAGTGTTTTTATGCTTTATAATGGATTGTAAAAGCAAAGTTGCTGTTTGCTGAAAACAAGTTGTTCTTTGACAGTCTTGAATTCTGAAAGCAGTTCAGCCAATAAAAATGTATTTCTGTCATTCATTGCAAACAAGCCAGAAAGTGTTTTTCTTTGCTCTTCTCGTCTGTATAAGCAAAGATGCAGTTTGCTGGAAATAAGCCGTACTCTGACAGTCGTTCTTATGGAGTGCAGTTCAGCTAATGAAACTCTTTCTGCCTTTCATTGCAAGCAAGCCCGAAAGTGTTTTTATGCTTCATACTGGATTGTAAAAGCAAAGTTGCCGTGTGCTGAAAACAAGTTGTTCTTTGACAGTCTTGAATACTGAGTGCAGTTCAGTTAATAAAACTGTCTTTCTGGTGCTCATTGCAAACAAGCCAGAAAGTGTTTTTCGTTGCTCTTCTTGTCTGAATAAACAAATATGCAGTTTGCTGGAAATAAGCTGTACTCTGACAGTCGTTCTTATGGAGTGCAGTTCAGCTAATAAAACTCTTTCTACCTTTCATTGCAAGCAAGCCCGAAAGTGTTTTTATGCTTCATACTGGATTGTAAAAGCAGAGTTGCCGTGTGCTGAAAACAAGTTGTTCTTTGACAGTCTTGAATACTGAGTGCAGTTCAGTTAACAAAAATGCCTTTCTGGTGCTCATTGCAAACAAGCCAGAAAGTGTTTTTCTGTGTTCCAATTGTTAGTATAAACAAATATGCAGTCTGCTGAAAGCAAGCTGTTCTTTGATAGTCTTTCTTATGGAGTGCAGTTCAGCTAATAAAACTCTTTCTGCCTTTCATTGCAAGCAAGCCCGAAAGTGTTTTTATGCTTTATAATGGATTGTAAAGGCAAAGTTGCAGTTTGCTGAAAACAAGTTGTTCTTTGACAGTCTTGAATTCTGACTGCAGTTCAGCCAATAAAAATGTATTTCTGTCATTCATTGCAAACAAGCCAGAAAGTATTTTTCGTTGCTCTTCTTGTCTGAATAAACAAATATGCAGTTTGCTGGAAATAAGCTGTACTCTGACAGTCGTTCTTATGGAGTGCAGTTCAGCTAATAAAACTCTTTCTGCCTTTCATTGCAAGCAAGCCCGAAAGTGTTTTTATGCTTCATACTGGATTGTAAAAGCAAAGTTGCCGTGTGCTGAAAACAAGTTGTTCTTTGACAGTCTTGAATACTGAGTGCAGTTCAGTTAATAAAACTGTCTTTCTGGTGCTCATTACAAACAAGCCAGAAAGTCTTTTTCGTTGCTCTTCTTGTCTGAATAAACAAATATGCAGTTTGCTGGAAATAAGCTGTACTCTGACAGTCGTTCTTATGGAGTGCAGTTCAGTTAATAAAACTCTTTCTGCCTTTCATTGCAAGCAAGCCCGAAAGTGTTTTTATGCTTCATACTGGATTGTAAAAGCAAAGTTGCCGTGTGCTGAAAACAAGTTGTTCTTTGACAGTCTTGAATACTGAGTGCAGTTCAGTTAATAAAACTGTCTTTCTGGTGCTCATTGCAAACAAGCCAGAAAGTGTTTTTCGTTGCTCTTCTTGTCTGAATAAACAATTATGCAGTTTGCTGGAAATAAGCTGTACTCTGACAGTCATCCTTATGGAGTGCAGTTCAGCTAATAAAACTCTTTCTGCCTTTCATTGCAAGCAAGCCCGAAAGTGTTTTTATGCTTCATACTGGATTGTAAAAGCAAAGTTGCCGTGTGCTGAAAACAAGTTGTTCTTTGACAGTCTTGAATACTGAGTGCAGTTCAGTTAATAAAACTGTCTTTCTGGTGCTCATTGCAAACAAGCCAGAAAGTGTTTTTCGTTGCTCTTCTTGTCTGAATAAACAAATATGCAGTTTGCTGGAAATAAGCTGTACTCTGACAGTCGTTCTTATGGAGTGCAGTTCAGCTAATAAACCTCTTTCTGCCTTTCATTGCAAGCAAGCCCGAAAGTGTTTTTATGCTTCATACTGGATTGTAAAAGCAAAGTTGCCGTGTGCTGAAAACAAGTTGTTCTTTGACAGTCTTGAATACTGAGTGCAGTTCAGTTAATAAAACTGTCTTTCTGGTGCTCATTGCAAACAAGCCAGAAAGTCTTTTTCGTTGCTCTTCTTGTCTGAATAAACAAATATGCAGTTTGCTGGAAATAAGCTGTACTCTGACAGTCGTTCTTATGGAGTGCAGTTCAGTTAATAAAACTCTTTCTGCCTTTCATTGCAAGCAAGCCCGAAAGTGTTTTTATGCTTCATACTGGATTGTAAAAGCAAAGTTGCCGTGTGCTGAAAACAAGTTGTTCTTTGACAGTCTTGAATACTGAGTGCAGTTCAGTTAATAAAACTGTCTTTCTGGTGCTCATTGCAAACAAGCCAGAAAGTGTTTTTCGTTGCTCTTCTTGTCTGAATAAACAATTATGCAGTTTGCTGGAAATAAGCTGTACTCTGACAGTCGTCCTTATGGAGTGCAGTTCAGCTAATAAAACTCTTTCTGCCTTTCATTGCAAGCAAGCCCGAAAGTGTTTTTATGCTTCATACTGGATTGTAAAAGCAAAGTTGCCGTGTGCTGAAAACAAGTTGTTCTTTGACAGTCTTGAATACTGAGTGCAGTTCAGTTAATAAAACTGTCTTTCTGGTGCTCATTGCAAACAAGCCAGAAAGTGTTTTTCGTTGCTCTTCTTGTCTGAATAAACAAATATGCAGTTTGCTGGAAATAAGCTGTACTCTGACAGTCGTTCTTATGGAGTGCAGTTCAGCTAATAAACCTCTTTCTGCCTTTCATTGCAAGCAAGCCCGAAAGTGTTTTTATGCTTCATACTGGATTGTAAAAGCAAAGTTGCCGTGTGCTGAAAACAAGTTGTTCTTTGACAGTCTTTCAATACTGAGTGCAGTTCAGTTAATAAAACTGTCTTTCTGGTGCTCATTGCAAACAAGCTAGAAATTGTTTTTCTGTGTTCCAATTGTTAGTATAAACAAATATGCAGTCTGCTGAAAGCAAGCTGTTCTTTGATAGTCTTTCTTATGGAGTGCAGTTCAGCTAATAAAACTCTTTCTGCATTTCATTGCAAGCAAGCCCGAAAGTGTTTTTATGCTTTATAATGGATTGTAAAAGCAAAGTTGCTGTTTGCTGAAAACAAGTTGTTCTTTGACAGTCTTGAATTCTGAAAGCAGTTCAGCCAATAAAAATGTATTTCTGTCATTCATTGCAAACAAGCCAGAAAGTGTTTTTCTTTGCTCTTCTCGTCTGTATAAGCAAAGATGCAGTTTGCTGGAAATAAGCCGTACTCTGACAGTCGTTCTTATGGAGTGCAGTTCAGCTAATGAAACTCTTTCTGCCTTTCATTGCAAGCAAGCCCGAAACTGTTTTTATGCTTCATACTGGATTGTAAAAGCAAAGTTGCCGTGTGCTGAAAACAAGTTGTTCTTTGACAGTCTTGAATACTGAGTGCAGTTCAGTTAATAAAACTGTCTTTCTGGTGCTCATTGCAAACAAGCCAGAAAGTGTTTTTCGTTGCTCTTCTTGTCTGAATAAACAAATATGCAGTTTGCTGGAAATAAGCTGTACTCTGACAGTCGTTCTTATGGAGTGCAGTTCAGCTAATAAAACTCTTTCTACCTTTCATTGCAAGCAAGCCCGAAAGTGTTTTTATGCTTCATACTGGATTGTAAAAGCAGAGTTGCCGTGTGCTGAAAACAAGTTGTTCTTTGACAGTCTTGAATACTGAGTGCAGTTCAGTTAACAAAAATGCCTTTCTGGTGCTCATTGCAAACAAGCCAGAAAGTGTTTTTCTGTGTTCCAATTGTTAGTATAAACAAATATGCAGTCTGCTGAAAGCAAGCTGTTCTTTGATAGTCTTTCTTATGGAGTGCAGTTCAGCTAATAAAACTCTTTCTGCCTTTCATTGCAAGCAAGCCCGAAAGTGTTTTTATGCTTTATATTGGATTGTAAAGGCAAAGTTGCAGTTTGCTGAAAACAAGTTGTTCTTTGACAGTCTTGAATTCTGACTGCAGTTCAGCCAATAAAAATGTATTTCTGTCATTCATTGCAAACAAGCCAGAAAGTATTTTTCGTTGCTCTTCTTGTCTGAATAAACAAATATGCAGTTTGCTGGAAATAAGCTGTACTCTGACAGTCGTTCTTATGGAGTGCAGTTCAGCTAATAAAACTCTTTCTGCCTTTCATTGCAAGCAAGCCCGAAAGTGTTTTTATGCTTCATACTGAATTGTAAAAGCAAAGTTGCCGTGTGCTGAAAACAAGTTGTTCTTTGACAGTCTTGAATACTGAGTGCAGTTCAGTTAATAAAACTGTCTTTCTGGTGCTCATTGCAAACAAGCCAGAAAGTCTTTTTCGTTGCTCTTCTTGTCTGAATAAACAAATATGCAGTTTGCTGGAAATAAGCTGTACTCTGACAGTCGTTCTTATGGAGTGCAGTTCAGTTAATAAAACTCTTTCTGCCTTTCATTGCAAGCAAGCCCGAAAGTGTTTTTATGCTTCATACTGGATTGTAAAAGCAAAGTTGCCGTGTGCTGAAAACAAGTTGTTCTTTGACAGTCTTGAATACTGAGTGCAGTTCAGTTAATAAAACTGTCTTTCTGGTGCTCATTGCAAACAAGCCAGAAAGTGTTTTTCGTTGCTCTTCTTGTCTGAATAAACAAATATGCAGTTTGCTGGAAATAAGCTGTACTCTGACAGTCGTTCTTATGGAGTGCAGTTCAGCTAATAAAACTCTTTCTGCCTTTCATTGCAAGCAAGCCCGAAAGTGTTTTTATGCTTCATACTGGATTGTAAAAGCAAAGTTGCCGTGTGCTGAAAACAAGTTGTTCTTTGACAGTCTTGAATACTGAGTGCAGTTCAGTTAATAAAACTGTCTTTCTGGTGCTCATTGCAAACAAGCTAGAAATTGTTTTTCTGTGTTCCAATTGTTAGTATAAACAAATATGCAGTCTGCTGAAAGCAAGCTGTTCTTTGGTAGTCTTTCTTATGGAGTGCAGTTCAGCTAATAAAACTCTTTCTGCATTTCATTGCAAGCAAGCCCGAAAGTGTTTTAATGCTTCATAATGGATTGTAAAAGCAAAGTTGCTGTGTGCTGAAAACAAGTTGTTCTTTGACAGTCTTGAATTCTGACTGCAGTTCAGCCAATAAAAATGTATTTCTGTCATTCATTGCAAACAAGCCAGAAAGTGTTTTTCGTTGCTCTTCTTGTCTGAATAAACAAATATGCAGTTTGCTGGAAATAAGCTGTACTCTGACAGTCGTTCTTATGGAGTGCAGTTCAGCTAATAAAACTCTTTCTGCCTTTCATTGCAAGCAAGCCCGAAAGTGTTTTTATGCTTCATACTGGATTGTAAAAGCAAAGTTGCCGTGTGCTGAAAACAAGTTGTTCTTTGACAGTCTTGAATACTGAGTGCAGTTCAGTTAACAAAAATGCCTTTCTGGTGCTCATTGCAAACAAGTCAGAAAGTGTTTTTCGTTGCTCTTCTTGTCTGAATAAACAAATATGCAGTTTGCTGGAAATAAGCTGTACTCTGACAGTCGTTCTTATGGAGTGCAGTTCAGTTAATAAAACTCTTTCTGCCTTTCATTGCAAGCAAGCCCGAAAGTGTTTTTATGCTTCATACTGGATTGTAAAAGCAAAGTTGCCGTGTGCTGAAAACAAGTTGTTCTTTGACAGTCTTGAATACTGTGTGCAGTTCAGTTAATAAAACTGTCTTTCTGGTACTCATTGCAAGCAAGCCAGAAAGTGTTTTTCGTTGCTCTTCTTGTCTGAATAAACAAATATGCAGTTTGCTGGAAATAAGCTGTACTCTGACAGTCGTTCTTATGGAGTGCAGTTCAGTTAATAAAACTCTTTCTGCCTTTCATTGCAAGCAAGCCCGAAAGTGTTTTTATGCTTCATACTGGATTGTAAAAGCAAAGTTGCCGTGTGCTGAAAACAAGTTGTTCTTTGACAGTCTTGAATACTGAGTGCAGTTCAGTTAATAAAACTGTCTTTCTGGTGCTCATTGCAAACAAGCCAGAAAGTGTTTTTCGTTGCTCTTCTTGTCTGAATAAACAATTATGCAGTTTGCTGGAAATAAGCTGTACTCTGACAGTCGTCCTTATGGAGTGCAGTTCAGCTAATAAAACTCTTTCTGCCTTTCATTGCAAGCAAGCCCGAAAGTGTTTTTATGCTTCATACTGGATTGTAAAAGCAAAGTTGCCGTGTGCTGAAAACAAGTTGTTCTTTGACAGTCTTGAATACTGAGTGCAGTTCAGTTAACAAAAATGCCTTTCTGGTGCTCATTGCAAACAAGCCAGAAAGTGTTTTTCGTTGCTCTTCTTGTCTGAATAAACAAATATGCAGTTTGCTGGAAATAAGCTGTACTCTGACAGTCGTTCTTATGGAGTGCAGTTCAGTTAATAAAACTCTTTCTGCCTTTCATTGCAAGCAAGCCCGAAAGTGTTTTTATGCTTCATACTGGATTGTAAAAGCAAAGTTGCCGTGTGCTGAAAACAAGTTGTTCTTTGACAGTCTTGAATACTGAGTGCAGTTCAGTTAATAAAACTGTCTTTCTGGTGCTCATTGCAAACAAGCCAGAAAGTGTTTTTCGTTGCTCTTCTTGTCTGAATAAACAAATATGCAGTTTGCTGGAAATAAGCTGTACTCTGACAGTCGTTCTTATGGAGTGCAGTTCAGCTAATAAACCTCTTTCTGCCTTTCATTGCAAGCAAGCCCGAAAGTGTTTTTATGCTTCATACTGGATTGTAAAAGCAAAGTTGCCGTGTGCTGAAAACAAGTTGTTCTTTGACAGTCTTTCAATACTGAGTGCAGTTCAGTTAATAAAACTGTCTTTCTGGTGCTCATTGCAAACAAGCTAGAAATTGTTTTTCTGTGTTCCAATTGTTAGTATAAACAAATATGCAGGCTGCTGAAAGCAAGCTGTTCTTTGATAGTCTTTCTTATGGAGTGCAGTTCAGCTAATAAAACTCTTTCTGCATTTCATTGCAAGCAAGCCCGAAAGTGTTTTTATGCTTTATAATGGATTGTAAAAGCAAAGTTGCTGTTTGCTGAAAACAAGTTGTTCTTTGACAGTCTTGAATTCTGAAAGCAGTTCAGCCAATAAAAATGTATTTCTGTCATTCATTGCAAACAAGCCAGAAAGTGTTTTTCTTTGCTCTTCTCGTCTGTATAAGCAAAGATGCAGTTTGCTGGAAATAAGCCGTACTCTGACAGTCGTTCTTATGGAGTGCAGTTCAGCTAATGAAACTCTTTCTGCCTTTCATTGCAAGCAAGCCCGAAACTGTTTTTATGCTTCATACTGGATTGTAAAAGCAAAGTTGCCGTGTGCTGAAAACAAGTTGTTCTTTGACAGTCTTGAATACTGAGTGCAGTTCAGTTAATAAAACTGTCTTTCTGGTGCTCATTGCAAACAAGCCAGAAAGTGTTTTTCGTTGCTCTTCTTGTCTGAATAAACAAATATGCAGTTTGCTGGAAATAAGCTGTACTCTGACAGTCGTTCTTATGGAGTGCAGTTCAGCTAATAAAACTCTTTCTACCTTTCATTGCAAGCAAGCCCGAAAGTGTTTTTATGCTTCATACTGGATTGTAAAAGCAGAGTTGCCGTGTGCTGAAAACAAGTTGTTCTTTGACAGTCTTGAATACTGAGTGCAGTTCAGTTAACAAAAATGCCTTTCTGGTGCTCATTGCAAACAAGCCAGAAAGTGTTTTTCTGTGTTCCAATTGTTAGTATAAACAAATATGCAGTCTGCTGAAAGCAAGCTGTTCTTTGATAGTCTTTCTTATGGAGTGCAGTTCAGCTAATAAAACTCTTTCTGCCTTTCATTGCAAGCAAGCCCGAAAGTGTTTTTATGCTTTATATTGGATTGTAAAGGCAAAGTTGCAGTTTGCTGAAAACAAGTTGTTCTTTGACAGTCTTGAATTCTGACTGCAGTTCAGCCAATAAAAATGTATTTCTGTCATTCATTGCAAACAAGCCAGAAAGTATTTTTCGTTGCTCTTCTTGTCTGAATAAACAAATATGCAGTTTGCTGGAAATAAGCTGTACTCTGACAGTCGTTCTTATGGAGTGCAGTTCAGCTAATAAAACTCTTTCTGCCTTTCATTGCAAGCAAGCCCGAAAGTGTTTTTATGCTTCATACTGAATTGTAAAAGCAAAGTTGCCGTGTGCTGAAAACAAGTTGTTCTTTGACAGTCTTGAATACTGAGTGCAGTTCAGTTAATAAAACTGTCTTTCTGGTGCTCATTGCAAACAAGCCAGAAAGTGTTTTTCGTTGCTCTTCTTGTCTGAATAAACAAATATGCAGTTTGCTGGAAATAAGCTGTACTCTGACAGTCGTTCTTATGGAGTGCAGTTCAGTTAATAAAACTCTTTCTGCCTTTCATTGCAAGCAAGCCCGAAAGTGTTTTTATGCTTCATACTGGATTGTAAAAGCAAAGTTGCCGTGTGCTGAAAACAAGTTGTTCTTTGACAGTCTTGAATACTGAGTGCAGTTCAGTTAATAAAACTGTCTTTCTGGTGCTCATTGCAAACAAGCCAGAAAGTGTTTTTCGTTGCTCTTCTTGTCTGAATAAACAAATATGCAGTTTGCTGGAAATAAGCTGTACTCTGACAGTCGTTCTTATGGAGTGCAGTTCAGCTAATAAAACTCTTTCTGCCTTTCATTGCAAGCAAGCCCGAAAGTGTTTTTATGCTTCATACTGAATTGTAAAAGCAAAGTTGCCGTGTGCTGAAAACAAGTTGTTCTTTGACAGTCTTGAATACTGAGTGCAGTTCAGTTAATAAAACTGTCTTTCTGGTGCTCATTGCAAACAAGCCAGAAAGTGTTTTTCGTTGCTCTTCTTGTCTGAATAAACAAATATGCAGTTTGCTGGAAATAAGCTGTACTCTGACAGTCGTTCTTATGGAGTGCAGTTCAGTTAATAAAACTCTTTCTGCCTTTCATTGCAAGCAAGCCCGAAAGTGTTTTTATGCTTCATACTGGATTGTAAAAGCAAAGTTGCCGTGTGCTGAAAACAAGTTGTTCTTTGACAGTCTTGAATACTGAGTGCAGTTCAGTTAATAAAACTGTCTTTCTGGTGCTCATTGCAAACAAGCCAGAAAGTGTTTTTCGTTGCTCTTCTTGTCTGAATAAACAAATATGCAGTTTGCTGGAAATAAGCTGTACTCTGACAGTCGTTCTTATGGAGTGCAGTTCAGCTAATAAAACTCTTTCTGCCTTTCATTGCAAGCAAGCCCGAAAGTGTTTTTATGCTTCATACTGGATTGTAAAAGCAAAGTTGCCGTGTGCTGAAAACAAGTTGTTCTTTGACAGTCTTGAATACTGAGTGCAGTTCAGTTAATAAAACTGTCTTTCTGGTGCTCATTGCAAACAAGCTAGAAATTGTTTTTCTGTGTTCCAATTGTTAGTATAAACAAATATGCAGTCTGCTGAAAGCAAGCTGTTCTTTGATAGTCTTTCTTATGGAGTGCAGTTCAGCTAATAAAACTCTTTCTGCATTTCATTGCAAGCAAGCCCGAAAGTGTTTTAATGCTTCATAATGGATTGTAAAAGCAAAGTTGCTGTGTGCTGAAAACAAGTTGTTCTTTGACAGTCTTGAATTCTGACTGCAGTTCAGCCAATAAAAATGTATTTCTGTCATTCATTGCAAACAAGCCAGAAAGTGTTTTTCGTTGCTCTTCTTGTCTGAATAAACAAATATGCAGTTTGCTGGAAATAAGCTGTACTCTGACAGTCGTTCTTATGGAGTGCAGTTCAGCTAATAAAACTCTTTCTGCCTTTCATTGCAAGCAAGCCCGAAAGTGTTTTAATGCTTCATACTGGATTGTAAAAGCAAAGTTGCCGTGTGCTGAAAACAAGTTGTTCTTTGACAGTCTTTCAATACTGAGTGCAGTTCAGTTAATAAAACTGTCTTTCTGGTGCTCATTGCAAACAAGCTAGAAATTGTTTTTCTGTGTTCCAATTGTTAGTATAAACAAATATGCAGTCTGCTGAAAGCAAGCTGTTCTTTGATAGTCTTTCTTATGGAGTGCAGTTCAGCTAATAAAACTCTTTCTGCATTTCATTGCAAGCAAGCCCGAAAGTGTTTTTATGCTTTATAATGGATTGTAAAAGCAAAGTTGCTGTTTGCTGAAAACAAGTTGTTCTTTGACAGTCTTGAATTCTGAAAGCAGTTCAGCCAATAAAAATGTAATTCTGTCATTCATTGCAAACAAGCCAGAAAGTGTTTTTCTTTGCTCTTCTCGTCTGTATAAGCAAAGATGCAGTTTGCTGGAAATAAGCCGTACTCTGACAGTCGTTCTTATGGAGTGCAGTTCAGCTAATGAAACTCTTTCTGCCTTTCATTGCAAGCAAGCCCGAAACTGTTTTTATGCTTCATACTGGATTGTAAAAGCAAAGTTGCCGTGTGCTGAAAACAAGTTGTTCTTTGACAGTCTTGAATACTGAGTGCAGTTCAGTTAATAAAACTGTCTTTCTGGTGCTCATTGCAAACAAGCCAGAAAGTGTTTTTCGTTGCTCTTCTTGTCTGAATAAACAAATATGCAGTTTGCTGGAAATAAGCTGTACTCTGACAGTCGTTCTTATGGAGTGCAGTTCAGCTAATAAAACTCTTTCTACCTTTCATTGCAAGCAAGCCCGAAAGTGTTTTTATGCTTCATACTGGATTGTAAAAGCAGAGTTGCCGTGTGCTGAAAACAAGTTGTTCTTTGACAGTCTTGAATACTGAGTGCAGTTCAGTTAACAAAAATGCCTTTCTGGTGCTCATTGCAAACAAGCCAGAAAGTGTTTTTCTGTGTTCCAATTGTTAGTATAAACAAATATGCAGTCTGCTGAAAGCAAGCTGTTCTTTGATAGTCTTTCTTATGGAGTGCAGTTCAGCTAATAAAACTCTTTCTGCCTTTCATTGCAAGCAAGCCCGAAAGTGTTTTTATGCTTTATATTGGATTGTAAAGGCAAAGTTGCAGTTTGCTGAAAACAAGTTGTTCTTTGACAGTCTTGAATTCTGACTGCAGTTCAGCCAATAAAAATGTATTTCTGTCATTCATTGCAAACAAGCCAGAAAGTATTTTTCGTTGCTCTTCTTGTCTGAATAAACAAATATGCAGTTTGCTGGAAATAAGCTGTACTCTGACAGTCGTTCTTATGGAGTGCAGTTCAGCTAATAAAACTCTTTCTGCCTTTCATTGCAAGCAAGCCCGAAAGTGTTTTTATGCTTCATACTGAATTGTAAAAGCAAAGTTGCCGTGTGCTGAAAACAAGTTGTTCTTTGACAGTCTTGAATACTGAGTGCAGTTCAGTTAATAAAACTGTCTTTCTGGTGCTCATTGCAAACAAGCCAGAAAGTCTTTTTCGTTGCTCTTCTTGTCTGAATAAACAAATATGCAGTTTGCTGGAAATAAGCTGTACTCTGACAGTCGTTCTTATGGAGTGCAGTTCAGTTAATAAAACTCTTTCTGCCTTTCATTGCAAGCAAGCCCGAAAGTGTTTTTATGCTTCATACTGGATTGTAAAAGCAAAGTTGCCGTGTGCTGAAAACAAGTTGTTCTTTGACAGTCTTGAATACTGAGTGCAGTTCAGTTAATAAAACTGTCTTTCTGGTGCTCATTGCAAACAAGCCAGAAAGTGTTTTTCGTTGCTCTTCTTGTCTGAATAAACAAATATGCAGTTTGCTGGAAATAAGCTGTACTCTGACAGTCGTTCTTATGGAGTGCAGTTCAGCTAATAAAACTCTTTCTGCCTTTCATTGCAAGCAAGCCCGAAAGTGTTTTTATGCTTCATACTGGATTGTAAAAGCAAAGTTGCCGTGTGCTGAAAACAAGTTGTTCTTTGACAGTCTTGAATACTGAGTGCAGTTCAGTTAATAAAACTGTCTTTCTGGTGCTCATTGCAAACAAGCTAGAAATTGTTTTTCTGTGTTCCAATTGTTAGTATAAACAAATATGCAGTCTGCTGAAAGCAAGCTGTTCTTTGATAGTCTTTCTTATGGAGTGCAGTTCAGCTAATAAAACTCTTTCTGCATTTCATTGCAAGCAAGCCCGAAAGTGTTTTAATGCTTCATAATGGATTGTAAAAGCAAAGTTGCTGTGTGCTGAAAACAAGTTGTTCTTTGACAGTCTTGAATTCTGACTGCAGTTCAGCCAATAAAAATGTATTTCTGTCATTCATTGCAAACAGGCCAGAAAGTGTTTTTCGTTGCTCTTCTTGTCTGAATAAACAAATATGCAGTTTGCTGGAAATAAGCTGTACTCTGACAGTCGTTCTTATGGAGTGCAGTTCAGCTAATAAAACTCTTTCTGCCTTTCATTGCAAGCAAGCCCGAAAGTGTTTTTATGCTTCATACTGGATTGTAAAAGCAAAGTTGCCGTGTGCTGAAAACAAGTTGTTCTTTGACAGTCTTGAATACTGAGTGCAGTTCAGTTAACAAAAATGCCTTTCTGGTGCTCATTGCAAACAAGTCAGAAAGTGTTTTTCGTTGCTCTTCTTGTCTGAATAAACAAATATGCAGTTTGCTGGAAATAAGCTGTACTCTGACAGTCGTTCTTATGGAGTGCAGTTCAGTTAATAAAACTCTTTCTGCCTTTCATTGCAAGCAAGCCCGAAAGTGTTTTTATGCTTCATACTGGATTGTAAAAGCAAAGTTGCCGTGTGCTGAAAACAAGTTGTTCTTTGACAGTCTTGAATACTGAGTGCAGTTCAGTTAATAAAACTGTCTTTCTGGTGCTCATTGCAAACAAGCCAGAAAGTGTTTTTCGTTGCTCTTCTTGTCTGAATAAACAAATATGCAGTTTGCTGGAAATAAGCTGTACTCTGACAGTCGTTCTTATGGAGTGCAGTTCAGCTAATAAAACTCTTTCTGCCTTTCATTGCAAGCAAGCCCGAAAGTGTTTTTATGCTTCATACTGGATTGTAAAAGCAAAGTTGCCGTGTGCTGAAAACAAGTTGTTCTTTGACAGTCTTGAATACTGAGTGCAGTTCAGTTAATAAAACTGTCTTTCTGGTGCTCATTGCAAACAAGCTAGAAATTGTTTTTCTGTGTTCCAATTGTTAGTATAAACAAATATGCAGTCTGCTGAAAGCAAGCTGTTCTTTGATAGTCTTTCTTATGGAGTGCAGTTCAGCTAATAAAACTCTTTCTGCATTTCATTGCAAGCAAGCCCGAAAGTGTTTTAATGCTTCATAATGGATTGTAAAAGCAAAGTTGCTGTGTGCTGAAAACAAGTTGTTCTTTGACAGTCTTGAATTCTGACTGCAGTTCAGCCAATAAAAATGTATTTCTGTCATTCATTGCAAACAGGCCAGAAAGTGTTTTTCGTTGCTCTTCTTGTCTGAATAAACAAATATGCAGTTTGCTGGAAATAAGCTGTACTCTGACAGTCGTTCTTATGGAGTGCAGTTCAGCTAATAAAACTCTTTCTGCCTTTCATTGCAAGCAAGCCCGAAAGTGTTTTTATGCTTCATACTGGATTGTAAAAGCAAAGTTGCCGTGTGCTGAAAACAAGTTGTTCTTTGACAGTCTTGAATACTGAGTGCAGTTCAGTTAACAAAAATGCCTTTCTGGTGCTCATTGCAAACAAGTCAGAAAGTGTTTTTCGTTGCTCTTCTTGTCTGAATAAACAAATATGCAGTTTGCTGGAAATAAGCTGTACTCTGACAGTCGTTCTTATGGAGTGCAGTTCAGTTAATAAAACTCTTTCTGCCTTTCATTGCAAGCAAGCCCGAAAGTGTTTTTATGCTTCATACTGGATTGTAAAAGCAAAGTTGCCGTGTGCTGAAAACAAGTTGTTCTTTGACAGTCTTGAATACTGTGTGCAGTTCAGTTAATAAAACTGTCTTTCTGGTGCTCATTGCAAGCAAGCCAGAAAGTGTTTTTCGTTGCTCTTCTTGTCTGAATAAACAAATATGCAGTTTGCTGGAAATAAGCTGTACTCTGACAGTCGTTCTTATGGAGTGCAGTTCACTTAATAAAACTCTTTCTGCCTTTCATTGCAAGCAAGCCCGAAAGTGTTTTTATGCTTCATACTGGATTGTAAAAGCAAAGTTGCCGTGTGCTGAAAACAAGTTGTTCTTTGACAGTCTTGAATACTGAGTGCAGTTCAGTTAATAAAACTGTCTTTCTGGTGCTCATTGCAAACAAGCCAGAAAGTGTTTTTCGTTGCTCTTCTTGTCTGAATAAACAATTATGCAGTTTGCTGGAAATAAGCTGTACTCTGACAGTCGTCCTTATGGAGTGCAGTTCAGCTAATAAAACTCTTTCTGCCTTTCATTGCAAGCAAGCCCGAAAGTGTTTTTATGCTTCATACTGGATTGTAAAAGCAAAGTTGCCGTGTGCTGAAAACAAGTTGTTCTTTGACAGTCTTGAATACTGAGTGCAGTTCAGTTAACAAAAATGCCTTTCTGGTGCTCATTGCAAACAAGCCAGAAAGTGTTTTTCGTTGCTCTTCTTGTCTGAATAAACAAATATGCAGTTTGCTGGAAATAAGCTGTACTCTGACAGTCGTTCTTATGGAGTGCAGTTCAGCTAATAAACCTCTTTCTGCCTTTCATTGCAAGCAAGCCCGAAAGTGTTTTTATGCTTCATACTGGATTGTAAAAGCAAAGTTGCCGTGTGCTGAAAACAAGTTGTTCTTTGACAGTCTTTCAATACTGAGTGCAGTTCAGTTAATAAAACTGTCTTTCTGGTGCTCATTGCAAACAAGCTAGAAATTGTTTTTCTGTGTTCCAATTGTTAGTATAAACAAATATGCAGTCTGCTGAAAGCAAGCTGTTCTTTGATAGTCTTTCTTATGGAGTGCAGTTCAGCTAATAAAACTCTTTCTGCATTTCATTGCAAGCAAGCCCGCAAGTGTTTTTATGCTTTATAATGGATTGTAAAAGCAAAGTTGCTGTTTGCTGAAAACAAGTTGTTCTTTGACAGTCTTGAATTCTGAAAGCAGTTCAGCCAATAAAAATGTATTTCTGTCATTCATTGCAAACAAGCCAGAAAGTGTTTTTCTTTGCTCTTCTCGTCTGTATAAGCAAAGATGCAGTTTGCTGGAAATAAGCCGTACTCTGACAGTCGTTCTTATGGAGTGCAGTTCAGCTAATGAAACTCTTTCTGCCTTTCATTGCAAGCAAGCCCGAAAGTGTTTTTATGCTTCATACTGGATTGTAAAAGCAAAGTTGCCGTGTGCTGAAAACAAGTTGTTCTTTGACAGTCTTGAATACTGAGTGCAGTTCAGTTAATAAAACTGTCTTTCTGGTGCTCATTGCAAACAAGCCAGAAAGTGTTTTTCGTTGCTCTTCTTGTCTGAATAAACAAATATGCAGTTTGCTGGAAATAAGCTGTACTCTGACAGTCGTTCTTATGGAGTGCAGTTCAGCTAATAAAACTCTTTCTACCTTTCATTGCAAGCAAGCCCGAAAGTGTTTTTATGCTTCATACTGGATTGTAAAAGCAGAGTTGCCGTGTGCTGAAAACAAGTTGTTCTTTGACAGTCTTGAATACTGAGTGCAGTTCAGTTAACAAAAATGCCTTTCTGGTGCTCATTGCAAACAAGCCAGAAAGTGTTTTTCTGTGTTCCAATTGTTAGTATAAACAAATATGCAGTCTGCTGAAAGCAAGCTGTTCTTTGATAGTCTTTCTTATGGAGTGCAGTTCAGCTAATAAAACTCTTTCTGCCTTTCATTGCAAGCAAGCCCGAAAGTGTTTTTATGCTTTATATTGGATTGTAAAGGCAAAGTTGCAGTTTGCTAAAAACAAGTTGTTCTTTGACAGTCTTGAATTCTGACTGCAGTTCAGCCAATAAAAATGTATTTCTGTCATTCATTGCAAACAAGCCAGAAAGTATTTTTCGTTGCTCTTCTTGTCTGAATAAACAAATATGCAGTTTGCTGGAAATAAGCTGTACTCTGACAGTCGTTCTTATGGAGTGCAGTTCAGCTAATAAAACTCTTTCTGCCTTTCATTGCAAGCAAGCCCGAAAGTGTTTTTATGCTTCATACTGAATTGTAAAAGCAAAGTTGCCGTGTGCTGAAAACAAGTTGTTCTTTGACAGTCTTGAATACTGAGTGCAGTTCAGTTAATAAAACTGTCTTTCTGGTGCTCATTGCAAACAAGCCAGAAAGTCTTTTTCGTTGCTCTTCTTGTCTGAATAAACAAATATGCAGTTTGCTGGAAATAAGCTGTACTCTGACAGTCGTTCTTATGGAGTGCAGTTCAGTTAATAAAACTCTTTCTGCCTTTCATTGCAAGCAAGCCCGAAAGTGTTTTTATGCTTCATACTGGATTGTAAAAGCAAAGTTGCCGTGTGCTGAAAACAAGTTGTTCTTTGACAGTCTTGAATACTGTGTGCAGTTCAGTTAATAAAACTGTCTTTCTGGTGCTCATTGCAAGCAAGCCAGAAAGTGTTTTTCGTTGCTCTTCTTGTCTGAATAAACAAATATGCAGTTTGCTGGAAATAAGCTGTACTCTGACAGTCGTTCTTATGGAGTGCAGTTCAGCTAATAAAACTCTTTCTGCCTTTCATTGCAAGCAAGCCCGAAAGTGTTTTTATGCTTCATACTGGATTGTAAAAGCAAAGTTGCCGTGTGCTGAAAACAAGTTGTTCTTTGACAGTCTTGAATACTGAGTGCAGTTCAGTTAATAAAACTGTCTTTCTGGTGCTCATTGCAAACAAGCTAGAAATTGTTTTTCTGTGTTCCAATTGTTAGTATAAACAAATATGCAGTCTGCTGAAAGCAAGCTGTTCTTTGATAGTCTTTCTTATGGAGTGCAGTTCAGCTAATAAAACTCTTTCTGCATTTCATTGCAAGCAAGCCCGAAAGTGTTTTTATGCTTTATAATGGATTGTAAAAGCAAAGTTGCTGTTTGCTGAAAACAAGTTGTTCTTTGACAGTCTTGAATTCTGACTGCAGTTCAGCCAATAAAAATGTATTTCTGTCATTCATTGCAAACAAGCCCGAAAGTGTTTTTATCCTTCATACTGGATTGTAAACGCAAAGTTGCCGTGTGCTGAAAACAAGTTGTTCTTTGACAGTCTTGAATACTGAGTGCAGTTCAGTTAATAAAACTGTCTTTCTGGTGCTCATTGCAAACAAGCCAGAAAGTGTTTTTCGTTGCTCTTCTTGTCTGAATAAACAAATATGCAGTTTGCTGGAAATAAGCTGTACTCTGACAGTCGTTCTTATGGAGTGCAGTTCAGCTAATAAAACTCTTTCTGCCTTTCATTGCAAGCAAGCCCGAAAGTGTTTTTATGCTTCATACTGGATTGTAAAAGCAGAGTTGCCGTGTGCTGAAAATAAGTTGTTCTTTGACAGTCTTGAATACTGAGTGCAGTTCAGTTAATAAAACTGTCTTTCTGGTGCTCATTGCAAACATGCTAGAAATTGTTTTTCTGTGTTCCAATTGTTAGTATAAACAAATATGCAGTCTGCTGAAAGCAAGCTGTTCTTTGATAGTCTTTCTTATGGAGTGCAGATCAGCTAATAAAACTCTTTCTGCCTTTCATTGCAAGCAAGCCCGAAAGTGTTTTTATGCTTCATAATGGATTGTAAAAGCAAAGTTGCCGTGTGCTGAAAACAAGTTGTTCTTTGACAGTCTTGAATACTGAGTGCAGTTCAGTTAACAAAAATGCCTTTCTGGTGCTCATTGCAAACAAGCCAGAAAGTGTTTTTCTGTGTTCCAATTGTTAGTATAAACAAATATGCAGTCTGCTGAAAGCAAGCTGTTCTTTGATAGTCTTTCTTATGGAGTGCAGTTCAGCTAATAAAACTCTTTCTGCCTTTCATTGCAAGCAAGCCCGAAAGTGTTTTTATGCTTTATAATGGATTGTAAAGGCAAAGTTGCAGTTTGCTGAAAACAAGTTGTTCTTTGACAGTCTTGAATTCTGACTGCAGTTCAGCCAATAAAAATGTATTTCTGTCATTCATTGCAAACAAGCCAGAAAGTATTTTTCGTTGCTCTTCTTGTCTGAATAAACAATTATGCAGTTTGCTGGAAATAAGCTGTACTCTGACAGTCGTCCTTATGGAGTGCAGTTCAGCTAATAAAACTCTTTCTGCCTTTCATTGCAAGCAAGCCCGAAAGTGTTTTTATGCTTCATACTGGATTGTAAAAGCAAAGTTGCCGTGTGCTGAAAACAAGTTGTTCTTTGACAGTCTTGAATACTGAGTGCAGTTCAGTTAACAAAAATGCCTTTCTGGTGCTCATTGCAAACAAGCCAGAAAGTGTTTTTCGTTGCTCTTCTTGTCTGAATAAACAAATATGCAGTTTGCTGGAAATAAGCTGTACTCTGACAGTCGTTCTTATGGAGTGCAGTTCAGTTAATAAAACTCTTTCTGCCTTTCATTGCAAGCAAGCCCGAAAGTGTTTTTATGCTTCATACTGGATTGTAAAAGCAAAGTTGCCGTGTGCTGAAAACAAGTTGTTCTTTGACAGTCTTGAATACTGAGTGCAGTTCAGTTAATAAAACTGTCTTTCTGGTGCTCATTGCAAACAAGCCAGAAAGTGTTTTTCGTTGCTCTCCTTGTCTGAATAAACAAATATGCAGTTTGCTGGAAATAAGCTGTACTCTGACAGTCGTTCTTATGGAGTGCAGTTCAGCTAATAAAACTCTTTCTGCCTTTCATTGCAAGCAAGCCCGAAAGTGTTTTTATGCTTCATACTGGATTGTAAAAGCAAAGTTGCCGTGTGCTGAAAACAAGTTGTTCTTTGACAGTCTTGAATACTGAGTGCAGTTCAGTTAATAAAACTGTCTTTCTGGTGCTCATTGCAAACAAGCTAGAAATTGTTTTTCTGTGTTCCAATTGTTAGTATAAACAAATATGCAGTCTGCTGAAAGCAAGCTGTTCTTTGATAGTCTTTCTTATGGAGTGCAGTTCAGCTAATAAAACTCTTTCTGCCTTTCATTGCAAGCAAGCCCGAAAGTGTTTTTATGCTTCATACTGGATTGTAAAAGCAAAGTTGCCGTGTGCTGAAAACAAGTTGTTCTTTGACAGTGTTGAATACTGAGTGCAGTTCAGTTAATAAAACTGTCTTTCTGGTGCTCATTGCAAACAAGCCAGAAAGTGTTTTTCTGTGTTCCAATTGTTAGTATAAACAAATATGCAGTCTGCTGAAAGCAAGCTGTTCTTTGATAGTCTTTCTTATGGAGTGCAGTTCAGCTAATAAAACTCTTTCTGCCTTTCATTGCAAGCAAGCCCGAAAGTGTTTTTATGCTTTATAGTGGATTGTAAAGGCAAAGTTGCAGTTTGCTGAAAACAAGTTGTTCTTTGACAGTCTTGAATTCTGACTGCAGTTCAGCCAATAAAAATGTATTTCTGTCATTCATTGCAAACAAGCCAGAAAGTATTTTTCGTTGCTCTTCTTGTCTGAATAAACAATTATGCAGTTTGCTGGAAATAAGCTGTACTCTGACAGTCGTCCTTATGGAGTGCAGTTCAGCTAATAAAACTCTTTCTGCCTTTCATTGCAAGCAAGCCCGAAAGTGTTTTTATGCTTCATACTGGATTGTAAAAGCAAAGTTGCCGTGTGCTGAAAACAAGTTGTTCTTTGACAGTCTTGAATACTGAGTGCAGTTCAGTTAATAAAACTGTCTTTCTGGTGCTCATTGCAAACAAGCCAGAAAGTGTTTTTCGTTGCTCTTCTTGTCTGAATAAACAGATATGCAGTTTGCTGGAAATAAGCTGTACTCTGACAGTCGTTCTTATGGAGTGCAGTTCAGCTAATAAAACTCTTTCTGCCTTTCATTGCAAGCAAGCCCGAAAGTGTTTTTATGCTTCATACTGGATTGTAAAAGCAAAGTTGCCGTGTGCTGAAAACAAGTTGTTCTTTGACAGTCTTGAATACTGAGTGCAGTTCAGTTAATAAAACTGTCTTTCTGGTGCTCATTGCAAACAAGCTAGAATTTGTTTTTCTGTGTTCCAATTGTTAGCATAAACAAATATGCAGTCTGCTGAAAGCAAGCTGTTCTTTGATAGTCTTTCTTATGGAGTGCAGTTCAGCTAATAAAACTCTTTCTGCATTTCATTGCAAGCAAGCCCGAAAGTGTTTTAATGCTTCATAATGGATTGTAAAAGCAAAGTTGCTGTGTGCTGAAAACAAGTTGTTCTTTGACAGTCTTGAATTCTGACTGCAGTTCAGCCAATAAAAATGTATTTCTGTCATTCATTGCAAACAAGCCAGAAAGTGTTTTTCGTTGCTCTTCTTGTCTGAATAAACAATTATGCAGTTTGCTGGAAATAAGCTGTACTCTGACAGTCGTCCTTATGGAGTGCAGTTCAGCTAATAAAACTCTGTCTGCCTTTCATTGCAAGCAAGCCCGAAAGTGTTTTTATGCTTCATACTGGATTGTAAAAGCAAAGTTGCCGTGTGCTGAAAACAAGTTGTTCTTTGACAGTCTTGAATACTGAGTGCAGTTCAGTTAACAAAAATGCCTTTCTGGTGCTCATTGCAAGCAAGCCCGAAAGTGTTTTTATGCTTCATACTGGATTGTAAAAGCAAAGTTGCCGTGTGCTGAAAACAAGTTGTTCTTTGACAGTCTTGAATACTGAGTGCAGTTCAGTTAATAAAACTGTCTTTCTGGTGCTCATTGCAAACAAGCCAGAAAGTGTTTTTCGTTGCTCTTCTTGTCTGAATAAACAAATATGCAGTTTGCTGGAAATAAGCTGTACTCTGACAGTCGTTCTTATGGAGTGCAGTTCAGTTAATAAAACTCTTTCTGCCTTTCATTGCAAGCAAGCCCGAAAGTGTTTTTATGCTTCATACTGGATTGTAAAAGCAAAGTTGCCGTGTGCTGAAAACAAGTTGTTCTTTGACAGTCTTGAATACTGTGTGCAGTTCAGTTAATAAAACTGTCTTTCTGGTGCTCATTGCAAGCAAGCCAGAAAGTGTTTTTCGTTGCTCTTCTTGTCTGAATAAACAAATATGCAGTTTGCTGGAAATAAGCTGTACTCTGACAGTCGTTCTTATGGAGTGCAGTTCAGCTAATAAAACTCTTTCTGCCTTTCATTGCAAGCAAGCCCGAAAGTGTTTTTATGCTTCATACTGGATTGTAAAAGCAAAGTTGCCGTGTGCTGAAAACAAGTTGTTCTTTGACAGTCTTGAATACTGAGTGCAGTTCAGTTAATAAAACTGTCTTTCTGGTGCTCATTGCAAACAAGCTAGAAATTGTTTTTCTGTGTTCCAATTGTTAGTATAAACAAATATGCAGTCTGCTGAAAGCAAGCTGTTCTTTGATAGTCTTTCTTATGGAGTGCAGTTCAGCTAATAAAACTCTTTCTGCATTTCATTGCAAGCAAGCCCGAAAGTGTTTTTATGCTTTATAATGGATTGTAAAAGCAAAGTTGCTGTTTGCTGAAAACAAGTTGTTCTTTGACAGTCTTGAATTCTGACTGCAGTTCAGCCAATAAAAATGTATTTCTGTCATTCATTGCAAACAAGCCCGAAAGTGTTTTTATCCTTCATACTGGATTGTAAAAGCAAAGTTGCCGTGTGCTGAAAACAAGTTGTTCTTTGACAGTCTTGAATACTGAGTGCAGTTCAGTTAATAAAACTGTCTTTCTGGTGCTCATTGCAAACAAGCCAGAAAGTGTTTTTCGTTGCTCTTCTTGTCTGAATAAACAAATATGCAGTTTGCTGGAAATAAGCTGTACTCTGACAGTCGTTCTTATGGAGTGCAGTTCAGCTAATAAAACTCTTTCTGCCTTTCATTGCAAGCAAGCCCGAAAGTGTTTTTATGCTTCATACTGGATTGTAAAAGCAGAGTTGCCGTGTGCTGAAAATAAGTTGTTCTTTGACAGTCTTGAATACTGAGTGCAGTTCAGTTAATAAAACTGTCTTTCTGGTGCTCATTGCAAACATGCTAGAAATTGTTTTTCTGTGTTCCAATTGTTAGTATAAACAAATATGCAGTCTGCTGAAAGCAAGCTGTTCTTTGATAGTCTTTCTTATGGAGTGCAGATCAGCTAATAAAACTCTTTCTGCCTTTCATTGCAAGCAAGCCCGAAAGTGTTTTTATGCTTCATAATGGATTGTAAAAGCAAAGTTGCCGTGTGCTGAAAACAAGTTGTTCTTTGACAGTCTTGAATACTGAGTGCAGTTCAGTTAACAAAAATGCCTTTCTGGTGCTCATTGCAAACAAGCCAGAAAGTGTTTTTCTGTGTTCCAATTGTTAGTATGAACAAATATGCAGTCTGCTGAAAGCAAGCTGTTCTTTGATAGTCTTTCTTATGGAGTGCAGTTCAGCTAATAAAACTCTTTCTGCCTTTCATTGCAAGCAAGCCCGAAAGTGTTTTTATGCTTTATAATGGATTGTAAAGGCAAAGTTGCAGTTTGCTGAAAACAAGTTGTTCTTTGACAGTCTTGAATTCTGACTGCAGTTCAGCCAATAAAAATGTATTTCTGTCATTCATTGCAAACAAGCCAGAAAGTATTTTTCGTTGCTCTTCTTGTCTGAATAAACAATTATGCAGTTTGCTGGAAATAAGCTGTACTCTGACAGTCGTCCTTATGGAGTGCAGTTCAGCTAATAAAACTCTTTCTGCCTTTCATTGCAAGCAAGCCCGAAAGTGTTTTTATGCTTCATACTGGATTGTAAAAGCAAAGTTGCCGTGTGCTGAAAACAAGTTGTTCTTTGACAGTCTTGAATACTGAGTGCAGTTCAGTTAACAAAAATGCCTTTCTGGTGCTCATTGCAAACAAGCCAGAAAGTGTTTTTCGTTGCTCTTCTTGTCTGAATAAACAAATATGCAGTTTGCTGGAAATAAGCTGTACTCTGACAGTCGTTCTTATGGAGTGCAGTTCAGTTAATAAAACTCTTTCTGCCTTTCATTGCAAGCAAGCCCGAAAGTGTTTTTATGCTTCATACTGGATTGTAAAAGCAAAGTTGCCGTGTGCTGAAAACAAGTTGTTCTTTGACAGTCTTGAATACTGAGTGCAGTTCAGTTAATAAAACTGTCTTTCTGGTGCTCATTGCAAACAAGCCAGAAAGTGTTTTTCGTTGCTCTCCTTGTCTGAATAAACAAATATGCAGTTTGCTGGAAATAAGCTGTACTCTGACAGTCGTTCTTATGGAGTGCAGTTCAGCTAATAAAACTCTTTCTGCCTTTCATTGCAAGCAAGCCCGAAAGTGTTTTTATGCTTCATACTGGATTGTAAAAGCAAAGTTGCCGTGTGCTGAAAACAAGTTGTTCTTTGACAGTCTTTCAATACTGAGTGCAGTTCAGTTAATAAAACTGTCTTTCTGGTGCTCATTGCAAACAAGCTAGAAATTGTTTTTCTGTGTTCCAATTGTTAGTATAAACAAATATGCAGTCTGCTGAAAGCAAGCTGTTCTTTGATAGTCTTTCTTATGGAGTGCAGTTCAGCTAATAAAACTCTTTCTGCATTTCATTGCAAGCAAGCCCGAAAGTGTTTTTATGCTTTATAATGGATTGTAAAAGCAAAGTTGCTGTTTGCTGAAAACAAGTTGTTCTTTGACAGTCTTGAATTCTGAAAGCAGTTCAGCCAATAAAAATGTATTTCTGTCATTCATTGCAAACAAGCCAGAAAGTGTTTTTCTTTGCTCTTCTCGTCTGTATAAGCAAAGATGCAGTTTGCTGGAAATAAGCCGTACTCTGACAGTCGTTCTTATGGAGTGCAGTTCAGCTAATGAAACTCTTTCTGCCTTTCATTGCAAGCAAGCCCGAAACTGTTTTTATGCTTCATACTGGATTGTAAAAGCAAAGTTGCCGTGTGCTGAAAACAAGTTGTTCTTTGACAGTCTTGAATACTGAGTGCAGTTCAGTTAATAAAACTGTCTTTCTGGTGCTCATTGCAAACAAGCCAGAAAGTGTTTTTCGTTGCTCTTCTTGTCTGAATAAACAAATATGCAGTTTGCTGGAAATAAGCTGTACTCTGACAGTCGTTCTTATGGAGTGCAGTTCAGCTAATAAAACTCTTTCTACCTTTCATTGCAAGCAAGCCCGAAAGTGTTTTTATGCTTCATACTGGATTGTAAAAGCAGAGTTGCCGTGTGCTGAAAACAAGTTGTTCTTTGACAGTCTTGAATACTGAGTGCAGTTCAGTTAACAAAAATGCCTTTCTGGTGCTCATTGCAAACAAGCCAGAAAGTGTTTTTCTGTGTTCCAATTGTTAGTATAAACAAATATGCAGTCTGCTGAAAGCAAGCTGTTCTTTGATAGTCTTTCTTATGGAGTGCAGTTCAGCTAATAAAACTCTTTCTGCCTTTCATTGCAAGCAAGCCCGAAAGTGTTTTTATGCTTTATAATGGATTGTAAAGGCAAAGTTGCAGTTTGCTGAAAACAAGTTGTTCTTTGACAGTCTTGAATTCTGACTGCAGTTCAGCCAATAAAAATGTATTTCTGTCATTCATTGCAAACAAGCCAGAAAGTATTTTTCGTTGCTCTTCTTGTCTGAATAAACAAATATGCAGTTTGCTGGAAATAAGCTGTACTCTGACAGTCGTTCTTATGGAGTGCAGTTCAGCTAATAAAACTCTTTCTGCCTTTCATTGCAAGCAAGCCCGAAAGTGTTTTTATGCTTCATACTGAATTGTAAAAGCAAAGTTGCCGTGTGCTGAAAACAAGTTGTTCTTTGACAGTCTTGAATACTGAGTGCAGTTCAGTTAATAAAACTGTCTTTCTGGTGCTCATTGCAAACAAGCCAGAAAGTCTTTTTCGTTGCTCTTCTTGTCTGAATAAACAAATATGCAGTTTGCTGGAAATAAGCTGTACTCTGACAGTCGTTCTTATGGAGTGCAGTTCAGTTAATAAAACTCTTTCTGCCTTTCATTGCAAGCAAGCCCGAAAGTGTTTTTATGCTTCATACTGGATTGTAAAAGCAAAGTTGCCGTGTGCTGAAAACAAGTTGTTCTTTGACAGTCTTGAATACTGAGTGCAGTTCAGTTAATAAAACTGTCTTTCTGGTGCTCATTGCAAACAAGCCAGAAAGTGTTTTTCGTTGCCCTTCTTGTCTGAATAAACAAATATGCAGTTTGCTGGAAATAAGCTGTACTCTGACAGTCGTTCTTATGGAGTGCAGTTCAGCTAATAAAACTCTTTCTGCCTTTCATTGCAAGCAAGCCCGAAAGTGTTTTTATGCTTCATACTGGATTGTAAAAGCAAAGTTGCCGTGTGCTGAAAACAAGTTGTTCTTTGACAGTCTTGAATACTGAGTGCAGTTCAGTTAATAAAACTGTCTTTCTGGTGCTCATTGCAAACAAGCTAGAAATTGTTTTTCTGTGTTCCAATTGTTAGTATAAACAAATATGCAGTCTGCTGAAAGCAAGCTGTTCTTTGATAGTCTTTCTTATGGAGTGCAGTTCAGCTAATAAAACTCTTTCTGCATTTCATTGCAAGCAAGCCCGAAAGTGTTTTAATGCTTCATAATGGATTGTAAAAGCAAAGTTGCTGTGTGCTGAAAACAAGTTGTTCTTTGACAGTCTTGAATTCTGACTGCAGTTCAGCCAATAAAAATGTATTTCTGTCATTCATTGCAAACAAGCCAGAAAGTGTTTTTCGTTGCTCTTCTTGTCTGAATAAACAAATATGCAGTTTGCTGGAAATAAGCTGTACTCTGACAGTCGTTCTTATGGAGTGCAGTTCAGCTAATAAAACTCTTTCTGCCTTTCATTGCAAGCAAGCCCGAAAGTGTTTTTATGCTTCATACTGGATTGTAAAAGCAAAGTTGCCGTGTGCTGAAAACAAGTTGTTCTTTGACAGTCTTGAATACTGAGTGCAGTTCAGTTAACAAAAATGCCTTTCTGGTGCTCATTGCAAACAAGTCAGAAAGTGTTTTTCGTTGCTCTTCTTGTCTGAATAAACAAATATGCAGTTTGCTGGAAATAAGCTGTACTCTGACAGTCGTTCTTATGGAGTGCAGTTCAGTTAATAAAACTCTTTCTGCCTTTCATTGCAAGCAAGCCCGAAAGTGTTTTTATGCTTCATACTGGATTGTAAAAGCAAAGTTGCCGTGTGCTGAAAACAAGTTGTTCTTTGACAGTCTTGAATACTGTGTGCAGTTCAGTTAATAAAACTGTCTTTCTGGTGCTCATTGCAAGCAAGCCAGAAAGTGTTTTTCGTTGCTCTTCTTGTCTGAATAAACAAATATGCAGTTTGCTGGAAATAAGCTGTACTCTGACAGTCGTTCTTATGGAGTGCAGTTCAGCTAATAAAACTCTTTCTGCCTTTCATTGCAAGCAAGCCCGAAAGTGTTTTTATGCTTCATACTGGATTGTAAAAGCAAAGTTGCCGTGTGCTGAAAACAAGTTGTTCTTTGACAGTCTTGAATACTGAGTGCAGTTCAGTTAATAAAACTGTCTTTCTGGTGCTCATTGCAAACAAGCTAGAAATTGTTTTTCTGTGTTCCAATTGTTAGTATAAACAAATATGCAGTCTGCTGAAAGCAAGCTGTTCTTTGATAGTCTTTCTTATGGAGTGCAGTTCAGCTAATAAAACTCTTTCTGCATTTCATTGCAAGCAAGCCCGAAAGTGTTTTTATGCTTTATAATGGATTGTAAAAGCAAAGTTGCAGTTTGCTGAAAACAAGTTGTTCTTTGACAGTCTTGAATTCTGACTGCAGTTCAGCCAATAAAAATGTATTTCTGTCATTCATTGCAAACAAGCCCGAAAGTGTTTTTATCCTTCATACTGGATTGTAAAAGCAAAGTTGCCGTGTGCTGAAAACAAGTTGTTCTTTGACAGTCTTGAATACTGAGTGCAGTTCAGTTAATAAAACTGTCTTTCTGGTGCTCATTGCAAACAAGCCAGAAAGTGTTTTTCGTTGCTCTTCTTGTCTGAATAAACAAATATGCAGTTTGCTGGAAATAAGCTGTACTCTGACAGTCGTTCTTATGGAGTGCAGTTCAGCTAATAAAACTCTTTCTGCCTTTCATTGCAAGCAAGCCCGAAAGTGTTTTTATGCTTCATACTGGATTGTAAAAGCAGAGTTGCCGTGTGCTGAAAATAAGTTGTTCTTTGACAGTCTTGAATACTGAGTGCAGTTCAGTTAATAAAACTGTCTTTCTGGTGCTCATTGCAAACATGCTAGAAATTGTTTCTCTGTGTTCCAATAGTTAGTATAAACAAATATGCAGTCTGCTGAAAGCAAGCTGTTCTTTGATAGTCTTTCTTATGGAGTGCAGATCAGCTAATAAAACTCTTTCTGCCTTTCATTGCAAGCAAGCCCGAAAGTGTTTTTATGCTTCATAATGGATTGTAAAAGCAAAGTTGCCGTGTGCTGAAAACAAGTTGTTCTTTGACAGTCTTGAATACTGAGTGCAGTTCAGTTAACAAAAATGCCTTTCTGGTGCTCATTGCAAACAAGCCAGAAAGTGTTTTTCTGTGTTCCAATTGTTAGTATAAACAAATATGCAGTCTGCTGAAAGCAAGCTGTTCTTTGATAGTCTTTCTTATGGAGTGCAGTTCAGCTAATAAAACTCTTTCTGCCTTTCATTGCAAGCAAGCCCGAAAGTGTTTTTATGCTTTATAATGGATTGTAAAGGCAAAGTTGCAGTTTGCTGAAAACAAGTTGTTCTTTGACAGTCTTGAATTCTGACTGCAGTTCAGCCAATAAAAATGTATTTCTGTCATTCATTGCAAACAAGCCAGAAAGTATTTTTCGTTGCTCTTCTTGTCTGAATAAACAATTATGCAGTTTGCTGAAAATAAGCTGTACTCTGACAGTCGTCCTTATGGAGTGCAGTTCAGCTAATAAAACTCTTTCTGCCTTTCATTGCAAGCAAGCCCGAAAGTGTTTTTATGCTTCATACTGGATTGTAAAAGCAAAGTTGCCGTGTGCTGAAAACAAGTTGTTCTTTGACAGTCTTGAATACTGAGTGCAGTTCAGTTAACAAAAATGCCTTTCTGGTGCTCATTGCAAACAAGCCAGAAAGTGTTTTTCGTTGCTCTTCTTGTCTGAATAAACAAATATGCAGTTTGCTGGAAATAAGCTGTACTCTGACAGTTGTTCTTATGGAGTGCAGTTCAGTTAATAAAACTCTTTCTGCCTTTCATTGCAAGCAAGCCCGAAAGTGTTTTTATGCTTCATACTGGATTGTAAAAGCAAAGTTGCCGTGTGCTGAAAACAAGTTGTTCTTTGACAGTCTTGAATACTGAGTGCAGTTCAGTTAATAAAACTGTCTTTCTGGTGCTCATTGCAAACAAGCCAGAAAGTGTTTTTCGTTGCTCTCCTTGTCTGAATAAACAAATATGCAGTTTGCTGGAAATAAGCTGTACTCTGACATTCGTTCTTATGGAGTGCAGTTCAGCTAATAAAACTCTTTCTGCCTTTCATTGCAAGCAAGCCCGAAAGTGTTTTTATGCTTCATACTGGATTGTAAAAGCAAAGTTGCCGTGTGCTGAAAACAAGTTGTTCTTTGACAGTCTTGAATACTGAGTGCAGTTCAGTTAATAAAACTGTCTTTCTGGTGCTCATTGCAAACAAGCTAGAAATTGTTTTTCTGTGTTCCAATTGTTAGTATAAACAAATATGCAGTCTGCTGAAAGCAAGCTGTTCTTTGATAGTCTTTCTTATGGAGTGCAGTTCAGCTAATAAAACTCTTTCTGCCTTTCATTGCAAGCAAGCCCGAAAGTGTTTTTATGCTTCATACTGGATTGTAAAAGCAAAGTTGCCGTGTGCTGAAAACAAGTTGTTCTTTGACAGTGTTGAATACTGAGTGCAGTTCAGTTAATAAAACTGTCTTTCTGGTGCTCATTGCAAACAAGCCAGAAAGTGTTTTTCTGTGTTCCAATTGTTAGTATAAACAAATATGCAGTCTGCTGAAAGCAAGCTGTTCTTTGATAGTCTTTCTTATGGAGTGCAGTTCAGCTAATAAAACTCTTTCTGCCTTTCATTGCAAGCAAGCCCGAAAGTGTTTTTATGCTTTATAGTGGATTGTAAAGGCAAAGTTGCAGTTTGCTGAAAACAAGTTGTTCTTTGACAGTCTTGAATTCTGACTGCAGTTCAGCCAATAAAAATGTATTTCTGTCATTCATTGCAAACAAGCCAGAAAGTATTTTTCGTTGCTCTTCTTGTCTGAATAAACAATTATGCAGTTTGCTGGAAATAAGCTGTACTCTGACAGTCGTCCTTATGGAGTGCAGTTCAGCTAATAAAACTCTTTCTGCCTTTCATTGCAAGCAAGCCCGAAAGTGTTTTTATGCTTCATACTGGATTGTAAAAGCAAAGTTGCCGTGTGCTGAAAACAAGTTGTTCTTTGACAGTCTTGAATACTGAGTGCAGTTCAGTTAATAAAACTGTCTTTCTGGTGCTCATTGCAAACATGCTAGAAATTGTTTCTCTGTGTTCCAATAGTTAGTATAAACAAATATGCAGTCTGCTGAAAGCAAGCTGTTCTTTGATAGTCTTTCTTATGGAGTGCAGATCAGCTAATAAAACTCTTTCTGCCTTTCATTGCAAGCAAGCCCGAAAGTGTTTTTATGCTTCATAATGGATTGTAAAAGCAAAGTTGCCGTGTGCTGAAAACAAGTTGTTCTTTGACAGTCTTGAATACTGAGTGCAGTTCAGTTAACAAAAATGCCTTTCTGGTGCTCATTGCAAACAAGCCAGAAAGTGTTTTTCTGTGTTCCAATTGTTAGTATAAACAAATATGCAGTCTGCTGAAAGCAAGCTGTTCTTTGATAGTCTTTCTTATGGAGTGCAGTTCAGCTAATAAAACTCTTTCTGCCTTTCATTGCAAGCAAGCCCGAAAGTGTTTTTATGCTTCATACTGGATTGTAAAAGCAAAGTTGCCGTGTGCTGAAAACAAGTTGTTCTTTGACAGTCTTGAATACTGAGTGCAGTTCAGTTAACAAAAATGCCTTTCTGGTGCTCATTGCAAACAAGCCAGAAAGTGTTTTTCGTTGCTCTTCTTGTCTGAATAAACAAATATGCAGTTTGCTGGAAATAAGCTGTACTCTGACAGTCGTTCTTATGGAGTGCAGTTCAGTTAATAAAACTCTTTCTGCCTTTCATTGCAAGCAAGCCCGAAAGTGTTTTTATGCTTCATACTGGATTGTAAAAGCAAAGTTGCCGTGTGCTGAAAACAAGTTGTTCTTTGACAGTCTTGAATACTGAGTGCAGTTCAGTTAATAAAACTGTCTTTCTGGTGCTCATTGCAAACAAGCCAGAAAGTGTTTTTCGTTGCTCTCCTTGTCTGAATAAACAAATATGCAGTTTGCTGGAAATAAGCTGTACTCTGACAGTCGTTCTTATGGAGTGCAGTTCAGCTAATAAAACTCTTTCTGCCTTTCATTGCAAGCAAGCCCGAAAGTGTTTTTATGCTTCATACTGGATTGTAAAAGCAAAGTTGCCGTGTGCTGAAAACAAGTTGTTCTTTGACAGTCTTGAATACTGAGTGCAGTTCAGTTAATAAAACTGTCTTTCTGGTGCTCATTGCAAACAAGCTAGAAATTGTTTTTCTGTGTTCCAATTGTTAGTATAAACAAATATGCAGTCTGCTGAAAGCAAGCTGTTCTTTGATAGTCTTTCTTATGGAGTGCAGTTCAGCTAATAAAACTCTTTCTGCCTTTCATTGCAAGCAAGCCCGAAAGTGTTTTTATGCTTCATACTGGATTGTAAAAGCAAAGTTGCCGTGTGCTGAAAACAAGTTGTTCTTTGACAGTGTTGAATACTGAGTGCAGTTCAGTTAATAAAACTGTCTTTCTGGTGCTCATTGCAAACAAGCCAGAAAGTGTTTTTCGTTGCTCTTCTTGTCTGAATAAACAAATATGCAGTTTGCTGGAAATAAGCTGTACTCTGACAGTCGTTCTTATGGAGTGCAGTTCAGTTAATAAAACTCTTTCTGCCTTTCATTGCAAGCAAGCCCGAAAGTGTTTTTATGCTTCATACTGGATTGTAAAAGCAAAGTTGCCGTGTGCTGAAAACAAGTTGTTCTTTGACAGTCTTGAATACTGAGTGCAGTTCAGTTAATAAAACTGTCTTTCTGGTGCTCATTGCAAACAAGCCAGAAAGTGTTTTTCGTTGCTCTTCTTGTCTGAATAAACAAATATGCAGTTTGCTGGAAATAAGCTGTACTCTGACAGTCGTTCTTATGGAGTGCAGTTCAGCTAATAAAACTCTTTCTGCCTTTCATTGCAAGCAAGCCCGAAAGTGTTTTTATGCTTCATACTGGATTGTAAAAGCAAAGTTGCCGTGTGCTGAAAACAAGTTGTTCTTTGACAGTCTTGAATACTGAGTGCAGTTCAGTTAATAAAACTGTCTTTCTGGTGCTCATTGCAAACATGCTAGAAATTGTTTCTCTGTGTTCCAATAGTTAGTATAAACAAATATGCAGTCTGCTGAAAGCAAGCTGTTCTTTGATAGTCTTTCTTATGGAGTGCAGATCAGCTAATAAAACTCTTTCTGCCTTTCATTGCAAGCAAGCCCGAAAGTGTTTTTATGCTTCATAATGGATTGTAAAAGCAAAGTTGCCGTGTGCTGAAAACAAGTTGTTCTTTGACAGTCTTGAATACTGAGTGCAGTTCAGTTAACAAAAATGCCTTTCTGGTGCTCATTGCAAACAAGCCAGAAAGTGTTTTTCTGTGTTCCAATTGTTAGTATAAACAAATATGCAGTCTGCTGAAAGCAAGCTGTTCTTTGATAGTCTTTCTTATGGAGTGCAGTTCAGCTAATAAAACTCTTTCTGCCTTTCATTGCAAGCAAGCCCGAAAGTGTTTTTATGCTTTATAATGGATTGTAAAGGCAAAGTTGCAGTTTGCTGAAAACAAGTTGTTCTTTGACAGTCTTGAATTCTGACTGCAGTTCAGCCAATAAAAATGTATTTCTGTCATTCATTGCAAACAAGCCAGAAAGTATTTTTCGTTGCTCTTCTTGTCTGAATAAACAATTATGCAGTTTGCTGAAAATAAGCTGTACTCTGACAGTCGTCCTTATGGAGTGCAGTTCAGCTAATAAAACTCTTTCTGCCTTTCATTGCAAGCAAGCCCGAAAGTGTTTTTATGCTTCATACTGGATTGTAAAAGCAAAGTTGCCGTGTGCTGAAAACAAGTTGTTCTTTGACAGTCTTGAATACTGAGTGCAGTTCAGTTAACAAAAATGCCTTTCTGGTGCTCATTGCAAACAAGCCAGAAAGTGTTTTTCGTTGCTCTTCTTGTCTGAATAAACAAATATGCAGTTTGCTGGAAATAAGCTGTACTCTGACAGTCGTTCTTATGGAGTGCAGTTCAGTTAATAAAACTCTTTCTGCCTTTCATTGCAAGCAAGCCCGAAAGTGTTTTTATGCTTCATACTGGATTGTAAAAGCAAAGTTGCCGTGTGCTGAAAACAAGTTGTTCTTTGACAGTCTTGAATACTGAGTGCAGTTCAGTTAATAAAACTGTCTTTCTGGTGCTCATTGCAAACAAGCCAGAAAGTGTTTTTCGTTGCTCTCCTTGTCTGAATAAACAAATATGCAGTTTGCTCGAAATAAGCTGTACTCTGACAGTCGTTCTTATGGAGTGCAGTTCAGCTAATAAAACTCTTTCTGCCTTTCATTGCAAGCAAGCCCGAAAGTGTTTTTATGCTTCATACTGGATTGTAAAAGCAAAGTTGCCGTGTGCTGAAAACAAGTTGTTCTTTGACAGTCTTGAATACTGAGTGCAGTTCAGTTAATAAAACTGTCTTTCTGGTGCTCATTGCAAACAAGCTAGAAATTGTTTTTCTGTGTTCCAATTGTTAGTATAAACAAATATGCAGTCTGCTGAAAGCAAGCTGTTCTTTGATAGTCTTTCTTATGGAGTGCAGTTCAGCTAATAAAACTCTTTCTGCCTTTCATTGCAAGCAAGCCCGAAAGTGTTTTTATGCTTCATACTGGATTGTAAAAGCAAAGTTGCCGTGTGCTGAAAACAAGTTGTTCTTTGACAGTGTTGAATACTGAGTGCAGTTCAGTTAATAAAACTGTCTTTCTGGTGCTCATTGCAAACAAGCCAGAAAGTGTTTTTCTGTGTTCCAATTGTTAGTATAAACAAATATGCAGTCTGCTGAAAGCAAGCTGTTCTTTGATAGTCTTTCTTATGGAGTGCAGTTCAGCTAATAAAACTCTTTCTGCCTTTCATTGCAAGCAAGCCCGAAAGTGTTTTTATGCTTTATAGTGGATTGTAAAGGCAAAGTTGCAGTTTGCTGAAAACAAGTTGTTCTTTGACAGTCTTGAATTCTGACTGCAGTTCAGCCAATAAAAATGTATTTCTGTCATTCATTGCAAACAAGCCAGAAAGTATTTTTCGTTGCTCTTCTTGTCTGAATAAACAATTATGCAGTTTGCTGGAAATAAGCTGTACTCTGACAGTCGTCCTTATGGAGTGCAGTTCAGCTAATAAAACTCTTTCTGCCTTTCATTGCAAGCAAGCCCGAAAGTGTTTTTATGCTTCATACTGGATTGTAAAAGCAAAGTTGCCGTGTGCTGAAAACAAGTTGTTCTTTGACAGTCTTGAATACTGAGTGCAGTTCAGTTAATAAAACTGTCTTTCTGGTGCTCATTGCAAACAAGCCAGAAAGTGTTTTTCGTTGCTCTTCTTGTCTGAATAAACAGATATGCAGTTTGCTGGAAATAAGCTGTACTCTGACAGTCGTTCTTATGGAGTGCAGTTCAGCTAATAAAACTCTTTCTGCCTTTCATTGCAAGCAAGCCCGAAAGTGTTTTTATGCTTCATACTGGATTGTAAAAGCAAAGTTGCCGTGTGCTGAAAACAAGTTGTTCTTTGACAGTCTTGAATACTGAGTGCAGTTCAGTTAATAAAACTGTCTTTCTGGTGCTCATTGCAAACAAGCTAGAAATTGTTTTTCTGTGTTCCAATTGTTAGTATAAACAAATATGCAGTCTGCTGAAAGCAAGCTGTTCTTTGATAGTCTTTCTTATGGAGTGCAGTTCAGCTAATAAAACTCTTTCTGCATTTCATTGCAAGCAAGCCCGAAAGTGTTTTAATGCTTCATAATGGATTGTAAAAGCAAAGTTGCTGTGTGCTGAAAACAAGTTGTTCTTTGACAGTCTTGAATTCTGACTGCAGTTCAGCCAATAAAAATGTATTTCTGTCATTCATTGCAAACAAGCCAGAAAGTGTTTTTCGTTGCTCTTCTTGTCTGAATAAACAAATATGCAGTTTGCTGGAAATAAGCTGTACTCTGACAGTCGTTCTTATGGAGTGCAGTTCAGCTAATAAAACTCTTTCTGCCTTTCATTGCAAGCAAGCCCGAAAGTGTTTTTATGCTTCATACTGGATTGTAAAAGCAAAGTTGCTGTGTGCTGAAAACAAGTTGTTCTTTGACAGTCTTGAATACTGAGTGCAGTTCAGTTAATAAAACTGTCTTTCTGGTGCTCATTGCAAACAAGCCAGAAAGTGTTTTTCGTTGCTCTTCTTGTCTGAATAAACAAATATGCAGTTTGCTGGAAATAAGCTGTACTCTGACAGTCGTTCTTATGGAGTGCAGTTCAGTTAATAAAACTCTTTCTGCCTTTCATTGCAAGCAAGCCCGAAAGTGTTTTTATGCTTCATACTGGATTGTAAAAGCAAAGTTGCCGTGTGCTGAAAACAAGTTGTTCTTTGACAGTCTTGAATACTGAGTGCAGTTCAGTTAATAAAACTGTCTTTCTGGTGCTCATTGCAAACAAGCCAGAAAGTGTTTTTCGTTGCTCTTCTTGTCTGAATAAACAAATATGCAGTTTGCTGGAAATAAGCTGTACTCTGACAGTCGTTCTTATGGAGTGCAGTTCAGCTAATAAAACTCTTTCTGCCTTTCATTGCAAGCAAGCCCGAAAGTGTTTTTATGCTTCATACTGGATTGTAAAAGCAGAGTTGCCGTGTGCTGAAAATAAGTTGTTCTTTGACAGTCTTGAATACTGAGTGCAGTTCAGTTAATAAAACTGTCTTTCTGGTGCTCATTGCAAACATGCTAGAAATTGTTTTTCTGTGTTCCAATTGTTAGTATAAACAAATATGCAGTCTGCTGCAAGCAAGCTGTTCTTTGATAGTCTTTCTTATGGAGTGCAGTTCAGCTAATAAAACTCTTTCTGCCTTTCATTGCAAGCAAGCCCGAAAGTGTTTTTATGCTTCATACTGGATTGTAAAAGCAGAGTTGCCGTGTGCTGAAAACAAGTTGTTCTTTGACAGTGTTGAATACTGAGTGCAGTTCAGTTAATAAAACTGTCTTTCTGGTGCTCATTGCAAACAAGCCAGAAAGTGTTTTTCTGTGTTCCAATTGTTAGTATAAACAAATATGCAGTCTGCTGAAAGCAAGCTGTTCTTTGATAGTCTTTCTTATGGAGTGCAGTTCAGCTAATAAAACTCTTTCTGCCTTTCATTGCAAGCAAGCCCGAAGGTGTTTTTATGCTTTATAGTGGATTGTAAAGGCAAAGTTGCAGTTTGCTGAAAACAAGTTGTTCTTTGACAGTCTTGAATTCTGACTGCAGTTCAGCCAATAAAAATGTATTTCTGTCATTCATTGCAAACAAGCCAGAAAGTATTTTTCGTTGCTCTTCTTGTCTGAATAAACAATTATGCAGTTTGCTGGAAATAAGCTGTACTCTGACAGTCGTCCTTATGGAGTGCAGTTCAGCTAATAAAACTCTTTCTGCCTTTCATTGCAAGCAAGCCCGAAAGTGTTTTTATGCTTCATACTGGATTGTAAAAGCAAAGTTGCCGTGTGCTGAAAACAAGTTGTTCTTTGACAGTCTTGAATACTGAGTGCAGTTCAGTTAACAAAAATGCCTTTCTGGTGCTCATTGCAAACAAGCCAGAAAGTGTTTTTCTGTGTTCCAATTGTTAGTATAAACAAATATGCAGTCTGCTGAAAGCAAGCTGTTCTTTGATAGTCTTTCTTATGGAGTGCAGTTCAGCTAATAAAACTCTTTCTGCCTTTCATTGCAAGCAAGCCCGAAAGTGTTTTTATGCTTTATAATGGATTGTAAAGGCAAAGTTGCAGTTTGCTGAAAACAAGTTGTTCTTTGACAGTCTTGAATTCTGACTGCAGTTCAGCCAATAAAAATGTATTTCTGTCATTCATTGCAAACAAGCCAGAAAGTATTTTTCGTTGCTCTTCTTGTCTGAATAAACAATTATACAGTTTGCTGGAAATAAGCTGTACTCTGACAGTCGTCCTTATGGAGTGCAGTTCAGCTAATAAAACTCTTTCTGCCTTTCATTGCAAGCAAGCCCGAAAGTGTTTTTATGCTTCATACTGGATTGTAAAAGCAAAGTTGCCGTGTGCTGAAAACAAGTTGTTCTTTGACAGTCTTGAATACTGAGTGCAGTTCAGTTAACAAAAATGCCTTTCTGGTGCTCATTGCAAACAAGCCAGAAAGTGTTTTTCGTTGCTCTTCTTGTCTGAATAAACAAATATGCAGTTTGCTGGAAATAAGCTGTACTCTGACAGTCGTTCTTATGGAGTGCAGTTCAGTTAATAAAACTCTTTCTGCCTTTCATTGCAAGCAAGCCCGAAAGTGTTTTTATGCTTCATACTGGATTGTAAAAGCAAAGTTGCCGTGTGCTGAAAACAAGTTGTTCTTTGACAGTCTTGAATACTGAGTGCAGTTCAGTTAATAAAACTGTCTTTCTGGTGCTCATTGCAAACAAGCCAGAAAGTGTTTTTCGTTGCTCTTCTTGTCTGAATAAACAAATATGCAGTTTGCTGGAAATAAGCTGTACTCTGACAGTCGTTCTTATGGAGTGCAGTTCAGCTAATAAAACTCTTTCTGCCTTTCATTGCAAGCAAGCCCGAAAGTGTTTTTATGCTTCATACTGTATTGTAAAAGCAGAGTTGCCGTGTGCTGAAAATAAGTTGTTCTTTGACAGTCTTGAATACTGAGTGCAGTTCAGTTAATAAAACTGTCTTTCTGGTGCTCATTGCAAACATGCTAGAAATTGTTTTTCTGTGTTCCAATTGTTAGTATAAACAAATATGCAGTCTGCTGCAAGCAAGCTGTTCTTTGATAGTCTTTCTTATGGAGTGCAGTTCAGCTAATAAAACTCTTTCTGCCTTTCATTGCAAGCAAGCCCGAAAGTGTTTTTATGCTTCATACTGGATTGTAAAAGCAGAGTTGCCGTGTGCTGAAAACAAGTTGTTCTTTGACAGTGTTGAATACTGAGTGCAGTTCAGTTAATAAAACTGTCTTTCTGGTGCTCATTGCAAACAAGCCAGAAAGTGTTTTTCTGTGTTCCAATTGTTAGTATAAACAAATATGCAGTCTGCTGAAAGCAAGCTGTTCTTTGATAGTCTTTCTTATGGAGTGCAGTTCAGCTAATAAAACTCTTTCTGCCTTTCATTGCAAGCAAGCCCGAAGGTGTTTTTATGCTTTATAGTGGATTGTAAAGGCAAAGTTGCAGTTTGCTGAAAACAAGTTGTTCTTTGACAGTCTTGAATTCTGACTGCAGTTCAGCCAATAAAAATGTATTTCTGTCATTCATTGCAAACAAGCCAGAAAGTATTTTTCGTTGCTCTTCTTGTCTGAATAAACAATTATGCAGTTTGCTGGAAATAAGCTGTACTCTGACAGTCGTCCTTATGGAGTGCAGTTCAGCTAATAAAACTCTTTCTGCCTTTCATTGCAAGCAAGCCCGAAAGTGTTTTTATGCTTCATACTGGATTGTAAAAGCAAAGTTGCCGTGTGCTGAAAACAAGTTGTTCTTTGACAGTCTTGAATACTGAGTGCAGTTCAGTTAACAAAAATGCCTTTCTGGTGCTCATTGCAAACAAGC
Organism: Hoplias malabaricus; assembly: GCF_029633855.1. Classification (NCBI taxonomy): domain Eukaryota; kingdom Metazoa; phylum Chordata; class Actinopteri; order Characiformes; family Erythrinidae; genus Hoplias; species Hoplias malabaricus. The sequence continues at coordinate 27,300,383 of NC_089810.1, forward strand.
CAGAAAGTGTTTTTCTGTGTTCCAATTGTTAGTATAAACAAATATGCAGTCTGCTGAAAGCAAGCTGTTCTTTGATAGTCTTTCTTATGGAGTGCAGTTCAGCTAATAAAACTCTTTCTGCCTTTCATTGCAAGCAAGCCCGAAAGTGTTTTTATGCTTTATAATGGATTGTAAAGGCAAAGTTGCAGTTTGCTGAAAACAAGTTGTTCTTTGACAGTCTTGAATTCTGACTGCAGTTCAGCCAATAAAAATGTATTTCTGTCATTCATTGCAAACAAGCCAGAAAGTATTTTTCGTTGCTCTTCTTGTCTGAATAAACAATTATACAGTTTGCTGGAAATAAGCTGTACTCTGACAGTCGTCCTTATGGAGTGCAGTTCAGCTAATAAAACTCTTTCTGCCTTTCATTGCAAGCAAGCCCGAAAGTGTTTTTATGCTTCATACTGGATTGTAAAAGCAAAGTTGCCGTGTGCTGAAAACAAGTTGTTCTTTGACAGTCTTGAATACTGAGTGCAGTTCAGTTAACAAAAATGCCTTTCTGGTGCTCATTGCAAACAAGCCAGAAAGTGTTTTTCGTTGCTCTTCTTGTCTGAATAAACAAATATGCAGTTTGCTGGAAATAAGCTGTACTCTGACAGTCGTTCTTATGGAGTGCAGTTCAGTTAATAAAACTCTTTCTGCCTTTCATTGCAAGCAAGCCCGAAAATGTTTTTATGCTTCATACTGGATTGTAAAAGCAAAGTTGCCGTGTGCTGAAAACAAGTTGTTCTTTGACAGTCTTGAATACTGAGTGCAGTTCAGTTAATAAAACTGTCTTTCTGGTGCTCATTGCAAACAAGCCAGAAAGTGTTTTTCGTTGCTCTTCTTGTCTGAATAAACAAATATGCAGTTTGCTGGAAATAAGCTGTACTCTGACAGTCGTTCTTATGGAGTGCAGTTCAGCTAATAAAACTCTTTCTGCCTTTCATTGCAAGCAAGCCCGAAAGTGTTTTTATGCTTCATACTGGATTGTAAAAGCAGAGTTGCCGTGTGCTGAAAATAAGTTGTTCTTTGACAGTCTTGAATACTGAGTGCAGTTCAGTTAATAAAACTGTCTTTCTGGTGCTCATTGCAAACATGCTAGAAATTGTTTTTCTGTGTTCCGATTGTTAGTATAAACAAATATGCAGTCTGCTGCAAGCAAGCTGTTCTTTGATAGTCTTTCTTATGGAGTGCAGTTCAGCTAATAAAACTCTTTCTGCCTTTCATTGCAAGCAAGCCCGAAAGTGTTTTTATGCTTCATACTGGATTGTAAAAGCAGAGTTGCCGTGTGCTGAAAACAAGTTGTTCTTTGACAGTGTTGAATACTGAGTGCAGTTCAGTTAATAAAACTGTCTTTCTGGTGCTCATTGCAAACAAGCCAGAAAGTGTTTTTCTGTGTTCCAATTGTTAGTATAAACAAATATGCAGTCTGCTGAAAGCAAGCTGTTCTTTGATAGTCTTTCTTATGGAGTGCAGTTCAGCTAATAAAACTCTTTCTGCCTTTCATTGCAAGCAAGCCCGAAGGTGTTTTTATGCTTTATAGTGGATTGTAAAGGCAAAGTTGCAGTTTGCTGAAAACAAGTTGTTCTTTGACAGTCTTGAATTCTGACTGCAGTTCAGCCAATAAAAATGTATTTCTGTCATTCATTGCAAACAAGCCAGAAAGTATTTTTCGTTGCTCTTCTTGTCTGAATAAACAATTATGCAGTTTGCTGGAAATAAGCTGTACTCTGACAGTCGTCCTTATGGAGTGCAGTTCAGCTAATAAAACTCTTTCTGCCTTTCATTGCAAGCAAGCCCGAAAGTGTTTTTATGCTTCATACTGGATTGTAAAAGCAAAGTTGCCGTGTGCTGAAAACAAGTTGTTCTTTGACAGTCTTGAATACTGAGTGCAGTTCAGTTAACAAAAATGCCTTTCTGGTGCTCATTGCAAACAAGCCAGAAAGTGTTTTTCTGTGTTCCAATTGTTAGTATAAACAAATATGCAGTCTGCTGAAAGCAAGCTGTTCTTTGATAGTCTTTCTTATGGAGTGCAGTTCAGCTAATAAAACTCTTTCTGCCTTTCATTGCAAGCAAGCCCGAAAGTGTTTTTATGCTTTATAATGGATTGTAAAGGCAAAGTTGCAGTTTGCTGAAAACAAGTTGTTCTTTGACAGTCTTGAATTCTGACTGCAGTTCAGCCAATAAAAATGTATTTCTGTCATTCATTGCAAACAAGCCAGAAAGTATTTTTCGTTGCTCTTCTTGTCTGAATAAACAATTATACAGTTTGCTGGAAATAAGCTGTACTCTGACAGTCGTCCTTATGGAGTGCAGTTCAGCTAATAAAACTCTTTCTGCCTTTCATTGCAAGCAAGCCCGAAAGTGTTTTTATGCTTCATACTGGATTGTAAAAGCAAAGTTGCCGTGTGCTGAAAACAAGTTGTTCTTTGACAGTCTTGAATACTGAGTGCAGTTCAGTTAACAAAAATGCCTTTCTGGTGCTCATTGCAAACAAGCCAGAAAGTGTTTTTCGTTGCTCTTCTTGTCTGAATAAACAAATATGCAGTTTGCTGGAAATAAGCTGTACTCTGACAGTCGTTCTTATGGAGTGCAGTTCAGTTAATAAAACTCTTTCTGCCTTTCATTGCAAGCAAGCCCGAAAATGTTTTTATGCTTCATACTGGATTGTAAAAGCAAAGTTGCCGTGTGCTGAAAACAAGTTGTTCTTTGACAGTCTTGAATACTGAGTGCAGTTCAGTTAATAAAACTGTCTTTCTGGTGCTCATTGCAAACAAGCCAGAAAGTGTTTTTCGTTGCTCTTCTTGTCTGAATAAACAAATATGCAGTTTGCTGGAAATAAGCTGTACTCTGACAGTCGTTCTTATGGAGTGCAGTTCAGCTAATAAAACTCTTTCTGCCTTTCATTGCAAGCAAGCCCGAAAGTGTTTTTATGCTTCATACTGGATTGTAAAAGCAGAGTTGCCGTGTGCTGAAAATAAGTTGTTCTTTGACAGTCTTGAATACTGAGTGCAGTTCAGTTAATAAAACTGTCTTTCTGGTGCTCATTGCAAACATGCTAGAAATTGTTTTTCTGTGTTCCAATTGTTAGTATAAACAAATATGCAGTCTGCTGCAAGCAAGCTGTTCTTTGATAGTCTTTCTTATGGAGTGCAGTTCAGCTAATAAAACTCTTTCTGCCTTTCATTGCAAGCAAGCCCGAAAGTGTTTTTATGCTTCATACTGGATTGTAAAAGCAGAGTTGCCGTGTGCTGAAAACAAGTTGTTCTTTGACAGTGTTGAATACTGAGTGCAGTTCAGTTAATAAAACTGTCTTTCTGGTGCTCATTGCAAACAAGCCAGAAAGTGTTTTTCTGTGTTCCAATTGTTAGTATAAACAAATATGCAGTCTGCTGAAAGCAAGCTGTTCTTTGATAGTCTTTCTTATGGAGTGCAGTTCAGCTAATAAAACTCTTTCTGCCTTTCATTGCAAGCAAGCCCGAAAGTGTTTTTATGCTTCATACTGGATTGTAAAAGCAAAGTTGCCGTGTGCTGAAAACAAGTTGTTCTTTGACAGTCTTGAATACTGAGTGCAGTTCAGTTAATAAAACTGTCTTTCTGGTGCTCATTGCAAACAAGCCAGAAAGTGTTTTTCGTTGCTCTTCTTGTCTGAATAAACAGATATGCAGTTTGCTGGAAATAAGCTGTACTCTGACAGTCGTTCTTATGGAGTGCAGTTCAGCTAATAAAACTCTTTCTGCCTTTCATTGCAAGCAAGCCCGAAAGTGTTTTTATGCTTCATACTGGATTGTAAAAGCAAAGTTGCCGTGTGCTGAAAACAAGTTGTTCTTTGACAGTCTTGAATACTGAGTGCAGTTCAGTTAATAAAACTGTCTTTCTGGTGCTCATTGCAAACAAGCTAGAAATTGTTTTTCTGTGTTCCAGTTGTTAGTATAAACAAATATGCAGTCTGCTGAAAGCAAGCTGTTCTTTGATAGTCTTTCTTATGGAGTGCAGTTCAGCTAATAAAACTCTTTCTGCATTTCATTGCAAGCAAGCCCGAAAGTGTTTTAATGCTTCATAATGGATTGTAAAAGCAAAGTTGCTGTGTGCTGAAAACAAGTTGTTCTTTGACAGTCTTGAATTCTGACTGCAGTTCAGCCAATAAAAATGTATTTCTGTCATTCATTGCAAACAAGCCAGAAAGTGTTTTTCGTTGCTCTTCTTGTCTGAATAAACAAATATGCAGTTTGCTGGAAATAAGCTGTACTCTGACAGTCGTTCTTATGGAGTGCAGTTCAGCTAATAAAACTCTTTCTGCCTTTCATTGCAAGCAAGCCCGAAAGTGTTTTTATGCTTCATACTGGATTGTAAAAGCAAAGTTGCTGTGTGCTGAAAACAAGTTGTTCTTTGACAGTCTTGAATACTGAGTGCAGTTCAGTTAATAAAACTGTCTTTCTGGTGCTCATTGCAAACAAGCCAGAAAGTGTTTTTCGTTGCTCTTCTTGTCTGAATAAACAAATATGCAGTTTGCTGGAAATAAGCTGTACTCTGACAGTCGTTCTTATGGAGTGCAGTTCAGTTAATAAAACTCTTTCTGCCTTTCATTGCAAGCAAGCCCGAAAGTGTTTTTATGCTTCATACTGGATTGTAAAAGCAAAGTTGCCGTGTGCTGAAAACAAGTTGTTCTTTGACAGTCTTGAATACTGAGTGCAGTTCAGTTAATAAAACTGTCTTTCTGGTGCTCATTGCAAACAAGCCAGAAAGTGTTTTTCGTTGCTCTTCTTGTCTGAATAAACAATTATGCAGTTTGCTGGAAATAAGCTGTACTCTGACAGTCGTCCTTATGGAGTGCAGTTCAGCTAATAAAACTCTTTCTGCCTTTCATTGCAAGCAAGCCCGAAAGTGTTTTTATGCTTCATACTGGATTGTAAAAGCAAAGTTGCCGTGTGCTGAAAACAAGTTGTTCTTTGACAGTCTTGAATACTGAGTGCAGTTCAGTTAATAAAACTGTCTTTCTGGTGCTCATTGCAAACAAGCTAGAAATTGTTTTTCTGTGTTCCAATTGTTAGTATAAACAAATATGCAGTCTGCTGAAAGCAAGCTGTTCTTTGATAGTCTTTCTTATGGAGTGCAGTTCAGCTAATAAAACTCTTTCTGCATTTCATTGCAAGCAAGCCCGAAAGTGTTTTTATGCTTTATAATGGATTGTAAAGGCAAAGTTGCAGTTTGCTGAAAACAAGTTGTTCTTTGACAGTCTTGAATTCTGACTGCAGTTCAGCCAATAAAAATGTATTTCTGTCATTCATTGCAAACAAGCCAGAAAGTGTTTTTCGTTGCTCTTCTTGTCTGAATAAACGAATATGCAGTTTGCTGGAAATAAGCTGTACTCTGACAGTCGTTCTTATGGAGTGCAGTTCAGTTAATTAAACTCTTTCTGCCTTTCATTGCAAGCAAGCCCGAAAGTGTTTTTATGCTTCATACTGGATTGTAAAAGCAAAGTTGCCGTGTGCTGAAAACAAGTTGTTCTTTGACAGTCTTGAATACTGAGTGCAGTTCAGTTAATAAAACTGTCTTTCTGGTGCTCATCGCAAACAAGCCAGAAAGTGTTTTTCGTTGCTCTTCTTGTCTGAATAAACAATTATGCAGTTTGCTGGAAATAAGCTGTACTCTGACAGTCGTCCTTATGGAGTGCAGTTCAGCTAATAAAACTCTTTCTGCCTTTCATTGCAAGCAAGCCCGAAAGTGTTTTTATGCTTCATACTGGATTGTAAAAGCAAAGTTGCCGTGTGCTGAAAACAAGTTGTTCTTTGACAGTCTTGAATACTGAGTGCAGTTCAGTTAATAAAACTGTCTTTCTGGTGCTCATCGCAAACAAGCCAGAAAGTGTTTTTCGTTGCTCTTCTTGTCTGAATAAACAATTATGCAGTTTGCTGGAAATAAGCTGTACTCTGACAGTCGTCCTTATGGAGTGCAGTTCAGCTAATAAAACTCTTTCTGCCTTTCATTGCAAGCAAGCCCGAAAGTGTTTTTATGCTTCATACTGGATTGTAAAAGCAAAGTTGCCGTGTGCTGAAAACAAGTTGTTCTTTGACAGTCTTGAATACTGAGTGCAGTTCAGTTAATAAAACTGTCTTTCTGGTGCTCATTGCAAACAAGCCAGAAAGTGTTTTTCGTTGCTCTTCTTGTCTGAATAAACAATTATGCAGTTTGCTGGAAATAAGCTGTACTCTGACATTCGTCCTTATGGAGTGCAGTTCAGCTAATAAAACTCTTTCTGCCTTTCATTGCAAGCAAGCCCGAAAGTGTTTTTATGCTTCATACTGGATTGTAAAAGCAAAGTTGCCGTGTGCTGAAAACAAGTTGTTCTTTGACAGTCTTGAATACTGAGTGCAGTTCAGTTAACAAAAATGCCTTTCTGGTGCTCATTGCAAACAAGCCAGAAAGTGTTTTTCGTTGCTCTTCTTGTCTGAATAAACAAATATGCAGTTTGCTGGAAATAAGCTGTACTCTGACAGTCGTTCTTATGGAGTGCAGTTCAGTTAATAAAACTCTTTCTGCCTTTCATTGCAAGCAAGCCCGAAAGTGTTTTTATGCTTCATACTGGATTGTAAAAGCAAAGTTGCCGTGTGCTGAAAACAAGTTGTTCTTTGACAGTCTTGAATACTGAGTGCAGTTCAGTTAATAAAACTGTCTTTCTGGTGCTCATTGCAAACAAGCCAGAAAGTGTTTTTCGTTGCTCTTCTTGTCTGAATAAACAAATATGCAGTTTGCTGGAAATAAGCTGTACTCTGACAGTCGTTCTTATGGAGTGCAGTTCAGCTAATAAACCTCTTTCTGCCTTTCATTGCAAGCAAGCCCGAAAGTGTTTTTATGCTTCATACTGGATTGTAAAAGCAAAGTTGCCGTGTGCTGAAAACAAGTTGTTCTTTGACAGTCTTTCAATACTGAGTGCAGTTCAGTTAATAAAACTGTCTTTCTGGTGCTCATTGCAAACAAGCTAGAAATTGTTTTTCTGTGTTCCAATTGTTAGTATAAACAAATATGCAGTCTGCTGAAAGCAAGCTGTTCTTTGATAGTCTTTCTTATGGAGTGCAGTTCAGCTAATAAAACTCTTTCTGCATTTCATTGCAAGCAAGCCCGAAAGTGTTTTTATGCTTTATAATGGATTGTAAAAGCAAAGTTGCTGTTTGCTGAAAACAAGTTGTTCTTTGACAGTCTTGAATTCTGAAAGCAGTTCAGCCAATAAAAATGTATTTCTGTCATTCATTGCAAACAAGCCAGAAAGTGTTTTTCTTTGCTCTTCTCGTCTGTATAAGCAAAGATGCAGTTTGCTGGAAATAAGCCGTACTCTGACAGTCGTTCTTATGGAGTGCAGTTCAGCTAATGAAACTCTTTCTGCCTTTCATTGCAAGCAAGCCCGAAAGTGTTTTTATGCTTCATACTGGATTGTAAAAGCAAAGTTGCCGTGTGCTGAAAACAAGTTGTTCTTTGACAGTCTTTCAATACTGAGTGCAGTTCAGTTAATAAAACTGTCTTTCTGGTGCTCATTGCAAACAAGCTAGAAATTGTTTTTCTGTGTTCCAATTGTTAGTATAAACAAATATGCAGTCTGCTGAAAGCAAGCTGTTCTTTGATAGTCTTTCTTATGGAGTGCAGTTCAGCTAATAAAACTCTTTCTGCATTTCATTGCAAGCAAGCCCGAAAGTGTTTTTATGCTTTATAATGGATTGTAAAAGCAAAGTTGCTGTTTGCTGAAAACAAGTTGTTCTTTGACAGTCTTGAATTCTGAAAGCAGTTCAGCCAATAAAAATGTATTTCTGTCATTCATTGCAAACAAGCCAGAAAGTGTTTTTCTTTGCTCTTCTCGTCTGTATAAGCAAAGATGCAGTTTGCTGGAAATAAGCCGTACTCTGACAGTCGTTCTTATGGAGTGCAGTTCAGCTAATGAAACTCTTTCTGCCTTTCATTGCAAGCAAGCCCGAAAGTGTTTTTATGCTTCATACTGGATTGTAAAAGCAAAGTTGCCGTGTGCTGAAAACAAGTTGTTCTTTGACAGTCTTGAATACTGAGTGCAGTTCAGTTAATAAAACTGTCTTTCTGGTGCTCATTGCAAACAAGCCAGAAAGTGTTTTTCTGTGTTCCAATTGTTAGTATAAACAAATATGCAGTCTGCTGAAAGCAAGCTGTTCTTTGATAGTCTTTCTTATGGAGTGCAGTTCAGCTAATAAAACTCTTTCTGCCTTTCATTGCAAGCAAGCCCGAAAGTGTTTTTATGCTTTATAATGGATTGTAAAGGCAAAGTTGCAGTTTGCTGAAAACAAGTTGTTCTTTGACAGTCTTGAATTCTGACTGCAGTTCAGCCAATAAAAATGTATTTCTGTCATTCATTGCAAACAAGCCAGAAAGTATTTTTCGTTGCTCTTCTTGTCTGAATAAACAAATATGCAGTTTGCTGGAAATAAGCTGTACTCTGACAGTCGTTCTTATGGAGTGCAGTTCAGCTAATAAAACTCTTTCTGCCTTTCATTGCAAGCAAGCCCGAAAGTGTTTTTATGCTTCATACTGGATTGTAAAAGCAAAGTTGCCGTGTGCTGAAAACAAGTTGTTCTTTGACAGTCTTGAATACTGAGTGCAGTTCAGTTAATAAAACTGTCTTTCTGGTGCTCATTGCAAACAAGCCAGAAAGTGTTTTTCGTTGCTCTTCTTGTCTGAATAAACAGATATGCAGTTTGCTGGAAATAAGCTGTACTCTGACAGTCGTTCTTATGGAGTGCAGTTCAGTTAATAAAACTCTTTCTGCCTTTCATTGCAAGCAAGCCCGAAAGTGTTTTTATGCTTCATACTGGATTGTAAAAGCAAAGTTGCCGTGTGCTGAAAACAAGTTGTTCTTTGACAGTCTTGAATACTGAGTGCAGTTCAGTTAATAAAACTGTCTTTCTGGTGCTCATTGCAAACAAGCCAGAAAGTGTTTTTCGTTGCTCTTCTTGTCTGAATAAACAAATATGCAGTTTGCTGGAAATAAGCTGTACTCTGACAGTCGTTCTTATGGAGTGCAGTTCAGCTAATAAACCTCTTTCTGCCTTTCATTGCAAGCAAGCCCGAAAGTGTTTTTATGCTTCATACTGGATTGTAAAAGCAAAGTTGCCGTGTGCTGAAAACAAGTTGTTCTTTGACAGTCTTGAATACTGAGTGCAGTTCAGTTAATAAAACTGTCTTTCTGGTGCTCATTGCAAACAAGCCAGAAAGTGTTTTTCGTTGCTCTTCTTGTCTGAATAAACAAATATGCAGTTTGCTGGAAATAAGCTGTACTCTGACAGTCGTTCTTATGGAGTGCAGTTCAGCTAATAAACCTCTTTCTGCCTTTCATTGCAAGCAAGCCCGAAAGTGTTTTTATGCTTCATACTGGATTGTAAAAGCAAAGTTGCCGTGTGCTGAAAACAAGTTGTTCTTTGACAGTCTTTCAATACTGAGTGCAGTTCAGTTAATAAAACTGTCTTTCTGGTGCTCATTGCAAACAAGCTAGAAATTGTTTTTCTGTGTTCCAATTGTTAGTATAAACAAATATGCAGTCTGCTGAAAGCAAGCTGTTCTTTGATAGTCTTTCTTATGGAGTGCAGTTCAGCTAATAAAACTCTTTCTGCATTTCATTGCAAGCAAGCCCGAAAGTGTTTTTATGCTTTATAATGGATTGTAAAAGCAAAGTTGCTGTTTGCTGAAAACAAGTTGTTCTTTGACAGTCTTGAATTCTGAAAGCAGTTCAGCCAATAAAAATGTATTTCTGTCATTCATTGCAAACAAGCCAGAAAGTGTTTTTCTTTGCTCTTCTCGTCTGTATAAGCAAAGATGCAGTTTGCTGGAAATAAGCCGTACTCTGACAGTCGTTCTTATGGAGTGCAGTTCAGCTAATGAAACTCTTTCTGCCTTTCATTGCAAGCAAGCCCGAAAGTGTTTTTATGCTTCATACTGGATTGTAAAAGCAAAGTTGCCGTGTGCTGAAAACAAGTTGTTCTTTGACAGTCTTGAATACTGAGTGCAGTTCAGTTAATAAAACTGTCTTTCTGGTGCTCATTGCAAACAAGCCAGAAAGTGTTTTTCTGTGTTCCAATTGTTAGTATAAACAAATATGCAGTCTGCTGAAAGCAAGCTGTTCTTTGATAGTCTTTCTTATGGAGTGCAGTTCAGCTAATAAAACTCTTTCTGCCTTTCATTGCAAGCAAGCCCGAAAGTGTTTTTATGCTTTATAATGGATTGTAAAGGCAAAGTTGCAGTTTGCTGAAAACAAGTTGTTCTTTGACAGTCTTGAATTCTGACTGCAGTTCAGCCAATAAAAATGTATTTCTGTCATTCATTGCAAACAAGCCAGAAAGTATTTTTCGTTGCTCTTCTTGTCTGAATAAACAAATATGCAGTTTGCTGGAAATAAGCTGTACTCTGACAGTCGTTCTTATGGAGTGCAGTTCAGCTAATAAAACTCTTTCTGCCTTTCATTGCAAGCAAGCCCGAAAGTGTTTTTATGCTTCATACTGGATTGTAAAAGCAAAGTTGCCGTGTGCTGAAAACAAGTTGTTCTTTGACAGTCTTGAATACTGAGTGCAGTTCAGTTAATAAAACTGTCTTTCTGGTGCTCATTGCAAACAAGCCAGAAAGTGTTTTTCGTTGCTCTTCTTGTCTGAATAAACAGATATGCAGTTTGCTGGAAATAAGCTGTACTCTGACAGTCGTTCTTATGGAGTGCAGTTCAGTTAATAAAACTCTTTCTGCCTTTCATTGCAAGCAAGCCCGAAAGTGTTTTTATGCTTCATACTGGATTGTAAAAGCAAAGTTGCCGTGTGCTGAAAACAAGTTGTTCTTTGACAGTCTTGAATACTGAGTGCAGTTCAGTTAATAAAACTGTCTTTCTGGTGCTCATTGCAAACAAGCCAGAAAGTGTTTTTCGTTGCTCTTCTTGTCTGAATAAACAAATATGCAGTTTGCTGGAAATAAGCTGTACTCTGACAGTCGTTCTTATGGAGTGCAGTTCAGCTAATAAACCTCTTTCTGCCTTTCATTGCAAGCAAGCCCGAAAGTGTTTTTATGCTTCATACTGGATTGTAAAAGCAAAGTTGCCGTGTGCTGAAAACAAGTTGTTCTTTGACAGTCTTGAATACTGAGTGCAGTTCAGTTAATAAAACTGTCTTTCTGGTGCTCATTGCAAACAAGCCAGAAAGTGTTTTTCGTTGCTCTTCTTGTCTGAATAAACAAATATGCAGTTTGCTGGAAATAAGCTGTACTCTGACAGTCGTTCTTATGGAGTGCAGTTCAGCTAATAAACCTCTTTCTGCCTTTCATTGCAAGCAAGCCCGAAAGTGTTTTTATGCTTCATACTGGATTGTAAAAGCAAAGTTGCCGTGTGCTGAAAACAAGTTGTTCTTTGACAGTCTTTCAATACTGAGTGCAGTTCAGTTAATAAAACTGTCTTTCTGGTGCTCATTGCAAACAAGCTAGAAATTGTTTTTCTGTGTTCCAATTGTTAGTATAAACAAATATGCAGTCTGCTGAAAGCAAGCTGTTCTTTGATAGTCTTTCTTATGGAGTGCAGTTCAGCTAATAAAACTCTTTCTGCATTTCATTGCAAGCAAGCCCGAAAGTGTTTTTATGCTTTATAATGGATTGTAAAAGCAAAGTTGCTGTTTGCTGAAAACAAGTTGTTCTTTGACAGTCTTGAATTCTGAAAGCAGTTCAGCCAATAAAAATGTATTTCTGTCATTCATTGCAAACAAGCCAGAAAGTGTTTTTCTTTGCTCTTCTCGTCTGTATAAGCAAAGATGCAGTTTGCTGGAAATAAGCCGTACTCTGACAGTCGTTCTTATGGAGTGCAGTTCAGCTAATGAAACTCTTTCTGCCTTTCATTGCAAGCAAGCCCGAAAGTGTTTTTATGCTTCATACTGGATTGTAAAAGCAAAGTTGCCGTGTGCTGAAAACAAGTTGTTCTTTGACAGTCTTGAATACTGAGTGCAGTTCAGTTAATAAAACTGTCTTTCTGGTGCTCATTGCAAACAAGCCAGAAAGTGTTTTTCTGTGTTCCAATTGTTAGTATAAACAAATATGCAGTCTGCTGAAAGCAAGCTGTTCTTTGATAGTCTTTCTTATGGAGTGCAGTTCAGCTAATAAAACTCTTTCTGCCTTTCATTGCAAGCAAGCCCGAAAGTGTTTTTATGCTTTATAATGGATTGTAAAGGCAAAGTTGCAGTTTGCTGAAAACAAGTTGTTCTTTGACAGTCTTGAATTCTGAATGCAGTTCAGCCAATAAAAATGTATTTCTGTCATTCATTGCAAACAAGCCAGAAAGTATTTTTCGTTGCTCTTCTTGTCTGAATAAACAAATATGCAGTTTGCTGGAAATAAGCTGTACTCTGACAGTCGTTCTTATGGAGTGCAGTTCAGCTAATAAAACTCTTTCTGCCTTTCATTGCAAGCAAGCCCGAAAGTGTTTTTATGCTTCATACTGGATTGTAAAAGCAAAGTTGCCGTGTGCTGAAAACAAGTTGTTCTTTGACAGTCTTGAATACTGAGTGCAGTTCAGTTAATAAAACTGTCTTTCTGGTGCTCATTGCAAACAAGCCAGAAAGTGTTTTTCGTTGCTCTTCTTGTCTGAATAAACAGATATGCAGTTTGCTGGAAATAAGCTGTACTCTGACAGTCGTTCTTATGGAGTGCAGTTCAGTTAATAAAACTCTTTCTGCCTTTCATTGCAAGCAAGCCCGAAAGTGTTTTTATGCTTCATACTGGATTGTAAAAGCAAAGTTGCCGTGTGCTGAAAACAAGTTGTTCTTTGACAGTCTTGAATACTGAGTGCAGTTCAGTTAATAAAACTGTCTTTCTGGTGCTCATTGCAAACAAGCCAGAAAGTGTTTTTCGTTGCTCTTCTTGTCTGAATAAACAAATATGCAGTTTGCTGGAAATAAGCTGTACTCTGACAGTCGTTCTTATGGAGTGCAGTTCAGCAAATAAACCTCTTTCTGCCTTTCATTGCAAGCAAGCCCGAAAGTGTTTTTATGCTTCATACTGGATTGTAAAAGCAAAGTTGCCGTGTGCTGAAAACAAGTTGTTCTTTGACAGTCTTTCAATACTGAGTGCAGTTCAGTTAATAAAACTGTCTTTCTGGTGCTCATTGCAAACAAGCTAGAAATTGTTTTTCTGTGTTCCAATTGTTAGTATAAACAAATATGCAGTCTGCTGAAAGCAAGCTGTTCTTTGATAGTCTTTCTTATGGAGTGCAGTTCAGCTAATAAAACTCTTTCTGCATTTCATTGCAAGCAAGCCCGAAAGTGTTTTTATGCTTTATAATGGATTGTAAAAGCAAAGTTGCTGTTTGCTGAAAACAAGTTGTTCTTTGACAGTCTTGAATTCTGAAAGCAGTTCAGCCAATAAAAATGTATTTCTGTCATTCATTGCAAACAAGCCAGAAAGTGTTTTTCTTTGCTCTTCTCGTCTGTATAAGCAAAGATGCAGTTTGCTGGAAATAAGCCGTACTCTGACAGTCGTTCTTATGGAGTGCAGTTCAGCTAATGAAACTCTTTCTGCCTTTCATTGCAAGCAAGCCCGAAAGTGTTTTTATGCTTCATACTGGATTGTAAAAGCAAAGTTGCCGTGTGCTGAAAACAAGTTGTTCTTTGACAGTCTTGAATACTGAGTGCAGTTCAGTTAATAAAACTGTCTTTCTGGTGCTCATTGCAAACAAGCCAGAAAGTGTTTTTCTGTGTTCCAATTGTTAGTATAAACAAATATGCAGTCTGCTGAAAGCAAGCTGTTCTTTGATAGTCTTTCTTATGGAGTGCAGTTCAGCTAATAAAACTCTTTCTGCCTTTCATTGCAAGCAAGCCCGAAAGTGTTTTTATGCTTTATAATGGATTGTAAAGGCAAAGTTGCAGTTTGCTGAAAACAAGTTGTTCTTTGACAGTCTTGAATTCTGACTGCAGTTCAGCCAATAAAAATGTATTTCTGTCATTCATTGCAAACAAGCCAGAAAGTATTTTTCGTTGCTCTTCTTGTCTGAATAAACAAATATGCAGTTTGCTGGAAATAAGCTGTACTCTGACAGTCGTTCTTATGGAGTGCAGTTCAGCTAATAAAACTCTTTCTGCCTTTCATTGCAAGCAAGCCCGAAAGTGTTTTTATGCTTCATACTGGATTGTAAAAGCAAAGTTGCCGTGTGCTGAAAACAAGTTGTTCTTTGACAGTCTTGAATACTGAGTGCAGTTCAGTTAATAAAACTGTCTTTCTGGTGCTCATTGCAAACAAGCCAGAAAGTGTTTTTCGTTGCTCTTCTTGTCTGAATAAACAAATATGCAGTTTGCTGGAAATAAGCTGTACTCTGACAGTCGTTCTTATGGAGTGCAGTTCAGTTAATAAAACTCTTTCTGCCTTTCATTGCAAGCAAGCCCGAAAGTGTTTTTATGCTTCATACTGGATTGTAAAAGCAAAGTTGCCGTGTGCTGAAAACAAGTTGTTCTTTGACAGTCTTGAATACTGAGTGCAGTTCAGTTAATAAAACTGTCTTTCTGGTGCTCATTGCAAACAAGCCAGAAAGTGTTTTTCGTTGCTCTTCTTGTCTGAATAAACAAATATGCAGTTTGCTGGAAATAAGCTGTACTCTGACAGTCGTTCTTATGGAGTGCAGTTCAGCTAATAAAACTCTTTCTGCCTTTCATTGCAAGCAAGCCCGAAAGTGTTTTTATGCTTCATACTGGATTGTAAAAGCAAAGTTGCCGTGTGCTGAAAACAAGTTGTTCTTTGACAGTCTTGAATACTGAGTGCAGTTCAGTTAATAAAACTGTCTTTCTGGTGCTCATTGCAAACAAGCCAGAAAGTGTTTTTCGTTGCTCTTCTTGTCTGAATAAACAAATATGCAGTTTGCTGGAAATAAGCTGTACTCTGACAGTCGTTCTTATGGAGTGCAGTTCAGCTAATAAACCTCTTTCTGCCTTTCATTGCAAGCAAGCCCGAAAGTGTTTTTATGCTTCATACTGGATTGTAAAAGCAAAGTTGCCGTGTGCTGAAAACAAGTTGTTCTTTGACAGTCTTTCAATACTGAGTGCAGTTCAGTTAATAAAACTGTCTTTCTGGTGCTCATTGCAAACAAGCTAGAAATTGTTTTTCTGTGTTCCAATTGTTAGTATAAACAAATATGCAGTCTGCTGAAAGCAAGCTGTTCTTTGATAGTCTTTCTTATGGAGTGCAGTTCAGCTAATAAAACTCTTTCTGCATTTCATTGCAAGCAAGCCCGAAAGTGTTTTTATGCTTTATAATGGATTGTAAAAGCAAAGTTGCTGTTTGCTGAAAACAAGTTGTTCTTTGACAGTCTTGAATTCTGAAAGCAGTTCAGCCAATAAAAATGTATTTCTGTCATTCATTGCAAACAAGCCAGAAAGTGTTTTTCTTTGCTCTTCTCGTCTGTATAAGCAAAGATGCAGTTTGCTGGAAATAAGCCGTACTCTGACAGTCGTTCTTATGGAGTGCAGTTCAGCTAATGAAACTCTTTCTGCCTTTCATTGCAAGCAAGCCCGAAAGTGTTTTTATGCTTCATACTGGATTGTAAAAGCAAAGTTGCCGTGTGCTGAAAACAAGTTGTTCTTTGACAGTCTTGAATACTGAGTGCAGTTCAGTTAATAAAACTGTCTTTCTGGTGCTCATTGCAAACAAGCCAGAAAGTGTTTTTCGTTGCTCTTCTTGTCTGAATAAACAAATATGCAGTTTGCTGGAAATAAGCTGTACTCTGACAGTCGTTCTTATGGAGTGCAGTTCAGCTAATAAAACTCTTTCTGCCTTTCATTGCAAGCAAGCCCGAAAGTGTTTTTATGCTTCATACTGGATTGTAAAAGCAAAGTTGCCGTGTGCTGAAAACAAGTTGTTCTTTGACAGTCTTGAATACTGAGTGCAGTTCAGTTAACAAAAATGCCTTTCTGGTGCTCATTGCAAACAAGCCAGAAAGTGTTTTTCTGTGTTCCAATTGTTAGTATAAACAAATATGCAGTCTGCTGAAAGCAAGCTGTTCTTTGATAGTCTTTCTTATGGAGTGCAGTTCAGCTAATAAAACTCTTTCTGCCTTTCATTGCAAGCAAGCCCGAAAGTGTTTTTATGCTTCATACTGGATTGTAAAAGCAAAGTTGCCGTGTGCTGAAAACAAGTTGTTCTTTGACAGTCTTGAATACTGAGTGCAGTTCAGTTAATAAAACTGTCTTTCTGGTGCTCATTGCAAACAAGCCAGAAAGTGTTTTTCGTTGCTCTTCTTGTCTGAATAAACAAATATGCAGTTTGCTGGAAATAAGCTGTACTCTGACAGTCGTTCTTATGGAGTGCAGTTCAGTTAATAAAACTCTTTCTGCCTTTCATTGCAAGCAAGCCCGAAAGTGTTTTTATGCTTCATACTGGATTGTAAAAGCAAAGTTGCCGTGTGCTGAAAACAAGTTGTTCTTTGACAGTCTTGAATACTGAGTGCAGTTCAGTTAATAAAACTGTCTTTCTGGTGCTCATTGCAAACAAGCCAGAAAGTGTTTTTCGTTGCTCTTCTTGTCTGAATAAACAAATATGCAGTTTGCTGGAAATAAGCTGTACTCTGACAGTCGTTCTTATGGAGTGCAGTTCAGCTAATAAAACTCTTTCTGCCTTTCATTGCAAGCAAGCCCGAAAGTGTTTTTATGCTTCATACTGGATTGTAAAAGCAAAGTTGCCGTGTGCTGAAAACAAGTTGTTCTTTGACAGTCTTGAATACTGAGTGCAGTTCAGTTAATAAAACTGTCTTTCTGGTGCTCATTGCAAACAAGCCAGAAAGTGTTTTTCGTTGCTCTTCTTGTCTGAATAAACAATTATGCAGTTTGCTGGAAATAAGCTGTACTCTGACAGTCGTCCTTATGGAGTGCAGTTCAGCTAATAAAACTCTTTCTGCCTTTCATTGCAAGCAAGCCCGAAAGTGTTTTTATGCTTCATACTGGATTGTAAAAGCAAAGTTGCCGTGTGCTGAAAACAAGTTGTTCTTTGACAGTCTTGAATACTGAGTGCAGTTCAGTTAACAAAAATGCCTTTCTGGTGCTCATTGCAAACAAGTCAGAAAGTGTTTTTCGTTGCTCTTCTTGTCTGAATAAACAAATATGCAGTTTGCTGGAAATAAGCTGTACTCTGACAGTCGTTCTTATGGAGTGCAGTTCAGCTAATAAACCTCTTTCTGCCTTTCATTGCAAGCAAGCCCGAAAGTGTTTTTATGCTTCATACTGGATTGTAAAAGCAAAGTTGCCGTGTGCTGAAAACAAGTTGTTCTTTGACAGTCTTGAATACTGAGTGCAGTTCAGTTAATAAAACTGTCTTTCTGGTGCTCATTGCAAACAAGCCAGAAAGTGTTTTTCTGTGTTCCAATTGTTAGTATAAACAAATATGCAGTCTGCTGAAAGCAAGCTGTTCTTTGATAGTCTTTCTTATGGAGTGCAGTTCAGCTAATAAAACTCTTTCTGCCTTTCATTGCAAGCAAGCCCGAAAGTGTTTTTATGCTTTATAATGGATTGTAAAGGCAAAGTTGCAGTTTGCTGAAAACAAGTTGTTCTTTGACAGTCTTGAATTCTGACTGCAGTTCAGCCAATAAAAATGTATTTCTGTCATTCATTGCAAACAAGCCAGAAAGTATTTTTCGTTGCTCTTCTTGTCTGAATAAACAAATATGCAGTTTGCTGGAAATAAGCTGTACTCTGACAGTCGTTCTTATGGAGTGCAGTTCAGCTAATAAAACTCTTTCTGCCTTTCATTGCAAGCAAGCCAGAAAGTGTTTTTCGTTGCTCTTCTTGTCTGAATAAACAAATATGCAGTTTGCTGGAAATAAGCTGTACTCTGACAGTCGTTCTTATGGAGTGCAGTTCAGTTAATAAAACTCTTTCTGCCTTTCATTGCAAGCAAGCCCGAAAGTGTTTTTATGCTTCATACTGGATTGTAAAAGCAAAGTTGCCGTGTGCTGAAAACAAGTTGTTCTTTGACAGTCTTGAATACTGAGTGCAGTTCAGTTAATAAAACTGTCTTTCTGGTGCTCATTGCAAACAAGCCAGAAAGTGTTTTTCGTTGCTCTTCTTGTCTGAATAAACAAATATGCAGTTTGCTGGAAATAAGCTGTACTCTGACAGTCGTTCTTATGGAGTGCAGTTCAGCTAATAAAACTCTTTCTGCCTTTCATTGCAAGCAAGCCCGAAAGTGTTTTTATGCTTCATACTGGATTGTAAAAGCAAAGTTGCCGTGTGCTGAAAACAAGTTGTTCTTTGACAGTCTTGAATACTGAGTGCAGTTCAGTTAATAAAACTGTCTTTCTGGTGCTCATTGCAAACAAGCCAGAAAGTGTTTTTCGTTGCTCTTCTTGTCTGAATAGACAAATAAGCAGTTTGCTGGAAATAAGCTGTACTCTGACAGTCGTTCTTATGGAGTGCAGTTCAGCTAATAAACCTCTTTCTGCCTTTCATTGCAAGCAAGCCCGAAAGTGTTTTTATGCTTCATACTGGATTGTAAAAGCAAAGTTGCCGTGTGCTGAAAACAAGTTGTTCTTTGACAGTCTTTCAATACTGAGTGCAGTTCAGTTAATAAAACTGTCTTTCTGGTGCTCATTGCAAACAAGCTAGAAATTGTTTTTCTGTGTTCCAATTGTTAGTATAAACAAATATGCAGTCTGCTGAAAGCAAGCTGTTCTTTGATAGTCTTTCTTATGGAGTGCAGTTCAGCTAATAAAACTCTTTCTGCCTTTCATTGCAAGCAAGCCCGAAAGTGTTTTTATGCTTCATACTGGATTGTAAAAGCAAAGTTGCCGTGTGCTGAAAACAAGTTGTTCTTTGACAGTCTTGAATACTGAGTGCAGTTCAGTTAATAAAACTGTCTTTCTGGTGCTCATTGCAAACAAGCCAGAAAGTGTTTTTCGTTGCTCTTCTTGTCTGAATAAACAAATATGCAGTTTGCTGGAAATAAGCTGTACTCTGACAGTCGTTCTTATGGAGTGCAGTTCAGTTAATAAAACTCTTTCTGCCTTTCATTGCAAGCAAGCCCGAAAGTGTTTTTATGCTTCATACTGGATTGTAAAAGCAAAGTTGCCGTGTGCTGAAAACAAGTTGTTCTTTGACAGTCTTGAATACTGAGTGCAGTTCAGTTAATAAAACTGTCTTTCTGGTGCTCATTGCAAACAAGCCAGAAAGTGTTTTTCGTTGCTCTTCTTGTCTGAATAAACAAATATGCAGTTTGCTGGAAATAAGCTGTACTCTGACAGTCGTTCTTATGGAGTGCAGTTCAGCTAATAAAACTCTTTCTGCCTTTCATTGCAAGCAAGCCCGAAAGTGTTTTTATGCTTCATACTGGATTGTAAAAGCAAAGTTGCCGTGTGCTGAAAACAAGTTGTTCTTTGACAGTCTTGAATACTGAGTGCAGTTCAGTTAATAAAACTGTCTTTCTGGTGCTCATTGCAAACAAGCCAGAAAGTGTTTTTCGTTGCTCTTCTTGTCTGAATAAACAATTATGCAGTTTGCTGGAAATAAGCTGTACTCTGACAGTCGTCCTTATGGAGTGCAGTTCAGCTAATAAAACTCTTTCTGCCTTTCATTGCAAGCAAGCCCGAAAGTGTTTTTATGCTTCATACTGGATTGTAAAAGCAAAGTTGCCGTGTGCTGAAAACAAGTTGTTCTTTGACAGTCTTGAATACTGAGTGCAGTTCAGTTAACAAAAATGCCTTTCTGGTGCTCATTGCAAACAAGCCAGAAAGTGTTTTTCGTTGCTCTTCTTGTCTGAATAAACAAATATGCAGTTTGCTGGAAATAAGCTGTACTCTGACAGTCGTTCTTATGGAGTGCAGTTCAGTTAATAAAACTCTTTCTGCCTTTCATTGCAAGCAAGCCCGAAAGTGTTTTTATGCTTCATACTGGATTGTAAAAGCAAAGTTGCCGTGTGCTGAAAACAAGTTGTTCTTTGACAGTCTTGAATACTGAGTGCAGTTCAGTTAATAAAACTGTCTTTCTGGTGCTCATTGCAAACAAGCCAGAAAGTGTTTTTCGTTGCTCTTCTTGTCTGAATAAACAAATATGCAGTTTGCTGGAAATAAGCTGTACTCTGACAGTCGTTCTTATGGAGTGCAGTTCAGCTAATAAACCTCTTTCTGCCTTTCATTGCAAGCAAGCCCGAAAGTGTTTTTATGCTTCATACTGGATTGTAAAAGCAAAGTTGCCGTGTGCTGAAAACAAGTTGTTCTTTGACAGTCTTTCAATACTGAGTGCAGTTCAGTTAATAAAACTGTCTTTCTGGTGCTCATTGCAAACAAGCTAGAAATTGTTTTTCTGTGTTCCAATTGTTAGTATAAACAAATATGCAGTCTGCTGAAAGCAAGCTGTTCTTTGATAGTCTTTCTTATGGAGTGCAGTTCAGCTAATAAAACTCTTTCTGCATTTCATTGCAAGCAAGCCTGAAAGTGTTTTTATGCTTTATAATGGATTGTAAAAGCAAAGTTGCTGTTTGCTGAAAACAAGTTGTTCTTTGACAGTCTTGAATTCTGAAAGCAGTTCAGCCAATAAAAATGTATTTCTGTCATTCATTGCAAACAAGCCAGAAAGTGTTTTTCTTTGCTCTTCTCGTCTGTATAAGCAAAGATGCAGTTTGCTGGAAATAAGCCGTACTCTGACAGTCGTTCTTATGGAGTGCAGTTCAGCTAATGAAACTCTTTCTGCCTTTCATTGCAAGCAAGCCCGAAAGTGTTTTTATGCTTCATACTGGATTGTAAAAGCAAAGTTGCCGTGTGCTGAAAACAAGTTGTTCTTTGACAGTCTTGAATACTGAGTGCAGTTCAGTTAATAAAACTGTCTTTCTGGTGCTCATTGCAAACAAGCCAGAAAGTGTTATTCTGTGTTCCAATTGTTAGTATAAACAAATATGCAGTCTGCTGAAAGCAAGCTGTTCTTTGATAGTCTTTCTTATGGAGTGCAGTTCAGCTAATAAAACTCTTTCTGCCTTTCATTGCAAGCAAGCCCGAAAGTGTTTTTATGCTTTATAATGGATTGTAAAGGCAAAGTTGCAGTTTGCTGAAAACAAGTTGTTCTTTGACAGTCTTGAATTCTGACTGCAGTTCAGCCAATAAAAATGTATTTCTGTCATTCATTGCAAACAAGCCAGAAAGTATTTTTCGTTGCTCTTCTTGTCTGAATAAACAAATATGCAGTTTGCTGGAAATAAGCTGTACTCTGACAGTCGTTCTTATGGAGTGCAGTTCAGCTAATAAAACTCTTTCTGCCTTTCATTGCAAGCAAGCCCGAAAGTGTTTTTATGCTTCATACTGGATTGTAAAAGCAAAGTTGCCGTGTGCTGAAAACAAGTTGTTCTTTGACAGTCTTGAATACTGAGTGCAGTTCAGTTAATAAAACTGTCTTTCTGGTGCTCATTGCAAACAAGCCAGAAAGTGTTTTTCGTTGCTCTTCTTGTCTGAATAAACAAATATGCAGTTTGCTGGAAATAAGCTGTACTCTGACAGTCGTTCTTATGGAGTGCAGTTCAGTTAATAAAACTCTTTCTGCCTTTCATTGCAAGCAAGCCCGAAAGTGTTTTTATGCTTCATACTGGATTGTAAAAGCAAAGTTGCCGTGTGCTGAAAACAAGTTGTTCTTTGACAGTCTTGAATACTGAGTGCAGTTCAGTTAATAAAACTGTCTTTCTGGTGCTCATTGCAAACAAGCCAGAAAGTGTTTTTCGTTGCTCTTCTTGTCTGAATAAACAAATATGCAGTTTGCTGGAAATAAGCTGTACTCTGACAGTCGTTCTTATGGAGTGCAGTTCAGCTAATAAAACTCTTTCTGCCTTTCATTGCAAGCAAGCCCGAAAGTGTTTTTATGCTTCATACTGGATTGTAAAAGCAAAGTTGCCGTGTGCTGAAAACAAGTTGTTCTTTGACAGTCTTGAATACTGAGTGCAGTTCAGTTAATAAAACTGTCTTTCTGGTGCTCATTGCAAACAAGCCAGAAAGTGTTTTTCGTTGCTCTTCTTGTCTGAATAAACAAATATGCAGTTTGCTGGAAATAAGCTGTACTCTGACAGTCGTTCTTATGGAGTGCAGTTCAGCTAATAAACCTCTTTCTGCCTTTCATTGCAAGCAAGCCCGAAAGTGTTTTTATGCTTCATACTGGATTGTAAAAGCAAAGTTGCCGTGTGCTGAAAACAAGTTGTTCTTTGACAGTCTTTCAATACTGAGTGCAGTTCAGTTAATAAAACTGTCTTTCTGGTGCTCATTGCAAACAAGCTAGAAATTGTTTTTCTGTGTTCCAATTGTTAGTATAAACAAATATGCAGTCTGCTGAAAGCAAGCTGTTCTTTGATAGTCTTTCTTATGGAGTGCAGTTCAGCTAATAAAACTCTTTCTGCATTTCATTGCAAGCAAGCCCGAAAGTGTTTTTATGCTTTATAATGGATTGTAAAAGCAAAGTTGCTGTTTGCTGAAAACAAGTTGTTCTTTGACAGTCTTGAATTCTGAAAGCAGTTCAGCCAATAAAAATGTATTTCTGTCATTCATTGCAAACAAGCCAGAAAGTGTTTTTCTTTGCTCTTCGCGTCTGTATAAGCAAAGATGCAGTTTGCTGGAAATAAGCCGTACTCTGACAGTCGTTCTTATGGAGTGCAGTTCAGCTAATAAAACTCTTTCTGCCTTTCATTGCAAGCAAGCCCGAAAGTGTTTTTATGCTTCATACTGGATTGTAAAAGCAAAGTTGCCGTGTGCTGAAAACAAGTTGTTCTTTGACAGTCTTGAATACTGAGTGCAGTTCAGTTAATAAAACTGTCTTTCTGGTGCTCATTGCAAACAAGCCAGAAAGTGTTTTTCGTTGCTCTTCTTGTCTGAATAAACAAATATGCAGTTTGCTGGAAATAAGCTGTACACTGACAGTCGTTCTTATGGAGTGCAGTTCAGTTAATAAAACTCTTTCTGCCTTTCATTGCAAGCAAGCCCGAAAGTGTTTTTATGCTTCATACTGGATTGTAAAAGCAAAGTTGCCGTGTGCTGAAAACAAGTTGTTCTTTGACAGTCTTGAATACTGAGTGCAGTTCAGTTAATAAAACTGTCTTTCTGGTGCTCATTGCAAACAAGCCAGAAAGTGTTTTTCGTTGCTCTTCTTGTCTGAATAAACAAATATGCAGTTTGCTGGAAATAAGCTGTACTCTGACAGTCGTTCTTATGGAGTGCAGTTCAGCTAATAAAACTCTTTCTGCCTTTCATTGCAAGCAAGCCCGAAAGTGTTTTTATGCTTCATACTGGATTGTAAAAGCAAAGTTGCCGTGTGCTGAAAACAAGTTGTTCTTTGACAGTCTTGAATACTGAGTGCAGTTCAGTTAATAAAACTGTCTTTCTGGTGCTCATTGCAAACAAGCTAGAAATTGTTTTTCTGTGTTCCAATTGTTAGTATAAACAAATATGCAGTCTGCTGAAAGCAAGCTGTTCTTTGATAGTCTTTCTTATGGAGTGCAGTTCAGCTAATAAAACTCTTTCTGCATTTCATTGCAAGCAAGCCCGAAAGTGTTTTAATGCTTCATAATGGATTGTAAAAGCAAAGTTGCTGTGTGCTGAAAACAAGTTGTTCTTTGACAGTCTTGAATTCTGACTGCAGTTCAGCCAATAAAAATGTATTTCTGTCATTCATTGCAAACAAGCCAGAAAGTGTTTTTCGTTGCTCTTCTTGTCTGAATAAACAAATATGCAGTTTGCTGGAAATAAGCTGTACTCTGACAGTCGTTCTTATGGAGTGCAGTTCAGCTAATAAAACTCTTTCTGCCTTTCATTGCAAGCAAGCCCGAAAGTGTTTTTATGCTTCATACTGGATTGTAAAAGCAAAGTTGCCGTGTGCTGAAAACAAGTTGTTCTTTGACAGTCTTGAATACTGAGTGCAGTTCAGTTAACAAAAATGCCTTTCTGGTGCTCATTGCAAACAAGTCAGGAAGTGTTTTTCGTTGCTCTTCTTGTCTGAATAAACAAATATGCAGTTTGCTGGAAATAAGCTGTACTCTGACAGTCGTTCTTATGGAGTGCAGTTCAGCTAATAAAACTCTTTCTGCCTTTCATTGCAAGCAAGCCCGAAAGTGTTTTTATGCTTCATACTGGATTGTAAAAGCAAAGTTGCCGTGTGCTGAAAACAAGTTGTTCTTTGACAGTCTTGAATACTGAGTGCAGTTCAGTTAATAAAACTGTCTTTCTGGTGCTCATTGCAAACAAGCCAGAAAGTGTTTTTCGTTGCTCTTCTTGTCTGAATAAACAAATATGCAGTTTGCTGGAAATAAGCTGTACTCTGACAGTCGTTCTTATGGAGTGCAGTTCAGTTAATAAAACTCTTTCTGCCTTTCATTGCAAGCAAGCCCGAAAGTGTTTTTATGCTTCATACTGGATTGTAAAAGCAAAGTTGCCGTGTGCTGAAAACAAGTTGTTCTTTGACAGTCTTGAATACTGAGTGCAGTTCAGTTAATAAAACTGTCTTTCTGGTGCTCATTGCAAACAAGCCAGAAAGTGTTTTTCGTTGCTCTTCTTGTCTGAATAAACAAATATGCAGTTTGCTGGAAATAAGCTGTACTCTGACAGTCGTTCTTATGGAGTGCAGTTCAGCTAATAAAACTCTTTCTGCCTTTCATTGCAAGCAAGCCCGAAAGTGTTTTTATGCTTCATACTGGATTGTAAAAGCGAAGTTGCCGTGTGCTGAAAACAAGTTGTTCTTTGACAGTCTTGAATACTGAGTGCAGTTCAGTTAATAAAACTGTCTTTCTGGTGCTCATTGCAAACAAGCTAGAAATTGTTTTTCTGTGTTCCAATTGTTAGTATAAACAAATATGCAGTCTGCTGAAAGCAAGCTGTTCTTTGATAGTCTTTCTTATGGAGTGCAGTTCAGCTAATAAAACTCTTTCTGCATTTCATTGCAAGCAAGCCCGAAAGTGTTTTAATGCTTCATAATGGATTGTAAAAGCAAAGTTGCTGTGTGCTGAAAACAAGTTGTTCTTTGACAGTCTTGAATTCTGACTGCAGTTCAGCCAATAAAAATGTATTTCTGTCATTCATTGCAAACAAGCCAGAAAGTGTTTTTCGTTGCTCTTCTTGTCTGAATAAACAAATATGCAGTTTGCTGGAAATAAGCTGTACTCTGACAGTCGTTCTTATGGAGTGCAGTTCAGCTAATAAAACTCTTTCTGCCTTTCATTGCAAGCAAGCCCGAAAGTGTTTTTATGCTTCATACTGGATTGTAAAAGCAAAGTTGCCGTGTGCTGAAAACAAGTTGTTCTTTGACAGTCTTGAATACTGAGTGCAGTTCAGTTAACAAAAATGCCTTTCTGGTGCTCATTGCAAACAAGTCAGAAAGTGTTTTTCGTTGCTCTTCTTGTCTGAATAAACAAATATGCAGTTTGCTGGAAATAAGCTGTACTCTGACAGTCGTTCTTATGGAGTGCAGTTCAGTTAATAAAACTCTTTCTGCCTTTCATTGCAAGCAAGCCCGAAAGTGTTTTTATGCTTCATACTGGATTGTAAAAGCAAAGTTGCCGTGTGCTGAAAACAAGTTGTTCTTTGACAGTCTTGAATACTGAGTGCAGTTCAGTTAATAAAACTGTCTTTCTGGTGCTCATTGCAAGCAAGCCAGAAAGTGTTTTTCGTTGCTCTTCTTGTCCGAATAAACAAATATGCAGTTTGCTGGAAATAAGCTGTACTCTGACAGTCGTTCTTATGGAGTGCAGTTCAGCTAATAAAACTCTTTCTGCCTTTCATTGCAAGCAAGCCCGAAAGTGTTTTTATGCTTCATACTGGATTGTAAAAGCAAAGTTGCCGTGTGCTGAAAACAAGTTGTTCTTTGACAGTCTTGAATACTGAGTGCAGTTCAGTTAATAAAACTGTCTTTCTGGTGCTCATTGCAAACAAGCTAGAAATTGTTTTTCTGTGTTCCAATTGTTAGTATAAACAAATATGCAGTCTGCTGAAAGCAAGCTGTTCTTTGATAGTCTTTCTTATGGAGTGCAGTTCAGCTAATAAAACTCTTTCTGCATTTCATTGCAAGCAAGCCCGAAAGTGTTTTTATGCTTTATAATGGATTGTAAAAGCAAAGTTGCTGTTTGCTGAAAACAAGTTGTTCTTTGACAGTCTTGAATTCTGACTGCAGTTCAGCCAATAAAAATGTATTTCTGTCATTCATTGCAAACAAGCCCGAAAGTGTTTTTATCCTTCATACTGGATTGTAAAAGCAAAGTTGCCGTGTGCTGAAAACAAGTTGTTCTTTGACAGTCTTGAATACTGAGTGCAGTTCAGTTAATAAAACTGTCTTTCTGGTGCTCATTGCAAACAAGCCAGAAAGTGTTTTTCGTTGCTCTTCTTGTCTGAATAAACAAATATGCAGTTTGCTGGAAATAAGCTGTACTCTGACAGTCGTTCTTATGGAGTGCAGTTCAGCTAATAAAACTCTTTCTGCCTTTCATTGCAAGCAAGCCCGAAAGTGTTTTTATGCTTCATACTGGATTGTAAAAGCAGAGTTGCCGTGTGCTGAAAATACGTTGTTCTTTGACAGTCTTGAATACTGAGTGCAGTTCAGTTAATAAAACTGTCTTTCTGGTGCTCATTGCAAACATGCTAGAAATTGTTTTTCTGTGTTCCAATTGTTAGTATAAACAAATATGCAGTCTGCTGAAAGCAAGCTGTTCTTTGATAGTCTTTCTTATGGAGTGCAGATCAGCTAATAAAACTCTTTCTGCCTTTCATTGCAAGCAAGCCCGAAAGTGTTTTTATGCTTCATAATGGATTGTAAAAGCAAAGTTGCCGTGTGCTGAAAACAAGTTGTTCTTTGACAGTCTTGAATACTGAGTGCAGTTCAGTTAACAAAAATGCCTTTCTGGTGCTCATTGCAAACAAGCCAGAAAGTGTTTTTCTGTGTTCCAATTGTTAGTATAAACAAATATGCAGTCTGCTGAAAGCAAGCTGTTCTTTGATAGTCTTTCTTATGGAGTGCAGTTCAGCTAATAAAACTCTTTCTGCCTTTCATTGCAAGCAAGCCCGAAAGTGTTTTTATGCTTTATAAATGGATTGTAAAGGCAAAGTTGCAGTTTGCTGAAAACAAGTTGTTCTTTGACAGTCTTGAATTCTGACTGCAGTTCAGCCAATAAAAATGTATTTCTGTCATTCATTGCAAACAAGCCAGAAAGTATTTTTCGTTGCTCTTCTTGTCTGAATAAACAATTATGCAGTTTGCTGGAAATAAGCTGTACTCTGACAGTCGTCCTTATGGAGTGCAGTTCAGCTAATAAAACTCTTTCTGCCTTTCATTGCAAGCAAGCCCGAAAGTGTTTTTATGCTTCATACTGGATTGTAAAAGCAAAGTTGCCGTGTGCTGAAAACAAGTTGTTCTTTGACAGTCTTGAATACTGAGTGCAGTTCAGTTAACAAAAATGCCTTTCTGGTGCTCATTGCAAACAAGCCAGAAAGTGTTTTTCGTTGCTCTTCTTGTCTGAATAAACAAATATGCAGTTTGCTGGAAATAAGCTGTACTCTGACAGTCGTTCTTATGGAGTGCAGTTCAGTTAATAAAACTCTTTCTGCCTTTCATTGCAAGCAAGCCCGAAAGTGTTTTTATGCTTCATACTGGATTGTAAAAGCAAAGTTGCCGTGTGCTGAAAACAAGTTGTTCTTTGACAGTCTTGAATACTGAGTGCAGTTCAGTTAATAAAACTGTCTTTCTGGTGCTCATTGCAAACAAGCCAGAAAGTGTTTTTCGTTGCTCTTCTTGTCTGAATAAACAAATATGCAGTTTGCTGGAAATAAGCTGTACTCTGACAGTCGTTCTTATGGAGTGCAGTTCAGCTAATAAACCTCTTTCTGCCTTTCATTGCAAGCAAGCCCGAAAGTGTTTTTATGCTTCATACTGGATTGTAAAAGCAAAGTTGCCGTGTGCTGAAAACAAGTTGTTCTTTGACAGTCTTTCAATACTGAGTGCAGTTCAGTTAATAAAACTGTCTTTCTGGTGCTCATTGCAAACAAGCTAGAAATTGTTTTTCTGTGTTCCAATTGTTAGTATAAACAAATATGCAGTCTGCTGAAAGCAAGCTGTTCTTTGATAGTCTTTCTTATGGAGTGCAGTTCAGCTAATAAAACTCTTTCTGCATTTCATTGCAAGCAAGCCCGAAAGTGTTTTTATGCTTTATAATGGATTGTAAAAGCAAAGTTGCTGTTTGCTGAAAACAAGTTGTTCTTTGACAGTCTTGAATTCTGAAAGCAGTTCAGCCAATAAAAATGTATTTCTGTCATTCATTGCAAACAAGCCAGAAAGTGTTTTTCTTTGCTCTTCTCGTCTGTATAAGCAAAGATGCAGTTTGCTGGAAATAAGCCGTACTCTGACAGTCGTTCTTATGGAGTGCAGTTCAGCTAATGAAACTCTTTCTGCCTTTCATTGCAAGCAAGCCCGAAAGTGTTTTTATGCTTCATACTGGATTGTAAAAGCAAAGTTGCCGTGTGCTGAAAACAAGTTGTTCTTTGACAGTCTTGAATACTGAGTGCAGTTCAGTTAATAAAACTGTCTTTCTGGTGCTCATTGCAAACAAGCCAGAAAGTGTTTTTCGTTGCTCTTCTTGTCTGAATAAACCAATATGCAGTTTGCTGGAAATAAGCTGTACTCTGACAGTCGTTCTTATGGAGTGCAGTTCAGCTAATAAAACTCTTTCTACCTTTCATTGCAAGCAAGCCCGAAAGTGTTTTTATGCTTCATACTGGATTGTAAAAGCAGAGTTGCCGTGTGCTGAAAACAAGTTGTTCTTTGACAGTCTTGAATACTGAGTGCAGTTCAGTTAACAAAAATGCCTTTCTGGTGCTCATTGCAAACAAGCCAGAAAGTGTTTTTCTGTGTTCCAATTGTTAGTATAAACAAATATGCAGTCTGCTGAAAGCAAGCTGTTCTTTGATAGTCTTTCTTATGGAGTGCAGTTCAGCTAATAAAACTCTTTCTGCCTTTCATTGCAAGCAAGCCCGAAAGTGTTTTTATGCTTTATAATGGATTGTAAAGGCAAAGTTGCAGTTTGCTGAAAACAAGTTGTTCTTTGACAGTCTTGAATTCTGACTGCAGTTCAGCCAATAAAAATGTATTTCTGTCATTCATTGCAAACAAGCCAGAAAGTATTTTTCGTTGCTCTTCTTGTCTGAATAAACAAATATGCAGTTTGCTGGAAATAAGCTGTACTCTGACAGTCGTTCTTATGGAGTGCAGTTCAGCTAATAAAACTCTTTCTGCCTTTCATTGCAAGCAAGCCCGAAAGTGTTTTTATGCTTCATACTGGATTGTAAAAGCAAAGTTGCCGTGTGCTGAAAACAAGTTGTTCTTTGACAGTCTTGAATACTGAGTGCAGTTCAGTTAATAAAACTGTCTTTCTGGTGCTCATTGCAAACAAGCCAGAAAGTGTTTTTCGTTGCTCTTCTTGTCTGAATAAACAAATATGCAGTTTGCTGGAAATAAGCTGTACTCTGACAGTCGTTCTTATGGAGTGCAGTTCAGTTAATAAAACTCTTTCTGCCTTTCATTGCAAGCAAGCCCGAAAGTGTTTTTATGCTTCATACTGGATTGTAAGAGCAAAGTTGCCGTGTGCTGAAAACAAGTTGTTCTTTGACAGTCTTGAATACTGAGTGCAGTTCAGTTAATAAAACTGTCTTTCTGGTGCTCATTGCAAACAAGCTAGAAATTGTTTTTCTGTGTTTCAATTGTTAGTATAAACAAATATGCAGTCTGCTGAAAGCAAGCTGTTCTTTGATAGTCTTACTTATGGAGTGCAGTTCAGCTAATAAAACTCTTTCTGCATTTCATTGCAAGCAAGCCCGAAAGTGTTTTTATGCTTTATAATGGATTGTAAAAGCAAAGTTGCTGTTTGCTGAAAACAAGTTGTTCTTTGACAGTCTTGAATTCTGACTGCAGTTCAGCCAATAAAAATGTATTTCTGTCATTCATTGCAAACAAGCCCGAAAGTGTTTTTATCCTTCATACTGGATTGTAAAAGCAAAGTTGCCGTGTGCTGAAAACAAGTTGTTCTTTGACAGTCTTGAATACTGAGTGCAGTTCAGTTAATAAAACTGTCTTTCTGGTGCTCATTGCAAACAAGCTAGAAATTGTTTTTCTGTGTTTCAATTGTTAGTATAAACAAATATGCAGTCTGCTGAAAGCAAGCTGTTCTTTGATAGTCTTTCTTATGGAGTGCAGTTCAGCTAATAAAACTCTTTCTGCATTTCATTGCAAGCAAGCCCGAAAGTGTTTTTATGCTTTATAATGGATTGTAAAAGCAAAGTTGCTGTTTGCTGAAAACAAGTTGTTCTTTGACAGTCTTGAATTCTGACTGCAGTTCAGCCAATAAAAATGTATTTCTGTCATTCATTGCAAACAAGCCCGAAAGTGTTTTTATCCTTCATACTGGATTGTAAAAGCAAAGTTGCCGTGTGCTGAAAACAAGTTGTTCTTTGACAGTCTTGAATACTGAGTGCAGTTCAGTTAATAAAACTGTCTTTCTGGTGCTCATTGCAAACAAGCCAGAAAGTGTTTTTCGTTGCTCTTCTTGTCTGAATAAACAAATATGCAGTTTGCTGGAAATAAGCTGTACTCTGACAGTCGTTCTTATGGAGTGCAGTTCAGCTAATAAAACTCTTTCTGCCTTTCATTGCAAGCAAGCCCGAAAGTGTTTTTATGCTTCATACTGGATTGTAAAAGCAAAGTTGCCGTGTGCTGAAAACAAGTTGTTCTTTGACAGTCTTGAATACTGAGTGCAGTTCAGTTAATAAAACTGTCTTTCTGGTGCTCATTGCAAACAAGCTAGAAATTGTTTTTCTGTGTTTCAATTGTTAGTATAAACAAATATGCAGTCTGCTGAAAGCAAGCTGTTCTTTGATAGTCTTTCTTATGGAGTGCAGTTCAGCTAATAAAACTCTTTCTGCATTTCATTGCAAGCAAGCCCGAAAGTGTTTTTATGCTTTATAATGGATTGTAAAAGCAAAGTTGCTGTTTGCTGAGAACAAGTTGTTCTTTGACAGTCTTGAATTCTGACTGCAGTTCAGCCAATAAAAATGTATTTCTGTCATTCATTGCAAACAAGCCCGAAAGTGTTTTTATCCTTCATACTGGATTGTAAAAGCAAAGTTGCCGTGTGCTGAAAACAAGTTGTTCTTTGACAGTCTTGAATACTGAGTGCAGTTCAGTTAATAAAACTGTCTTTCTGGTGCTCATTGCAAACAAGCCAGAAAGTGTTTTTCGTTGCTCTTCTTGTCTGAATAAACAAATATGCAGTTTGCTGGAAATAAGCTGTACTCTGACAGTCGTTCTTATGGAGTGCAGTTCAGCTAATAAAACTCTTTCTGCCTTTCATTGCAAGCAAGCCCGAAAGTGTTTTTATGCTTCATACTGGATTGTAAAAGCAGAGTTGCCGTGTGCTGAAAATAAGTTGTTCTTTGACAGTCTTGAATACTGAGTGCAGTTCAGTTAATAAAACTGTCTTTCTGGTGCTCATTGCAAACATGCTAGAAATTGTTTTTCTGTGTTCCAATTGTTAGTATAAACAAATATGCAGTCTGCTGAAAGCAAGCTGTTCTTTGATAGTCTTTCTTATGGAGTGCAGTTCAGCTAATAAAACTCTTTCTGCCTTTCATTGCAAGCAAGCCCGAAAGTGTTTTTATGCTTCATACTGGATTGTAAAAGCAGAGTTGCCGTGTGCTGAAAACAAGTTGTTCTTTGACAGTCTTGAATTCTGACTGCAGTTCAGCCAATAAAAATGTATTTCTGTCATTCATTGCAAACAAGCCAGAAAGTGTTTTTCGTTGCTCTTCTTGTCTGAATAAACAAATATGCAGTTTGCTGGAAATAAGCTGTACTCTGACAGTCGTTCTTATGGAGTGCAGTTCAGCTAATAAAACTCTTTCTGCCTTTCATTGCAAGCAAGCCCGAAAGTGTTTTTATGCTTCATACTGGATTGTAAAAGCAAAGTTGCCGTGTGCTGAAAACAAGTTGTTCTTTGACAGTCTTGAATACTGAGTGCAGTTCAGTTAACAAAAATGCCTTTCTGGTGCTCATTGCAAACAAGTCAGGAAGTGTTTTTCGTTGCTCTTCTTGTCTGAATAAACAAATATGCAGTTTGCTGGAAATAAGCTGTACTCTGACAGTCGTTCTTATGGAGTGCAGTTCAGTTAATAAAACTCTTTCTGCCTTTCATTGCAAGCAAGCCCGAAAGTGTTTTTATGCTTCATACTGGATTGTAAAAGCAAAGTTGCCGTGTGCTGAAAACAAGTTGTTCTTTGACAGTCTTGAATACTGAGTGCAGTTCAGTTAATAAAACTGTCTTTCTGGTGCTCATTGCAAGCAAGCCAGAAAGTGTTTTTCGTTGCTCTTCTTGTCCGAATAAACAAATATGCAGTTTGCTGGAAATAAGCTGTACTCTGACAGTCGTTCTTATGGAGTGCAGTTCAGCTAATAAAACTCTTTCTGCCTTTCATTGCAAGCAAGCCCGAAAGTGTTTTTATGCTTCATACTGGATTGTAAAAGCAAAGTTGCCGTGTGCTGAAAACAAGTTGTTCTTTGACAGTCTTGAATACTGAGTGCAGTTCAGTTAATAAAACTGTCTTTCTGGTGCTCATTGCAAACAAGCTAGAAATTGTTTTTCTGTGTTCCAATTGTTAGTATAAACAAATATGCAGTCTGCTGAAAGCAAGCTGTTCTTTGATAGTCTTTCTTATGGAGTGCAGTTCAGCTAATAAAACTCTTTCTGCATTTCATTGCAAGCAAGCCCGAAAGTGTTTTTATGCTTTATAATGGATTGTAAAAGCAAAGTTGCTGTTTGCTGAAAACAAGTTGTTCTTTGACAGTCTTGAATTCTGACTGCAGTTCAGCCAATAAAAATGTATTTCTGTCATTCATTGCAAACAAGCCCGAAAGTGTTTTTATCCTTCATACTGGATTGTAAAAGCAAAGTTGCCGTGTGCTGAAAACAAGTTGTTCTTTGACAGTCTTGAATACTGAGTGCAGTTCAGTTAATAAAACTGTCTTTCTGGTGCTCATTGCAAACATGCTAGAAATTGTTTTTCTGTGTTCCAATTGTTAGTATAAACAAATATGCAGTCTGCTGAAAGCAAGCTGTTCTTTGATAGTCTTTCTTATGGAGTGCAGTTCAGCTAATAAAACTCTTTCTGCCTTTCATTGCAAGCAAGCCCGAAAGTGTTTTTATGCTTTATAAATGGATTGTAAAGGCAAAGTTGCAGTTTGCTGAAAACAAGTTGTTCTTTGACAGTCTTGAATTCTGACTGCAGTTCAGCCAATAAAAATGTATTTCTGTCATTCATTGCAAACAAGCCAGAAAGTATTTTTCGTTGCTCTTCTTGTCTGAATAAACAATTATGCAGTTTGCTGGAAATAAGCTGTACTCTGACAGTCGTCCTTATGGAGTGCAGTTCAGCTAATAAAACTCTTTCTGCCTTTCATTGCAAGCAAGCCCGAAAGTGTTTTTATGCTTCATACTGGATTGTAAAAGCAAAGTTGCCGTGTGCTGAAAACAAGTTGTTCTTTGACAGTCTTGAATTCTGAAAGCAGTTCAGCCAATAAAAATGTATTTCTGTCATTCATTGCAAACAAGCCAGAAAGTGTTTTTCTTTGCTCTTCTCGTCTGTATAAGCAAAGATGCAGTTTGCTGGAAATAAGCCGTACTCTGACAGTCGTTCTTATGGAGTGCAGTTCAGCTAATGAAACTCTTTCTGCCTTTCATTGCAAGCAAGCCCGAAAGTGTTTTTATGCTTCATACTGGATTGTAAAAGCAAAGTTGCCGTGTGCTGAAAACAAGTTGTTCTTTGACAGTCTTGAATACTGAGTGCAGTTCAGTTAATAAAACTGTCTTTCTGGTGCTCATTGCAAACAAGCCAGAAAGTGTTTTTCTGTGTTCCAATTGTTAGTATAAACAAATATGCAGTCTGCTGAAAGCAAGCTGTTCTTTGATAGTCTTTCTTATGGAGTGCAGTTCAGCTAATAAAACTCT
This sequence comes from Hoplias malabaricus, assembly GCF_029633855.1. Taxonomy (NCBI): domain Eukaryota; kingdom Metazoa; phylum Chordata; class Actinopteri; order Characiformes; family Erythrinidae; genus Hoplias; species Hoplias malabaricus. The sequence continues at coordinate 27,334,394 of NC_089810.1, forward strand.
TTCTGCCTTTCATTGCAAGCAAGCCCGAAAGTGTTTTTATGCTTTATAATGGATTGTAAAGGCAAAGTTGCAGTTTGCTGAAAACAAGTTGTTCTTTGACAGTCTTGAATTCTGACTGCAGTTCAGCCAATAAAAATGTATTTCTGTCATTCATTGCAAACAAGCCAGAAAGTATTTTTCGTTGCTCTTCTTGTCTGAATAAACAAATATGCAGTTTGCTGGAAATAAGCTGTACTCTGACAGTCGTTCTTATGGAGTGCAGTTCAGCTAATAAAACTCTTTCTGCCTTTCATTGCAAGCAAGCCCGAAAGTGTTTTTATGCTTCATACTGGATTGTAAAAGCAGAGTTGCCGTGTGCTGAAAATACGTTGTTCTTTGACAGTCTTGAATACTGAGTGCAGTTCAGTTAATAAAACTGTCTTTCTGGTGCTCATTGCAAACATGCTAGAAATTGTTTTTCTGTGTTCCAATTGTTAGTATAAACAAATATGCAGTCTGCTGAAAGCAAGCTGTTCTTTGATAGTCTTTCTTATGGAGTGCAGATCAGCTAATAAAACTCTTTCTGCCTTTCATTGCAAGCAAGCCCGAAAGTGTTTTTATGCTTCATAATGGATTGTAAAAGCAAAGTTGCCGTGTGCTGAAAACAAGTTGTTCTTTGACAGTCTTGAATACTGAGTGCAGTTCAGTTAACAAAAATGCCTTTCTGGTGCTCATTGCAAACAAGCCAGAAAGTGTTTTTCTGTGTTCCAATTGTTAGTATAAACAAATATGCAGTCTGCTGAAAGCAAGCTGTTCTTTGATAGTCTTTCTTATGGAGTGCAGTTCAGCTAATAAAACTCTTTCTGCCTTTCATTGCAAGCAAGCCCGAAAGTGTTTTTATGCTTTATAAATGGATTGTAAAGGCAAAGTTGCAGTTTGCTGAAAACAAGTTGTTCTTTGACAGTCTTGAATTCTGACTGCAGTTCAGCCAATAAAAATGTATTTCTGTCATTCATTGCAAACAAGCCAGAAAGTATTTTTCGTTGCTCTTCTTGTCTGAATAAACAATTATGCAGTTTGCTGGAAATAAGCTGTACTCTGACAGTCGTCCTTATGGAGTGCAGTTCAGCTAATAAAACTCTTTCTGCCTTTCATTGCAAGCAAGCCCGAAAGTGTTTTTATGCTTCATACTGGATTGTAAAAGCAAAGTTGCCGTGTGCTGAAAACAAGTTGTTCTTTGACAGTCTTGAATACTGAGTGCAGTTCAGTTAACAAAAATGCCTTTCTGGTGCTCATTGCAAACAAGCCAGAAAGTGTTTTTCGTTGCTCTTCTTGTCTGAATAAACAAATATGCAGTTTGCTGGAAATAAGCTGTACTCTGACAGTCGTTCTTATGGAGTGCAGTTCAGCTAATAAAACTCTTTCTGCCTTTCATTGCAAGCAAGCCCGAAAGTGTTTTTATGCTTCATACTGGATTGTAAAAGCAGAGTTGCCGTGTGCTGAAAATACGTTGTTCTTTGACAGTCTTGAATACTGAGTGCAGTTCAGTTAATAAAACTGTCTTTCTGGTGCTCATTGCAAACATGCTAGAAATTGTTTTTCTGTGTTCCAATTGTTAGTATAAACAAATATGCAGTCTGCTGAAAGCAAGCTGTTCTTTGATAGTCTTTCTTATGGAGTGCAGATCAGCTAATAAAACTCTTTCTGCCTTTCATTGCAAGCAAGCCCGAAAGTGTTTTTATGCTTCATAATGGATTGTAAAAGCAAAGTTGCCGTGTGCTGAAAACAAGTTGTTCTTTGACAGTCTTGAATACTGAGTGCAGTTCAGTTAACAAAAATGCCTTTCTGGTGCTCATTGCAAACAAGCCAGAAAGTGTTTTTCTGTGTTCCAATTGTTAGTATAAACAAATATGCAGTCTGCTGAAAGCAAGCTGTTCTTTGATAGTCTTTCTTATGGAGTGCAGTTCAGCTAATAAAACTCTTTCTGCCTTTCATTGCAAGCAAGCCCGAAAGTGTTTTTATGCTTTATAAATGGATTGTAAAGGCAAAGTTGCAGTTTGCTGAAAACAAGTTGTTCTTTGACAGTCTTGAATTCTGACTGCAGTTCAGCCAATAAAAATGTATTTCTGTCATTCATTGCAAACAAGCCAGAAAGTATTTTTCGTTGCTCTTCTTGTCTGAATAAACAATTATGCAGTTTGCTGGAAATAAGCTGTACTCTGACAGTCGTCCTTATGGAGTGCAGTTCAGCTAATAAAACTCTTTCTGCCTTTCATTGCAAGCAAGCCCGAAAGTGTTTTTATGCTTCATACTGGATTGTAAAAGCAAAGTTGCCGTGTGCTGAAAACAAGTTGTTCTTTGACAGTCTTGAATACTGAGTGCAGTTCAGTTAACAAAAATGCCTTTCTGGTGCTCATTGCAAACAAGCCAGAAAGTGTTTTTCGTTGCTCTTCTTGTCTGAATAAACAAATATGCAGTTTGCTGGAAATAAGCTGTACTCTGACAGTCGTTCTTATGGAGTGCAGTTCAGTTAATAAAACTCTTTCTGCCTTTCATTGCAAGCAAGCCCGAAAGTGTTTTTATGCTTCATACTGGATTGTAAAAGCAAAGTTGCCGTGTGCTGAAAACAAGTTGTTCTTTGACAGTCTTGAATACTGAGTGCAGTTCAGTTAATAAAACTGTCTTTCTGGTGCTCATTGCAAACAAGCCAGAAAGTGTTTTTCGTTGCTCTTCTTGTCTGAATAAACAAATATGCAGTTTGCTGGAAATAAGCTGTACTCTGACAGTCGTTCTTATGGAGTGCAGTTCAGCTAATAAACCTCTTTCTGCCTTTCATTGCAAGCAAGCCCGAAAGTGTTTTTATGCTTCATACTGGATTGTAAAAGCAAAGTTGCCGTGTGCTGAAAACAAGTTGTTCTTTGACAGTCTTTCAATACTGAGTGCAGTTCAGTTAATAAAACTGTCTTTCTGGTGCTCATTGCAAACAAGCTAGAAATTGTTTTTCTGTGTTCCAATTGTTAGTATAAACAAATATGCAGTCTGCTGAAAGCAAGCTGTTCTTTGATAGTCTTTCTTATGGAGTGCAGTTCAGCTAATAAAACTCTTTCTGCATTTCATTGCAAGCAAGCCCGAAAGTGTTTTTATGCTTTATAATGGATTGTAAAAGCAAAGTTGCTGTTTGCTGAAAACAAGTTGTTCTTTGACAGTCTTGAATTCTGAAAGCAGTTCAGCCAATAAAAATGTATTTCTGTCATTCATTGCAAACAAGCCAGAAAGTGTTTTTCTTTGCTCTTCTCGTCTGTATAAGCAAAGATGCAGTTTGCTGGAAATAAGCCGTACTCTGACAGTCGTTCTTATGGAGTGCAGTTCAGCTAATGAAACTCTTTCTGCCTTTCATTGCAAGCAAGCCCGAAAGTGTTTTTATGCTTCATACTGGATTGTAAAAGCAAAGTTGCCGTGTGCTGAAAACAAGTTGTTCTTTGACAGTCTTGAATACTGAGTGCAGTTCAGTTAATAAAACTGTCTTTCTGGTGCTCATTGCAAACAAGCCAGAAAGTGTTTTTCGTTGCTCTTCTTGTCTGAATAAACCAATATGCAGTTTGCTGGAAATAAGCTGTACTCTGACAGTCGTTCTTATGGAGTGCAGTTCAGCTAATAAAACTCTTTCTGCCTTTCATTGCAAGCAAGCCCGAAAGTGTTTTTATGCTTCATACTGGATTGTAAAAGCAGAGTTGCCATGTGCTGAAAACAAGTTGTTCTTTGACAGTCTTGAATACTGAGTGCAGTTCAGTTAACAAAAATGCCTTTCTGGTGCTCATTGCAAACAAGCCAGAAAGTGTTTTTCTGTGTTCCAATTGTTAGTATAAACAAATATGCAGTCTGCTGAAAGCAAGCTGTTCTTTGATAGTCTTTCTTATGGAGTGCAGTTCAGCTAATAAAACTCTTTCTGCCTTTCATTGCAAGCAAGCCCGAAAGTGTTTTTATGCTTTATAATGGATTGTAAAGGCAAAGTTGCAGTTTGCTGAAAACAAGTTGTTCTTTGACAGTCTTGAATTCTGACTGCAGTTCAGCCAATAAAAATGTATTTCTGTCATTCATTGCAAACAAGCCAGAAAGTATTTTTCGTTGCTCTTCTTGTCTGAATAAACAAATATGCAGTTTGCTGGAAATAAGCTGTACTCTGACAGTCGTTCTTATGGAGTGCAGTTCAGCTAATAAAACTCTTTCTGCCTTTCATTGCAAGCAAGCCCGAAAGTGTTTTTATGCTTCATACTGGATTGTAAAAGCAAAGTTGCCGTGTGCTGAAAACAAGTTGTTCTTTGACAGTCTTGAATACTGAGTGCAGTTCAGTTAATAAAACTGTCTTTCTGGTGCTCATTGCAAACAAGCCAGAAAGTGTTTTTCGTTGCTCTTCTTGTCTGAATAAACAAATATGCAGTTTGCTGGAAATAAGCTGTACTCTGACAGTCGTTCTTATGGAGTGCAGTTCAGTTAATAAAACTCTTTCTGCCTTTCATTGCAAGCAAGCCCGAAAGTGTTTTTATGCTTCATACTGGATTGTAAGAGCAAAGTTGCCGTGTGCTGAAAACAAGTTGTTCTTTGACAGTCTTGAATACTGAGTGCAGTTCAGTTAATAAAACTGTCTTTCTGGTGCTCATTGCAAACAAGCTAGAAATTGTTTTTCTGTGTTTCAATTGTTAGTATAAACAAATATGCAGTCTGCTGAAAGCAAGCTGTTCTTTGATAGTCTTTCTTATGGAGTGCAGTTCAGCTAATAAAACTCTTTCTGCATTTCATTGCAAGCAAGCCCGAAAGTGTTTTTATGCTTTATAATGGATTGTAAAAGCAAAGTTGCTGTTTGCTGAAAACAAGTTGTTCTTTGACAGTCTTGAATTCTGACTGCAGTTCAGCCAATAAAAATGTATTTCTGTCATTCATTGCAAACAAGCCCGAAAGTGTTTTTATCCTTCATACTGGATTGTAAAAGCAAAGTTGCCGTGTGCTGAAAACAAGTTGTTCTTTGACAGTCTTGAATACTGAGTGCAGTTCAGTTAATAAAACTGTCTTTCTGGTGCTCATTGCAAACAAGCTAGAAATTGTTTTTCTGTGTTTCAATTGTTAGTATAAACAAATATGCAGTCTGCTGAAAGCAAGCTGTTCTTTGATAGTCTTTCTTATGGAGTGCAGTTCAGCTAATAAAACTCTTTCTGCATTTCATTGCAAGCAAGCCCGAAAGTGTTTTTATGCTTTATAATGGATTGTAAAAGCAAAGTTGCTGTTTGCTGAAAACAAGTTGTTCTTTGACAGTCTTGAATTCTGACTGCAGTTCAGCCAATAAAAATGTATTTCTGTCATTCATTGCAAACAAGCCCGAAAGTGTTTTTATCCTTCATACTGGATTGTAAAAGCAAAGTTGCCGTGTGCTGAAAACAAGTTGTTCTTTGACAGTCTTGAATACTGAGTGCAGTTCAGTTAATAAAACTGTCTTTCTGGTGCTCATTGCAAACAAGCCAGAAAGTGTTTTTCGTTGCTCTTCTTGTCTGAATAAACAAATATGCAGTTTGCTGGAAATAAGCTGTACTCTGACAGTCGTTCTTATGGAGTGCAGTTCAGCTAATAAAACTCTTTCTGCCTTTCATTGCAAGCAAGCCCGAAAGTGTTTTTATGCTTCATACTGGATTGTAAAAGCAAAGTTGCCGTGTGCTGAAAACAAGTTGTTCTTTGACAGTCTTGAATACTGAGTGCAGTTCAGTTAATAAAACTGTCTTTCTGGTGCTCATTGCAAACAAGCTAGAAATTGTTTTTCTGTGTTTCAATTGTTAGTATAAACAAATATGCAGTCTGCTGAAAGCAAGCTGTTCTTTGATAGTCTTTCTTATGGAGTGCAGTTCAGCTAATAAAACTCTTTCTGCATTTCATTGCAAGCAAGCCCGAAAGTGTTTTTATGCTTTATAATGGATTGTAAAAGCAAAGTTGCTGTTTGCTGAGAACAAGTTGTTCTTTGACAGTCTTGAATTCTGACTGCAGTTCAGCCAATAAAAATGTATTTCTGTCATTCATTGCAAACAAGCCCGAAAGTGTTTTTATCCTTCATACTGGATTGTAAAAGCAAAGTTGCCGTGTGCTGAAAACAAGTTGTTCTTTGACAGTCTTGAATACTGAGTGCAGTTCAGTTAATAAAACTGTCTTTCTGGTGCTCATTGCAAACAAGCCAGAAAGTGTTTTTCGTTGCTCTTCTTGTCTGAATAAACAAATATGCAGTTTGCTGGAAATAAGCTGTACTCTGACAGTCGTTCTTATGGAGTGCAGTTCAGCTAATAAAACTCTTTCTGCCTTTCATTGCAAGCAAGCTCGAAAGTGTTTTTATGCTTCATACTGGATTGTAAAAGCAGAGTTGCCGTGTGCTGAAAATAAGTTGTTCTTTGACAGTCTTGAATACTGAGTGCAGTTCAGTTAATAAAACTGTCTTTCTGGTGCTCATTGCAAACATGCTAGAAATTGTTTTTCTGTGTTCCAATTGTTAGTATAAACAAATATGCAGTCTGCTGAAAGCAAGCTGTTCTTTGATAGTCTTTCTTATGGAGTGCAGTTCAGCTAATAAAACTCTTTCTGCCTTTCATTGCAAGCAAGCCCGAAAGTGTTTTTATGCTTCATACTGGATTGTAAAAGCAGAGTTGCCGTGTGCTGAAAACAAGTTGTTCTTTGACAGTCTTGAATACTGAGTGCAGTTCAGTTAACAAAAATGCCTTTCTGGTGCTCATTGCAAACAAGCCAGAAAGTGTTTTTCTGTGTTCCAATTGTTAGTATAAACAAATATGCAGTCTGCTGAAAGCAAGCTGTTCTTTGATAGTCTTTCTTATGGAGTGCAGTTCAGCTAATAAAACTCTTTCTGCCTTTCATTGCAAGCAAGCCCGAAAGTGTTTTTATGCTTTATAATGGATTGTAAAGGCAAAGTTGCAGTTTGCTGAAAACAAGTTGTTCTTTGACAGTCTTGAATTCTGACTGCAGTTCAGCCAATAAAAATGTATTTCTGTCATTCATTGCAAACAAGCCAGAAAGTATTTTTCGTTGCTCTTCTTGTCTGAATAAACAAATATGCAGTTTGCTGGAAATAAGCTGTACTCTGACAGTCGTTCTTATGGAGTGCAGTTCAGCTAATAAAACTCTTTCTGCCTTTCATTGCAAGCAAGCCCGAAAGTGTTTTTATGCTTCATACTGGATTGTAAAAGCAAAGTTGCCGTGTGCTGAAAACAAGTTGTTCTTTGACAGTCTTGAATACTGAGTGCAGTTCAGTTAACAAAAATGCCTTTCTGGTGCTCATTGCAAACAAGCCAGAAAGTGTTTTTCGTTGCTCTTCTTGTCTGAATAAACAAACATGCAGTTTGCTGGAAATAAGCTGTACTCTGACAGTCGTTCTTATGGAGTGCAGTTCAGTTAATAAAACTCTTTCTGCCTTTCATTGCAAGCAAGCCCGAAAGTGTTTTTATGCTTCATACTGGATTGTAAAAGCAAAGTTGCCGTGTGCTGAAAACAAGTTGTTCTTTGACAGTCTTGAATACTGAGTGCAGTTCAGTTAATAAAACTGTCTTTCTGGTGCTCATTGCAAACAAGCCAGAAAGTGTTTTTCGTTGCTCTTCTTGTCTGAATAAACAAATATGCAGTTTGCTGGAAATAAGCTGTACTCTGACAGTCGTTCTTATGGAGTGCAGTTCAGCTAATAAACCTCTTTCTGCCTTTCATTGCAAGCAAGCCCGAAAGTGTTTTTATGCTTCATACTGGATTGTAAAAGCAGAGTTGCCGTGTGCTGAAAACAAGTTGTTCTTTGACAGTCTTTCAATACTGAGTGCAGTTCAGTTAATAAAACTGTCTTTCTGGTGCTCATTGCAAACAAGCTAGAAATTGTTTTTCTGTGTTCCAATTGTTAGTATAAACAAATATGCAGTCTGCTGAAAGCAAGCTGTTCTTTGATAGTCTTTCTTATGGAGTGCAGTTCAGCTAATAAAACTCTTTCTGCATTTCATTGCACGCAAGCCCGAAAGTGTTTTTATGCTTTATAATGGATTGTAAAAGCAAAGTTGCTGTTTGCTGAAAACAAGTTGTTCTTTGACAGTCTTGAATTCTGAAAGCAGTTCAGCCAATAAAAATGTATTTCTGTCATTCATTGCAAACAAGCCAGAAAGTGTTTTTCTTTGCTCTTCTCGTCTGTATAAGCAAAGATGCAGTTTGCTGGAAATAAGCCGTACTCTGACAGTCGTTCTTATGGAGTGCAGTTCAGCTAATGAAACTCTTTCTGCCTTTCATTGCAAGCAAGCCCGAAAGTGTTTTTATGCTTCATACTGGATTGTAAAAGCAAAGTTGCCGTGTGCTGAAAACAAGTTGTTCTTTGACAGTCTTGAATACTGAGTGCAGTTCAGTTAATAAAACTGTCTTTCTGGTGCTCATTGCAAACAAGCCAGAAAGTGTTTTTCGTTGCTCTTCTTGTCTGAATAAACAAATATGCAGTTTGCTGGAAATAAGCTGTACTCTGACAGTCGTTCTTATGGAGTGCAGTTCAGCTAATAAAACTCTTTCTACCTTTCATTGCAAGCAAGCCCGAAAGTGTTTTTATGCTTCATACTGGATTGTAAAAGCAGAGTTGCCGTGTGCTGAAAACAAGTTGTTCTTTGACAGTCTTGAATACTGAGTGCAGTTCAGTTAACAAAAATGCCTTTCTGGTGCTCATTGCAAACAAGCCAGAAAGTGTTTTTCTGTGTTTCAATTGTTAGTATAAACAAATATGCAGTCTGCTGAAAGCAAGCTGTTCTTTGATAGTCTTTCTTATGGAGTGCAGTTCAGCTAATAAAACTCTTTCTGCCTTTCATTGCAAGCAAGCCCGAAAGTGTTTTTATGCTTTATAATGGATTGTAAAGGCAAAGTTGCAGTTTGCTGAAAACAAGTTGTTCTTTGACAGTCTTGAATTCTGACTGCAGTTCAGCCAATAAAAATGTATTTCTGTCATTCAATGCAAACAAGCCAGAAAGTATTTTTCGTTGCTCTTCTTGTCTGAATAAACAAATATGCAGTTTGCTGGAAATAAGCTGTACTCTGACAGTCGTTCTTATGGAGTGCAGTTCAGCTAATAAAACTCTTTCTGCCTTTCATTGCAAGCAAGCCCGAAAGTGTTTTTATGCTTCATACTGGATTGTAAAAGCAAAGTTGCCGTGTGCTGAAAACAAGTTGTTCTTTGACAGTCTTGAATACTGAGTGCAGTTCAGTTAATAAAACTGTCTTTCTGGTGCTCATTGCAAACAAGCCAGAAAGTGTTTTTCGTTGCTCTTCTTGTCTGAATAAACAAATATGCAGTTTGCTGGAAATAAGCTGTACTCTGACAGTCGTTCTTATGGAGTGCAGTTCAGCTAATAAAACTCTTTCTACCTTTCATTGCAAGCAAGCCCGAAAGTGTTTTTATGCTTCATACTGGATTGTAAAAGCAGAGTTGCCGTGTGCTGAAAACAAGTTGTTCTTTGACAGTCTTGAATACTGAGTGCAGTTCAGTTAACAAAAATGCCTTTCTGGTGCTCATTGCAAACAAGCCAGAAAGTGTTTTTCTGTGTTTCAATTGTTAGTATAAACAAATATGCAGTCTGCTGAAAGCAAGCTGTTCTTTGATAGTCTTTCTTATGGAGTGCAGTTCAGCTAATAAAACTCTTTCTGCCTTTCATTGCAAGCAAGCCCGAAAGTGTTTTTATGCTTTATAATGGATTGTAAAGGCAAAGTTGCAGTTTGCTGAAAACAAGTTGTTCTTTGACAGTCTTGAATTCTGACTGCAGTTCAGCCAATAAAAATGTATTTCTGTCATTCAATGCAAACAAGCCAGAAAGTATTTTTCGTTGCTCTTCTTGTCTGAATAAACAAATATGCAGTTTGCTGGAAATAAGCTGTACTCTGACAGTCGTTCTTATGGAGTGCAGTTCAGCTAATAAAACTCTTTCTGCCTTTCATTGCAAGCAAGCCCGAAAGTGTTTTTATGCTTCATACTGGATTGTAAAAGCAAAGTTGCCGTGTGCTGAAAACAAGTTGTTCTTTGACAGTCTTGAATACTGAGTGCAGTTCAGTTAATAAAACTGTCTTTCTGGTGCTCATTGCAAACAAGCCAGAAAGTGTTTTTCGTTGCTCTTCTTGTCTGAATAAACAAATATGCAGTTTGCTGGAAATAAGCTGTACTCTGACAGTCGTTCTTATGGAGTGCAGTTCAGCTAATAAAACTCTTTCTACCTTTCATTGCAAGCAAGCCCGAAAGTGTTTTTATGCTTCATACTGGATTGTAAAAGCAGAGTTGCCGTGTGCTGAAAACAAGTTGTTCTTTGACAGTCTTGAATACTGAGTGCAGTTCAGTTAACAAAAATGCCTTTCTGGTGCTCATTGCAAACAAGCCAGAAAGTGTTTTTCTGTGTTCCAATTGTTAGTATAAACAAATATGCAGTCTGCTGAAAGCAAGCTGTTCTTTGATAGTCTTTCTTATGGAGTGCAGTTCAGCTAATAAAACTCTTTCTGCCTTTCATTGCAAGCAAGCCCGAAAGTGTTTTTATGCTTTATAATGGATTGTAAAGGCAAAGTTGCAGTTTGCTGAAAACAAGTTGTTCTTTGACAGTCTTGAATTCTGACTGCAGTTCAGCCAATAAAAATGTATTTCTGTCATTCATTGCAAACAAGCCAGAAAGTATTTTTCGTTGCTCTTCTTGTCTGAATAAACAAATATGCAGTTTGCTGGAAATAAGCTGTACTCTGACAGTCGTTCTTATGGAGTGCAGTTCAGCTAATAAAACTCTTTCTGCCTTTCATTGCAAGCAAGCCCGAAAGTGTTTTTATGCTTCATACTGGATTGTAAAAGCAAAGTTGCCGTGTGCTGAAAACAAGTTGTTCTTTGACAGTCTTGAATACTGAGTGCAGTTCAGTTAATAAAACTGTCTTTCTGGTGCTCATTGCAAACAAGCCAGAAAGTCTTTTTCGTTGCTCTTCTTGTCTGAATAAACAAATATGCAGTTTGCTGGAAATAAGCTGTACTCTGACAGTCGTTCTTATGGAGTGCAGTTCAGTTAATAAAACTCTTTCTGCCTTTCATTGCAAGCAAGCCCGAAAGTGTTTTTATGCTTCATACTGGATTGTAAAAGCAAAGTTGCCGTGTGCTGAAAACAAGTTGTTCTTTGACAGTCTTGAATACTGAGTGCAGTTCAGTTAATAAAACTGTCTTTCTGGTGCTCATTGCAAACAAGCCAGAAAGTTTTTTTCGTTGCTCTTCTTGTCTGAATAAACAAATATGCAGTTTGCTGGAAATAAGCTGTACTCTGACAGTCGTTCTTATGGAGTGCAGTTCAGCTAATAAAACTCTTTCTGCCTTTCATTGCAAGCAAGCCCGAAAGTGTTTTTATGCTTCATACTGGATTGTAAAAGCAAAGTTGCCGTGTGCTGAAAACAAGTTGTTCTTTGACAGTCTTGAATACTGAGTGCAGTTCAGTTTAATAAAACTGTCTTTCTGGTGCTCATTGCAAACAAGCTAGAAATTGTTTTTCTGTGTTCCAATTGTTAGTATAAACAAATATGCAGTCTGCTGAAAGCAAGCTGTTCTTTGATAGTCTTTCTTATGGAGTGCAGTTCAGCTAATAAAACTCTTTCTGCATTTCATTGCAAGCAAGCCCGAAAGTGTTTTAATGCTTCTTAATGGATTGTAAAAGCAAAGTTGCTGTGTGCTGAAAACAAGTTGTTCTTTGACAGTCTTGAATTCTGACTGCAGTTCAGCCAATAAAAATGTATTTCTGTCATTCATTGCAAACAAGCCAGAAAGTGTTTTTCGTTGCTCTTCTTGTCTGAATAAACAAATATGCAGTTTGCTGGAAATAAGCTGTACTCTGACAGTCGTTCTTATGGAGTGCAGTTCAGCTAATAAAACTCTTTCTGCCTTTCATTGCAAGCAAGCCCGAAAGTGTTTTTATGCTTCATACTGGATTGTAAAAGCAAAGTTGCCGTGTGCTGAAAACAAGTTGTTCTTTGACAGTCTTGAATACTGAGTGCAGTTCAGTTAACAAAAATGCCTTTCTGGTGCTCATTGCAAACAAGTCAGAAAGTGTTTTTCGTTGCTCTTCTTGTCTGAATAAACAAATATGCAGTTTGCTGGAAATAAGCTGTACTCTGACAGTCGTTCTTATGGAGTGCAGTTCAGTTAATAAAACTCTTTCTGCCTTTCATTGCAAGCAAGCCCGAAAGTGTTTTTATGCTTCATACTGGATTGTAAAAGCAAAGTTGCCGTGTGCTGAAAACAAGTTGTTCTTTGACAGTCTTGAATACTGAGTGCAGTTCAGTTAATAAAACTGTCTTTCTGGTGCTCATTGCAAGCAAGCCAGAAAGTGTTTTTCGTTGCTCTTCTTGTCTGAATAAACAAATATGCAGTTTGCTGGAAATAAGCTGTACTCTGACAGTCGTTCTTATGGAGTGCAGTTCAGCTAATAAAACTCTTTCTGCCTTTCATTGCAAGCAAGCCCGAAAGTGTTTTTATGCTTCATACTGGATTGTAAAAGCAAAGTTGCCGTGTGCTGAAAACAAGTTGTTCTTTGACAGTCTTGAATACTGAGTGCAGTTCAGTTAATAAAACTGTCTTTCCGGTGCTCATTGCAAACAAGCTAGAAATTGTTTTTCTGTGTTCCAATTGTTAGTATAAACAAATATGCAGTCTGCTGAAAGCAAGCTGTTCTTTGATAGTCTTTCTTATGGAGTGCAGTTCAGCTAATAAAACTCTTTCTGCATTTCATTGCAAGCAAGCCCGAAAGTGTTTTTATGCTTTATAATGGATTGTAAAAGCAAAGTTGCTGTTTACTGAAAACAAGTTGTTCTTTGACAGTCTTGAATTCTGACTGCAGTTCAGCCAATAAAAATGTATTTCTGTCATTCATTGCAAACAAGCCCGAAAGTGTTTTTATCCTTCATACTGGATTGTAAAAGCAAAGTTGCCGTGTGCTGAAAACAAGTTGTTCTTTGACAGTCTTGAATACTGAGTGCAGTTCAGTTAATAAAACTGTCTTTCTGGTGCTCATTGCAAACAAGCCAGAAAGTGTTTTTCGTTGCTCTTCTTGTCTGAATAAACAAATATGCAGTTTGCTGGAAATAAGCTGTACTCTGACAGTCGTTCTTATGGAGTGCAGTTCAGCTAATAAAACTCTTTCTGCCTTTCATTGCAAGCAAGCCCGAAAGTGTTTTTATGCTTCATACTGGATTGTAAAAGCAGAGTTGCCGTGTGCTGAAAATAAGTTGTTCTTTGACAGTCTTGAATACTGAGTGCAGTTCAGTTAATAAAACTGTCTTTCTGGTGCTCATTGCAAACATGCTAGAAATTGTTTTTCTGTGTTCCAATTGTTAGTATAAACAAATATGCAGTCTGCTGAAAGCAAGCTGTTCTTTGATAGTCTTTCTTATGGAGTGCAGATCAGCTAATAAAACTCTTTCTGCCTTTCATTGCAAGCAAGCCCGAAAGTGTTTTTATGCTTCATAATGGATTGTAAAAGCAAAGTTGCCGTGTGCTGAAAACAAGTTGTTCTTTGACAGTCTTGAATACTGAGTGCAGTTCAGTTTAATAAAACTGTCTTTCTGGTGCTCATTGCAAACAAGCTAGAAATTGTTTTTCTGTGTTCCAATTGTTAGTATAAACAAATATGCAGTCTGCTGAAAGCAAGCTGTTCTTTGATAGTCTTTCTTATGGAGTGCAGTTCAGCTAATAAAACTCTTTCTGCATTTCATTGCAAGCAAGCCCGAAAGTGTTTTAATGCTTCTTAATGGATTGTAAAAGCAAAGTTGCTGTGTGCTGAAAACAAGTTGTTCTTTGACAGTCTTGAATTCTGACTGCAGTTCAGCCAATAAAAATGTATTTCTGTCATTCATTGCAAACAAGCCAGAAAGTGTTTTTCGTTGCTCTTCTTGTCTGAATAAACAAATATGCAGTTTGCTGGAAATAAGCTGTACTCTGACAGTCGTTCTTATGGAGTGCAGTTCAGCTAATAAAACTCTTTCTGCCTTTCATTGCAAGCAAGCCCGAAAGTGTTTTTATGCTTCATACTGGATTGTAAAAGCAAAGTTGCCGTGTGCTGAAAACAAGTTGTTCTTTGACAGTCTTGAATACTGAGTGCAGTTCAGTTAACAAAAATGCCTTTCTGGTGCTCATTGCAAACAAGTCAGAAAGTGTTTTTCGTTGCTCTTCTTGTCTGAATAAACAAATATGCAGTTTGCTGGAAATAAGCTGTACTCTGACAGTCGTTCTTATGGAGTGCAGTTCAGTTAATAAAACTCTTTCTGCCTTTCATTGCAAGCAAGCCCGAAAGTGTTTTTATGCTTCATACTGGATTGTAAAAGCAAAGTTGCCGTGTGCTGAAAACAAGTTGTTCTTTGACAGTCTTGAATACTGAGTGCAGTTCAGTTAATAAAACTGTCTTTCTGGTGCTCATTGCAAGCAAGCCAGAAAGTGTTTTTCGTTGCTCTTCTTGTCTGAATAAACAAATATGCAGTTTGCTGGAAATAAGCTGTACTCTGACAGTCGTTCTTATGGAGTGCAGTTCAGCTAATAAAACTCTTTCTGCCTTTCATTGCAAGCAAGCCCGAAAGTGTTTTTATGCTTCATACTGGATTGTAAAAGCAAAGTTGCCGTGTGCTGAAAACAAGTTGTTCTTTGACAGTCTTGAATACTGAGTGCAGTTCAGTTAATAAAACTGTCTTTCCGGTGCTCATTGCAAACAAGCTAGAAATTGTTTTTCTGTGTTCCAATTGTTAGTATAAACAAATATGCAGTCTGCTGAAAGCAAGCTGTTCTTTGATAGTCTTTCTTATGGAGTGCAGTTCAGCTAATAAAACTCTTTCTGCATTTCATTGCAAGCAAGCCCGAAAGTGTTTTTATGCTTTATAATGGATTGTAAAAGCAAAGTTGCTGTTTACTGAAAACAAGTTGTTCTTTGACAGTCTTGAATTCTGACTGCAGTTCAGCCAATAAAAATGTATTTCTGTCATTCATTGCAAACAAGCCCGAAAGTGTTTTTATCCTTCATACTGGATTGTAAAAGCAAAGTTGCCGTGTGCTGAAAACAAGTTGTTCTTTGACAGTCTTGAATACTGAGTGCAGTTCAGTTAATAAAACTGTCTTTCTGGTGCTCATTGCAAACAAGCCAGAAAGTGTTTTTCGTTGCTCTTCTTGTCTGAATAAACAAATATGCAGTTTGCTGGAAATAAGCTGTACTCTGACAGTCGTTCTTATGGAGTGCAGTTCAGCTAATAAAACTCTTTCTGCCTTTCATTGCAAGCAAGCCCGAAAGTGTTTTTATGCTTCATACTGGATTGTAAAAGCAGAGTTGCCGTGTGCTGAAAATAAGTTGTTCTTTGACAGTCTTGAATACTGAGTGCAGTTCAGTTAATAAAACTGTCTTTCTGGTGCTCATTGCAAACATGCTAGAAATTGTTTTTCTGTGTTCCAATTGTTAGTATAAACAAATATGCAGTCTGCTGAAAGCAAGCTGTTCTTTGATAGTCTTTCTTATGGAGTGCAGATCAGCTAATAAAACTCTTTCTGCCTTTCATTGCAAGCAAGCCCGAAAGTGTTTTTATGCTTCATAATGGATTGTAAAAGCAAAGTTGCCGTGTGCTGAAAACAAGTTGTTCTTTGACAGTCTTGAATACTGAGTGCAGTTCAGTTAACAAAAATGCCTTTCTGGTGCTCATTGCAAACAAGCCAGAAAGTGTTTTTCTGTGTTCCAATTGTTAGTATAAACAAATATGCAGTCTGCTGAAAGCAAGCTGTTCTTTGATAGTCTTTCTTATGGAGTGCAGTTCAGCTAATAAAACTCTTTCTGCCTTTCATTGCAAGCAAGCCCGAAAGTGTTTTTATGCTTTATAATGGATTGTAAAGGCAAAGTTGCAGTTTGCTGAAAACAAGTTGTTCTTTGACAGTCTTGAATTCTGACTGCAGTTCAGCCAATAAAAATGTATTTCTGTCATTCATTGCAAACAAGCCAGAAAGTATTTTTCGTTGCTCTTCTTGTCTGAATAAACAATTATGCAGTTTGCTGGAAATAAGCTGTACTCTGACAGTCGTCCTTATGGAGTGCAGTTCAGCTAATAAAACTCTTTCTGCCTTTCATTGCAAGCAAGCCCGAAAGTGTTTTTATGCTTCATACTGGATTGTAAAAGCAAAGTTGCCGTGTGCTGAAAACAAGTTGTTCTTTGACAGTCTTGAATACTGAGTGCAGTTCAGTTAACAAAAATGCCTTTCTGGTGCTCATTGCAAACAAGCCAGAAAGTGTTTTTCGTTGCTCTTCTTGTCTGAATAAACAAATATGCAGTTTGCTGGAAATAAGCTGTACTCTGACAGTCGTTCTTATGGAGTGCAGTTCAGTTAATAAAACTCTTTCTGCCTTTCATTGCAAGCAAGCCCGAAAGTGTTTTTATGCTTCATACTGGATTGTAAAAGCAAAGTTGCCGTGTGCTGAAAACAAGTTGTTCTTTGACAGTCTTGAATACTGAGTGCAGTTCAGTTAATAAAACTGTCTTTCTGGTGCTCATTGCAAGCAAGCCAGAAAGTGTTTTTCGTTGCTCTTCTTGTCTGAATAAACAAATATGCAGTTTGCTGGAAATAAGCTGTACTCTGACAGTCGTTCTTATGGAGTGCAGTTCAGCTAATAAAACTCTTTCTGCCTTTCATTGCAAGCAAGCCCGAAAGTGTTTTTATGCTTCATACTGGATTGTAAAAGCAAAGTTGCCGTGTGCTGAAAACAAGTTGTTCTTTGACAGTCTTGAATACTGAGTGCAGTTCAGTTAATAAAACTGTCTTTCCGGTGCTCATTGCAAACAAGCTAGAAATTGTTTTTCTGTGTTCCAATTGTTAGTATAAACAAATATGCAGTCTGCTGAAAGCAAGCTGTTCTTTGATAGTCTTTCTTATGGAGTGCAGTTCAGCTAATAAAACTCTTTCTGCATTTCATTGCAAGCAAGCCCGAAAGTGTTTTTATGCTTTATAATGGATTGTAAAAGCAAAGTTGCTGTTTACTGAAAACAAGTTGTTCTTTGACAGTCTTGAATTCTGACTGCAGTTCAGCCAATAAAAATGTATTTCTGTCATTCATTGCAAACAAGCCCGAAAGTGTTTTTATCCTTCATACTGGATTGTAAAAGCAAAGTTGCCGTGTGCTGAAAACAAGTTGTTCTTTGACAGTCTTGAATACTGAGTGCAGTTCAGTTAATAAAACTGTCTTTCTGGTGCTCATTGCAAACAAGCCAGAAAGTGTTTTTCGTTGCTCTTCTTGTCTGAATAAACAAATATGCAGTTTGCTGGAAATAAGCTGTACTCTGACAGTCGTTCTTATGGAGTGCAGTTCAGCTAATAAAACTCTTTCTGCCTTTCATTGCAAGCAAGCCCGAAAGTGTTTTTATGCTTCATACTGGATTGTAAAAGCAGAGTTGCCGTGTGCTGAAAATAAGTTGTTCTTTGACAGTCTTGAATACTGAGTGCAGTTCAGTTAATAAAACTGTCTTTCTGGTGCTCATTGCAAACATGCTAGAAATTGTTTTTCTGTGTTCCAATTGTTAGTATAAACAAATATGCAGTCTGCTGAAAGCAAGCTGTTCTTTGATAGTCTTTCTTATGGAGTGCAGATCAGCTAATAAAACTCTTTCTGCCTTTCATTGCAAGCAAGCCCGAAAGTGTTTTTATGCTTCATAATGGATTGTAAAAGCAAAGTTGCCGTGTGCTGAAAACAAGTTGTTCTTTGACAGTCTTGAATACTGAGTGCAGTTCAGTTAACAAAAATGCCTTTCTGGTGCTCATTGCAAACAAGCCAGAAAGTGTTTTTCTGTGTTCCAATTGTTAGTATAAACAAATATGCAGTCTGCTGAAAGCAAGCTGTTCTTTGATAGTCTTTCTTATGGAGTGCAGTTCAGCTAATAAAACTCTTTCTGCCTTTCATTGCAAGCAAGCCCGAAAGTGTTTTTATGCTTTATAATGGATTGTAAAGGCAAAGTTGCAGTTTGCTGAAAACAAGTTGTTCTTTGACAGTCTTGAATTCTGACTGCAGTTCAGCCAATAAAAATGTATTTCTGTCATTCATTGCAAACAAGCCAGAAAGTATTTTTCGTTGCTCTTCTTGTCTGAATAAACAATTATGCAGTTTGCTGGAAATAAGCTGTACTCTGACAGTCGTCCTTATGGAGTGCAGTTCAGCTAATAAAACTCTTTCTGCCTTTCATTGCAAGCAAGCCCGAAAGTGTTTTTATGCTTCATACTGGATTGTAAAAGCAAAGTTGCCGTGTGCTGAAAACAAGTTGTTCTTTGACAGTCTTGAATACTGAGTGCAGTTCAGTTAACAAAAATGCCTTTCTGGTGCTCATTGCAAACAAGCCAGAAAGTGTTTTTCGTTGCTCTTCTTGTCTGAATAAACAAATATGCAGTTTGCTGGAAATAAGCTGTACTCTGACAGTCGTTCTTATGGAGTGCAGTTCAGTTAATAAAACTCTTTCTGCCTTTCATTGCAAGCAAGCCCGAAAGTGTTTTTATGCTTCATACTGGATTGTAAAAGCAAAGTTGCCGTGTGCTGAAAACAAGTTGTTCTTTGACAGTCTTGAATACTGAGTGCAGTTCAGTTAATAAAACTGTCTTTCTGGTGCTCATTGCAAACAAGCCAGAAAGTGTTTTTCGTTGCTCTTCTTGTCTGAATAAACAAATATGCAGTTTGCTGGAAATAAGCTGTACTCTGACAGTCGTTCTTATGGAGTGCAGTTCAGCTAATAAACCTCTTTCTGCCTTTCATTGCAAGCAAGCCCGAAAGTGTTTTTATGCTTCATACTGGATTGTAAAAGCAAAGTTGCCGTGTGCTGAAAACAAGTTGTTCTTTGACAGTCTTTCAATACTGAGTGCAGTTCAGTTAATAAAACTGTCTTTCTGGTGCTCATTGCAAACAAGCTAGAAATTGTTTTTCTGTGTTCCAATTGTTAGTATAAACAAATATGCAGTCTGCTGAAAGCAAGCTGTTCTTTGATAGTCTTTCTTATGGAGTGCAGTTCAGCTAATAAAACTCTTTCTGCATTTCATTGCAAGCAAGCCCGAAAGTGTTTTTATGCTTTATAATGGATTGTAAAAGCAAAGTTGCTGTTTGCTGAAAACAAGTTGTTCTTTGACAGTCTTGAATTCTGAAAGCAGTTCAGCCAATAAAAATGTATTTCTGTCATTCATTGCAAACAAGCCAGAAAGTGTTTTTCTTTGCTCTTCTCGTCTGTATAAGCAAAGATGCAGTTTGCTGGAAATAAGCCGTACTCTGACAGTCGTTCTTATGGAGTGCAGTTCAGCTAATGAAACTCTTTCTGCCTTTCATTGCAAGCAAGCCCGAAAGTGTTTTTATGCTTCATACTGGATTGTAAAAGCAAAGTTGCCGTGTGCTGAAAACAAGTTGTTCTTTGACAGTCTTGAATACTGAGTGCAGTTCAGTTAATAAAACTGTCTTTCTGGTGCTCATTGCAAACAAGCCAGAAAGTGTTTTTCGTTGCTCTTCTTGTCTGAATAAACAAATATGCAGTTTGCTGGAAATAAGCTGTACTCTGACAGTCGTTCTTATGGAGTGCAGTTCAGCTAATAAAACTCTTTCTACCTTTCATTGCAAGCAAGCCCGAAAGTGTTTTTATGCTTCATACTGGATTGTAAAAGCAGAGTTGCCGTGTGCTGAAAACAAGTTGTTCTTTGACAGTCTTGAATACTGAGTGCAGTTCAGTTAACAAAAATGCCTTTCTGGTGCTCATTGCAAACAAGCCAGAAAGTGTTTTTCTGTGTTCCAATTGTCAGTATAAACAAATATGCAGTCTGCTGAAAGCAAGCTGTTCTTTGATAGTCTTTCTTATGGAGTGCAGTTCAGCTAATAAAACTCTTTCTGCCTTTCATTGCAAGCAAGCCCGAAAGTGTTTTTATGCTTTATAATGGATTGTAAAGGCAAAGTTGCAGTTTGCTGAAAACAAGTTGTTCTTTGACAGTCTTGAATTCTGACTGCAGTTCAGCCAATAAAAATGTATTTCTGTCATTCATTGCAAACAAGCCAGAAAGTATTTTTCGTTGCTCTTCTTGTCTGAATAAACAAATATGCAGTTTGCTGGAAATAAGCTGTACTCTGACAGTCGTTCTTATGGAGTGCAGTTCAGTTAATAAAACTCTTTCTGCCTTTCATTGCAAGCAAGCCCGAAAGTGTTTTTATGCTTCATACTGGATTGTAAAAGCAAAGTTGCCGTGTGCTGAAAACAAGTTGTTCTTTGACAGTCTTGAATACTGAGTGCAGTTCAGTTAATAAAACTGTCTTTCTGGTGCTCATTGCAAACAAGCCAGAAAGTGTTTTTCGTTGCTCTTCTTGTCTGAATAAACAAATATGCAGTTTGCTGGAAATAAGCTGTACTCTGACAGTCGTTCTTATGGAGTGCAGTTCAGTTAATAAAACTCTTTCTGCCTTTCATTGCAAGCAAGCCCGAAAGTGTTTTTATGCTTCATACTGGATTGTAAAAGCAAAGTTGCCGTGTGCTGAAAACAAGTTGTTCTTTGACAGTCTTGAATACTGAGTGCAGTTCAGTTAATAAAACTGTCTTTCTGGTGCTCATTGCAAACAAGCCAGAAAGTGTTTTTCGTTGCTCTTCTTGTCTGAATAAACAAATATGCAGTTTGCTGGAAATAAGCTGTACTCTGACAGTCGTTCTTATGGAGTGCAGTTCAGCTAATAAAACTCTTTCTGCCTTTCATTGCAAGCAAGCCCGAAAGTGTTTTTATGCTTCATACTGGATTGTAAAAGCAAAGTTGCCGTGTGCTGAAAACAAGTTGTTATTTGACAGTCTTGAATACTGAGTGCAGTTCAGTTAATAAAACTGTCTTTCTGGTGCTCATTGCAAACAAGCTAGAAATTGTTTTTCTGTGTTCCAATTGTTAGTATAAACAAATATGCAGTCTGCTGAAAGCAAGCTGTTCTTTGATAGTCTTTCTTATGGAGTGCAGTTCAGCTAATAAAACTCTTTCTGCATTTCATTGCAAGCAAGCCCGAAAGTGTTTTTATGCTTCATAATGGATTGTAAAAGCAAAGTTGCTGTGTGCTGAAAACAAGTTGTTCTTTGACAGTCTTGAATTCTGACTGCAGTTCAGCCAATAAAAATGTATTTCTGTCATTCATTGCAAACAAGCCAGAAAGTGTTTTTCGTTGCTCTTCTTGTCTGAATAAACAAATATGCAGTTTGCTGGAAATAAGCTGTACTCTGACAGTCGTTCTTATGGAGTGCAGTTCAGCTAATAAAACTCTTTCTGCCTTTCATTGCAAGCAAGCCCGAAAGTGTTTTTATGCTTCATACTGGATTGTAAAAGCAAAGTTGCCGTGTGCTGAAAACAAGTTGTTCTTTGACAGTCTTGAATACTGAGTGCAGTTCAGTTAACAAAAATGCCTTTCTGGTGCTCATTGCAAACAAGTCAGAAAGTGTTTTTCGTTGCTCTTCTTGTCTGAATAAACAAATATGCAGTTTGCTGGAAATAAGCTGTACTCTGACAGTCGTTCTTATGGAGTGCAGTTCAGTTAATAAAACTCTTTCTGCCTTTCATTGCAAGCAAGCCCGAAAGTGTTTTTATGCTTCATACTGGATTGTAAAAGCAAAGTTGCCGTGTGCTGAAAACAAGTTGTTCTTTGACAGTCTTGAATACTGAGTGCAGTTCAGTTAATAAAACTGTCTTTCTGGTGCTCATTGCAAGCAAGCCAGAAAGTGTTTTTCGTTGCTCTTCTTGTCTGAATAAACAAATATGCAGTTTGCTGGAAATAAGCTGTACTCTGACAGCAAAGTAAAAGCAAAGTTGCTGTTTGCTGAAAACAAGTTGTTCTTTGACAGTCTTGAATTCTGACTGCAGTTCAGCCAATAAAAATGTATTTCTGTCATTCATTGCAAACAAGCCCGAAAGTGTTTTTATCCTTCATACTGGATTGTAAAAGCAAAGTTGCCGTGTGCTGAAAACAAGTTGTTCTTTGACAGTCTTGAATACTGAGTGCAGTTCAGTTAATAAAACTGTCTTTCTGGTGCTCATTGCAAACAAGCCAGAAAGTGTTTTTCGTTGCTCTTCTTGTCTGAATAAACAAATATGCAGTTTGCTGGAAATAAGCTGTACTCTGACAGTCGTTCTTATGGAGTGCAGTTCAGCTAATAAAACTCTTTCTGCCTTTCATTGCAAGCAAGCCCGAAAGTGTTTTTATGCTTCATACTGGATTGTAAAAGCAGAGTTGCCGTGTGCTGAAAATAAGTTGTTCTTTGACAGTCTTGAATACTGAGTGCAGTTCAGTTAATAAAACTGTCTTTCTGGTGCTCATTGCAAACATGCTAGAAATTGTTTTTCTGTGTTCCAATTGTTAGTATAAACAAATATGCAGTCTGCTGAAAGCAAGCTGTTCTTTGATAGTCTTTCTTATGGAGTGCAGATCAGCTAATAAAACTCTTTCTGCCTTTCATTGCAAGCAAGCCCGAAAGTGTTTTTATGCTTCATAATGGATTGTAAAAGCAAAGTTGCCGTGTGCTGAAAACAAGTTGTTCTTTGACAGTCTTGAATTCTGACTGCAGTTCAGCCAATAAAAATGTATTTCTGTCATTCATTGCAAACAAGCCAGAAAGTGTTTTTCGTTGCTCTTCTTGTCTGAATAAACAAATATGCAGTTTGCTGGAAATAAGCTGTACTCTGACAGTCGTTCTTATGGAGTGCAGTTCAGCTAATAAAACTCTTTCTGCCTTTCATTGCAAGCAAGCCCGAAAGTGTTTTTATGCTTCATACTGGATTGTAAAAGCAAAGTTGCCGTGTGCTGAAAACAAGTTGTTCTTTGACAGTCTTGAATACTGAGTGCAGTTCAGTTAATAAAACTGTCTTTCTGGTGCTCATTGCAAACAAGCCAGAAAGTGTTTTTCGTTGCTCTTCTTGTCTGAATAAACAAATATGCAGTTTGCTGGAAATAAGCTGTACTCTGACAGTCGTTCTTATGGAGTGCAGTTCAGCTAATAAAACTCTTTCTGCCTTTCATTGCAAGCAAGCCCGAAAGTGTTTTTATGCTTCATACTGGATTGTAAAAGCAAAGTTGCCGTGTGCTGAAAACAAGTTGTTCTTTGACAGTCTTGAATACTGAGTGCAGTTCAGTTAATAAAACTGTCTTTCTGGTGCTCATTGCAAACAAGCCAGAAAGTGTTTTTCTGTGTTCCAATTGTTAGTATAAACAAATATGCAGTCTGCTGAAAGCAAGCTGTTCTTTGATAGTCTTTCTTATGGAGTGCAGTTCAGCTAATACAACTCTTTCTGCCTTTCATTGCAAGCAAGCCCGAAAGTGTTTTTATGCTTTATAGTGGATTGTAAAGGCAAAGTTGCAGTTTGCTGAAAACAAGTTGTTCTTTGACAGTCTTGAATTCTGACTGCAGTTCAGCCAATAAAAATGTATTTCTGTCATTCATTGCAAACAAGCCAGAAAGTATTTTTCGTTGCTCTTCTTGTCTGAATAAACAATTATGCAGTTTGCTGGAAATAAGCTGTACTCTGACAGTCGTCCTTATGGAGTGCAGTTCAGCTAATAAAACTCTTTCTGCCTTTCATTGCAAGCAAGCCCGAAAGTGTTTTTATGCTTCATACTGGATTGTAAAAGCAAAGTTGCCGTGTGCTGAAAACAAGTTGTTCTTTGACAGTCTTGAATACTGAGTGCAGTTCAGTTAATAAAACTGTCTTTCTGGTGCTCATTGCAAACAAGCCAGAAAGTGTTTTTCGTTGCTCTTCTTGTCTGAATAAACAAATATGCAGTTTGCTGGAAATAAGCTGTACTCTGACAGTCGTTCTTATGGAGTGCAGTTCAGTTAATAAAACTCTTTCTGCCTTTCATTGCAAGCAAGCCCGAAAGTGTTTTTATGCTTCATACTGGATTGTAAAAGCAAAGTTGCCGTGTGCTGAAAACAAGTTGTTCTTTGACAGTCTTGAATACTGAGTGCAGTTCAGTTAATAAAACTGTCTTTCTGGTGCTCATTGCAAACAAGCTAGAAATTGTTTTTCTGTGTTCCAATTGTTAGTATAAACAAATATGCAGTCTGCTGAAAGCAAGCTGTTCTTTGATAGTCTTTCTTATGGAGTGCAGTTCAGCTAATAAAACTCTTTCTGCATTTCATTGCAAGCAAGCCCGAAAGTGTTTTAATGCTTCATAATGGATTGTAAAAGCAAAGTTGCTGTGTGCTGAAAACAAGTTGTTCTTTGACAGTCTTGAATTCTGACTGCAGTTCAGCCAATAAAAATGTATTTCTGTCATTCATTGCAAACAAGCCAGAAAGTGTTTTTCGTTGCTCTTCTTGTCTGAATAAACAAATATGCAGTTTGCTGGAAATAAGCTGTACTCTGACAGTCGTTCTTATGGAGTGCAGTTCAGCTAATAAAACTCTTTCTGCCTTTCATTGCAAGCAAGCCCGAAAGTGTTTTTATGCTTCATACTGGATTGTAAAAGCAAAGTTGCTGTGTGCTGAAAACAAGTTGTTCTTTGACAGTCTTGAATACTGAGTGCAGTTCAGTTAATAAAACTCTTTCTGCCTTTCATTGCAAGCAAGCCCGAAAGTGTTTTTATGCTTCATACTGGATTGTAAAGGCAAAGTTGCCGTGTGCTGAAAACAAGTTGTTCTTTGACAGTCTTGAATACTGAGTGCAGTTCAGTTAATAAAACTGTCTTTCTGGTGCTCATTGCAAACAAGCCAGAAAGTGTTTTTCTGTGTTCCAATTGTTAGTATAAACAAATATGCAGTCTGCTGAAAGCAAGCTGTTCTTTGATAGTCTTTCTTATGGAGTGCAGTTCAGCTAATAAAACTCTTTCTGCCTTTCATTGCAAGCAAGCCCGAAAGTGTTTTTATGCTTTATAGTGGATTGTAAAGGCAAAGTTGCAGTTTGCTGAAAACAAGTTGTTCTTTGACAGTCTTGAATTCTGACTGCAGTTCAGCCAATAAAAATGTATTTCTGTCATTCATTGCAAACAAGCCAGAAAGTATTTTTCGTTGCTCTTCTTGTCTGAATAAACAATTATGCAGTTTGCTGGAAATAAGCTGTACTCTGACAGTCGTCCTTATGGAGTGCAGTTCAGCTAATAAAACTCTTTCTGCCTTTCATTGCAAGCAAGCCCGAAAGTGTTTTTATGCTTCATACTGGATTGTAAAAGCAAAGTTGCCGTGTGCTGAAAACAAGTTGTTCTTTGACAGTCTTGAATACTGAGTGCAGTTCAGTTAATAAAACTGTCTTTCTGGTGCTCATTGCAAACATGCTAGAAATTGTTTTTCTGTGTTCCAATTGTTAGTATAAACAAATATTCAGTCTGCTGAAAGCAAGCTGTTCTTTGATAGTCTTTCTTATGGAGTGCAGTTCAGCTAATAAAACTCTTTCTGCATTTCATTGCAAGCAAGCCCGAAAGTGTTTTTATGCTTTATAATGGATTGTAAAAGCAAAGTTGCTGTTTGCTGAAAACAAGTTGTTCTTTGACAGTCTTGAATTCTGAAAGCAGTTCAGCCAATAAAAATGTATTTCTGTCATTCATTGCAAACAAGCCAGAAAGTGTTTTTCTTTGCTCTTCTCGTCTGTATAAGCAAAGATGCAGTTTGCTGGAAATAAGCCGTACTCTGACAGTCGTTCTTATGGAGTGCAGTTCAGCTAATGAAACTCTTTCTGCCTTTCATTGCAAGCAAGCCCGAAAGTGTTTTTATGCTTCATACTGGATTGTAAAAGCAAAGTTGCCGTGTGCTGAAAACAAGTTGTTCTTTGACAGTCTTGAATACTGAGTGCAGTTCAGTTAATAAAACTGTCTTTCTGGTGCTCATTGCAAACAAGCCAGAAAGTGTTTTTCGTTGCTCTTCTTGTCTGAATAAACAAATATGCAGTTTGCTGGAAATAAGCTGTACTCTGACAGTCGTTCTTATGGAGTGCAGTTCAGCTAATAAATCTCTTTCTACCTTTCATTGCAAGCAAGCCCGAAAGTGTTTTTATGCTTCATACTGGATTGTAAAAGCAGAGTTGCCGTGTGCTGAAAACAAGTTGTTCTTTGACAGTCTTGAATACTGAGTGCAGTTCAGTTAACAAAAATGCCTTTCTGGTGCTCATTGCAAACAAGCCAGAAAGTGTTTTTCTGTGTTCCAATTGTCAGTATAAACAAATATGCAGTCTGCTGAAAGCAAGCTGTTCTTTGATAGTCTTTCTTATGGAGTGCAGTTCAGCTAATAAAACTCTTTCTGCCTTTCATTGCAAGCAAGCCCGAAAGTGTTTTTATGCTTTATAATGGATTGTAAAGGCAAAGTTGCAGTTTGCTGAAAACAAGTTGTTCTTTGACAGTCTTGAATTCTGACTGCAGTTCAGCCAATAAAAATGTATTTCTGTCATTCATTGCAAACAAGCCAGAAAGTATTTTTCGTTGCTCTTCTTGTCTGAATAAACAAATATGCAGTTTGCTGGAAATAAGCTGTACTCTGACAGTCGTTCTTATGGAGTGCAGTTCAGTTAATAAAACTCTTTCTGCCTTTCATTGCAAGCAAGCCCGAAAGTGTTTTTATGCTTCATACTGGATTGTAAAAGCAAAGTTGCCGTGTGCTGAAAACAAGTTGTTCTTTGACAGTCTTGAATACTGAGTGCAGTTCAGTTAATAAAACTGTCTTTCTGGTGCTCATTGCAAACAAGCCAGAAAGTGTTTTTCGTTGCTCTTCTTGTCTGAATAAACAAATATGCAGTTTGCTGGAAATAAGCTGTACTCTGACAGTCGTTCTTATGGAGTGCAGTTCAGTTAATAAAACTCTTTCTGCCTTTCATTGCAAGCAAGCCCGAAAGTGTTTTTATGCTTCATACTGGATTGTAAAAGCAAAGTTGCCGTGTGCTGAAAACAAGTTGTTCTTTGACAGTCTTGAATACTGAGTGCAGTTCAGTTAATAAAACTGTCTTTCTGGTGCTCATTGCAAACAAGCCAGAAAGTGTTTTTCGTTGCTCTTCTTGTCTGAATAAACAAATATGCAGTTTGCTGGAAATAAGCTGTACTCTGACAGTCGTTCTTATGGAGTGCAGTTCAGCTAATAAAACTCTTTCTGCCTTTCATTGCAAGCAAGCCCGAAAGTGTTTTTATGCTTCATACTGGATTGTAAAAGCAAAGTTGCTGTGTGATGAAAACAAGTTGTTCTTTGACAGTCTTGAATTCTGACTGCAGTTCAGCCAATAAAAATGTATTTCTGTCATTCATTGCAAACAAGCCAGAAAGTGTTTTTCGTTGCTCTTCTTGTCTGAATAAACAAATATGCAGTTTGCTGGAAATAAGCTGTACTCTGACAGTCGTTCTTATGGAGTGCAGTTCAGCTAATAAAACTCTTTCTGCATTTCATTGCAAGCAAGCCCGAAAGTGTTTTAATGCTTCATAATGGATTGTAAAAGCAAAGTTGCTGTGTGCTGAAAACAAGTTGTTCTTTGACAGTCTTGAATTCTGACTGCAGTTCAGCCAATAAAACTGTCTTTCTGGTGCTCATTGCAAACAAGCCAGAAAGTGTTTTTCGTTGCTCTTCTTGTCTGAATAAACAAATATGCAGTTTGCTGGAAATAAGCTGTACTCTGACAGTCGTTCTTATGGAGTGCAGTTCAGTTAATAAAACTCTTTCTGCCTTTCATTGCAAGCAAGCCCGAAAGTGTTTTTATGCTTCATACTGGATTGTAAAAGCAAAGTTGCCGTGTGCTGAAAACAAGTTGTTCTTTGACAGTCTTGAATACTGAGTGCAGTTCAGTTAATAAAACTGTCTTTCTGGTGCTCATTGCAAACAAGCTAGAAATTGTTTTTCTGTGTTCCAATTGTTAGTATAAACAAATATGCAGTCTGCTGAAAGCAAGCTGTTCTTTGATAGTCTTTCTTATGGAGTGCAGTTCAGCTAATAAAACTCTTTCTGCATTTCATTGCAAGCAAGCCCGAAAGTGTTTTAATGCTTCATAATGGATTGTAAAAGCAAAGTTGCTGTGTGCTGAAAACAAGTTGTTCTTTGACAGTCTTGAATTCTGACTGCAGTTCAGCCAATAAAAATGTATTTCTGTCATTCATTGCAAACAAGCCAGAAAGTGTTTTTCGTTGCTCTTCTTGTCTGAATAAACAAATATGCAGTTTGCTGGAAATAAGCTGTACTCTGACAGTCGTTCTTATGGAGTGCAGTTCAGCTAATAAAACTCTTTCTGCCTTTCATTGCAAGCAAGCCCGAAAGTGTTTTTATGCTTCATACTGGATTGTAAAAGCAAAGTTGCCGTGTGCTGAAAACAAGTTGTTCTTTGACAGTCTTGAATACTGAGTGCAGTTCAGTTAACAAAAATGCCTTTCTGGTGCTCATTGCAAACAAGTCAGAAAGTGTTTTTCGTTGCTCTTCTTGTCTGAATAAACAAATATGCAGTTTGCTGGAAATAAGCTGTACTCTGACAGTCGTTCTTATGGAGTGCAGTTCAGTTAATAAAACTCTTTCTGCCTTTCATTGCAAGCAAGCCCGAAAGTGTTTTTATGCTTCATACTGGATTGTAAAAGCAAAGTTGCCGTGTGCTGAAAACAAGTTGTTCTTTGACAGTCTTGAATACTGAGTGCAGTTCAGTTAATAAAACTGTCTTTCTGGTGCTCATTGCAAGCAAGCCAGAAAGTGTTTTTCGTTGCTCTTCTTGTCTGAATAAACAAATATGCAGTTTGCTGGAAATAAGCTGTACTCTGACAGCAAAGTAAAAGCAAAGTTGCTGTTTGCTGAAAACAAGTTGTTCTTTGACAGTCTTGAATTCTGACTGCAGTTCAGCCAATAAAAATGTATTTCTGTCATTCATTGCAAACAAGCCCGAAAGTGTTTTTATCCTTCATACTGGATTGTAAAAGCAAAGTTGCCGTGTGCTGAAAACAAGTTGTTCTTTGACAGTCTTGAATACTGAGTGCAGTTCAGTTAATAAAACTGTCTTTCTGGTGCTCATTGCAAACAAGCCAGAAAGTGTTTTTCGTTGCTCTTCTTGTCTGAATAAACAAATATGCAGTTTGCTGGAAATAAGCTGTACTCTGACAGTCGTTCTTATGGAGTGCAGTTCAGCTAATAAAACTCTTTCTGCCTTTCATTGCAAGCAAGCCCGAAAGTGTTTTTATGCTTCATACTGGATTGTAAAAGCAGAGTTGCCGTGTGCTGAAAATAAGTTGTTCTTTGACAGTCTTGAATACTGAGTGCAGTTCAGTTAATAAAACTGTCTTTCTGGTGCTCATTGCAAACATGCTAGAAATTGTTTTTCTGTGTTCCAATTGTTAGTATAAACAAATATGCAGTCTGCTGAAAGCAAGCTGTTCTTTGATAGTCTTTCTTATGGAGTGCAGATCAGCTAATAAAACTCTTTCTGCCTTTCATTGCAAGCAAGCCCGAAAGTGTTTTTATGCTTCATAATGGATTGTAAAAGCAAAGTTGCCGTGTGCTGAAAACAAGTTGTTCTTTGACAGTCTTGAATTCTGACTGCAGTTCAGCCAATAAAAATGTATTTCTGTCATTCATTGCAAACAAGCCAGAAAGTATTTTTCGTTGCTCTTCTTGTCTGAATAAACAATTATGCAGTTTGCTGGAAATAAGCTGTACTCTGACAGTCGTCCTTATGGAGTGCAGTTCAGCTAATAAAACTCTTTCTGCCTTTCATTGCAAGCAAGCCCGAAAGTGTTTTTATGCTTCATACTGGATTGTAAAAGCAAAGTTGCCGTGTGCTGAAAACAAGTTGTTCTTTGACAGTCTTGAATACTGAGTGCAGTTCAGTTAATAAAACTGTCTTTCTGGTGCTCATTGCAAACAAGCCAGAAAGTGTTTTTCGTTGCTCTTCTTGTCTGAATAAACAAATATGCAGTTTGCTGGAAATAAGCTGTACTCTGACAGTCGTTCTTATGGAGTGCAGTTCAGTTAATAAAACTCTTTCTGCCTTTCATTGCAAGCAAGCCCGAAAGTGTTTTTATGCTTCATACTGGATTGTAAAAGCAAAGTTGCCGTGTGCTGAAAACAAGTTGTTCTTTGACAGTCTTGAATACTGAGTGCAGTTCAGTTAATAAAACTGTCTTTCTGGTGCTCATTGCAAACAAGCTAGAAATTGTTTTTCTGTGTTCCAATTGTTAGTATAAACAAATATGCAGTCTGCTGAAAGCAAGCTGTTCTTTGATAGTCTTTCTTATGGAGTGCAGTTCAGCTAATAAAACTCTTTCTGCATTTCATTGCAAGCAAGCCCGAAAGTGTTTTAATGCTTCATAATGGATTGTAAAAGCAAAGTTGCTGTGTGCTGAAAACAAGTTGTTCTTTGACAGTCTTGAATTCTGACTGCAGTTCAGCCAATAAAAATGTATTTCTGTCATTCATTGCAAACAAGCCAGAAAGTGTTTTTCGTTGCTCTTCTTGTCTGAATAAACAAATATGCAGTTTGCTGGAAATAAGCTGTACTCTGACAGTCGTTCTTATGGAGTGCAGTTCAGCTAATAAAACTCTTTCTGCCTTTCATTGCAAGCAAGCCCGAAAGTGTTTTTATGCTTCATACTGGATTGTAAAAGCAAAGTTGCTGTGTGCTGAAAACAAGTTGTTCTTTGACAGTCTTGAATACTGAGTGCAGTTCAGTTAATAAAACTCTTTCTGCCTTTCATTGCAAGCAAGCCCGAAAGTGTTTTTATGCTTCATACTGGATTGTAAAAGCAAAGTTGCCGTGTGCTGAAAACAAGTTGTTCTTTGACAGTCTTGAATACTGAGTGCAGTTCAGTTAATAAAACTGTCTTTCTGGTGCTCATTGCAAGCAAGCCAGAAAGTGTTTTTCGTTGCTCTTCTTGTCTGAATAAACAAATATGCAGTTTGCTGGAAATAAGCTGTACTCTGACAGCAAAGTAAAAGCAAAGTTGCTGTTTGCTGAAAACAAGTTGTTCTTTGACAGTCTTGAATTCTGACTGCAGTTCAGCCAATAAAAATGTATTTCTGTCATTCATTGCAAACAAGCCCGAAAGTGTTTTTATCCTTCATACTGGATTGTAAAAGCAAAGTTGCCGTGTGCTGAAAACAAGTTGTTCTTTGACAGTCTTGAATACTGAGTGCAGTTCAGTTAATAAAACTGTCTTTCTGGTGCTCATTGCAAACAAGCCAGAAAGTGTTTTTCGTTGCTCTTCTTGTCTGAATAAACAAATATGCAGTTTGCTGGAAATAAGCTGTACTCTGACAGTCGTTCTTATGGAGTGCAGTTCAGCTAATAAAACTCTTTCTGCCTTTCATTGCAAGCAAGCCCGAAAGTGTTTTTATGCTTCATACTGGATTGTAAAAGCAGAGTTGCCGTGTGCTGAAAATAAGTTGTTCTTTGACAGTCTTGAATACTGAGTGCAGTTCAGTTAATAAAACTGTCTTTCTGGTGCTCATTGCAAACATGCTAGAAATTGTTTTTCTGTGTTCCAATTGTTAGTATAAACAAATATGCAGTCTGCTGAAAGCAAGCTGTTCTTTGATAGTCTTTCTTATGGAGTGCAGATCAGCTAATAAAACTCTTTCTGCCTTTCATTGCAAGCAAGCCCGAAAGTGTTTTTATGCTTCATAATGGATTGTAAAAGCAAAGTTGCCGTGTGCTGAAAACAAGTTGTTCTTTGACAGTCTTGAATTCTGACTGCAGTTCAGCCAATAAAAATGTATTTCTGTCATTCATTGCAAACAAGCCAGAAAGTGTTTTTCGTTGCTCTTCTTGTCTGAATAAACAAATATGCAGTTTGCTGGAAATAAGCTGTACTCTGACAGTCGTTCTTATGGAGTGCAGTTCAGCTAATAAAACTCTTTCTGCCTTTCATTGCAAGCAAGCCCGAAAGTGTTTTTATGCTTCATACTGGATTGTAAAAGCAAAGTTGCCGTGTGCTGAAAACAAGTTGTTCTTTGACAGTCTTGAATACTGAGTGCAGTTCAGTTAATAAAACTGTCTTTCTGGTGCTCATTGCAAACAAGCCAGAAAGTGTTTTTCGTTGCTCTTCTTGTCTGAATAAACAAATATGCAGTTTGCTGGAAATAAGCTGTACTCTGACAGTCGTTCTTATGGAGTGCAGTTCAGCTAATAAAACTCTTTCTGCCTTTCATTGCAAGCAAGCCCGAAAGTGTTTTTATGCTTCATACTGGATTGTAAAAGCAAAGTTGCCGTGTGCTGAAAACAAGTTGTTCTTTGACAGTCTTGAATACTGAGTGCAGTTCAGTTAATAAAACTGTCTTTCTGGTGCTCATTGCAAACAAGCCAGAAAGTGTTTTTCTGTGTTCCAATTGTTAGTATAAACAAATATGCAGTCTGCTGAAA
Source organism: Hoplias malabaricus (assembly GCF_029633855.1). Taxonomy (NCBI): domain Eukaryota; kingdom Metazoa; phylum Chordata; class Actinopteri; order Characiformes; family Erythrinidae; genus Hoplias; species Hoplias malabaricus. The sequence goes on from NC_089810.1 coordinate 27,366,708, forward strand.
GCAAGCTGTTCTTTGATAGTCTTTCTTATGGAGTGCAGTTCAGCTAATAAAACTCTTTCTGCCTTTCATTGCAAGCAAGCCCGAAAGTGTTTTTATGCTTTATAGTGGATTGTAAAGGCAAAGTTGCAGTTTGCTGAAAACAAGTTGTTCTTTGACAGTCTTGAATTCTGACTGCAGTTCAGCCAATAAAAATGTATTTCTGTCATTCATTGCAAACAAGCCAGAAAGTATTTTTCGTTGCTCTTCTTGTCTGAATAAACAATTATGCAGTTTGCTGGAAATAAGCTGTACTCTGACAGTCGTCCTTATGGAGTGCAGTTCAGCTAATAAAACTCTTTCTGCCTTTCATTGCAAGCAAGCCCGAAAGTGTTTTTATGCTTCATACTGGATTGTAAAAGCAAAGTTGCCGTGTGCTGAAAACAAGTTGTTCTTTGACAGTCTTGAATACTGAGTGCAGTTCAGTTAATAAAACTGTCTTTCTGGTGCTCATTGCAAACAAGCCAGAAAGTGTTTTTCGTTGCTCTTCTTGTCTGAATAAACAAATATGCAGTTTGCTGGAAATAAGCTGTACTCTGACAGTCGTTCTTATGGAGTGCAGTTCAGTTAATAAAACTCTTTCTGCCTTTCATTGCAAGCAAGCCCGAAAGTATTTTTATGCTTCATACTGGATTGTAAAAGCAAAGTTGCCGTGTGCTGAAAACAAGTTGTTCTTTGACAGTCTTGAATACTGAGTGCAGTTCAGTTAATAAAACTGTCTTTCTGGTGCTCATTGCAAACAAGCTAGAAATTGTTTTTCTGTGTTCCAATTGTTAGTATAAACAAATATGCAGTCTGCTGAAAGCAAGCTGTTCTTTGATAGTCTTTCTTATGGAGTGCAGTTCAGCTAATAAAACTCTTTCTGCATTTCATTGCAAGCAAGCCCGAAAGTGTTTTAATGCTTCATAATGGATTGTAAAAGCAAAGTTGCTGTGTGCTGAAAACAAGTTGTTCTTTGACAGTCTTGAATTCTGACTGCAGTTCAGCCAATAAAAATGTATTTCTGTCATTCATTGCAAACAAGCCAGAAAGTGTTTTTCGTTGCTCTTCTTGTCTGAATAAACAAATATGCAGTTTGCTGGAAATAAGCTGTACTCTGACAGTCGTTCTTATGGAGTGCAGTTCAGCTAATAAAACTCTTTCTGCCTTTCATTGCAAGCAAGCCCGAAAGTGTTTTTATGCTTCATACTGGATTGTAAAAGCAAAGTTGCTGTGTGCTGAAAACAAGTTGTTCTTTGACAGTCTTGAATACTGAGTGCAGTTCAGTTAATAAAACTCTTTCTGCCTTTCATTGCAAGCAAGCCCGAAAGTGTTTTTATGCTTCATACTGGATTGTAAAAGCAAAGTTGCCGTGTGCTGAAAACAAGTTGTTCTTTGACAGTCTTGAATACTGAGTGCAGTTCAGTTAATAAAACTGTCTTTCTGGTGCTCATTGCAAGCAAGCCAGAAAGTGTTTTTCGTTGCTCTTCTTGTCTGAATAAACAAATATGCAGTTTGCTGGAAATAAGCTGTACTCTGACAGCAAAGTAAAAGCAAAGTTGCTGTTTGCTGAAAACAAGTTGTTCTTTGACAGTCTTGAATTCTGACTGCAGTTCAGCCAATAAAAATGTATTTCTGTCATTCATTGCAAACAAGCCCGAAAGTGTTTTTATCCTTCATACTGGATTGTAAAAGCAAAGTTGCCGTGTGCTGAAAACAAGTTGTTCTTTGACAGTCTTGAATACTGAGTGCAGTTCAGTTAATAAAACTGTCTTTCTGGTGCTCATTGCAAACAAGCCAGAAAGTGTTTTTCGTTGCTCTTCTTGTCTGAATAAACAAATATGCAGTTTGCTGGAAATAAGCTGTACTCTGACAGTCGTTCTTATGGAGTGCAGTTTAGCTAATAAAACTCTTTCTGCCTTTCATTGCAAGCAAGCCCGAAAGTGTTTTTATGCTTCATACTGGATTGTAAAAGCAGAGTTGCCGTGTGCTGAAAATAAGTTGTTCTTTGACAGTCTTGAATACTGAGTGCAGTTCAGTTAATAAAACTGTCTTTCTGGTGCTCATTGCAAACATGCTAGAAATTGTTTTTCTGTGTTCCAATTGTTAGTATAAACAAATATGCAGTCTGCTGAAAGCAAGCTGTTCTTTGATAGTCTTTCTTATGGAGTGCAGATCAGCTAATAAAACTCTTTCTGCCTTTCATTGCAAGCAAGCCCGAAAGTGTTTTTATGCTTCATAATGGATTGTAAAAGCAAAGTTGCCGTGTGCTGAAAACAAGTTGTTCTTTGACAGTCTTGAATTCTGACTGCAGTTCAGCCAATAAAAATGTATTTCTGTCATTCATTGCAAACAAGCCAGAAAGTGTTTTTCGTTGCTCTTCTTGTCTGAATAAACAAATATGCAGTTTGCTGGAAATAAGCTGTACTCTGACAGTCGTTCTTATGGAGTGCAGTTCAGCTAATAAAACTCTTTCTGCCTTTCATTGCAAGCAAGCCCGAAAGTGTTTTTATGCTTCATACTGGATTGTAAAAGCAAAGTTGCCGTGTGCTGAAAACAAGTTGTTCTTTGACAGTCTTGAATACTGAGTGCAGTTCAGTTAATAAAACTGTCTTTCTGGTGCTCATTGCAAACAAGCCAGAAAGTGTTTTTCGTTGCTCTTCTTGTCTGAATAAACAAATATGCAGTTTGCTGGAAATAAGCTGTACTCTGACAGTCGTTCTTATGGAGTGCAGTTCAGCTAATAAAACTCTTTCTGCCTTTCATTGCAAGCAAGCCCGAAAGTGTTTTTATGCTTCATACTGGATTGTAAAAGCAAAGTTGCCGTGTGCTGAAAACAAGTTGTTCTTTGACAGTCTTGAATACTGAGTGCAGTTCAGTTAATAAAACTGTCTTTCTGGTGCTCATTGCAAACAAGCCAGAAAGTGTTTTTCTGTGTTCCAATTGTTAGTATAAACAAATATGCAGTCTGCTGAAAGCAAGCTGTTCTTTGATAGTCTTTCTTATGGAGTGCAGTTCAGCTAATAAAACTCTTTCTGCCTTTCATTGCAAGCAAGCCCGAAAGTGTTTTTATGCTTTATAGTGGATCGTAAAGGCAAAGTTGCAGTTTGCTGAAAACAAGTTGTTCTTTGACAGTCTTGAATTCTGACTGCAGTTCAGCCAATAAAAATGTATTTCTGTCATTCATTGCAAACAAGCCAGAAAGTATTTTTCGTTGCTCTTCTTGTCTGAATAAACAATTATGCAGTTTGCTGGAAATAAGCTGTACTCTGACAGTCGTCCTTATGGAGTGCAGTTCAGCTAATAAAACTCTTTCTGCCTTTCATTGCAAGCAAGCCCGAAAGTGTTTTTATGCTTCATACTGGATTGTAAAAGCAGAGTTGCCGTGTGCTGAAAACAAGTTGTTCTTTGACAGTCTTGAATACTGAGTGCAGTTCAGTTAATAAAACTGTCTTTCTGGTGCTCATTGCAAACAAGCCAGAAAGTGTTTTTCGTTGCTCTTCTTGTCTGAATAAACAAATATGCAGTTTGCTGGAAATAAGCTGTACTCTGACAGTCGTTCTTATGGAGTGCAGTTCAGTTAATAAAACTCTTTCTGCCTTTCATTGCAAGCAAGCCCGAAAGTGTTTTTATGCTTCATACTGGATTGTAAAAGCAAAGTTGCCGTGTGCTGAAAACAAGTTGTTCTTTGACAGTCTTGAATACTGAGTGCAGTTCAGTTAATAAAACTGTCTTTCTGGTGCTCATTGCAAACAAGCTAGAAATTGTTTTTCTGTGTTCCAATTGTTAGTATAAACAAATATGCAGTCTGCTGAAAGCAAGCTGTTCTTTGATAGTCTTTCTTATGGAGTGCAGTTCAGCTAATAAAACTCTTTCTGCATTTCATTGCAAGCAAGCCCGAAAGTGTTTTAATGCTTCATAATGGATTGTAAAAGCAAAGTTGCTGTGTGCTGAAAACAAGTTGTTCTTTGACAGTCTTGAATTCTGACTGCAGTTCAGCCAATAAAAATGTATTTCTGTCATTCATTGCAAACAAGCCAGAAAGTGTTTTTCGTTGCTCTTCTTGTCTGAATAAACAAATATGCAGTTTGCTGGAAATAAGCTGTACTCTGACAGTCGTTCTTATGGAGTGCAGTTCAGCTAATAAAACTCTTTCTGCCTTTCATTGCAAGCAAGCCCGAAAGTGTTTTTATGCTTCATACTGGATTGTAAAAGCAAAGTTGCTGTGTGCTGAAAACAAGTTGTTCTTTGACAGTCTTGAATACTGAGTGCAGTTCAGTTAATAAAACTCTTTCTGCCTTTCATTGCAAGCAAGCCCGAAAGTGTTTTTATGCTTCATACTGGATTGTAAAAGCAAAGTTGCCGTGTGCTGAAAACAAGTTGTTCTTTGACAGTCTTGAATACTGAGTGCAGTTCAGTTAATAAAACTGTCTTTCTGGTGCTCATTGCAAACAAGCCAGAAAGTGTTTTTCTGTGTTCCAATTGTTAGTATAAACAAATATGCAGTCTGCTGAAAGCAAGCTGTTCTTTGATAGTCTTTCTTATGGAGTGCAGTTCAGCTAATAAAACTCTTTCTGCCTTTCATTGCAAGCAAGCCCGAAAGTGTTTTTATGCTTTATAGTGGATTGTAAAGGCAAAGTTGCAGTTTGCTGAAAACAAGTTGTTCTTTGACAGTCTTGAATTCTGACTGCAGTTCAGCCAATAAAAATGTATTTCTGTCATTCATTGCAAACAAGCCAGAAAGTATTTTTCGTTGCTCTTCTTGTCTGAATAAACAATTATGCAGTTTGCTGGAAATAAGCTGTACTCTGACAGTCGTCCTTATGGAGTGCAGTTCAGCTAATAAAACTCTTTCTGCCTTTCATTGCAAGCAAGCCCGAAAGTGTTTTTATGCTTCATACTGGATTGTAAAAGCAAAGTTGCCGTGTGCTGAAAACAAGTTGTTCTTTGACAGTCTTGAATTCTGACTGCAGTTCAGCCAATAAAAATGTATTTCTGTCATTCATTGCAAACAAGCCAGAAAGTGTTTTTCGTTGCTCTTCTTGTCTGAATAAACAAATATGCAGTTTGCTGGAAATAAGCTGTACTCTGACAGTCGTTCTTATGGAGTGCAGTTCAGCTAATAAAACTCTTTCTGCCTTTCATTGCAAGCAAGCCCGAAAGTGTTTTTATGCTTCATACTGGATTGTAAAAGCAAAGTTGCCGTGTGCTGAAAACAAGTTGTTCTTTGACAGTCTTGAATACTGAGTGCAGTTCAGTTAATAAAACTGTCTTTCTGGTGCTCATTGCAAACAAGCCAGAAAGTGTTTTTCTGTGTTCCAATTGTTAGTATAAACAAATATGCAGTCTGCTGAAAGCAAGCTGTTCTTTGATAGTCTTTCTTATGGAGTGCAGTTCAGCTAATAAAACTCTTTCTGCCTTTCATTGCAAGCAAGCCCGAAAGTGTTTTTATGCTTTATAGTGGATTGTAAAGGCAAAGTTGCAGTTTGCTGAAAACAAGTTGTTCTTTGACAGTCTTGAATTCTGACTGCAGTTCAGCCAATAAAAATGTATTTCTGTCATTCATTGCAAACAAGCCAGAAAGTATTTTTCGTTGCTCTTCTTGTCTGAATAAACAATTATGCAGTTTGCTGGAAATAAGCTGTACTCTGACAGTCGTCCTTATGGAGTGCAGTTCAGCTAATAAAACTCTTTCTGCCTTTCATTGCAAGCAAGCCCGAAAGTGTTTTTATGCTTCATACTGGATTGTAAAAGCAAAGTTGCCGTGTGCTGAAAACAAGTTGTTCTTTGACAGTCTTGAATACTGAGTGCAGTTCAGTTAATAAAACTGTCTTTCTGGTGCTCATTGCAAACAAGCCAGAAAGTGTTTTTCGTTGCTCTTCTTGTCTGAATAAACAAATATGCAGTTTGCTGGAAATAAGCTGTACTCTGACAGTCGTTCTTATGGAGTGCAGTTCAGTTAATAAAACTCTTTCTGCCTTTCATTGCAAGCAAGCCCGAAAGTGTTTTTATGCTTCATACTGGATTGTAAAAGCAAAGTTGCCGTGTGCTGAAAACAAGTTGTTCTTTGACAGTCTTGAATACTGAGTGCAGTTCAGTTAATAAAACTGTCTTTCTGGTGCTCATTGCAAACAAGCTAGAAATTGTTTTTCTGTGTTCCAATTGTTAGTATAAACAAATATGCAGTCTGCTGAAAGCAAGCTGTTCTTTGATAGTCTTTCTTATGGAGTGCAGTTCAGCTAATAAAACTCTTTCTGCATTTCATTGCAAGCAAGCCCGAAAGTGTTTTAATGCTTCATAATGGATTGTAAAAGCAAAGTTGCTGTGTGCTGAAAACAAGTTGTTCTTTGACAGTCTTGAATTCTGACTGCAGTTCAGCCAATAAAAATGTATTTCTGTCATTCATTGCAAACAAGCCAGAAAGTGTTTTTCGTTGCTCTTCTTGTCTGAATAAACAAATATGCAGTTTGCTGGAAATAAGCTGTACTCTGACAGTCGTTCTTATGGAGTGCAGTTCAGCTAATAAAACTCTTTCTGCCTTTCATTGCAAGCAAGCCCGAAAGTGTTTTTATGCTTCATACTGGATTGTAAAAGCAAAGTTGCTGTGTGCTGAAAACAAGTTGTTCTTTGACAGTCTTGAATACTGAGTGCAGTTCAGTTAATAAAACTCTTTCTGCCTTTCATTGCAAGCAAGCCCGAAAGTGTTTTTATGCTTCATACTGGATTGTAAAAGCAAAGTTGCCGTGTGCTGAAAACAAGTTGTTCTTTGACAGTCTTGAATACTGAGTGCAGTTCAGTTAATAAAACTGTCTTTCTGGTGCTCATTGCAAACAAGCCAGAAAGTGTTTTTCTGTGTTCCAATTGTTAGTATAAACAAATATGCAGTCTGCTGAAAGCAAGCTGTTCTTTGATAGTCTTTCTTATGGAGTGCAGTTCAGCTAATAAAACTCTTTCTGCATTTCATTGCAAGCAAGCCCGAAAGTGTTTTTATGCTTCATACTGGATTGTAAAAGCAAAGTTGCAGTGTGCTGAAAACAAGTTGTTCTTTGACAGTCTTGAATACTGAGTGCAGTTCAGTTAATAAAACTGTCTTTCTGGTGCTCATTGCAAACAAGCTAGAAATTGTTTTTCTGTGTTCCAATTGTTAGTATAAACAAATATGCAGTCTGCTGAAAGCAAGCTGTTCTTTGATAGTCTTTCTTATGGAGTGCAGTTCAGCTAATAAAACTCTTTCTGCATTTCATTGCAAGCAAGCCCGAAAGTGTTTTAATGCTTCATAATGGATTGTAAAAGCAAAGTTGCTGTGTGCTGAAAACAAGTTGTTCTTTGACAGTCTTGAATTCTGACTGCAGTTCAGCCAATAAAAATGTATTTCTGTCATTCATTGCAAACAAGCCAGAAAGTGTTTTTCGTTGCTCTTCTTGTCTGAATAAACAAATATGCAGTTTGCTGGAAATAAGCTGTACTCTGACAGTCGTTCTTATGGAGTGCAGTTCAGCTAATAAAACTCTTTCTGCCTTTCATTGCAAGCAAGCCCGAAAGTGTTTTTATGCTTCATACTGGATTGTAAAAGCAAAGTTGCTGTGTGCTGAAAACAAGTTGTTCTTTGACAGTCTTGAATACTGAGTGCAGTTCAGTTAATAAAACTCTTTCTGCCTTTCATTGCAAGCAAGCCCGAAAGTGTTTTTATGCTTCATACTGGATTGTAAAAGCAAAGTTGCCGTGTGCTGAAAACAAGTTGTTCTTTGACAGTCTTGAATACTGAGTGCAGTTCAGTTAATAAAACTGTCTTTCTGGTGCTCATTGCAAACAAGCCAGAAAGTGTTTTTCTGTGTTCCAATTGTTAGTATAAACAAATATGCAGTCTGCTGAAAGCAAGCTGTTCTTTGATAGTCTTTCTTATGGAGTGCAGTTCAGCTAATAAAACTCTTTCTGCCTTTCATTGCAAGCAAGCCCGAAAGTGTTTTTATGCTTTATAGTGGATTGTAAAGGCAAAGTTGCAGTTTGCTGAAAACAAGTTGTTCTTTGACAGTCTTGAATTCTGACTGCAGTTCAGCCAATAAAAATGTATTTCTGTCATTCATTGCAAACAAGCCAGAAAGTATTTTTCGTTGCTCTTCTTGTCTGAATAAACAATTATGCAGTTTGCTGGAAATAAGCTGTACTCTGACAGTCGTCCTTATGGAGTGCAGTTCAGCTAATAAAACTCTTTCTGCCTTTCATTGCAAGCAAGCCCGAAAGTGTTTTTATGCTTCATACTGGATTGTAAAAGCAAAGTTGCCGTGTGCTGAAAACAAGTTGTTCTTTGACAGTCTTGAATACTGAGTGCAGTTCAGTTAATAAAACTGTCTTTCTGGTGCTCATTGCAAACAAGCCAGAAAGTGTTTTTCGTTGCTCTTCTTGTCTGAATAAACAAATATGCAGTTTGCTGGAAATAAGCTGTACTCTGACAGTCGTTCTTATGGAGTGCAGTTCAGTTAATAAAACTCTTTCTGCCTTTCATTGCAAGCAAGCCCGAAAGTGTTTTTATGCTTCATACTGGATTGTAAAAGCAAAGTTGCCGTGTGCTGAAAACAAGTTGTTCTTTGACAGTCTTGAATACTGAGTGCAGTTCAGTTAATAAAACTGTCTTTCTGGTGCTCATTGCAAACAAGCTAGAAATTGTTTTTCTGTGTTCCAATTGTTAGTATAAACAAATATGCAGTCTGCTGAAAGCAAGCTGTTCTTTGATAGTCTTTCTTATGGAGTGCAGTTCAGCTAATAAAACTCTTTCTGCATTTCATTGCAAGCAAGCCCGAAAGTGTTTTAATGCTTCATAATGGATTGTAAAAGCAAAGTTGCTGTGTGCTGAAAACAAGTTGTTCTTTGACAGTCTTGAATTCTGACTGCAGTTCAGCCAATAAAAATGTATTTCTGTCATTCATTGCAAACAAGCCAGAAAGTGTTTTTCGTTGCTCTTCTTGTCTGAATAAACAAATATGCAGTTTGCTGGAAATAAGCTGTACTCTGACAGTCGTTCTTATGGAGTGCAGTTCAGCTAATAAAACTCTTTCTGCCTTTCATTGCAAGCAAGCCCGAAAGTGTTTTTATGCTTCATACTGGATTGTAAAAGCAAAGTTGCTGTGTGCTGAAAACAAGTTGTTCTTTGACAGTCTTGAATACTGAGTGCAGTTCAGTTAATAAAACTGTCTTTCTGGTGCTCATTGCAAACAAGCCAGAAAGTGTTTTTCGTTGCTCTTCTTGTCTGAATAAACAAATATGCAGTTTGCTGGAAATAAGCTGTACTCTGACAGTCGTTCTTATGGAGTGCAGTTCAGCTAATAAAACTCTTTCTGCCTTTCATTGCAAGCAAGCCCGAAAGTGTTTTTATGCTTCATACTGGATTGTAAAAGCAAAGTTGCCGTGTGCTGAAAACAAGTTGTTCTTTGACAGTCTTGAATACTGAGTGCAGTTCAGTTAACAAAAATGCCTTTCTGGTGCTCATTGCAAACAAGCCAGAAAGTGTTTTTCGTTGCTCTTCTTGTCTGAATAAACAAATATGCAGTTTGCTGGAAATAAGCTGTACTCTGACAGTCGTTCTTATGGAGTGCAGTTCAGTTAATAAAACTCTTTCTGCCTTTCATTGCAAGCAAGCCCGAAAGTGTTTTTATGCTTCATACTGGATTGTAAAAGCAAAGTTGCCGTGTGCTGAAAACAAGTTGTTCTTTGACAGTCTTGAATACTGAGTGCAGTTCAGTTAATAAAACTGTCTTTCTGGTGCTCATTGCAAACAAGCCAGAAAGTGTTTTTCGTTGCTCTTCTTGTCTGAATAAACAAATATGCAGTTTGCTGGAAATAAGCTGTACTCTGACAGTCGTTCTTATGGAGTGCAGTTCAGCTAATAAACCTCTTTCTGCCTTTCATTGCAAGCAAGCCCGAAAGTGTTTTTATGCTTCATACTGGATTGTAAAAGCAAAGTTGCCGTGTGCTGAAAACAAGTTGTTCTTTGACAGTCTTTCAATACTGAGTGCAGTTCAGTTAATAAAACTGTCTTTCTGGTGCTCATTGCAAACAAGCTAGAAATTGTTTTTCTGTGTTCCAATTGTTAGTATAAACAAATATGCAGTCTGCTGAAAGCAAGCTGTTCTTTGATAGTCTTTCTTATGGAGTGCAGTTCAGCTAATAAAACTCTTTCTGCATTTCATTGCAAGCAAGCCCGAAAGTGTTTTTATGCTTTATAATGGATTGTAAAAGCAAAGTTGCTGTTTGCTGAAAACAAGTTGTTCTTTGACAGTCTTGAATTCTGAAAGCAGTTCAGCCAATAAAAATGTATTTCTGTCATTCATTGCAAACAAGCCAGAAAGTGTTTTTCTTTGCTCTTCTCGTCTGTATAAGCAAAGATGCAGTTTGCTGGAAATAAGCCGTACTCTGACAGTCGTTCTTATGGAGTGCAGTTCAGCTAATGAAACTCTTTCTGCCTTTCATTGCAAGCAAGCCCGAAAGTGTTTTTATGCTTCATACTGGATTGTAAAAGCAAAGTTGCCGTGTGCTGAAAACAAGTTGTTCTTTGACAGTCTTGAATACTGAGTGCAGTTCAGTTAATAAAACTGTCTTTCTGGTGCTCATTGCAAACAAGCCAGAAAGTGTTTTCCGTTGCTCTTCTTGTCTGAATAAACAAATATGCAGTTTGCTGGAAATAAGCTGTACTCTGACAGTCGTTCTTATGGAGTGCAGTTCAGCTAATAAAACTCTTTCTACCTTTCATTGCAAGCAAGCCCGAAAGTGTTTTTATGCTTCATACTGGATTGTAAAAGCAGAGTTGCCGTGTGCTGAAAACAAGTTGTTCTTTGACAGTCTTGAATACTGAGTGCAGTTCAGTTAACAAAAATGCCTTTCTGGTGCTCATTGCAAACAAGCCAGAAAGTGTTTTTCTGTGTTCCAATTGTTAGTATAAACAAATATGCAGTCTGCTGAAAGCAAGCTGTTCTTTGATAGTCTTTCTTATGGAGTGCAGTTCAGCTAATAAAACTCTTTCTGCCTTTCATTGCAAGCAAGCCCGAAAGTGTTTTTATGCTTTATAATGGATTGTAAAGGCAAAGTTGCAGTTTGCTGAAAACAAGTTGTTCTTTGACAGTCTTGAATTCTGACTGCAGTTCAGCCAATAAAAATGTATTTCTGTCATTCATTGCAAACAAGCCAGAAAGTATTTTTCGTTGCTCTTCTTGTCTGAATAAACAATTATGCAGTTTGCTGGAAATAAGCTGTACTCTGACAGTCGTCCTTATGGAGTGCAGTTCAGCTAATAAAACTCTTTCTGCCTTTCATTGCAAGCAAGCCCGAAAGTGTTTTTATGCTTCATACTGGATTGTAAAAGCAAAGTTGCCGTGTGCTGAAAACAAGTTGTTCTTTGACAGTCTTGAATACTGAGTGCAGTTCAGTTAATAAAACTGTCTTTCTGGTGCTCATTGCAAACAAGCCAGAAAGTGTTTTTCGTTGCTCTTCTTGTCTGAATAAACAAATATGCAGTTTGCTGGAAATAAGCTGTACTCTGACAGTCGTTCTTATGGAGTGCAGTTCAGTTAATAAAACTCTTTCTGCCTTTCATTGCAAGCAAGCCCGAAAGTGTTTTTATGCTTCATACTGGATTGTAAAAGCAAAGTTGCCGTGTGTTGAAAACAAGTTGTTCTTTGACAGTCTTGAATACTGAGTGCAGTTCAGTTAATAAAACTGTCTTTCTGGTGCTCATTGCAAACAAGCTAGAAATTGTTTTTCTGTGTTCCAATTGTTAGTATAAACAAATATGCAGTCTGCTGAAAGCAAGCTGTTCTTTGATAGTTTTTCTTATGGAGTGCAGTTCAGCTAATAAAACTCTTTCTGCCTTTCATTGCAAGCAAGCCCGAAAGTGTTTTTATGCTTCATACTGGATTGTAGAAGCAGAGTTGCCGTGTGCTGAAAATAAGTTGTTATTTGACAGTTTTGAATACTGAGTGCAGTTCAGTTAATAAAACTGTCTTTCTGGTGCTCATTGCAAACATGCTAGAAATTGTTTTTCTGTGTTCCAATTGTTAGTATAAACAAATATGCAGTCTGCTGAAAGCAAGCTGTTCTTTGATAGTCTTTCTTATGGAGTGCAGATCAGCTAATAAAACTCTTTCTGCCTTTCATTGCAAGCAAGCCCGAAAGTGTTTTTATGCTTCATAATGGATTGTAAAAGCAAAGTTGCCGTGTGCTGAAAACAAGTTGTTCTTTGACAGTCTTGAATACTGAGTGCAGTTCAGTTAACAAAAATGCCTTTCTGGTGCTCATTGCAAACAAGCCAGAAAGTGTTTTTCTGTGTTCCAATTGTTAGTATAAACAAATATGCAGTCTGCTGAAAGCAAGCTGTTCTTTGATAGTCTTTCTTATGGAGTGCAGTTCTTATGCAGTTTTTATGCTTTATAATGGATTGTAAAGGCAAAGTTGCAGTTTGCTGAAAACAAGTTGTTCTTTGACAGTCTTGAATTCTGACTGCAGTTCAGCCAATAAAAATGTATTTCTGTCATTCATTGCAAACAAGCCAGAAAGTATTTTTCGTTGCTCTTCTTGTCTGAATAAACAATTATGCAGTTTGCTGAAAATAAGCTGTACTCTGACAGTCGTCCTTATGGAGTGCAGTTCAGCTAATAAAACTCTTTCTGCCTTTCATTGCAAGCAAGCCCGGAAGTGTTTTTATGCTTCATACTGGATTGTAAAAGCAAAGTTGCCGTGTGCTGAAAACAAGTTGTTCTTTGACAGTCTTGAATACTGAGTGCAGTTCAGTTAATAAAACTGTCTTTCTGGTGCTCATTGCAAACAAGCCAGAAAGTGTTTTTCGTTGCTCTTCTTGTCTGAATAAAAAATTGGCAGTTTGCTGGAAATAAGCTGTACTCTGACAGTCGTTCTTATGGAGTGCAGTTCAGTTAATAAAACTCTTTCTGCCTTTCATTGCAAGCAAGCCCGAAAGTGTTTTTATGCTTCATACTGGATTGTAAAAGCAAAGTTGCCGTGTGCTGAAAACAAGTTGTTCTTTGACAGTCTTGAATACTGAGTGCAGTTCAGTTAATAAAACTGTCTTTCTGGTGCTCATTGCAAACAAGCCAGAAAGTGTTTTTCGTTGCTCTTCTTGTCTGAATAAACAAATATGCAGTTTGCTGGAAATAAGCTGTACTCTGACAGTCGTTCTTATGGAGTGCAGTTCAGCTAATAAAACTCTTTCTGCCTTTCATTGCAAGCAAGCCCGAAAGTGTTTTTATGCTTCATACTGGATTGTAAAAGCAAAGTTGCCGTGTGCTGAAAACAAGTTGTTCTTTGACAGTCTTGAATACTGAGTGCAGTTCAGTTAATAAAACTGTCTTTCTGGTGCTCATTGCAAACAAGCCAGAAAGTGTTTTTCGTTGCTCTTCTTGTCTGAATAAACAAATATGCAGTTTGCTGGAAATAAGCTGTACTCTGACAGTCGTTCTTATGGAGTGCAGTTCAGCTAATAAACCTCTTTCTGCCTTTCATTGCAAGCAAGCCCGAAAGTGTTTTTATGCTTCATACTGGATTGTAAAAGCAAAGTTGCCGTGTGCTGAAAACAAGTTGTTCTTTGACAGTCTTTCAATACTGAGTGCAGTTCAGTTAATAAAACTGTCTTTCTGGTGCTCATTGCAAACAAGCTAGAAATTGTTTTTCTGTGTTCCAATTGTTAGTATAAACAAATATGCAGTCTGCTGAAAGCAAGCTGTTCTTTGATAGTCTTTCTTATGGAGTGCAGTTCAGCTAATAAAACTCTTTCTGCATTTCATTGCAAGCAAGCCCGAAAGTGTTTTTATGCTTTATAATGGATTGTAAAAGCAAAGTTGCTGTTTGCTGAAAACAAGTTGTTCTTTGACAGTCTTGAATTCTGAAAGCAGTTCAGCCAATAAAAATGTATTTCTGTCATTCATTGCAAACAAGCCAGAAAGTGTTTTTCTTTGCTCTTCTCGTCTGTATAAGCAAAGATGCAGTTTGCTGGAAATAAGCCGTACTCTGACAGTCGTTCTTATGGAGTGCAGTTCAGCTAATGAAACTCTTTCTGCCTTTCATTGCAAGCAAGCCCGAAAGTGTTTTTATGCTTCATACTGGATTGTAAAAGCAAAGTTGCCGTGTGCTGAAAACAAGTTGTTCTTTGACAGTCTTGAATACTGAGTGCAGTTCAGTTAATAAAACTGTCTTTCTGGTGCTCATTGCAAACAAGCCAGAAAGTGTTTTCCGTTGCTCTTCTTGTCTGAATAAACAAATATGCAGTTTGCTGGAAATAAGCTGTACTCTGACAGTCGTTCTTATGGAGTGCAGTTCAGCTAATAAAACTCTTTCTACCTTTCATTGCAAGCAAGCCCGAAAGTGTTTTTATGCTTCATACTGGATTGTAAAAGCAGAGTTGCCGTGTGCTGAAAACAAGTTGTTCTTTGACAGTCTTGAATACTGAGTGCAGTTCAGTTAACAAAAATGCCTTTCTGGTGCTCATTGCAAACAAGCCAGAAAGTGTTTTTCTGTGTTCCAATTGTTAGTATAAACAAATATGCAGTCTGCTGAAAGCAAGCTGTTCTTTGATAGACTTTCTTATGGAGTGCAGTTCAGCTAATAAAACTCTTTCTGCCTTTCATTGCAAGCAAGCCCGAAAGTGTTTTTATGCTTTATAATGGATTGTAAAGGCAAAGTTGCAGTTTGCTGAAAACAAGTTGTTCTTTGACAGTCTTGAATTCTGACTGCAGTTCAGCCAATAAAAATGTATTTCTGTCATTCATTGCAAACAAGCCAGAAAGTATTTTTCGTTGCTCTTCTTGTCTGAATAAACAATTATGCAGTTTGCTGGAAATAAGCTGTACTCTGACAGTCGTCCTTATGGAGTGCAGTTCAGCTAATAAAACTCTTTCTGCCTTTCATTGCAAGCAAGCCCGAAAGTGTTTTTATGCTTCATACTGGATTGTAAAAGCAAAGTTGCCGTGTGCTGAAAACAAGTTGTTCTTTGACAGTCTTGAATACTGAGTGCAGTTCAGTTAATAAAACTGTCTTTCTGGTGCTCATTGCAAACAAGCCAGAAAGTGTTTTTCGTTGCTCTTCTTGTCTGAATAAACAAATATGCAGTTTGCTGGAAATAAGCTGTACTCTGACAGTCGTTCTTATGGAGTGCAGTTCAGTTAATAAAACTCTTTCTGCCTTTCATTGCAAGCAAGCCCGAAAGTGTTTTTATGCTTCATACTGGATTGTAAAAGCAAAGTTGCCGTGTGCTGAAAACAAGTTGTTCTTTGACAGTCTTGAATACTGAGTGCAGTTCAGTTAATAAAACTGTCTTTCTGGTGCTCATTGCAAGCAAGCCAGAAAGTGTTTTTCGTTGCTCTTCTTGTCTGAATAAACAAATATGCAGTTTGCTGGAAATAAGCTGTACTCTGACAGTCGTTCTTATGGAGTGCAGTTCAGCTAATAAAACTCTTTCTGCCTTTCATTGCAAGCAAGCCCGAAAGTGTTTTTATGCTTCATACTGGATTGTAAAAGCAAAGTTGCCGTGTGCTGAAAACAAGTTGTTCTTTGACAGTCTTGAATACTGAGTGCAGTTCAGTTAATAAAACTGTCTTTCTGGTGCTCATTGCAAACAAGCTAGAAATTGTTTTTCTGTGTTCCAATTGTTAGTATAAACAAATATGCAGTCTGCTGAAAGCAAGCTGTTCTTTGATAGTTTTTCTTATGGAGTGCAGTTCAGCTAATAAAACTCTTTCTGCCTTTCATTGCAAGCAAGCCCGAAAGTGTTTTTATGCTTCATACTGGATTGTAAAAGCAGAGTTGCCGTGTGCTGAAAATAAGTTGTTCTTTGACAGTCTTGAATACTGAGTGCAGTTCAGTTAATAAAACTGTCTTTCTGGTGCTCATTGCAAACATGCTAGAAATTGTTTTTCTGTGTTCCAATTGTTAGTATAAACAAATATGCAGTCTGCTGAAAGCAAGCTGTTCTTTGATAGTCTTTCTTATGGAGTGCAGATCAGCTAATAAAACTCTTTCTGCCTTTCATTGCAAGCAAGCCCGAAAGTGTTTTTATGCTTCATAATGGATTGTAAAAGCAAAGTTGCCGTGTGCTGAAAACAAGTTGTTCTTTGACAGTCTTGAATACTGAGTGCAGTTCAGTTAACAAAAATGCCTTTCTGGTGCTCATTGCAAACAAGCCAGAAAGTGTTTTTCTGTGTTCCAATTGTTAGTATAAACAAATATGCAGTCTGCTGAAAGCAAGCTGTTCTTTGATAGTCTTTCTTATGGAGTGCAGTTCTTATGCAGTTTTTATGCTTTATAATGGATTGTAAAGGCAAAGTTGCAGTTTGCTGAAAACAAGTTGTTCTTTGACAGTCTTGAATTCTGACTGCAGTTCAGCCAATAAAAATGTATTTCTGTCATTCATTGCAAACAAGCCAGAAAGTATTTTTTGTTGCTCTTCTTGTCTGAATAAACAATTATGCAGTTTGCTGGAAATAAGCTGTACTCTGACAGTCGTCCTTATGGAGTGCAGTTCAGCTAATAAAACTCTTTCTGCCTTTCATTGCAAGCAAGCCCGGAAGTGTTTTTATGCTTCATACTGGATTGTAAAAGCAAAGTTGCCGTGTGCTGAAAACAAGTTGTTCTTTGACAGTCTTGAATACTGAGTGCAGTTCAGTTAATAAAACTGTCTTTCTGGTGCTCATTGCAAACAAGCCAGAAAGTGTTTTTCGTTGCTCTTCTTGTCTGAATAAAAAATTGGCAGTTTGCTGGAAATAAGCTGTACTCTGACAGTCGTTCTTATGGAGTGCAGTTCAGTTAATAAAACTCTTTCTGCCTTTCATTGCAAGCAAGCCCGAAAGTGTTTTTATGCTTCATACTGGATTGTAAAAGCAAAGTTGCCGTGTGCTGAAAACAAGTTGTTCTTTGACAGTCTTGAATACTGAGTGCAGTTCAGTTAATAAAACTGTCTTTCTGGTGCTCATTGCAAACAAGCCAGAAAGTGTTTTTCGTTGCTCTTCTTGTCTGAATAAACAAATATGCAGTTTGCTGGAAATAAGCTGTACTCTGACAGTCGTTCTTATGGAGTGCAGTTCAGCTAATAAAACTCTTTCTGCCTTTCATTGCAAGCAAGCCCGAAAGTGTTTTTATGCTTCATACTGGATTGTAAAAGCAAAGTTGCCGTGTGCTGAAAACAAGTTGTTCTTTGACAGTCTTGAATACTGAGTGCAGTTCAGTTAATAAAACTGTCTTTCTGGTGCTCATTGCAAACAAGCCAGAAAGTGTTTTTCGTTGCTCTTCTTGTCTGAATAAACAAATATGCAGTTTGCTGGAAATAAGCTGTACTCTGACAGTCGTTCTTATGGAGTGCAGTTCAGCTAATAAAACTCTTTCTGCCTTTCATTGCAAGCAAGCCCGAAAGTGTTTTTATGCTTCATACTGGATTGTAAAAGCAAAGTTGCCGTGTGCTGAAAACAAGTTGTTCTTTGACAGTCTTGAATACTGAGTGCAGTTCAGTTAATAAAACTGTCTTTCTGGTGCTCATTGCAAACAAGCCAGAAAGTGTTTTTCGTTGCTCTTCTTGTCTGAATAAACAAATATGCAGTTTGCTGGAAATAAGCTGTACTCTGACAGTCGTTCTTATGGAGTGCAGTTCAGCTAATAAAACTCTTTCTGCCTTTCATTGCAAGCAAGCCCGAAAGTGTTTTTATGCTTCATACTGGATTGTAAAAGCAAAGTTGCCGTGTGCTGAAAACAAGTTGTTCTTTGACAGTCTTGAATACTGAGTGCAGTTCAGTTAATAAAACTGTCTTTCTGGTGCTCATTGCAAACAAGCCAGAAAGTGTTTTTCTGTGTTCCAATTGTTAGTATAAACAAATATGCAGTCTGCTGAAAGCAAGCTGTTCTTTGATAGTCTTTCTTATGGAGTGCAGTTCAGCTAATAAAACTCTTTCTGCCTTTCATTGCAAGCAAGCCCGAAAGTGTTTTTATGCTTTATAGTGGATTGTAAAGGCAAAGTTGCAGTTTGCTGAAAACAAGTTGTTCTTTGACAGTCTTGAATTCTGACTGCAGTTCAGCCAATAAAAATGTATTTCTGTCATTCATTGCAAACAAGCCAGAAAGTATTTTTCGTTGCTCTTCTTGTCTGAATAAACAATTATGCAGTTTGCTGGAAATAAGCTGTACTCTGACAGTCGTCCTTATGGAGTGCAGTTCAGCTAATAAAACTCTTTCTGCCTTTCATTGCAAGCAAGCCCGAAAGTGTTTTTATGCTTCATACTGGATTGTAAAAGCAAAGTTGCCGTGTGCTGAAAACAAGTTGTTCTTTGACAGTCTTGAATACTGAGTGCAGTTCAGTTAATAAAACTGTCTTTCTGGTGCTCATTGCAAACAAGCCAGAAAGTGTTTTTCGTTGCTCTTCTTGTCTGAATAAACAAATATGCAGTTTGCTGGAAATAAGCTGTACTCTGACAGTCGTTCTTATGGAGTGCAGTTCAGTTAATAAAACTCTTTCTGCCTTTCATTGCAAGCAAGCCCGAAAGTGTTTTTATGCTTCATACTGGATTGTAAAAGCAAAGTTGCCGTGTGCTGAAAACAAGTTGTTCTTTGACAGTCTTGAATACTGAGTGCAGTTCAGTTAATAAAACTGTCTTTCTGGTGCTCATTGCAAACAAGCCAGAAAGTGTTTTTCGTTGCTCTTCTTGTCTGAATAAACAATTATGCAGTTTGCTGGAAATAAGCTGTACTCTGACAGTCGTCCTTATGGAGTGCAGTTCAGCTAATAAAACTCTTTCTGCCTTTCATTGCAAGCAAGCCCGAAAGTGTTTTTATGCTTCATACTGGATTGCAAAAGCAAAGTTGCCGTGTGCTGAAAACAAGTTGTTCTTTGACAGTCTTGAATACTGAGTGCAGTTCAGTTAATAAAACTGTCTTTCTGGTGCTCATTGCAAACAAGCCAGAAAGTGTTTTTCGTTGCTCTCCTTGTCTGAATAAACAAATATGCAGTTTGCTGGAAATAAGCTGTACTCTGACAGTCGTTCTTATGGAGTGCAGTTCAGCTAATAAAACTCTTTCTGCCTTTCATTGCAAGCAAGCCCGAAAGTGTTTTTATGCTTCATACTGGATTGTAAAAGCAAAGTTGCCGTGTGCTGAAAACAAGTTGTTCTTTGACAGTCTTGAATACTGAGTGCAGTTCAGTTAATAAAACTGTCTTTCTGGTGCTCATTGCAAACAAGCTAGAAATTGTTTTTCTGTGTTCCAATTGTTAGTATAAACAAATATGCAGTCTGCTGAAAGCAAGCTGTTCTTTGATAGTCTTTCTTATGGAGTGCAGTTCAGCTAATAAAACTCTTTCTGCATTTCATTGCAAGCAAGCCCGAAAGTGTTTTAATGCTTCATAATGGATTGTAAAAGCAAAGTTGCTGTGTGCTGAAAACAAGTTGTTCTTTGACAGTCTTGAATTCTGACTGCAGTTCAGCCAATAAAAATGTATTTCTGTCATTCATTGCAAACAAGCCAGAAAGTGTTTTTCGTTGCTCTTCTTGTCTGAATAAACAAATATGCAGTTTGCTGGAAATAAGCTGTACTCTGACAGTCGTTCTTATGGAGTGCAGTTCAGCTAATAAAACTCTTTCTGCCTTTCATTGCAAGCAAGCCCGAAAGTGTTTTTATGCTTCATACTGGATTGTAAAAGCAAAGTTGCCGTGTGCTGAAAACAAGTTGTTCTTTGACAGTCTTGAATACTGAGTGCAGTTCAGTTAATAAAACTGTCTTTCTGGTGCTCATTGCAAACAAGCTAGAAATTGTTTTTCTGTGTTCCAATTGTTAGTATAAACAAATATGCAGTCTGCTGAAAGCAAGCTGTTCTTTGATAGTTTTTCTTATGGAGTGCAGTTCAGCTAATAAAACTCTTTCTGCCTTTCATTGCAAGCAAGCCCGAAAGTGTTTTTATGCTTCATACTGGATTGTAAAAGCAGAGTTGCCGTGTGCTGAAAATAAGTTGTTCTTTGACAGTCTTGAATACTGAGTGCAGTTCAGTTAATAAAACTGTCTTTCTGGTGCTCATTGCAAACATGCTAGAAATTGTTTTTCTGTGTTCCAATTGTTAGTATAAACAAATATGCAGTCTGCTGAAAGCAAGCTGTTCTTTGATAGTCTTTCTTATGGAGTGCAGATCAGCTAATAAAACTCTTTCTGCCTTTCATTGCAAGCAAGCCCGAAAGTGTTTTTATGCTTCATAATGGATTGTAAAAGCAAAGTTGCCGTGTGCTGAAAACAAGTTGTTCTTTGACAGTCTTGAATACTGAGTGCAGTTCAGTTAACAAAAATGCCTTTCTGGTGCTCATTGCAAACAAGCCAGAAAGTGTTTTTCTGTGTTCCAATTGTTAGTATAAACAAATATGCAGTCTGCTGAAAGCAAGCTGTTCTTTGATAGTCTTTCTTATGGAGTGCAGTTCAGCTAATAAAACTCTTTCTGCCTTTCATTGCAAGCAAGCCCGAAAGTGTTTTTATGCTTTATAATGGATTGTAAAGGCAAAGTTGCAGTTTGCTGAAAACAAGTTGTTCTTTGACAGTCTTGAATTCTGACTGCAGTTCAGCCAATAAAAATGTATTTCTGTCATTCATTGCAAACAAGCCAGAAAGTATTTTTCGTTGCTCTTCTTGTCTGAATAAACAATTATGCAGTTTGCTGGAAATAAGCTGTACTCTGACAGTCGTCCTTATGGAGTGCAGTTCAGCTAATAAAACTCTTTCTGCCTTTCATTGCAAGCAAGCCCGGAAGTGTTTTTATGCTTCATACTGGATTGTAAAAGCAAAGTTGCCGTGTGCTGAAAACAAGTTGTTCTTTGACAGTCTTGAATACTGAGTGCAGTTCAGTTAATAAAACTGTCTTTCTGGTGCTCATTGCAAACAAGCCAGAAAGTGTTTTTCGTTGCTCTTCTTGTCTGAATAAAAAATTGGCAGTTTGCTGGAAATAAGCTGTACTCTGACAGTCGTTCTTATGGAGTGCAGTTCAGTTAATAAAACTCTTTCTGCCTTTCATTGCAAGCAAGCCCGAAAGTGTTTTTATGCTTCATACTGGATTGTAAAAGCAAAGTTGCCGTGTGCTGAAAACAAGTTGTTCTTTGACAGTCTTGAATACTGAGTGCAGTTCAGTTAATAAAACTGTCTTTCTGGTGCTCATTGCAAACAAGCCAGAAAGTGTTTTTCGTTGCTCTTCTTGTCTGAATAAACAAATATGCAGTTTGCTGGAAATAAGCTGTACTCTGACAGTCGTTCTTATGGAGTGCAGTTCAGCTAATAAAACTCTTTCTGCCTTTCATTGCAAGCAAGCCCGAAAGTGTTTTTATGCTTCATACTGGATTGTAAAAGCAAAGTTGCCGTGTGCTGAAAACAAGTTGTTCTTTGACAGTCTTGAATACTGAGTGCAGTTCAGTTAATAAAACTGTCTTTCTGGTGCTCATTGCAAACAAGCCAGAAAGTGTTTTTCGTTGCTCTTCTTGTCTGAATAAACAAATATGCAGTTTGCTGGAAATAAGCTGTACTCTGACAGTCGTTCTTATGGAGTGCAGTTCAGTTAATAAAACTCTTTCTGCCTTTCATTGCAAGCAAGCCCGAAAGTGTTTTTATGCTTCATACTGGATTGTAAAAGCAAAGTTGCCGTGTGCTGAAAACAAGTTGTTCTTTGACAGTCTTGAATACTGAGTGCAGTTCAGTTAATAAAACTGTCTTTCTGGTGCTCATTGCAAACAAGCCAGAAAGTGTTTTTCGTTGCTCTTCTTGTCTGAATAAACAATTATGCAGTTTGCTGGAAATAAGCTGTACTCTGACAGTCGTCCTTATGGAGTGCAGTTCAGCTAATAAAACTCTTTCTGCCTTTCATTGCAAGCAAGCCCGAAAGTGTTTTTATGCTTCATACTGGATTGCAAAAGCAAAGTTGCCGTGTGCTGAAAACAAGTTGTTCTTTGACAGTCTTGAATACTGAGTGCAGTTCAGTTAATAAAACTGTCTTTCTGGTGCTCATTGCAAACAAGCCAGAAAGTGTTTTTCGTTGCTCTCCTTGTCTGAATAAACAAATATGCAGTTTGCTGGAAATAAGCTGTACTCTGACAGTCGTTCTTATGGAGTGCAGTTCAGCTAATAAAACTCTTTCTGCCTTTCATTGCAAGCAAGCCCGAAAGTGTTTTTATGCTTCATACTGGATTGTAAAAGCAAAGTTGCCGTGTGCTGAAAACAAGTTGTTCTTTGACAGTCTTGAATACTGAGTGCAGTTCAGTTAATAAAACTGTCTTTCTGGTGCTCATTGCAAACAAGCTAGAAATTGTTTTTCTGTGTTCCAATTGTTAGTATAAACAAATATGCAGTCTGCTGAAAGCAAGCTGTTCTTTGATAGTCTTTCTTATGGAGTGCAGTTCAGCTAATAAAACTCTTTCTGCATTTCATTGCAAGCAAGCCCGAAAGTGTTTTAATGCTTCATAATGGATTGTAAAAGCAAAGTTGCTGTGTGCTGAAAACAAGTTGTTCTTTGACAGTCTTGAATTCTGACTGCAGTTCAGCCAATAAAAATGTATTTCTGTCATTCATTGCAAACAAGCCAGAAAGTGTTTTTCGTTGCTCTTCTTGTCTGAATAAACAAATATGCAGTTTGCTGGAAATAAGCTGTACTCTGACAGTCGTTCTTATGGAGTGCAGTTCAGCTAATAAAACTCTTTCTGCCTTTCATTGCAAGCAAGCCCGAAAGTGTTTTTATGCTTCATACTGGATTGTAAAAGCAAAGTTGCTGTGTGCTGAAAACAAGTTGTTCTTTGACAGTCTTGAATACTGAGTGCAGTTCAGTTAATAAAACTGTCTTTCTGGTGCTCATTGCAAACAAGCCAGAAAGTGTTTTTCGTTGCTCTTCTTGTCTGAATAAACAAATATGCAGTTTGCTGGAAATAAGCTGTACTCTGACAGTCGTTCTTATGGAGTGCAGTTCAGCTAATAAAACTCTTTCTACCTTTCATTGCAAGCAAGCCCGAAAGTGTTTTTATGCTTCATACTGGATTGTAAAAGCAGAGTTGCCGTGTGCTGAAAACAAGTTGTTCTTTGACAGTCTTGAATACTGAGTGCAGTTCATTTAACAAAAATGCCTTTCTGGTGCTCATTGCAAACAAGCCAGAAAGTGTTTTTCTGTGTTCCAATTGTTAGTATAAACAAATATGCAGTCTGCTGAAAGCAAGCTGTTCTTTGATAGTCTTTCTTATGGAGTGCAGTTCAGCTAATAAAACTCTTTCTGCCTTTCATTGCAAGCAAGCCCGAAAGTGTTTTTATGCTTTATAATGGACTGTAAAGGCAAAGTTGCAGTTTGCTGAAAACAAGTTGTTCTTTGACAGTCTTGAATTCTGACTGCAGTTCAGCCAATAAAAATGTATTTCTGTCATTCATTGCAAACAAGCCAGAAAGTATTTTTCGTTGCTCTTCTTGTCTGAATAAACAAATATGCAGTTTGCTGGAAATAAGCTGTACTCTGACAGTCGTTCTTATGGAGTGCAGTTCAGCTAATAAAACTCTTTCTGCCTTTCATTGCAAGCAAGCCCGAAAGTGTTTTTATGCTTCATACTGGATTGTAAAAGCAAAGTTGCCGTGTGCTGAAAACAAGTTGTTCTTTGACAGTCTTGAATACTGAGTGCAGTTCAGTTAATAAAACTGTCTTTCTGGTGCTCATTGCAAACAAGCCAGAAAGTGTTTTTCGTTGCTCTTCTTGTCTGAATAAACAAATATGCAGTTTGCTGGAAATAAGCTGTACTCTGACAGTCGTTCTTATGGAGTGCAGTTCAGTTAATAAAACTCTTTCTGCCTTTCATTGCAAGCAAGCCCGAAAGTGTTTTTATGCTTCATACTGGATTGTAAAAGCAAAGTTGCCGTGTGCTGAAAACAAGTTGTTCTTTGACAGTCTTGAATACTGAGTGCAGTTCAGTTAATAAAACTGTCTTTCTGGTGCTCATTGCAAACAAGCCAGAAAGTGTTTTTCGTTGCTCTTCTTGTCTGAATAAACAATTATGCAGTTTGCTGGAAATAAGCTGTACTCTGACAGTCGTCCTTATGGAGTGCAGTTCAGCTAATAAAACTCTTTCTGCCTTTCATTGCAAGCAAGCCCGAAAGTGTTTTTATGCTTCATACTGGATTGCAAAAGCAAAGTTGCCGTGTGCTGAAAACAAGTTGTTCTTTGACAGTCTTGAATACTGAGTGCAGTTCAGTTAATAAAACTGTCTTTCTGGTGCTCATTGCAAACAAGCCAGAAAGTGTTTTTCTTTGCTCTTCTCGTCTGTATAAGCAAAGATGCAGTTTGCTGGAAATAAGCCGTACTCTGACAGTCGTTCTTATGGAGTGCAGTTCAGCTAATGAAACTCTTTCTGCCTTTCATTGCAAGCAAGCCCGAAAGTGTTTTTATGCTTCATACTGGATTGTAAAAGCAAAGTTGCCGTGTGCTGAAAACAAGTTGTTCTTTGACAGTCTTGAATACTGAGTGCAGTTCAGTTAATAAAACTGTCTTTCTGGTGCTCATTGCAAACAAGCCAGAAAGTGTTTTTCGTTGCTCTTCTTGTCTGAATACACAAATATGCAGTTTGCTGGAAATAAGCTGTACTCTGACAGTCGTTCTTATGGAGTGCAGTTCAGCTAATAAAACTCTTTCTACCTTTCATTGCAAGCAAGCCCGAAAGTGTTTTTATGCTTCATACTGGATTGTAAAAGCAGAGTTGCCGTGTGCTGAAAACAAGTTGTTCTTTGACAGTCTTGAATACTGAGTGCAGTTCAGTTAACAAAAATGCCTTTCTGGTGCTCATTGCAAACAAGCCAGAAAGTGTTTTTCTGTGTTCCAATTGTTAGTATAAACAAATATGCAGTCTGCTGAAAGCAAGCTGTTCTTTGATAGTCTTTCTTATGGAGTGCAGTTCAGCTAATAAAACTCTTTCTGCCTTTCATTGCAAGCAAGCCCGAAAGTGTTTTTATGCTTTATAATGGATTGTAAAGGCAAAGTTGCAGTTTGCTGAAAACAAGTTGTTCTTTGACAGTCTTGAATTCTGACTGCAGTTCAGCCAATAAAAATGTATTTCTGTCATTCATTGCAAACAAGCCAGAAAGTATTTTTCGTTGCTCTTCTTGTCTGAATAAACAAATATGCAGTTTGCTGGAAATAAGCTGTACTCTGACAGTCGTTCTTATGGAGTGCAGTTCAGCTAATAAAACTCTTTCTGCCTTTCATTGCAAGCAAGCCCGAAAGTGTTTTTATGCTTCATACTGGATTGTAAAAGCAAAGTTGCCGTGTGCTGAAAACAAGTTGTTCTTTGACAGTCTTGAATACTGAGTGCAGTTCAGTTAATAAAACTGTCTTTCTGGTGCTCATTGCAAACAAGCCAGAAAGTGTTTTTCGTTGCTCTTCTTGTCTGAATAAACAAATATGCAGTTTGCTGGAAATAAGCTGTACTCTGACAGTCGTTCTTATGGAGTGCAGTTCAGTTAATAAAACTCTTTCTGCCTTTCATTGCAAGCAAGCCCGAAAGTGTTTTTATGCTTCATACTGGATTGTAAAAGCAAAGTTGCCGTGTGCTGAAAACAAGTTGTTCTTTGACAGTCTTGAATACTGAGTGCAGTTCAGTTAATAAAACTGTCTTTCTGGTGCTCATTGCAAACAAGCCAGAAAGTGTTTTTCGTTGCTCTTCTTGTCTGAATAAACAAATATGCAGTTTGCTGGAAATAAGCTGTACTCTGACAGTCGTTCTTATGGAGTGCAGTTCAGCTAATAAAACTCTTTCTACCTTTCATTGCAAGCAAGCCCGAAAGTGTTTTTATGCTTCATACTGGATTGTAAAAGCAGAGTTGCCGTGTGCTGAAAACAAGTTGTTCTTTGACAGTCTTGAATACTGAGTGCAGTTCAGTTAACAAAAATGCCTTTCTGGTGCTCATTGCAAACAAGCCAGAAAGTGTTTTTCTGTGTTCCAATTGTTAGTATAAACAAATATGCAGTCTGCTGAAAGCAAGCTGTTCTTTGATAGTCTTTCTTATGGAGTGCAGTTCAGCTAATAAAACTCTTTCTGCATTTCATTGCAAGCAACCCCGAAAGTGTTTTTAATGCTTCATACTGGATTGTAAAAGCAAAGTTGCTGTGTGCTGAAAACAAGTTGTTCTTTGACAGTCTTGAATTCTGACTGCAGTTCAGCCAATAAAAATGTATTTCTGTCATTCATTGCAAACAAGCCAGAAAGTGTTTTTCGTTGCTCTTCTTGTCTGAATAAACAAATATGCAGTTTGCTGGAAATAAGCTGTACTCTGACAGTCGTTCTTATGGAGTGCAGTTCAGCTAATAAAACTCTTTCTGCCTTTCATTGCAAGCAAGCCCGAAAGTGTTTTTATGCTTCATACTGGATTGTAAAAGCAAAGTTGCCGTGTGCTGAAAACAAGTTGTTCTTTGACAGTCTTGAATACTGAGTGCAGTTCAGTTAACAAAAATGCCTTTCTGGTGCTCATTGCAAACAAGTCAGAAAGTGTTTTTCGTTGCTCTTCTTGTCTGAATAAACAAATATGCAGTTTGCTGGAAATAAGCTGTACTCTGACAGTCGTTCTTATGGAGTGCAGTTCAGCTAATAAAACTCTTTCTGCCTTTCATTGCAAGCAAGCCCGAAAGTGTTTTTATGCTTCATACTGGATTGTAAAAGCAAAGTTGCCGTGTGCTGAAAACAAGTTGTTCTTTGACAGTCTTGAATACTGAGTGCAGTTCAGTTAATAAAACTGTCTTTCTGGTGCTCATTGCAAACAAGCCAGAAAGTGTTTTTCGTTGCTCTTCTTGTCTGAATAAACAAATATGCAGTTTGCTGGAAATAAGCTGTACTCTGACAGTCGTTCTTATGGAGTGCAGTTCAGTTAATAAAACTCTTTCTGCCTTTCATTGCAAGCAAGCCCGAAAGTGTTTTTATGCTTCATACTGGATTGTAAAAGCAAAGTTGCCGTGTGCTGAAAACAAGTTGTTCTTTGACAGTCTTGAATACTGAGTGCAGTTCAGTTAATAAAACTGTCTTTCTGGTGCTCATTGCAAACAAGCTAGAAATTGTTTTTCTGTGTTCCAATTGTTAGTATAAACAAATATGCAGTCTGCTGAAAGCAAGCTGTTCTTTGATAGTCTTGAATTCTGACTGCAGTTCAGCCAATAAAAATGTATTTCTGTCATTCATTGCAAACAAGCCAGAAAGTGTTTTTCGTTGCTCTTCTTGTCTGAATAAACAAATATGCAGTTTGCTGGAAATAAGCTGTACTCTGACAGTCGTTCTTATGGAGTGCAGTTCAGCTAATAAAACTCTTTCTGCCTTTCATTGCAAGCAAGCCCGAAAGTGTTTTTATGCTTCATACTGGATTGTAAAAGCAAAGTTGCCGTGTGCTGAAAACAAGTTGTTCTTTGACAGTCTTGAATACTGAGTGCAGTTCAGTTAACAAAAATGTATTTCTGTCATTCATTGCAAACAAGCCAGAAAGTGTTTTTCGTTGCTCTTCTTGTCTGAATAAACAAATATGCAGTTTGCTGGAAATAAGCTGTACTCTGACAGTCGTTCTTATGGAGTGCAGTTCAGCTAATGAAACTCTTTCTGCCTTTCATTGCAAGCAAGCCCGAAAGTGTTTTTATGCTTCATACTGGATTGTAAAAGCAAAGTTGCCGTGTGCTGAAAACAAGTTGTTCTTTGACAGTCTTGAATACTGAGTGCAGTTCAGTTAATAAAACTGTCTTTCTGGTGCTCATTGCAAACAAGCCAGAAAGTGTTTTTCGTTGCTCTTCTTGTCTGAATAAACAAATATGCAGTTTGCTGGAAATAAGCTGTACTCTGACAGTCGTTCTTATGGAGTGCAGTTCAGCTAATAAAACTCTTTCTACCTTTCATTGCAAGCAAGCCCGAAAGTGTTTTTATGCTTCATACTGGATTGTAAAAGCAGAGTTGCCGTGTGCTGAAAACAAGTTGTTCTTTGACAGTCTTGAATACTGAGTGCAGTTCAGTTAACAAAAATGCCTTTCTGGTGCTCATTGCAAACAAGCCAGAAAGTGTTTTTCTGTGTTCCAATTGTTAGTATAAACAAATATGCAGTCTGCTGAAAGCAAGCTGTTCTTTGATAGTCTTTCTTATGGAGTGCAGTTCAGCTAATAAAACTCTTTCTGCCTTTCATTGCAAGCAAGCCCGAAAGTGTTTTTATGCTTTATAATGGATTGTAAAGGCAAAGTTGCAGTTTGCTGAAAACAAGTTGTTCTTTGACAGTCTTGAATTCTGACTGCAGTTCAGCCAATAAAAATGTATTTCTGTCATTCATTGCAAACAAGCCAGAAAGTATTTTTCGTTGCTCTTCTTGTCTGAATAAACAAATATGCAGTTTGCTGGAAATAAGCTGTACTCTGACAGTCGTTCTTATGGAGTGCAGTTCAGCTAATAAAACTCTTTCTGCCTTTCATTGCAAGCAAGCCCGAAAGTGTTTTTATGCTTCAT